>NC_136432.1:183341953-184600703 GCF_052849685.1 Lactuca virosa | reverse complement strand
GGAATCGAGAATCTGTCCTGTTGGTCAGCCTATCGAGCGAGAAGCTATCCAAGTAGTCCTATTGAAAAAAGAAAAGTAAGGGCATAAGCAGAGAGAAAATCCCAAGTATTACTCTTTAAATAGATGATAAAAGAAAAAATGAAATTTTTATTTGACAGATTGAGAGTTAATCACACTAGAAATGAGATATATTACACAGGTAATGGTGGAATGCTGTCGGAAAGCTATCGTTTCGGAAAAAAGGATATGTTCTCTAAGCGTAGAGGTCTGTATTTGCGATTTTCAATTCCTAAGCCAATCCAGCCTTTGACTTATACTCCCCCCAGAAATAATCCGAATTCTCATGTAAATAAGGATGAATTGCTTAATAGTTTTCCAATTAACAGTCTACCTGTGAATAGTTTCCCGCTTACTGATTTAAAATCAACTCTGATTGTTGAACAACTTAAAGTTCAATTAGCTAAAGATGCTATTCTGGCGTTATATTTCTGTTTTTTCCAGAGTATACTCGTTCCCAAAGATATGAATTTATAATGAGCAATTCAGCGAAGAAAATGTTAATGTATGTCTTTCAATCTCTCGGGTTATCAAAAATGTTACGTTTTTCAACCCCAGATTTGTTTGAAAATACCAGGTTCAAGGGCAACAAAAGTGTCAGTAGCGGATAAACTACCCCCAGAAAAGAAGAGTTCAGCCTTCTGGTTTTCCGGGAAAAGGTTCCCAGGAAACTACGTTCCCTTTGTAAAGTAGGCCTTTTTATAACTAATTAGAGTTGACATGAAATGGATCACGGAAGAAGAAATAAAAGATGAATGAATGATTCAATCCCTTCCCACTCACACGGGTTCTTCTATTGAAGACCCGGGCGTACATAAGAGCGGAACCTAGATAGAACGCGGAGCACTGGCCCCGGCCGCCGATACTGTTACCATGCTTACCAGCTCTTACTATTGCCGCCTATAGATATAGATGGGAGGTAGGCGGGGCTAGCTTGCTTCTCTTCCCCTAACTTGCACATCTTATGTGCGAATAAAAGGAAGCGAGCGGCTCTTCGCTTAGTAGACGGCCGCCGGACGACGACCCCTTCTTGTTCTCGCCCAACCACTTCTTTTTTTCTTTTTTTTCTTTTTTGAGAATCCTAGACTAAAGAAGAAGGCTCCTGAATCAGCACAGGGAAAAATCCGCAAGCAGGAGAACTTTACTAACCTGCCGCCGGTTAATTTATCAGGGCTCCGCAGGAGAAGAAAGAAGGTCTGGGTCCAATTTCTAATGAAGCGAAGGTCCCCCTTACTCCTTATTCTCTCTTCAAGCTTTATAAAACTCTAAGAGAAAGGGTTGGTTAAGAACTATTGACTGTAAACGATACCAGTTACAGTCACTCAATGGATATGCTCGCCTTTGGAATGAAGATGGATGAACAGGCACTTGAGCCTGGAACTGATGAAATTTGGGGAAAACATGGAACCGGTCACTATACCGGGGGGGGGGGGGGGGGCGAGACATGACCGCGACTTAAGATTCAAGTACCGTTGAAAAGACTAAAGGAACGGGGGAATGACTACCTGTAATAAAGCACAGGCTAATACGAGCCGACCAGAAGAAGCAAGGCTTTAGATTACCAGATCCTGGACACAATCTTCCTAGAGATGGAGAGCCCCTGCCTTTTCTAGCCTCTCCTTCTTGCTTGCTTACCTAGCTCTTGTCTTAGTGAATCTTCCTCTTTTCTAGGTTTTTCTTAGTGTGAAAACGGTAGATTTTTCATTTGCCAATGAATTGGATCCGCCTCGATTCGATAAATAATGGGATTCTTGGCTAGAGAAAGGTTCTGTGACATGGACGCCCAACCCAACTCGGTCGGTCGGTTGGCCCACCTAAGATATTAAAAAATTATTGATCGATTTGATCAAATTTGAAAAATTCTTTCTCACTATTCAGAACAGTGGAGCTTTCGATCAAGATGTTCTCGCCTCCCCCGTTTGGGCTCTCGCTCGAATCGGAACCTTTATGCGTTGGTAGGCTTTCGACTCAATCTAATAGCCTACCTATCGGGTGCCAATAAAAGAGAAAGTTTGCGCATGGGCTCATTATCTGATGCAGAACCGATGCGAGAGGGAGAATCAATATGGGAGAAGCGGGGATTGAGAGCTTTCAATGAATAGTGGAAAGGAAAGACTTGTTCCCTGCATTCCATTCTTTCCAAAGAGAGTCATTAGTGCTAGGGCATAAAAGCTTTGATTGAATGAACGCCACCTTGGTTGTATTGTTTTCAAACAAATCCAATGTTGGGCCAAGCGTTGCCAGCCGATAATAGCCGAAGGAAAAAAAAAGGGGGAGATACAGAAGAGGAGATTCAGAAGAGTCACTCCACTCCATGGATAGTCCACACAGATTCTTCTTTCATTTGCAATTCCTTTCGGGTCGGAAACGTGGGCTGCTGGTGGGGCTGTGCCCCTTCTCCCTCTTCTTCCGCTTTACAACCGGAATAAGGAACCTTAGAATTCACCCCGATTCAAAAATGGGATTTGAGAGGCTAGCGAATCGGAATTGTATGGAATGTCCTACTCCTGCCCGAGCTTTCCGATCAACCAATCCCCTATTTCATTTCAGGGACATCTGTGTTAGGTAGGCCCAGGGATCACTGATTAGTCGAATGAGCCAATCCCTCGGGTCTATCATTAGTTGGTCGATCCGGCTGGCGGCTCCTGCGTCTGGGGCCCCTTTATACTTGTTTGCTGCTAGGAGTCCCTCTAGTCGAATCCATAATCCATAGAAGTCCCAATAGAAGTTTACTGACATGGCTCTTCCATCGGCGATCTACTGCTCCCTCTTAGTTGCAGATGCCCATGCTTTGATTCGAAAGCCCTAGCCAGTGATGAATCCCCAGGAAGAGAGGACTATTGAATTCCTCTTCCCTTCAGTCCAGTTTGAACCCGTCCCATCAACGAACACCTTCCTATTGCAAGGCTTTGCTCTGCCCTTCCACTAGAATCCACTCCGGGTCGGAGGAGCAGCTAGTCCAACTTCTTGAGCAGCCGAGATATTGAAGAACGAACATTTGCTTGAATTCCTTGCCTCACCCTGAGATGAGAGGAAAGGTCGATTTGACTCGAATCCTGGACCTGATCTTTAATCCTACACCGGTTAATGATGCGATGGGAGAAGTTTTTCTTTTGTCATTTTTCATCAATGCTGGCCCAGTCGAGGTTCGTCCATGCCCAATCCCAATGGACAAACCTTAGCCCCTAGCTCTATAATCCACCCTACCCAGTCCCTGAAAGCCCTCCCGGGGGCCTAGCCCTCTTTCTGCGAGTCTTAAGCGGCTTTCATCGTTGACGAACACCTGCACTAATAAGACAAAGAGGGAGTCTATGCCTTGAATGAATCAGTAAAGTAACAGGGATCAAGAGACAGATAGGGGGAGAATGGCAATCATTGGTGGACCTTCCCTTGAATGAGTCAGATAACAAATCCTTCGTGAGTTGTTTATTCATCCAAAAGCCTTGATTAAATTCGGCATATCCCAAATACCTATAATCGTTAATCTTGCGAGAGCTAGGAAGTTATGTATTGATCATACAGGGCCATGAAAACCCCACCTGTGATTGCTAGCTACAATCCTTGCACGATACCTCGCATATAAGTTACTATTCGGCGTCCGATGAAGCGTCGTGATCAGGGGTACATTTACGGTCTTAACATCGATTATAGGGGATCACGTTAACATATTAAAAATTGCCTTAGAGCATAAATTACAATTAGGGACGCCTGGTATGGTAATTAAAATACGTTAGGATCGTTAGAAATCCTTAAAAGATAGTAAATTAGGATTAACAAAAGAAAATCCTAATTATATTACGTTAGAATCATTAGATATCTTGAAAAGATAGTCATTTAAGATCAATAAAAGATATCTTAAAAGATAGAAGACTATATAAATAAATAAGAAAGGTTTTCACAACAAAAAGTATTCTTAAAAGGAATTCAAAAATTAAAATAAAAACTTCTGTAATCACCAACATTATGTTGACTTTCAAAATGCATGTATTCTTAGGTTAATAGGATTGGTGCTCTTTTTACCGTCAGACTGCTTGGTGTTTCCGCCAACGGTCGGGCAGGGGGTGTGACATGATCGTACATATCCTCTTGCTGATTTATGTTTTGAGAGATGATATTGATACTCTGATTTCTATGGATTTGTCATGGAAAGAATGTTTGAATATTCTATGGATTTTATGAAAATGTATTTTAAAAATGAAAAATTTTACCGTGGTTTTTGGGACGTTGCGAGTTGGTATCAGAGCTCTGGTTTGAGGGATTTGGGAAAACACTTGTGTGATTCCAGACTCAAATTAGCTAGAGCTCGAGGAAACATTTATTCCCCAAGATACCCACACTTGTTATATATGCATTGGTGATATGTTAGAATTGCATGCTAGTTTATAGGCTAGGGATCTTTAGGAAATGCATGATTTATTATGCCTGATAGCCTAGGGGATTTCTTGATATGTAATATGAAACTAACATTATAACTGTAGTAGGTTAGTGTATGCATCATGATTGTACATAACTAATATTTTATAGCTTGAGAATGCTTGATTTAGCCTTATTTCCTAGTCTTTGTCTGGTTATGGGCTTAGGGTAGAATCAATTATTCGACGGTCTATCGAATCCAACATTATGTATGATTAGCATACACAATGCAACTAGAAAGTTAGTGAAAGTTTCATGAGTTGAGTGCAATTGTTAGCGAGCCAGAAAAAGTAAGGAATTGAGTGCTACTTTTAAGAGATAAGACATAGGATGTATGCGTATCCTACTTCCTTGGGGCCTAGTGACTAGGAATTTGTAGCGATCCTCTAACAAAAATACGGGTAGATATGGAAGATAGCATGGGCCCATACTATTGGAAGCATAAGACATGTATACGTATCGAGGAAGTCACAAGTTCTGAGGAATAAGTGATAGAGTAGTGATGTGCTAGAGTATAATGCGTTCTATGACGTGTTCTGGTTTAGTGTTTTTAGTATGGTGATTACAAGAGGTTTAGGATCAGATCCTGATGGCCCGAAGAGGCCAGGTTGGGGTGACGATGAGATCCGTGTGTTGATCACTACTCTGGTGTTTGGATCTATCAAGACCACTCTGATTGAGATGTTTGATTAGCGTTATGTTGCTACCACATCCACTGTAGCCATCGTGGCTGGATGAATTCAGGGAGGAGGGTTTGTGCAGTACCGAGAGTTCAACAACATGAAGACCCCTGAAGTTCGACGAGGTCGAGGACCTGATTGTTTCTATGAGATGGATATCCAATGTTGAAGGGTGTTTTTACACATGTTCATGTCTAGAGAATCAGAAGGTGAAGTTTGCACTGAATCTTCTTCGTCTAGGGGCGAAGGATTGGTGGAAGTTTGCCACTCACTGTCTTTCTATTGTGTAGCGGGCCACGATGACATGGGAGCAGTTCGCTAAGATGTTTCGTGATGAGTATGTTCCACTGGTTGAGAGGGAGAGGTTAGTGCAGGAGCATCTGTCATTGAAGCAGACGACATAATCAGTGATGTGGATCACCAAGATGCTTACTGAGATAGCCCTTTTCTGCCCCAAGTATGCTGCTTCAGAGTAGGTTCAAATGTCATGATACTTACGTATGCTCAAGACTGAGATTTGGGAGTTTGTGTCGATTCAGCAGTATCGTTCCCTTTCAGAGTTGCATTCATTTTCCCGGAGGAATGAGATTAAGATTGAGTTATAGGCGAAGGAGAAGAGGAAGGCCCCAATTCAGAATCAGGCAATAGCCAAGCGATTCAATCCTATTGATTTTCGTTCAAGAGGAAAAAGGGGCCGCACTTGTGGCAAGTGCGGGAAGGTGTATGATGGAGTTTTTCGTTCAGCAACCGGATGCCACAAATATGGCAAGGAGGGCCATTTTTATAGAGATTGTCAGCACCAGCAGAGCACCCGAGTTTGTTATCATTGTGATTAGGTTGACTATGTGAACACCAAATTTCCATTACTTGTTGCTAGTCCCCTGCAGGCACTGGATCCTACTACTATTCAGATCACTGATAGACGTCAGGGGAGGGCTGAGGGCCCGAATGCTAGGGGTCGTATGTTCCAGCTGACTGTAGAGGAGGCTAGGGTGGCGCCCGACGTCATTACTGGTATGTATTCATTTATAATTCTATCAAGTTAAATTTATGAATGCTTATATTTATGCTTTTGATAGGTACCTTCTTAGGGAATTCATTTCCTACTCTTGTGCTTTTTGACTCTGGTGCGAGTCGGTCATTTGTGTCTCAGTCTTTCAATATAGAAATTAATATAACCCTTAGGGAGTTAGAGTGTCCGCTGCGAGTTTCCATCGCCAAAGAACACATGGTCTATGCTTCAATCATTTTCCACGGCTGTACTTTGGAGATATTCGGGGTGCCCTACTCGATTAACCTGTTTCCCATCCCTATGGGAGATGGATGCGTGATCGTAGGGATGGATTGGCTGAGCAGATTTGGAGCCATGATTAATTATGAGTGACAGCTTGTGGTGGTTCGAACCCCAAGTGGGGGAGAACTAACCATTTATGGTGAGGCTACCCGGGTTGGTTCAACTTTTTGTTCGGCTGCTAGGGCTAGGCAGTATTTCCAACAAGGATGTTCAGGTTATGTCACGTATGTGGTTGACACTCGAGTTGAGGGGAAGAAGTCAGTTTCGGATGTGCCAGTGGTTAGAGAGTTTCGAGATATTTTCCCAGAGGAATTACCCGGCGTGCCTCCCGTAAGGCAGGTGAAGTTTAGAATTGATCTGATCCTGGTGTTGCCCTGGTAACTAAGGCTTTGTATCTGTAACACCCAGTTTCCAGAATGGATCGGTTTAGGGCCTCAAGGAGCAAAGGCACAAATTTTGGGAAAAATCAAGTGTCACGACATGACCATAGGGAGGTCACGACGTGGCAAGTGAACAAAATGAAATGCAGATACAACTGAGCTCACGACGTGATACATAGAGTGTCACGACATGAGAGTGCTTGCAGCACAAGCCTACGAATATTTAGGTTTCTCTCCTTACTTAAGGACCTTATCTCGTGACCTAAGATATCTTCTTCAGCCTCCACTCCATTCAAACGAAACCCTAGCCCCATCCATGAGTTCTTGAGTGTTTCAGGGTGTTTTGGTGACTTGAAAAAGAAGGGATCATATTTGGTGCATAGATCCAACTTGCAAGCTTCATTAGCATCTTTTAGTAACCCCTCTGGACCCTTGTGAGTATTCAAGCTTCATGCTTTATGGTTCTTTGTTGCTAAATCTAGAGTTTTATGCATTATGGTTCATTGTTAGATGTGTTAGAGTGTTGGGATTTCATAAAGTTGGCAACTTTATGGGTCCTTAAAGTCCCTTGACGATCATATATGATAGATATGAAGTTTGGGTGATGTTTGAGCTGATACTTGAGGTTTTGACCTCCTTTTCTTCATAAACGACCTAATTTGAGCTCACGTCTTGCATTGGACATGCAAGACCTTAAAACATCGGTGTTTATGGCTTTTGGGGTGTAAGGAAGCCTTCTGGAGGAGATGGATTCGTGGCTCAATGGATTAAGAGCTTAATTCATTAAGTTACCCTTTAGACAATTCTCACGATGTGAGAAGGTGCCTGTTACATGGTGAGGATTAAAGTTTTGCGTCTATTTTCCCTTTTAGCTGGTCACGACATGACCAATAGAGTGTCACGTCGTGAGGAACAGTTAAACTGTTGACCGTTGACTTTTGTCGACCGTTAACTGTTGACTTTTTGACAGTTTGACTTTGATTCAAACTTGAAGGATTTGGGTTGTTGATTAAGATTCTACCATGTTTTGGTGCAAGAAAATGAAGTTCATGTCTTGTGATAGGATTCACAAGCTAGAAATCACAAGCTTTCCTCTATAAGAACAGATTATTCATTAATCAATGTTTTCTGTTATGTAAGAATGGACAAATTAATGGAATGAATTTAATAAAAAATGACAAAAATACCACCAACACAAATACTTTTTTTGTTGGCGTAAATCATAACCTGGTGCTAAATAACACAAAGATGGACACAAATTTAAAAAAAAAAAAAATAAATAAAATAAATCTACTTAATTTATAATCTGATACAGTGATAGACACAAACACTTTTTCTCAACATTTTCAACTACTTTCAGATAACACAATAATGGACACAAATAATTTTTTCTCAACCTTTTTCGTCTTATTGAGCAATTGGGAAATTAGCCTTTAAAGTTTAAACATATATTATTTTTATCTTAATCAACATCCACCATGTTTTGTTTTATTATGTATGAATTGAAAGTGCATAAAAACAAATATAAAAGTGAAAGTTGTCTTTTTTTTATTTTATTTTATTTTATTTATTTAAACTTGTCGTGTTAAAAGGAGAACTCGTACTAGCAGGTATCTATAATTTATAAAACTAAAACTTTCAGGATTATGTTAACTCAAATCTATGCAGAACTCAACACATATATCTAGCAGTAACTCAAAATCAATCAACAAGCCACAAAGAAATCGATCAATAACCAATCAACATTCCTTAGCTTCAGGTTAGATGCTCTGCTTAGGTGTGATGTAAAAACAGGGGAACTCAAGTTCCATGATTTTATAATTAAATAGGGAAACATAAAAATCAAGCAGCAACGCAAAAAAATGAGTGAAAAGAGTAACTAAAAAATAAGTATGATTTATTATAGAAATCGTTCGAAGTTGCGGACTTGTGAAAAAATAAAATCGATTTTGTTGCTGATAATTTGGAGAGGACATGATTATCTACTAAGATTTTCATGGGGATAGAGGCTAAAATTGGAACATGTTATTCAAGGTGGGAATGGAATGGGATTGAATTAAAAACAGGTTGCAAGCCAAGAATGAAATTGACGCCGTTTGAGAGAATGGGATTCCGTTTGTAATGCTTCTTTTCTTTCCTGCAAGCTACAAACGTGTACAAAGTCATTCCCCCTCAATGATCAATCCTCTCCTTAGCTCCTTCATGCATACAGCATACCAAGCGCCCCCTCAAATTTTAAAGCTTTCAATAATGGTATAATCAAGGTTCTTAGATTAAAAATAATAGTAATAATAAATAAAAGCTTTAAAGTCAACATGAAGATAATACGTTTATACTCGAAACAGATCCATTCCCACTTACCTTCCATATATAATTAAATAATGACGATTCTTATCTTAAATAATAATAATAATAATAATAATAATAATAATAATAACTTAATTAAGGTCTACACGCGAAAATAGTATATGAGTATATCCATTCCCACTCCATATATAATTAAAAAATTAGCGGAGGAGGATGGTTCCCACTTCCCACTTACCTTCGATATGTGTGTTCTACTTAGTTTTCCCTTGTGTAGAACTTTTTTAATTCTTTGGCTCTATTAGTTGATTATTCAACTACATTTTATTCGTTCCATTTCCCTCTTCAACATGTGACATCTAATCTAGTTATGGTTGAATGTTGAACTTGGTGATGGCCTATATAATGAACACTGAACATTAAACATTACACATCCACAAGCAATTGAAGTATTAAACCTTTCTTTCATGGCTCCATACATGAATCACTTTAACTTGTTGCAAACCATCTTCCTTTTATACTTTTTTTTCAAATTCAAATGCAGTGGATCATCACTAAGCCCTGATGAGGAATGCTCAGCCTTGTATCAGTTCAAGCAAAGCATAATTCATCAAGATGATCCAACTTGTGCTGCTAGTTGGTTTCAAACGTTCCACTCTTGGAAGCCCACTAGCAATGCATCAGATGCTGGTTTTGATTGTTGTTCATGGTATGGGGTGGAGTGCAGAAATGACCATGAGAATGGTCATGTGATCGGCCTTGACTTGAGCGAAAGCTTTCTTTGTGGTTGTATCAACTCTACCAGCACCCTCTTTAGCCTTGTTCATCTTCAGAGCCTCAACCTTGCATGGAATGACTTTAGTGAATCTCAAATCCCATCTGAGATTGCTGGTCTAAAGCAACTAAGAAGCCTCAATCTCTCTGCTTCTGGGTTTAGTGGCCAAATCCCGAATGAAATCTCTCAGCTGATACAATTGTCTTCTTTAGATCTATCACAGAATCTTCTAAAGTTTCAAAGTCCTAGTGGCCTCAAGAATCTAGTTCAAAACTTAACAGGACTCGAAGAACTCCATCTCTCAGGGGTTGACATTAGTTCTTCCGTACCACATTTCTTGGCCAACTTTTCTTCTTTGAGGTCAATCAGGCTACAAAACTGTTTGCTTGAAAATGAATTCCCTGCAGCCATTTTTCAGCTACAGAAGTTGAAAATTCTTGATTTGTCATTCAATACCAATCTTACAGGTGCCTTTAGCGAATTTCGTAACAGCAGCTTACTTGAATTTGTGAATCTACGTTCAACAAGTTTCTCCGGGATTGTACCAGAATCCATTAGCAATCTAAACAATTTCAGAGTCTTGTCCCTTGGCGATTGCACTTTCTCAGGGCATATTCCAGGTTCACTCTCCAACATGACAAAACTCACTTACTTGTCTCTTGGTAATAATAAGTTCACAGGCTTTGTTCCTTCATTGGAAAGTCTTTCGAAACTCACCATTTTAGATCTCAATGGTAACAGATTTGATAAGGGAGTCTTGCCCAACTGGCTTGGCATGTTGGCTGAACTTAATCAATTAGATACATATGGTATGAACATAAACGGTGAAATACCATCTTTTCTTGCAAACCTAACCAAACTTACTTTTGTTTCAATGGGAAAAATTCTTTTACCGGTCATATACCATCCTGGTTTATCAACCTTACCCAACTAAGATCGTTAGACCTTCAACACAATCAAATGCAAGGACCCATTTCAAGCTCATTTTCCAACTTTAAAAATCTTCGATTTCTTCAGTTTAATTACAATAATTTCAGTGGAAAGGTAGGGTTAGACATGTTCCTAGGACTCAACAAACTTGAAAGTCTCATCTTAGGTAATAACAAGATATCATTAGTGCCCACCAACAACTACACCAATAACACCTTACCAGAACTTAAACACCTAATACTCTCATCATGTAACTTGAAGGAATTCCCTGCCTTTTTGCGTTTCCAAAATAAAATGGAACTCTTATTTCTCGACCGAAACAAGATTGATGGCATGGTACCGGTGTGGATTTGGAACAACAGCAAGGAAACATTACAAGCGATTGACCTTTCCAACAACTACATCACCGGCTTTGATCAGCATCCTATATTTCTGCCATGGAAAAGTTTACAAGCATTTTCGATCAAGAATAATCAGTTCCAAGGTCAGCTACCAATTCCACCACAAAACACTGTAGTTTATTCAGCAGAAAATAATCATCTGACTGGAGAAATACCAGCATTAATTTGTGAAGTGAAATCTCTTCAAGTGTTAGATTTGTCGTCTAACAACATGAATGGAACTCTTCCTCCATGTTTTGGTGACTTAATCAATTCGTTGTTGACTTTGGATCTGGGACGAAATAACTTTCATGGCACATTAATGATGAATGTGTTTATGCATGGCAGCCAGTTGGAAAGTATTGATTTGAGCGAAAATCACTTTACGGGTCAGCTGCCAAGATCATTGACAAATTGTACCAATTTAGAGGTTCTCTCTCTTGGAGATAACTCTTTTGATGACGTCTTTCCTTTTTGGCTGGGAACTCTTGCCAAGCTGCAAGTTCTCATCTTACGGTCCAACAAATTATATGGTCCAATTCAAGGTTCGACAACAGTTTGCTCACATTTCCCTAAGTTGCGGATCATTGACCTCTCTAACAATGGTTTTGGTGGCGAACTGCAAGCAAAGTACTTTCAAAATTGCAATGCCATGAGAGTGGGTTATGGTGAATCATCAGTTATGGAATCTGGTATGTCCTTTGAACATTTCATGTCCTCGGTGCCATACACGATGACATTAATACACAAAGGTGTCAGAACAAAATATGAAAAGATTTTAACAATATTCACGGCTATTGATCTCTCTTGTAATCATTTCGAAGGAGAAATCTCACTATCCCTCCAAGATCTTCGAGGGCTTCAAGCACTCAATCTTTCTAACAATCATTTTACAGGACGCGTCTTGCCATCATTAGGGTACCTAACAAATCTTGAATCGTTGGATCTCTCACGAAACGAGCTATCTGGAGAAATCCCTCAACTATTGGTACAACTTAACTACCTTTCCATTTTCAACGTGTCATACAACCATCTTGAAGGGCGCATTCCCCAAGGGCAACAATTTAACACATTTGATAACAACTCCTATGAGGAGAATCCTGGGTTATGTGGAAAACCTTTATCCAAGGAATGTGGGAATTTAAAGGCATTAAGACTTCCACCAGCAAGAAATGCATCCGATTCTCTCCTCCCAAGCGAACGAATTGATTGGATAATCATATTCTCTGGAGTTGGAAGTGGGCTGGTTGTTGGGATTTTTATTGGCAACTCTTTACATACAAAGTATAGTGAACGATTCGGAAAGAGGAAGGACAGATGGGTAAGGCCACTCCGTAACACAAGGAGATCAAACCAAGTACAATAATTTGTTTTATTACCTTACAACTTTATAGCAATTTTCCATGAAAATAATTTGTTATGTGTACGTGGTATCAACCCCTCAACCAAATTGAAAATGCATCCAGAAAAATATATGACTTTCAAAAGGATTATTTTTTAAATTGTCCTTTTAAAAAAAAAAATACACTAGTTAGTAGTTACATTGTTTTTGTGAGATTATCTGTAATAAATACATTTCTCAACTTTGTCGTATTAACAATTAATTTAAGTTTGCCATCATTTATCAAAAAATTTAGTTACGTTATAGGTCTTGAGATATTAATTTTAGCTAAAGAAAAGGGTATAATTAACATATATTTTAACTTTAAAATACTAAACAAGATATTTTTTTTTACTTAAACTTGTATATGCTTTGTGCACAAGTATATGATGTCGGTCTATGTTTTCCGCCTCATATTTACTCATAATACATTTAACTGTTAACATATATATGTTTATTATAAGCCCACTTGCTTTGGGCTCCTTTTATCTTTAGCCCATTAGGGTTAGGGTTAGTCTCCCTTTATTTTCCCCGTCTACTTGTTCTTTTTTTTTCACTCTTTTCAGAAAGGCTAGTGACCCAACAAGGCCAAAAATCCTAATAGTGCAAATATGGTCCAAACTGCAAAGCCCAAGACCAGGCCTGGTACGCTGCGCGTACCTGGAGTGCGGCCGACATACTAGGTCGCTTTCCTGATCGGGGACTCGAATGTGTACATACCTATTAAGCACCTTTTCCCTTACGCACTTAGTGCTTACAACCAGATGTCCAAACATTAGATCCAAGCCTAGGGGAACGTCTCAATTCATAAAGTCATTAACCTGGAACCTTTACATGGCTCAAAAGAACTTAAAACCTAAATTTAGCATCTTACTTTCACCAAATGGCCATAAATACATGCATGGTTGATCTACAACCATTAAGATGCTAACTTTATGCACTAGGGATCTCAGAAACATCAAGAGAAGCAACTCCTAACTTCTTGAGTGGAAGAATTTCCACTAGATCTCATTCATGGGACCAAAAGTGACTGAAACTCCATAAACACTAGATCTAAGCATACAATGAGCAAGTTCCAAGCTTTATACCTTTATGAAGCTAGAAATGATAAGTAGAATCTTGATATGCGTGCTCTCCCTTGGTCAAAGCTCCATCTTCAAGATTCTTCTTCCTCAAGGCTCACCAACACACACTAAAACACACACAAAGAGGGTCAAATCTTCTCTAAAGGGGTTAGGGTTTTGATGAGCCTCAAAGGGTAATGGAGGCTGAGAAATGAGGGGGTCATTGGTCATAATGTTGCTTAATAGGGTCCAAACCCCAAAATTTAGGTTTTATCCCCTGGGTGCGTACACCCAACATACGAGAAGTACGCCTAGCGAACTCCCACTTTTCCGAAAATGGCAACAATGCCCCTAGGGACCAAATTTGCAAACTATTTACACACCAAGGGTCAAAAATGAAAAGTACCTTGAATCGGGTGTTACAATTCATCCCCACTTGAATTAGACTTCGTCCTCGAAGTCTGATGCCGCAAATAACACAGGGTAATGCTCCATCATCTCGTCCTCAAGCTCCTACGTCCATTCAGAACCCTTTTTGTGCTGCCACTACACCTTTACCAAATCCACCACCTTGTTTCGTTGAGCCTTCGTCCACCTGATAAGGATCACCACTGGTCTCTCTATATAATTCAGGCGATTATCCACCTAAATGTCCTCCAATGGAACCACTACGAAATCATCAACCAAGCACTTTCGTAGCTAAGAGACATGAAAAGTGCTACGAATCTTGACTGAGCTCCTCCGACAGATCTAAACGATACGTCACCCTCTCCACCCGTGCTAAAACCGTGCAAGGACCTATGTACCCGGGGTCCAACTTTCTCCGCTTCCGGAATCGGATGACACCTTTCCAAGGTTAGACCTTTAGGAGTACCATATCTCCAACCTCAAACTCTAAATATGATTGGCGTCTGTCTGCGTAGCTCTTTTGTCGGCTATGTGTTGTCTAAAGTCTGTCGCGGACCTGCTGAATCAATTTCGTCGTCTTGAGTACCACCTCGGTACTTCCCATGACTCGTTGACCAACCTATCCCCAACAAACCGGGGTCCTACACTTCCTCCCGTAGAGCATCTCAAAAGGAGGCTGATCATTGCTGACGTGATAGCGGTTGTTTTACAAAAATTCCGCCAAAGGAAGATATGTATCCCAACTACCACCAAAATCTAGTATACATGCCCCCAGCATGTCCTCCAATGTGTGGATAGTCTACTCACTCTGACCATCAGTCTACGGGTGGAAAGCCATGTTGAAGTGTAAACGAGTGCCCAACTCCTCGTGGAATCTCTTCCAGAACCTAGAAGTAAACCGAACATCTCTATCAGAGAGCACATAAACCAGCACTCCATGCTATGTCACTACCTCACGAATGTAGATATCGGCCAACTTCTCTTTCGAAATACTCTCTTGAATCAGAATGAAATGCATGCTCTAGGTCAATCGATCCACGGTAACCCGTATCGAATCTACACCGTGCGCCGTCCGAGGCAAATTTGTGATAAAATCCATCGTACTCCCTTCTATTTCCAAACGGTGTAACAACGTAAATTTCAAAACAAATTTTTGATTTTAAATCATATAACCTTCACATCACATTTCATAAACTCGTTTATTTATTTTACAAAACACAATCCCTCGTTAGTTACTTATTAATCTAGGATCTTCGAAACATAATTCTTTCTCTGATGTGTACAATCATGCCAGTGTCGTCCCGCGATTCTGAGGAAACCTGAAACACATAACACATAACACGGTAAGCACGAAGCTTAGTGAGTTCCCCAAAATACCACATATAACACATATTAGTCACTCGAGGGTATAACTCTGTGGACCCTCTGGTCCTAACTCTGTGGACCCTCTAGTCCTAACTCTGTGAACCTTCCGGTTCCAACTCTGTAAACTCTGGAACACACACAGCATAAATCACATAGAAATAATGCAGTGCATCACAATCACATAAATAGCATACAAGACACTCTGTCATATAACTCTAATTACCACTCTAGGTAAAGTATAGTGAGAAGACTCACCTCGGGTAACTCGTTAAATCTCGAACTCGGTAAAAATTTGGTCTAGCCTCCGCCTAATCACATGGAATAAGTACTCTAATCAATACAACTCTCAAGGCTAGACTAATCCCTCTCTTAGCACTCTCAGAAGGGTAAAAGACCATTTTACCCCTCTCATGGCTCAAAGACCCAAACATTGACCAAACCCTAAAAGTCAACAAAAGTCAACTCTTCGGGTTACGCTGCGCGTACCAAACCTGTATGCTGGGCGTACCCGGCAACCTCACAGAATCGGGGAACGCGACCCCCTACGATGCGCGTACTGGGATTACGCCCCGCGTAAGCCTCTTAATCCATAAAGTTGGTGACTTTAGGCCTTTGCATGGCTGTAAGAGTCACCAACACGCAAATCATTCCACTTCCAACACTTTAAAGCCCATAACTCAAACATGACTCCCCAATGACGACCAAGTTGGGATTTTTATGGATCTACAACACACATATCACTGAAATGGGACAGATCTATGTCCATGGAGCCCCTTATGCTCATAAAGTCTCCACGTTTGGGACTTAAACCCTAGAAATGGACCATGAAACACCAAACCAAAATAAAGAGGAAAGTTCTGAGCTTTTTACCTCTAAGTGAAGCTCCTTCCTCTGAAGAACTCAGATCCAAGCTTGAACTCCAAACCCTAGCCTCTACAAGCACCTCCCCTTCTTCTTCACTGACACACGAAGGCAATTTTAGCTCAAAACACTCACACACAAGCTTTAGGACGAAGGAAATGCTCTCTTAGGGTTTCTCTCTGTGAAATGGTGGTTGAGGATAAGGCCATATCATTCTTTATATAGTGCACAACTCTCATTTAGGGTTTGCATCTGGACCAGTTACGCCCAGCGTAACTTTGGTACGCCCAGCGTACCTTAAAGAGTCCGCGTCCATTTCAAGCGCATGAGTACGCGCAACGTACTCTCCAGTACGCCCAGCGTACTCATTTGCAACATTTTCCACTCAGGGACCAATCTTGACAACTTGACAAAAGAGAAGGGTTAAATAGTTGTACCGAAATTTCGGGATGTTACAATTCTCCCCCACTTATTTTGATTTCGCCCTCGAAATCGCTCCTTAAACCACACATAGATTGAATTCAACAACCCGAAAGGCACCACCAAAAGGATCTCATGCCGCACCGAAACTTTTCCATGGACACCTGAAAACACACAGAAAACTCCCAAATCCATAACTAATCCAACCCTTCTGCCTCTAATATACTCCTTCTCAAAATCTGGTAACTCTGGTGGCCTGACAGCCGTCAGATCGCCTACTCAAGCGATCACCATGATATTCGCTCCTCGAATATCAAACCCTGATAACTCACTGGTCCTTTGATTCTCACAAGACCAATTCCAACAATCGGCTACCGTTCACTCATACCAAACATGCCAAATGATCTAATCACGCCCCAAGAAACGGGAGGGTTCACACCCCACCGGGGCTCATCCACTAAACTGCTATCAGACCCCATCCGAACAAAGAATCCCCAAAACTCTGTCCTCAGACATAATAGAATAACCATGCTCGCTTAGAAGTGTCCTCAGACATCACCATGATAAGCTCCAGTTTCGTTTCTCATATCCCTTTTCAATACTGAGCACCAGATCAATTCCTGAGTCCATCGATGAACCTCCAAAGGTCACCCATAACATGTCCTAAAATGTCTCACTGACTCCTTCCCTACAACAACTATCTTGGCCCAGTGACACACAAATCACGAAGTTCTCTTTACCCCAACAGCTACCACATTCCCGCACCAACGAACTGACCCACCCCGTTCTAAAACATCAGAAGACAAACAATACTCCTCAAAATGGATTCCCTCTCAGAATCCGCAGTCTTCTCTCGTCTACTCAATGCACCACTTGAGCCAAACTCAACTTGAGAGTCCGACCCGACCCAGAATTGGAACCACTCGTCCCCAAAAGAATCAACCAACTCATGATTCATGACCCGCAACCCATGTGCACCTCACTTATCCAATTCCTTCGAATTGCGATGTCCATACCTCACTCAGAATACAATGATTCCCGATCATTAAGGAGGCCCCGGCCTCGCCCCTGGTCCGACTACCAGGCTCCCAAAACTCATAAATTAGGGCTACCCCAAGCTTAAAATTCTTCTACGTCGTGCTCTGATCAAAGAGTACTTCCTCATAACCACCTCTTGTTGACTAGAGAATACTACGGCTCCCTGTAGCATCGCAACAACCTCCCTCAGACTAGTGAGTACTACGGCTCCCCATAGCATCACAGCACCCTCTGACTAGTGAGTACTACGGCTCCCCATAGCATCACAACACCTTCTGACTAGTGAGTACTAGGATTCTTCATAGCATCACAACACCCTCTGACTAGTGAGTACTACGGCTCCCCGTAGCATCACAACACCCTCTGCTATATGCCCACCATCTCATTCTCACGTTAACACCACACTTCGTCCACTAACCCATGCTCCGCGGACTAACATAGATAGGTGCCCACCCTCAACCAAATTATGCATCACTATTCCGGACGACAACCACCATCATCAAAACACCTCTCCCCGCTGCAATCCTCATTCTTAATTAATCCCTCTTAATGTCAATACCGGAAGGGCTTCCACTGGAATCGTAGATACTCGATACACCACTTACCGTCTCAAACTCAAGACTCTATAAGTAATTCGGAATTCAGGGAATGATACTTGGATTCCTCGAAACACCATTACAGAACATCACGATGTCCTGCCACAACCACTGATCTCCTACCTATGACATCATACACAGATACCCAATGCATTCCCTCAGGATCTCATAATTATCCTTCATTTCACACAACGCGGAACTTCGGAGTATTCCAACTCCTAATTGAAACATGGAGGAATCATCAATGACTCGGAACATATTGACGACAATCCGAAACTCCCACCTATAACGCTCAAAACTGAAGCAAGCATACTCATAACGGCCCGGAAGTTGGTTGCCTAATCAACTTCTGCCCTTCCCAACTGCATATACTAGCCCATACATTGCACCATACTTTCTCAACCACCACACTAACCTTACGAGCTAGCTCCCTCGAATTTACCATAATCACCACAAGTCTTCGACTAGCAGCCACCTGCCGTGGAGACGCTCATCCGTTCTCAAACATGAACCACATGTATTACCACGGTCTGCATCTTGCTTCGACCATCAATAACCCTGGTCTCATGAATCCATTCCGCAAGTTTTTATATTCAGTTCTCTAACCGTTCTTGAACAAATCTCCGATCCTTTCAATACAATGCCTGGTTCTCCCCCACTCAAGGTTTGAACCATCACCATTTGGCGCACTAACAATCCATCCCACAAACTGTTCCCACCAGCACTTCGCACCTACCCTGGGAAAGTGCTACACAACGCTTGATGATCTCCCGATAAGGATCAAGCAACTCCAATACCCTGATTCTTGGATGAGATCCTCAAAAACTGCTCATCGTGGCTGCCTCTAGTCATTCAGAATCCCGTACATTTCTTCTACCAGAAATCTCAATAGTCCAGAAAAATCCCTGACTCTCAGTCCAGAATTAATGAGTCATATACTCCTTATCCTCGACTTCTCAGCCAACGTTCCATCACATGAATCATTGCAAGAGCAGAGACTCCTTTCCCACACTCGATACCTATCATAGACAATAAGGGTCACCGCCCCGATATACTCATCTTGATCATCCGGCGCTACGGCTAACATATGCCCTACTATACTTAAGTAGGGTGCATCCTGGTCTTTGACCACCTCAGTCCTCACTGGCAACAAGCCCATGCTATAACATCACCTTGCGGCAGACATACTGCCAGATACTCCGGTGGAAGATTACCATCAATGCTACCCCGCAGGGTTTACCCATCTCAGAAACTGAAATTTCAACACCTCTTATGTTTCCCACAGGAAACGGAATTTTCACCTCTCAGGTCACAGAAGGTGACATTTCTACTATCGGTCGATTGCTCAACTCAGACCGTAGTCCTCCATAAAGCACCATCCTTACTCACCCCTGAGTCTTGCGACTCCAACCAGCATCTCACCAAAATCACTCGGAACTATCTCAAATACCCTCTCAAGGTATACTCCGATGAAACTCGCTCAACCTGGCCCTCTGGCCCCATACTCCTTTGCATCCGAACTCGGTCTAATCAACCATGATGGAATAAATGAAATAGGCACAAGCATCATCTAATACGAATCATGGCACTCAAGCCATGACATCACCCCTCATTCTGCTACTTAGCATGGTACCCAAACCAGGACGTCACCTCTCAATCTGCTACCAATCATGGCACTCGAACCATGACATCACCTCTCAATCTGCTACCAATCATGGTACTCGAACCATGACATCACCTCTCAATCTGCTACCAATCATGGAACTCGAACCATGACATCACCTCTCAATCTGCTACCAATCATGGAACTCGAACCATGACATCACCTCTCAATCTGCTACCAATCATGGAACTCGAACCATGGCATCACCTCTCAATCTGCTACCAATCATGGAACTCGAACCATGCCATCACCTCTCAATCTGCTACCAATCATGGAACTCGAAGCATGACATCACCTCTCAATCTGCTACCAATCATGGAACTCGAATCATGACATCACCTCTCAATCTGCTACTTAGAATCCTTCAGAATACTCCCTGCATCGAGTATGGGTCCTCTGCTTTCAGTAGTATGGGCCCATACTACCTGCCACATCTACCCATACTCTCTACACGGACCATCCCAGATTCCCTAAGTAGATGTTCAACCTTCTCAGTCGTCAATCTTATTACGCGTGCTCGCTCCCCAACGAAATGCTCTACTCTGTCAGCGCACTCATCTGACCATGATCACCCTTAGGTTCTCCCTAGGTCCTCACACTTCTCCGCCATCAGCTGCTGAAGAATTCCTAATGATGCCAGCCATCTACCTCCTGAATATCGTTATATTCACTTAGTAGATGACTCCCATCATCGAGAGTTCCACAAAGCACAAAGCAAGTAGCATTCGGGCATCGAATAAATACGTAGAACTCACTCTAGGTGATAACTCCACTTGCTCTGCTCATACTCAAAGATATCACCGAACTCTGCAACTCTACCCCTCGCGGGTATCTAGCTACTCTCTCGATTAGGCTCCACAATGCTCATCTAGGCATCTCTCCTAGATTACTCCTCTACTCAAATCCTTCTCTACAAGGATTCCTGCTGGATACTCCTACTCAGCACATACTCGGAAGTGCATCACAAATAACAACAATTTCCTAGGCTAAGGCATCACAAATCAGGCCACTCTAGTCCTAAATTATGAATTACCTAGCCTATCTCTAGCATGCATAATATCTCATAAAATATCTCATAACACAAAAGTAAAGGTATTTTGGGAAATCACCGTTCGGGCTCTGGCTGATTGTACACACTTTCTCTTTCTCGTTTTCTCTTAGAAACTCTTGCTCATTTTTAGAAAAATCATTTCTTTTGAAAATTCTTTCTCAAATCCTCAGTTTGAGTCCAGATTTACCCGAAGGTGCATCCGAATCCCTCAAACCAAGGCTCTGATACCAACTTGTAACAACGTAAATTTCAAAACAAATTTTTGATTTTAAATCATATAACTGTTGGGTTTTGAGCATTCTAACACTTCCTAAGTGTACATGCAACCCTAATAAACCTTGGATCTATGTTTGTCTAAGGTACATGCAAAATATTATTTTCCAAGGTTTATAACCTGTCTAGCATGGCATGGGGTACTTTTAAACATAAAAGGACTAGATGAATTACATACCTTTTGTTGATTGTTGATTCCTTGGAGTTTGAGAGCCAAGCACCAATAATGTGAATGCCTCAAATGGGAATCACAAATCACCACAAACTTGGAAAATGTATGAGAGAGTATACTAACTCTTAGATTTTAGCCACCACTATTACACACACACTAGGGTCTTTTCATGCAACATAAGCTTGTTTATATAGTGTGCATGGTTAGGGTGAAACCCTAATAACCCATGTCTTTTCCTCTTCCAAGGATCCATGGGTTAAAAGCTCCATGGATCATCCATGGACTTCCATATAAGCTTAGCCCATTAACAAATGAGCATTAGCCCACACCATATAAATACAATAGCCCATGATTTAATTAGTCTTCCTTTTAATCACTAAATCAATTCATAATTAATTCAAGATTAAAACTAATTAAATAACATGACTTTATATTAATATATTATAACTTATAATATATTAATAAATCGTAAGTATACAATTCTCATAAAATTATCCATAAACAATTTGGGTGAAGTGCAACCCAAATGGACCATACCGGGTCGGGTCAAGTATATACTAAATAAGTTATGGACTTAGACACCTTATCCAACAGTCTCCCACTTGGATAAGTCTAATAACTGTATTTGCGTATGTTACTTCAGGAACCAACCAGCAATCGTAGCTCTCGAAAACTCTGTTGAACTATGAAGCGCCATTTTAGATAAGTGATCATATAATCCTCTGTTCTCATGATATCAGCCGGACAAATACATGGAACAACGTCGTACTTATTGTCCAGCAGTTTGTTTCCCGATTTCCGATTTGCTTGACAAAGAACTTAATCGAACACATCAATTTAGTTCTGACCGTGCCCGGTACATAGGTCAAAACAAAATCATCGAGGGGCCCAGATATCGCTTTTAATCCTCCAAGGACTAGAAGGAACAGATAAACTTCGACTCATATACTTGTTTCTACTACTTGTTGAATTATACACAAAGGCACGTTTTATAACATCAAGTTACTGATGCGTTTACGTGCAATCAATGCACAACCAACTCATAGGTAACAACTCATATCTCTAGGTTTGAAGACTTATATGATATTACCGTCTCACGATCACTCGAGATAAATTCCATGAAGTGATGCAAGTGAGCGTGGGTTGAATCCAATACTCATAACTTATGAGCACTCATGAGTGTTGTAGCCATGTCCAACATCTTAGACCTCTACAACCAACTCATGACAGTCTTGATTCATATCTACTTCCAACATGTGACCGACTGTGGATGGTTTGAATAACTTAATCATTCGGAAAGAATAACCTAGTTATTATGGAAGTCAAAACATACAAAGTGAAACACAATAATAATCGAATCCAATATGGTCTCAGAACCCTTTTGAATATAAATAAAACCACCTTTTATTTATCACCATATTGATTACACATTATTCATTGTATAATGTTTCAAATAATCAACTTAATACTTGAACAAAAACAACAATCGTCCCATGCTCCTAGCATGTACACTTTGTTTTTCTAAACAATAGTTATGCCATACTCCAAGTATGCACACTATTTTTGTCTATGATCTTTACTTTGTGAAATAGATCAATTGAACATGATTCCAATGATGCTCATTTCACAATCCCAAATCCTTATTGTAAATGTAATAATTCCTAATTCCTACCATTTACCAAAAAAAACTGTTAGATTTTAAACTTATATGCATTGATCCTCTCGTAATGATTATGCATAAGGTCACCAAAACCTTGTCATCAGTCATTACAGAGGATTCCAAAGGAGATCAACTCTATGGAAACGAACTCTCATATTCAAAGTACATTGCTTTGAACATCCTTCTTGCACTAAGGTTTTCTAATCTTACACAGATTGAACAACTTCCACCTATGGAGACATTTCCATAGTCCCATTTCGACTATCACTTCCGAACAAGAGTCACCTCTTTTCAGAATATGTCAATATGGTCCTTTCCAACAATTTACATCATACTTCCAACTGTCCCTGAGCAACCAATCTTTGGTGAACCTTAGATTGTCCTCGACAATTGCTTAATCATTTTAGTCATATCCGGTTCTATTCCTTTTTCCCTCTAAATGCTCTAAGCATTTTGAAAAATTTAGAACGGATAAATATTATAGAACATGTGACGGATCCTATACCCGAAGCATATGGGACACGATTCACGATGTCTCACATAAAGACCTGATACTGGATCAGTCTTTTGCTACAATATTTTTTAATTTGCCATGTTTTCAAAAATCGACTATGAAGAGGGATGCCGTAATCATAATCGAATTTGAGAACGCAATATATATAGACTTTCCTTATGTTGAACCATTCCAACATAAAATTCATATATATATATCCTTGACTAAAGATGATTAAAAACTCAATCTAAGCTTTTAGAATTGAAATGAAGTATAATTTCCTCTCCCTTAATTATAGCAAAACAACTTTTTCAACCCCTACAACTTTACGAATTGAAACTTTTGTTTTTCTATAATTAACATTGCTAACTTGCAACACTAAACATAATAATCATGCTCCCACTAACATGATGATTATCAGCATAACACTTATTCTCCCACTAGCTCTGACATATTTCCAGAAATCAGCTAGACTTCTGAAATTTAGATTCGTACACCCTTTCTTAGATAGCTCACATGTGTGTCTAAACAATTTCCAGAACTATGAAAAGGGATGCCGTAATCATAGTCTTAATTGTTTAGACCTTTGCCATTTCTCACAAGTCCAAGTTAGTGTGCCGGTTAACCACACACGCTCCACTAACGACTTTGAGAATGCAAACATCACAATTGCTATCTACTTAAAATCTTCTTAGTGAAAGCATTTCCTCACCATCATTTTCATGAATCGGAAAGAAACCTTATGACACTTAGATTTTATGGTGTATGAGTTCCTATCCATGTGAATTGGTCAAAACCATAATCACAAGACAAGGTTAGTAACAAATTCAGCCTTACATGGATTGAACTTGTTCAATCTTAATTTCTTGTCATCTGGTAGCACAAGGCCCACCAATGCTTCCAAGCTGTTATGCACACAGTTTAGAACTAACAAAACTCATATGCATAGTCAACTTAATAGGAACAGACACAGAAACAAGAATTATGTCAACTTAATAGGTTGCAAACCTTAAGTCGTGTGCTAGTGATAAAACTCAGGTTTTACTCTTGATTAAATCTTGAAATCCTTTCAGGATCTTTAAGACTCCCACTGTCCTCTTGACATATAAGTTTCCCTAGTCAAGAACCATTCCTTGACAAAACAAATATTCAAGGGATAGTGCAGATTCTTATCAAGATAAACACTTCACACAATTGGTCTTAGTTGGTCTTTGTCTTATCCAAGACATCACAACTTACCAATTTCAAATGTATAGGAGTAGAAAACATTTTACACTACATTTGATAAGTTTTTTAAACCTTACTTTATGTCACTCAATGTTATAATCTTGGATTATGACTCTAAGAGTTGTTTTGGAACGAAGTATGATCCATCTTCTTGATTTTAACCATTCCAACAATTCATGACCCCTCATCTTAGTCATAACAATGCACTAAGATGTCCTTAGAGTATGAATTTGTGATATGGTTTCATAATCATTAAGATGATCATAAAAACATGTATGATCCATCTTTTTGATTTTAACCATTCCTACAATTCATGACCCCTCATCTTAGTCATAACAATGCACTAAGATGTCCTTAGAGTATGAATTTCTGATATGGTTTCATAATCATTAAGATGATCATAAAAACATGTATGATCCATCTTTTTGATTTTAACAATTCCTACAATTCATGACCCCTCATCTTAGTCATAACAATGCACTAAGATGTCCTTAGAGTATGAATTTGTGATATGGTTTCATAATCATTAAGATGATCATAAAAACATGATACTAAAGTACTCTCCCATCTTTTCAGATTTGAGAAACTTTTATCTTTCTGCCAAATTTGATTGTTCTCATCCGTTCTGCCATACATTGAAACTTTTCCAATGTTACAGAATTATACTTAACCTTATAAGTATAACCATATTTACTAATCTTTAGTAAATCATGACGAATTGATCTTTGTGGTGGACCTTGACCAGCACACACCCAATGTACCTAATTCCTTAGTCCTTCAATTGACTCACATATGCATGTGATCAATGAATTAGTCTCAATTTTACAAAGATGAAAATTCTCATTCATCATACAATACAACTTGTATGATTCCAAGTTTCTGTCTAACTGAAGCTTGGGTGATGAGAACCTTTCCTCATTTGGTAAATTCAGACACTACCACATATGAGAGAATCAAACTCATATTTCCAATATTGCTAGAAACATACAAACATCAATTTCCATAAATGCCATTGTAAGGGGATATAATATAAAATAAACTAAACAAAAAACTTTTATTTCTTTATTAAAATGCGGAAAAATATTCCTTACAATGCATCTTCAAATGAAAACTATGATATTACATATTTCCTAGCAATCTATCATAACTTTTAAGTAGTAGCTCAAAAATCCGATCCTCGAACCATGCGATAGAAATCCATCTTCGTGATCAGATTCAGCACACTCTTATTTTAACCTTCCTTTTGCTCGATCTTGCTTAACATCAAGATGCAACCTAGTCACATCATGTAATAAGAATCAACAATTAGGAATTTTAACAAAGTTAGATAATGGACTTACCTGAAGCCGAGTCAAACATTTTGTCTCTACTTGCTTTCAAACATTTCAGGTATTCAGGGCAGCTTCGCTTCCAATGTCCCTTCTCATGACAATAAAAACATATAGACTCTTTGGGAATGGTACACGAGACAATCACAGACTTAGCCTTTCCCTTTACCTTTTGGTCAACCGGGTTGACCAAGGCCGATCCCCTTCTATTGGGACGCGAAAGCTTTTCTGGACTTCCAATGTTACCATTGTCCATGTCCATGGAAGTTTGAGAATTAGACCTTCCATCAATATTTGCTTGACCATTGCGCCAAATCATTGCTGATTCAGCAGCAACAAGCAAATAAGAAAGATCTATTAGGGTCATGTCGTGATCTGTCATATGGTAGTCTTTAATAAACTCACTATATGACTCAGGAAGTGACTGAAGAACCCAGTCAACAGCGAACTTCCTTGAAATAACAGCACCCAACATTCTCAACCTGTCTATGTGAGACTTCATTCCTAAGACATGAGTGCACACAGGTCTTCCATCTTTATGTTTCATTTCTAGTAGAGCTTGAGTGATCTTGAACCTTTCAAGTCTTCGGGCTTGTGGGTCAGGGAGAATAAATGGAGGAGGTGGGGGGAGTGAAGCATGATGTTGAGGGACATCATCTTCAAGAGGAAAGCTTGTTTCAAGCGATTTGGGAAGATCATAGTTGTCTGAACCAGACATCCACAATGGGAGAAAATCAAGTTAGTTGATTCAAGTCCTTAATATAACACCCGATATGAAATATTAAGGCTAGGACCCAACACAATATTTTATAACTTAGAAGAGGGATGTTGTAATCCAAGCTATAAAATATTTGAAGGTAGGTGAATGACGATTCACCAATTTCCACCATGAAAAACGAAATAATTTATTAGGTTTTAATTGGATTTGAAACTCCTAGATCTTTTGAGATTCATTGAACTTTTCAATGGCATGTTTCAATCTCGATTGTGCCCTTCAGGTTTTGTGACTGGGATGCCGAGGATCACAAAACAAGGTGTGAATAACCATGCAAACTCACTTGGTACCCTTAATATTATCACCTAATCGATGTGCCGGTTAACCACACACGCTCCACCGATCTATGATAAACATTAAGTCACCCTTCGTGATCCTTACTAGTCCAAGTTAGTGTGCCGATTAACCACACACGCTCCACCAACGACTTGGTAAGGTACAAAGTGTGAATTTCATGGGTTAGCACCATATTCACATTTTCCTAAAGTAACTAAGATTGGGAATTTATAAAAGGTTTAGTTACTTTATAATATTCATTATACTTTTAATGAGAATTTAAAGTCATTGTCCTACCCGTTCGGCTAACGACCCTCCACCGATCAAGGAAGTGGTGGGTGAGAATGGACACCCATTAAGTTGCCATTTTATAGGCAACAACCTTATACCCCCCTTATAGACCGGCTTCGTGAATGAGGCCTACTAACGGTAAAACGACTTGATTTTATACATATATATAATAATTAACCATTAATGTTATAAATAGTATAAGGGTTGAATTTTAACTTTTAAAACTCTAAGGGTTTGGAATTAAAGTTTATTAAAGTGTGTGAAACTTTACAAATTCCAAAACTTGAGGGCAAGTTTTGTAACTATCCAAAACTTTTTATTTCATAACTTATGAATTAAAGGTTCATAAAAATGAAGACTCTTCATTTTATGTAACTTATGTGTTTTAAGTGTGTGTTTAAAAGAAGTGACCTTTGGATATCCATAACTTGAGGACAAATTATGGACTCCATTAAAACACATAAATGATCAAGAATTAATCCTAAACAATTCAGCAAATAATTCCTATCATCTTCTAAATTCATAAGAACATAAACATGATCATCAAAGTTTCAAGAATTATATGAACACATACAAACCATGAAATTTTGATATAGGCTATTGTAAATGGATTAGAACTACCATTACACCAACTAAAACAAGTTTTAAAACACCAAAACAGTTTAGGGTAATGTTTCTAGTCCATTTCCAGCAGCAAAAGTCGAAAATATGCATTTTGAGGCTCCTACTCGCCGAGTGCACGAACCTACTCGCCGAGTAGGAAGAGTTTACTCATGAACTCGGCGAGTCCCCCCATGGACTCGGCGAGTTCATCAGTCAGACAGCAAAAAATCGACTTTTTATCACTATTTTGCATCAAGTATCAAACAAACAAGCCTAGGCTCTGATACCACTGTTGGGTTTTGAGCATTCTAACACTTCCTAAGTGTACATGCAACCCTAATAAACCTTGGATCTATGTTTGTCTAAGGTACATGCAAAATATTATTTTCTAAGGTTTATAACCTATCTGGCATGGCATGGGGTACTTTTAAACATAAAAGGACTAGATGAATTACATACCTTTTGTTGATTGTTGATTCCTTGGAGTTTGAGAGCCAAGCACCAATAATGTGAATGCCTCAAATGGAAATCACAAATCACCACAAACTTGGAAAATGTATGAGAGAGTATACTAACTCTTAGATTTTAGCCACCACTATTACACACACACTAGGGTCTTTTCATGCAACATAAGCTTGTTTATATAGTGTGCATGGTTAGGGTGAAACCCTAATAACCCATGTCTTTTCCTCTTCCAAGGATCCATGGGTTAAAAGCTCCATGGATCATCCATGGACTTCCATATAAGCTTAGCCCATTAACAAATGAGCATTAGCCCACACCATATAAATACAATAGCCCATGATTTAATTAGTCTTCCTTTTAATCACTAAATCAATTCATAATTAATTCAAGATTAAAACTAATTAAATAACATGACTTTATATTAATATATTATAACTTATAATATATTAATAAATCGTAAGTATACAATTCTCATAAAATTATCCATAAACAGTTTGGGTGAAGTGCAACCCAAATGGACCATGCCGGGTCGGGTCAAGTATATACCAAATAAGTTATGGACTTAGACACCTTATCCAACAATAACCTTCACATCACATTTCATAAAACTCGTTTATTTCTTTTACAAAACACAATCCCTCGTTAGTTACTTATTAATCCAGGATCTTCGAAACATAATTCTTTCTATGATGTGTACAATCATGCCAATGCCGTCCCGCGATTCTAAGGAAACCTGAAACACATAACACATAACACTGTAAGCACGAAGCTTAGTGAGTTCTCCAAAATACCACATATAACACATATTAGCCACTCGAGGCTATAACTCTGTGGTCCCTCTGGTCCTAACTCTGTGGACCCTCTAGTCCTAACTCTGTGAACCTTCCGGTTCCAACTCTGTAAACTCTGGAACACACACAGCATAAATCACATACAAATAATGCAGTGCATCATAATCACATAAATAGCATACAAGATACTCTGTCATATAACTCTAATTACCACTCTAGGTAAAGTATAGTGAGAAGACTCACCTCGGGTAACTCGCTAAATCTCGAACTCGGTAAAAATCTGGTCTAGCCTCCGCCTAATCACATGGAATAAGTACTCTAATCAATACAACTCTCAAGGCTAGACTAGTCCCTCTCTTAGCACTCTCAGAAGGGTAAAAGACCATTTTACCCCTCTCATGGCTCAAAGACCCAAACATTAACCAAACCCTAAAAGTCAACAAAAGTCAACTCTCCGGGTTACGCTGCGCGTACCAAACCTGTACGTTGGGCGTACCCGGCAACCTCACAGAATCGGGGAATGCGACCCCCTACGCTGCGCGTACTGGGATTACGCCCCACATAAGTCCCCGATTCATGCTCCTTTGCTTTTGGGGTCTTAAACGGTTAAGACACACGTCCAACTCGCAGATCTGACTACCCCTAAGCCTCATAATCCATAAAGTTGGTGACTTTAAGCCTTTGCATGGCTGTAAGAGTCACCAACACCCAAATCATTCCACTTCCAACACTTTAAAGCCCATAACTCAAACATGACTCCCTAATGACGACCATGTTGGGATTTTTATGGATCTACAACACACATATCACTGAAATGGGACAGATCTAGGTCCATGGAGCCCCTTTTGCTCATAAAGTCTCCAACTTTGGGACTTAAACCCTAGAAATGGACCATGAAACACCAAACCAAAATAAAGAGGAAAGTTCTGAGCTTTTTAGCTCTAAGTGAAGCTCCTTCTTCTGAAGAACTAAGATCCAAGCTTGAACTCCAAACCCTAGCCTCCACAAGCACCTCCCCTTCTTCTTCACGAACAGACGAAGGCACTTTTAGCTCAAAACACTCACACACAAGCTTTAGGACGAAGGAAATTCTCTTTTAGGGTTTCTCTTTGTGAAATGGTGGCTGAGGATAAGGCCATATCATTCCATATATAGTGCACAAGTCTCATTTAGGGTTTGCATCTGGACCAGTTACGCCCAGTGTAACTTTGGTACACCCAGTGTACCTTAAAGGGTCCGCGTCCATTTCAAGCGCATGAGTACGCGCAGCGTACTCTCCAGTACGCCCAGCATACTCATTTGCAACATTTTCCACTCAGGGACCAATCTTGACAACTTGACAAAAGAGAAGGGTTAAATAGTTGTACCAAAATTTCGGGATGTTACAAACGGGAACTTCCAATGGCTCCAATTTGGTATGGGGTTGCTGATGCTCGGCCTTAACTTTCCTAAAATTCAAGCACCTCTCCACATACCATGCCACATCTCGCTTCATGCATGGCCACCAATAGTCCGACCGGAGATCCCTATACATCTTTGTCACTCCGAGATGAATAGAGAATCTCGACTTGTGTGCATCCTCCATCAATACCTTGTGCACACCACCCTAATATGGAACCCACACTCTACAGTGAAGGGTTAATAATCCTCGGCTATCATAATCGAAGGAAGCCACCTGACCGACTATGCACTCACTCTTCCGGTGCTCTTCCTTCATAGCCTCAACATGAGCCTCTTGAATCTACTCTTAAAGAGGGGTTATCATTGTTATCCTCACACCCTCCGGCAGGTTCAGAATCGGCGCCTCACACAATCTATGTCTTAGAGTCTCAAAACTTGCCTGCTGCTCAGGCCCCCAACAAAACGTGATGGTCTTCTTCGTCAAGCGCGTCAAGGGAACCGCTATCTTGGAGAAAACCTAAATGAATCTCTAATAATAACTCACCAATCAAAGGAAACTCCGAATCTTAGATAGAGAGCTCGGAACTTCCCACCTCAGCACTGCCTCGCTCTTGGCCAGATCGACCAGAATACCGTTCTGGTTGACAAGGTGCCCTAAAAACTACACCTCATACAACCAGAACTCACACTTAGAGAACTTTGCATATAATCTCTCTCTCTCCTCAGAGTCTCCAATACCTCCCTCAGGTTCTCTTCATGCTGTTCCTGGGTCTTGGAATAGACCAGAATGTCATCAATAAACACAATCATAGACCGATCCAACATAGGTTTGTAGACGCGACTCGTAAGATCCATGAATGCGGATGGAGTATTGGTAAGCTCGAAAGGCATCATCACGAACTCGTAATGACCATAATGAGTCCGCTAGGCCGTCTTCTGCATATCTTCCTCTCTCACCCTCAAATGACGATAACCCGAATGAAGATCAATCTTGGAAAACCAAGATGCACCCTAGAGTTGGTCAAATAAATCTTCAATCCTCGGGAGTAGGTAATGGTTCGTCACCGTTAGCTTATTCAGCTCCCGGTAGTCGATACACATCCGATGTGACCCATCCTTCTTCTTCATGAACAGGATCGGTGCACCCCATGGCAAACTACTCGGCCGAATACATCCCTTTTTTAATAGCTCATGCAGCTGACTAGACAACTCCTGCATCTCTGGAGGTGCTAACCGATAAGGTGCCTTGGCTATCAGAGCCGTACCAGGAACCAAGTCCATCCGACATTCCACCTACCTCTCCAGAGGCACTCTAGGCAAATCCTCCAGGAATACGTCCGGGGACTCCCAAACAATCGGTACATCCTCCACAGTCGCCTTACCCTTCTCCCGGGTATCCATCACATAGGCAACAAATCAAGAACAACCCTGTTGAAGACAGTGTATGGCCCTAGCTGCTGAACATAGAACTGGCCCACACTAAACACACTATCCCTGAGCTACCAAATCTCCCCTACTTGGGGCCGAATACGCACCAACTGATACTCACAATCAATCATTTCCTCATTGGGCTCAGCCAATCCATCCCCACAATAACCTTGCTCTCACGCAGAGGAATAAGAACCAAATCAATCGGATACCGCTCACAAAACAAATCCAGTACATAACCTCGATGAACTCTCGATACCCGCACAGGACGATCATCAACAATCTCAACCTCTAGTGGACAATCCATCTCCCCCAGAGAATCGAAAAAGCTCCTGCTAGGCGCAAGACATAAAAAGGATCGGGTCATCCCAAAATCAAACAAAACCAGGGCAGAGATACCGTTCACAAGGAACGATCCTAAAAACAAAACACACAGATATAAGCAGGAAAATCAACATAGTAAAATAGATAATGAGAAGATACATACTCGTCACCATGTCCGGTGCTGTACGAGCCTCATCGGTTGCAGATGAAATACCCTGCTCCTTGCAACAGGCGCCTCCGCCTTGCCCTGGCGGCCATCCGTAATCCACAAGGTCGCCGAAGCGGATTCTACAACTGGTCTCGCTGCTGTTAAACTTGGATAATCAGCCTTTTTATGGCCCTTCTGATTGCAAAGGAAGCAATCAGACTTGATCCCTGGGTGGTGGCTGCATAATCCCGATTAAAATACCCAGTCTTGCCAAACTTGTAGAAGCCTGAACCACCTCCTCTGCAAGCTTCGGCGCGCGGCATGCCACATTTGCCACAACGGCCCCGACCCTGCTGGCCCTTCGATATTAAATCAAAAAGATTGGGCCTCTTCCCAGAACCCTCAAAACCATGAACCTCACTTCCTCTTCTTCTCCATCTCCAAGTTAATCTCCCTCTCTCTGGCTCTCGCCACCATATCCTCGAATGTCCTGCAACTGGATATACTCACAAATTTTTTGATATCACTCCTCAGCATATCGTGATATCTCGCCTTCTTTATCTCCTCACCGGCCACATATTGCAGAACTAGCAATGCCCCATCAGAAAACATAGCGGTTATCTTTGCCACCGTCTCAGTAGTGTGGCAAAGATCGTGAAACTTCCTCTCCAACTGCTGAAGCTCAATCACCGGTGAAAACTCAGCCCGAAACCTTGTCACGAATTCCTCTTAAGTCATAGACTCAACCGGGTCGCCTCCCAAGGCGTGCCCAACCTCCTTCCACCAATCTGGAGCTCTGTCTTTCAGATGAGAAGAAACAAGTCTAACCTTTGCCTCCTCAGGGCAACAACTAGTTCAGAAGGCGTTCGTGGCATCCGCTAACCAATGCTTGCTCACTCTCCGGTCCTTCTTCTTAAAGAAATTCGAGGCTCCCATAATCACCACCATCTCAGAACGAAAAGCACCCAAGCGCTCATCCATAATCTCCTAGATACCTTCCTTGATTGTACAAAAGATCACAGGAGTCGGCTCTAGAAAATTATGGGTAATCTCTGCAGAAATGAACTCCCGCATCTGATCATCCAAAAACCTGGCGCCAGAGCCCGAACCTGAACCGTCACTGGTTCCAGAGCCACTACCAGAACCTCCTCGATTGATCACCATACTGAAAATAAAACATATAAACCATCAGAACATACTCGAAGAATACCATAGTCTAGAAGCTTCCTCATATCATCATGACTCTCCTTGAATGGAGTATGGATCCTATGCTTCCAGTAGTATGGGCCCATACTACCTTCCACGTCTTTCCGTACTTTGCTTATTAATCACCCCAAATCCCCCAAGTTACTTCCCTATTAATCCAAATAGCCTTCAACAAAACAAGGCTCCCGACACCAAATCGTCTCTTAGGTTTTCCTAGAGCTACCACCACACCACTCTCCGCCATCAGCTACAGAAGGAACTCCCCCTAACACCCTCTAACTAGCTTACAAATACAATTGCATACCACCGACACCAGATAATTCTTCGAATGAAAGGTCTCACACTACAATGGTTGGAATCAAACAAGAGCTACGTAATTAGGTAAAAACCTAACCTTCTAAAATTATCTAATCTTAGTAATATGCAATTTAGCATATTCGCTTACTAGTTAGGTGATGTTAATGGAAATTCCTAAAAGCACAAAGGAAGCAGCATTCGAGCATTGAGTAATCTGAATAAAGGCATAACCTAAACATGTTATCCTATCACTGACTGCTCAGTACTAGCATGCAAGTATACAAGCTCATACAATAAGCATATAAAGGCATCTCTCCTAGCATTCTATCATGCAAATCCTGAGCAGATCCTTAGCCTAAATATAGCATGCGATTCACAAATGCTTAATTCAAAGCATAACACAAAAAATGTACAGGTCCATGTTTTGTGAACCTTATAAAAGGGGTACAGATGATGAGGTAATGGTTGATGCAGGCGATGCATTAGAAATGAGTGGCCAGGATGAGCAACTGTGTGAGAGTCAATGGACGTGGGGAAGGGGTCAGGTTCAATGCTCGTCAAGTTCACCATGTAAGACCACCTAACAAAAGGAAGAAGTCGGAGAGAATCATTAAAATGAAGCTTGCTAATGTTGGAACCTGAAAGTGAACCTCTAGCAATCGTAAGTACTCATTCCGAAGTGTGTGTGTTCCGAAGTACTTGGGTTCTGGAACGAATGTTCTGAAGTCAGTGGTGAAGAGTGGTCCGGAATGTGTCAGAATCAAATAAGAAGAAGATACGAAGTTGAAGACATTCCGGAATGACTCTCATGTCCGGAATGGTTGCTGATCCAGAGTTACCTTATTTTGTCTTTGTACATTTATTGTATTTGTCTTTGTACTGATGTGACTTTTCATAGGACTCAGCCTTTTGTTGCATTTAGACAATCAGAATGTTAGAAACATTTCTATTGTCCAGTCCTATGTAAGTAGTCTAGTTAATTCGTTGTAACCTTCACTCCTATAAATAAGAGTATTCAATACAAGTCAAAAAATGGATATTTTCTCTCACTTTTGTCATTCTCATTAAAGTTTATTTCAAACATTCTTTTTGTTCTTCATTTATTAGCTTTACCTTGATCAGTTATTCTTGTTGTTCATTAAATGACTTGATCATTTGTTGAATACATTATCTAAGACTTGACTGGTCTTTCCAGACTTGACTTGAACATTTATTAGCAAGAAGACATTGATCTTAAGCATTCAATCAAGGTTTGAGTTCTCAAACCTTGTCCCTGCGCATCAGATAGATCTTGTTCTCACAATTGGTATCAGAGCTTGAGTGGTTGTCCTTTGAATCCATAAGATGAGATTATAGTTGGTTTGAAATTACGTTGGTATTTTAAACCATTTCTGTGTCAAGGATAAAAGTTATTCTATATACCACTTTAGCTTGAAGATATCTTTACTTCAATGGCTGCTTCTAATCCTAAGCAAATGATTTCAATGCAAATCGCAAATAGTGTGGGTGGCCCTACTCATGCCCTATTACTAGTTGTGGAAGAATATGATCACCGGAAAGTTAGAATAGAAAGATTTTTACTTGCAAAAGATAAAGGTGAAGAAATCTAGAGATCCGTCACAAAAGGTCCACATATTCCTGTAAGAACAATTGTAAGAGATGCAGCTGCTCAAGTTGCTTTTGTTGGAACAAAGTTCTAGTAGGATCGATTGATTCTAAGCAGAAAAGCAATAAATAACGTAATGAAGAACACAGGAATGGTTTAACTGATGTCCAATGATTAAGCTTTAACACCTCAGAAGAGCTCGATTAAGAACTTCCACTGTAGAGGTGTTTTCGGTTACAAAGCAATAATGAATAATAATAATGATCGTATCTAAGTCATACATGCATGCACTATATATAGCTTAACCCTAATCAATAATCACGGATGGACATGCCCAATCTGGATATACAAAAACAAAGCCCATGACGCAACACAAAATACCCAACAATCTCCCCCTTTGCGTCAATGGAGCCGAGAGCTCAGTTTGGTTGAGCTATAGAAGACTTCTTGACGGTCTTGAACACCTTCGGTATAATGGCCAGTAGAGTATGACGAAAAGAAATATACCACCGAAGCATGTCAGTAAAGTTCTTCTTGTCTAACTCATTGTTGTGCTTGCATCGATGAATAATATTGATTATGTGCTCCAAGCAGTCCGTTCAGAACAGATGCTTATCAACAAGAGCGAAAAGAAATCTGTTAGCTTCGCCTCTTATGAACATCACTGTGAGATGTGTAGAATCAGTTTGACCCAACTTCATCTTGTTTACATCTCCAGGCTTTCCAGTTGGCTTCACAGTTAGTTTTTAGCAATCTCTTGATCCATTGTAGCAACTTCATGGACATAGGAAGCCAACATCCTCTTCGGATGATCTAGGATCAACTCATACTCCTTCGCATTAGTGAGCAAAATGTTGTACAATAAGATCCAATCATGAGGATTTAAGTTAGGAAGATTTGCCAAGGAAATCATAGAAACCGAGTTGTCTGAACCTCAGGTTATCTTGAAATTAACATTAATAAATTTTCATGCAGGCGAAGGTTTCAGCACCTTGACTGTTGTAATCTTATGTGCACTCCAAGTCAGATACTGCGGCTGACCGAACTTGAGATAATAATCAATAAGTTCACGATCAACATGAGGGTGAGGTGAGGAAACTTGAACTGTTGAATCAAAACAGTGAAAAGTAAATGCATTTCGTGTTATAGGCATATCAAACTGTGAGTCCCTCGTATTCTCACAATCAAACGAAGCTACAGGTTCCAGCCAGTACATGCTTGGAAACTCTATTTCTTCTTTGATCAGCGTTTTCCTAGTCCAAGGAGGAAACAAAGCCTTTTTGCAAGTTAGAGCATCATGCTATTCCTTCTTCTTTCGCTCCCTCTCTTCTGCTTCCTTTGCAACCCGAAGGTTTTCATCTAACTCCTGATCCCTTTTCTTCCGTTTCAGGGCATCAGCAATAGTTTCTTCATCACTATCATCATTATCATCAGCAAGACCTTTCTTCTTTTCCTGATTACCAGAACCCGAAGCTACATTACCCTTCGGTTCTGTTTTGACAATGACCTTCGGTTTAATAGGAGTAGTTTTCTGAGCACCTTCTCCCCCTTGCGGAGTAACCAATCGCTCCGTAACACCCTTCATTTCACGTAGAAGTTCAATTGCAGGAAGAAGCTTGGAGGTCAGGTGATTCCGGATTGTCAGTGTAAGAATCGGATCATGAGCATTAAGAACATTGTGCACCATATTAAGAACGTCACCAGCACAACTTCAAAAAACGGCACGCTCAGTTTTCAACAAAGAAATTTTCCGTTCGGCTTGAGCCAGTTGAACCTTCTGGACTTCAATGGTAGTGGTTTGACGAGCAAGATCCTCCTTCAATGTGCTCTCCTTTGCTAAATTAGCATGGGGCTTTTCAAGACGAGAATCGACTGAGCTAAGATGTGAAGTGTTCTCAGCTTGAATCTCAGAATGAACAGTCTCAAATTTGGCTTACTACCCTTGAAGTGACTTTGAGAGAGAATCAACCGATGCATTCACCTTAGCTGCATTCGTATTAGCATGACCCTTAAGGGATTCAAGAAAGAGCTGGGATTTGTGAATGAGTTCAGCCACATCGGTTGTAGCCTTCTGGCATGAAGAAGTGGACGCTTCAACCGCCTTTGTTGATTTATCAATTGCTCCTGTATACTGTTGAAAAGCAGTGTCCAAAAAAGCCTTCAACACAACATCATTGTACTTCGAAGAAGAGGCGAGCAATCGATCAAGCTTATCATCGAGACTCTGCACTTGTTGTTTGGTTACCAGAGCCTCTTCATCTTCATTAGTGGGAAGTCTATAAGGACTGTAATAGGTTGAGTCAAACTCAAGATTGTCACCACCGAGAGTAGCACCAGAATCAGTTAAGGGTGAGGGTGAAAGAGGTCTGGATGTAACAGGGGTTTCGGTTTCAGTATTAGCCCCCGTATCAGATACGTTGACGTTTACTGGAGGTTCGGTTGTAGTGGTGGAGATAGGAGTAGTTGTGGCAGTTGCTTGTGAAAAAATGGGAGTTGGTAAAGGAGTTGTAGAGATTGGTACTGTAATAACTGGTGGTGGTGGTGAAACAGTAGTGGTAGGTTGAGTTGTAGGAGTTGGTGGAATTGGAGCAACCGAAACTGGAACAGTAGTCTTCGGTGGAGAAGGAGGAGGAGTTGGAATATTGTCATTGAGTGGTTCAGTAGGAGTTGGAGAACGAGGAGGTGTATTACCTCTTAGTAAACTGTCATGCTGAACTTCTTCATCCTCATCAGCCGAATTCTCCTCATCATGTTCTGAGCTTGAAGGGGTAGGACTCTTTGGTTTCCTTGCCATTTTCTTGACTTTCTTTGCAGCCGAAGAATCAGCCTTTTTAGTCTTTTGCTTTTTGGACTTGACAGGCTTAGAAGAAGGACCTTCGGTTTCCACCTTCTTGGTATCTGTCCTCTTCCCTCGCTTTGCTGGCTTTTCCACAGCATCTAAGCCAGCCTGCTGTTCAGGAGTCAGTTCTCTTAGGCCCTTGGGAGTAAGCTTCCGGTAGTCAACCATCACATTACTTTCGCTCGTCACACACCTGTACATTGTTTCAGTTATCGAACCATTGTGAGAAAACTTGGTGGCATCTGAGAAGATAATCATCTTTGTATGAAAAGTAGCCACAGAGGAGAGCCTTGCGTCTTTCATAACGGGAATTTGTAGGTTCTCAATGGCTCTTCGGGTGATGATGGTCCAGAAACGAGCGCAAGAAATCTCTGAATGTCTCGTTGAGGTGTTGAGACTTTGCACCAGTTTCGACCAAATAATAGAGCCATAATCCAGGTTAATACCATTGTAGAGACCATAGAGAATGTTCATAAAACCCTTACTCGTACCGTCTGACCCAGATACTCGTTCTGCCAAACCCTTGTTGATAAGAGTAAGTAATCCATTCCATTGCGGCGGCAAACAGGACTTCTTAAACTTTGTCACTGTTGTAAGGACATCAGTATACCCCATCTCGTAAAACATCATATACAACTGGGTTGTGGTGATGAAATCAGGAGAGATGACAGAAGCATCGACGGCAAGCCCTAACAACGAGCAGAATCAGGCTTTCAAAATAGATGCCTTGTGATTGAAGATTTGAAAATAGATCCTCTGCTTGTTCTTGTCGTAAGACGCAGTAGAGTACACTTGTGACAGCAGAGACATGAGAACAGATTCCACCTGCGTAAGAGCGATAACCAGAGGGGAGTACTTGAGACATTCTACAACTTGGAGCATGTACGGATCATACAAAAAGGGGTTTAGGGAAATAATTAGGTTCTGATTAGGTTTGATCACAAGCAATGACGATGAAGCAGTTTGATCTTGAAGAGATGATGATTCTGCCATTGTTGATGTAAGGAAGAAGATTATGACAACCCGAAATTTCTATCTTGTACTTTCAGTCAATTCAATCAAAGACAGTCTAGTTTCTGCTATCTTTTACCATTGTTTAGAGTCTGTTTGAGTGTTCTAAGCCTAGTATATTCAAGAATCGGGTATTAGGAAGTATCAGCTTGAGTCCATTGTGCCTTAATCAAACTCTTAACTCATTAAGAGGAGTTTACGGCCAACACATGGTTGGGCCGTAAACTCATGTATAGGCCGTGAACTCATGCTATATGCATGAGTTTACACCATTTTTCATTCATTTCTTCCATTTCTAGTCAAGAACACCCAATATTCTCTCTCAAGTATCATAAGATCTTCACTTTGATCTTCCAAAATTGTAAGAATTCTTTCACTTGAATTGTTGTTACACCTCCTTATCTAGTGATTATACATGATTTCATCCATGAAATCATTCCATTTTGCTAGATTTTCAAGTGTTCTTCATTTCACCAAGAACACACACTAGTGTTTTTGGACTTTAATCACCCTAACAAGCTTCTATATTGTAAGTACTCTCTCCTAAGCTTTCTATATACACGAAATACTTGAAGAACACTTAAGAATCATCCAATTGACAAGAACAAAGGGAGTTTACGGCCAAGGCAATCTCCCTGGGCCGTAAACCCATATAATGAGGCATATGTTGACTTTAAACACTCCTAAAGGCTTCTAAACCCTTAAGTACCTTCCTTTGTGCAATACTTACTGATTATACTACTTGAAAACATCAAGAAATCATGAAAAAAAGGTGTTTACGGCCAAGGCAATCTCCTTGGGCCGTAAACCCTAATTAAGGGTGTAAATGAACCCTAAACCTCTTACTAAGCCTTGGAACTAAGTCTAGAACACCTCAATGAAGAACCTAGGACTTTAAAACACAAAATGGTACAAGATACTATGAGTTTACGGCCGTAAACTCATAGGGTCGTAAACCGTAGGCCGTAAACTCATATAAGACATACCATGTTGGCCATAAGCTCATTAGAATGGCCATACACCCTTAGTATGCAATCATATGTGATTGTAGTACTGAAAACCTAGAGTTTCCTAGTCTAATAGGGTGTTACCTTTCATGATTAGTTGTTTATTCACTAATTATAAACATATATGTGTCATTATATGTTCAATAGGATCTGTGTGTTCTCAAGTCTTCAATTGACACTTAGCATCCTACATCAACCTTACATTTGAGTAACTTACAACAGGTGAGTTCATACCCCCACATTTTCATAGTTTTTACTATTTTAAAGGGGGGGGGGGATACAAGTCTAACACAAAGATATTGTGTTATAAGAAATGATTTCAAATGAAATACAGTTATCCAAAACAAATGGTTTCAAACATCTTACCAAATCAAGTGGTTTTAAGTGGTTATTTCAAAAAGACATCAAGTTACTAAAATGGATTTCCAAACATGAAACTTCTTTTAAATGTTTTATAAACATATATTTTTCCCCAAAAATCATACTAGTATACATATATTTATATAAATAAGGTTTAAAAGACTTAGGACTGACAACACACTTCGGTTCCTTTTCCTTGTTTGGATGTGGGATTACAAGTGTATATTGTTTGTCCAAGTGTCATTTAAATTTTAGTTATATATATTTTTATATGTATACAAGTATAAAAGTTTATTCAACTAGATTCAATGTCCCTTTGAACATGTTGAGCAAAGGATCCCATACATGAATACTCGTTATCAATTCAGAAAGTACATATAAATTATAATAGGTATAATTTATGATACACAGAACATTAATTTACGACGCTAGCATACTAGAGTACATTGTTTTACAAAAACAAAGGTTTAATTCAAAACTATTCAAGTGTATTCATTCATTCAAATACATGTTAAGAATACTAATTCAAGGATATACTATCAATCATTCATTTCAGAATGATTGGAATTTCATAACTGTTATACATGTAACGTCATACGCTTTTATGAGTCAAAGAGTACAGTTAGTTTAATTCATTTTAAACGATACAGTAAAGTCCTGATATTATAATCAGAGTCTCCAGCAGGGGATCGAAACAATGTGTGTATAGATCTATATTGGGATTAATAACCCCGCACTCGGACTGCTAGCTATAGTCAGGCATACATGCCTGTGAGTGACAATTGTTATCATCAAATTTCAGCGCATACATAGCGTTGGGTCAGGCCATATAGTTAGTATGGTTATAATAACTCATTAAAAAGGTATTAACAATACGTTAGTGTATAATTATCTAAACTTAAGTCCATTTTCAAAGTACTAGTTTACAAGATACAGTTTACAAAATACTAGTTACACAATACAGTTTACACGATACAGTTTACAAGATACAGTTTACAAGATACAGTTAACAAGATACAAGTTTACATAAAGATTACAAATACAGAACATTGGTTTACAAACAGAACAGTTTTATACATATACAACTGCTTTTCATATACAACATAAAATATAGGATTTTCTGGAAACAGTTTACATATTCAAGAAACAGAAAACATTCTTACAAAACATAAAGACTTATGCACTCACTCATCTTTATGTTGATACTCTCTTTTCAAATTACTTGTATTCTCAGGGAACCCGTAGACAGGTACACCCGAGCTTTTGAAGATGGAGCAGTTTATGTTTTTTCTTTATCTTTTGTACAACTTTTTGGTTTCAGTATGCAAAATGAAACACATGTAAATATTTATACTCTTTAATACAATGGTTGTTTGTACTATGATTACTATATTACATGTGTTGTGATACTACAAATGAAGTCCTCCACCCCCGGACGTTTCCGCCGTCTGATTTGGGGGTGTGACAGATTGGTATCAGAGCATTGTTTATTGTGAACCTAGTATATCAATCCATAAAAGATATACAAATCATAAATACATTTGGGGCTAAGAGCTCTGACTACAAGTATACTTTTAAAAATTTAAGTATTTTTACAAGAAGTATACTAACACTCATACCTACAAGTACAATATCACAGTCATAAGAACTTAAAAGTATTTCGATGTTGAACATTACAGTCAAACCTGGACAGTTATGTAATCATATTTGGGATTAATATAGCCTGATCAACTATATTGATTTGAAATATGACCAACATGTGTTTGGGAGTGATAGTGGTCTTCTGACATGTCTAAAACTTACCATACATACTCAGAAGAACTTTAGAACAGAACATAAAGATTAAAATACCATAGGGGTATTTTAGGCACTATACACTAATAACAAACATGTGAAAACAATAGAACAAATTAAGGGTGGAACTATAAATATTAAGGGTATATTACAATTATATATAATTAAAATTATATAGACTTAAAATATGTGATTTAGCTTCATTTCATGTTCCTTGTTTGGTTGTGGATTTATAGCCGAGTCATTTAATCGAAGGTCGAATATAACCAAGTTATATATAATTAATATGCACTTTATAGTTATAGTAATATCTAGAACAAGTTGTACTTAATACATTATTTGTTAATTGTAGGTCTTTCTTGTAGAAACTTATCGTTACTAACTATATTTTATATCTCTTATCCCTATTCTCCCTTAGATAACAATGGCTGGATTTCAGATACCTGGAAACCCATATTTCCCAAACCAAGAACCAGATGTAGAACCAGAGGAAAATCACGAGATTCCCTTAGACGATGACTTTGCTGAGAATTTTCTTGAAGACAACAATTCCGGATCAGAAGCCTATAATCCACCACCAGTTGCTCAGAATCCTAACCCTTGTCCAGTTTTCCAAGGTCCGACGCCTATGTGGGTAGAAAGCTTGGAAACATGGAGTCAAGAGCAGAATCAACCAATGCCTTACAAAGGAGACAGAAGCTTCTACAACTTAAGCGAAGGAGGTTCGGCAGACAGAGTCCTGCCAATTATAGTTAGTAGAGTTGCTCGAAATGAAATTCAGGGTAGAACAGCCATCAACCGAATCGGGGAAGTTGTTGCCAATATGAGAATTAATACAGTCAGTATTAATCGTCTTGAGCATATTCGTGAGAGAGATACAAGGGACAATGAATCTCTATTGCAAGCATTAGCTGAAACTCGAGCTGAAGTCATAGAACTTCGAGCACGTCTGACAGTGTATGAAAGGCATCTGCTTGCTATGGAGCGTCAAATGGCTGAGTTGAGGGTATATCCAAATGATACTCGTCATCATTAGGAAGTACTCTACTCGTTTCTTATTCACTCTTTTGGTTATAGTTAAGTCTATGGTTAAGTTTTAGTGTTATTTTTCAGGGTTTCTCAGTAAGACCACGAAAATTTTATTTTCAACAGGTATTTTTGATGTCGATATTTTTCTCAGAATTTGGTGTATTGTAGACCTGTTTAGGGTCAAGTTTTCCAGACATATGTATTCAATATACCAATTTAATCGACATGCATTTTCATACTCTTGAAAAATAATCATTTAATTTCATATTATTCAGTTACAAGTTATACTTGTCATAGACTTCTATTACCAATTTATTCCAAGATTCATGTCGAACTATCTGTTTTAGTTCAGAGATATTAGGATCCATACTCACTCTTGATATCTTATCATCATTGTATCTTCTGACTTTTATAGAAAAGGATGCCTCCTCGTTGGAGTCCAAGATGTCAAAATACTGATGAACCACCGGTACCACCTCCGCCACCACCTCCTCAGTTCGACCCCGCTATGTTCCAAGTGGTGGTCACGACAGCTGTAATTGCTGCTATGGCTCAGATTAATCCTTCTGGTGCTAGTGGGTCTGGAGCTGGTACAAATCCTGCTAACCAAGGCGAAGGTCATGGGCATTCGCGAGAGTGCACTTATAAGGAGTTTTCCAATGCCAAACCCAGGACCTTTAATGGAACTGGTGGCGTTATGGCATTAAGGCAATGGATAGAAAAGACAGAAGCAATTTTTGAAATTTGCTCATGTCCTGAAAACAACAAAGTCAAGTTCGCTGCTTGTACTTTTTCTGAAAGAGCTTTGACGTGGTGGAATGGTCACGTTAAGTCACTTACTCTAGTAGTGGCTAATTCGATCAGCTGGGAGAACTTCAAAGCTATGCTTATGCGAGAATATTGTCCGTGAGGCGAAGTTCAGAAACTTGAGCAGGAACTCTGGGGTCTTTCAATGGTTGGTTCTGATATATCAACCTATACTAGTAGATTTTATGATCTAGCAATTCTGTGCCAGGAGATGGTTGCTCTAGAGAGCAAGAAAATTCAGAGATATATTTGGGGACTGTCGCCCCAAATTCAGTCAAGTGTGTTAGCTTCAAGGCCTGTTACTTTTGACAGCGCTAAAGAGCTGGCACAATCTCTTATTGATCATGGAACCCATAAACACTCGGAGGTTGCTACATCAGAACAACCAAAGGGAAACAACAACAACAACAACAAGAAGAAGGGTCGTAACAAGAGGAAGGTCAAGTTTTCACAGGATTCCTCAAAGAAACAACAGCTGGCTGTAGTCAACGTTGCGACTGTACCTACTGTTGTTCCTGTTAATCCAGCACCAACTAAGCCATATGCTGGTAATCTCCCAAAGTGCAACAAGTGCAATTTTCACCATAATGGAAATTGCAGGGAAATGCAGTGTCGTAACTGCAACAGGAAAGGACATACTGCCCGATTCTGTAGAGCACCACCCCAACCACTTAACCAAGTACATGCGGCTGGAGTTGGTCAAGCATGTTACAATTATGGTGAAGTAGGCCATTTCAAGAAAGACTGTCCTAAACTTGGAAATGCTGGTGGGGTCGGGAGAATATTAGCCTTGGGCCAGGAAGAAGCTGTGGCAAATCCCGCAGTAGTTACGGGTACGTTTCTTCTCAACGACACTTATGCATACATTCTATTTGATTGTGGTGCTGAGAAGAGCTTCGTGAGCCATAATTTCAAACACTTGCTAAAACAAAACTCTCAACCATTAAAAGAAACATTCACAGTCAAAATGGCTAATGGGAAATCTGAATCCACCAACGACATATACATAGGATGTACTCTTACTTTGAATAACTATTCTTTTCCTATTGACCTTATGTCGGTCTCCATCAAGAGTTTCGACGTCATAATAGGTATGGATTGGTTGTGTCCTAACCGTGCTGGCATCCTATGTTATGAAAAAGTCATTCGTCTGAATTTACCAACTAATGAAACACTTGTTATTTACTGCGAAAAACCTGGAACGAATCTCCAAATCATTTCTTGCATCAAGGCACAAAAGTACCTTCGCAAAGAGTACTGTGCTTTCTTAGCTCATGTTGTAGACAAAAAGCAAGAAGTGAAAGATATCGCGAAAATTCCTAAAGTCTGTAACTTTCTCGACGTTTTTCCCGATGATCTTCCAGGAGTACCTCCCGAAAGACGAGTCGAATTCCGAATCGACTTAATTCCACGGGCTACCCTTGTAGCCAAATCACACTACCGTCTTGCACCTTCAGAATTGTAGGAATTATCCAGCCAGCTTAACGAACTTCTTAGTAAAGGTTTCATAAGACCAAGCTTCTCACCCTGGGGAGCACCGGTTTTATTTGTAAAGAAGAAGGAGGGATCATTCAGTATGTGCATAGAATACCGCGAGCTGAATAAACTTACCATTAAGAATCGATACCCTTTGCCTCGCATTGACGATCTGTTCGACCAACTTCAAGGTGCGAGCTACTTCTCAAAAATAGACTTAAGATCCGGGTATCACCAGTTACGAATTTTGGAGGATGACATTCCCAAAACCGCGTTCAGAACTCGTTATGGTCATTATGAGTTCGTAGTGATGCCATTCGGATTGACGAATACACCTGCTGTGTTCATGGATCTCATGAACAGAGTGTGTCGTCCATTCTTGGACAAGTTCGTTATAGTCTTCATTGATGACATTCTTATTTATTCAAGAAGTGAAGAGGAACATGGCCAACATCTTCGTCAAGTTTTTGCAAACTCTTAGAACAAAGAAACTCTATGCGAAGTTTTCAAAATGTAAATTTTGGATTAGAAAGGTTGAATTTCTAGGTCACGTGGTCAGTTCTGAAGGAATACACGTCGATCCTTCCAAAATTAAGGCGATTGAAATCTGGTCAGCACCCAAAACACCTACAAAAATTCATCAATTCTTAGGTCTTGCTGGCTATTATCGCAGATTCATCCAAAATTTATCTAGAATAGCTAAACCTCTTACCACCTTGCGCAAAAGGGGGTAAGTTTTAGCTGGGGAGAAAGACAAGAAATAGCGTTTCAAACATTGAAACGAGCTTTGTGTAGTGCACCAATCCTATATCTTTCGGAAGGAACAGAAGATTCTGTAGTGTACTGCGATGCTTCTAATCAAGGGCTTGGATGTGTTCTTATGCAAAGAGGAAAAGTGATATCTTATGCCTCAAGACAACTAAATACACATGAAGTCAATTGTTCAACACATGACCTTGAACTAGGAGCAGTAGTATTTGCTCTGAAGATCTGGAGACATTACTTATATGGCACGAAATGCACAGTATTCACGGACAATAAAAGTCTCCAGCACATCTTCAATCAGAAAGAGTTGAACATGAGACAACGACGATGGGTAGAGCTACTGAACGACTATGATTGTCACATTCTTTATCACCCTGGTATAGCTAACGTTGTAGCTGACGCCCTTAGCAGAAAAGAATACTCGAGACGCCGAGTAAAGTCGTTGACCATGACAATCCATTCATATCTGTCCACGCAGATCAGAGAGGCTCAATTAGAGGCCTTAAAGCCTGAAAAAGTGACAGGTGAATCATTGAGAGGAATGGATAAAAACTTCAAAGTCAGGGATGATGGAGTTTATTGTTTCATGAATCGAATCTGGACACCTAAGTTTGGTGGTTACAGAGATGTAGTCGTGAATGAAGCTCACAAAACTCGATACTCTATTCATCCAGGTTCAGACAAGATGTATCTGGACATTAAGAAACTGTACTGGTGGCCTAACATGAAGGCTGAAATCACTACCTTCGTGGGCAAGTGTCTTACTTGCGCCAAAGTAAAGGTAGAATACCATAAACCTTCAGGTTTATTGCAACACCCTGAAATACCAGAATGGAAGTGGGAGCGGATTACAATGGACTTCATAACCAAATTACCCAAGACATCGGGTGGTTATGATACTATTTGGGTGATCGTCGATAGATTAACTAAGTTCGCACACTTCTTACCGATCAGAGAAATTGATAAGATGGAGAAGCTAACAAGAACTTACCTCAAAGAAATCGTTAGACTGCATGGTGTTCCAATATCTATTATTTCCGACTGAGATATTAGATTCACTTCTCATTTCTGGAAATCTTTACAAAAATCTTTGGGAACTAGGCTAGACATGAGTACAGCCTACCATCCTCAGACTGACGGACAAAGTGAGAGGACAATTCAAACTTTAGAAGATATGTTACGAGCTTGCGTGATAGACTTTGGTAAGGCATGGGATACCCATTTACCCCTTGTCGAATTCTCGTACAATAATAGCTATCACACTAGAATAAAGGCTGCTCCTTTCGAAGCTTTCTATGGCCGTAAGTGCAGATCCCCTCTGTGTTGGGCTGAAGTAGGCGATACGCAATTAGCTAGAAGTCAAGTTCCTGACGGTGCCCTCACTGGTCCGGAAATCATTCGCGAAACCATAGAGAAAATCGTACAAATCCGGGAGCAACTTAAAGTTTCCAGAGATAGACAGAAAAGCTACGCCGACAAAAGAAGAAAACCTTTGGAGTTTCAGGTTGGTGACCGCATCATGTTAAAGGTCTCACCCTGGAAGGGCATGATACGCTTTGGAAAGCGTGACAAGTTGAATCCAAGATATATGGGACCATTCGAGATTCTTGCTAGAGTTGGTCCTGTAGCTTACAATCTCCGACTACCTCAAGAACTAAGTAACATACATCCAGTTTTCCACGTCTCGAACTTGAAAAAGTGTCTGTCCGACGTGACTCTTGTTATTCCACTCGGCGAGATCGAGATTGACGAGAGCCTCAACTTCCTGGAAGAACCTGTAGAAATCATGGACCGAGAGGTCAAGCAAACGAAACAAAGCCGTATCCCGATACTGAAGGTTCGCTGGAATGCCAAAAGGGGACCTGAAATCACTTGGGAACGCGAGGATCAAATGAAACTGAAATATCCTCATCTTTTCATTTAGTTATTTGTAACTACTTAATTTCTTAAACTCTAATTTCGGGACGAAATTCTCTCTAACGGGGGGATAACGTGACAACCCGAAATTTCTATATTGTACTTTCAGTCAATTCAATCAAAGACAAACTAGTTTCTGCTATCTTTTAGCATTGTTTAGAGTTTGTTTGAGTGTTCTAAGCCTAGTATATTCAAGAATCGGGTATTAGGAAGTATCAGCTTGAGTCCATTGTGCCTTAATCAAACTCTTAACTCATTAAGAGGAGTTTACGGACAACACATGGTTAGGCCGTAAACTCATGTATAGGCCGTGAACTCATGCTATATGCATGAGTTTACACCATTTTTCATTCATTTCTTTCATTTCTAGTCAAGAACACCCAAAATTCTCTCTCAAGTATCATAAGATCTTCACTTTGATCTTCCAAAATTGTAAGAATTGTTTCACTTGACTTGTTGTTACACCTCCTTATCTAGTGATTATACATGATTTCATCCATGAAATCATTCCATTTTGCTAGATTTTCAAGTGTTCTTCATTTCACCAAGAACACACACTAGTGTTTTTGGACTTTAATCACCGTATCAAGCTTCTATATTGTAAGTACTCTCTCCTAAGCTTGCTATATACACAAAATACTTGAACAACACTTAAGAATCATCCAATTGACAAGAACAAAGGGAGTTTACGGCCAAGGCAATCTCCTTGGGCCGTAAATCCTAATTAAGGGTGTAAATGAACCCTAAACCTCTTACTAAGCCTTGGAACTAAGTCTAGAACACCTCAATGAAGAACCTAGGACTTTAAAACACAAAATGGTACAAGATACTATGTGTTTACGGTCGTAAACTCATAAGGCCGTAAACCCTAGGCCGTAAACTCATATAAGACTTACCATGTTGGCCATAAACTCATTAGAATGACCATACACCCTTAGTATGCAATCATATGTGATTGTAGTACTTAAAACCTAGAGTTTCCTAGTCTAATAGGGTGTTAACTTTCATGATTAGTTGTTTATTCACTAATTATAAACATATACTTGTCATTATATGTTCAATAGGATCAGTGTGTGCTCAAGTCTTCACTTGACACTTAGCATCCTACACCAACCTTACATTTCAGTAACTTACAACAGGTGAGTTCATACCCCCACATTTTCATAGTTTTTACTGTTTTAAACGGGGGGGGGGGGATACAAGTCTAACACAAAGATATTGTGTTATAAGAAATGATTTCAAATGAAATACAGTTATCCAAAACAAATGGTTTCAAATATCTTACCAAATCAAGTGGTTTTAAGTGGTTATTTCAAAAAGACATCAAGTTACCAAAATGGATTTCCAAATATGAAACTTCTTTTAAATGTTTTATAAACTTATATTTTCCCCAAAAATCATACTAGTATACATATATTTATATAAATAAGGTTTAAAAGACTTAGGAGTGACAACACACTTCGGTTCCTTTTCCTTGTTTGGATGTGGGATTACAAGTGTATATTGGTTGTCCAAGTGTCATTTAAATTTTAGTTATATATATTTGTATATGTATACAAGTATAAAAGTTTATTCAATTAGATTCAATGACCCTTTGTACATGTTGAGCAAAGGATCCCATACATGAATACTCGTTATCAATTTAGAAAGTACATATAAATTATAATAGGTAAAATTTATGATACACAGAACATTAATTCACGACGCTAGCATACTAGAGTACATTGTTTTACAAAAACAAAGGTTTAATTCAAAACTATTCAAGTGTATTCATTCATTCAAATACATGTTAAGAATACTAATTCAAGAATAAACGATCAATCATTCATTTCAGAATGATTGGAATTTCATAACTGTTATACATGTAACGTCATACGCTTTTATGAGTCAAAGAGTACAGTTAGTTTAATTCATTTTAAACGATACAGTAAAGTCCTGATATTATAACCAGAGTCTCCAGCAGGTGATCGAAACAATAGGTGTATAGATCTATATTGGGATTAACAACCCCGCACTCGGACTGCTAGCTACAGTCAGGCATACATAGCGTTGGGTCAGGCCATCTAGTTAGTATGGTTATAATAACTCATTAAAAAGGTATTAACAATACGTTAGTGTATAATTATCTAAACTTAAGTACATTTTCAAAGTACTAGTTTACAAGATACAGTTTACAAAATACTAGTTACACAATACAGTTTACACAATACAGTTTACAAGATACAGTTTACAAGATACAGTTAACAACATACAAGTTTACATAAAGATTACAAATACAGAACATTGGTTTACAAACAGAACAGTTTTATACATATACAACTGCTTTTCATATACAACAGAAAATATAGGATTTTCTGGAAACAATTTACATATTCAAGAAACAGAAAACATTCTTACAAAACATAAATACTTATGCACTCACTCAACTTTATGTTGATACTCTCTTTTCAAATTACTTGTATTCTCAGGGAACCCGTAGACAGGTACACCCGAGCTTTTGAAGATGGAGCAGTTTATGTTTTGTCTTTATCTTTTGTACAACTTTTTGGTTTCAGTATGCAAAGTGAAACACATGTAAATATTTATACTCTTTAATACAATGGTTGTTTGTACTATGATTACTATATTACATGTGTTGTGATACTACAAATAAAGTCCTCCACCCCCGGACGTTTCCGCCGTCTGGTTTGGGGGTGTGACAAAGATGAACAGTTGAAGATCTCCTGTTGTATTTGAGAGAGTTTGAAGAAGGTAAGAACGTACAATAGGTGTGAGAAACCCTTTATATACCGTTGCCAGGAGAGAGAAAGAATCTCCGTGATGATGATACGATCACTGAAACGTCACCTGAAAAAGCGCGATTTGACAGCTTGGTTTCCCCAGATAGACGTCATCAAGCGTGGGTTTAGGAGTCGTTTCAAATTCACGTGCCAAATATGAATAGTTATCCGATGACGTGATTCAAAATCTTATCCACATAGCGTCCTTTCAAATTCACTTTCGCTCCATATGTCAAAATAACCACTTTCTCTCCAAAAAAAACTTTAAACGGGCCGTAAGGAACATCAACCTGAATTTTGGAAAATCACAAAGAATTTTCGTGTAAGAGTGTGCCAAAAATAAAGAAATAAAGCAAAATGTGTAGAGGATGTGAGTGATGTCTTTAATAAGACATGAAGCAGATGATTCCGGGCAAGAATCTCTTCCTTCCAAGTGAAGAGAGACTTGAAGTGCTTGGGTGGTTTCCCGAGAAAATACGATCGAGTGTTTGTAAAGAAACACCGAAAGACTTCTTTTCAAATAATGGCTCTAACGGGTAGCTTATCTTCAACCGAACATCGATACTTAACATAAGACCGAAAGTTGGATGAAGTACTTGTGAGACCGATGTGGTCTGTTAAACAAGTAGGTTGGATAGAATTTGTTGTGACTGATGATGTCATAGAAATATCAAAAACAAAAACCAAACTGGATCTTTTTGGGAAGAAATGCATTGGTGTTAGACAATTTCATAAAGACCACTCAAAAAATAAAATGAGATTTCGTTAGGTAACAAGTGAGATCTTGAATATAAATATTCACCATCAATTCATTATTGGTGTTGGATTTTGGGTCTCACTTAGCACGTGGTGTACGCATCTAAGATCATAAACATAAATTTTGTGTAACCATAAACCTCAGTGGTAATAACCGAGAGTCTCAAGGGTTACTTTGGTGAAACGAAAGTTGATGGAGATTGTAGAGAAGGTGGTTAAGGAACCGAAAGTACCCCTGTTATTTAAAAGTGACCAAGCAGAAAACTCTTAACTCATTTGAGAAGAGTAAGGTAGATCATGACTTGAGTGAATTTAGCAGCCCGATTGGGAAGAAACGATAGGTATAGATCGAATCATTAAGGCCTTACTCATAGTCTTAGAGGCTTCGGTCTACATACAGCAACATGCTTGTAGGGACACTTAACTAGTTCAAATTAAAATGGTCGTACCTGCCCTAGCTCCAATTTATGTAGCGACGATGTACTTGGTACCTAGTAAAGAGAATAAAAAAAAGACAAACAAACCACACACACAAACAAAACAAATAATAAAAACAAAAAAATATATATATTTTTGGATTTTTCTGAAAAATAATAAAAACAAAAAAAAATATTTTTGGATTTTGAAGTTTTCTGAAAAATAATAAAAACATAAAAATAAATAAGAATAAACGAAATTAATTTGAAAAACTCTACGAATAAAGAGAAAACATAGCAAGAAAAAGATTTAAAAGAGAGTTTACAAAGTATACAGCCGAAATTAAACCTTAAAGGAATGAAGCGAAATAAGTCGAGTGATCGGTTCATTTCGGTTCCCTAAATTCCAGAGCCGAAATAGACCGAGTGTTCGGTTCATTTCGGTTCCCGAAAATTACGGAGCCGAAATAGATCAAGCGTTCGGTTCATTTCGGTTCCCGAAAAATCCGGAACTGAAATAGACTGAGCGTTCGCTCTATTTCGCTTGTCTAATTTTTAGAGAGAGGTTTGAGGGTTCGATATCCACTCTGCTTCCATCTTTCCCAAACCTTGTAAAATTTTATTGAAGCTTGCTTCTGGTAAGGCTTTAGTGAAGATGTCAGCTACTTGATCAGAGGACCGAACGAAATGAACTTCCACGTTTCGATCTTCAACATGGTCCTTGATGAAATGGTATCTTAGTGCAATATGATTTGTCTTTGAGTGTTGCACTGGATTGTGACATATTCTTATCGCGCTTTCAGAGTCACAATAGAGATGTATTTTCTTCATACTCAGTCTATAGTCTCTTAGTTGGCTTTGTATCCAGATCACTTGTGAGGTACAGGATGCAGCAGCTATGTACTCAGCTTCGGCTGTTGAAAGAGACACACAAGTTTGTTTCTTGGACTGCCAACTAACAAGTTTACCATCAAGGAATTGGCATCCTCCAGTTGTGCTCTTTCGGTCCAAACCGCATCCTCTAAGATCGGCGTCAGAAAAGGCTTGAACAAAGAATCCGGATCTAGCTGGGTACCAAAGACCGAGAGAAGAGGTTCGCTTTAGATAACGTAAAATATTTTTCACTGCCACCATGTGAGGTTCTCTTGGATTTGCTTGAAACCTGGCACAATAACAAACAGAGAACATAATGTATGGTCTACTAGCTGTTAGATACATAAGAGACCCTATCATTTGATGATAGAGTGTTACGTCAACAGCAGGTTTTTACAGAGATGGTGTTAACTTTGTGCGAAACGCCATAGGAACCTTCACCCTCGAATCTCCCGTCATACCGAACTTCGCCAACAAGTTCTTCATGTAGGCCTCCTGGTTGATAAAAATGCCTTCTGGTCCCTGTCTTATATTCAATCCAAGGAAAATGTTAATTGGACCTATTACACTCATTTCAAATTTTGTCTCCATCAACTTCCTGAATTTAGCCGTTAAGCTAGGATTCATGGAGCCGAAGATGATGTCATCGACATAAATCTGAACTATCATTAGATGTTCGCCTTCTTTCTTTCGGAAGAAGGTTGGGTCAACCGAACCTTGCTTGAATTTCGACATTTTAAGAAAGCGAGTTAATGTTTCATACCAGGCCCTCGGTGCTTGCTTCAGACCATATACAGCTTTATCCAACACATAGCAGTGATCAGGGTATTTCTCGTTCACGAACCCAAGTGGTTGCTCAACATACACTGTTTCTTCTAGTTCTCCATTTAAGAAAGCACATTTCACATCCATCTAGAAAACTTCGAAGTTTTTATGTGCAGCATATGCCAGAAAGATTCTAACTGATTCCAACCTTGCTACAGGAGCGAAGGTCTCCTCATAGTCTATCCCTTCTTCTTGGCAATATCCCTTCACCACCAGCCGAGCCTTATTGCGAATGACGTTGCCCTCTTTATCAAACTTATTCCTGAAGACCCATTTTAAGCCGACCACAGAAGCATCCTTTCGAGTGGGAATCAGCCTCCAAACTCGATTATGTTCAAACTCATGGAGTTCATCTTGCATTGCTTGTACCCAATCAGCGTGATGAAGTGCATCATTAACCATTTTCAGTTCGATTTTCAAGACAAACAAATTAAACATACAGAATTCAACATGAGAGAATAAGGCAGTTTGTTTCGCTTTCAATTGAGAACGTGTGAGAAATCGCTCAGATGATTCACCAATTATTTGTGTCTTGGGACGATCCTTAGTCCATTTCGTTAGAGGAGGGTAATTAGGGTCATAGACAGGATCCAACTCTGCATTTACCTCTTCTTCAAATTCTGATTGATCACCTTTGTCATTTGTATTCTCATTCTCCCCCTCAAATGGACTATCATGGGTTGGGGTTGGATTTGTATTCTCCCCCTCGAAAGGGAAATCGGTTGTTTTTGGTACAGATGAACCCTCCCCCTTGAACATTGTGGTTTGAGGGTCAGTTGAGGGTTGACCACCAGTCGGTTTAGGAGGTTCATTTTCCATATCTTTTCCAGCTTCATCGATGATCTTTTTCAGATTTTCGATTTTGTTGTCTGTTGCTTTCGCCTCTAAGTGTATAGCCTTTTCTGGTTCATCAAATAGCCTTATGTACTCCTCAAACAAGTTGGAAATGGGAACCGAGACTTGTTCTGATTCTGGAAATATTTCCTCCATGGTACTTTCACTTGTTTGAACTTTCTTCATGTAGTTGTCATCAAAGGTTACATAGTAGGTTTCTTCAATACGCTTGGAGTGTTTATTCAAAACCTGATATTCCTTTGAAGTGAGTGAATAACAAAGAAAAATTCCCTAATCGGCTTTGACGTCGAACTTGTTTCGTTTCTCTCTGGAGTTGAAAATGAAGCATCTTCAACCGAACACGTGGAAAAACTTAACGTTGGGCTTCCGATTGTTCAGAATCTCATACGGAGTGATGGAGAATTGTTTGTTAAGTAAGGATCAGTTCTGAGTGTAGCATGCGGTTGCAACTGCATCAGCCCAGAAGTATAGCGGAAGTGAAGCGAAGCTCAGCATGGTTCGGGCTGCCTCACATAAGGAACGGTTTCGTCTTTCAACAATTCCATTCTGTTGTGGTGTATAAGGAGCCGAGAAGTTGTGATATATCCCCTTTTCAGCCAGAAAATCTTCAAAATCTTTATTCTTGAATTCAAGCCCATTGTCGCTTCTAATATTCCTCACCATCTTTCGCAGCTCCAGTTCCACTCGCTTGATAAACGCCTTCAACTTGGGAGTCGCGTCTGATTTCTATTTAAGAAAGAAAACCCAGGTGAAGAGTGAAAAATCATCTACTATGACAAGAATAAACTTACTACCACCGATGCTTTCGATAGCCGAAGGTCCACATAAGTCAATATGCAGAAGTTCAAGAGCTTCAACAATCTTTGTATTGATACGTGTAGGATGGCTCTTTCTTCTTTGTTTGCCCATCTCACACGCTGCACACAGGTGTTCCTTATCAAACTTGAGAAGAGGAAGGCCTCGAACATGATCACCAAGCACCAACTTATTAATGTCTTTGAAGTTCAGGTGCGATAGGTGTCGATGCCATAACCAGCTTTCATCAGAATTCGCCTTTGACAGCAGGCATATTGCAGGTTTTCCTCGAATTGGGTTGAGATTTAAAGGATACATCTCTCCCTTGCGTTAAGACTTCAACATAACTCTTTTGGATTGCTTTTCAATAATTTCTGATCCCTCATCATCAAATGAAACATTCAAACCAGTTCCCACAACCAATTGAGATACACTGATGAGGTTGTGCTGCAATCCTTCCACGTAAGCCACTTTTCGAATTGTGAATTCTTCGTTGGTTATCATTCCATATCCTTTGATTGTACCATAAGAATTGTTTCCATACTGCACACATCCACCATCCTTAAGGGACCGAAACTCCCTCAACTCTTCCCTCCTTCCTGTCATGTGACGTGAGCAGCCACTGTCTATGTACCATTCGTCATCGAACTGGTCGTCATTTATAACCTGCAAATTCAAGCAGATTTAGGAACCCAAAGTTTCTTGGGCCCTGGTGAGTCTTTTACAGGAATAGCAACAGAAAGATCAAGCAAATAAGTTCTTTTTATTATAGTGGTTTCGTATTTTCTTTTGATGGTATACACCTTGATTTTGTTTTTATCTTGTTTAAATTGTGGTGTATTGGATGGTTTGTTGTTAGATGGTTTTGGAACATACTTTTGAGTCCTAGGGTTAGCTGACTTTTTCTTATTATTCATGTTAGAATTCGAATCAAGCTTTCCCTTTCCTTTGATGTCCTTCACTGAATACGGCTTTTGTTGGCAGCAAGAAGGACCGAAGCTAGACTTTCGGTTTTTAGCCTTGGCGTTGTGGCCGAAACTGGATGTTCGGTTCTGAGTTCTGGTGTTGGAACCAGGACTAAAACATTCCTTTCGGTTTGGCTTGTCATTTTCTTTGACACTTGACTCTTTCTTGGAAGGAACGTGGTTAGGGTTTTGAGACTGCCAAAACCGTTTTCGCTTATTCAGATTCTTCATGTATCTCCTATTTCTTTGGCGTTTCTATTCAGCCAGCTGCTTTTGAGATTTATGAATATTGAAGCTTGATTTTGGCTTCTCTTTTTGAGTTTCGGTTGTCTTGGAAGATACATTGGATTCCTTCTTTGGTTCTTCTGGTATCGCTTTTGTTCCACTCGTGCTTGGTTTATCAAAACTTGAGGGTTTGTTGATGGGTTCAGCAACGTATCTACCGTTTACCCTCCACGACGTTTGCTCCGATAAGCCGACTGTTTCGTCTGCATTATCGATAGGGGCAGACCAGAAGTAATCGTCGCACCCTTCAGCATTGTCTGTGTCGACCAAGATTTTCAATTCTGCTGTTTGGTTTTCAGTGACTCCTTCAACAGCATATACTTGATTTGACACTGTTTGAACTTTTTGATAGACCATTGCTTTCTCTTTGAGTTTCTTCGACTTGTCCTTCGACAGGTGAGCATATTCAACCGAGTTCTCAGATATGAGTGGTTTTTCATTCTCGGTTTCGCTCTTCAAAAATTCAGAGCAATCAATCACATCTTCCACCGAGATTTCGCTCATCTCACTTTCCTCATCAAATTTAGACGTGTTTTCTATATTCATTTTATGTTCTGAAATTACTTTGGCGTTAGACGAGTCAAATGTTTGAATGGTCTCGGACTTTATTTTCAACCTATCATTTTCATCTAAAAGATTTTTGAGCATACATTTATGTTCCTTAGAGTCAATAAAGGTCTCTATCTTGTCTAGTCCGATTTTATAAGCGATGGAAGTCTCTTCTGAGGACATTATGGATTCACACTCAGCGATGACCTCATCCTCCTTAAATTCAAGGAAGGGTAAGATCATCTTATGAATCTTTTTCCCTATTTCACAATTTAAGCGCAACTGAGTAATATTCGTATATAAGCGTTTAGCAATCAAGCAAAAAACATTTCGTTGTTTCAAAAACTTAAAATTGTCTCGTTGCAAATAAATAACCTCATCCCTAGCCCTAGTTAACTCCGTCTCCTTCAGCTCAATCCACATCCTTCTCTCCTCACTCTTCGAAGACACCCTGCTGAGTTGGTCAGTTAGGTTAAAGTTCGCTAAGCGAGTTTGCATGAGACTACCACTTAAGTTGGAAAATTTAAATTTTAGTTCATTTAATTCTTCTTCATAATTTTTTATGGGAAATTTAAGTGATTCAATGATGGATTGAACCTTTTTGATCAGCCGATCACAGTCGTTGATCCTCTCACTCACGGGCTTGGCTGCAAACCACTTGTCCTCAGTCAGGTTTGGCTCCTTATGCTCACCTTCGGTTGGTCTTTCAACAATAACCATCAAACATTTCCCAGCCGAACTAGTAGCTTCCTCTCTCGCCACGTAAGCTCTTCCATGTGTGGGTTTTCTCACTTCTTCATCCTCAGAATCGGTTGACCAGACTTCAACGCCACCGAACTCATCTTCATCCACATTTTCCTGCACAATGAAGGCATTCATTGAATTATTAGTTGCCTTCTTTTTCTTTATTTCTTCCAACTTTCGCATGTAATACGCCTCATCACCTTCACCGTCTCTTTTCTCAGCCATCTTCCTCAACATGCAATCTTTGGCAAAGTGGTTCTTGCCATGACAATAATTGCAGTCGAATCCAGAGTCTCCTACAAGCTTGCTTTCTTTCTTGTCGTCATCCTTTTGAGAGGTGTTCTTCGTTTCTTCTTTCACCTTCTCAGAGCTGTAACTTCCTTGCCAGTTTCGGTTCTTATTGACAGGGAACTTCTTTCGTGCAAACTTCTTTGGGTTGGTGACCATCATTGCATATTCTTCGCCAGTAAGGTCACACTCAGACATATCTGAATCCTCTTCTTCTTCTGCTACACTTTTTCCTTTTGAGACAAGGGCCAGCGATCCCACAACCGAAACTACCTTTGCCTCCTTGGTTACCACGCTTTCATGGGATTTAAGAATACCCATCAGTTTCGCTAGCGAGTATGACTTAAACTGTTCATGAGCTTTCACCGTTGAAACCACTGCCATCCATTCTGGTCTTAAACCATTCATGAAGGTCACCTTTTGCTCAATCACTTTTCTTTCAATGTCATGCTTGATCATCTTGCTGCGAAGATGATTGAACCGATCGAAGGTTTGTATCAGTTTCTCTTTAGGTTTCTGTTCGAAAGCTCCAAATTCTGAGAGCAACAAGGTTTGGATCGAGTGTTCTAGATCCTCATCGGTTGAGTACAGTTCTTTTAACCTATCCCAGATTTCTTTATCCGTCGTGCATGAACCGACTAAACAAAAAGTGTCATATTGCAATGCAAATCTGATCATTCTCATGGATTTCACGTAACATAGCAGCTTCTCCTTTTCATCCTGTGGAATCTTCTCTCCGTCCGCCAAAAGCTGATTATATTCTTTTTGAGTCTTTACTGTCCTGTTCGTTCTAGAAAGAACAAAAGGCCCAATCGTGATAGCTTCCCAGATGAGATAACCATTATCTTCCGATCCAACTATGTAATCTTCAAAGTGATGTGCCCACACTTCGTAGTCTTGAGTGTAAAGAATGGGAACCCTTGTAGTGGATCCAATGTTGTTGGAGATGTTGATGGATTAGTTTGAGAATCGTCGTGAGACATGATGAGACTTTCCTTAGAACTGCTAGAGTCAGACCTGTAAACTTGAGATTAGGGTTTTATCAAACACAAGAGTTACCGTCGACAGGAAGAAGACGACTTCTTTATATTCGATAAAAGCGGAAACCCTAAAGAATTCTTCAAACAGAAGGAATGTGTTTTGATTACACAGTCTCCTGCTCTGATACCAATTGTTGGAACAAAGTTCTAGTAGGATCGATTGATTCTAAGCAGAAAAGCAATAAATAACGTAATGAAGAACAGAGGAATGGTTTGACTGATGTCGAATGATTAAGCTTTAACACCTCAGAAGAGCTCGATTAAGAACTTCGACTGTAGAGGTGTTTTGGGTTACAAAGCAATAATGAATAATAATAACGATCGTATCTAAGGCATACATGCATGCACTATAAATAGCTTAACCCTAATCAATAATCACAGATGGACAGGCCCAATCCGGATATACAAAAACAAAGCCCATGTCGCAACATAAAATACCCAACAGCTTTCTCAGAAATGGTGTTCGGTGTTCCTCCTTCACTCTTTGAGCACATCAAGTTGTGCAAATCATCCAAAGAGATTTGGGACACTCTTCAGGACCAAACTGAAGGTTTGGAAAATAGGAAAGACAAGCGCCTCACTTCTGTTGTCAACGACTTTGACACCTTCTCATGGGATTGTCCGAACTCCTTTGGAGTACAATCTCAAATTCATCAATAGTTTGGGCAAAAGATGGGCAAATGTAAAATCTAGTCTCCAAAGCAATGGTTCCTTGAAAATTTTGAAGCTCTATCAACTTTTTGATGAACTTTAAGGACATGAGTCCAATGTTTCTCAAACCATAAGAGAACTCTTCGGTGGTCCTCTTTCCTTTGTCAGTTCTTTCGAATCAACCATTCAGAACTCATCTTCCAATCCCTTCAAACCCATCATTCCATCTGTTCAAACATCCGCACCCATTTTACCCACACAAATCTATCCTGTTGATAATTCCGAAGCCATGGACTCTGAACTCCGTTTCCAACAGGAGTTCGCTCTACTCTCAATGAAGTGCAAACGTCCATTCCATATTTCTTACAAACGATGCCAAAACCAATTCAATGATCCTCATCATAACAATCCTCAACCATACTCGGCTCCGGAACCTAAACCAACTTCGGAAAATCCTCCAGCATACAAACCAAACATCACTAAACCAAACACTACTCAGGAACCCTCTCAGAGTTCCAAATCGGACAAACCAAAAATTGTGTGTCATAAGTGTGGACATGCAAACCATTTTGCTAAAGATTGCCTGGCTGATGCTCTGCAGAAACCAAAAATTAACGGTTCTGCTTACTACGCCCGAAAAGCACAAGAGATGGCTGAAAGCGAGAAAGTCCTTGTGACAACGGTTTCAAGAGATGTTGAAGGATATTGGTCATCTGGGGATGATGATGATATGGTAACTGTAAGGAACATGTGTCTAACGGCAAGACAAACGGTTGAATGTGATGAAGGGATATTGGTCATTAGGGTCAGAAGATGAAGATGATGTTGCTAAACCTCACTAGTGCTACATGGCCACAAATGATCCACCCGGTCGAAGCATCGTTCAACAGGTAAAATCTATGATCTCTGATAATAATTTTGATTTGTCTCTTTCTGAACCTTATCTGACCCAAATCCAAACAGATATGAGCACCATTTATAAAGCCTATGAGTCTGCCAAAGAAGCCAGTGAGAAGAAAGACTTTGAACTAAATCGTCTTAGGTTACGTTTTGAGGATAAAAAATTGAAAATCGAGTCTTTAGAGCATGAGCTTGTAATGTCAAATGATGAATGTATCATTTGGAAAGATAAATTTGAAATCACCTATTCTGAACAAAATGTTTCAATTGCTGATTACAAACGTCTCAATGCAAAAATAGATGCTTTGCATAATTCTGTAGACATGCTTGAAGCGGATATTCGGATGACTCATAATTTTCGTCATCCATGGTCTAAAGCACCTGGTCTTGGAAGCGAGTTTCCGAAACCAATTGTTAGTCCCTTGAAGGAATTGCAAAATTTGACACTCATGGGAGAGGTTCCGAATATCAAACATTCGGACACCCCTGTTTCTCCCTTGTCTCCACTTCCTGAGAATACAGACCATTTTGAGTCTCTAATTCCTGAGTTCAAACCAATAGTTGTCAAATGTCCTAATTCCACGCCTCTTCTGCCTCTGATAAACCTGGACCTGAATCGGACCACGGATTTTCATCACAGTCTCACAAATTGTGTAGATTATGTTCCTAAAAGTAATCATGTGAATAATTGTGTGATTGAAGAAATTCCTTCCCTGACAACTGAAACTACTGCCTCTGAGTTTGTATGGTAATCCTTAGATGATAAAGTTGAAGTCTCAAGTTGTGTCTCCTCTGATTCTTGCGAATCGGATTCCTTTGTCGTCTCAAAAACTAAATTGGTTCCCATTACTCCTGAGTTTAGTAATCCATCCGCAGGACAAACCTCAAAATCCTCGTCTCACAATAAGAGAAAACCAATGCTGAATAGGAAGGATATTGTAGATCCCAAAGTAGAAGCTCGAAATGCACATAAAAAGGAAGTTAAGACTAGACAAAATTCCAGGTTCATTGCAAACTCCAAACCAAGCTCATTCCGAAATTCTAATGCATCAACCCATAGTCAAAACTCCTTTGTTCCCACTAAGATCCTCAAAATAACTTCTGACCCTCAAAATAACTTCTGACCCTCTTAGTCGTGTAGTACCTAAGCAAGTCATCAGCTCTGTTGAATCATAAAAGTGACCCTCTTGAACTCAGCTACCGCAACCATCTTACTACTGTAATGGTTCAGCACCCGGAGTCTCGTTCATCAGCACCCGCATCAGCAACCGGAGTCAGATACCGCAGTCAACTTAGCTGGATTACTTTATTTGTCTTTTATGTAATACACTCTATTATCCAGTATGCCTTGCACGGCTGCTTATAGAGTTGTAATCTAGTGTAGTTTCTAAGTCTCTATTAATAGAGACTTACTCTCTTTGTATTAAAAAAAAAGGAAGAACCGATAACTTATGAATTCTATCTGAATACACATTCTGAAGTTATCTCTCTATCTTTCTTCACTCATCTCTTCTTACTTAAATCTTATCATAATTCTGATGATCATAATCCCTCTTCGGAGCAAGTCTTTAAGACTTAATCACTAAGCTTGATCTTCCTTATTAACTTGGAGTGAATGCATTCCCTGTTATGAATCAGGTTAAGTGTCTTCTTGATATAACAATTGCTGTCATTTCCATTCCTTTACATTTCCGCAACTAACTCTCTAACTATCTAACTATATTATTGTTGAGCTTTTAGATCCTTTGAGATTAACTATTCCGCATTATACTTGTTCTAACTTTTGTTCAAGTGTGTCTCCAAGTTTTTCTCTCAACAATTGGTATCAGAGCCAAAGTGGTTGCTTTTTGAAAACGGAACTCTGATTTTTCAAAGAGCCTTCTATACCACTAAAGCTCATTTCTTCAAAACAAAAAAAAACAATTTTAAATGGCACAATCATTATCTCTGAATGTTTCCAACAATGTCGGTGGTTCTAACCGAGCCCCAATACTAGTCGCAAATGAATATCATCACTGGTCACAAAGAATGGAAAGGTACTTGAGAAGACTGGGTAGAGATGTATGGCGATCCGTAGAAGAAGGACCACATGTTCCAGTCCTTACACCAGTCCAAACTGACGGCACTGCAACCAGGCTAGGAGGAGGTCAACCAGCCATGAGCCGTCCCACCAAGGATGATCTCGATAAAATGGAAAATGATGCTGTTGCTTTTTATGAAATCTCCTGCGGAGTTGCTCCTGACAACTTCGATATTATCATAAATTGCAAATCAGCGAAAGAGATCTGGGATGTTCTCAAAAACCTGTACGAAGGCTCAGAACAAGCACAAGATAAGAAGCTTACTACCGCACTCAACGAGTTCAACAACTTCAAAGCTCATACTGGAGAAAGTTTGGAAGACTCCTTCAAAAGGTTCAACCTGATAGTCACCAAGTTATCCAATGTGGGTACCATCCGCAGTAACCATGAAATAAATCTTCAGTTTCTTAATGGTTTGGGCAGACATTGGACTACGGCCAAGATGATAGTCCAAGGCGATAGAAATATTCACTCCCTGTCACTTTACAAGCTCTATGGAGAGCTGCAAGCTCAAGAATCCACCGTACTCAAAGACTGTGCTGACTTCGGAGGACCACTTGCTCTCATAGCACAAGCTCCACCGCAGTCACCTTACCCTTCCTCGTATGACACTCTACCGCAGTCATACGAAGCGGATTCTGAATATGATGATGAAGAAGATTTTCAGAAGGCTATTGCTCTGGTTAGCCAACAGTTCAACCGTCTACCACCTCCTTCCTTCCGCAAGAATCAGCAGTTCAACAAACCTCCATTCAACCGTAACTTTGTTCTCAGAATAACCACTCTCGATTTCCCAAAAGTTCTCATCCACCACCGCAATCTCAGAATATTCAACCAAAGGAGGTACCGCAGTCTCCTCAAATCACTGACTCTGGTACTCCTTCAGAAGACAAGACTGATGTTGTAATTTGTCACAAATGCAACAAAGAGAATCACATTGCACGAGATTTTAAGGCCAATGTAGTAAAAGATAGAGCATTCTACCTTAGAATGGCTCAGGATTTGGAAGACAAAGAAAAAGCTGAAAAGGCAAGGTCATACGTGGCCCATGTCAAAAGAGACCATCAAGTCAGGTCATCCGGAGACGAAGATGAGGCCATCAGCAGTGTCAAAGGAAAAGGGAAAATCTGCATGCTGGCCACTGCGGATGATGATGGGTCTACAATGTTGAACAAGAACTACTGCTACATGGCAAAGGATGGAACACTAAGCATCGTCGAACAGGTAAAACTCATGATCCAAACTCTAAACTATAGCATGCATGACTGTCAGCCTTACATAGATGATCTTAATGACACTTGTGTTGCCGTCCTTACAGACTATAATAAAGCCTTAGATGAGAAGAACATTGCGTCCCAAGAGATGTTCCACGTGAGAGGACGACTGGATAACAAAAGACTTAAGATGGCTATGTTAGAGAAGGACCTAGAGTTAGAAAAGGATGCAAGAATGTTAAGTGAAACCCAATTAGAGATAGCTTTGAACCAGAGAGATTTAGCTCAGAGAGAAATTGTATGCTTAAATCTCTTAATTGAAAAATTGTTTAATGAAAGTGAAGCTATTGAAAATTGGGTAAACAATGGAACCGTGGACAATACATACAATTGGGTTTGGTCAAATGGATATCCTACCTCAATGGATTCCTCACCCCGGTTCAACAAAGATAGACTGTATGTCCCTCCAGACCGAGAATTTCATTTCCCTGTCAATGACAAGACTTTTCCCGAAGATATTAAAACTCACTTCGGTAGACTGCACAACTTAAGCAATAATTGTGTCATTGAGGAAATTGTGCCGGAGGTTTCGGGTCACACATGTGATCAAATTCCTATATGTGGCACCATCTATCCAAATTCTCAAACTTCATCCGTAGTTGATGAAGAGATTGTTGTTGAGGGCCCCGAAGTCTCAAAAGACTTTCCATCTCTGTCCTCAGACCGTAGTGTCTCTCACTGTAGTCAAATGTCCCACAAATGTCCCACCGAAGTCCCATCTAAGACTTACTCACCGGTAGTCAAGTCATCCCTACCGCAGTCATCAGTTCAAGGAACTGTAAGTCTTCAGCCAATATTTCATGAACTACCTATAGAAAATTTTGAAGTAGGTCAATGTTCCCAAATTCCTGAATCCTCATGTTCTGATGACTCAAGTCCGCGTTTTCAAAATCATTCTAAGAATTCTAGGAAACCGCAGTTAAACAACAATGACTGCGGTTCAGCAAAATCTTTGGCAAAAAAGGCTTTTAAAGAAGAAATCAGATCTCGCGGTACTAATAGACAAACCTTTTCAAAAAACAAGAAGCAAGTCAGATTTCCTAAATCCAAAAGTCCTAAAAAATTTGTTTTCTCTCACTACATTTCAAAAAACTCTTCTTTCAAGAAAACAAACAAAAAGGAAAGTTCAGTTTCAAAAGTCATTCCTTCTCCTTCTGACACAACCCAAAAGGGTGTTCAATCTTTTCGAAACTATGTTTTTCAGGTCTTTTCTTCAAATGATCCTAAACGGAAAGGTATTTTACCCACTCCAACACTTTTAAAGTCACGTCAAAATTTCAAATGGAAGGGTATCTTACCAAATCCATCAAAAAGAATTCAGAAATCCACACGTGCTAAAACCTTTCATAAACAGACTTTTTCAAAACCCAAAAACACTCGTGTCAGGAATTACCCATCTCGGACCGGTAACAGATCCAAAACATCCTTAAAACCGCTGACCAATCACAGTGTTAGATCAAAAGACAAAACCTCGTTTTGTAAAAGTCAGTGTAGTTGTCAAAAGGTTTTATCTCATGTCAAATCGAGTCAGAGTCAGAAACCTCGTATTTTTTCAAAAAATCACAACACTCCAAATCTACTCAAACACCCATGACTAGGCTCAAAAGTTGACAAGAGACCTGTCCCTACAACCTCGGACCATGCATCACTCAGAAACACATCAATTGTCCCAGGCTCCAAACTTTTTTGGATGCTTAAACTAACCGTGTAATTCTCAGGCTCTGTGCAAGGAGGAACAAGAAGAAGAGTGGTTAATTGACAGTGCCTGCTCCTTGCACATGACCGGAAGGTTAGAGTACCTGCGGGATTTCAGGCCTATATGCAATGGTGGAAATGTCACGTTTGGTAACAATGCAAACGGTGTCATCCGAGGTTACGGTGTTCTCACTACGGGGAACTTTTCCATTCAGAAGGTTGCTTATGTAGAAAGCCTTAAACACAATCTCATCAGTGTTGGCCAACTATGTAAAGCAGGACATCGTGTTGAATTTGATGATCAGTTTTGCTACGTAATGACGAGTGATAGAAACACTTGCCTGATCAAATCTCGATCCGAAGGTACCATGTACCCTTTGGATGTTTCTCTAATCATTGGTAAACCGCAATTGTGTTTCTTGTCCAAAGCTGTATCCGAAGTCAGCTGGCTATGGCACCGTAAGCTAGCTCATCTCAACTTCCGGTACATCAACAACTTAGTCACTAGAGAACTAGTCCGCGGTCTCCCTATTCTCAAATTTAGCAACGATACTCTCTGTCCGGCTTGTGAATGTGGTAAGCAGTCTAAAGCAAGTCACCCTCTGATAATGGACTCTTCTATTTCTGAACCACTGGAGCTATTGCACATTGATCTCTGCGGTCCATCAACCGTAGCCAGCCTCCACCACAAGAAGTATATACTGGTTATTGTTGATGACTATACACGCTTCACATGGGTCTTCTTCCTCAGACTCAAATCAGAGACACCGCAGATCTTCATCAACTTCATCAAAGAAATCGAACTTCAGATCAAGCTTCCAGTTAGACGCATCCGCAGTGATAATGGAACCGAGTTCACTAATCATCTTCTTAACAGTTTCTTGGTGTCCAAAGGCATTTCTCACAACTTCTCAGCACCCTACACACCGCAACAAAATGGTGTAGTAGAAAGAAGGAACCGCACACTGGTAGAAGCAGCCAGATCCATGCTTAACTTCGCCCAACTTCCTCTCTACTTCTGGGCTGAAGTAGTAGAAACCGCATGCTTTGTCCCAAACCGAAGTATCGTGTGCAAACGCCTCAATAAAACACCATATGAGGGCCTTAACAACCGCAAGCCCAATATTCGCTTCTTTCATATTTTTGGGTGTAGATGCTTCGTGATCAACAACAGAGATCAGCTCAACAAGTTTGCACCGAAGTCCGATAAAGGCATATTCCTTGGTTACTCCACTAACAAGGTTGCTTATCGAGTTCTCATCAGGCGTACAAGCCTGATCATTGAAAGCTTCGATGTGAAATTTGATGATTCTCACATCCGCGACGCCCCTCCATCCACTGAAACCACCGCAATCATGGAAAGTGACATTCCTGCCTCTTCAGGTCCCTTGAATCTAGTTGAAGTCAACTATGAGGATCTTTTCGATCCTATTGAAACGGCGAAACTATCCGAAGTTCTTGTGTCACCCGCAGCTCAACAACAACATGCTGATGTTTCTGGACCATCTCTATCTGAAGTAGCCTCTCTCAATACTTCCACCTCTCCAGTTGAGGGGGAAAGATCTACTCCGGATCTAGCCGCAACCGTCGAGGTTCCAGTACTTGATGTTGTTCAAATTCCTGTCCGCAGAGAAGCATTACCATCAAACATATCTTTGGATTCGGATGATGAACTCATAGAAAATATCGACACTAGAACTGATCAAAGGATTGTCACTCTCCCATCCGCAGTCCAGGGGGAACCTTCTCAGGTTCCAGAGGAACTCCTATATGCAACCCAGGGGGAACCTCTCCCAACTGCTGAAGAAAATTCCGTTCCAATAGATCAAGATGACTCAGCAGGATGTTCTCAAGTCTAGGGGGAACTGTCATCTCCAACCGCAGATTCCTCTCACATTCAAGATATTCCCTCTACTGCAGCTGCTGATCATCTGCTGCCACGTCTTCATGTATAGACGAAAGACCACCCACCAGGTCAAATCATTGGGAACCCATCCGCAGGCATCCATACTCGATCTTCCAAGGACCTATCTGATCACTACCACTATGCAGAATTTATGTCCTCGGTAGAACCCATAACGATCAAAGAAGCATTGCTTGAACCTGACTGGATAGCCGCAATGCAAGAAGAGCTTGAAGAATTTCAAACAAATAAAGTTTGGCAGCTCGTTCCGAGTCCACGTGGTCATTCCATTGTTGGCACTAGATGGGTGTTCAAAAATAAGTTGGATGAATCTGGTGCGGTAGTCAGAAACAAGGCAAGGCTAGTTGCAAAGGGGTATAGTCAACTTGAAGGCATTGACTACGATGAAACGTATGCTCCGGTAGCACGCATGGAAGCTATCCGGATCTTTCTAGCATACGCAGCCCACAAAAACATCAAGGTACACCAAATGGACGTTAAGAGTGCCTTTCTCAATGGGGAACTAAAAGAAGAGGTTTATCTTCAGCAACCTCCAGGCTTTGAAAATGTTGAATTCCCAGACCACTGCTACAAGCTTGAAAAGGCAGTCTACGGTCTGAAGCAAGCCCCAAGAGCATGGTATGAGACTCTTTCTGAATTCCTTGTCTCATCCGGGTACAAGAGAGGAGTGATTGATCCCACACTATTCAGAAAAGCAAATGGCGACCACCTCATGATGGTACAGATATATGTGGATGATATCATCTTCGGTTCGACTGATCAAGGCATGGTGGTTGAATTTGCTAAGCTCATGACCAACAAGTTCAAAATGAGCATGAATAGAGAGATTAATTTCTTTCTAGGTCTTCAAGTGAAACAAGTACCACAAGGCATATTCATTCATCAAGAAAAATACACCACTGAACTATTGAAGAAATATTCTATAGACAACTGTTCATCTGCTAAGGTCCCCATTGCCTTCGGTTATAAGATCTCTACTGATCCCTCAGGCGAATCTGTGGATCACAAGACTTATAGAGGCATCATCGGCTCTTTGATGTACCTCAGTGCAAGCAGGTCAGGCATTGTCTTTGCAACTGGTGTATGTGCAAGGTATCAGGCTGACGCAAAAGTCTCACATATGACCGCAGCCAAACAGATACTACGGTACCTGAAAGGAAGAAAATCTCTTGGTCTATGGTACCCCGCAGGCAATGACTTCAGCCTGCAAGCTTTCACAGATGCGGATCATGCCGAATGCAAGCTCGATCGAAAAATCACTTCAGGAGGATGTCAATTCTTGGGTGAAAGACTAGTCAGCTGGTCCTCAAGAAAACAAAGTTGTGTCTCTCTATCAACTGCAGAAGCCGAGTATGTGGCCGCAGCCAGCTGTTGCTCTCAAGTCCTTTGGATGAAAACTCAACTAATGGACTACGGGTATAGAATGCTGCGGATACCGATCTATTGTGACTCTGAAAGTGCTATTGCTATTTCTCACAATCCAATTCAGCACTCCAAGACTAAGCACATTGAACTACGGTATCATTTCATCAAAGACCACATCTTAAAAGGTAATATTGAACTCATCTTTGTCCCTTCTCATGAAGAGATTGCTGATGTGTTCACAAAAGCGCTCGATTCAACAAAGCTTAACATCTTCCTGCAAATGTTAGGAATGATGAATCCAGACCCGCAATTCTTTTTGAATTGTTAGCTACCGCAGACCATCCTTGGTCTCCGTTGCGGTTCTAACTGAGAATTACATGTGATAGATGGTTTTGGTACCGCTGTCTAGGTACCGCAACCATATATCATACATATCTCTTATGGGTCTTTATGGTCTGTTATTACTAATCTTTGTACAAGTGTTTTCCTCTCAGTTTCTCACTGCAGTCTTTCCTTGTTCATCCGCAATGACGTTTCTCAACCGCAATGAAAGTTCCATCCGCGATGACGTTTCCAACTACAATGAATTTTCCATCCGCGATCATCATGATAATTTCTCAACTGTTTTATCAACTCTTGAATCTTTGTGTGCTATTTAATGATCCTTCATTAAGTTAAACATTAAAGACAAAAAACATTCTCTTTAGAAACTGTCACATTCTCTTTCTGAATAATCCTTGTATCAGACCTATTTTAGGGATGATGACAAAAAGAACGTTTTTCAAGTTTCAGAGCAATATTTGAAGATCAATATTTGAAGATCATCCTTCATATAATGCTCCCATCAAGCTTATGATCAAGTTTCTCAGGAACCACCCTCTGTTTGGTCCATTTGAAGCATTTACAGACGTTGTTCCAGTTTCTACTCTATTCAAATGTGCATTCTTTGCATATCGCCCAATGGAAAACCCCCAAGAAGTTCACCTCAATCTCATGAATGATTCTTTGGTCATCTTGTCCAAAGAAAAGTTCTTAAATGCCATTAATCTTCTGGTTCACCCTTCCATCAAGATTTTCTCACCTTCAATGGCAGACGTTACATCCGCACTCTACCAGATGGGGTATCAGAAACCAATTCGAGGGATTGGTGAGTTCAAAAAGAATCAGCTGCCTGCGGTATGGCAGTTTGTGTGTCATTTTGTCATCCGCTGCCTATCCGGCAGAACCGGAGGCATCGACAACATGGGACTGAAGCTACTGGAATTGGTATGGAGCATCTACACAGGCCACGATGTAAACTATGGACAAATCCTTTGGGACGACTTCCTCCAATACATTCCCAAAGAGCACCCAAGGGAGAACCCAACCGAGCTCACATTTGCACGGTTCTGGTCACTTTGCATCTCAGACTTACATGCGGATGCTGGAATAGACATGGGTAGTGACATCAACTTTTTCGTCACTAAGGATCTTAAAAGGTACAACCCTTCTTCTGATCAAACGATATTTGGACCGATCCGCAGACTCCCTACTCATATCCTTTCTTCTCTTGGTCTTGAGACTGCTGATGTCTCAGACCACATTGAGGCTACGGAGGGTATTGCCCCATACCCTCTTACCCCGCCTCTTCCATCCGCAACCATTATCCCTGAGGGTACCGCCGTCCCCTCTTCCACTACACTATCCAATCTTTCTCAAAGAAGAAAGTAGTTGGCAACCAAGAAACAAAGAACACCCAAGAAGGATGCTCCTAAACGAACCGCACCCACCAAGAAACGCAAAACAAAACCTGCCCCAACCATATCTAGCAGTGATTCAGATGAGGATAGGCATGTAATCTCTATCCTCAAGAAAAGGAAAACAACCGATACCACTATCCATATACGTGACCGGACCGATGCTGAAGCCTCTCAACAGGCTCCAGTAGTCCTTGGGGTGCCCGCACACCCATTCGACACCACCATCATTTTCCAGTCAAACTCAGAAAGTGAGTCTGATTCTCAACTATGTGGAGACTCCCTCCCAGTGCACTCCCAAGAGGACGACACTGGTTCACGCCCTAAGGTCTCCAGGGCTTCCCGACTGCATTTCTTTTCACCAGAAGAGTTACGCTCCATCCTTCTTTCTGTCACCCAAACACTACAAACACCTTCCCACCCGCAGGGCACTTCTTTCGCCCATGCCAGAACTGAGCAGAGGCCACACTTGACCACGGGTCAAGGAGACCGAGGAAGCTCAGGAAATCCTACTCTGCTTTCATCTTTTACAGGTGGTTTAGGCACGGTGAGCACAAATGTACAAGGATCCGTGGACCCGAAGGACACTTCGGTGCGCTTTGAAGGATTTGACGGTGATGCATCCAATGACTCTTGGTTACAGTACAATCCGGTAACTGAGTCAGACAAGAAGAAGTATGTTGCGTTCCAAAGGGCTTTCCAAGCCCGCAAGGAACAACAAATCAAGCAGCAACAACAGAAAGAACAGGAGATCCAGTCCGTGGCTAGATATTGGGCAAATGCCATCATCAATGCTAGTACCGTAGCCAACATTCAAAAAGTTCAGAACTGGATGGATCAGATGGCTGAAACAATTTCAAAAGCTCAAGCTTCAGGTGCAGCCGCAGGTACCTCCAAAGTTCCTCCTACTCCAACTCCCATTCCATCTCCCACTCCTACAGTCAATCCATCACAAAACGAAGAACCTGCAATCGAACTCAGTTCAGCTCCCACCTTCGGTCTTGATGATGAAGACATCCAAGAAGTAAACAAGCCAAGCCCTTCTGATGATGACCTCATGATGTTTGAAGAAGAGGAATCCAGCGGTTCTCAACATTGGACTTCCAAGCCTAAAGAGAAGAAGAAAAAGAAGAAGAATGTTGTCACCCGGAAGGAGTTCATGAGCCTTCAAGCCAAAATCGATCAGATCTTGGCTGCGGTCCAGCCTATTCAACCGCAACCTGAAGACACTCCAGGACCGCAGTCACTGATTGAAAGAATAGAGCGTCTGGAAACAAGGGAACGCATGGCTGCTGAACGAATCTCTCTCAAAGTAGAGATGGGGATCCGGTCCCTTGACAATAACCGCAAGGCTGACCACAAGGACTTCATGGCTGCAGCGGAACGCCTCATTACTGAGGTGACCGCAATCAAAACGGATCTTCAAGCGGCCATCGCGGATCAAGCTTCTCAGTCTCAGAAATTGATAGATGAGACTCATACTGCTTATGAGTCCACTATCTCTGTTCTTCAAGCAACCATCAACAGACTGGAGAAATCCCTATCCTCCAACTTCCATGGCCCTGAGATCCTCCAGCTCAGCAAAGAAATCCACAAGTTGCTCTTCAGCTCCTCCACTCCAAACAACCAACATTTGGCTCAGTTCCAAGAAGTCTTCAACAAGGTGGATGGACTTAAGCAATGGCTTGAGGAAGCACCGGGGTTGCATCCCTCAAGAGGGGGAAGTGATGAAGAACAAGAAGTCCATCACTCTGATACTTCTATTCATCAGAGTCCTCCCATCATCACTGAAAAAATTCCCACACCACCGCAACCATCTCAACATACTCCATCTCCTCACACTTCACCTCCAAAAGATACTCCCAAAAAGCCAGAGACTCCTCCGCACTTCAAGAACTTGGCTGAAAACATGTCTTCTCCAAGCACCACAGACTCCCCTGCCACCGCTCAAAGGAAGCATGATTGGAAAGCAGCCAAGCTGGCAGAGTTAATTTGGAGAGAATGCGGGTTTGACACCATGATGGATGAGTCCTTGATCAATTCTTGGATCAATCCGCACCGCAGGCTCCTAGACGAAGATTACAGACCGCATCTCACTTATGCTGAACCCCCTGCTGATGGATACTGGGATATACCAATTTCTCCAAATGCCAATTACTTCACTGTATTTGAGCAGTTTGACCAAAGCCTTCCAGATCACAAGAGACTGCCAATGGAGTTTGAGAGACTTAGTCTTTTTCACGCTAAACATGCCTCCTCCATTGAAAACATATGGTCTAACGACAGACCATCCGCAGTCAAGAACTACAAAGTCAGGAAATTTATGAAGGCTGACTACATCCAGTATACCCTCACCAGAAGGGAGCATGACTACATCTGCACCCAGGCAGACTTTCCTTGCATGAATCCGGAAGAAATCTTCCTTATTGCCAGGGTGTTCCAAAACAAGTCAGAAAAGCACCCTAAAATGCAGATAGCGCTTGAAAAAGCCAACTCTTTTCTCAGGGATACGGTCTGTGACTTTGCCAAGATAGATGCGGATATCTACCCCACCATCCTCAAGAAGTTTGATCTCCCACCTTTTGAACCTGTGCCAATGCCTACCGAAGGCTTCCAAGAAAGATCTCTAGGCGCAACAAACTACCCTGAACTTGGAGTCATATTCAAAAGGAAGACTGACAACGTCAAATATTTCATTCCTATGACTGCCATGCACCGCCTGACCAAGAAACAACTTGACATCTGCCGGACTGCAATTGAAAGATCGAAGCATACTACCGCAGAAGTCAAGTTCGAGATCACAAGAAGAATCACATGGTTGGAAAACGTCAGGAAGTTTTGGTGGATTTTGATCAAGTTCCTCAAACTTGATAGCTGAACCGGAGTTAAAGAGGTCACTTAGGGGGAAATTGTTGAATCATAAAAGTGACCCTCTTGAACTCAGCTACCGCAACCATCTTACTACTACAACGGTTCAGCACCCGGAGTCAATCTCGTTCATCAGCAACCGCATCAGCAACCAGAGTCAGCTACCGCAGTCAACTTAGCTACATTACTTTATTTGTCTTTTATGTAATACACTCTATTATCCAGTATGCCTTGCACGGCTGCTTATAGAGTTGTAATCTAGTGTAGTTTCTAAGTCTCTATAAATAGAGACTTACTCTCTTTGTATTAAAAAAAAGGAAGAACCGATAACTTATGAATTCTATCTGAATACACATTCTGAAGTTATCTCTCTATCTTTCTTCACTCATCTCTTCTTACTGAAATCTTATCATAATTCTGCTGATCAAAATCCCTCTTCGGAGCAAGTCTTTAAGACTTAATCACTAAGCTTGATCTTCCTTATTAACTTGGAGTGAATGCATTCCTTGTTATGAATCAGGTTAAGTGACTTCTTGATATAACAATTGCTGTCATTTCCATTCCTTTACATTTCCGCAACTAACTCTCTAACTATCTAACTATATTATTGTTGAGCTTTTAGATCCTTTGAGATTAACTATTCCGCATTATACTTGTTCTAACTTTTGTTCAAGTGTGTCTCCAAGTTTTTCTCTCAACAAGCTCTACTCAGCCTTCGTCTCATGTAACTACCAAGACCATCCGAAACACTTCACCAGAACCTCGGACTATTTCATCTGTTTTTATTGCAAAATCTGATGGCACAATTTTTAAACCAAATCTTTCAAAAACCAATGTGTCATCAAGCAAATCCTCAAATGCAAATAAAACATCTTCTTCCAAATCTTCAAAGAAAAATCTTGTGTGGAAAGTCAAAACTCCCATTGATGAAACAACAATTCCGGAGGTTACACACATTATCAACACCCCGGAAGTCAAAGGTCCGAGGCAAACCGTTCCAAAACTCCAAGTCATTGAATATGACTACTGGATAGATGAAAAGACATTACCCTTCTGTCTGTTTCCAAAGCCTTCAAAGAATACCACCCAGAAACACGAAGTTGTTCCTAAGTCACAATCAAAGTCCAAAGCCAGTGCCTACGTCCCAAAATCTAATTCGGAGCCTAAAAACTCCATTACTCACTAATTTTGCAGGCACTTTGTGCTTCGGAGCAAGAAACAATATGGTATATTGATAGTGCTTGCTCCATGCATATGACGGCGCAAAAAGATTTTATGCGAGATTTAAAGCTTTCTCCAAATGTTGGTTACGTGACGTATGGAAACAATTCCAACTCTCAAATCTGTGGTTGTGGGACTCTCACCAATGGAAACTTCTCTATTTCGCATGTGGCTTATGTAGCTGACCTAAAACATAATTTGATAAGTGTTGCTCAGCTCACTGATTCAAATCGACGTGTGGAATTTTGCAAAAAGTACATCTATGTAATGACTGAAGACCTGAAAGAGTGTTTAATCAAGTCACTTCGCAACAAGAACATGTACCCGCTCGACATCAACATGATTATTGGCAAACCGCAACTCTGCCTTCTCTCCAAAGTTGTTCCTGACGTCAGTTGGTTATGGCACCGAAGGCTCGCCCATCTAAACTTTCGATACATGAATGATCTCGTATCAAGCGAAATGGTGAGAGGTTTACCTCTTCTCAAATTCGAAAATGATCACTTGTGTGCTGTTTGTGAGTATGGTAAGCAATTGAAAAAGGGCCATCCTGTTATCATTGAAAAGTCCATTTCGGAACCATTGGAGCTTCTACACATTGATCTTTGTGGACCATCCACTGTAGAAAGTCTTCATCATAAGAAATATTGTGATTGTTGATGATTTTACAAGGTTCACTTGGGTCTTCTTCCTAAGGCTGAAATCCGAAACAACCTTAGAGCTCATAAATTTTATCAAAGAATAGAAGTTCTTATCAAACTCCCAATTAGGAGAATCCGAAGTGATAATGGATCGGAATTCACTAATTCCACCATTGAGAAATTTCTCACCGGAAAAGGAATCGACCACAACTTCTCAGCTCCCTATACTCCACAGCAAAATGATGTAGTTGAAAGACTCAATAGAACTCTCGTAGAAGCTGCTCGATCCATGTTGAAATTTGCAAATCTACTACTCTATCTTTGGACTGAAGCCGTATCCACTGCTTGCTTCACTCAAAATCGAAGTATCATCAATCGACGCCTCAACATGACACAGTACGAAGCAATGAATGGTTGGAAGCCAACAATCTCGTTTTTACATGTCTTCAGATGCAGGTGCTTCATCAAGAACAAGCGTGATCAGCTTTCCAAGTTCCAAACTAAAGCTGATGAAGCCATCTTCCTTGGGTACTCCTCAAAATCGAAAGCTTACAGAGTTCTTAACCGGAGAACTCGTGTTCTGGAAAAAAGCTTTGACATTACCTTCGATGACAACTTTGTTCGGAATTCTGGCCCAACTCACATTACAAATCACATTATGGAGTCTGATGCTCCTCCGCCAGGATATCCGAACCCTCAAACAATTCTTGAAGTTGACTTTGAAACTGTATTTCGTCCTTCCGAAACCGCTCTTGATTCGGAATCTCGATCAAGACCAAATCTCATTCCAATCCCCACTTCGGAAGCCCCTGCCTCGCATAACGTTTCCGGTCCAGTCCCAAGCCTCCGTCCATTTGCTTCCGAACCGTTTCAACCTTCTCAGATTGAGGGAGAGAATGATGCTAATCCCTCTCTTGAATCAAATGTGGATGGCTTCCAAGATGCAGTTGTTAATTTCGATGATTCTAATCTTCTCAACATTGATGAAAATGAAAACTTCTTTGAGTTCCCTTCTGATGATGATGTAAATCTCTCTGGTTCAGAAGTTCAGGGGGAGCATTATCCCAACATTCAAATCATTCAGGGGAAGCAAATCAATTCCACTGTTGATCTCGGATCGACGGCTGCACAAGAACTCCCACGATTACATGTTTGGACAAAGGATCATCCTACGAACCAAGTAATCGGAAACCCCAATGCTAGTGTAGAAACTCGTTCTGCTACAAGTATCCAAAATGAATGCCATTTTTCAGCATTTATATCAATGGTTGAACCCAAATCCATTAAGTACGCATTGGAGCATGTTGCTGGATTACAGCCATGCAAGAAGAACTGGCCAAATTTGACCGAAATGAAGTTTGGACTCTCGTGCCTCCTCCTCAGAATCATCCCATTGTCGGTACGAGATGGGTATTTCGCAACAAGCTAGATGACACAGGAGTCATTATTTAAAATAAAGCAAGATTGGTGGAAAAATGATTTACACAGATCGAAGGGCTCGACTACAATGAGACATTTGCTCCTGTTGCACGTCTTAAATCCATCATAATCTTTCTTGCTTATGCTGCTTATAAAGGCTTCAAAGATTACCAAATGGATGTTAAGAGTGCTTTTCTTAACGGTGAACTTGACACTAAAGTGTACCTTTAACAGCCCCCCATATTTATTAATCTCTCTTTTCCAAACTACTGTTATAAACTCTGGAAGGCTGTCTACGGACTTAAGCAGGCTCCTTGGGCATGGTACGAAACACTCACAGATTTTCTCAAACGCTCCGGTTTTCAAAGATGAATTCTAGACCCTACCCTATTCCAAAGATCAAATGGAAAGCATCTCATGCTGGTACAAATTTATGTGGACGACATCATTTTTGGATCTACGGATTCATCTATGGTTGCTGACTTTGCTAAACTCATGACCAGTCGATTCCAAATGAGCATGAATCGGGAGTTAAGGTTCTTTCTTGGCCTTCAAGTCAAACAGACTAACAGAGGAACTTTCATTCACCAAGAGAAGTACATTTCGGAACTCCTCAGGAAATACTCAATGGACACATGTGCCTCCGCCAAGGTGCCAATGGGCTTCGGACACAAGATCTTTGCCGACCCTTCGAGTGTTCCTGTTGATGAAAAGAAATATCGAAGAATGATTGGCCCCTGCTCTATCTCACAGAAAGTCATCCGGATATTATGTTTTCTACATGCCTATGTGCCAGGTTTCTAGTCAACCCAAAGACGTCTCATCTTTTGGATGTGAAACAAATTTTCCGATGCCTTAAAGGTACCAAGAGTCTCGAAATCTGGTACCTAGCAAATGAGAGCTTCCTTCTTCAAGCCTATTCAGATTCAAACTATGGTGGTTTTTAACTTGATAGAAAAATCACTTCAGGTGGCTGTCAATTCTTAGGTGGTCGTTTGGTCAGTTGGTCATCCAAGAAACAGAATTGCATTGCACTATATACAGTCGAAGCGGAATACATTGCTGCTGCCAGCTGTACATCTCAGGTTCTGTGGATGAAATCTCAACTCCTGGATTATGGTTACCGCTCGCATTCCTATCTATTGTGACTCTCAAAGTGCCATTGCGATTTCCCACAATCCAATTTAACACTCAATGACTAAGCACATTGATATAAGGTACCATTTCATAAAAGATCATGTTCTAAATGGTAACATTGAACTCTTTTTTGTTCCATCTGACGATGAGATTGCTGTTTTATTTACCCAGTCATTAGACGAAACCAAATTCAACGGTTTTCTAAACACGATGGGTATGATGATACCAGATCCTCAGTTCTTTCAAGAGACTTGTTCTCTTTGATAGACGTATTCGAAAGAAAATTAGTTCCGCTTTAATTTTTCATCTTGGAATTACTTTCTCTCTGAATACGTAGGATCATTTTACTTGTATTTATCTCTGACCTTCACTTGATTTTTTTTAAGATGTACACTTCACCCTGATTGTTTGGTATTTAAAGTCCACATTATCATAGTGTTCAAATTCTCATCTTGGAATATACTTCATAATAGTATCCCGGAATTCCACTCCGGAAAAGGTAGTACATTCTGTACTCCAGAATTTCAAAATTCACTCCGGAAGGTCTCTCAAATCTCACCCCGGAATGTTTTTCAAAAGTTGCTCCGAAATTTCTTAAATCTCACTCCCGAATGCTTTCCCAATCTTGTTCCGGAAACTCTTTCAAACTCACTCCGGAAATCCTTGAATTTCTATTCCGGAATCTTTGCTCAGGAATCTCAAACTTTTCAAAATCAACCAGAATTTTTGTTCTGGAATCACACATCTTTTCCAAAATGACACTAAATTTTTTACTCCAGAATCGAATCCTTCTCGGATCATTTCTCATTCCGGACCTCTTTTCAAAACAAGCATGTTCCGGAACACAATCTCTTATCCTCCGAATCATACTATGTTCGGAACCGCTTATCCGGAATACCAAAGGATGATAAGGTGAAACGTTTTTTTGTGTCAACGGTTACTTTCCTGAAGATCTTATCCTATCCTCCTCGATTTTCGTGACACGTTTGCACGCCCCCATAAAGCAGCCATCGAATCGCCAGTTATGGGTTAGCATTTTTAGCCACAAAACTCCCCCACCTTTCGCCTCCCTAGTCAACTCATCCCCCCTAAACCTCCTTCACATTTAATGCGAGCCGTTTATCGTTCAGATCCTCATCATTACCTTCTAACCCGACCCACCTCCCTTACCTAAAAATACCAATCAAATCCCCCTTTTACCTCTTTACGCGCTCAATATCTCCAAAAACCTTGATTTCTCTCTGAGTTCTTCGTCTTCTTCAAGCATTCATCACCTGCAACAATGGCGTCTCCACAAAAACCCACTCAAACTGCCTCAACCCTAAAGAAATCCATTACAAGAAAGAAATCTACCAAAGGTTCCAAGGGTTCTTCATCATCCACTACTCAAGAACCGTTTCTGAGAGACACCACTCAACTCTTTTCCCTAAATCCCATGGATTACGATGAATCCATCAGGGTAATGATAGAGTTTATTGCAAATCACCCCATATCCATTCCCCTCACTAAAACCCCTGAACCTCCACTACCACTTCATCATCTTCTCGTGCCTTTACGAGCATCAAACTCGACACCGGTGCACTAGAGACTACAATTATCGGTGACAGGACTGTTCCAATCTACAAATCGACATTCCTTAAGGCGATTGGTGTGAAAGCAAACCCACGGGGTTTCAATGTCCGAGAACCAACGACTGAAGAGTTCCAGACGTTTTTGAACTACATCGGGTATAATCAAGATTACAAGGCTAAAGATTTCAAGAAATATGTTGTATCCGGACTCTGGATCATGCTAATGCACTTCGTCATCAGAGGGCTGTCCGGAAAGCATGGAGGAACCGATACACTTAGCAAATACTAGCTCAACGTCATCTTCAGCATCTACTCGGGAAGGGACAATGCAGTGGATCTTCCGGAATTTCGAGCCCTAGATTTTGGTCACTGACGTTTCAATAAATCTTCAACGAGCTTAACGAACCAATTCCTGTCTCCTCTGATCCTCCGTAGGTATGTTTTTCCTTTAAAGTTGTTAAGGCCTATAGGATTCCAGACCAATCCTCCTTTGGTCCGGTCAGACGACTTCCGGACCACATGTTGGCCCTCATTCCTTCCGAGTTCATTCATCTAAAACAACACATAGATACTTCGATTGTGTTTGACCCAACACAACCTTCCCCAGTCTTAGTTGAACCCATTTTGGAAGAGGCCAATCCTACCACGTCCGGACCTAAGGTTAAGAAACCCACCAAACGAAAGGGTTCTCCCACCAAGTCAAATCCTAAAAAGAGAACTAAAGTCAGCTCTTCCTCTCCAAATGAAGATGTGCATGACATTCAGGCTGACTCTGGCCGTCTGAACATCCCTACTGCCCACTCATCTGAGGTACCCCTCGATGTTTTAAAATCACCTGCACACACTCACGAGGAGTCTCCACATAATCCACCCTCACCTTCCTAAAAAGGTGATGCTGGTGTTGACCATAGTTCCTTGCCCCCCTGGAATACACCCACGAGTCACATTTGATATCCCTTTCGATTCACACACAAGCACACACTCCAGAACCCCTGTTCCGGACCCTAAGCTTTCCGGACCTGAAGCAGTCCCTCCAACTCCGGATGCCCCAACTGGTCTGATACCCGGAAGGCGTACAGGACGACCAGGTGCTAATGATCCCCAATGGGAAGATTTTGTCAACAGGGCCGCATCGACACGTCCGGATCTCACCAGAGCTCAAGTGGAGTCCACTCTCATCTCCATAAGGAATAGGGCCATCCAAAGCAATATGCATTGTGTTCCTCCCACTGACGCCGATGCAGCCAACAAACTAACTTCAGTACTACCACCTGTTACAACTCACTAAGACATCTTACAAACCAATCCGGATGAAGAGCTCTCCGAAGAAGTCATGCTAGATTACGATGCAAGGGCGTCCGTATCCAAGTCTTCCTATGACTTCGGATCCTCCTCCTCAACCATTCCGGATGGTTGTTCAAACTCCAATCCCAAAATACAAGAAGATGATGCTGATGGGTTTTGAGCATTCTAATACTTCCTAAGTGTACATGCAACCCTAATAACCTTGGATCTATGTTTGTCTAATTATCATGCAAAGTTGAATTCCAAGGTTATATTCCTATCTAGCGTACATGGGGAACAAATTTTAACTTGCATGAAAGATAGAATAACTTAACTTGTTGTTGCTTATGATCCTTGAAACCTTGTGAGCCTAGCACCCCAAGTGTGATGCCTCAAATGCTTCACACAACACCAAATTCTTTTGGAGTAAACTTATGAGAGAATATTACACTTGTAAAATCGGCTCTAGCCCTCTTGATTCTTATGTGTAACCAATTTTGGTGGAGAATGGGTTTCTTATATAGTGTTGACACATCTAGGGTTACACCATGTAAACCCTAATGTGTCATGACTCTTCATTTCCATGACCCATGGGTTTGTAGCTCCCATGGAGCATCCATGGAGCATCCTATGGGTGGAACCCAACTTGATAATCCATGGAGCCTCTTAGCCCACTATATAAGATATGGAAGATTTACATAATCTACCCATATATTTAATTAGTTATCTTTTGATCACTTAATTAATTCTAAATTAATTCTTGATCAAACTAATTAAATAATATTATTAATATATTAGAACTTATAATATATTAATAAACCATAAGTGTTATTTCTCTCATTTTAGTTTATCCAATTGCATGGTGCCATGCAACCCAAATGGACCATGACGGGTCGGGTCAAGTACATACCAGAAATAGTTATGGACTTAGACACCTTATCCAACAGTCTCCCACTTGGATAAGTCTAATAACTATAACTGCAATACTTCAGGAACCGATCAGAAATCGTAGCTCTTTCAAGGTCTCTCGGAACTGAGAAGATGATGATACGCCATTTAAGATAAGTGATCATATAATCCTCTGTTCGAGATATCAGCCGGACAAATACATGGAACAATATCTTACTTATTGTCCAGCAGTTTGTTTCCCGATTTCCGATTTGTTTGACAAAGAACTTAATTGAACACATCAACCTAGTTCTGACCGGGCCCGGTACATAGGTCAAAACAAAATCATCGAGGGGCCCAAATATCAGCTTCTAATCCAAGAAGGAACAGATAAACTTCGACTCATATGTTTGTTCTACCACTCATTGAATTATACACAAGTGCACGTTTTATAACATCGAGTTACCATTGCGTTTTCGTACAATCAATGCATAACCAACTCATAAGTAACAAATCATATCTCTAGGTTTGAAGACTCATATGATATTACCGTCTCACGATCACTCGAGATAAATTCCATGAAGTGATTCCAGTGAGCGTGGGTTGAGTCCAATGCTCAGAACTTATGAGCACTCATGATTATTGTAGCCATGTCCAACACCTTAGACAATTGCAATCAATCATGACAGTCTTGATTCATACCTACTTCCGACATATGACCGACTATGGAGGTTCGAATAATATGATATACCAAACATAATTATTCTGGAAGTCAAAACATGCAAAAGAAATATAGTAAACGATCGACAAGAGATAGCAACACTTTACTCATAAATAAATCACCTTTTATTCATCATCTAATGTCAATTACACTTTACAAATTTCGAGGTTATCTAACTACTAAATCTAATATCATCCTTCAGCCCTATGCTCCGAGCATGCTGGAGATGCTTAACCCGAGTCAGTCCCTTCGTGAGGGGATCTGCTGGATTCTCATCCGATGATACCCTCTTTGCCACGAGGAGTCCTTCTTCTATTCGATGTCTGATGAAATGGTATTTTCTATCGATGTGTCTGGATCTCCCGTGATCCCTTGGTTCCTTGGCTAAGGCAACTGCACCTTCACTATCACAGAAAATTTCCATTGGCTCTTTAATAGCTAGTACAACTCCAAGGTCTCCAATGAAGTTCTTCAGCCATATCGCCTCCTTTGCTGCCTCGCTAGCTGCTATATACTCTGATTCGCAAGTTGAATCAGCCACTGTCTCTTGCTTGGAACTCTTCCAAGAATTGCTCCTCCATTTAAGGTAAAGACCCAGCCTGACTGAGAGCGGAAATTATCCCTATCAGTCTGAAAGCTAGCATCACTATACCCTACAACTCTCAAGTCTTCACTCCCACCGAGGGTAAGGACCCAGTCCTTAGTCCTCCATAGGTACTTGAGGATATTCTTTACCGCAGTCCAGTGTGCCTTGCCAGGGTTCCCCTGATACCTGCTAACCATGCTCAAAGCAAAGGCTACATCAGGTCGAGTACACATCATAGCATACATGATCGATCCTACAGCCGAAGCATAAGGTATTCGACTCATTTCTGCTATCTCAGCCTCAGTACTAGGGCTTTGTGTCTTACTCAATATGGCATTACTCTGGATGGGTAACTCTCCTTTCTTGGAGTCCTGCATGCCGAATCTCTTTAACACCTTATCCAAGTAAGTACTCTGACTAAGTCCAATTAGTCTTTTACTCCGGTCTCTCAAGATCCTTATCCCTAGAATATAGGCAGCTTCTCCTAGGTCCTTCATAGAGAAACACTTCCCAAGCCAGGACTTAACTTCCTGCAGAGTTGGGATGTCATTTCCTATGAGTAGTATGTCATCCACATACAATACCAAAAAGCTAACTATACTCCCACTAGCCTTGACATATACACAAGATTCATCTTCACTCCTAGAAAATCCAAATTCCTTGACTTTCTCATCAAAGCAAAGATTCCATCTGCGAGGTGCTTGCTTTAACCCATAAATGGATTTCTCAAGCTTACACACTCTATTAGGGTACTCTGTGTTGACAAAACCCTCTGGCTGACTGATGTAAACATCCTCAGCCAACTTTCCATTAAGGAAAGCGGTTTTGACATCCATTTGCCATATTTCATAGTCATGAAATGCGGCTATGGCTAACAGAACCCTAATAGACTTAATCTTGGCCACTGGAGAAAAGGTCTCATCATAATCAACTCCTGGAGTTTGTGAGAAACCCTTTGCAACCAGTCGTGCCTTATAAGTGTGTACATTACCATCCATGTCGGTCTTCTTCTTGAAGATCCATTTGCACCCTACAGTCTTACGACCTGGTACATTCTCAACCAAGTTCCAAACTTGATTGTCATACATGGACTGTATCTCACTGTCCATTGCCTCTTTCCACTTGGCTGACTCAGGGCCTGCCATGGCTTCCGCGTAACTGTTAGGTTCATCCAGACCTATCAGTGTCTCATCACTGATAAGTGTATCACCTTCCGCAATAATATGGAATCAATAGTAATGCTCAGGTGCATTCCTAACCCTTGTGGAACGCCTTAGAGGTACAGACTTGTCAATTGGCTCAACAGAAGTTTCCTCCTCAAGTTGAGTGCTAGGGTTTGAAGTTCCTTCACCACTTGACTCTTGAATTTCTTCAAGGTCAACTTGCCTCCCACTGTCTCCTTGGCTTATGAACTCTCTCTCTCGAAAGAAAGCCCTCCTAGCTACAAAGACCACATTCTCACTAGGTCTGTAGAAGAGGTAACCAAAGGATTTTTGTGGGTAGCCGATGAAAATACACCTCTCACTTCGAGGTTCGAGCTTATCATGAGTTTCGCGTCTCACGAAAGCCTCGCAACCCCAAATCTTAATGTGGTCTAGTTCGGGTACTTTACCAGCCCACATCTCATGAGGAGTTTTGGCAACTTTCTTTGTGGGAACTAGATTAAGGATATGGGCGGCAGTCTCTAAGGCATACCCCCAAAATGAGATTGGTAGCGAAGCTCGACTCATCATGGAACGAACCATATCCAACAAGGTTCGATTATGCCTCTCAGCTACACCATTCAACTGCGGTGTCCTGGGAGGTGTCAATTGTGAGACAATCCCACATTCCCTAAGATAGTCGAGGAACTCTGAACTAAGATACTCACCACCTCGATCGGATCGAAGCATCTTAATGTTCCTGCCCAATTGATTCTCGACATCCTGTTTAAACTCTTTAAACCTCTCAAAAGTCTCTGACTTATGCTTGATTAAGTAGACATATCCATATCTACTGTAATCATCAGTAAAAGTCAAATAATAACGATTAGCATCCCTTGTGGCATGTTTGAAAGGCTTACACACATCCGTGTGTATAAGATCCAACAAACCTTCACCCCTTTCACAAGAACCTGTGAAGGGTGACTTTGTCATTTTTCGAAGTAAGCATGATTCGCAACTGTCATCTGACTTTAGGTCAAATGACTCCAATACTCCATCCTTTTGGAGTTGGCCTATGCGTTTCTTGCTTATATGTCCAAGACAACAATGCCATAATGATGCTTTATCCAAGTTATTATCATCAACAGAATCAATACACAATACATTATTTCCTAAGTTATCAACCACAGATACAGTTTCATACACGCCATCACAAGGTAATGCTTTAAAATAAAGAACATTATTAAAGAAAGCATTAATCGAACCAACTTTATTATCAAATGAAAAGGTGAAACCTTGTTTATACAATGCATGAAAGGAAATAATGTTTCTTGCCATTTCTGGCGAATAACAACACTTATTCAAATCTAAACTAAACCCACTACTTAGCGATAAGTATAAACTCCAATCTTGGTGACAGGTAAAGCTTTCCTATTCCCCATGATTAAGTTTATTCTTCCATGCTCCACATTCTCACTTCTTCTTAGTCCCTGCAAATCAGAACAGATATGAATACCACAACCGGTATCAAGGACCAAAGAGTTAGAATGGGGTGAGTCGTTAGATAAGATAGTGTAAATACCTGCATGGTTGGGTTTAACTTTCCTATCCTTCACATCTTGCTGGTACTTTGGGCAGTTCCGCTTCCAATGTGACTTTTCATGGCAATAGAAGCATTCAGCCTCTTTAGGGTCAGAAGAAGGAGTGACAAAACCTTTCTTGGTTCCACTTGAAGAAGAGCCATCAAGGGTCCTAGCCTTGGTACCCTTCGAAGAGCTCTTCCTCTTCTTCCCTCTACCCTTCCCGATTGCCAAAACCGGGGCGGAGTTTGGAGTAGGAGTGTTAACAACCGACTTACCCTTAAGACCTGTTTCTGCGGTCTTGAGGAGTCCCTGAAGTTTGCTGAGTGTGACCTCCTCCTTATTCATGTGATATGTCATGCGGAATTGATCATAGCACGATGGTAAGGAGTGCAAAATGATATCTATTGCAAGCTCCTCAGGGAAGTTCACATTAAGCTTCAGCAGCCGATCCACATACCTTTGCATTTTCTGCATGTGGCTCGTGACGGATTCCCCGTCCTTCATCATGGTTGTTATGATAGAGCATATGATTTCGTACCTCTCTTGTCGTGCACTTTGATGGTATCTTTCCATCAGATCTTGGTGCATTTCAAAAGGGTAGAAGTCCTCATAGGACTTTTGGAGTTCCGATGTCATGGTGGCCAACATGATGCATGCCATTTTTGTAGCATCCCTTTCATGTGCCCGGAAGTCAGCGATCTCCTGGGGAGTTGTAGTGGTCTCATCAATCTCCTTAAGCTCCTTGTCAAGGACATATTCTTTGTCCTCGTAGCGGGTAATCATCCTGATGTTTCTGATCCATTCATTGAAGTTGGATCCATCAAAAGTGACTTTCCCACACAATTTCATAAGGGTAAAGGAGCCATTAGGATTAGAGCCAGAAGCAGCATTGTTTGAAGACATCTGAAAGAAGAGAACAAGATTAGTTTAGATATTAAGAGAGTCCTTAATAAAACACCCAAATGTAATATTAAGGCTAGGATCCAATCACAATATATTATAACTTAGAAGAGGTATACCGTAATCCAAGCTATAACATATTTGAAAGGTAGGTGAATGACGATTCACCAATTTCCACCATGAAAAACGAAATATAAATATTAGGTTTTTAATTGTTTCTTAGAAATTCCTAGATTCTTTTGAGATTCAATGAACTTTTCAAAGGCATGTTTCAATCTCGAGTGTGCCCTCCAAGTTTTGTGACTGGGATACCGAGGATCACAAAACGAGGTGTGAAGTAACCATGCAAATCACTTTGTACCCTCAAGGTTTATCACTCAATCGATGTGTCGGTAAACCATACACGCTCCACCGATGCTATGGTAAACCTTAAGTCACCCTTTACCTACCTTATTAAGTCCAAGTTAGTGTACCGGTTAACCACACACGCTCCACCAACGACTTAAACAAAGTGTAAAGTGTAATTTCATGGATTAGCACCTTATTCATATTTTCCTAAAGTAACTAAGATTGGGAATTTAATAAAAGCATTTAGTTACTTTATAATATTCATCATACTTTTAATGAGAATTTATAAGTCCTTGTCTTACCCGTTCGGCTAACGACCCTCCACCGATCAAGGAAGCGGTGGGTGAGAGTGGACACCCATTAAGTTGCCATTTTATAGGCAACAACCTTATACCCCCCTTATAGACCGGCTTCGTGAATGAGGCGTACTAGCGGTAAGACGACTTGACGTTATACATATATATATTAGTAACTTATAATATTATAAAGTATAAGGGTTGAATTTTAACTTTTAAAAATTCTAAGGGTTGGAACTAAAGTTTTAATCAAGACTTTACATGTTTCAAAACTTGAGGGCAAGTTTTGTAAACTTCCAAAACTTTTCATTTCTTATAACTTATGAATTAATTGAGTAATAAAAATGAAGACTCTTCATTTTTATAACTCTTGTGTTCTTTTAATGGCTTTAATAAAAGTGAGATTTTTTGTTTTCCATAACTTGAGGACAAGTTATGGACTCCATTAAAACACATTATGATCATGAATTAAACTACCATGAAGGTTACAAACAATTCCTATGATCATCTAATCTTCATAAGTTCAAGAACATGAATATGAACACTTTCAAGAATCAAAAATTACACTTAAAAAAAAACTTGTAATTTTAATAATTGCCATTGTAAATGGATTAGCATAAACATTACACCATCTAAAACAAGCTTTAAAACATCAAAACAGTTTAGGGTAATGTTTCTAGTCCATTTCCAGCAACAAATGTGCAAACTTTCATACGAGCAGAAAACAGAAAAACGATTTTTTTTCAAGATGTTTGCACACAAAAAAAACAACAACAAACGAACCAGGCTCTGATACCACTGATGGATTTTGAGCATTCTAACACTTCCTAAGTGTACATGCAACCCTAATAACCTTGGATTTATGTTTGTCTAATTATCATGCAAAGTTGAATTCCAAGGTTATATTCCTATCTAGCATACATGGGGAACAAATTTTAACTTGCATGAAAGATAGAATAACTTACCTTGTTGTTGCTTATGATCCTTGAAACCTTCTGAGCCTAGCACCCCAAGTGTGATGCCTCAAATGCTTCACACAACACCAAATGCTTTTGGAGTAAACTTATGAGAGAATATTACACTTGCAAAATCGGCTCTAGCCCTCTTGAGTCTTATGTGTAACCAATTTTGGTGGAGAATGGGTTTCTTATATAGTGTTGACACATCTAGGGTTACACCATGTAAACCCTAATGTGTCATGACTCTTCATTTCCATGACCCATGGGTTTGTAACTCCCATGGAGCATCCATGGAGCATCCTATGGGTGGAACCCAACTTGATAATCCATGGAGCCTCTTAGCCCACTATATAAGATATGGAAGATTTACATAATCTACCCATATATTTAATTAGTTATCTTTTGATCACTTAATTAATTCTAAATTAATTCTTGATCAAACTAATTAAATAATATTATTAATATATTAGAACTTATAATATATTAATAAACCATAAGTGTTATTTCTCTCATTTTAGTTTATCCAATTGCATGGTGCCATGCAACCCAAATGGACCATGACGGGTCGGGTCAAGTACATACCAGAAATAGTTATGGACTTAGACACCTTATCCAACAGATGCTGCAACAAAGCCTGGTCCATCCATTGATCCGACTTCTCATCAAGCAAAATCTCCTCACTCCAATTCCGAATCTGGATCTTCCGCTGGCAACTACATCGAAGCCTTTGCTCTCCTTGATATGCAAAGCAATGTGCCGGATACCATGAAAGAGGTTTCCTCAATTGAAACCTCTGTAACCGAACTCAACAATAAATTGGATCAAAATGTCTTCGGACTTGATTCCAAACTTGATGCCATTCTTTAGTCTATATCCCAGCAGTCCGGACTGTTGAGAGAAAAACTTAGAGACACACTTGAACAAATGTTAGAACAAGTATATTGCGGAATAGTTAATCTTGAAGGATCTAAAAGCTCAACAATAATATTAATAAGTTAGAGTTATAAAAGCTCAACAATAATATTAATAAGTTAGAGTTAGATAGTTAGAGAGTTAGTTGCGGAAAAGTAAAGAAATAGAAATGACAACAATTGTTATATCAAGTATACACATAAGTTGATTCATAACAAGGAATGCATTCAAACCAAGTTAATAAGGAAGATCAAACTTAGTGATTAAGTCACAAAAGACTTGCTCCGAAGAGAGGTTATAATCAGTTGTATTCTAGTAAGATTTGAGAGTAAGAAGGGATGCGTAGTGAAATAGAGAGATAGAAAAGATAACTTCAGAGATGTGTATTCAGAATAGATAGATACGTTTGAATACAAGAGAATGAGCTCTGTTTATAGAGACTCACGAAGTACACTAGATTACATCTCTAACAATAGCCATGCAAGGCATACTGGACAATAGAGAGTATTACAATAAAAGACAAGTAAAGTAATCTAGTAAAGAGACTGCGGTAGGTAGAGACTCCGGATGCAGTTGCTGATGAAGGAGCTTGACTGCGGGTGCTTGACGGCTGCGGTAGCTGAAGTTCAAGAGGGTCACTTTTTATGATTCAACAATTTCCCCCTAAGTGGCCTCTTTAACTTTTGTTCAGCTATCAAGTTTAAGAAACTTGATCAGGATCCACCAAAACTTCCTGATGTTTTCCAACCAGATGATTCTCCTTAAAATCTCGAACTTGACTTCTGCAGTAGTGTGCTTCGATTTTTCAACTGCGGTTCGGCAGATATCAAGTTGCTTCCTGGTGAGGCAATGCATGGCAGTCATAGGAATGAAGTATTTGACATTATCGATCTTCCTTTTGAAAATGACTCCAAGTTCAGGAAAGTTGGTTGCACCTAAGGATCTTTCTTGATAGACTTCGGTAGGCATTGGTGCAGGGTTGAGTGGTGGCAGATCAAATTTCTTGGCAATGCTGGGGTAGATGTCTGCATCGATTTTAGCAAAATCGCAAACAGTTTCCTTCAAGAAAATATTAGCCCATTCAAGCGCAATCTTCATCTTCGGATGCTTCTCCGACTTGTTCTGAAACACCTTAGCTATGAGAAAGACTTCTTCCGAATTCATACAGGGGAAGTCAGCTTGGGTGCGGACATAGTCGTGTCCCCTTCTAGTGAGGGTGTACTGGATGAAGTCAGCCTTCATGAACTTCCGAATCTTGTAGCTCTTGACTGCGGATGGTCTATCGTTAGACCATATTTTCTCAATGGGACATGCATGCTTAGCATAAAAAAGACTAAGTCTCTCAAATTCCATTAGCAGTCTTTTGTGGTCTGGAAGGCTGCAGTCGAATTGCTCAAACAATGTGAAGTATTTGGCATTAGGGGAGATTGGAACATCCCACTAGAAGGAGGTTCAGCATAGGTGAGGTGATGTCTGTAATCGTCATCCAGCAGTCTGCAGTGAGGATTGATCCAAGAGTTTATCAAGGATTCGTCCATGATGCTATCAAAACCGCATTCTCTCCATATGAGCTCCGCAAGTTTAGCTGCCTTCCAATCTTTTTTCCTTTGGGTGGTGGCAGGAGAGTCGTTTGAGCTTGGAGAGGACATGTGCTACACCAGATTTTTGAAGTGAGGGGGAGTCTCTGGTTTCTCAGGATTGATCTCCTCTTGCAGTGGAGTGTTATGATGAGGTGGAGTATGATGAGATGGTTGCGGTGTAGGAATTTTTTCGGTGATGATGGGGGGACTCTGATGCTGTGAGATGGAGTGATTTGAATGATGGACTTCTTCTTCACTTCCCCCTCTTGAGGAATGCAACCCAGGAGCTTCCTCAAGCCATTGTCGAAGGCCATCAACTTTGGCAAAAACATCTTGAAATTGAGCTTTGAGGGCATCGACCAACTGTTGATTATTGGGAATGGTGGAGTTGAAGAGCAGTCTATAAATTTCCTTGGTGAGCTGAAGAATCTCGGGACCATGGAAGTTGGAGGACAGGGATCGTTGCAGTCTATTGATTGTGGCTTGAAGAACTGAGATAGTGGACTCATACGCAGTGTGAGTCTCAGCTATCATTTTTTGAGACTGTGTGGCTTTATCCGCAATGGCTGCTTGGAGATCTTTCTTGATTGCGGTCACCTCAGAGATGAGGCGTTCCGCAGCAGCCATGAAGTCCTTGTGATCTGCATGTCGATTGTTGTCAAGGGACCGGATTCCCATTTCAACTTTGAGAGAAATTCTCTCAGCAGCCAATCGCTCACGCGTTTCCAGGCGCTCTATCCGTTCGATCAATGACTGCGGTCTGGGGGTGTCTTCTGGTTGCGGTTGAGTTAGCTTGATCGAAGCTAGAATTTGATCAACTTTTGCTTGTAAGCTCAGAAATTCTTTTCTTGTGACAGCATTCTTCTTCTTTTTCTTCTTCTCTTTGGGTTTTGTGGTTGAATGGTGAGAGCCACTGGATTCCTCTTCTTCATCGAACATAATAAGGTCATCATCAGAAGGACTGGGCTTATTTACCTCCTGAATGTCATCATCATCAAGACCGAAGGTGGGAGCAGAACTGACTTCTATTGCGGTTCCTTCGTCTTGTGATTCATGAACTGATGGAGTTGGAATTGGATTTGGAGTTGGAGTTGGAGTTGGAGTTACTCTGGAGGGGCCTGCACCTTCACCTGTTGCTTGAGCTTTAAGGATTGTTTCAGCCATCTCGGTCATCCAGTCTTGAACCTTCTGAATGGTGGCTACAGTATTGGCATTATTGATTGCATCTGCCCAATACTTTGCCACTGACTGGATTTCTTGTTCCTTTTGTTGTTGTTGCTTGATCTGTTGTTCCTTGCGTGCTTGGAATGCCCTCCTGAAAGCGGCATATTTCTTGATTTCTGACTCAGTTACTGGAGTGTAGCGTAACCATGAGTCGTTTGATTCATCCTCGTCAAAACCTTGGAAGCGCACCGAAGTGTCCTTCGGGTTCACGGATCCTTGCACATTTGTGCTCACCGTGCCTAAACCACCTGCTGTGGATGTAAGTAGAGTAAGATTTCCTGAGCTTCCTTGGTCTCCTTGACCTGTAGTCAAGTTTGGCCTCGGCTCAGTTCTGGCTAGGGCGGAAGAAGTGCCTTGCGGTAGCGGAGGTGTTTGAAGTGTTTGGGTTACGTTCAAGAGGATGGAGTGCAACTCCTCAGATGAAAAGAAATGCAGTCGGGAAGCCCTGGAGACCTTAGGGCGTGCACCAGTGTCATCCGCGTGGGAGTGAACTGGGGGGAGTCTCCACGATGTGGTGAATCAGACTCACTTTCTGAGTCTGATTGGAAAAGGATAGTGGTATTGAATGGGTCTGCGGCCACCCCAAGGACTACCGGAGCCTTTTGAGAGGCTTCAGTATTGGTCTGGTCATGCATTTGGCCAGAGGTATTGGTTTTCCTTTTCTTAAGGATGGCAATTGGTTGCGCATCCTCATCAGAATCACTATCAGGTGTGGGTGCGGTTGGTGTGATTTTACGTTTCTTGGTGGGTGCGGTTGGTTTGGGAGCATCCTTCTTGGGAGTTCTTTGTTTCTTTTTGGAGGCCAATTGCTTTCTTCTTTGAAAAAGATTGGAGAGAGTAAGTGGAAGAAGGGACTGCGGTACCCTCAGGGTTAATGATTGCGGATGGGTTTTGAAGAGGCGGGGTAGGAAGGTATGGGACAATACCTTCCGTAGCCTCAATATGATCTGAGACATTAGCAGTCTCAAGACCAGGAGTGGAAAGAATATGGGTAGGAAGTCTTCGAATTGGTCCAAAAATATATTGATCAGAGGAGGGATGGTACCTTTTGAGATCCTTGGTGACAAAGAAATTGATGTCACTGCCCATGTTGATCCCTGCATCCGTATGGAGGTCTGAAATGCAGAGGGACCAGAACCTTGCGAAAGTGAGTTCGATTGGATTCTCCCTTGGGCTCTCCTTGGGAATGTATTGAAGAAAGTCATCCCATAGGATATGCCCGTAGTTCACGTCATGACCTGTGAAGATACTCCACACCAGCTCCAGAAGTTTGAGTCCCATATTATCCGTGCCTCCGGTTCTGCCGGATAGACTGCGGATGACGAAGTGGAAAACAAATTGCTAGACCGCAGGCAGTTGGTTTTTCTTGAATTCCCCAATTCCATTAATCTTCTTTTGATATCCCATTTGGTAAAGGGCAGAAGTAACGTCCGCCATGGATGGGGTGAAAATCTTGATGGAAGGATGAACAAGGAGGTTAATGGCAGAAAGAAACTTTTCTTTGGACAGAATGACCAAAGAATCGTTAACCAGGTTAAGATGAACTTCTTGTGGGTTTTCGAGTGGGCGATAGGCTGAGAAGGCACATTTGAATAAGGTTGAGATTGGGACAACGTCTGTGAAAGCATCGAAGGGGCCAAACAGGGGGTGATTCTTCAGAAACTTGATCATCAGCTTGATCGGAGCATTGTAGGATGAGTGATCTTCGAACACTGCTCTGAAATTGCTTGAAGCAATCGTGGGAGAGTCTGAACCAGTAGGGTTCACTGATCCAGATGCCTTGGATTGTTTCTTGGATACACCGAATTTCACCATTGTAGGAGCTTTGAGAGAAAGAGTAGAAAAGAGAGTGCTTGAAGGAATTTGAGAGGGAAGATTCAACGTTCAGAGAGCGTAAAGGGATTTTGGGGAAGAAGAAGGGTTTATACAGGGATGAATTAGAACATTAATTGTTTTTACCCTAGGTAAAAAGAAAGGATAAGGTAAAAGGTCGTTTGGGGGGAATCTTTTGAATTGGAAATTAAATCTCAGCCACATAATATGAAACGGTTTAAAAAAGTTTGTGAGATTTTACCAAAAGGTATTTGCATTTAATGAAAAGTCAGATGTACATTATCACGTCAGGTGATCGTGTGGTGAGGGGAAAAGAAGTTGTAACGGATGGGACGTGCTGGGTAAGAGGAAAAGACAGATTAAGGATGTGTTTATGGAAAAACGTTCTTTTTGTCATCATACCTAAAATAGGTCTGACACAAGGTTTATTCAAAAAGAGAATGAGACAGTTTCTCAAGGAATGTTTTTTTTTGTTTAATGTTTTATTTAATGAAGGATCATTAAATAGCACACCATGATTCAAGGGTTGATGAAACAGTTGAGAAATTATCAATGTGATTGCGGATGGATCCTTTGCTATTGTGGATGAGCAGATGTCATTGCAGATGAAAAGATGTCATTGCGGATGAACATATGTCATTGCGGATGAACATATGTATGTCTGCAGTATAGGAACTGAGGAGAGCACTTGTACAAAAAGTTAGTAATAACAAACAATAAGGACCCATGAAAGATAAGTATGATATATGGTTGCGGTACATAGACTGCGGTACCAAAACCATTTATCATAAGTAACTTTCAGTTAGAACCGCAACGGAGACCAAGGATGGTCTGCGGTATCTATTAATTCAAAAAGAATTGCGGGTCTGGATTCATCATTCCTAACATTTGCAGGAAGGTGTTAAGTTTTGTGGAGTCGAGCGCTTTTGTGAACACATCAGTAATCTCTTCATGTGTATGGACAAAGATGAGTTCAATGTTACCTTTCAGGCTGTGGTCTTTGATGAAGTGATATCGTAGTTCAACATGTTTGGTCTTGGAGTGCTGAATAGGATTATGAGAAATCGCTATAGCACTTTCAGAGTCGCAGTAAATTGGTATCCGCAACATTCTGTATCCGTAGTCCATAAGTTGTGTCTTCATCCATAGGACTTGTGAACAACAGCTGGCTGCGGCCACATATTCAGCTTCTGCGGTAGACAGAGATACACAACTTTGTTTCCTTGATGACCAGCTGACGAGTCTTCCACCCAGAAATTGACATCCACCTGAAGTGCTTTTTCGATCTAGTCTGCATCCGGCGTGATCCGCATTTGTGAATGCTTGAAGGCTGAAATCATTGCCTGCGGGGTACCATAATCCAAGAGACTTGCTTCCTTTCAGGTACCGTAGTATCTGTTTGGCTGCGGTCATATGTGACACTTTTGGGTCAGCCTGATACCTTGCGCATACACCTGTTGCAAAGACAATGTCTGGCCTGCTTGCGGTGAGGTACATCAAAGAGCCTATGATACCTCTATAAGTCTTGTGATCCACAGATTCGCCTGAGGGATCAGCAGAGATCTTATATCCGAAGGCCATGGGGACCTTAGCCGAAGAACAGTTGTCCATAGAATATTTCTTTAACAGTTCAGTGGTGTATTTCTCTTGATGAATGAATATCCCTTGCGGAACTTGTTTTACTTGAAGTCCTAGAAAGAAGTTAATCTCTCTATTCATGCTCATTTTGAACTTGTTGGTCATGAGCTTATCAAATTCATCTACCATTCCTTGATCAGTCGATCTAAAGATGATATCATCCACATATATTTGTACAAGCATAAGGTGGTCACCATTTGCTTTTCTAAATAAAGTGGGATCAATCAATCCTCTTTTGTATCCGGATGAGACAAGAAATTCAGAGAGAGTCTCGTACCATGCTCTTGGGGCTTGCTTCAGACCGTAGACTGCTTTTTCAAGTTTGTAGCAGTGGTCTGGGAATTCAATACTTTCAAAACCAGGAGGTTGCTGAAGATAAACCTCTTCTTTTAATTCCCTATTGAGAAATGCACTCTTAACGTCCATTTGGTGTACCTTGACATTTTTGTGGGCTGCGTATGCTAAGAAGATTCGGATGGCTTCCATTCGTGCCACCGGAGCATACGTTTCATCATAGTCAACACCTTCAAGTTGACTGTAGCCCTTTGCAACTAGCCTTGCCTTGTTTCTGACTACCGCACCAGATTCATCCAGCTTGTTTTTGAATACCCATCTAGTACCAACAATGGTGTGACCGTGTGGCTTCGGGATGAGCTTCCACACTTTGTTCCTTTTGAATTCTTCTAGCTCTTCTTGCATTGCGGATATCCAATCAGGATCTAGTAATGCTTCTTTGATCGTTCGGGGCTCGACTGAGGACATAAATGTTGCGTAGTGACAATGATCATATAAGTCCTTGGAAGATCGAGTCTGGATACCTGCAGATGGATTGCCAATGATTTGACCTGGTGGGTGGTCCTTCGTCCATATGTGTAGACGGGGTTGTAGATGATCAGCAGCTGCGGTAGAGGGAATATCTTCAATATCAGAAGACTCTGCGGTTGGAGATGGCAGTTCCCCCTGGACTTGAGAACATCCTGCGGAATCATCTTGGTTTGTTGGAACGAGAATGGAATTTTCTTGAGCAGTTGGAAGAGGTTCCCCCTGGATTGTTGATGGGAGTTCCTCTGGAACCTGAGAAGGTTCCCCGTGGACTGCGGATGGGAGAGTGATAATCCTTGAATCGGTTCTTGTGTCAATGTTCTCTATTAGTTCATCATCCGAATCCGAAGATACGTTTGATGGTAATGATTCTCTGCGGATAGGAACTTGAGCAGCATCAAGTACTGGAACCTCCACGGTTGTTGCTTGATCCGGAGTAGAGCTTTCCCCCTCAACCGGAGAGGAGAAAGTATTGAGAGATGCTACTTCGGATAGAGATGGACCAGAAACATCAGCGTGTTGTTGTTGAGCTGCCGGTGACACAAGAACTTCGGATAGTTTCGCCGTTTCAACAGGGTCGAAAAAATCGTCATAATTGACTTCAACTAGATTTAAAGAACCTGAAGAGGCAGGAATATCGCTTTCCATGCTTGCGGTGGTTTCAGTGGATGGAGGGGCGTTGCGGATGTGAGAATCATCAAATTTCACATCGAAGCTTTCAATGATTAGCCTTGTACGTCTGATGAGGACCCTGTAAGCAACTTTGTTAGTGGAATAGCCAAGGAATATGCCTTCATCAGACTTCGGTGCAAACTTGTTAAGCTGATCTTTGTTGTTGATCACGAAACATCTACACCCAAAGATATGAAAGAAGCGAACATTTGGCTTGCGGTTGTTAAGGCCCTCAAACGGTGTTTTGTTGAGACGTTTGCACACAATGCTGCGGTTTTGAACAAAGCATGCGGTGGCTACAGCTTCAGCCCAGAAGTAGAGAGGAAGGTGTGCAAAGTTGAGCATGGATCTGGCTGCTTCTACTAGAGTGCGGTTCCTTCTCTCTACTACTCCATTTTGTTATAGTGTATAAGGAGCTGAGAAGTTGTGAGTGATGCCTTTGGGAACCAAGAAACTGTTGAGAAGATGATTAGTAAACTCGGTTCCATTATCACTGCCGATACGTCTTACTGGAAGCTTGATCTGAAGTTCTATTTCCTTGATGAAATTGATGAGAATCTGCGGTGTTTCTGACTTGATCCTGAGGAAGAAAACCCATGTGAAGCGTGTAAAGTCATCTACAATAACCAGTATGTATTTCTTGTGATGGAGACTGGCTACGGTGGATGGACCGCAGAGATCAATGTGGAGGAGCTCTAGTGGTTCAGAAATTGAAGAGTCAATCACCATGGGGTGACTTGCTTTGGATTGCTTCCCACATTCACAAGCCGGACAGAGAGTATCGTTGCTGAATTTGAGAATAGGGAGACCTCTGACTAGTTCTCCGGTGACCAAATTGTTGATGTATCTGAAGTTGAGATGAGCTAGCTTGCGGTGCCATAGCCAGCTGACTTCGGATACGGCTTTGGATAGGAAGCACAACTGCGGTCTACCAATGATCAGAGAGACATCCAACGGATACATGGTACCTTCGGATCAGGATTTGATCAGACACGTGTTCCTATCACTTGTCATTACATATCAAAATTGATCATCAAATTCAACTCGATGTCCTGCCTTACATAGTTGGCCAACACTGATGAGATTGTGTTTAAGGATTTCTACATAAGCAACCTTTTGAATAGAAAAGTTCCCCGTAGTGAGAACACCGTAACCTCGGATGACTCCATTCGCATTGTTGCCGAATGTGACATTTCCACCATTGCATATTGGCCTAAAATCCCGAAGGTATTCTAACCTTCCGGTCATGTGCAAGGAGCAAGCACTGTCAATTAACCATTCATCTTCTTGTTGCTCCTTGCACAAAGCCTGAGAATTACACGGTTAGTTTAGGTATCCAAACTAGTTTGGAGCCTGGGGCAACAGATGAGTTTCTGAATGATGCATGGACCGAGGTTGCAGGGACGGGTCTCTTGTCAACTTTTAATCCTAGTCCTGGGTGTTTGTGCAGATTTGGAGTGTTGTGAGTTTTTGAAAAAGTACGAGGTTTCTGACTCCAACTAGATTTGACATAGGATGAATCCTTCTGACAACTACACTGACATTTACAAAAAGAGATTTTGTCTTTTGATCTGACACTATGCTTGGTCAGCGGTCTAAAGGATGAATTGGACTTGTTACCGGTCCGAGGTTGGTAATCCCTGACATGAGTGTTGTTGGGTTTTGAAAAAGTTTGTTTTTGAAAAGGTTTAGCATGTGTAGGTCTTTGAGTTCTTTTTGGTGGAGTTGGTAGAATACGCTTCCACTTTTTGAAATGTTGACGTGACTTTAAAAGTGTTGGAGTGGGTAAGATACCCTTCCATTTTGGGTCATCTGAGGAATAGACTTGAAAACCATTGTTTTGAAAAGACTTTGCACTTTTTTGGATTTTGTCAGATGAATTAGAAATGAATGATGAAACTTGACATTCCTTTTTGTGTGTTTTCTTGATAGGAGAGTTTTTTGAAAAGTAGTGTGAGAAAACAAATTTTTCTGGACTCTTGGACTTTGGAAATCTGACATGCTTCTTGTTTTTCGAAAAAGTTTGTCTATTTGTGCCACGGGATCGAATTTCCTCTTTGAAAACCTTTTTAGCTAAGGATTTTGGTGAACCGCAGTCTCTGTTGTTCAACTGCGGTTTCCTAGAACCCTTTGAAAAATTATGAAAACGAGGGCTTGAGTCATCAGAACTTGAAGATTCAGGGATTTGAGAGCATTGACCCACTTCAAAGTTTTCTATGAGTAATTCGTGATGAATTGTTTGAAGAGTGGCAGAACTTTTGTTCGAAGACTACGGTAGGGATGACTTGACTACCGCAGAGTAAGTCTTAGTTGGGACTGCAGTGGGACTTTTGTGGGACTTTTGGCTACAGTGAGAAACATTGCGGTCTGAGGGCAGAGATGGAAAGTCTTTCGAGACTTTGGGGCCCTCAATGACAATTTCTTCATCAACTACGGATGAGGTTTGAGAATTTGGGTAAATGGTGCCACAGATAGGAATTTGATCACATGTGTGACCCAAAACCTCAGGCACAATTTCCTCAATGACACAATTATTGCTTAGATTATGCAGTCTACCGAAGTGAGTTTTGATATCCTCGGGAGAGGTCTTGTCATTGACTGGGAAATGAAATTCTCGGTCTGGAGGGACATACAGTCTGTCTTTGTTGAACCGGGGTGAGGAATCCATCGCGGAAGGATATCCATTTGACCAACCCCAATTGTATGTATTGTCCATGGTTCCATTGTTTACCAAATTTTCAATAGCTTCACTTTCATTAAACAATTTTTCGATTAAGAGATTTAAGCGTACAATTTCACTCTGAGCTAAATCTCTCTGGTTCAAAGCTATCTCTAATTAGGTTTCACTTAACATTCTTGCATATTTTTCTAACTCTAAGTCCTTCTCTAACATAGCCATTTTGAGTCTTTTGTTATCCAGTCGTCCTTTCACGTGGAACATCTCTTGGGACGTAATGTTCTACTCATCTAAGGCTTTGTTATAGTCTGTAAGGACGGCAGCACAAGTGTCATTAAGATCATGTATGTAGGGTTGACAGTCATGCATGCTATAGTTTAGAGTTTGGATCATAAGTTTTACTTGTTCGACGATGCTTAGAGTTCCATCCTTTGCCATGTAGCAGTAGTTGTTGTCCAGCTTTGTAGACCCATCATCATCCACAGTTGCCAGCATGCAGATTTTCCCTTTTCCTTTGACACTGCAGATGGCTTCATCTTCGTCTCCGGATGACCAAACTTGATGGTCTCTTTTGACATGGACTACGTATGCCCTTTCCTTTTCCTTATCTTCCAACTCTTGAGCCATTCTAAGGTAGAATGCTCTGTCTTTTACTACATTGGCCTTACAATCTCTTGCAAAGTGATTCTCTTTGTTGCATTTGTGACAAATTACAACATCAGTCTTGTCTTCTGAGGGAGTACCGGAGTCAGTGGTTTGAGTAGACTGCGGTGCCTCCTTTGGTTGATTATTTTGAGATTGCGGTGGTGGATGAGAACTTTTGGGATATCGAGGATGGTTATTTTGGGAACTGAAGTTACGGTTGAATGGAGGTTTGTTGAACTGTTGATTCTTGCGGAAGGAAGGAGGTGGTAGATGGTTGAACTGTTGGCTAACCAGAGCAATAGCCTTCTGAAATTCTTCTTCATCGTCATACTCTGAGTCAGCTTCGTATGACTGTGGTGGAGTGTCATACGAGGGAGAGTAAGATTGATTATGTGGAGCTTGTGCTATGAGAGCAAGTGGTCCTCCGAAGTCAGCATAGTCTTTGAGTACGGTGGATTCTTGTGCTTGTAGTTCTCCGTAGAGCTTGTAGAGTGACAAAGAATGAATCTTTCTATCGCCTTGGACTATCATCTTAGCCGTAGTCCAATGTCTTCCCAAACCATTAAGAAACTGAAGATTTGTTTCATGGTTACTGCGGACGGTGCCCGCATTGGATAACTTGGTGACAATCAGGTTGAACCTTTTGAAAGAGTCTTCCAAGCTTTCGCCGGTATGAGCTTTGAAGTTGTTGAACTCGTTGAGTGTGGTAGTAAGCTTCTTGTCTTGTGCTTGTTCTGAGCCTTCGTACAAATTCTTGAGAACTTCCCAGATCTCTTTTGCTGATTTGCAATTTATGATAATATCGAAGTTGTCAGGAGCAACTCCACAGGAGATTTCTTAAAAAGCAACAACATCATTTTGCATTTTATCGAGATCATCCTTGGTGGGACGGCTCATGGCTGGTTGACCTCCTCCTAGCCTGGTTGCAGCGCCGTCAGTTTGGACTGGTGTAAGGACTGGAACATGTGGTCCTTCTTCTACGGATCGCCATACATCTCTACCCAGTCTTCTCAAGTACCTTTCCATTCTTTGTGACCAGTGATGATATTCATTTGCTACCAGTATTGGGGCTCGGTTAAAACCACCAACACTGTTGGAAACATTTAGAGATAACGATTGTGCCATTTTTTTTGAAGTTTTTTTTTTTAAGAAATGAGCTTCAGTGGTATAGAAGGCCCTTTGAAAATCAGAGTTCCGTTTTCAAAAAGCAACCACTATCGCTCTAATACCAATTGTTGAGAGAAAAACTTAGAGACACACTTGAACAAACGTTAGAACAAGTATATTGCGGAATAGTTAATCTCGAAGGATCTAAAAGCTCAACAATAATATTAATAAGTTAGAGTTAGATAGTTAGAGAGTTAGTTGCCGAAAAGTAAAGAAATAGAAATGACAACAATTGTTATATCAAGTATACACATAAGTTGATTCATAACAAGGAATGCATTCAAACCAAGTTAATAAGGAAGATCAAACTTAGTGATTAAGTCACAAAAGACTTGCTCCGAAGAGAGGTTATAATCAGTTGTATTCTAGTAAGATTTGAGAGTAAGAAGGGATGTGTAGTGAAATAGAGAGATAAAAAAGATAACTTCAGAGATGTGTATTCAGAATAGATAGATACGTTTGAATACAAGAGAATGAGCTCTATTTATAAAGACTCACGAAGTACACTAGATTACATCTCTAACAGTAGCCATGCAAGCCATACTGGACAATAGAGAGTATTACAATAAAAGACAAGTAAAGTAATCTAGTAAAGAGACTGCGGTAGGTAGAGACTCCGGATGCAGTTGCTGATGAAGGAGCTTGACTGCGGGTGCTTGACGGCTACGGTAGCTGAAGTTCAAGAGGGTCACTTTTTATGATTCAACACGGACCATCTGTTGCTGAAAGAGAAGCCCAACTGGATCAATTAATCTCTCTCCGGCTCAAGCACTCGATGGAGGAAGTTGACACCAAATGTGATATTTTAGTTGATCACTATCTCAACACCATGACCTCCATGCTCAAAGTCCACGACGACTTGGTGTCTGCTACCAACGATCTGATCAAGTAGACCCACATTCACAATGAGAAACAAATCCAAAGGATGGAGAAGGAAATCAAGAAGAAGAATGAAATGAACATGATCATTCAATAAGTCCTCATCAAGCTTCTTCACTCCAATTGGAACATCGTTAACGTTCCGAATCAGAAGTTTCATGAGATGATAGATATTCTTAGCAATTTGTTCAATCACCTTGCTGCTCAAGCCCTAACTTCCGAAGCCTATGATACTCTCACTCTTCAACTTAACACAGGCCTTCAGAAAGTCTTCTCCAAATTTAACGATCTCAAGGATACTCTGTTGCTTGCACTGGTTTCAAGATCCACCAATGCAAGAGGGGGAGAAGGCCCAAGCCAGCCTTGGAAACTTGCCTCGGATTTCACACTCCGAGATGAAGACTTAAATTCCGATGATGAAGTCCAAGTTGTTTCCGGACTTCTAGGAGCCTCCTCTGATGAATAAGAAGACAATGACGAAGAAAAGTACGTCACAAATGGAGTTCTAGGCCTTGAAGCTCCAAAGAAAATAGCTCCAAAGGTGCTGACTGAGGAAGAGAAGAGAATATGGTCTGCAACCTCCTGCATATCCTCTTTGCCAGATGCTCTTCAAAAAGTCGCTCAAATGGCCAAAGCCAAAACCTTCCTCACAGCTCAAGCCTTCTGAGCCACTCCTTCCATGCAGCCCCCCATTCCGGACCCAAAGATTTCTCCAATCGACCAGGGTTCACCTCTCCGTATCCCTGATGAAATTTCAGAAGAACCTCTTCCAAATCCCACTCCGGAATTTACAATCGATGAAAACATGAAGCTTGTCATAGAAGCTCTAAAAAGAGGCAAAGGGAAGAAACCTATGACTGCCGAACAACAAGCCTTCCACTCCAGACCTCCTCTCAAGCAAAAACATGGATGGTCTCAGGAGGAAATCAACAAGGCACTAGAGGATAGCATTCAGATCCAAGCTCTAAAAGATAATCCTGATCCGATGCGTGACATATCTCCTCTTTACCGTGAAGGCATTCTCCAGGCTCAAGAAATCATTATGTGCTTCTCCTACGAAGTTCCCACCAATGACTCTGAATAGCTAGATCTTCCTCTCACTCCCTACAACAAATTCTACACCAAATTTGCTCCTCTTCACCCTACTGATGATCCGGAAGTAATTATCCGGACTGAGCGAGAAAGACTTAAAACTTTCTACTCTAAGCACGCACAACCTCTCAAGGAAGTGTGGACGAGGAAGAGAATTACCAAAGTCGAGGGTTTCGGAAGAAAAAATTTGACGAAATGTGATCTCACCTATCCACTATTTCGTTTTCACCTCCTCCGAAACAAGCCAACACCCCGGACTGTTACAGATGCTGACTTTCCCTCCATGAATCCTAATGAAATCCTCACTTTAGTTGCCTACTTCAGAGAAAATCAAAAGGATGACATTAGTATGGGAGCTTACCATGCTACTTTGAGCTTCCTGAAAGATTATGTTGCAGAATTTTTGTCGACGTGATCTTGAGCTTGACCATCTATACGGAACTGAACAATTTGTTACCAAAATCAACTTTGTTCTTCCGGAAGCTGAAATTCTTGCAGATGGTCCTATTGAAGAACCGGTTCTAGGGTTTGTCTACACAACAAGAAAGACAAACAAGAAGGATTGTTTCCGAGCCCTAGACAAACACCTAGTTCCGACCAAAGCTCTAAAGAAGTTCATATCTCGTGTGACCAAGTCTGATGCTCCGGAACAGGTCAAGGCAAAGTTTGTAAGTCAACTGGCGTGGTACATTGCAGTCCGAGAATGGTTGTTCAGAGCCTACACCTTCATCGAGGAAGAAATGAACTAAGTTTTATGGATTGCTAAATCCACTTAGGGGAGATTTTTGGAACCTGAAAGTGAGCCTCTAGCAATCCTAAGTACTCATTCCACAGTGTGTGTGTGTTCCGAAGTACTTGGGTTCCGGAACGAATGTTCTGAAGTCTGTGGTGAAGAGTGGTCCAGAGTGTGCCAGGACCAAATGAGAAGAAGATACGAAGTTGAAGACATTCCGGAATGACTCTCATGTCCGGAATGGTTGCTGATCCGGAGTTACCTTATTTTGTCGTTGTACATTTACTGTATTTGTCTTTGTATTGATGTGACTTTTCATAGGACTCAGTCTTTTGTTGCATTTAGACAATCAGAATGTCAGAAACATTTATATTATCTAGTCCTATGTAAGTACTCTAGTTAATTCGTTGTAACCTTCACTCCTATAAATAGGAGTATTCAATACAAGTCAAAAAATGGATCTTTTCTCTCCCTTTTGTCATTCTCATTAAAGTTTATTTCAAACATTCTTCTTGTTCTTCATTTATTAGCTTTACCTTGATCAGTTATTCTTGTTGTTCATTAAATGAGTTGATCATTTGCTGAATACATTATCTAAGACTTGACTGGTCTTTCTAGACTTGACTTGAACATTTATTAGCAAGCAGGCATTGATCTTAAGCATTCACTCAAGGTTTGAGTTCTCAAACCTTGTCCCTGCGCATCAGATAGATCTTGTTCTCACAGCTAAAAAAAGGGAGAAGAAGGTAGCAGTCCTGCAACGGCCATGGAGTTGGATTAGATAAAGGTTTGATATTTGTATTATATGTGTGCTATTTAATCTTATGACTATGTATGAGAACAAAGATTAATGTGGTGTTCACCATTCCTGCGTGTTGCTATAAAAGAAATGATGTATATTATGTTGTTTTATGGTATGGAAAGTTATTATATTCTATTTTAGAGTAAGTTATATAGGTATTCGTATTATAGTCATGTGGATTAACTAAGAAAGTAGTAGAATTATAACCACTATAAAGGAGTTAGGATGTTAGGGGCGTTTTAGTCTTTTCAGAACACAAAGCTGTAAGGGTATTTTGGTCATTTATATTAAGTTTGGCCATTTACAGCATGTAAGCAACTATGGGGTGAATTACTCATTTCCATAAAACAAAACTGTAGGAGTATTTTGATCATTTATATTATGTTTGGACATTACAGTATGTAAGCAACTCTGGGGTATTTTACTCATTTCCATAAAACAAAACTGTAGAGGTATTTTGGTCATTTACATTAAGTTATTATGGAATTCCTATTTTACTCATGTGGATTAACTAAGAAATTCAAGATCTTTAGCCACTGTAAAGGAGTTAGGATTTCATGGGTATTTAATGTTAGATTAGATGTCTAAGCCCATAACTATTTTGGTATGTACTTGACCCGATTACGAGCATGGTCCTTTTAGGTTTCCTTCACCATAGCAACTGATAGGATGAACTAAGGAGAAAGATGATTAATTATGATTTATTAATATATTATAAGAATAATATATTAAAGGAGAAATCATATTGTTTAATTAATATTAGTCAATAATTAATTGAGAATTAATTTTGTGGCTAAAAGAGATTAATTAAATGAAGGGGGCTGATACTATAATTATAAGATAATTGCATAATTGTGCTAATGGACTCCATAGAAGTTGGAGTTGACGAAATCTTTGGGGAAACCCATTAGAATTCGTCCAAGGATTCTAAGGATGGAGTCTATAGGCTGCTTACATCTTAAGCAGTCAAATTAGGGTATCCTTGTTTGATAACCCTAATAGCCTAACGATATAAGGAACCCCTAAGGCCCCAAAAACGTGTGGAAGTAATTCCTAAGGATTCTTAGACATTTTTGTGCCTCCTCCTCCTTCTCCTAAGTCATCTTGTTGCTCATGGTGTTTGTGACTCCATTAGTGGTGCAACATTTGAGGCACTAAGCTTTCAAGAGTCAAGACCAATAAGGATTGTGATTGTTATTGCTACATAACAATCAAGGTAAGATCTAAACCATTTGTTATGATGATATCAATTATTATATGCTAGATCTAGGGTTTATGAGCTTTGGATGATTATTGCATGTTCATTAGACAAACTAGATCCAAAGCTTTAGGGTTTGCATGTACACCATAGCATTGATGTAGTGCTCAAAACCCATCAGTGGTATCAGAGCCTAGGCTGTTTGTTTGACGTATTTGATGCTTTACATGATTATTCAAAGCTGGAAATCGAAATTTTTTTGGATCTGGAGGCTGGACTCGCCGAGTCTATATATGAACTCGATGCGTTCGCTGGCAACTCGACAAGTCCAATGTTGTCTCGACGAGTCGGAGTATCAGATGCCAGATTTTTCGGGTTTTTGACCTATTTTGTTGTGGGATAATTACCAAAAACATTTTTTATTAATAGAATCTGATTTTTATTGATATTATGTAATTATCCTTGTCAAAATAGTAGATAATTGTCAATCAATTAGATAATCATTGCCTTATATGATAAACTTGATTTATTTGAATTAATTGATTTGAATTATCTTGCAAAAAATTGAATTTGGTCAAATTTAGATAATCACCAATATTTGATTAATTAAATTATTTGTAATTTGATCTAGTATGTTTTGAAATGTTTCAAAACTTGCCCTCAAGTTTTGGAATTTGAATATTTGATTAAAAAGTTTAATTTTGAAACATTAAATTCTAAAACCCTAGTTTTTTGAACAGTTCAAATTACACCTTATGGTTTTAGTAAGTAAATTACGTGTCTAATTAAAAGATGGTTAATAAATCCATAATAATTTGGTTTACATTTAATTAAATTAAAAGTATAATTTATTAAATTAGACTACCTAGTATTTTAAAAGTATAAAATACACCTTATACTCTATAACATTTAAAAGTTTAACATATTATATATGTATGAGTAAAGAGTCAGTCTTACCGTCAGTAGGCCTCATTCACGAAGCTATTCTCTAAGGTGTGTTTAAGGAAATTGCCTATAAAATGGAGATTGAATGGGTATCCACTCTTACCCACGACACTCTTGACTAGTGGAGGGTCGTTAGCCGAACGGGTAGGATAAGAAACAACCTTCCATTATAAGTATAATGAAATACGAAGTAACTAAACAATCTTTATAAATCCCCAAAACTTAGTTACATTAGGCAAAATGTGAAAATGATGATATTCCATGGAATTACACTTTGTACCCTTGCCGCGATAATTAGTGGAGTGTGTGTGGTTAAACGGCACACTAAGTTAGGATTGGCATTTGTAGCGAAGGGTGACTCGATGTTTGTCATAGATCAATGGAGCGTGTGTGGCTAACCGGCACATCGATTAGGTGATAATGACATTGAGTGCACCACGTACATTCGCATGGTTATTCACACCTTATTTGTGATCCTCGACATCCCAGTCACAAAGGAAGAGCATAATCGAGATTTAAACATGCCATTAAAAATTTCAATGAATCTCAAAAGATCTAGGAGTTTCAATTCATTTAAAACCTAATTTTCTATTTTCGTTTTTCATGGTGGAAATTGGTAAATCGTCATTTACCTACCTTCAAATGTTCTGAAATTTGGATTACGGTATCCCTCTTCCAAGTTATAGAATATTGTGTTGGGTCCTAGCCTTAATATCTCATTTGGGTGTTTTATTAAGGACTCAATCAATTAACTTGAATTTCTCCCGTTTTGTAGATGTCAAAATCTAACAACTATGGTCTTCCTGAATCCATTGGAAAAATTTTTCCACTTGAAGATGGTGTTCCACGATTCGATTGTGGAAATGGAAATCATGCTTCACTTCCTCCACCTCCTCCAATAATTCTCCCTGACCTACTTGTTCGAAAATTTAAAAAGTTCAAGGTCACTCAAGCTCTATTGGCAAACAAGCACGAAGATGGAAAGTATGTATGTGCTCGTGTCTTGGATATGAAGTTGCATATTGACAAATTTGGAATGTTGGGTGTCGAAGTCTCTAGGGAGCTGGCTGTTGACTTGGTTCTTCCATCACTTTCTGACTCATATAGTGAGTTCATTAGAGAGTACTATAAGATGGACCGAGACGTGACCCACATTGATTTGACTTATTTGCTTGTTGCTGCTGAATCAGAAATGATTTGGCGGACTGGTCAAGCAAAATTGTCTGGTAAATCAATGTCCAAATCTTGTATGGACAACAGCGACATTGGAAGTCTAGAAAAGTTTTCTCTACGCAAGAGAAAGACTAAGTCTGAGATAGTCCCTTGTGCCATTCCCAAAGAATCTGTGTGCCAAGAGAAGGGGCATTGGTTGTGAAACTTCCCTGACTGCCTGAGAGATCTAAGAGATGGGTGAGTCAAGATGTATGACTCTGCTTCAGGTAAAATCCATTATCTCACTTTATTAAGTTCCTATTTGTAGATTCTTAATACATGATGTGATATGATTACATTTGGTGTTTTGTAGGATAGAAGAAAAAGGAAGCTTAAAAGAAAGAAGTGAGCTAAATCTGGTCATGAAGAAATGGATTTCGATCGCATGATTCAAAGATCGGATTTTTAGCTGCTAGTTTAGAGTTAGTATAGATTGCTAAATAATATTTACATAGTTTTCATTTGTAATCGCATTGTAAGGACACGATTTTTCCGCAATAAAATAAATTTTGATTTGCTCTTATTTATGTATCCTTGCAATGTTATTATTGAAAATTGATGTTTGTTTGTTTCTATTGTTAGCAATATTGAAATGGATATGATTCTTAGTTATTTGTGGTAATGTCAGAAATTTACCAAATAAGGAAAGATTCTCATCATCCAAGTTTCAATTGGACAGAAACTTGGAATCATGCAACTGGTATTGTGTGATGAATGAGAACCTTCGTATTTGGGAAATTAAGACTAATACCTTGTTCACATAAGTATGTGAGTCAAGTGAAGGACTAGGAGATCTAGTACGCATTGTTGTACACTAAGTCATGTCCACCACAAAGAACGATAAAATTATTCGTCATGATTTACTAAAACTCTAGTAAATGTGGTTATGCTTACAAGATTAAGTGTAATTCTGAATCATTGAAAAGTTTCAATGCATAGCAGAACGAATAAGAAGAATCAAATCTGGAGTAGGAAAATGTTTTTCTCTTGCACGTTTGAAATTGGTAAGTTGTGATGTCTTGGATAAGACAAAGACCAACTAAGACCAATGTGTGTAGTGTTTGTCTTGATAAGAAACCGCACTAACTCCTGAATATTTGTTTGTCAAGAAATGGTTCTTGACAAGAAAATCTTATATGTCAAGAGGTCAGTAGGAGTCTTAATGATCTTGAAAGGTTTCAAGAACTAATCAAGAATAAACTTATTGTTTAACACTAGAACACGACTTGAGGTTTGTAACCTATTGCGTTGACATATTGTTTGTTTCAGTGCCATTCCAGTTTAAGTCAACTATGCATATGATTTCTATAAGTTATCAATTGATGGCATAGAGGCAAGGCATCCTGATCAATGGAAAGTACATTGATAGGTAGGGGTGAGCTGCTCATATGTCACACCCCCAAGCCAGAACGGCGGAAATGCTCGGGGGCGGAGGACGTCATGTTTAGTATCACAACACATGCATCACAGTAATCAAAGTAACAAACAACCATTTCATTAATATTAAATTGTTTACAAGGTATTAGATTCACAAAAGATTGACTACAAAGTAAACAACAAAACAACACATGAAGTTATATGCTCCATCTTCTGAATCCCTGAGCGCGTACCTGTCTACTTGTTTCCTGAGAATACAAGTTATTTTGAAAGAGTAGATCAGCATTTAAGCTGGTGAGTTCATAAGTATTTAAGTGATGTAAAGTAAGTTGTAAGTTCTTTTTAGAAAAGTTCGTCTATTCTTCCAGAAAATCCTATATTTTCTGGTGTGATGAATGAAAGTAAAAATGACTCTACAATTCCTTCTATGAGTACTAAATGGATACAAGTTATATACAAATCCAGATCAAACAGACAATCGATTGTGTGAATCTGCCCTAAGTCCACAACCAAACAAGGAAGAGGAAATGAGGCGGAAAGCACACATCCCATTGTATGTTAGATCTTCATTGTATACAACCCTATCGTATTCATTTGATACTTCCGGAGTTAACTGTAATAGTTCCTTTATTTGATGAAAACATTCCTTAAGAAAATCATATATTTCCTTTAGTAAAATTGGTAACCACAATAGTTCCTTCTATAATCACTTAGTTTATACTAGCTATATATAATCTGATATCGAACGGATAGTTAATTAGGTGAATCTGCCCTAAGCCCACAACCAAACAAGGAACAGGAAGTAAGGCGGAAAACACACATCCAACTGCCTATCAAATATTAATTATATACAACCCTGATGTATAAACTAAGGTATTATAGAATTAACCACTAAAGGTCCTTTAAGTTATACTGGTTTAATAAAATGATTTAAACCTTTTATAGATAAGTTTCTAGTTTAGCCAACTAAATGTTGTATCTGTAAAGTATGTTTTGTACTAGAAAACGGTTTACTAAATTTGTATGCTATGACCTGACCCATAGCTGTTACTCCCTATGATTACTTGGTGTATAAAGAATATATATATATATATATATATATATATATATATATATATATATATATATATATATATATATATATATATATATATATATATATATATAAGATCGAATAGATAGTAGATTGTGTGAATTTACTCTAAGCCCACAACCAAACAAGGAACAGGAAATTAAGCGGAAAGCACACATCCTACTGCATGTCGGATCCGATTACTAAATATCCCTGATGTATCAATCAAGGAATCATAAAGTTAGCATTATAGCCCCCCTTCTAACGGAATGTACTAAGACTCGACTGTTCTGCTTGTCTTTTGTAATGATGTAAGTTTTCCCTAGTTTATAACTATGTTTACTAGAAAATAGTTTGCATTACCTTTTATGTGAGAATATCACTATATGAATGTAATGGGAAAATGAAAGTATATAGTAGTATTGTATAAAATAACTACTGAAGTACTAACTACCTTAAAACCAGTTTGTTAATTAAGGTTAAAATGTGACGTGGTTATAACCATATTGATTGACGAGTGTTTAACAAGACGACCTACTGGCGTCGAAACTGATGTGACATTTGTCACCCCTTGGCCTGCCGGCCAAACTGTAGCAAACAGTCGGGATGCAGGATTATCAATCCCGTATAGATCTATACACACAATGTCCGCTCTCCCTCTAGGAGACTCTGGTTACGAAATGCGACCTACCAAGTATATTGCTAAGCCGTGAAGTAGTGGTTTCACATTATTGTTATCTTGTTCTTATTATCGTATGTTCCTTCTGTTCTTGTTATCGTACGTTCCTTCTGTTCTAGTTATCGTATGTTCCTTCTGTTCTAGTTATCGTATGAACTGAACCTCGAAACTATACCTATTATAGTTTACTAGTGTGTTTGTTTGTGTTGTCCCTGATTTGTTAGAAAAGACTCGATTATCTACTGATTTATGCTTGTACTTTAAAAACAGAGTTTATAAACGACAAAGTAACATAATTTAAAAGAGTTTTTGAATTGATTTGATTACTTATAAAAGCATAAGAAATCCTTTAATGTGATGGTTATCACATATAAACATTTACACAATATCATTGTGTTCAACTTGTATCCCCCTTAAAAGCATTTAAAAACATTTAAAAGATTGATTATAGGGGTATGAACTCACCTTATGTGGGTGATTCAATTGAAGATTTGCGTAAGGATGAGAAGTTCCACGAATGAATTCCCGAGACACAAACGAGTCCTAAATGACATATAATGGCATATATAGGCATGTAATTAGTATTTAAAACAACTAACATACAAGGAAACAACCTTAGGGACTAGGAAACACTTGCAATGAAGTGTTACAATCACATATGATTGTATGAAAGGAGTTTACGGTCACACAAGGGTGTGTTCACGGCCAAGGAGTGTTCACGGCCAAGAATGCTTAAGTGTTTACGGCCAAGGCTTGGTCTAAGAAGGGTTTACAGCCATATAATGATCCTCTGAAGGGTTTACGGCCGAAACAAGATCACTTGAAGGATTTACGGCGAAGGAAGGATGGTTCATGGCCATGTCAATATCCTTTGAAGGGTTCACGGCCACATGAAGCGTTCACGGCCATGAACTCTTGAAGATTTTGCACAAAGTGGGTGTTTCTTGGTTGGAAATCAAGTGCTTCTAATGGATAACAAGTGTATGGACAAGATACTTACTTAATGGTAGTGTTGAAGGTGTTTACGGCTCCAAGAACAAGTGTTTGTTCTTAGTGTTCTTGGCGAAAAGATGAAGACTTGAAGATCTTGAAGAAAAGGTGATGCATTCAAGGATGTGATTCAAAGGATCCATATGATCAAGAAGATTAACTAGTAAAATGGATGAATCACTTACGTTTTTTAAGAAAAAGGATGGATTCCCTTGATGATACTTGAGAGAGTTTGAGTGTTCTTAGATGAAAGATGAAGACTTGAAGATCTTGAAGAAGAGGTGATGCATTTAAGTATGTGATTCAAAGGATCCATATGATCAAGAAGATTAACTAGTAAAATGGATGAATCACTTACGTTTTTGAAGAGAAAGGATTGATTGCCTTGATGATACTTGAGAGAGTTTGGGTGTTCTTGGATGAAAGATGTGAGAAATGAAGAGAAATGAAGAGAAATGAAGGAAATCTATCTAAGTAGTGAGGGGTTCACGGCTAGAAGAGTGTTCACGGCCGTGAACATGGTTTACAGCCGTGAAGCTCATGTGTTGTATTTTCTAGTTCGGTTGTAGCCTTCTGATCCTGAGCTAATACTTACAAACACTAAATCCTTAAGTGCACTAGGCTTAGAACTCATTAGAATGACCCTTAACAAGGCTATAAGGCAATAGAAATGAGTCTGATTTTTGGTTGATTGGATTGACTTTACAAGATAGAATTTACGGGTTGTCACATCATCCCCCGGTTAGATGGAATTTCGTCCCGAAATTAGCTTTCCTAGCAGTACTCCTGGGGTTGTACTTCTCTGAAAGGCAGAATACCCACACATAGATTTGGGCCACTTTGTCCTGACACTCATGATAGGATTCATACCTGGTCCATCTATCATCACCTCGTGTATACAAGTCGTATATAATTATGATTAGTAAGATGGTCGGATGTACGACTCTGCCCCAGGTCCACAACCAAACAAGGAAAAGGAGATAGGGTGGAAATACACATACTAAATTTGCATAATCATAATTATATACCACTCTCGTGTATACACTTAATAGTGATAGGTGGGCTGTATTCGTCCTTAGCCTCTATGCTTGAACTTGATCTGTTGGACGAGTGGTAGTTCGGGAAGGTCTGCTGAGTATACGATGGCAAGGTTTTGGAGGTCAAGGTACTCGTACCTCGGGGTTTTTGTTTTGAAGACAAGAGACAATATCGAGGTCTGGGTCGGTTTTTCGTTACGAATGACGAGGGTTTCATTAATTTGTCAGTTAAGGCGTTGGATTTTTGAAACACATGAACTTAGTATGGTGAGGAACACGCTAATCCACGACGAATGATGACGACGGACTCTTTACAGAAACAAATGTTAGGCCGATTTGAAAGAAACGTTTGTTATATGATGATGTATCTCTAGTGTGCTCTACAATGTATTCCGTGTAGACTTTCTAGTGCTTTCAGTTTTCTCGTTGATATTACCACTGCCATGCCACATAGTGATAAGCTATATTATGATCCTCCTCGGTACCTCTATGATCTCCTGGCATATACAAGTTATGTATAATTAAGATGAATAGGACGGTCGACTGAGTGACTCTGCCCTAAATCCACAACCACACAAGGAACAGGAAGTGAGGCGGAATCACTCACTCTAAGTCTGCCAAATCTTAGCTATGAACAACCCTGATGTACATACTAAGCCATCATAGCTCACCTGTACGGATCTTTAGTTCTCTTATGAATGTTGTGACTTGTTCAGACCAGTGAGTTATTATAATTACTTTTAAATTTTCCCCAGGTTTTAATCTTATATTAAATATAAATCAAAATTTTAAAGTAATTATTTTATTTCGAAAACGTACCGTTGCTCGCTGGTGATTCCGGAGTAGTTTCTCCTGCGGTGATCATCAGAATTCGTCCATCCGCGTCAGAGTTCTTCGTTATCGGGCAGTCCCTCTTGTAATACCCCGACTCGCCACATCCATAGCAGGCCTGGTTTACTTCAACTCCAGTGACTTGGGAGATCGTTTGAGCCGGTGCCCTGTAGAAACAGGCAGTGTGCCCCTTCCTGAGGCAGTTCAGGTACTTCATTTCCCGACATACTCTAGTGTGGTGGTAGTTACACTTACCACACTTTGGGAGAGTTCCAACATATCCACTGACAGATGCTGGAGTGGCAGGTGTTGTGGTGGCGTGCACCGTAACTACTGGTTGGTCCTGCGGGGTTTCATGTGTCGTTCGTTTCTTCCTTTTGTTCCCCTACTTCCGTTTATAGTCCCCTCCTTTTGATGGATCGGGAACGGAGACTACCACGCCATGGCAGAATCTATGGTCAATGAGTCGATGGGCCAGGCGTTTGGCACTATCGAATGTAGTTGGGTTAGAAGACAGTACATCCCCCTGGATCGGGGTCGTTAAACCCCAGATGTACCTTTCTATATTCTTACTCTCCGGGGTAACCATCCTTGGGTACAGTGCTCCTAGGTCACTAAACCTGTCAGTGTAGGTCACTATGTCTGAGCCGACCATGGTATGCTCCCATAGATTTTGTTCCAGCTTTTGAACTTCGCGCCTACGGCAGTATTCTTCCAACATCAACTCTTTCAGGTTCTCCCAACCTATAGAGTTAGCCACTGGTAGGGTCAGTGACTTAACATGCCTATTCCACCATGTTAGGACTCTATCGGAGAAGGTGCAGGTAGCAAACTTCACTTTTCTCCCTTATGGGCACAGACAGATTTCGAAGATCGAATCTGTTTTCTTGAACCATCGCATCAGAGCAATGACTACCCCATTTCCATTAAAGGATTTGGGTTTGCAGTTCCTGAGGTCCTTGTACGAACAATCACGTGGGTGTTCGTGGGTAACTCCGGGGTTAGTTAAGTGGGTACCGCTACCAGTTCCACTGGTACCACTTGCGTGGAATTGATTTATAGCAGCCGTTAATGCGGCTGTTATCGCTACTTGGAGAGCAGCAGGATCGAATTGTGGTGGTCGATTCTCCGTTGTGGTATTGACTACATGCCTTACAGGTCTACCGCGAGGCATCTTTTGCTAAAAAGAATACAAACATAAGACGGAAATAAGTCTATAGCATTGGTTATAAGCCGAAAGCTGAATGACGAAGTTATCCTACTTCTGAGTGTATCTGGTTCTGTCTTTCGTAGGGTTCTAGAAAACAATTCATAAAGGAGTCTATATAAAATAAACTTTATGAATCAGAAGTGGCTATCCTCGAATGAATTTCTGTGAATTGAATAAATGTTACCAGTTGCACGAAAAAGAAATAATCCTAACACATTATGTGAGCAGTGTATCCACTAGCTCACTAAGACAATTAAGGTTATTATTTATTAGTGTGACGCATAAGACGTTTTGTTTCTTCGGCTGATTCCTCCTTTGAAAAATTCTACATAAACTTCTTCTTGCTCCTCCTTGACTCTTCTGCTGACTGATATGATGGAGTGGTTACATCTATCAGGGGTTGTCGTGCGAGAATGGAAGTGGCTAAAGAATCTATGAGATTAAGTGAAACATTTTGGGGTGATCCTTACAGGGTCCTCCTATAATTTCGCAGTGTACACAAGTTGTATATAATTTAAGATTAAATAGACCTTCGAATAAGTGATCCTACTCTAAAACCACAACCAAACAAGGAACAGTAAGTAGAGCATAGATCACAAATTCTAAGTCTATAAAATCTCAATTATATAAAACCTTGGGAGTATACATTCCAAAATTATAGACCTACCCGTAAGGGTCTTTTAATTTTCACATACGTTATTTATAGTGCATAAAATACTCCTATAGTATTTTAATGTAATGAACTTGGTATGTTATAAACTTGTTGTTGTATTATAGTATCATAAAATACTCCTATAGTATTTTAACTTTATGTTCTGATCTAGAAATCCCTTGAATAGAGTTAGGTAAGTTTTAAGACTGTTGCAACACCACATCACTCCCAAACACATGTCGGTCATATCTCAAATGAATATAGTTGATCAGGCTATATTAATCCCAGATATGATTACATAACTGTCCAGGTTTGACCGCAGTGTCCAACCTTTAAATACTTTTGTTCTGTTCTTCTTGTGATACTCGTTCTAGTATGTATATATGTATAAGCATGTATGTATACTTTTATAAAATATTGTTATATTTTTAAACTATACTTTTAGTCAGAGCACTTCGGCCCCATTGCATTTATAGTTGTATATCTTTTATAGGTTGATATACTTAGTTCACTATAAACAATGCTCTGATACCAATCTGTCACACCCCCAAACCAGAACGACGGAAAAGTTCGGGGGCGGAGAACGTCATGTATAGTATCACAACACATGCATCATAGTAATCGAAGTAACAAACAATCATTTCATTAATACTAAAGTGTTTACAAGGTATTAGATTCACAAAAGATTGACTACAAAGTAAATAACAAAACAAGACATGAAGCTATTTGATCCATCTTTTGAATCCCTGAGCGCGTACCTGTCTACTTGTTTCCTGAGAATACAAGTTATTTTGAAAGAGTAGATCAGCATTTAAGCTGGTGAGTTCATAAGTATTTAAGTGATGTAAAGTAAGTTGTAAGTTCTTTTTAGAAAAGTTCGTCTATTCTTCCAGAAAATCCTATATTTTCTGGTGTGATGAATGAAAGTAAAAATGACTCTACAATTCCTTCTATGAGTACTAAATGGATACAAGTTATATACAAATCCAGATCAAACAGACAATCGATTGTGTGAATCTGCCCTAAGTCCACAACCAAACAAGGAAGAGGAAATGAGGCGGAAAGCACACATCCCATTGTATGTTAGATCTTCATTGTATACAACCCTATCGTATTCATTTGATACTTCCGGAGTTAACTGTAATAGTTCCTTTATTTGATGAAAACATTCCTTAAGAAAATCATATATTTCCTTTAGTAAAATTGGTAACCACAATAGTTCCTTCTATAATCACTTAGTTTATACTAGCTATATATAATCTGATATCGAACGGATAGTTAATTAGGTGAATCTGCCCTAAGCCCACAACCAAACAAGGAACAGGAAGTAAGGCGGAAAACACACATCTAACTGCTTATCGAATATTAATTATATATAACCCTGATGTATAAACTAAGGTATTATAGAATTAACCACTAAAGGTCCTTTAAGTTATGCTGGTTAAATAAAATGATTTAAACCTTTTATAGATAAGTTTCTAGTTTAGCCAACTTAATGTTCTATCTGAAAAGTATGTTTTGTACTAGAAAACGGTTTACTGAATTTGTATGCTATGACCTGACCCATACCTGTTACTCCCTATGATTACTTGGTGTATACAGAATATATATATATATATATATATATATATATATATATAGATATATATATATATATATATATATATATATATATATATATATATATATATATCTAAGATCGAATAGATAGTAGATTGTGTGAATCTGCTCTAAGCCCACAACCAAACAAGGAACATGAAATGAAGTGGAAAGCACACATGCTACTGCCTGTCGGATCCGATTAATATATATATCTCTGATATATCCATCAAGGAATTATAAAGTTAGCATTATAGGCCCCCTTCTAACTGAATGTACTAAGACTCGACTTTTCTGCTTGTCTTTTGTAATGATGTAAGTTTTCCCTAGTTTATAACTATCTTTACTAGAAAATAGTTTGCATTACCTTTTATGTGAGAATATCACTGTATGAATGTAATGGTAAAATGAAAGTATACAGTAGTATTGTATAAAATAACTACTGAAGTACTAAATACCTTAAAACCAGTTTGTTAATTAAGGTTAAAATGTGAGGTGGTTATAACCATACTGATTGACGAGTGTTTAACACGACGACCTGCTGGCATCGAAACTAATGTGACATTTGTCAGCCCTTGGCCTGCCGGCCAAAACCAAAGCGAACAGTCGGGATGCGGGATTGTCAGTCCCTTATAGATCTATACACACAATGCCCGCTCTGCCTCCAGGAGACTCTGGTTACAAAACGCGACCTAACAAGTATATTGCTAAGCCGTGAAGTAGTGGTTTCACATTATTGTTATCTTGTTCTTGTTATCGTATGTTCCTTTTGTTCTTGTTATCATATGTTCCTTCTGTTCTAGTTATCATATGTTCCTTCTGTTCTAGTTATCGTATGAACTAAACCCCTAAACTATACCTATTATAGTTTACTAGTGTGTTTGTTTGTACTGTACCTGATTTGTTAGAAAAGACTCGATTATCTACTGAGTTATGCTTGTACTTCAAAAACAGAGTTTATAAACGACAAAGTAACATAACTTTAAAAGAGTTTTTGAATTTATTTGATTACTTATAAAAGCATAATAAATCCTTTAATGTGATGGTTATCACATATAAACATTTACACAATATCGTTGTGTTCAACTTGTATACCCCCGCTTAAAATCATTTAAAAACATTTAAAAGATTGATTATAGGGGTATGAACTCACCTTATGTGGGTGATTCAATTGAAGATTCGCGTAAGGATGAGAAGTTCCACGAATGAATTCTCGAGACACAAACGAGTCCTAAATGACATATAATGGCATATATAGGCATTTAATTAGTGTTTAATACAACTAACATGCAAGGAAACAACGTTAAGGACTATGAAACACTTGCAATGAAGTGTTACAATCACATATGATTGTATGAAAGGAGTTTACGGCCACACAAGGGTGTGTTCACGGCTAAGGAGTGTTCACGGCCAAGAATGCTTAAGTGTTTACGACCAAGGCTTGGTCTAAGAAGGGTTTACGGCCATATCATGATCCTCTGAAGGGTTTACAGCCCTAACAATATCACTTGAACGGTTTACGGCCAAGGAAGGATGGTTTACGGGCTTGTCAAGTTCCTTTGAAGGGCTTACGGCCACATGAAGGGTTCACAGCCGTGAACACTTGAAAATCTTGCACAAAGTGGTTGTTTCTTGGTTGGAAATCAAATGCTTCTAATGGATAACAAGTGTATGGAAAGGATACATACTTAATGCTAGTGTTGAAGGCGTTCACGGCTCCAAGAACAGGTGTGTGTTCTTGATGTTCTTCGTGAAAAGATGAGGACTTGAAGATCTTGAAGAAAAGGTGATGCATTCAATGATGTGATTCAAAGGATCCATATGATCAAGAAGATTAACCAGTAAAATGGATGAATCACTTACGTTTTTGAAGAGAAAGGATGGATTCCCTTGATGATACTTGAGAGATTTTGAGTGTTCTTGGATGAAAGATGAAGACTTAAAGATCTTGAAGAAAAGGTGATGCATTCTAGGATGTGATTCAAAGGATCCATATGATCAGGAAGATTAACTAGTAAAATGGATGAATCACTTACGTTTTTGAAGAGAAAGGAAGGATTCCCTTGATGAAACTTGAGAGAGTTTGAGTGTTCTTGGATGAAATATGTGAGAAATGAAGAGAAATGAAGGAAATATATCTAAGTAGTGAGGGGTTCACGGCTAGAAGAGTGTTCACGGATGTGAACATGGTTTACGGCCATAAACCTCATGTGTTGGGTTTTCTGGTTCGGGTGCAGCCTTCTGATCTCGAGCTAATACTTCCAAACACTCAATCCTTAAGTGTAATAGTCTTAGAACTCATTAGAATGACCCTTAACAAGGCTATAAGGCAATAGAAACGACTCTGACTTTTGGTTGATTGGATTGACTTTACAAGATAGAATTTACGCGTTGTCACATCATAGACTTGGAAGCAATGGTGGGACCCATGATGGCAAGAAATTAAGAATGAACAAGTTCTATTCATAAGAGTTTGGATTTGTCACAAACATTATCTTATGATTATGGTTATGACAAATTCACATGGATAGGAACACATACACCATAAAATCTAAGTGTAATAAGGTTTCTCTCCTTCATGAAAATGATTGTGAGGAAACGCTTTCACTAGGAAGTTTTTAAGGAGATAGCAATTGTAAGAATTGCATTCTCAAATCCAATCATGATTACGGCATCCCTTTTCATGGTTCGAATTGTGAGATCTGGCAATTAGTCTAAACCTTTAGGACTTATTGCTATAAGTTCTGAAATAGTTTAGACATACATGTGAGTTGTCTAAGGGAAAGGTGTATGAGTTTGAGACGCTTAGATAAAGGCTTTTCATAGCATCTCGTATCATAAATATGAACTTTCGTTAAGGAAATCGATAAGTATTGATTTCTAGAAGTCCAGCTGTTTTCTGAGTACATGTCAAAGCTAGTGGGAGCATAAGTGTTATGCTAGTAAAGTAATAATTATCATGTTAGTGGGAGCATGATTATTATGTTGCAAGTTAGTCAAAGGACATATATGGATGTTATGTTGAAAAGATTCAACATAAAGGAATTCTATATATGGCAATATTATAGCAAAAAACTGGTAAAGTATCACATTTTTCATATGTTGTAATATTCGACCGTTCTGATTTTCCAAATGCCTGGGGCATTAAGAGGGAAAAAGAACCATAATCAAATATGACTGAAATTAATTAAACAACTGTCAAGAACAATATAAGGTTCGCCAAGGATTGGTCACTTGTAGGCAGTTGGAAGTAGAGTATTGGACGAACCATATCGATATTATTATGAATAGATAAGATTCTATTTAGAATGAGTTGTCATATGGAAAATATGGAAATGTTTCCATAAAAGGGAGTTGGATATCAAGAATCTATGACTGGATTAAAAAAAAATTTGCAAGAAGGATGTTCAAAGGAATGTACTTTGAATGTGAGACTTCAAATCTATGGAATTGTCTTGTAACAATCTCCAATAGAACATTTTGTAATTGCATTGGCAAAGTCTTGGTGACTTTTGTGCAATAAGATTACAAAAGGATCATTGCATAAAATGTTAGAATCTAACATATTCTAGTAGTGGCGAGAATTTTGTGTTCTTACACTAATGATAAGGATTAGGAGTTGTGAAATAAGCATCATTGGAAATGTTTTCAATTGATCTATTTCACAAAGTATGGACCATAAGTAAACAGAGTGTGCATGCTTGGTGCATGGGACAACTGATGTTATAATTCTAGTAACAAATTGATTATCTGAAACATTATACAATGAATAATGTGTAATCAATATGGTGACTAAATAAAAGGAGTTTTATTTATACTCAATAGTTTGGGGCCATATTGGATTCAATTATTATTGTGTTTCACTTTGCATGTTTTGACTTCCCGAATAATAAGATTATTCAAACCATCCACAGGTGCTCATACTTTGGAAGTAGGTATGAAAGAAGACTGTCATGAATTGGCTTGTAGATTGTCTAAAGTGTATTAGACATAGCAAAAGTCTGTTACAACGTTCATGAGTACTTATGAATTAAGATTTGAGTATTGGATTAAACCCACGCTCACTTGGATCGCTTCATGGATTTTATCACGAGTGATTGGTGAGACGATAATATCTTATATTCTTGAAACCGAGACGTGTGAGTTGTAATTTACAAGTCGGTTACACATTGATAATGTGTAAATGCACCAGTAACTTGGTGTTATAAAACATATTGTTGTGTGTGATTTGATGAGTAGGTACAAGCGAGCATTTGAGTCGAAGTTTATCCATTCCTTTTACCCAATGTGGGATAAAAGCGATATATGTGGGCCCCTCGATGATTTAGTGATGACACCCCTAAGCGCTTAGCCGATCCGGGACTAAGGTGATGTGTTCAGTTGTAGTCTGTTGTCAGTCGTCATAAATCGAAAATCGGGACACAACACATGAACAGAGAGTATGATTAAAATCCATGTCTCAGTTCATACGATATCTAGAATGGAGGAATATATGATCCCTTATCTAAAGGACGCACTACTGATAAGATCAGAGTTGACAGCGGCTTTTGAAAGCTACAATTATTGATCAGGTTCTGAAGTCATATGTATAATAGTTATTAGACTTATCCAAGTAGGAGACTGTTGGATTAGATGTCTAAGCCCATAACTATTTTGGTATGTACTTGACCCGACTACGAGCATGATCCTTTTGGGTTTCCTTCACCACAGCAACTGATAGGATGAACTAAGGAGGAAGAGGATTAATTATGATTTATTAATATATTATAAGAATGATATATTAAAGGAGAAATCATATTGTTTAATTAATATTAGTCAATAATTAATTGAGAATTAATTTTGTGGCTAAAAGAGATTAATTAAATGAAGGGGACTGATACTGTAATTATAAGATAATTTCATAATTGGGCTAATGGACTCCATAGAAGTTGGAGTTGACGAAATCTATGGGGAAACCCATTAGAATTTGTCCAAGGCTTCTAAGGAGGTAGTCTATGGGCTGCTTAGAGCTTAAGCAGTCAAATTAGGGTTTCCTTGTTTGATAACCCTAATAGCTTAACTATATAAGGCACCCCTAAGGCCCCAAAAATGTGTGGAAGTAATCCCTAAGGGTTCTTAGACATTTTGTGCCTCCTCCTCCTTCTCCTAAGTCATCTTGTTGCTCATGGTGTTTGTAACTCCATTAGAGGTGCAACATTTGAGGCGTTAAGCTTTCAAGAGTCAAGATCAATAAGGATTGTGATTGTTATTGCTACATAACAATCAAGGTAAGATCTAAACCATTTATTATGATGAAATCGATTATTATATGCTAGATCTAGGGTTTATGAGCTTTGGATGATTATTACATGTTCATTAGACAAACTAGATCCAAAGCTTTAGGGTTTGCATGTAAACCATAGGATGGATGTAGTGCTCAAAACCCATCATTTAAGTCATTTCCATCAAGCAAAACTGTAGGGGTATTTTTTTCATTTAGGCTGGTTTAGCCATTTATAGTATGTAATCAAGTATGGGTATGTTTGTCAAATAAATAATGTGACCATTTAGGAGCTACTTATGTCATTACAAATTTTTTTGGATATGGGGGTAATTAAGTCAATTTCAGTAACAGGTTAGATGTGACTTAATCCATTAAACTATTCCTGGAATAGCTTATCTGGCACTTAATCCATTAACAATCAAACAAGAAAACGTGCACTGACAAGGAAACAAGAAAAACTGCACTTTAGAAAGGTTTTTTTTTCAAAAAAGCGTTACAGACAAGGAGCATTGTGCCTCATGTGCAAAATTTATGTTTTTTTTGTCCCTTTTCCCCAACTGCAGTATTTGTGGCCCCTGTGTATCTGCTTAAAAAATAGATTGACTTTGCTTTGGCTTGTGGTCCAATCACAGCGATGAAGATCCACATGACTGGGACTAACTTACCCAAACATATATAATCCCCAAATGTTTCATTCGTTCATGCACAAACACAGACACAGGTGTAAGACAATTTTTTTAATAATATATAAACCAACATTTCAGCCATACATTTGTTTACATAGTTTTTCCTATTCCATAACATATTACAAAGATCATCGAAAAAAACTTCATCAAAAAGGGATGACCATCACCAATCCAGTTACCACCACCACCAACTATATGCACCAACACCACACCCACAAACTATTACTAGCACCAGCAACAAGCACCACCAGACACAAAAATCTATTACTAATATCGACAATAAACAACTTAAATAACACATCAAAACACAAACCTAGGATAGAAATGCTTTAACCTAGACTTCTTTTGTTACTTGAAGAACATGTACATACACACACCCACAGTAGCAACACCAACAATCCCAACAAAATACTTCACTTTCTTATGTTTGTTGTGCTCCACAACCATCTTCACATATGACCCTTGCAGAGAAAAGAAATGATTCTTAAGATTGGCAAGGATATTAGAGATATCCAACTGACCAGCACAAACGTCGTCAACCTCACAGTTCATGGCATCCAATTCTCGATTAACACCTTGTCGAAGCTCACGCAACTGGTCTTGGAAGTCCTCCCATATGAGAGACAATTCCAGTTGGGTTTGCACTAGAATAATGGCCATGTCTTTGTTGGTTACACCATTCGAATGATTCTCGGTCATGTGACGGCGGTAGTTTGGAGACTAGTTGTGTTCTGCAGATGCTTGCGAAGGCATATTCCTATTTCAGAGTGAAGTTAAAGATGAGACTGCGGTAAGCAGGTTTCCAGATGTGCCATTTTAGGTCAACAAATTCTTCAATTTATTTGAAGGCGGCTTAAACAGTCCAAGCGTGCTCCCTATGATTCACATACAAGACAACGTCGTTTGGGTTCTTGGGATGCTTTGACTTCTTGCCATGTCATCGCTAACGTGGTTGGTTACACTTATGTGGCAATGGAAAGCAGCTACAATATGTGAAAGGGGTTAGATTGCTAGCTTACAAATAATTCGTTCCCATAAAAAGCCACAAAATATGTTAAGTGGCTAAATGGGTAAACCCTAGATACATAATAAGGCATATATGTCATTTTTCCCAAATATTTATTTACTTTGGAACACATGAAAATGAATTAATTCTTTACCAAACAACCACAACTTCCGATTGTTTCAATCCCAAAATTTATCATATCTTCAACATATTGCTTCTTGATCAAAATCAAACTAATCGATTTGATCATTTGTTTCTAGAACGACACAAAAACACAATTGAATATTCAATTAATTTTCAAAATCAAACTAATCGATTTGATTATTTGTTTCTAGAAACGACCAAAAATCAATAACATCACTAAACAACGACATGCCTACGAACAATCGATTTTGAAATCGATTGTGAATCAAAAAATGATTAAGAGGAGATGAGAGAAGAAACTAACGATGAAGGAGGGAGAGGATGAGGGAGGAGGTCGGTGATGCAGACGGAAATTTTGATGAAGGACGATGTTGGAGGAGGATGTCGACGTTTGAGGAGGTAGCGATGGAGCTGTACTTGTGTTTCTTCATAAATTTGACGATGAGGAAGAAGAACTGTGAAGGAGTATGCAGATTTTGGGAGGCAACCAAAGCATTTGTTTTGGTCAGCTCTGTTTTTTGTGAACCGATTCAGCAACTATTATGGACCAAGTCAGAGATGAGAAAAGGATAATATGCAAAACAAACAGTCTGATCAGACAGAGTCAGACAAACACCGTTGACTGGACAAGTCAGCATCAAATCAAGCAGGCCTTTAGAAGTTCTGACTGAGTTAACTTCTAACTAAAACTTGTTGTTTGATTTTGCATCTTGTTAGATGCATTTTATATGCATCTTTTAGCACAATTTCCTCGGTATTTCATTATAAAAAGCTAACTAACTCCCGATTATTCTTATATATTGTGTGTTTCATGATTAGTTTGTATAATGCCCATACTGCTCATGTTTGTTATCACTTTCACGACAATTTGGAGCACATGGATGATTATGCGAGTTCGGGATGCGTTATTTGATGCTTTGGAGCTTAAATGGAGTCTGAACTACGGAAGGATGCCGGGGAATGTTCAAGAACATCTTAGAAGGAGGAACGACAATCAAAAAGAGACCAAAATGAAGACTTGCGATCACATGTCGTACTTGCGATCGCAACTATGACCATGCGATCGTATGTTTGGTCGCAGTTCGACTTCGGAGATTTTTCGTTCAATAAAATTCACATAGATGAGAAAAGATGGTTTATGTGATCGCAACAACACAACATGCGATCGCAAGTTAGCCAAAAAGCTTCAAAACGGTGACGTACTTCATTTAAATGGCCCGAGACACGTTTTCCTAAAAACATGCGATCGTAACTTCCGTACATGCAATCGCATGCATGACGATTTTACTGCTATTTGTATAAATTGAGCTGCATACTTTTTCTAGTAACCCTAATTTGGCGATTCCTGACGATTACAAGACGATTTTCAGATACTTTCAAGTGAAAAACGCAGATCTAGAGGAGACGATTCGATATCTTTTCATTGTTTAGTAAGATTTGTCGTTTAGATTTCGTTTCTACTATTTGTAATTCGTTTATATCCATGTCAGGCTAAAAACTTAGATTTCAGTTTCGCAAGACGTAACCTTTTCGTGTGATTAATCATTTGGCATGATGTTTGACTGTGATTACTATTTAGTTTGATCAATTCTATGTTTAATTGAATGTTTTATTTTGATTTCAATTTCTGTTGGCCACTTTAATTGTTTGTAAATCATTCTAGTTATCTGATTGTTTAGATCCGTAATTGTCTAGACTTATTAATAAAACGTAACCAGTATTGGATTAATTATGTGTTAGTATTAACTCCAATATGAATTGATCAAACAAATTTTTACGCCTCCGAGCTTATGAGAGGTACTGTACTTTACTATGAATTACACTGAGTCTAATGCAACTTTTTTTTTGTTAATCAAGTGCTTGTTTGGTTTGGTAAAAGTTAGGTTTAATTCAAAGAACTTATTTTGATTAAATGATTTTTGTAATAGAGGTCATTAAACCTTGTTAATGAACTTCAGTGCCAGTTTAAACAAGTGCATAGTCAAGTATTGTGTTGAAGGTTAATTACATGATTAGGGGAGTCACCGCGGAACTGGAATTGTTTCAATATCAAAGAGTCACACCACAACTTTCGATTGTTTCAATCCCAAAGTTTATCATATCTTCAATATATTGCTTCTTGATCAAAATCAAACTAATCGATTTATTATTTGTTTCTAGAACGACACAGAAACACAATTGAATCTTCAATTAATTTCCAAAATCAGACTAATCGATTTGATTAATTGTTTCCAGAATCGACCAAAAATCAGTAACATAACTAAATAAAGACAAGCATTTGAACAATAGATTTGGAAATCGATTGTGAATCAGAAAACGTTAGAGACAATATGAGCGAAGAAACTAACAATGAAGGAGGGATAGGACAGGGGAGGAGGCCGACGACAAAGACGTCGATTGCAATGGAGGACGACGTTGGAGGAGGAGGCCGACGTTTGAGGAGGAAGCGATGGAGCTGTACTTGTGTTTGTTAATAAATTAGGAGATGAAGAAGAACTGTGAATGAGTATGCTAATTCCGGGAGGGCACCCAAAGGATTTTTCTTGATAAGCTCTTTTTTTTTTGGTGAACCGAATCAGCAACTATTTTGGACCAAGTCAGAGATGGACCAAGTCAGAGATATGAACCGGATAAGATGCAAAACAAACAGTCTTGCCAGACCAGAGTTAGACAAAAACCTTTGACCGGACCGGTCAGCACCAGTCAGCATCAACTCAAACAGACCCTTAGAACTGATTTTCCAGACAGTACAGAATTACTATATTACCTCAAACAACATTTTTTTATAAAAACTTTCAATGTGCAGTCAGTATGGAAAAAACTACAAAATTATTCTTTTTTCCTTCTTCCCATGCTCTTGTGATCAACCCCATACTTTCTAATCCAAATACAATAAAGCATATCAATTTTGAACGCCTATGAATTTCCTTTTGATCGCATCTTTTTCAATTCATTAACACCACCACAAAAGTAACTTTCTAATTCATTGTGAAGGATGGAACTCCAATTTTAACTATCGAAAACTTCGTTGACTTTCAACTCAATTAATGCTTCCATTTACCATTGTAAATCAGAACTATATCACCCTCTTGCATGTGATTACAAAATATTTATTTACTATGGAAGACATGAAAATGAATTAATTCTTTACCAAACAACCCATCAATCATCAATAAGTAATTTTCAATATCAAAGAGTCACACCACAACTTTCGATTGTTTCAATCCCAAAGTTTATCATAACTTCAATGTATTACTTCTTGATAAAAATCAAACTAATCGATTTGATTAGAAAAACACAATTAAATCTTCAAATTAATTTCCAGAATCAGACTAATGGATTTGATTATTTGTTTCCAGAATCGACCAAAAATCAATAACATCACTAAACAAATCAGAAAACGATAGAGAGGAGATGAGAAAAGAAACTAACGATGAAGGAGGGGGAGGATGGGGTAGGAGACCGGCAACGGAGGCGGCGATTGTGATGGAGGACGACATTAGAGGAGGACGCGATGGAGCTGTACTTGTGTTTGTTCATAAATTTGTAAGGAATAAGAACTTTGAAGGAGTATTTGTATTTTGGGAGGGCAACCAAAGGATTTTTCTTTGTAAGCTCATTTTTTTGTGAACCGAATCAGCAACTATTGTGAATCGAATCAGAGATGTGGACCGGATAAGATGCAATCTGACCGGACCGAGTCAGAACCTCTGACCGGACCCGGTCAGCATCAAATCAATGAGGCCCTAAGAGTTGGGGAAGTTAAAAGTAGTTCTCTACAACTTGTATTGGCGGGATATATGATATAGTTATTTAAACTTGTTCAAATGAAAAGCTGGTCTTTTAAGAGATCGGCAGTGAGGGTAAATTTGGAATAATTTACTATAAAATGTAGAATTTGTAATGGTTACGCACCAGGTAACAGTGGTGTGTGCGACACATAGTGTTTTGATTAATCACAACATGGCCATGGTTTATACATGATGCCTACAGGGATGGTATGTGACAACTAGGTCGTGGAAGTACATGAGATTATTTTTACCACAGACTTTTATCTTGTGTTAGATTGCTGCCAGTGGGGAATCTAGGATTCAAACTTACTTGTGTCACGCATAAATTAAATAATAAAATAAATTGGTCAAAAAATTTGATTATCGGATTGGTTGATCTGCAATATCACTCGTCTTATTATACAAATCGTTCTTTATCAACATCATTTGGTTGTGGGTTATCATGATCATGTGAAAAAGAGCTAGTTTCACCTTTTCTTTTATAAAACCTTAGCATTATCCCTAAAATAATACAATAAATAATTACTAATCTAAATAAATAATCAAAACAAATACATCTAATGCTATAACTATATGTGTATATGAAATCAGATAACCAAAGTGTTAGTTCTATTGTTCTAATTGTTATTATACCAAAACATTGATTATAACAAAAGTAATTGTAAGTGTACAGATTATGACTTTTTTCTATAGACAATGACTTTTCGTTTACATAGTACCCGACATCCATTTTATTGCTTCTACACATATAACCAGTTAACCACAAAGAAATAAAACGAGACCTAAAGAAAGAAAAGGTTTTACCCAAAAGTAAATGGAATGTGCGAGAAGCAACACACACGTTGTAGCACAAGCGACATACAAAGCAGGCGACTGGTGTGACAGCAGAGATTGTATGGATGCGAGTGGAGGTAAGGAGTTGGTACTTGGGAAATGACCATAACTTAAGAACTTTGTAACATACACGTTCAGTTATCGTGTTATGTAATTACTAAAAGTGAATAATATTATATTTTATAATATTGAGTGTTGAGTTCTAACAGATAGTTTTTACTAGAAATGAAGTAAAAATATGTTTAGAATCACTCAGAAATTATTGGAAGTCTTATGAGATTCCAATTAAAAGCTAAATAGTGAAATTTAGCGAAAATCTAAAATTTGAAATAAGTAAAATTTTATTATTGAGAGTTGTAAAGAACCTCGTTAAAAACATTTAGGCGAAAACTTCATCGAAATCTAAGTTATAACGAAGAAGTTATGACCAATAGAAGATCCACGACAGAACCGCCACGGCACCGAATGACGTAAAAAGTGAGTTTTTGATAAACTACATTTTAGCCTTGGTGATCTAAATAAAAGTCGTAGTATTTGTTAAACCGAGAATTTTCATAAAAAGAACGCCCAAATCTGACTTCGTATGAGGAAGTTATGATTTTTCTAAGTTTCAGCTTAGTAGTTGACAGCTAAAAACTCAAATTTTAGATCGAGTGATTTTTAGCCGACACAACCTAAACGAGAATTGAAGTTCTCTTCATTAGTACTACAACGGTAGAAAGACAGACGAAAACGGACGTCGGATGAAGAAGTTATGAATTTTTAACGGATTTTTCTGTCCCGGTCTGTTAAAACTAATAATATTAAAATAAAGTTAAAATTAGCCGAAGAAGTCTAAACAAAGGTTGTAGAGCGTAATTTTACCTACGCGTGCATATAAAGAACGTCAAAAACGGAGCTCGTATGCGAACGTTATGAATTTTAGAAGATTTTGGCACAAAATTCGAGAAATTTCGCATGGATAAGCTTTACCCGGAAAAGCCACGTCACCTCGCATGAACAGTAGTCGCATGTCGCTTCCGGATTCGACCGAAGTCCCAGCCAACCGGCGTCCGACGCGCCTCGCCCCGTGTCGCGTCCGAAGTCTCGCTGTCCGACGCGTGCTTTCTTGCAAGCCGAGCCACCTGGGCCTCGCATCTACTGCCGCGTGCAGCCTTCTCAGCCCTCGGATCCGAGCCCTCTCGCACTATAAATAGTGCCTGCGAGATCTCCCGGTTAGAGTTTAAAAATTGTCATTTTTCTGTTAGGATCGAGACACTTAACACACGACTCTAAACACACACACAGCTCACGAAAAACAAGAACACAAGGATGAACACGAGGGATTTAACGTGGTTCGGTCCTTCTCTGACCTACGTCCACCGGTAACTAGGAATTTATATTTCTTGGTGCTAATCTGCACTCTTTCTGTGTTACTCTAGATACAAGTTTTACAAATGAAAGGAAGAAGCCTATTTATAATATTTTGAGTCGTAAGCCTTTTCTTCCATTCACATACATGTGAAATTGATAAAGCCACCGTTGTTGAAATTCTGCAACCGTAACAATTTTTCCATGTTTTCTGGCTTTCCTTGTTTCCTGACACTTCTTTTGACTAGCCCAATGGCTTCACACTCAACATTTTCCCCCTAATTTCATATTTTTACTATTTTGACTTCCCCCGAAGCCCCGGTATTATTTCCAACGCCCGAAACACGCCCCGAAGTGCCCGAAGAGCCCGAGAAATTTATCTTTTCGGTTTGAAGCTCTACCTTCGCAGAACCCGGTTTTCAATAAATCTCCCGGTTTTCAACGAAGGAAGTTATATTTAGAGCCGAAGTGCTGCCCAATTTACTATTTTTACCCCCAGGTTATTTCACGGTGAGTTTAATATATAGGAAAAATTGTATGTTATGTGTTATATGTGCTATGTGCTATTCAGTGTGATTATTCCGGGTTATTTCCCCGTGTTATTTTTATTTCCGCTATTTATGATAGCAAAACTATACCTTTGACCATGTGATCAGTGAAAGGACTTAGATTCACGGTGGTACTGGTACGTAGCCTCTGGCCATGTAGAGCATGTCTCCGTAACGGAATGACTTCTATTCTATGGCATTGGCAGATGGTTAGACAGGGCTATAAGCGTGAAATCTACCGAAATTTTTAAATCAGAAAGTGTATGTCTTCTGTGCCATTTGGGCCGAAGCTTTATTGATCGTATATCTTTTTATCAAATCATTGATTGATGTGGAAAGTTTGTCATATGATTCGCATATGCCTTTGTTGTTCCTTGTTCGTCTTTGCTTCTGCCATATTGAAGTATATATATGGCATAACGTTATATTGTATCTATTATTGAACTCACTAAGCGTCACCGCTTACCCCTCTCAGTGTTTAACAATTGCAGGAGATAAGTAACCAGTATGGTTATATACTGTCGGAAGATGTAGAATAGTTTTTACTATTACTTTTGTATTTCAGTTTATGTTTGTATAAAATTACAATATCCTGGCTAGTTATGTAAAATATTAAAACATAGTCGGTTTGTATCCAATCTTTTGTAATCACTTTATCAATGTAAGATATTGTTTTATAAATATGCATGTAGCATGTTTTGGAGTAACAATTGTCAAGTATGAAAGTTTGGGTCTTTCAGAAATACGAAAGTTTAGAAAGGGGTTCTTTCAATCATGGTATCAGAGCGGTGGTTTAAGTGAACTAAATTCCATGGATTGGTATTTAGACTTAAACTGTTGGAAGTTCAATATATGAACTGAATCATTGTAAATATATGGATACAAACCATAGGAAATACTTAAGTGGGGTATTGGGTAGTGATAAACCCTAGTATTCTAAGATATTAATTTACTTCAAAAAATTTAGAGAATTAGTTTATGTGAACTAGGAATTTTGAGAATTTCTAGATTTAAACATGGAATGTTATGTAAAGATGATACGATATGTATCTAGTATACTTTAGGTTGAATACCTAATGGGGACAAGCACTAGAATATTAAGAGGAGATATGCCTTATATTCTATTAAGTGCTAAATGATAAGTAAATATAGCATGCTTTAGGTTTCATATCTATATTGCTATTATTTGAGAAAATCTAAGGTCTGTTGCCAACCTTGGTTTTATGTTCAGAATTCTAAGAATTTTTGTAATAGAAATTACATGAAACTTTTTGATGTGATAAAGAGACTTATGATAGTTAACATCGATAAGTTTATAAATAAACGATCGTGGGATATCGTAAAATAATAAATATGAAGTGTTATCGTAAATAGTGTATTAATACCAATAGAGTGGTATTATACATTTAAAGTATGTTTGATATATAATAACATCTTTGGAAGAAAGATGTGCGTTTGAAACACGTTCGAGCAAGATAAATGTGTTGGTACAAATCCATGAAGTTGTTCCACCGCTGTCCAGATTGAAGCAGTGATTGTTTATAGAGTCGGAAGAACCGATGCTGGTGATAAATACTTCGACAGTATTGAAATTAATGTGGTACAAGATTTAGAAGAATTAAACGAAGATCAAAGGAAAGACTAATGAAGTTTTCAGACTCAATAGGCCAAGACTTTGTGATGTAGTATGTAGTTCGAGTAGTAACCCTATACAAGATGTTCAGACTTAGTATTTAATAATACCGAGTGATGATTGATTTCTATCACATCCTTATGGAAATTCCATTGTGTGTTAAGCCGACTTTAACATACATGATTAGGATGGTGAAATAGGTTATTTGGTTGTGAAAAGGCTGAGTGGTTTACTTGTTAGAGTAAGGTAGAGTGCTTAGTTGAAGAAGATATACACTCATATTATTATATGAGAATAGATGTTGTAGTTAGGAATGAAAGAGAATCAAGTTGAAGCTAGTAGAACATGCTGAGATGCAGCTGTAATGCGGATTTCCTAGGATAGATTCCTATGAAGTAGACTTAAAAGATACAACTATGAGAATAAGACTTACTCAAATACAGGAATGACGTTGTCATGGAAGGATAATGAAATGAACAAATGTGCATGGTGAATTACATGAGTTAGAAGATGATGCAAGTAGTTGAAAACCGTTTGTCTCCATGCTGCTAGAGTAAATTCTGGTATAGTGTATCTTGCAGAGTAGATACTACCCGAGAAAGAATTTATATGAAGAATTGGAAGTAAAAATTTTATCGACCTATGGAAAAGTATTAGAATATGCTAGATCGAGCATATGCATGAGAAGAATCCTAAAAGGCGAGTATAGGTAATCCAAGATATGTTTGATAGAAACGCGAAAACCCTAGTTGAGTCTAGGAGAAATTGTTGTATGTATTTGTTTAAATACGTTCATGTGTGATAAGTTGCTTTGTGATTTTAAATGGTGAATTGGATAACTACGAGAAAATACTTGGGACGAGTATGAGTAAGTGTGAATAGTAGTAGAGGCCTATACTACTCGAAGCACAGGACTCACATTTGGATCAGGGAAAGTCACAAGGTTACCAAGAAGCTAGTAATCGATTCCGTTTTTGTTCGAGTATGTCATTACCTTCGTTTCGGTGATGACTAAGAAGATGATTTTCATTCAGAACTTAATGGTCGTAAAGAATCGAGTCCGACTAAAATAGACCTGTGAAGTGAATTGATTGGTTCAGAGAAACATGTCTCGTGTAGTGACGAAATTTTAGTCAGAGAATTGAAGAAGGAGATGGTCAGACGGAGAGAACAATTCAAACGGTAGAAGATATGCTTTATGCATATGTCTTGGAGTTGGAGCACGTCAAGTGGAAACACCATCGAGGCCCAAATTATAATTAGGAAAATAAGAATGAGATAAGAGCGAAATATTCCCAGTCATTTTTATCGTTATGATTTCGGGGACGAAATCCTCAAAAGGAGGAGTTATTTGTAACATGCACGTTATGTAATTATAAAAAGTGAATAATATTATATTTTATAATGTTGAGTGTTGAGTTCTAACAGATAGTTTTTACTAGAAATGAAGTAAAAAATATGTTTAGAATCACTCAGAAAATATTGGAAGTCTTATGAGATTCCAATTAAAAGCCAAATAGTGAAATTTAGCGAAAATCTAAAATTTGAAATAAGTAAAATTTTATTATTGAGAGTTGTAAAGAACCTCGTTAGAAATATTTAGGCGAAAACCTCATCGAAATCCGAGTTATAACGAAGAAGTTATGACCAATAGAAGATCAGCGACAGAACCGCCACGGCGCCGAATGACGTAAAAAGTGAGTTTTTGATAAACTACTTTTTAGCCTTGGTGCTCTAAATGAAAGTCGTAGTATTTGTTAAAGCGAGAATTTTCATAAAAAGAACGCCCAAATCTGACTTTGTATGAGGAAGTTATGATTTCTCTAAGTTTCAGCTTAGCAGTAGACAACTAAAAACTCGAATTTTAGATCGAGTGATTTTTAGCCGACACAACCTAAACGAGAATTGAAGTTCTCTTCATTAGTACTACAACGGTAGAAAGACAGACGAAAACGGACGTCGGATGAAGAAGTTATGAATTTTTAACGGATTTTTCTGTCCCGGTCTGTTAAAACTAATAATATTAAAATAAAGTTAAAATTAGCCGAAGAAGTCTAAACAAAGGTTGTAGAGCGTAATTTTACCTACGCGTGCATATAAAGAACGTCAAAAACGGAGCTCGTATGCGAACGTTATGAATTTTAGAAGATTTTGGCACAAAATTCGAGAAATTTCGCATGGATAAGCTTTACCGGATTCGACCGAAGTCCCATGTCAACCGGCGTCCGACGCGCCTCGCCCCGTGTCGCGTCCGAAGTCTCGCTGTCCGACGCGTGCTTTCTTGCAAGCCGAGCCACCTGGGCCTCGCATCTACTGCCGCGTGCAGCCTTCTCAGCCCTCGGATCCGAGCCCTCTCGCACTATAAATAGTACCTGCGAGATCTCCCGGGTAGAGTTTAAAAATTGTCATTTTTTACCCCTAATTTCATATTTTTACTATTTTGACTTCCCCCGAAGCCTCGATATTGTTTTCAACGCCCGAAACACGCCCCGAAGTGCCCGGAGAGCCCGAGAAATTTATCTTTTCGGTTTGAAGCTCTACCTTCGCAGAACCCGGTTTTCAATAAATCTCCCGGTTTTCAACGAAGGAAGTTATATTTAGAGCCGAAGTGCTGCCCAATTTACTATTTTTACCCCTCGGTTATTTCACGGTGAGTTTAATATATAGGAAAAATTGTATGTTATGTGTTATACGTGCTATGTGCTTTTCAGTGTTATTATTCCGGGTTATTTCCCCGTGTTATTTTTATTTCCGCTATTTATGATAGCAAAGCTATACCTTTGACCATGTGATCAGTGAAAGGACTTAGATTCACGGTGGTACTGGTACGTAGCCTCTGGCCATGTAGAGCATGTCTCCGTAAGAGAATGACTTCTATTCTATGGCATTGGCAGATGGTTAGACAGGGCTATAAGCCTGAAATCTACCGAAATGTTTAAATCATAAAGTGTATGTCTTCTGTGCCATTTGGGCCGAAGCTTTATTGATCGTATATCTTTTTATCAAATCATTGATTGATGTGGAAAGTTTGTCATATGATTCGCATATGCCTTTGTTGTTCCTTGTTCGTCTTTGCTTCTGCCATATTGAAGTATATATATGGCATAACGTTATATTGTATCTATTATTGAACTCACTAAGCGTCACCGCTTACCCCTCTCAGTGTTTAACAATTGCAGGAGATAAGTAACCAGTATGGTTATATACTGTCGGAAGATGTAGAATAGTTTTTACTATTACTTTTGTATTTCAGTTTATGTTTGTATAAAATTACAATATCCTGGGTAGTTATGTAAAATATTAAAACATAGTCGGTTTGTATCCAATCTTTTGTAATCACTTTATCAATGTAAGATATTGTTTTATAAATATGCATGTAGCATGTTTTGGAGTAACAATTGTCAAGTATGAAAGTTTGGGTCTTTCAGAAATACGAAAGTTTAGAAAGGGGTTCTTTCAAACTTTGACACCAAGAATTGCTTAAGATAGATTGCGACCGCCGGAGAACGGAGACGATACTGTGATCGTCGACGACACTAAAGAATCGCCGGCGGACAGTGGCAATTTGAAGTTTAGAAGACGAAGGCACTTTGGCAGCGTCCGGTCCACAAAAATCGTAACTATTTTTAGGTTTTTATTTCCAATTCACTAATTTTTTACCTTTACATGTTTGATAAGTTTGAGTTTAAAGGATTTTCTGTTATTATATTTTTGAAAAATATTTGTTACTTAACAAACTCTTAGATTTTTGCTCTTACGTTTTTTATAAGGCTTGAAGCTTTAAAAGAGATTATGATTGGCAAATGTGAAAGATCAAAATTATTTGTTATCTTTTCTTTTGTATTGTTATATTCAAAGGGTGTCCAATTTGTTTTCCCAAAAGATGTCCCTTAAAATTTATGATATATTTAGTAAATAAACTTTCAAACTTAGGGGTGTCTATGGACACCCTTTATGTGTATGTAGAGTGGCCTCTGATTGCTGCAATACCTATATATATGTTTCTATGTGAGTTAGCTTGTATGCATCTCGTGTAACTTGTGGACGTGGCACATCCCAAGTTGAGCTGAGAAGTATTGAAGATTATATATAGGGGAAAGGATGATATGAATATATGGTTGCTTGAGTTGGAGCTGCCAAAAGAGGAATCAAATATTCTTAATTTTGGAGTTATTATAGAGGATTGATATTCCAAATCGGGTTACTAAAGTTGTCGAACATGTTTAAACTGAGGATCGTTGGAAAGAACATTAATTCAATACAGGTGGATAATGTTAGATCCCATATTTAACAATGAAACAGAAAATGCGAAATTATGTTTGGTAAATGAATCTATCTCAAACAAATAAAAAAAAGATATGTAAATGTTTTCTGTATTCAATGGGTTAAAGGAGAGATTACATAAGAACATGAAAAACACTCACCTTTCTCTCTCCACAAAGGTTTCTCTCAATATTCTCTCGTCTCTCAAAATGAAAAGAAAAATGACCCTAGGGAAAATAAAATTTACAGAATAAACTCATAAAACAAATAAGCTCAAATACTTTGTCAAAACTAACTTCATTTGCTAGACATTTAATATCCAACATTTCTCCCCCCCCCCCCCCCCCCCCCCCCCCCCAAATGTTTAGACAAATGAATAGGGTAATTTAGGCTAAGTAAAATAGATTAATTGAAAAAAGGAATGAAAGGGTAATTTTTGAGGAATTAAAGGGATAAATAAAGGGTGAATAAAGGAAGTGGGGCTAAATGATGTGGTTGGGTATTGAAATAACTCGAATCTTCACGTTATAATCTTCAAGTTAAAGCTTTGATACCAATTGTCAAATTGTAGATCCCATATTCAAAAATGAAATGGAAAATGCAAAAAAAAATTGGATTTCAAATATTTTTGTATTCAAAAGAGAAAAAAAAAAGAAAATGACTTATAAGCCCAACCAAGTTTTCAAACCGTTTAAAAACCCAATTATGTTTTGTCTGTTCAAGAAATCCCAATGAACTTAACATTTTGTCTAAAAAACTCAACTAACTTACAATTTCGTTCACTTCTCAATTAGGGTCAACCGGCTAATGAAAGTCAACGAATGACATGTCTGATGACGTGTAATTAAATATCGGAAAATGACTTGTAAGACCAACGAAGTTTCAAAACCGTTCAAAAAACCTCAATCATGTTTTGTTTGTTGAAAAAAACCCAAGGAACTTACGCTTTTGTTCAATTCTCATTAGAGACAACCAGATTTATTAGGTATATAACTAGTTGGCAAATGACATGACATTATATTTAATGACATGAAATAAACAGATTAGAATTGCCTTTTATATATCGATTTAGGGCTTGGAGAAGAGAAAAAATGAACGGCATCAGTCTTCGATATCTTGTAATAGCTACTTCTTATTCCTCCTCTCAGTCGTTGATGTCCAGCTCAAGATCTACAAAGAAGATATTTGATGATGCAAACTCTTGTGGATGTAGACGCCCTTTTCGGATTTGGACATTTCAATGTCTAACATTTGTTCCCTGAATGTTGAGACAAATGAATTGGTTAATTTTCGTCTAGGTAAAAAAGGTTACTGATAAAATGGGTTTGAAAGGGTAATTTTGGTAGGAATTTTTTATATTATTGTTCACGGTAAATGGATAACTGCCTAAAAGATCTCATCCTTTAAAACTCTTTCAACTTTTAATCCTGACCTTAATAACTCTGTATTTACGATTAATTGGAGGTTTCTGCCCTTCCGTCTTCAGGTAGTCCCCACGATTCCCCCTTCTTCTCTCCATGTTCACAGTCGGTCGGTTGTCTCCTTCCCCAACCATTCAATTGGTTTCCTTCAAGAAATGAAAATCGGTTTTATTGAAGAACTGTAATACACTACTGCTAGAAATCAACCAGTTTCTGTTAACTATACCGGATTCCTAGCTCCGCAGAAGACACCTTTCTTGTCACACCCCCAAACCAGAACGGCGAAAACGTTCGGGGGCGGAGGACGTCATGCTCAGTATCATGATCATAGTGAAGAAAGTAAAACATAACCATTATAGATATAATTTAAAAGGTTACATTGTTTCAAAATAATACATGTTTTCCAAATAAATTACATATGATGATAAAATGTAGCAAAAGAATCCACGCCTTAGCGTCTTGACTTCAGAAATCTTGTAGTTACCTGTATTACTGATTACTTGAGAATACGAGTTGTTTTGAAAGAGTATCAGCATAAAGCTGGTGAGTTCATAAGTATTTTATGAAAAATGAATGTTGTTTCCTTAACGTTTGTTACAAGTTTGTTTCTAGAAAATCCAATATTTTCTAAAAGATTTGTTGTAGTCTAAATTGAAACAAGGCTTAGTATGTATAAGTAAATCGTCATACTTATGTGTGTTTTTGTGACATCCCCAAATTCACGGCCAGAAAAGACCGGTTAAATTTATGCTTTTCAAATAATTTCAGAGTAATCCTTTGATTAAAAGAGTTGCGGAATTTGTTCCCAAACAAAAATATGATAAAATAAGATTTACCAAAGCATTTCTTAAAGAAATGTATTTTCATTATATAACAAAACTCGGGATGTCATGTTCCGATATAGACCAAAAGCATAAACGGCACACTATAAGCCTTACAACAGTTATATTCACTACAGGCCTATAATCCAAATATCTTGATAAGTCGTTCAACTTATGCTCTCGCGCCACTACCTGTAATACAAAGAAAACTGAGTGGCTCAGGCTTGGGAGCCTGATGAGCATATAGAGTTTTCAACCCACAATAAATAAATTTATTAATTTCATCAAACAACAATAACCCGATTACTCATTCCCGTTATCCTCACTTTACGTCCCTAAAACAACTATCACAAGGGACCTAGTCTAAGGATTTTCATCTAGGCGACAACACTGCTTTGGGGGTTTCCCAGCAATTTATGTCAAATAAGGCAACCATGTGGGGGATGGAGTACAGCAAATGAACACCCAAGCTCATTAACACCTACAGGTTGCGAGCCTGCCAGTGTTCCACAAGACTATCTAGAAAAGTCTGTGGTCGTCATCCATACTCCGCTAGATGACTGGATCACAATAACATCGAGGCCTCTCATAATTTTATTTCATCACACATCAACGATCTACCCATGTTATACCCTACATATTTGTAGATAAAAATACATATATAGTTTAAATAATTTAAAACATGTATAAAATTCTTCATACAGCATAGATAGCAAGTATACAGATAATATGCACATATAGCACGTAATTTATATAAAATACTTCATAACTATGTGTAAGATAAAAGTAACTACACACTCACTTGGCTAGTTAGTGAAGACTAACTATTGTCGTGACTCCAACCTTAACATTGTTTTCCAACTTATTATCTTGCCGAAACCTTATTTCTAACGTTATAAATTTTAGTCGGAAAATACAACACTTTAGGCTATTTGTACTTGGCCGATGTGCCGGCCAATATGATTTCTCGATCTTTAATATCAAAGTTTTGTCTTTCTAAAGATACCACGTATTTTCTAAAATCTTTAGTTGAGTTTTGGTATGAAGAAAATAATAACGTTGGCTCTTATTTATAGTGTTGTGATATACTCAACAAAACTAACACGTACACCTCAAATTTAATTTAAGATGTACGTACCTACCTCAAATTTAATTTAAGATGTACGTACCTCACTCTTGATTGACACGTATATTTGATTTTGACAAGTATCTTTTCAAATTGCCACGAATAATTTCCGTATATTTTATGTGAGCCACCATTAATAAATTCAAAGTATTTGGATCACCACGTAACTTAATGACTAATCTTGCCATGCATTCCATCCATATCCATATAACCTCATAATTTTGACACCTATTAAAATATATACGAATAATTTTTGTTTGACATACACCTATCCAAGTTTCTCCTTTTTCCAAATAATTTACATATTAATATGTATACTATTTTTTTTTTAACACAACAATTTGTAGAACTTAAGAAATTAACATATTTAAATATACATCTATATGTAACGTTCTTTTTTTATGTTTTCTAATATCATAACTCTATAACTTAACAATATTTTCATATACATTTATATAACTTTACGTCGTGTCTAAATTTAAAATTAACGTAAAAAAAATGGATGTAACATTAAAAAAAAAAATTATGGTTTCACTACTTGAGTTTACCCTTTAATGTATTTAGACCAAATACATCTTATATAATAATTTTCGCTAAGATTATTTATCCTAAATAATTTTTATTTAAAATGATATTTATTTAACTCGTCGATAATTTTATAAAACAATTTATACAAATATTATATACCCATAATATTTGTCCACATAACACGTATATAATAAATAGGTATTTATATAACTTGTAATGCATACGAATAAAATTTTTCCTATTCGAGGATTTTAATTATTTGATAAAATGAATATTTATTATTATTATCCTTTAATGTCTAGCCCCAACTCACGGGTGTTACAGTTTTATATTTAAATAAAACTCATTTGTATAAAGCCTTAGAATCTCCGTGAATTATATTTTTGTTAATATTCCATGTGAGATGTTATAACCATACTAAAGACTAGATGACCTTGTATGCGACGTTCTTCAGGCATCGGAATGTTATGACACTTGTCACCCCAGACCTGCCGGTCTTGCTGTTGTAAGCAGCTTAGGTGCGGGTTTGTCGGACCCAGTATAGATCTATACACAACTATCACGTTCTCCCTCCAGGAGATTTTGATTATAACTAAACGACTTTTCTGTGGTACTTAGAGTACCCCGAAGGAGAATGTCTCACAAATATTCATTAACGAGTTCACATAACGTGTAGTGACATCTTCGTTTTGTAAATCGATAGTGTTACCGCTTTCTTTGTTAAATGAAGTGTTCAAAACTATACCTATTATAGTTTATCAAAAGTGTTGTATGATGGTATGAAACCTTGTTATGCATGTATATGTATTTCAAATAAATGACATTGGAAATACTAAGTGTAAATCTTACACACCTTGCTCAACATGTTACAAGGTGTGAATAACTCTTAAACATGTATTTGACAATTTTACCCTTAATTGTCACTGTTTTAGAATGTTTATAGAAAAATCATCGTAAGTCAGAAACTGAATCCGTAAACTCTGAGTATTTGGAAAACGAGTCTACTGTATCCATAAATTTTCCTATAATTTTTGGTGGTCTCAAACCCGGGTGAAAATGTTCATCTTCACAACCTGGTCCAACTTTGATGCTGCAGTGATAGACAGTTTTGTAAAAATCACCATAAAAATCGTATGGAGATGTGCAAATAGTCATTTTAAAGGTATAAACCTGAACTATTTGTATATGAAACAATTTTGAAAAATATTAAGTTTAAGTTGGGTAAAACAGTTCGTGAACAGGTCACAACTTTTCTGTTGTAAGCTGTTATGTTAAGTTTTAAATATGTTTGGGTGTTTTAACTTGTATCCCCCCCCCCCTAAAAACTAAAGAAAACTTGAAAATGTAGGGTTATGAACTCACCTTATGCGATGATCGCGGTTAGATAACGAGATAGAAACAATAATCTTTGAGTTTAGAAGACATAACGGTAGCCGTATCCTAATATTTTTAACATGTAATACTGTGTAAATATAATGAACTAACATAGGCACGTTTTCATAATTCTAGGTTATAAGCACTTACTATGATTTCTTATGGAAATATCTTAAAGAAATAAAGCTCCGGGATGTGTTTGATCTTTGAATTTTGCAAGGGAAAAGGCTTGGTATTTTAGAGAGAAAAGGAGGTGAATTTTTGTTAACTGGAAATGGGTTTGGAATTGATCTCATATTTGTGTATATATATATGAAGGAATACTGAAGTGAAGTGATAGTGAGTTGATGTTTACATTGGTAAGAGCAATATCTCATTGGGAAAGTAAGTTTCAACCAATCAAGTGGCACACAAGTGGCCAAGTGGGTGAATAAAATAATATAATCCTAAATATTCTCTTAAGAAAATGTGTTCTAACCCTCAATTTGGCATAAAATATGATTTTAGAGGGTCAAAGTTATGAAAAATACGAGTTTGATGGAAATCCCGACGTCAAAAACTCCAAAAATGAAGAAAAGTCTGAAACTGCCCAAAATGAATTCGGAGTCAGGAGCATCCAGAGTCAGGAGCGTTCGGTATCAGTAGCGTCCGGTGTCAGGAGCGTCCGGAGTCAGGAGCGTCCAGAGTCAGAAGCGTCCGGAGTCAGGAGCGTCCAGTGTCAGGAGCGTCCGGAGTCAGGAGCGTCCGAAGTCAGAAATGAATAATGTATTCCAAAATGAGCTTGTTCTTTGGGGTTTTCTCCATCCGTTTTGAGTCGTTTTCAACAAAGGAAGGGATAGGATGATGTCGGTATTTAATACAAACTTGGGAGAGATTTCACATACTTTGAGAGATTTGGGAGAGATTTCACATACTTGGAGAGATTTGGGAGAGATTTCACATACTTAGAGAGATTTACTTTTAGCCATTATCATCTTATAATCTTGTAATGCAAGGCTCGCGAACCCCGTTATGTTTCGTTTATGATTGTTTTAAGTTCCCAAAAGGGTCCATAGTCGTGTTTTGATGCGTTTTACTCCCTTTTTAGTTTTTTTTTTTACATTGCTAAACACATAGATTCTCCTAGACACTTGAACTGTTGACATACAAATGCACATTTTTATACATAGAATAACTTTTAACATACAGGTACTAATTAAGTTTGACCGGTCTGACTTGTTGACTTTGATTTTGACTTGAATTTGACGGTTGTCACATTATCTCCCCGTTAGAAGGAATTTCGTCCCGAAATTTTCATTTTGAGTGGGACCTCAAGGGTTGGGGAATAGATGTGGGTACTTTTGTTTCATTTGGTCCTCACGTTCCCATGTAAATTTGGGTCCTCGCTTGGCATTCAAGCGGACCTTTACGATGGGAATGCGGCTTTGTTTCGTCGATTTGACCTCTCGGTCCATGATTTCAATAGGTTCCTCTACAAAGTGGAGGTTCTCGTTGATCTCAATTTCTTCCAAATGAATGACGAGGGTCTCATCAGACAAACATTTCTTCAGGTTTGACACATGAAAGTTAGGATGAACGTGATTGAGTTCCTGTGGTAATCGTAGCTTGTATGCCACCGGGCCAATCCTGGCGAGGATTTTGAATGGTCCGATATACCTTGGATTTAGTTTCCCACGTTTTCCGAAACGTATTAATCCCTTCTAAGGTGATACTTTTAGAAGTACTCGATCTCCAACTTGGAACTCCAAAGGTTTTCGTCTCTTATCCGCGTAGCTCTTTTGTCAGTCTTGCGAAGCCTTCATCCGCTCTCGAATTTGGACGATCTTCTCGGTTGTTTCCCTTATGATCTCCAGACCAGTGAGTGCGATGTTAGGGACTTTCCCTCTTGCTAGTTGCGTATCGCCCACCTCAACCCAGCACAGGGGTGATCTGCACTTACGGCCATAGAGGGCTTCGAACGGAGCAACTTTGATTCTAGTGTGATAACTATTATTGTAGGAAAACTCAATAAGAGGTAAATGAGTATCCCAAGCTTTACAAAAGTCTATCACACAAGCTCTTAGCATGTCCTCTAACGTTTGAATGGTTCTTTCACTCTGTCCGTCCGTTTGTGGGTGGTAGGCTGTGCTCATGTCCAGCCTAGTCCCCATAGCTTTCTGCAGTGACTGCCAGAATCGTGATGTGAATCTACTATCTCTGTCGGAGATAATGGATATCGGTACTCCGTGAAGGCGCACTATTTCTCTAATGTAGATCCTTGTCAGCTTCTCCATTTTTTCTGTCTCTTTTATTGGTAGGAAGTGTGCGGATTTGGTTAATCTGTCGACGATTAACCAGATGGTGTCAAGTCCACCCGTGGTCTTAGGTAACTTGGTAATGAAATCCATCATAATCCGCTCCCACTTCCACTCGGGTATCTCTGGTTGTTGAAGTAGTCCCGAGGGCTTTTGATATTCTACCTTAACCTTGGCACAAGTCAGGCACTTGCCCACTAAGGTAGCTATTTCAGCTTTCATGTTCGGCCACCAATACATCTTCTTGAGGTCTAAGTACATCTTGTCTGAGCTGGGATGCACGGAGTAGCGAGTTTTATGAGCTTCGTTCATGACAACGTCCCTGAATCCACCAAATTTTGGTGTCCAGATCCGGTTCATGAGACAACGAACTTTGTCATCCCTGAATTCAAGATTCTTGTCCATTCCTCTCAATGCTTCACCTGTCATGTTCTCTGGCTTCAAGGCTTCTTCCTGAGCTTCCTTGATTTGTGCGGACAAGTGTGAGTGGATGGTCATGCTTAATGCCTTTACTCGGCGGCCCGAGTACTCATTTCTGCTTAAAGCGTCTGCAACCACGTTCGCTTTTCCGGGGTGATAACGAATCTCACATTCGTAATCATTTAGCAATTCCACCCATCGTCTTTGTCTCATGTTGAGTTCCTTCTGATTGAGGATATGCTGGAGGCTTTTGTGGTCGGTGAAGATCGTGCACTTGGTGCCGTAAAGGTAATGCCTCCAGATTTTTAGGGCGAAAACTACTGCTCCCAATTCAAGGTCGTGTGTCGTGTAGTTTACCTCGTGTGTCTTCAGTTGTCTTGAGGTGTAGGCAATGACTTTTCCTCGTTGCATTAACACACACCCTAGACCTTTGTTTGATGCATCGCAGTAAACCACAAAGTCTTCGGTTCCATCCGGTAGGGACAAGATCGGAGCACTGCACAGAGTTCGTTTTAGCGTTTTGAATGCAGCCTCTTGCTTATCTCCCCAGAAGAACGTCACTCCTTTTTGAGTCAGGGTTGTGAGTGGTTTTGCGATTTTGGAGAAGTTTTGAATGAATCTTCGATAGTAACCGGCGAGTCCTAAAAATTGTCGGATTTCGGAGGGTGTTCTTGGTGCTGCCCAACTTTCGATTGCCTTGATCTTTGAAGGGTCCACATGTATCCCTTCCTTGCTGACTACATGTCCAAGGAAATTCACTTCTCGGATCCAGAACTCGCACTTTGAGAATTTCGCGTACAATTTCTCTGCCCTCAACGTCTCTAGGACTTGACGTAAATGCTGGCTGTGTTCTTCCTTACTTCGGGAGTAGACTAGTATATCATCGATGAAAACAATCAAGAACTTGTCTAAGTAAGGTCGACACACCCGATTCATCAGATCCATAAACGTTGCGGGTGCATTTGTTAAGCCGAAAGGCATCACTACAAATTCGTAGTGACCGTAGCACGTTCTGAAAGCTGTCTTGGGAATATCCTCCTCTTGAACTCGTAGTTGATGGTACCCAGATCTGAGGTCAATATTCGAGAAGAAACTTGCCCCTTGAAGCTGGTCGAAGAGGTCATTGATTCGAGGCAAAGGGTATCGGTTTTTAATGGTCAGTTTGTTTAGTTCGCGGTAGTCAATGCACATACGGAACGATCCGTCCTTTTTCTTGACGAACAAAACCGGTGCTCCCCAAGGTGAGAAGCTTGGTCTAATGAAACCTTTTCTTAGTAGTTCGTTCAATTGACTGGACAATTCCTGCATTTCGGCTGGGGCTAGACGATAAGGTGACTTGGCTACGGGGGTAGCTCCAGGAATTAAGTCGATTTGGAATTCGACTTGTCTAGCAGGGGGCACTCCTGGGAGGTCTTCCTGGAATACATCAGGGAAATCACAGACCTCCGGAATGTCCTTGATGTCTTTCACTCCTTGATCCTTATCTACGACGTGGGATAGGAAGGCGTGGTACTCCTTGCGGAGATACTTTTGAGCCTTGACACAAGAGATGATCTGAAACTTTGAGCTAGATTTGTCGCCATAAACGACGAGGGTTTCGCCACTTGGTAGATTAAGGCGAATGGGCTTTTCGTGACATAGGATCTCAGCATGGTGAGGGCATATCCAATCCATGCCAATGATCACATCAAAGCTTTTTATGGTGACCGGCATCAGGTCAATTTGGAAAGAGTGATTGTTTAAGGTGAGGGTACACCCGGTGTAAATATCGTTAGTGTTCTCTGTTTTTCCGTTAGCCATTTCTACAGTGAATGTGTCTTTTAGTGTTTGTGGTGTTTGATTCAGCAGGCGTTTAAATTGGTGGCTCACGAAGCTTTTCTCCGCGCCACTATCGAAAAGAATGCATGCGTAGGTATTGTTGAGGAGAAACGTACCGGTAACCATAGTTGGATCTGCGACGGCTTCCTCATGACCTATCGCCAGAACTCTGCCCACTTCGCCGGGGTTGGGGTTTCTTGCCTTCGGTCAGTTACGTTTGAGGTGTCCTGCTTCTCCACATCCATAGCAGGTTCGGCTTGCTCCGGCGTTGGCAGCTTGTGCGTTCGATTATATTGGAGTCCTACAAAATCGGGCGGTATGCCCCTTTTTGTTACAGTTAGTACAATGCATTTCACGGCATGCACCGTTGTGGTGGTAGCTGCATTTGTTGCACTTGGGCAGGTTCCCGGCGTATTGCCTTATCGGAGTGGGGTTGGCAGTGGTTGTGGCAGCGTGCACAGCAACCACTTGTTGTTTCTTGGCAGGGTCTTGAGTAGGTTGGCTTTTCTTCTTATCCCACAATTTTTTTTGTTGTTTCCCCCTTTTGCTTTCTCGGAGGTGGTTGTTACAGTGCCATGGTTGGCGTTATGGTCAATGAGTTGTTGTGCCAGTTCCTTGGCACTGTCAAAGGTAATTGGCTTTGACGCCAATACGTGTCCTTGGACTTCGGGAGAGAGTCACCATATGTACCTTTCCACCTTCTTACTTTCCGTCGGAACCATTCCGGGGCACAACATGGCCAGATCACTGAACCTTGAGGTGTAAGACAGGATGTCAGAGCCCGTCATTTTGAGACCCCAAAATTCTTCTTCCGGGTTCTGTATCTCACCCCTGGGGCAGTACTCCTTCATCAACATGGTTTTTAAATCTTCCCATGTTATTGCATTAGTCACCGGGAGTGTTAGCGTTTTGATGTGGCCCTTCCACCAGGTGAGGGCTCTTTCGGAGAATGTGCATACAGCAAATTTAACCTTGTTTGCTTCAAGGCATGCACATATTTCGAAGATAGTCTCGGTTTTCTCGAACCATTGCAGTAAGGCTATAACACCTCCACTTCCGTTGAAGGTTTTGGGCTTGCCGTTTGTAAAGTATTTGTAGGTACCCTCTCTCGAGCGTCCCTGACCGTCCCCGTTGTTAGAATTCGAGGCACCACTACCCGCACCACCAGAATTAGTGGGGTTGATTTGAGCTATCGCGGCTGCTACTGTGGCCGCCACCGCAACCTGAAACATGGTTGGGTCTAACTGAGGAGGTGGTGGTGGGGGTGGTGCAGTCCCAGCTGCGCCGCTGCGTCTAGGATTTCTACGAGGTGGCATTTTCTGCCATTATCAAGAATGAAAAGACAATAAGTCTTTGATACAAGTCGAGTGTTAAACTAAACATTATTAGTTCTTTATATGCATCATGATTCCGACTTGTAAGAATGTTGTAAGAATCCACTCATACCAGAAGTCTATAAATAATGAAATATAGACTTTATGAATTTCGATAGTATTGGTTCTCATGAAATGTCTGTGGTAGTATCCATACCGAGTCCACCCAACAATCGCTCAATGTACAATATTTATATGTAATCAAGATTTAATAAACTTTCGAATCTAATGGGTCTGCCCTGGGCCCACAACCAAACAAGGAAAAGGATCCAACCGGAACCACCATTTCTAGGTCGACATGGTCTCAATTAAATATAACTTTGATTTATACCTCGGGCGATCATAAGTTGGCCACCAGTAAATTTTTATCTGAAAATAGTTCATGTTATGAATTTGATGTAGTGTTCCCAATAAAACAAATAGCGTCAATATCATTGATATAACTTATTATACAATACTTGGGAAAATTTGACCCTACTTGGGGTCTATGCTACATCAATGTACGAAAAATTTTGACCGCCTAACAGATCTCGGAAGTGTAAACACTTAAATCGCGAGATCGGACATAAAATACTAGAAAATAATAGTAATATTTATCTGCAAACTAGATTAAACTGGAGCGAGCAGTGCAATACTACTTGCGGCGGTTGAAGCTCTGAGGATTACGAAGTGTAGACACGAAGTTCCTCATTTCAGCTCGGGATTCCACCGCTTGGTGCTCTGCTTCTGCCAGACGTCCTTCTAGTGTGGCTCGGTGTTCTCGGAGTTCTTGTACTTCAGCTCGGATTGCAGCCATTTCCCGTCGAAGAAGCTCGGTACGGTCTCGAGTCCGATCGTGTTCATCATCCAAACGGCGAATGTGAACGGAGTTAACTTGGCTGGTTGCGCCAACTTCCATGAGGTGGCGAGTGTTTACCCTTGTTTGCTCCTCGTGGTGTGCGACACAGCGAACGGCTGACCCTCCTCTACTGAGGTCGTAGAAACTTCGTTCCATGCCATAGGGAGGTCGTTGACCTTGCTCTCGGCTCCATAGATGTATAGTCTCGGCCCATTGGGGTGTCGGGTCCTGGAAATGTTGTGGAGGGATAGGGGCAGGGTGTGGATTGTAAACTTCGGGTTCGGAGTCAGTTCCATCTGAGTCTTCTTCTTCTTCTTCACCGCCTACTGATTCTTCCTCTTCCATGGGTTCCTCATCTTCCATGGGTTCCTCTTCAGGATCTTCCTCTGGGTCTTCCGCAATCTAGCCGGCATTCCCTTGGTTGGGGAAATAGGGATCACCCGGCAAATGAAATCCTGCCATCGTACCTGTGCGAGAATAGGGATAAGGAGGGATGTCGCGAGAAACTTTGGGAATAAGAAGTTAATTATTGCAGTTGTGATTATTATGGCTTTTTGTGTTAAAATACTCCTATAGTATTTTTAAGTTTGATTCTTGAAATCTTTGGTAAGTTGCAGACTTGTTGCTCACCATGATCCTTCTTCGTCATACATTGGTCCTACCTTGGCTAAATATAGTTGATCAGGCTATATTCATCCAACATCTGACTACATACCCCGAAGCTGGACCATGGTGTCCAACTTGTCTTAATACTTTTATGATACTGAATTGATGAGTGCGGTTGTATGTGTACTTTTTATAAAAATACAAATTTTTATTTTTAAAAGTACTTTTGAAAAGCTACGTCAGAGAATTTGTCCAGTTGTGTTTATAGTTTGTATATCTTATGCGGTTCGATATACTCAGTTCACTATAAACAAAGCTCTGATACCAATCTATCACACCCCCAAACCAGAACGGCAGAAACGTTCGGGGGCGGAGGACGTCATGCTCAGTATCATAATCATAGTGAAGAAAGTAAAACATAACCACCATAGATATAATTTAAAAGGTTACATTGTTTCAAAATAATACATGTTTTCCAAATAAATTACATATGATGATAAAATGTAGCAAAAGAATCCATGCCTTAGCGTCTTGACTTCAGAAATCTTGTAGTTACCTATATTACTGATTACCTGAGAATACAAGTTGTTTTGAAAGAGTATCAACATAAAGCTGGTGAGTTCATAAGTATTTTATGAAAAATGAATGGTGTTTCCTTAACGTTTGTTACAAGTTTGTTTCCAGAAAATCCAATATTTTCTAAAAGATTTGTTGTAGTCTAAATTGAAACAAGGCTTAGTATGTATAAGTAAATCGTCATACTTATGTGTGTGTTTTATATTTAAATAAAACTCCTTTGTATAAAGCCTTAGAATTTCCGTGAATTATATGTTTTGTTAATATTCCATGTGAGATGTTATAACCATACTAAAGACTAGATGGCCTTGTATGCGACGTTCTTCAGGCATCGGAATGTTATGACACTTGTCACCCCAGACCTGTCGGTCTAGCTGTTGCAAGCAACTTAGGTGCGGGTTTGTCGGACCCAGTATAGATCTATACACAGCTATCACGTTCTCCCTCCAGGAGATTCTGATTATAACTAAAGGACTTTTTTGTGGTACTTAGAGTACCCCGAAGGAGAATGTCTCACAAATATTCATTAACGAGTTCACATAGCGTGTAGTGAAATATTCATTTTGTAAATCGATAGTGTTACCGCTTTCTTTGTTAAATGAAGTGTTCAAAACTAAACTTATTATAGTTTATCAAAAGTGTTGTATGATGGTATGAAACCTTGTTATGCATGTATATGTATTTCAAATAAATGACATTGGGAATACTAAGTGTAAATCTTACACACCTTGCTCAACATGTTACAAGGTGTGAATAACTCTTAAACATGTATTTGACAATTTTACCCTTAGCTGTCACTGTTTTAGAATATTTATAGAAAAATCATCGTAAGTCGAAAACTGAATCCGTAAACTCTGAGTATTTGGAAAAAGAGTCTACTGTATCCATAAATGTTCCTATAATTTTTGGTGGTCTCAAACCAGGGTGAAAATGTTCATCTTCACAACCTGGTCCGACTTTGATGTTGCAGTGACAGACAGTTTTGTAAAAATCACCATAAATTGTAGAAAAATCGTATGGAGATGTGCAAATAGTCATTTTAAAGGTATAAACCTGAGCTATTTGAATATGAAACATTTTTGAAAAATATTAAGTTTAAGTTGGGTAAAACAGTTCGTGAACAGGTCATAACTTTTCTGTTGTAAGCTGTTATGTTAAGTTTTAAATATGTTTTGGTGTTTTAACTTGTATTCCCCCCCCCCCCCTACAAAACTAAAGAAAACTTGAAAATGTTGGATTATGAACTCACCTTATGTGATGATCTCGGTTAGATAACGAGATAGAAACAATAATCTTTGAGTTTAGAATACGTAACGGTAGCCGTATCCTAATATTTTTAACATGTAATAATGTGTAAATATAATGAACTAACATAGGCATGTTTTCATAATTCTAGGTTATAAGCACTTACTATGATTTCTTATGGAAATATCTTGAAGAAATAAAGCTCCGGGATGTGTTTGCTCTTTGAATTTTGCAAGGGAAAAGGCTTGGTATTTTAGAGAGAAAAGGAGGTGAATTTTTGTTAACTGGAAATGGGTTTGGAATTGATCTCATATTTGTGTATATATATATATGAAGGAATATTGAAGTGAAGTGATAGTGAGTTGATGTTTACATTGGTAAGAGCAATATCTCATTGGGAAAGTAAGTTTCAACCAATCAAGTGGCACACAAGTGGCCAAGTGGGTGAATAAAATAATATAATTTTAAACATTCTCTTAAGAAAATGTGTTCTAACCCTCAATTTGGCATAAAATATGATTTTAGAGGGTCAAAGTTATGAAAAATACGAGTTTGATGGAAATCCCGACGTCAAAAACTCCAAAAATGAAGAAAAGTCTGAAACTGCCCAAAATGAATTCGGAGTCAGGAGCGTCCGGTGTCAGGAGCGCCCGGTGTCAGGAGCGTCCGAAGTCAGGAGCGTCCGGTGTCAGGAGCGTCTGGAGTCAGGAGCGTCCGGACCAAGAAGAGAGGCTCTGGAAATGAATAGTGTATTCCAAAATGAGCTTGTTCTTTTGGGTTTTCTCCATCTGTTTTGAGCCGTTTTCAACAAAGGAAGGGATAGGATGATGTCAATATTTAATACAAAGTTGGGAGAGATTTCACATACTTGGAGAGATTTCATATACCTGGAGAGATTTGGGAGAGATTTCACATACTTAGAGAGATTTGGGAGAGATTTCACATACTTGGAGAGATTTACTTTTAGCCATTATCATCTTAAAATCTTGTAATGCAAGGCTCGCGAACCCCGTTATGTTTCGTTTATGATTGTTTTAAGTTCCCAAAAGGGTCCATAGTCGTGTTTTGATGCGTTTTACTCCTTTTTTTTTTTACATTGCTAAACACATAGATTCTCCGAGACACTTGAACTCTTGACATATAAAGTCACATTTTTATACATAGAATAAATTTTAACATACAAGTAGTAATTAAGTTTGACCGGTTTGACTTGTTGACTTTGACTTTGACTTGAATTTGACGGTTGTCACTTTTCTTCTCCACGTTCGCAAGTCTCCGCTCTTCTAAATCGTCTAGGTGGTTACCATAGGCGACTATATAATCTCAGGTAGATAACCGACCTTGCTTACTGAAAATTGAAGATTGATTGCAGGTAAGGGCTTGAACCCTAATTTCATTGTTGCCAACTTGATAAGGTAATTTAAAGCCAAAATAGGACGAGGGTTAATGTCTTAACTCTTAAGACATTAAGTCATGTTTTTTTGGCTTCACTAGATAAGAATATCATTTTTATTGGGTAACTATTTAATCTCATTTAGGTAAGTCTTTTATTCTTTAATGAGTTGTATGAGTTAAGTCCTTTCTCTGGAGAGTTATACATAAGTGCTTATTTTTTACTAAAACAAACATGTTAGAGGTAAAAAAAAAATCCTATTTTCTTCCTATAATGAAATGTAGGCGTATCTTTCTTCAAAAATTTTTTTTGTATAAACTGGTAATTGGTAAATATTCTTAATATATAATAATATTATTTTCATACATTGTGCGCTTTAAAGAAGGGCAAAGAAGTCGTACCTTTTTGTAAGTTGTAACAAGCTTAAAGTATTCACTGCAAAATAACATGCATTATGATTGTGTATAAATATTTATTTAAAGACCAACTTTGTTGATCTATAAGCTAATGACTTTACCTTTCAAATTAAGTTGCTAGAAATATTCATTCCATCGATACTCTAAAGAGTCAAGACAGTAAATCATTTAGCAATTTATTTTTCATATATCAATGTGCTAAGCATCCACTTTAGCCACTTATTTTACTATTTTAGACAAGGGTAATATGGCAATGAAAAAAAAATAAATAAAGAGCAACTATTTAGTGGAGGTCTGGAGGCTAATTTTGGAATTTTGCTTTGTTTTAAGTTTGTTACACACTTAAAACAAGTAAAGAGCATCCACTTTAGGAACTTAAAACATATGTTTTGAAAAAAAAATAACTTATGTAATTTTCTTATAATTAGGTTGCTTCTAAAAATAAGGATAATGATGGTGTTGAATATATATATATATATATATATATATATATATATATATATATATATATATATATATATATATATATATATATATATATATATATATGAGGAAAAGGATGTGGAAGATAGTGAAGGACGTGACAATGTATGATTTAAATTATTTATCTTTTTGTGTTGTTATATATTTTGTTAATCTTTTTATGTTTCTTATTGTTGTCTTTGATTTATTCAAATAGGTTGGTTATGTTGAATGTGAAGCCACAACTGGTCAAAAATGGCAGGAACACTGTGAAGTTGTGAAGCCACAATTGTTGAATGTGAAGCCACAATTGTTGAATGTGAAGTTTTTTCAAAGGTTGGCTGAAGACCCGGTTGTGTTTTTTGACTACTTCTGATTTCCATCTCTATATAAGAGATTCATCTGTATTTGTAAAACTTGTATCTAGTGTAACACAGAAAGAGTGCAGATTAGCACCAAGAAATATAAATTCCTAGTTACCGGTGGACGTAGGTCAGAGAAGGACCGAACCACGTTAAATCCCTCATGTTCATCCTTGTGTTCTTGTTTTTCGTGAGCTGTGTGTGTGTTTAGAGTCGTGTGTTAAGTGTCTCGATCCTAACAAGTGGTATCAGAGCAAGGTTTTAGCTCCAGAAGGTGATTTTCAGTTTTTTGGTCGAAATTTTTTTTCGTCAAAAACGATTTTGGTGTATACCGTTGGAAAGGTCTCGTTCCGAAGATTCCGAAAATATTTTTTTCTGAATTTTTTGACCACCGGAAGACGTCCAAATCGCCGGTCAAAGGTTTGCCGGAATAGTGACCGGAAAAACCAGTTTTGCCGGAGAAGACGACACTGTAGACCGGAGTTCCGCCGGAGAAGACGACACTGTAGACCGGAGTTCCGCCGGAGAAGACGACACTGTAGCAACACTGTAGCAGATTTGAAAAATTTGCAATTTGGCCCCTGAATTTCCAGAAAATTGCAAGATAGGTCATTGTTCTTTCAGAAAATGGCAGAAAGCAGTAAGCTTCAGATTGAGAAGTTTGATGGGAAAGATTTTGGTTGGTGGAAGATGCAAATTGAAGATTTGCTCGTGCATAAAGACTTGGACGCAGTTTTAGGTGAAAAACCGGAGGCGATGACACAGGCAAACTGGGAGACTTTGGATAAGAAGGCCAAGGCATTTATTAGACTGACGTTGTCAAAGGATGTTGCCTTCAACATTTTGAAGGAGACCTCGGCAAAGGGAATCATGGAGGCATTGTCTAATATGTACGAGAAGCCGTCGGCAGCAAATAAAGTCTTCCTGATTCGGGAACTAGTCAACACGAGGATGAGGGAAGGAAGTTCAGTTACAGTACACATCAACAATTTGAACTCGATTTTATCCAGACTTGGGTCAGTGGGAATAAAATTTGAGGACGAAGTTCAAGCTTTACTACTGTTATCATCATTACCTGACAGTTGGTCCGGAACAGTTACAGCCGTTACTAGTTCCGCAGGATCGAAAGAGCTCACTTTTGAGGGAATTCGGGATTTAATTCTAGGCGAAGACGTCAGACGAAGAAATTCCGGGGAATCATCAAGTGAACAATTGAATGCGGTCAGAGGTAGAAGAAATAACAGAGGTAGTGGAAGCGGGAACAGCAGAAGGAGTCAGTCGAGGACTCGAAATGATGTGACTTGTTGGAACTGTAAAGAGGTTGGACATTTCAGGAATCAATGTCCAAAAGACAAGAAAGAAGTTAACGTTGCAGTAGACCATTCAGATGATGATGTTTTGATCTGTAGTGTGGAGAGCAATGTGGATTCCTTGGTTATGGATTCGGGTGCTTCATTTCACGCTACCCACAGCCGTGAAGCACTGCAGAATCTAAAAGAAGGAGATTTTGGTAAGGTAAGACTGGCGAACGATAAGGTTCTTGATGTGACGAGCATAGGTGACTTAGTTTTGAAGACTCCAGTTGGTCCATGGACTTTGAAGGATGTCCGGGTAATTCCAAGTCTGAAGAAACAATTGATTTCTGTTGGGCAGTTGGATGAACAGGGACACGAGGTTAAGTTCAGGAATGGGCAGTGGAAGGTTGTCAAAGGAAATCTTGTGATAGCTCGTGGACATAAGAAGGGTTCGTTATATATGGTCAGATTACCATCTGAGGGAGTAACCGTCCCAGTTCAGAAGAAAAACAAAATCCGGTTCATAGAGTCTCGTGGACAGAAGAAGGTTTGCTTTGCAGATGGCAAACCCAGAGTCACAGGTCAGATTCAGGTTGAACGTGTTTGGAACGGTTCAGAAAAACCAGTCAAGGGCATTCATAGCAGTGGGAGCAAGGGTTGTGCTTCAGCTAGAATACCCAGAACACAGTGGGTTAAGAGAACCAGTATTCCATCTGTAAAAGTCTCTCCAGATTATCTGCTTCATATGGAGAGTGTCGTTTGTTCTCAAGATGTTCCAGGATCTGGCAGTTCATTTCAGTGGGAGCCGGTGGAGACAGAGAACAGGTCAGTGGCAGACTTAGCCATGACTGATGCGTTGGAGCTAACGAAAGCTTCAACTGGCCTTCAGGTTAATTGAAGAGAAGGCCAGGGTAACTAGGAAGGAGTTAAGATCAAATACAGATGCACAGTTGAATCACAGGTGAAGATTGTTCCGTGGCTTCAAGTTGGAGATTGTTGAATGTGAAGCCACAGCTGGTCAAAAATGGCAGGAACAATGTGAAGTTGTGAAGCCACAATTGTTGAATGTGAAGCCACAATTGTTGAATGTGAAGTTTTTTCAAAGGTTGGCTGAAGACCCGGTTGTGTTTTTTGACTACTTCTGATTTCCATCTCTATATAAGAGATTCATCTGTATTTGTAAAACTTGTATCTAGTGTAACACAGAAAGAGTGCAGATTAGCACCAAGAAATATAAATTCCTAGTTACCGGTGGACGTAGGTCAGAGAAGGACCGAACCACGTTAAATCCCTCGTGTTCATCATTGTGTTCTTGTTTTTCGTGAGCTGTGTGTGTGTTTAGAGTCGTGTGTTAAGTGTCTCGATCCTAACAGGTTATGATACAATTGAAGATAATATTTGTAACATGCCTATCTCTTTATATGGTTTACAAGATGATGAAGAAAGTCAAGTAAGTTATAACGTATTGTTTAAATTTTTTATTTTTCTTATGATATGGAATTTTTTGTTCAATGGTTATTGTCAGATATTTTGTTATATTACTTTATTTGTTATGATTCTTATTGTTATTGGATTTTTGCAATTAGGCAGCTTATGTTGTTAGTTTATCCGATCGTAAATAACACCAATGAAGCGCCGACTTCCACAATTGTGTGAGGAGTCTTCGGAAGATAATATCGTTAGTTGACTTCAAATTAGTTTTAAAGTGTTTTCTGGCATTGTTTTGTAGCTTGCATTTCTTTTTCGGTTTTCAGTTATCATATCATCGTAGTCCTAAGTTTTTTTATATATAATTTGAAAGTATAAACTGGATTAAGCATTTTATAAGAGTTTTTAGACATATTTATGGTTCGGGTATATTAAATTTATGGAATCACATAGTACATTCATGTTTTTTGTCCTTATCGGGAAACATATTGTTGTTTGGATACCATAAGCCAAAGGAGCTTACTAAGTCTATCCTTGTGGGTGGTTTTATTTGAACCGATAACCTGACAATGTTGACATTAAGTTCTACATTGAATAATGTTTGAGTTTTTGAGTTTTAAATTGACTGTCTTTTTTATTTTATGTTATATAAGTAACACAATTGTAGATATTATTTCAGGACATAAAAGATAATGTGGTGGATTTGTCATTGTACATTGCTAATATGGAAACAAATGAAAGAAATTTGCTACAGAACAAAGTAAAATCAGTCTATTGTTACCAATGCATTCTCTACAAAAAAATAAATAAATAAAAAACTTTATTTAAATGATATAACTATAATCGGAAATTAATGGAAACAAATAAAGGAATGATGCTATAACAAAAAAGTAAATTTAATATTTAAAAAAAAAATAAGATAAATCATTATATTGTTTATACATTTGTCAACATGTCCATCGGACGGGTATAACACTAGTTAAAATGGATGAAAGTGTAAATAATGGGAGGGTATAAGGTGGGCGTGGGTCTGGGAGTTTATAGGTGATAATTTGATTTTGATTTTCTTGTGGCGACATGGCGATTTTGGTAAAGGGTATATCGGGTAAGGCTAAGGGGTATGGTTACTACCAACCCATTAGAAAACTGTTGCCACCTATGCGCATCAGGTGAGCTTCATTACATGTCTACCACTAACCCACTATCTATTCGAAATTTTTATCACTCCTTTGTATTTATCTTATTTTATTTTATTTTATTTTTTTTGACATTAGAATAAATTAAAAAGATAATATTAAACAAAAATAAAAACATAAATATTAATTAAAAACATTTTACATTAATTAAAAAAACAAAAATTTAAATTCTAAATTACTTAAAAAAACATAAACATTTAAAACCTAAATTACTAAAAAAAACATAGAAAATATTACTCGTCTTCATTGTCGTCCGTGTCGCCATCAACACAGTTTTCGTCATCCGCGTCCTCATCCTCGTTGTCGTCATAGTCATCGCGTTGTTGTAATTGTCTTTGACATATGTGTTCAATCAAATCATAACATAGATTGTGTTGTTTCACTGTTTTGTATTTCCAAAAATCTTGAGTGCAACATTCAAAAGGAAAATGAGGAAAAACGGTCAAAATACAATCAACCAATCAGGTTGTCCGTCTTCGCCCGGAGCCACACAACCGGTGGCAGATTCAATGTATGGGAAGGGGGTGCATGGCCCCCACTTAAAAGTGGGCCCCACCAGGAATACATATTAAAAAAAAATCAGCTTATGGTCCCCACTCAAAATAGATTGGTCCCCACTACTCCCATTCATTCTCACTTCTCTCTCTTATAATTTTTCACTCCCGATTTTTCACCTCTTTCATTTGAGTTTTGATCTAGCTGCAAGCATACCAAATGCAGTGAATCAGTGACAAAAATTAACACTCCACAGCCACCGAAATTTAGTACTCCACAGCCGCCGACACCTTCTACAATCATCGAAACTTATCATTGTTTGCACAACACCGCTGCAGCGCTGCCAACGCAGTGACAGACTTTACACGCTACTAGCTAACAAACACCATCTACCGCCACGTGCAAACGGACCACCATCGTCTGATTTCGGTAGCCACCATCGTTTTAAGTTTATTCCCTTTATTTTGTTTGATTTTGCAAAATGGGTTTGATTTGATGAACTGATTTGAATGGTTTACGAATTCTGATTTGGGATTTTTAATTTGTAAACTGATTGTATTTTGATTTAACACTCTCAAAAGATTAATTTGTGCTATGGATTTGTTAGTTTGGCTTGGTTTGCTTTTGATGGTTATTTGGGACAAGGAAACGATTAATTTTTTTAACTGATTTGTTTAATGGTGTTTTCTAATTAAGAGCTTTGTATTTGTTTAATGTTTAATGGTTTTGGTAATTGTGTTTAACATTGTTTAATGTTTTTTTGTTTAACCCAATAACAGCTGCAATGGAAAGATTTTACAGTAGAACATCCACATCAGGACCATCTTCGGTTGAAATTCCGCAACCTAGTTTTTTTCCACCGATACCGAGTGAAATTGATTCAAGTGACATTCCTTAGGATCCGACTGATAGGAAAAAATTACAGATTATCACCCTAATCAATTCAAAGAGACAATATAAGACGAAAATATTTGATTAAAGGACCATGTCAACCGCGTCTTAAAAAATATCATGCAAGAATGTTTGGAAATAGGGGAAGACGTTTTAATCCAGTGTTGTATGATGAATATAGTGATTGGTTAGAGTATAGTGCAAGAGCAGTTGAAGCCTTTTGTTTGTGTTGTTATTTATTTAAAGATGAACAAAATAAAAGGGGCAGAGCTGATGCTTTTGTGGCAGAAGGCTTTACTAGTTGGAATAAACCCGAAAGGATTAAGACTCATGAGGGGGAACTGTTAGTAGTTCCCATTATATTGCACTTAAAAAATGTGGAGACTTAATGAGACAAAATCAATCAATTGCTACAGCTCTTCATAAGCAAAATGAGGTTGCTAAAAGTGAACATCGAATCTGATTAAATGCTTCCATTGATGCTTGTAGATGCTTATTGAAATGTGCATTACCTTTTCGTGGTCACGATGAGTCTGAAATGTCTCTTTTTAGAGGAAATTTCTTGGAAATATATAATTTGATTCGGGATCAAAATGAGAGTGTATTTAAAGTTACATTACGAAATGCTCTACGGAACAATCAAATGGTGGCTCCATGTATTCAAAAAGATATTGCTCATTGTTTTGCACAAGAAGTACTTAAATCAATTTTTGAAGAAATTGGTGATGATGTTTTTGCTTTATTAGTTGACGAGTCCAATGATATATCCAAAAAGGAACAAATGGCAGTAGATTTGTGATATGATACATGTGGGATTGTTAAATAAAGGTTTATTGGTCTTGTTCATGTGAAAGAGACATCTGCATTATCTTTAAAATCTGCTATTGACTCTTTATTTTCTGAATATGGATTGAGTTTAATGAAGGTCAGGGGTCAAGGTTATGATGGAGCAAGCAATATGAGTGGAAACTTTAATGCTCTAAAATCTTTAGTCATGAAAGAAAATACCTCCATTGCTTTGCTCACCATCTTCAGCTAGTTATTGTCGTGGTAGCAAAAAAACATCACGACACTGGAGTCTTTTTTGATATGATGACTGTTCTAATGAATGTTGTGTGTGCTTCTTGTAAACGAACAAATATGTTGTGTGAAAGTCAAAAAGATAAACTAGAAGAATCCATCGGTCGTGGTGAAATTGAAACTGGAAGTGGATTAAACCAAGAACTTTCTCTTACTAGAGCCGGAGATACGCGTTGGAATTCTCATTACAAAACTCTATCGCGTTTGGTTGGTTTGTTTTCATCTGTTATTGATGTGCTTAAATATATTTAAGATGAAGGTCTTATTGGTTTTAGTCAACGTCAAGCAAGTTGTCTTCGAATATATCTTCGATCATTTGATTTTTTGTTCCACTTGCAGTTGATGTTGAAAATTTTGGGGATCACAAACATATTGTCGCAAGCTCTACAAAGAAAGTATCAAGAAATAGTGAATGCTATAAGTTTGGTGAAATCAACCGCTTCAACATTAAAAAATATAAGAAATGATGGGTTTGATGCACTTATATTGCATATCACCTCTTTTTGTTAGAATAATAACATTCAAATGGTGAACTATGCACCCCACTTTAAGTATTTTATTATTATTATTATTATTATTATCATTAATTTACATAGTCAACGGTCAATTATGCATCCCACTTGACTTTCGGGCTGGATCCGCCACTGCACAACACAAGGCACCTTCAAAAACCTGGGGCGGTGTTCATGCGTTAGGTGCTTTGCCACCTCGTCTCTTACGTGTCTTCTACTGCACCATACCTACGTGTCTTCTATTGCACCATACCGGGAGGCCTAAAAAGATATGACGTAGGTTTATGGTATCTTAGGTGTGGGCCGGTTCCTGGTGGTATAAGGTGAGTAAGGTGGAAGAGTTGAGAGGGTGTTGATAGTCTACGTGGAAGTTCGATTTTTGGATGAAGTAGCCGGTTTTATCAAGAATTTTAAGTTTGATTTTTTTGATGAAGTGGCCGGTTTTATCAAGACTTTTTAGTATTATGTCGAGGCGACCGGATTATGTGGTAGAAAGTAGAGTGTACAAGATGGTTTACCTAGGTATCGATTGGCTAATATAAGGTGGGTATGTCTATTTGTTAGGTGAGAATGGATGATGGTATACAGTGGGATGGTAATGTTTAGTTGACTGTTGAATTGAGAGCTGGGCAAGAACACGTGGCAGAATCTGATTGTCTATTGCTGTTCAGATGGGAACGTCTGGGAGTATGTGTCGAGCATAGAGTAGCGAAGGGTGAGGTTTGCTTTATCTATGACTATAAAGAGCCCATGCTTACAGCTCATTCTTTCCTTTTCCACTTGACAGCAATGACACAAAGCTTATACGATATTCAATGTAGCTATTGTTCTTTGATTAAGAGACATGTCCGTACCAACGACTCTTTGTTGACTAAAATAACTTTAAACTATTACATCTTTTTAGAAATTTATAAATTTAGCCAAAAATATTAAATATTGTTAAAAATTAGCAATTTCTAAAATAGTCACTTAATTCACAGTTGATTAGTCACACCTTGCTAATTCTTATCTTCTAGGTGCTATTTGAGTACCTCGGCTGCAAATTGGCCCGATATCAACCTCTGGCCAGAAGTATAAATACAATAATTTTTGGAAGAATATCTTTATTTTCTAGTTTTCAGATTACCAAAAATTCTTTCAATCTCTCTAATGACCGAAGATATTAATTTCCCAAAATATTCATTAGAACTCATTTTAATACAGATATAGAAAACGAAAATTTACAAAAAAAAAACCTATTAATCTAAACATCTTTTAGATAATTTTTATATATAATCTAGTTTAATTTTATGAATTCATAGTAAAAAATTGTAAGATTTTGTAGTCAAAATGAACAAAATTGTAATCAAAAGATACTTTATTGGGAAAGTAAATCAATAAAAAATAAGATTTTCGAAGGAAATTCGCACGTGGAGCACACCAATCTGATATATATATATATATATATATATATATATATATATATATATATATATATATATATATATATATATATATATATATATATATATATATATATATATATATATATATATATATATATACGGTTAAGTTATTGTGTTTTAACTATCTATTGTGTACATGTAGGATTCATTGTGGACCAATCATTTTGGTTATTTTAATAAAGTAATTAATGCATATTACATTTTGAAAATATAATGAGTATTAATTAAATCTTCAGCATCTAATGTGCGTTAATTATTTTCTTAAAATAATTAAAATGATTGGTCCATAATTAATCCTACATACACACAATAGATAGTGGAAACATTCGAACTTAACTCTATATAATCATCTTATAAATACCCATTCTTGTCGGGCCATATCCCGAAAATGGGGTCAAATTGCAGTCCAACAACACACGCAGTCGGAGGATAGCAAATGGGGACTAGCCATATGCTATATTTGACTAGCTACTTTTCTGGAAAAAATGATTTTTTGGCTATTTTTAAAAAAATTCATTAGTATTTTTGGCTAAATCTGTAATTTCCTCTTATATTTTTTACGTTGATTATAACTCATGGTGTTTTCCTTTCTTTGAGATAAACACGTGACAGTCAAATTTTATGACTAAAGCTTCATCTTCAAATCTTTCACAAACTCAATAACTCATGAATTTTTTTGTAGCATTAAATTCGGACAAGACTGAAATAACATCATTTTTATTCAATTTACCAATTTAAAAAATCAGTAACTTCTCCCCTATGTTGTAACCTTCTTTTCAACTTGAATTAACCGTCAATTTTTTTTTTTTTTGTACCAAACTTCAGATAAAATATATCAACACTTCTTTTCTTTTCTTATTTTCTGGAGAGAGCATTAATATATATAGTGTAAACATTCTAGCTCAACACTCTCTCATATCTTTCATATTCTAAAGAATTCTTTAGAACCCATATCGGTTTAAAAGTTTGGGAGTTTACCTTAAAAAATCTTTGATATTTAGCAAACATCTTTTCTCACCAAATTGAGAAAGTCCATTAAAAATTGATTACTCCAAACAAGATCATCTCGAAGCACAATTACAATGATCATAGTCTTTGAACTTCTAGGAAATAAGCAAAGAGAATTTATCAAACCATTTAAACAGAAATGAATTGGTTGAAAATTCTTCTTCTTTCGGATAACTTCTTTCGGTAAACCTTCTTGGATGATTCAATGCTTTGTATTAACATCTTTCTTTGGTTTTGTTTCAAGTTCAAGAGATTTCTATTGGCAATGGTGCCCAATGTCAATAACTAGTTCATAATATTTCTAGATAATATCGGGGTCTTTTTGGGTTGGCCTCATGACACAAATAGCGTTAAGAAAATGGAGAAATAAGTTCTTAATTTATTAAGGAATTAATAAATTATATAGAAATTATTCTGATTACTACTTAAATAGTTTTAATTAATTAAATGGGTTGAATATCAATTAAATCCTTGAGAATCATTGAATTTTTTTAGAACCATCCACATAAAGGAGATGGACGAATTTTTGATTATGCTGATAAAGATTTCAGGCTACCTTCTTTGCGCTAAAATAAGTTGTTGTTTGGTCTAAAATAAGTTATTTTTTGGGTAACAAATAGTTATTTATAATAGAATTTGACATGTTACAAACAACTTAAAACTTGTTTTTTGATGAATGTGCCAGTTCAAAATCATGCTATTGTATATATGTGAATATATGAGATTTATTAACGGGGCCCCATGGAGGTTTCGGGATGAGATTGCCCACCCTCGCCCCCACCCCCAAAATTAAAACGGGGGTTAACATTGCCCCCGAAACCGCCTCTGCCCTTAATTTTTTTAAACAAATATCCCCATACGGGACAAGGGGGAGCACGGGAACAGGGTCCTACGATACTTTTTGATATCCCTCGGTAGTTCATTATTTGTTTGGATGATACCACTTGGACTTGTTTTGATGGTCATTTGTGATGTTTTGGTTTATCATATCAAAACAGTTTTTAATTTGGGATGCTTTTAGAATTTATGTAATGTTGGTGGTTTATTTTTAAATGTTTGAATATGAACTTTTTCATTGCATTTTCTGTTAAATGATGTTGAAATAAAAGAAAACAATTTGTGGCGAAAATCACAGCGTTATGTTACATACCAATTCACCTCCCTATTGAGAAATGATATTGTAGCAACTAAATGAAAACAACCATACCTATTTACCTACCAAAGCCTACAAGAATATTCCATTTTCTCCAGGTCAACCTCAAAAGCTTCACTTCCAAATCTTTTTTCAAATGCATAGTCCACTTGGCAACACCTCCCAAAATCTTTGGTCAATTTTCAAAACATCCAACTTTAGCTTGATTGAAGGGGAAACTTCACTTGACCAACCCTTCAGTAGAGAGTGGAAAAACTTTTCCATCATGTATATCCTCCGATCTTCTAACATGGTAATGATAGGCTTCTTCGTTGAAACCACTAATATTGCATTAAAACATTCACTTTATGCATTCTCTATAGAATCACAACATCTACCAATATGATAGTATGCTCTTAACTATGCCGTAGGGTCCTTATCCATAAAATACATACTTGCTAGTAAACATAGTGTCTCTAGTTCCTCCATATGAAACACCCAAAAATATAGTCCAAAGATTTCGTTTTAAATAATTATAAAATCATAGTAATCCAATCATCACATAAAAACATAAGTGGTAATATCTCAAAACAGCATGTCAAAACATTATATCCAAGTCATATATCAATATATCAGAGTAAATCCTCCCAGGCTAAAACGTTGTGGTGTGTGCCATGTAGTCATCCCGAGCTCTTCCCTTTACTAGCGGAAGTACCTGAAACCAAAACTGAAAACTGTAAGAACGAAGCTTAGTGAGTCTCCCCAAACTACCACATACCATACACATAATCACATAATTGCATATAACATACATTGGACCCCGCCTGGCTACATCGGGCACTGCCCGACATCTGCTTGTTCGGCATCGGGCCCCGCCCGACATCAGACCACATCTGGCACCGGGCCCCGCCTGGCATCGATCAAAGCTCGTCATACATATAAGCATAACTATCAATACACATAACATAAGCATAACCACTTAACTATAGACATATACACATTCTTCGGGCCCCGCCTGACATCGGATCGAAATCCGGAAACATACAAACATTCCTCGGGAACCGCCCCAGCATCAGACCGTAGTCTGGAACATGTAAGAATCACAAAGACATCAAGCATACTAACATTATTCGGGTACCGTCCCGACATCAGATCGAAATTCAGAAAAAACATATAAACCTACATCGGGACCCGCTCCACATCGGACCTTAATCCGGAACATACTATCATACATAAACGAGTTGGCCTTGGTACCTTCAACCCGTTCCTAATGGAGGAAAACTCACCTCGTAAGCTAACTATGAAATCATGCGTGAGGAATCTCTGACGGCTGCTCCAATGACTCCGCAGCTATCATTATCACAATAACACTTAGTCAAAATTTGATAATCCTTCTTAGGTTAAAATGACCATTTTACCCCTGGTCAAAGTCAACGTCATGGGTTGACTCTATTGGATTAATGTCTAAGTCCATAACTATATTTGGTATGTACTTGACCCGACCCGTCATGGTCCATTTGGGTTGCACTTCACCGGCACAATTTATATGGAGTCTTTTAAGAATAGTATATTTATGATTTATATTAATATATTATAAGTTCTAATATATTAATATATAATCATATTATTTAATTAGTATTGATCAAGAATTAATTTATAATTAATTAAGTGATCAAAAGGAACTAATTAAATATGGACTCTTAGATATATATGTGTAGTGGGTCAAGTTCATTTAGGTTGGGCTAAGTCTTCATGGATAGTCCATGGAGCTTTAACCCATGGATCCTAGGAAATGAAAGGTCATGGGTATTAGGGTTTAACCCTAATCCTCCACACTATATAAAGGGTCTTATGGTTCATGAAATTAGGCTAGTGGCTAGTGTGGATACACTAAAGAGGGCAATAACCGATTTCATAGTGTGAGCCAAGTATCCATATTCTCTAAAGGTTTTCCAAGGTGTTTTGGTGATTTGTGATTCCACTTGAGGCTTCCACACTATTGGGGCTAAGCTCTTAGAGTTCAAGACCTCAAGCTTCATTAAAAGGTATGTATTCTAACTTGTTATATTACCCAAGTATGCTAGATAAGGTAACACCTTGGAATATTCATATTTGCATGTATAATAGAGAAAACATAGATCCAAAGTATTTAGGGTTGCATGTACACTTAGGAGTGTTAGAATGCTCAAAACCCAACAGTGGTATCAGAGCCATGGGTTGTTTTCTGTTATATTGATGCAAATGTTTTATTTTCAAAGTTGGAAAAAAAAAAGGGAAAAAAACATGAAGTTTGTCAAATTTTAAGATAATTACTTGTTTTGTGAAAAACTAATTATTTGTAAAATTTGAATCATTTGCTATATGAGTTGAATTATGTCAAATTTAGTAAAAGATAAAATTATATGATTATTTTATTAGTTTTAAAAGTTTGATCTAAATAGTTTTTTTTGAAACCTCCATAAGTTATGGATATGAAAAGGTTTTAAAAAAATTGATTTAAAGTTTTTATGGAGTTACAAAATTTGGTGTTAATGTTTTAAAGAATTCCATAACTTATTCTTAAGTTATGGAACATGAAAAGTTTCATCATAAAACAAGCATTTAACTCCATAAGTTATGATTACCAAAAGTTTTATGTTTCCTTGATTTATGAGTTAGTTTAGATTAATTGAAAAAAAAAATTGTGTTTTAGTTGTTTTCAATCCTAATTAATCTAGAGGTAGTTCATAAAATGTGTTTTTGTAACTTGTCCTCAAGGTACATAAAAGGTCATACTTATGAATCTTAAAACTCATAAAAGTGCCATAGGTTACATAAAAAAAAATGAAGAGTCTTTTTCATTAAATAGTATTATGACTCCATAACTTGTCCTCAAGTTATGGATGTTTAAGAGTCACTTCTTTAAAAGTGTTATTAAAGAATAAGAGGTTACATAAAAAATGAAGAGTCTTCATTTTAATGAACCATTAAACTCATAAGTTATGAAATGAAAAGTTTTGAATAGTTTCAAAAACTTGCCCTCAAGTTTTGGAATTTGTAAAATTTTCACTTATGAATATTTTAATTCCAAGTTAAGCCCTTATAATTTTAAAAGTTAAAATTCAACCCTTATACTTTATAATATTATAAGTTAATAATATATATATATATATATATATATATATATATATATATATATATATATATATAAGAGTAAAGTCGTCTTACCATTAGTAGCCCTCATTCACGAAGCTGGTCTATAAGGGGGGGGGGGGGTATAAGGTTATTGCCTATAAAATGGCAGTTTAATGGGTGTCCACTCTCACCCACCGCTTCCTTGACCGGTGGAGGGTCGTTAGCCGAACGGGTAGGACAAGGACTATAATTCTCCATTCATTAAAAGTATTAATGATAATACTAAGTAACTAAACTTTTTATAAATTCCCAATCTTAGTTATTTAGGAAAATGTGAATTTGGTGCTAACCCATGAAATTACACTTTGCACTTTGCTTAATTCGTTAGTGGAGCGCGTGTGGGTAACCGGCACACTAACCTGGATTTAACAAGGTAGGCAAAGGGTAACTTAATGTTTATCATAGTATCGTTGGAGCGCGTGTGGTTAACCGGCACATCGATTGAGGGGTAAATATTAAGGCTACCAAGTATATTTGCATGGTTATTCACACCTTGTTTTGTGATCCTCGGCATCCCAGTCACAAAACCTGAAGGGCACACTCGAGATTGAAACATGCCTTTGAAAAGTTCAATGAATCTCAAAAGAATCTAGGAGTTTCAAAACCAATTAAAACCTAATAATACATTTCGTTTATCTTGGTGGAAATTGGTGAATCGTCATTCACCTACCTTCAAATATTTTATAGCTTGGATTACGGCATCCCTCTTCCAAGTTATAAAATAGTTTGCTGGGTCCTAGCCTTAATATTTCATATTGGGTGTTATATTAAGGACTTTAGATCAACTATCTTGAATATCTCCCAAAAAGATGTCTGGTTCAGACATCTATGATCCTCCCAAATCTCTTGGAACTTCACTTCCTCCACCTCCTCCAACTATTCTCCCTAACCCACAAGTTCAAGGTCACTCAAGCCCTATTGGCAAGCAAGGTCTATGTGTGATCGCATCTTGGAGATGAAGTCACATATTGACAAGCCGAGAGAGTTGGGTGTCAAACTCTTGAGAAAGTTGGTGGTTCAATCACTTTCTAAGTCACATAGTGAATTCCTTTGGAACTACTATGAAACAGACTATGACATGACCCTTAATGATCTTATCTATTTGCTTGGTGCTGTTGAATCAACAATAATTTGGAGCACTGGGAGAGCAAATTTGATTAGTAGATCAACTTCCCAAACTACCATGGACATTGACAATGGTAACATTGGATATCTAGAAAAGCCTTCTCTTCCCAAGGAAAGGGATTGACCATAGTCAACTAGGTTGACCAAATGGTAAAGAGAAAGGCTACGTCTACGATAGTCCCATGTATCATTCCCAAAGAGTCCCTATGTTTCTCTTTCCAAAGGAAGGGGCATTGATTGCGAAGCAACCTATTTACCTGAAAGATCATAAGGTTGATCAAGTCAAGAAGATTGACTCTACTTCAGGTAAAGTCCACTATCTAACTCTGTTAAGTTTCTATTATGAGATTCTTGTTACATGATGTGACTGGGTTACATGTTGATGTTTTAAGAATCAAAGAAAAGTGAAGAAACTTAAAGGAAGTATATGTTGATTCTGATCGCGAAGATGGATCTCGATCACATGGTTCTGTGATCATAATTTTGAGATGTTGCTTAGGAGTTATGATATATTGCTTAGGAATAGATAACAACAAAGTTTTTCATGTGCTTTTGCACTGTAAGGATAGTTTTTCCGCAAAGTTTTTAAAATAAAAGAAAAAAAATTTATTTTATTTATTTTAAAATATCCTTACAATGGCATTTATGAAAAGGAAAAAAATTGTTGATTATATGATTCCATTAATAGCAAGAGTGGAAATTTGAATTTGATTCTTTCATTTGTGGTAGTGTCTAAAATTTCCAAATAAGGAAAGATTCTCATCACCCAAGTTTCAGTTGGATAGAAACTTGGAATCATGCAAGTTGTATAGTATGATGAATGAGATCTTTCAAGCATTGGAAAATTAAGACTAATTACTTGTTCACATGGATGTGTGAGTCAAGTAAAGGACTAAGGGATCGAGTACACATTCTTGTGCACTGATCAAGCCCACCACAAATGTAACTTGAGTGACACATCTTAAAGAAGGTTTATTAACACTAGTGAAATGTAAGAGTAAAAGGTTTTCTACTCTTGTACATTTGAATTTGGTAAGTTGTGATGTTTTGGATAAAACAGAGACCAACTTAGGCCAATTGTGTTAATTGTTTGTCTTGATTAGAATCCACACTATCTCTTGAATATTTGGCAAGAAAGTCTTATAGGTCAAGGAGACAGTGGGAGTCTAAAAGATCCTGAAAGGGTTTCAAGAAGTAATCAAGAATAAAACCTGTATTTTATCACTAGCACACAACTAGAGGTTTATAACCTATCGTGTTGACATTTATGTGCCCATTCCAGTTAAGTTGTCTATATATATTTGAGTTCTACATGTTGTCAATTGTTTGCATAACTACTTGGAAGCAATGGCAGACCCTTGTGCTGCTAGGTGGCAAGAGGTTAAGATTGCACAAGTTCAATCCATATGAGTTAGGATTTGTCACTAACCTAGTCTTGTGATTATGGTTTGACAAATTTACATGGATAAGAACACATACACCATAAAATCTAAGTGTCATATGGTTTCTCTCCGATTCATGAAAATGATGGTGAGGAAATTCTTTCACTAAGTAGATTTTAAGTAGATAGCAATTGTGATATTTGCAGTTCTCAAAGTCGTTAGTGGAGCGTGCGTGGTTAACCGGCACACTAACATTGACTTATGAGAAATGGCAAAAGGTCTAAACAATTGAGACTATGATTATGGCATCCCTTTTTATAGTTCTGAAATTGTTTAGACACACCTGTGATCTATCTAAGATAAGGTGTATGATTTTGATAAAGTCTTATCAAAGCAATCTACTATCAGAAATCTGAACTTTGGTAAGAATGTCAATAAAGTATTGACTTCTAGAGGTCCAGCTGTTTTCTGGATACATGTCAAAGCTAGTGGGAGCATAAGTGCTATGCTAATAATCATGATGTTAGTGGGAGCATGATAATTATGATAAGTATTGCAAGTTAGCAATGTTAATTATAGAAAACAAAAGTTTCAATTCGTGAGGTTGCAGGGGTTGAAAAAGTTGTTTTGCTATAATTAAGGGAGAGGAAATTATACTTCATTTCAATTCTAAAAAGCTTAGATTGAGTTTATAATCATTCCAAATAGCTTATATTGAGATTTTAATCACCTTTAGTCAAGAATATATATATGAATTTCATGTTGGATTGGTTCAACTTAAGAAAATTCTATATATTGCGTTCTCAAAATTTGATTATGATTATGACATCCCTTTTCATAGTCAAATTTTGAGAATATGGCAAACAAAAAATTATTATTATGGCAAAAGACTGGTCTAGAACCATGTCTTTATGTGAAACATCATGAATCGTGTCCCATTTACTTTAGGTACAAGATCGATTACATGTGCTATAATATTTATCCTTTCTGAATTTTACAAATGCCTTGGGGCATTAAGGGGAACAATTTCTAGAATTAGATATGACTAAAGTGATTAAGCAATTGTCGAGGACAATCTAAGGTTTACCAAAGATTGGTTGCTCAAGGACAGTTGGAATTATACTGTTTAATATTGGAAGGACCATATTGACATAGTCTGATAAGAGGCAACTCTTGTTCAGAAGCGGTAGTCAAAATGGGAATATTGAGTTGTCTTCATAGGTGGAAGCAATCTGTGTAAGGTTAAAGAAACTTAATGCAAGAAGCATTTTCAAAGCAATGCGCTTTGAGTTTGAGACATCGTTTCCATGAAATTGCTCTCCATTGGGATACTCTGTAATGATTGTTGCCAAGCCTTTGTGGCTTTGTGCATAATCATTACAAGAGGAACAGTGCATATAAGTTTAAAATCTAAACAGATTTTGATAAATGATAGGAATTTGGAATTCTTACATTTAAGATAAGGATTTGGGAGTGTGAAAAGAGAATCATTGAAATTATGTTCAATTGATCTAGTTCACAAAGAAAAGGATCATAGACAAACATAGAGTTCATACTTGGTGTATGGCAAAGCTATTGTTTTGAAAAACATAGTGTACATGCTTGGAGCATGGGACAACTAGTGTTTTTAATTCAACTATAAAGTTGATAAAACCGAAACAATGAATAATGAGTAATCAGTATGGTGATAAATAAAAAGTGTTCTATTTATATTCATAGGTTTTGATACCATATTGGATTCAATTATTCTTGTGTTTCATTTTGCATGTTTTGACTTCCAGAATAAACTAGGTCATTCTTCCCGAATGACTAAGTTATTCAAACCATCCACAGTTGGTCATATGTTCGAAGTAGATATGAATCAAGACTGTCATGGGTTGGCTTGTAGAGGTCTAAGATGTTGGACAAAGTGGTCTACAACACTCATGAGTGCTCATAAGTTCTGAGTATTAGATTCAACCCACGCTCATTGGAATCACTTCATGGATTTTATCACGAGTGATCATGAGACGATAATATCCTATATTCTTCAAACCTAGAGATATGAGTTGTTACTATGAGTTGGTTGTACATTGATTGCACGAAAACGCATTCGGTAACTCGATGTTATAAAACGTGCCTTTGTGTATGATTCAACAAGTAGTAGAACAAGCCATATGAGTCGAAGTTTATCCATTCCTCTTACCTTCGGGATAAAAGCGATATCCGTGGGCCCCTCGATGATTTAATGATGACACATGTGAGTGCTTGGCCAAGCCAGGACTGATTTGATTTGTTCAATCAGTCAGTCATCATAAATCGGAAATCGGGAAACAACAAATGGACAGAGAGAATGATTGATAATCCATGTCTCAGTCCATATGATATCTAGAATGGAGGAATATATGATCCCTTATCTAATGGACAAGTCATTGACAAAGGTCAGAGTTCGTTGACAAGATCAGAGTTCAACAACGGCTTTAAGAGCTACGATTGCCAGTTGGTTTTTTAAGTCATACTTAATAATAGTTTTAGACTTATCCAAGTGGGAGACTGTTGGATTAATGTCTAAGTCCATAACTATATTTGGTATGTACTTGACCCGACCCGGCATGGTCCATTTGGGTTGCACTTCACCGACACAATTTATATGGACAGTCTTTTGAGAATAGTATATTTATGATTTATATTAATATATTATAAGTTCTAATATATTAATATATAATCATATTATTTCATTAGTATTGATCAAGAATTAATTTATTATTAATTAAGTGATCAAAAGGAACTAATTAAATATGGACTCTTAGATATATATGTGTAGTGGGCCAAGTTCATTTAGGTTGGTTTAAGTCTTCATGGATAGTCCATGGAGCTTTAACCCATGGATCCTAGGAAATGAAAGGTCATGGGTATTAGGGTTTAACCCTAATCCTCCACACTATATAAAGGGTCTTATGGTTCATGAAATTAGTCTAGTGGCTAGTGTGGATACACTAAAGAGGGCAATAACCGATTTCATAGTGTGAGCCAAGTATCCATATTCTCTAAAGGTTTTCCAAGGTGTTTTGGTGATTTGTGATTCCACTTGAGGCTTCCACACTATTGGGGCTAAGCTCTTAAAGTTCAATACTTCAAGCTTCATTAAAAGGTATGTATTCTAACTTGTTATATTACCCAAGTATGCTAGATAGGGTAATACCTTGGAATATTCATATTTGCATGTATAATAGAGAAAACATAGATCCAAGGTATTTAGGGTTGCATGTACACTTAAGAGTGTTAGAATGCTCAAAACCCAACAGACTCAACTCGCCAAGTTGACTCATCAACTCGCCGTGTTCTATAACTCAAAAACCCTGAAATCGTGATCCAACTCGTCGAGTCATCCCCCTGACTCGCCGAGTTCCCTGGCTACGCATAATCGTGATAAAGCGAGTCAACTCGTCGAGTCCCTTCATAGACTCGGCGAGTTCTACCTTAAACTGAATCAGGACATAACGACTCAACTCGTCGAGTCCTTCCCTGGACTCGCCGAGTTCCTCAATCTGTTTGGGGCATCTTAAGGGATTAAGCCCCTACTCTCCAAATCCAAACTCCATACTTCATCCACATTCTGGAAATTCCCTCTCAAGGGTAAAGTTTCCAACTTTTCCCGTTATTAGTCCTTCTTAATGGGTTTAGGTAAGACCTTAGTTCTCTAGGACATAGATATTGGTCAAAAAGCCATAATACTCCAAACTAAAGCATACTAACAGAGTTCTAGGCCTTAGACATCATTTGACACGTAAAGCTCCTACCTTTCCTTCCATGCATGGTCTTTTGGGGCTTAAAAGGCCATAATAACACCTTAAAGCTTGCATGGGGCTTCCTGATGGGTTTTAGTATACTACAACATCCTATGGTGCACATACAACCCTAAATGCTTTGGATCTATGTTTTCTCTAATTATACATGTAATATTGTTTCCAAAGCATTAAGCCTACAACTATCATGAAAATGACATAATCAACATAAAATAGAGTTATAGAATTACCTCTTTGTTGTAGCTTGTAGACTTCTTGAGTTTGGCCATTAAGAACTTAGTTCCCTAAGTGTTGCACCTCAAATGGAATCACAAAACACCACCAACAATGGAGGAATTGAGAGAGAAAACTTGCACTCATAAATCGGCTATAGCTCTTCCAAGAACACTAGGGTGCCGATTTTAAGAGCTAATGGGTTTCTTATATAGTGTGGCAAAACTAGGGTTACACCATGTAAAACCTAATGTCCATGACCTTCCATATTCCTTAGGCTCCATGGGTTTAAACCTCTATGGATCATCCATGGGTTGTCACATGGTTTTAGCCCAACCTAAGGAATCATGGATCATTTGCCCACACCATAAGTATGAATGATTTTACCAAATCAACCCCTTATATTTAATTAGTCTCTTTTGATCACAAAATTAATTCCAAATTAATTGTTGATCAATACTAATTAATTTAACATACACGTTCAGTTATCGTGTTATAATATTATGAAATATTATATAATTATGAGCATTGAGTTCTAACGGATAGTTTTTACTAGAAATGAAGTAAAAATATGTTTAGAATCAATCGGAAAATATTGGAAGTCTTATGAGATTCCAATTAAAAGACAAATATCGAAATTCAACGAAAATATAAAATTTGAAATAAGTAAAATTTTATTATTGAAAGTTGTAAAGAATCTCGTTATAAACATTTAAACGATACCTCATCGAAATCCGAGTTATAACGAAGAAGTTATGACCAATAGAAGATCCGCGACAAAACCGACACGACGCCGAATGATGTAAAAAGTGAGTTTTGATAAACTACTTTTTAGCTTTAGTAATCTAAATGAAATTCGTAGTATTTGTTAAACCGAGAATTTTGATAAAAAGAACGCCCAAATCTGACTTTGTATGAGGAAGTTATGATTTTTCTAAGTTTCAGCTTAGCAGTAGACAGCTAAAAACTCGAATTTTAGATCTAGTGATTATTAGCCAACACAACCTGAACGAGAATCGAAGGTCTCGTCACTAGTAGTACAACGATAAAAAGACTGACGAAAACGGATGTCGGATGAAGAAGTTATGAATTTTTAACGGATTTTCCTGTCCCGGTCTGTTAAAAATAATAATATTAAAAATAAATTCAAAATTAGCCGATGAAGTCTAAACAAAAGCTGTAGAGCATAATTTTCCCTACGCGTGCACATAAAGAACGTAAAAAACGGAGCTCGTATGCGAAAGTTATGGATTTTAGAAGTTTTTGGCACAAAAATCGAGAATAATTGGATAATACCGAGAAAAATCGCATGAACAGTACCCCCGGACATGTCACCCGATTTCTCGCATGCGTGCCCCATGTCGGATTGTGATACGACCGAAGGGAGGCCCAACCGAAGCATGATGCATGCCGCCCCGTGTCCGAGCCGAAGACCAGCCGATGACGCGTCCGACGCGTGCCAGGTCCGAAGTTCCGAAGCGCGTGTGCTGTCCGACTTCTCGCATCCGAAGCTCGCTCCAGCCGCCGTGTGTCCCTCCTTCCTTGCTCCGGATCCGAGCCTCGCATGTATATATAGGGGCTGCGAGACTTGCCGGGTAATGTTTGATTTTTGCCCATTTTTCACCTCTTATTCCATATTTTGGCTAATTCCACTTCCCCCGAAGCCCCGATACTATTTTTAATACCCGAAACACGCCCCAAAGTGCCCAAAGACCCCGAGAAATTTATCTTTTCGGTTTGAAGCTCAACCTTCACAGAGCCCGGTTTTCAATAAATCTCTCGGTTTTTATAGAAGAAAGTCAATTATAGTAACGAAGTGCTGCCCAAATTACTATTTTAACCCTCGGTTATTTCACGGTGAGTTCAATATATAGGAACAATTGTATGTTATGTGTTATATATGCAATGTGCTTTTCAGTGTTATTATTCCGGGTTATTTTCCCGTGTTATTTTGATTCCTGCTATTTATGATGGCAAAGCTATACCTTTGACCATGTGATCAGTGAAAGGACTTAGATTCACAGTGGTACTGCTATGTAGCCTCTGGCCATGTAGAGCATGTCTCTGTAACAGAATGACTTCTATTCTATGGCACTGTCAGATGGTTAGACAGGGCTATAATCCTGAAATCTACCGATATGTTTAAATCAGAAAGTGTATGTCTTCTGTGCCATTTGGGCCGAAGCTTTATTGATCGTATATCTTTGTATCAAATCATTGATTGATATGGAAAGTTTGTCACATAATTCACATATGCATTTGTTGTTCCTTGTTCCTCTTTGCTTCTGACATATTAAAGTATATATATGGCATAACGTTATATTGTATCTATTATTGAACTCACTAAGCGTCACCGCTTACCCCTCTCAGTGTTTAACAATTGTAGGAGATAAGTAACAAGTATGGTTATATACTGTCGGAAGATGTAGAATAGTTTTTACTATTACTTTTGTATTTCGGTTTATGTTTGTATATAATTACAATATCCTGGGTAGTTATGTAAAATATTAAAACATAGTCGCTTTGTATGCAATCTTTTGTAATCACTTTATCAATGTAAGATATTGTTTTATAAATATGCATGTAGCATGTTTTGGAGTAACAATTGTCAAGTATGAAAGTTTGGGTCTTTTAGAAATACGAAAGTTTAGAAAGGGGTTCTTTCAATCATGGTATCAGAGCGCTAGTTTAAGCGAACTAAATATCACGGATTGGTATTTAGACTTAAACTGTCTAACGTTCAATATATGAACGGAGTCATTTGTAAGTATATGGATACAAACCATAGGAAAGACTTAAGTGGTGTATTGGGTAGTGATAAACCCTAGGATTCTAAAATATTAAGTTACTTTAAAAATTTTCAGAGAATTAGTTTAAGTGAACTAGGAATTTTGAGAATTTCTAGACTTAAACATAGATTGTTAAGGGACGATGATACAATATGTATCTAGTATACTTTAGGTTGAATATCTAAATGGACAAACACTAGAATATTAGAGGAGAAATGCCTTATATAGTAATATGTGCTAAATGATAAATGGATATAGCATGCCTTAGGTTTCTTACTTATATTGCTATTACTTGAGAAAGTTTAAGGTCTGTTGCCGACCTTGGTTTGGAAGTGAAATTCCTTTCGAATTAGGAGAAATGTTAGGATATGCTAGATCGAGCTTATGCATAAAAGAATTCTTGAAGATGAATTTAGGAAATCCAAGATATGTTTGATAGAAACGCGAAATCCCCAGTTGAGTCTAGGTGAAATTTTCGTATGTACTTGTTTGAACACATTCATGTGTGATAAGTTCCTTTGTAAAAATTCTTGATATGGTGACTTGGGGAATGCGAGACAATTCTTGGAACGAGTATGAGTAGGTGTGAATGGTAGTAGAGGCCTATACTACCGGAAGCACATGACTCACACTTGGATCATGGAAAGTCACAAGGTTACCAAGAAACTAGTAATCGATTCCGTTTTTGTTCGAGTACGTCATTACCTTTGTTTCGGTGATGACTAAGAAGATGATTTTCGTTCAGACCTTAATGGTCGTAAAGAATCGAGTCCGACTAAAATAGATATGCAAAGTGAGGTGATTAGTTCAGAGAACCATGTCTCGTGTAGTGACGAAAATTTAGTCAAAGAATTGAAGAATGAGATGGTCAGACGGAAAGACCAATTCAAACGGTAGAATATATTCTTTGTGCATATGTCTTGGAGTTGGTGCACATCAAGTGGAAACACCATCGAGGCCCAAATTATAATTAGGAAAATAAGAATGAGATAAGAGCGAAATATTCCCAGTCATTTTTATCGTTATGATTTCGGGGACGAAATCCTCAAAAGGAGGAGGTATTTGTAACATACACGTTCAGTTATCATGTTATAATATTATGAAATATTATATAATTATGAGCATGGAGTTCTAACGGATAGTTTTTACTAGAAATGAAGTAAAACTATGTTTAGAATCAATCGGAAAATATTGGAAGTCTTATGAGATTCCAATTAAAAGACAAATATCGAAATTCAACGAAAATATAAAATTTGAAATAAGTAAAATTTTATTATTGAAAGTTGTAAAGAATCTCGTTAGAAACATTTAGGCGAAAACCTCATTGAAATCCGAGTTATAACGAAGAAGTTATGACCAATAGAAGATCCGTGACAAAACCGGCACGGCGCCGAATGACGTAAAAAGTGAGTTTTCGATAAACTACTTTTTAGCTTTAGTAATCTAAACGAAAGTTGTAGTATTTGTTAAACCGAGAATTTTGATAAAAAGAACGCTCAAATCTGACTTCGTATGAGGAAGTTATGATTTTTCTAAGCTTCAGCTTAGCAGTAGACAGCTAAGAACTCGAATTTTAGATCGAGTGATTATTAGCCAACACAACCTAAATGAGAATTGAAGGTCTCGTCATTAGTAGTACAACGGTAAAAAGACCGAAGAAAACGGATGAAGGATGAAGAAGTTATGAATTTTTAACGGATTTTCCTGTCCCGGTCTGTTAAAAATAATAATATTAAAAATAAATTCAAAATTAGCCGATGAAGTCTAAACAAAAGCCGTAGAGCATAATTTTCCCTACGCGTACATATAAAGAACGTAAAAAACGGAGCTCGTATGCGAAAGTTATGGATTTTAGAAGTTTTTGGCACAAATATGAACTTTCTTTATGATGCAACTCAAAGTATACGTCCATACGATTCCAAAAATATAGAGAACGTCTAAATCTGACTTCGCGTGAAGAAGTTATGATAAACCCAAACACTATAAATCTCTATAATAAAAGGAATTTAAAATAGACTTAGAATTAGCTATTGGAGTCTAAAATAGAGTTGTGGTACTCGTAAGTACCTATGCGTGGATATAAAGAACGTCAAAAACGGAGTTCGTATGCAAAAGTTATGACCTTCCGAAGTTACAGCTGTCTAAGAGCATGACACATGTCAGAAACCCTAAGGTCTATGGAACGATAACCCAAAAGCTCACCACGTGAGCAAGGTTTTCTCACGACGTGAGGACGCTGCAGTACACTAATCGGAGCTTGAAAACACGCGTTAAGGCTATGGGATGACTCATGGAAGTTCACGACGTGAACCTATCATGTTCACGATGTGAATGAGCCCAGAACAACCTATAAATAGCGATCAAAGCTCATTCAATCCTTACACCTTTTACTTCGTTTCTCTCTCGTTTCCCGAAGGTCGTTTCCCTTCCCGAGCCTGACAATGACGAGTCGCTGACTGTTTCTAGTTAGATTCCATAAAATCACACTACTAAGGTGAGTTTCACGGCCCCACTTTTTAATGTTTTCGGGAGAAAACGCATGCTAAATATTATATAAAAGTTAATATTATGTTTATATGATAGTATGTTTGTATCAACGTAAATAGTTATATTAACCGGGATATAGTTGTTTTATATCGTATATACTTAGAATATATCTAATATATCTAAGACATACAACTATCTTAAACTTGTTAGCATGATGTTATCATAGATTATACTAATGTAGCCTCGAAGTTATACTCGGGAGTTCTATATGTGTTATAGTCTCGGAATTATACTCTGGAGTTCTATATAAACTATTTGTGTTATATCCCAGAAGTTATATTCGGGAGTTATATATATATACTTGTTAAGTATGTTACTATTATTGGTTTTATGTTAGATAAAACCTAGTTTTATGTCAAGTTATAGTTGTTGTACTGCCTAAATATTATGAAATTAGGAGTAATGTTTAAAAGCATTGTCTAGTAACTTAGGGTTTCAGACACGAATATGCTTTGTTGTTAGAGTTATAGGAAGCCGACAAAGTCAACATGAGCTACCTCATTCATCAACTAAGATTGGGAATCGTAGTGGAAATCCTCTGACCTGTAACCGTTAATCCCGTGTGAGCAAGGAAGTTGTGCATGGATCTATGTGGGTTAACGCCCCATCCGTGGTTGTTGGCTACAACCCAATGGTTTTACGGTGGACTATATATCTATGCGGGTTGACGACCCCACCCATGGTTGCTAGCTACAACCCAACGGTCTGCGGGTAACGAACTGTCCTATTGATTGTTATGGACCCGGCGTCGATGAAGTGTACGGGGGAAGTATTTACCTTGGTGGAATCCTTTATGGCACCAATGGTGGTTTTATTGTGGCACCAATGGAGGAACCATTGGTGGGATATCTTTTAATCAGAGGTTTGTATGTCTAGTAGCGGTTACGGACTCATGGTAGCACAACTTTAGAAGCATTATACTTTGTCGATATATAAGTATGAATGTTAAGTATAAGTTTCCCAAAGACTTATTCTCTAAGTACAAGGAACTTGTAGGTATACTACTTTCACATTAAGTAGACAATTATACCTAGAACACTTACTCGTATAGAATCGAAATAGATTTATACATAGCGGTTTTACTCGTATAGAATTGAAATAGATTTATACGTAGAGGTTTTACTCGTATAGAATTGAAGTAAGATTTATACGTAGCAACCGTAGTTTGTATGGGATTACAATCATTTATTCATAATATGTGAAACTTATAGGTATATCACTTATTTAATAAGTAAACCATTATACCTAATATATATACTAAATGTTGGAGAGTCAAAATGATACTTTCAAAACTATACTTTTAAACTTGAGAAAAAGTTTTATTTTATATGGAGTCAAAACCTGTGAGCTCACCAACTTTATGTTGACGTATTTTTAAAATGCATGTGTTTTCAGGAAGTTGATAACTATGATACAAGAAATGACGCTACAGTGCCCGGTGTTTCCGCCAACGGCTGGGAGTATGACAGATTGGTATAAGAGATATTAACTATAGTGAACTAGTACTTTCTTAGGAAAGCACGACTATAGTCTAGGACTTACTCTTTAGGTTTAGGTATATCCCTTAACCTACAAATAGTTTTTTTTATTAATTATACGACTGAAGGACTACTTACGGGAGCGGTGACAGATTAGACACGTTGTTTGGGTTGCTGGATTTCAGAACGACTATATGCTAAAATGATCCTGCGCACCGACTGTCCTGACTGACCGGTACCTTATCAGCTAGACCTGAAGTAACAAACAATAATTAATAATACTCAGTAAGATAACAAACACAAAGATATAGATTTATGTATGAACTCAGTCCCACGATGAGAACACATGTATAACCCAAAAATATAGAAAACCTAAACGCTCGATAGCAATACAACGCAATGTTTTAGGTCAAACACCTTAGTCGATTTTTATTGTACATGGGCCAAACCACAACTAAACGTAGACTGATCACCTATGTTTAATTATGGTTAGACTGATGCACAACTAAAATTGGATACGGTGTTTGATAGACTAAAACACTTGAAGATTCTAGAAGATTAAAGATAGATCTCAGATCAGGGTACCATCAACTCAGAATACAAGAAGACGATGTTCCGAAGACAACATTTAGGACTCGGTATGGTCATTAAGAGTTCTTAGTAATGCCTTTGGATTAAACAACACTCAAACAATGTTCAAGGACCTCATGAATAGTGTTTGCAAACCGTACTTGGATAAATTTGTGATAGTAGTTATCAATGATATACTGATATATTTACAAACCAAGGAAGAACACAGTCAACACTTGCAAATAATCTTGGAACTACTAAGAAAAGAAAAGTTGTACGCCAATTTCTCCGAATGTGAATTTTGGATTAGAAAAGTACAAAATTTTAGAACATGTAGTTCGTAACAAAGGGAATCATATCGAACCTTCCAAGATTGAAGCAATTAAGAATTAGAAAGCACCAAAGCCGCCAACAATAGTGCGTTAGTTCTTAAGGCTTTCTGGCTACAACTGTAGATTCATAGAGAATTTCTCCAAGGTAGCCTAGCCGCTTACAACACTAACCCAGAAAGATATGAAGTTCAACTGGAAAGACAAACAAGAAGCTGCTTTTCAGAAACTAAAGAAATGTTGTGTATGCACCAATCCTATCCCTCCCAGATGGGATAGAAGATTTAGTCGTATACTGCGACACATCAAATCAAGGATTGGGATGTGTGTTGATGCAAAGAGGAAAATTTATTGCTTACACATCTCGACAAATTAAGGTGCATGAGAATAATTACACTACCCATAACCTTCAATTGGGAGCTGCAGTTTTTGCACTGAGAAGTCAGAGACACACAATTGGCCAGAGAACATATATGTGATACCTTATGTGCCGAGCCATAAATAATCCACGAGACAACTCAAAATATCATGCAAATTAAGGATCGATTAAAGGCAGCACGTGATCGTCAGAAGAGTATGCTGACTTAAGACGTAAGCCTTTGGAATTCCAAGTTCGAGATGGAGTAATGTTAAAGGTATCTCCTTGGAAAACCATAATTCGATTCGGCAAATGAGGCAAACAAAACCCATAGTATATAGGACCTTTTGAAATTCTAGCAAGAATTGGTTCTGTCGCATACCAACTCAAGTTACCTCAAGAGCTAAGCAATGTACACAATATTTTTCACGTGTCAAATCTCAAAAGATATCTATCCGATGACACTCATGTTGTACCTCTCGACGATATACAAGTCAATACCAAACTCAACTTTGTAGAAGAACCTGTCGAAATCATGGGTCGAGAAGCCAAACGATTAAAACAAAGTCGTATTCCCATAGTGAAAGTTCGATGGCACTCTTTACGAGGACCTGAATTTACTTGGGAATGTGAAGATCAGATAAAACAAAAAATACCCCCAACTATTTAACAAAACCCCATCCACAAGATAACTTTCGGGACGAAATTATTCTAAATTAATTCTTGATCAATACTAATTAAATAATATGATTTCATATTAATATATTAGAACTGATAATATATTAATAAATCATGAATATCCTCTTATCAAAATGTAACACCAGTCAAAATAGGTCAATAACAATCACATGTGATTATGCCAATCATGTAATGTGATTTTGTTAAACTATTAATGTGATAAACTTAATATGTAGTTCATGATAAATTCTAATACAAATATGAACTTTCTTTATGATACAACTCAAAGTATACGTCCATACGATTCCAAAAATATAGAGAACGTCTAAATCTGACTTCGCGTGAAGAAGTTATGATAAAACCTAACACTATAAATCTCTATAATAAGAGGAATTTAAAATAGACTAAGAATTAGCTATTGGAGTCTAAAATAGAGTTGTAGTACTCGTAAATACCTACGCTTGGATATAAAGAATGTCAAAAACGGAGTTCGTATGCAAAAGTTATGACCTTCCGAAGTTACAGCTGTCTTAGAGCATGACACTTGTCGGAAACCCTAATCTAACTGGACTCACGACGTGAGCATAAAAACTCACTACATGAGGAGTCAAAACGCCACATTTCGAAGCTAGAAGTCTATGGAACGATAACCTAAAAGCTCACGGCGTGAGCAAGGTTTTCTCACGACATGAGGATACTGCAGTACACTAATCGGAGCTAGAAAACACGCGTTAAGGCTATGGGATGATTCATGGAATTTCACGATCTGAACCTATCATGTTCACGAAGTGAATGAGACCAGAACAACCTATAAATAGCGATCAAAGCTCATTCAATCCTTACACCTTCTACTTCCTTTCTCTCTCATTTTCCGAAGGCCGTTTCCCTTGCCGAGCCTGACAACGACGAGCCGCTGACCGTTTCTAGTTAGATTCCATAAAATCACACTACTAAGGTGAGTTTCACGACACCACTTTTTAATGTTTTCGGGAGAAAACGCATGGTAAATATTATATAAAAGTTAATATTATGTTTATATGATAGTATGTTTGTATCAACGTAAATAGTTATATTAACCGGGATATAGTTGTTTTATATTGTATATACTTAGAATATATCTAATATATCTAAAACATACAACTATCTTAAACTTGTTAGCATGATGTTATCATAGATTATACTAATGTAGCCTCGGAGTTATACTCGGGAGTTCTATATGTGTTATAGTCTCGGAGTTATACTCGGGAGTTCTATATATACTATTTGTGATATCTCGCTGAAGTTATATTCAGGAGTTATATATATACTTGTTAAGTATGTTACTATTATTGGTCTTCTGTTAGATAAAACCTAGTTTTACGTCAAGTTATAGTTGTTGTACTGCCTAAATATTATGAAATTAAGAGTAATGTTTAAAAGCATTGTCTAGTAACTTAGGGTTTCAGACACGAATATGCTTTGTTGTTAGAGTTATAGGAAGTCGACAAAGTCTACATGAGCTACCTCATTCATCAACTAAGATTGGGAATCTTAGTGGAAATCCTCTGACCTGTAACCGTCAATCCCGTGTGAGAGAGGAAGTTGTGTATGGATCTATGTGGGTTAATTCCCCATCTGTGGTTGTTGGCTACAACCAAATCGTTTTTACGGTGGATAATAGATTTATACGGGTTGACGACCCCACCCGTGGTTGCTAGCTACAACCCAACGGTCTGCGGGTGACGAACTGTCCTATTGATTGTTATGGAACCGTCATCGATGAAGCGTACGGGGGAAGTATTTACCTTGGTGGAATCCTTTATGGCACCAATGGCGGTTTTATTGTGGCACCAATGGAGGAACCATTGGTGGGATATCTTTTAATCAGAGGTTTGTATGTCTAGCAGTGGTTACAGACTCATGGTAGCACAACTTTAGAAGCATTATACTTTGTCGATATACAAGTATGAATGTTAAGTATAAGTTTCCCAAAGACTTATACTCTAAGTACAACGAACTTGTAGGTATACTATTTGCTCATTAAGTAGACAATTATACCTAGCACACTTACTCGTATAGAATTGAAATAGATTTATACGTAGCGGTTTTACTCATATAGAATTGAAATAGATTTATACGTAGCGGTTTTACTCGAATAAAATTGAAGTAAGATTTATACGTAGCAACCTTAGTTTGTATGGGATTACAATCCTTTATTCATAATATGTGAAACTTATAAGTATATCACTTATTTAATAAGTAAACCATTATACCTAATATATATACTAAATGTTGTTGAGTCAAAATGATACTTTCAAAACTATACTTTTAAACTTGAGAAAAAGTGTTATTTTATATGGACTCAAAACCTGTGAACTCACCAACTTGATGTTGACGTATTTTTAAAATGCATGTGTTTTCAGGAAGTTGATAACTATGATACAAGAAATGACGTTACATTGCCCGGTGTTTCCGCCGATGACTGGGAGTGTGACACAATAGTCCATCCTTACAAATTGTTCCGGTGCCATGCAACCCAAATGGACCATGCTACTCTCGGGTCAAGTACATACCAATTATAGCTATGGGCTTAGACACTAAATCCAACAGTCTCCCACTTGGATAAGTCTAATAACTATAACTGCAAGTACGACTTAAAAGACCGACTAGCAACCGTAGCTCTTAAAAGCCGCTGTCGAAGTCCGACCTAGTCAATGACGTGTCCATTAGATAATGGATCATATATTCCTCCATTCTAGATATCATATGGACTGAGACATGGATTATAATCATTTTCTATGTCCATTTGTTTTTTCCAGATTTCCGATTTATGACGACTGACTAATTGAACAAATCAAATCAGTCCAGGCTTGGCCAAGCACTTCGGGTGTCATCACTATATCATTGGAGGCCCACATATATCACTTTTATCCCTCTAAGGGTAAAATGAATGGATAAACTTCGACTCAAATGCTTACTTGTACTTACTCATCAAATCACACACAACAATATGTTTTATAACACTAAGTTACTGGTGCATTTACATATGTCAATGTACAACCGATTTGTAAATTACAACTCACATGTCTTGGTTTCAAGAATATAAGATATTATCGTCTTGCAATCACTCGTGATAAAATCCATGAAGTGATTAAGATGAGTGTGGGTTGAATCCAATACTCGAATCTTATTCCAGGAGTACTCATGAACACTAAAGCTATGTCTAAAACACCTAGACAGACTACAGACCCATTCATGACAGTATTGCCTCAATACCTACTTCCAAAGTATGATAGACTATGGATGGTTTGAATAACCTAGTTATTTGGGAAGTCAAAACATGCAAAGTGAAACACAAGAATAATACTAATCCTATATGTCCCCAAAACTTTTGAGTGCCATATAGATTACTCATTATTCATTGTATAATGTTTCGATTTATGAACTTAATACTTGAATTAAAACAATAGCTATGCCATGCTCCAAGCATGCACACTATGTTTTTCTCTAGTCCTAAATTTGTGAAATAGATCAATTGAAAAACATTTCAATGATGCTCATTTCACAATTCCAAATATTTATTGCAAGTGTAGGAATTCCAAATTCTTGTCACTTCTTAAACTATCATGTAATGCAGCCTTTGTAATGTCATGGTACCAAAAATCACAGAGACTTGACCAACGATATTACAAAACTTTCCACTGGAGATTGATAACAAAACAATTCCAAGGAAGAGAAGTCTCAAATTCAAAGTACATTCCTTTGAACATCCTTCTTGCATAAAAGTTTCTAACTTTCTCATGTATTCTTAATCTCTAACTCCCAATATGGAAACATTCCATATCTTTCCATACGACAACTCATTATTAATAAAATCCTGTCTATTCATAATAATGTCAATATGGTCCATCCCTTTTTATACTTCCAACTAGAAGCGACCAATCCTTGGCGAACCTTAGATTGTCCTTAATTGTTGTTAACCACTTTAGTCATATCCGGTTCTAGTCCTTTTTTCCCTCTTAATGCCCTAGGCATTTGGATAATTAGAACACGAGAATATTATAGCATATGCAATCGATCCTATACCCGAAGCATATGGGATACGATTCATAATGTCTAAGATAAAGATGTGATACTTGATCAGCCTTTTGCTATAATATTTCTATTTGCCATGTTCTCAAAATTTTGATTATGAAGAGGGATGCCGTAATCATAATCAAATTTTGAGAACGCAATTAACATTTCCATATATAGAATTTCCTTATGTTGAACCATTCCAACATAAGATTCATATATATTTGACTAAATTTGTTTAAAAACTCAATCTAAGCTTTTAGATTTTGAAATTAAGTATAATTTCCTCTCCCTTAATTATAGCAATCCAATTTTTTAATTCCACAACTTTACGAATTGAAACTTTTGTTTTCTATAATTGACATTGCTAACTTGCAAAACTTACCATAATAATTATGCTCCCACTAACATAATAATTATTATCTTACTAGCATAACACTTATGCTCCCACTAGCTTTGACATGTATTCAGAAATCAGTTGGACTTCTAGAAATCAATACTTATTGACTTCCTTTCCATAGTTAAGATTTCTGATATGAGATGCTTCGATAAGACTTTATCTAGGCTTCTCAAACTCATACACCTTTCCTTAGATATCTCACATGTGTGTCTAAACAATTTTAGAACTTACAACAATAATTCTCAAATGTTTAGACCTTTTCCATTTATCACAATTCAAACTATGAAGAGGGATGCCATAATCATAATCGAATTTGAGAAAGCAAATATTACAATTGCTAACTATTAAAATCTACTTAGTGAAGGTGTTTCCTCATAATCATTTTCATGAATTGGAGAGAAACCTTATGACACTTAGATTTTATGATGTATTTGTTCCTATCCATGTGAATTTGTCATAACCATAATCACAAGACAAGGTTAGTGACAAATCCAAACTCATATGGACTGAACTTGTTCAATCTTAGTTTCTTGCCACTTGGCAGCACAAGGGCCTACCATTGATTCCTAGGTTGTTATGCAAACAATTGAGAACTTATAGATGTCACAACTAGCATTTTAGCTAGGAAATTCTAGAATCATGTAAACATCCTCTACTGTGATACTTGTAACCCTAATTTGATATTATACCCTATGCTCATTCAATGACAACAAACTTAATCAACATTCTTCAGTAAAGCCCAAAAATCTTATACAATACATCTCTTATAGTCAAATATGTGTTGAAAACCCTAAAAATCCCGGTTCAACTTTAATTTGAACTAGGATTCTCTTATTGGGCCTAATGGACCAATAAACCTTCAACTTGACTATCTTGGGCCCAGGAACCCTAATTGGGCTCTAATTGGACCCACATTCATGAAGCTTTATCATTTTGGACCATGTGAACCTAGAATAATAAATCTTATCTCTAATGGGCCTTGTTGGGCCATAAATGATTTCATTTGCCCTAATTGGCCATAACCTCTTTAATTGGGCTTCATTGGGCCGAGAACCTTATTAAGGGCCCAATGGGCCGACAAATATTATGTGGTTTCTTAAAATTCGAACAAAGCCAAGAATGGGCCCAAAACCATTTCATCATCATTCCTCTTAGCCCATTCTCGGCCCATTATGCATTAAACAAAAAAAAGAGAAAAAAAGAATTAATTTGAAAGTGACACATCATTTTGTGCATGGTGGGTTTCCATGCAACATCACCTCACATATCTCTCTCTCTTCTCTTGATATTCGGCCGAGACCCCCCCTCTCCACATCTCACTTCAAGATTTTTCAAAATCTCCAAAATCCTCTCAAGAAAAATTCCTCCTTCTTCCTCATTAAAAATCGTGGGTGTGTGTGGGTGTTTCAAGAGTGTTCATCAAGGTTTCAACCTCTTGGTAAGTTTTTATCATGTATTAACACCTACTTTCCATCTTAATACTAAGAACTCTTTCTTACATAGCTTTATTTCATGATCTAACTCCCTAGAACCAACTAAGTTCGAAAACCATCTCTAGGAGCTTGCTAGGGTCGAAATCTCCTCATCTTCTTCATAAAAAACCGAAAATTCAAAGCAAAGTGAGTTTCATACCCCTTGTTTTCGGTTTTAACATGTTTTGGGGGAGAATACAAGTTGCTATGTGTTTTTGCATGTTATGTGTGTTTTTCTTGATTTAAGTTGTGATTATGTGATGAAACACTATAGATCTCGAAAGTTACAACCAAAAGATGTGATATTTGTAAACTAAAACACTTCATACAACTTACTATAAAGATAAATGTGTTAAACATGTGAAGATTCATAAGAAACTAAACAAAATCTTGAAAAAGGGCCATTTTTGACAAATAAACAAAAAAATGAGACCTTCTTGACATTTACGGTTTTTGCAAGGGTCAAAATAGTCATTTTATTTTAAAAAGTGAGTCTTTATGATATTTATGACATTTAAGGGGCCAAAAGTGTAATTTTTGCAAAATGGGCCATATTATGCGCCTTTACGGTATTGGGCCCAAAATGTAAAAATTATGATTCTTGTGGACCAAAATGTCATTCTATACAAATTTGAGCCAAAAATGAAAATCTACGGTTTTATGGGCTGAAAATGACAACTTATACAAATTTGGGCCTAAAATGTTATTTATACAAAAACTTGGGCCGAAGATGCGTTTGTATCAAAAATTGGCTAAAAATGTAAATCCTTACAATAACGGGCTGAAAACAGAAATATATAAATATTTGGGCCAAAAATGTCAATATATATATATATATATATATATATATATATATATATATATATATATATGGGATGAAAATGTTATTTTTACAAAACTTGGGCCTAAAAGGTCATTTTATTTAAAAGGGGGCTAAAAATGTAAATTTTTATATTAATGGGTCGAATACATAAATTTATGGTTACTTGGGACAAAAATGTCAACTTACTTACAATTGGACTAAAGATGTAGATTTACGGGCTAATTGGACATAAACTATGTCTTACATGTTTAATGGGTTTTAGTGGCCCATATACATGCTAATTGGACCTAAACTATGTATTACATAGTTAATGGGCCTTAGTGGCCCATATACATGCTTATTGGACCCAAACTATACATTACATGTTTACTGGGCCATATTGGGCTACTTCATGCCTTTTGGTCCTTGTACATTCATTTACATACTCGTTGGATATTTTATTAAAAACATAGAATATACAAGCAAACATTATATAACATAATACAATAATCGCGTAAACTCAGTCAAGCTTGCTAGTGAGACATGTCGGTTGACACCTCTATCTAGGGTGTATGATCGTAGCCTGTAGTTATAACCAGAGTCTCCTGGAGGGAGAGTGAGAGTTTGTGTATAGATCTATACGGGGTGACACCCCATACCTAAGCTGTTCGCTACAGTTAGACTAGGCCAGCCTAGGGTGACAAACCTTACCATAAATCAAGTCGGCGCCTAAGGACGCCATGACAGGCGAATTCGTCATAATCAAGTATGGTTAAAACGGCTCACTTAGAAATCCTCTCCAACATAATTTTATGGAATACCCATAAAATCTTGTGGATACAAAAACATACATATACTGTTATTTGGTCTTAGGGTTGAGACCACAACACTTTTATAAACAGAAAATATAGGATTTTTCTGGGGTAATACACCGTTAAACAATATCTTTTACGTACTACAGAAAATACAGGGTTTTTATCTGGATTACATTTTTATACATTCCGAATGCTGGAAGCACACATGCATAAATACTTGATTTCGATACATCACGTTCAAAACATTTTATTTTAGAAAATATCGGATTTTCTGGAAGTTTTACAAATAATTCAAAACCCTTCATTCAAATATGCTTATGAACTCACCAACATTATATATGTTGACGTTTTTAAAATAACTTGTATTCTCAGAAAATCGATAAGCGGAAAGGTCAGCAGGAAATGTGGAATTTGTTATATTTTGTTATCATCATACATTTAATATATTGGACATGTAATTTATGATACTGTACTTGATGTAAACAATGTTGGTTGTATTTTGATATGTATGATGATGGTGTTGTCTTATTTCAATTATATACATTGTGATGATATTACAAGATGAAGTCACGCGCAAGCCCCCGGACGTTTCCGCCATCTGGTTCGGGGGTGTGACAATAGAACTCACATGCATAGTCAACTTAACTGGAATGGGCACTGAAACAAGAATATGTCAATACGATAGGTTACAAAACTCAAGTCGTGTGCTAGTGATTAACAATAGGTTTACTCTTGATTAGTTCTTGAAACTTTTCAAGATCTTTAAGAATCCCACTGACCTCTTGACATATAAGATTCACTTTGTCAAGAAACATTACTTGACAAACAAATATTCAAGAGTTAGTGCGGTTTCTTATCAAGAAAGACACTTCACACAATTGGTCTTAGTTGGTCTTTGTCCTTAGCAAGACATCACAACCTACCAATTTCAAATGTACAAGAGTAAGAAACATGTTACTCTACATTTGATGAGTGTTATAAACCTTCTTAATTTAGTGTCACTCAAGGAACAAGCTTGGAGTATGACTCTAAGACTTGTTTTTGGAACGAAGTATGACTCATCTTCTAGATTTAACCATTTCAACAATTCACGATTCCTCTTCTTATCCATACAAATGCACCAAGATATCCTTAGAGGATCAATTGTGACGTGGTTTTCATAATCATTAAGACGATCATAAAACACGATATTCAAGTACTTTCTCATCTTTTCAGATTGGAGAAACTTCTATCTTTCTGCCTAATTTGATTGTTCTCATTCGTTCTGCCATACATTGAACTTTTCCAATGATTCATAATTATACTTAAAATCGTAAGCATAACCATATTTACTAAACTTCAGTAAATCATGACAAATAGTCGTATCGTTCTTTGTGGTGGACCTGACTAGCGCACACCCAGTGTACGAGATTCGCTAGTCCTTCACTTGACTCACATATTCATGTGAACAAAGAATTAGTCTTAATTTCCCAAAGATGAAGGTTCTCATTCATTACACAATACAATTTGCATGATTCCAAGTTTCTATCCAACTGAAACTTGGGTGATGGGAATCTTTCCTTATTTGGAAAATTCTCGACACTACCACAAACGAAGGAATCAAGTTCATTTTTCCAATATTGCTATCAATGGAAACATATAAACAACAATTTTCACAAATACCATTGTAAGGAAACTTAAAATAAGATAAATTTCAAAAATTTTTGTTTATTTATAAAAGTTGCGGAAAAACTTTTCCTTACAATGCAATTACAAATGAAAACTATGTTACTACATATTTCTAAGCAATCTATCATAACTCTTTAGCAGCAACTCAAAAATCCGATCATCGAACCATGCGATTGAAATCCATCTTCGCGACCAGATTCAACATACTCTTCCTTTTAGGTTCCTTTGATTCTACAAAACATGAAAATGTAATTGCATTACATCATGTATTAAGAATCTCCAAATAGGAACTTAATAGAGTTAGACAGTGGACTTACCTGAAGTAGAGTCAAACATTTTGACTTTATCATCCTTGGATCTTTCATGTAAATATGACAGCTTCGCAACCAATGCACCTTCTCTTGGCAATAGAAACATATGGACTCTTTGGGAATGGTACACGGGTGTGACATCCCCATTTTTACGGCCATAAAGACCGATTTCATTTATGCTTTTATAATAAAATCAGAGTAATATTTCAAAGAAAAGTGTTGTGGAATTTGTTCCCAAAATAAAATATGATAAAAATTTATCAAAGCATTTCTTAAAGAGATGTATTTTCATTACATTACAAAAACTCGGGATGTCAATCATCGATACAGATCATAAGCATAAACCAAAAACATCATAGGCCGCAAAACACAATCTGGCCTCAAAACAACATAGGCCTTACAATATTCCATTTATTTTCTACTGGCCTAAAATCCATAATCTCTCATCAAGTCATCGAACTATGCTTTTTCCACTACCTGTAATACAAGAAACTGAGTGGGTCAGGCTGGGGAGCCTGGTGAGCATATAGGGTTTTCAACCCACAATAAATAAGTTTATTATTTTCAACAATCATTAAACCCGATTACTCGTTCCCGTTATCCTCACCTTACGTCCCTAAAGCATCTCTCATAAGGGACCTATCCTAAGTAATTTCATCGGGATGGACACTACTGCTAAGGGGATTCCTCACCCATCTGTGTCCGTAAGGCAACCATGGGGGGGATGGATTACACCGGTGAACACATCGTTCACAAACACCTACGGGTTGCGAGCCTGCTAGCGTTCCACTGGACTTCCTAGAAAAGTCCATGGTCGTCATCCATACTCCTCTAGATGATTGGATCAACGTCAACATCGAGGCCTCTCATCATTTTATTTCACCACACACCAACTATTTCATCTACCCATGTTTTACCCAACATATATGTAGACATAAAATACATATACAGTTTAGATCTGGAAAACAAAGTTTAAATCCTTCATACAACATAGATCTCAAAGTATAAAACATACATATACAGTTTAGATCTGAAAAATTTAGATCTGAAGTGAGAAAGTCTAGATCTGAAGGGAAAAGGGTCAGATCTGGAAGAAAAATTTAGATCTGAAAGGAAAAGTTCAAATCTGAGAAGAAAGAGGTTCAGATCTTTCATCCAGCATAGATCCCAAGTGAACAGATAATATATATACACATATATAATCTTCTTTGATGAAACCTGCTTGAAAATCGGGCTCCGCACGGGCAGAGTTTCAAACCGAAAAACTCTTTTTCTCGGAGACTTCGGGTTCTCCAAGGCTTTCTCCTAGAGCTAGAAAGGTTTCCTAGGCTTTGGGGGTGGATTAGAGTGGCTAGAGAGAGAGAGAGTATAGTGAGAATGGTAGTTGAAAATGTGAGGAAAATGGGCTGCACCTCGCACCCTTTAATAGGCCGAGGCCGAGGACTACACTGGGCGTAGTTCCGAGGTATGCTGGGCGTACACCGAGGTTCGTACGTACGTGTTGGAGTCTCGGTGGTGCATCGTGGCTAATTTAGGACCGCATGAGAAGTCAAACCGCTGAGTGTAACTTTGGTGTACGCTGGGCGTACTTGGTACGCGAGGTGTCCGAAGTCTACGCGGGGCGTAGCCTCGCATCCAACTTCGCAATTTGCACATCCGACTTCTAAAATTCGTAACTTTTGCATACGAGCTCCATTTTCGACGTTCTTCATATCCACGCACGAGACCGTACTCTACGACTTTCGTTTAGACTTCATCGGTTAATTCTTGACCGATTTTAAATTTATATTCTTTAACAGACCGGGACAATAAATCCTGTTAAAATTTCATAACTTCTTCATCCGATATTTGTTTTTGTCTGTCTTTTTACCATTGAACTACTAGTAACGAGACCATCGATTCTCGTTTCGGTTGTGTCGGCTAAAAACGTCTTGATCTAATATTCGAACTTCGAGCTGTGCACTGCTGATCCGAAACTTAGAAAAATCATAACTTCCTCATACGAAGTCAGATTTGGGCATTCTTTTTATGCACACTCTCGGTTTAACGCGCACTACGACTTTCGTTTAGATCACTAAGGCTATAAATGATGGGTTTTGAGCATTCTAACACTCCTATGGTGTAAGGGTCGAAATGTTGTAATTAGTCGAAGTATGTTTTGTACCCTTCGAACATTTTGTAATCTATTTTACTAGGGCATTGTATTCGAAGCTTAACGCATAGTCCTTAGTATATTTTTTGTACGCTTTCCTCTCCTTTAAATAGGAGTGTTTACTAGAGTAATAGAGGAGTCTTAACAGAATTGACATTTATACTCTGTAAAACTTGAGAGCGTAATAGAGCTGAAACAAGATCATATTTACATCTGTGTTCAAATCTCACAATCCTACTTTGATCATTAAACTCTGATTCATTTCATACTCGATTCATTGTTTCTTCAATTGGTATCAGAGCAGGAATCATATCTCTGATCTGATTTTCATCTTTTCAAAAGTTTTTAAATCAACTTTTTGGTTTAAGAAATTCCGCACTTTTTGAAAGTGAAAAATTCATTGGATCTAAGTCTGTGATTCGATTCTGCACTTGAATCATTGAATCGAGTGTTCTGCTAGTGATTCTGATTTGAATCATATAGTTTGTTGTCAAATTCTCAAAGTTTCTTCAAAAATTCTCAAGGATTTATTCCGTACATCAATGGCGTCTTTCAATCTTAATTCCATGACTTCATTTTCTCATCTTGTAGGATCATCCACCAAAATTCCTATGCTAATCCCTGAGTATTACGATCAATGGGCTGATCGTATGCAGGATTATCTCAACGGATTGGATGAAGAACTATGGAATTGCATTTATGGTATTCTCAATCCACCAACGAATGTTCAACCAATTGGATCATCTTCTGGAAGTTCCGAAGTTGAGAATCAGTCTGATCGTCTGAAAAAGCTAGAGAAGAGATGCGTGAGAGAGCTAAGAGGTGCTTTATCTCCAGTTGTTTACAACTATGTGAGGAGTTGTACAACTGCAAAGGATATCTGGAACATTCTCAAGGAGAAATTTCAGGGGAGTGAGAAGACAAAAGTTAACTCTGTGAAGCAATGCTTAGTGGAACTGAAGGACTTCAGACAGAAAGATGGTGAAACGATTGAAGTTTACTACGATCGTCTTAATGAATTAATCTATCGATGCAATCGATATGGTATCACCAGATCAGCCATGGAGTTCAATTTAATTCTTGTTATGGGTCTTCGTAAGGAGTGGCGTAGTGTAAGCATGATGGTTAAGAATTAACAGAGCTTTGATACGTCAACTTTGAATGACTTGTACAATCAGCTGAAGTCTCATGAAAGCGAAGTGAACGAAATTGCTGAAGAATCGAAGACAAGTTTGGGAGGTCCACTAGCTTTGGTTTCGAAGATCTCTGAAAGGGAAGCTGAGAAAGATGTTTTAGACGAAGACGAAGGGTTTATCATGAATTCAGATGATGAGGCGATTGCTTTCTATTCAAACAATCGTGTGAAAAAGTTCTTCAAAAAGCCATTCAATCCGAAGGCAAAGTCATCTGAGACAAAAGGGAATTTTATGAGTAAAAGTGCTGGGGATGAGAAGAAGAAGGAAGAGAAGAACGATACGAAGTTTGTTGAGGGAAAAACAGAGAAGAAGTTAAAGGGAGATGCTGGGATTGATTGTCATTTTTGCAACGGGGCTAATCATTTAGCTAATGATTGCATGCTGAGGAAGAAAGATGAGAAAAAGAATAAGACGAAGGATGAAGCGTACTATGTGGAAAAGTTGGAGGAGGTGCGTGCGAAGGCAAATAATCTTTCATTAGTTGCTCGTGGTGAACAAGAAGAAGATGGAACTTATCAAATTTGGTCATCTGGATCAGATGATGAGGAGATGCGAAATCCAACTCATGGAGCAATGTTTGCAAAGATGGAAGAAGAATCAGATGAGGAGACTTACGAAGTTCATGGGAGATGCTTCGTATCAAAAGCTGCTGACAAATATCCGATGACCACGAAGGTACGTAATATTCTTGAATCTTTCAATATTCCAGTACATGCTTATAATTCTGAATTAGTATCTTTCGATGAAACTGTTACTTATTTTGATTCAACTGTGGTATCTGCTAGCAATGAGGCTAAGAAGCTGTCTATGCAGTTGCTAGAGACACAGAAGAAACTAGATTCGAAAATTACTAAGATAGATTGTTTAGAACTTCAAATAACTAATATCATGGTTGATAGGGATCACTTGTCTAGTGAATCTAAACTGTTGTTAGCTCAGAGGAACATTTACTGTAATTCGGCTAAAAGATTGTATGGGAAATTAACTGAACTACATCATTCGTGCGAAATCAGTAAAGCACAACATAGAAAATTGCTGCCATTTTTAGCTTATGAAAGAGCTACGGTAGATAACATTTCGTATGACTGTGAAAAAGAAATAGCTGATTTTAACAAAGTTCCGAATGATAAGTATAGATATGGAATAGTCAAAGTAGATGAATGTCTTGATTCAACTGAATTGGTTAAAATTGTAAATGACACTTTGACTAAGTCTGAACAAATTCACATCTTGAAAAAGACTGAGAATTCAACATTTGATTCTCAATCTAATTTTGCTGATATTAAGGATAATTCTGACAATATTAGTGAAATCAGTGATATTGAGGACGTTGATTGTTCTCAGTTGTCTATTATAAATGTTGCATCATCATTTAAAGGAAAAGAAAAAGGTAAGGATTTGTTGGTTGAGATTGACATTGATCAACCCTCAACTTCGAAAGTTTGTGATATGAACTTCGTGGATCTCAAAGACAATCAAACTGATGATAGTGATGATGAAGAAGAAAAGAAAATTGAGAAGGAAAAGGAAACTACAAAAGAAGAGGCAACTCCTCGAATAGTAGTTGATCAAGTGTATGGAGATACACAAAAGTTCGAAAAAGTAATGAATGAAAAAGGTGAACACTATCTTGAAACAAATACAGTGGTTTATCCAAATTTCAAATGTACAGATGATGTCATTTTTCCAAATCAAGTTTTCGTAACTACTGGAAATGTTGAAAATATCAAACCCGAATTAAAGAAGTTAGTTGAGGAAGATAATTCAAAAACAACTGATAAAGGCTTTTTCGCAAATCAAAACACAGTTGAAAACAACTTAACAAAGAATTCGTATGTATTTCAACGACAAAAACCACAAAGCCAATGGGTTGAAAAATCAAAAATTGAAAAAGAGAATACAAAACATGTTGAAAAGGAAAATGAAAAAGTTGTCAAACTAAACTCTAAGGAATTTAAAGATCAAATTGACAAATTTTCGAAGGAAAACAACATTTCAAAACGACAAGCAAGAAAGAAAATATTTTGGCAAAATGTTGAGTCTCAAAAGATGTCTGAATCACAATCAACCAAAAATGTTTTCAAAGCTAAAAATTCCTCTTTTTCAACAAAAACCCAACATTCATCTCAATCAACTCATATAAGGTCTGGAATGAATAAGCAACCAAAGTTTTCGAAAGTTTCTGACACTAACAAATCAAGAGCATTTTCAAATAAATCTAATTCAAATCCCAAAGTTGATTTTGTTCCTCAAAAGCCAAATTTTCCTAATCATACGAAGAAACAAACACTAAAGGCTTCGCATGAAAAAGGCATAACTTCAAGGAAAAATATAGATCACTGGCTTGAAGGATGAGGAAAAGTTTATCAATCCAACAAATACTCAGAAAAACAAATCAACGAAGCTTATGAAAAGTATGTCAATACTTCTTCGAATGGAAGTTCATCCTCAAAAGATTCGAACATCTCCATCAAAGCTTGGAGACCAGTCACAAAAGCGAAGACAGTTCAGTCACAAACTCAAAATGCGAAGGGTAAAGTCAGTGTACATCCGAAACCAACAAAATCTTATGTTTCGGTTCCTACAAATGATGATGTGGACATTATTGATAGTCTCAAAACTAAAGTTTGTGACTGGGTCAAAAATTCTTCATTTAATTCCATGTTGCAATCTAATTTCCAACGACCCAAAAAGTATTGGGTACCTAAATTTTTCCACTGATTGTAGGTACTATGTGACGAGCAATATGATAACAAGTGGTACATTGACAGTGGTTTCTCTCGTCACATGACCGGGAAAAAGGAAAATTTACGAGATTTTCGAAGTCTCAAAAATGCTGGAGTAGTAAAATTTGGGAACAATAAAAAATGTCAAGTCAAAGGATATGGAAAGATCACAAATGGACAATTCACAGTGAATCGTGTTGCATATGTTGAAGGTCTCCGACATAACTTGATAAGTGTTTCTCAACTTGTTGTGGGCACTGGCAATCAAGTTCTCTTTAACGAAGAACGAAGTATTATTTCGAATGTCAACACAAAAGAAGTATTACTGAAATCAAAAAGGAAAGGTGACATGTTCACTCTGGACATCAATCCTATTGTAGGCAAACCTGCTGTATGCCTTCTTTCGAATGCCACATCTGATCTAAGCTGGCTATGACATCGAAGACTTTCACATCTCAACTTTCGAAACATCAATAAACTGGTGGTACAAGATCTGGTAAGAGGTTTACCTGTACTTAAATTTGATAATGATTCTTTATGTGCAGCTTGTGAAGTTGGCAAGCAACATAAACAAGTTCATCCAATTACGATAGATTCGAAAATTGTTGCCCCTCTGGAGCTTTTACATATTGATTTGTGTGGTCCTTCGAATGTTTCAACTCTCAACAAGAAAAGGTACATTTTAGTTATTGTTGATGATTTTTCCAGATTTACGTGTGTTTATTTTCTCAGGCTTAAATCCGAAGTTGCACAAATCATGATTGATTTTATCAAAAAGATGGAAACAACATTAAAGAAGATTGTTTGAAAAATCAAGAGTGATCATGGAACTGAATTTAAGAACAATGTTCTTGATTCATTTTTGGTGGACAAAGGGATTTCGCATAATTTTTCATCTCCATACACACCACAACAAAATGGTGTTGTAGAACGAAGGAATCGATCACTATGCGAAGCAGCAAGAACCATGTTGGCGTATGCGAATTTACCTCAATATCTTTGGGCTGAGGCCATATCCACTGCATGTTTTACTCAGAACAGATCTTTCATACACAGGCGTTTTAATATTACACCATACGAAATTCTGAATAATCGTAAACCTAATGTGAAATTCTTTCATGTTTTCGGTTGTAGGTGCTTTATTATGAATCTCAAGGATCATCTTTCAAAATTTCAAGCAAAAGTTGATGAAGGGATTTTTCTTGGATATTCGCACAATTCTGTCGCATATCGTGTGTTAAATAAGCGAACATGAAAAGTGGAAGAATCTTTCAATCTCACATTCGATGATTACTATGTTAAATAAAATGAGCATAAATTTGCAAATCATCCAATTTTACAAGACACACAAGTTGAAACTGAATCTTTACAAATGGATGATTTTGATTATGATTTGATTTTTGGAATTTCAGATCATACAGTCGATGCTGAAATTCATGCTCCTGATAATAACATACCCGAATTTGCAAAGTTTACTGATGAATCAACATCAACTCCTCAAGAAATAAACGAAAGTATACAAAACAATCCGGTGAAGGGGGAGCACTTGGATTCGAATACATTAGATAATGACGAGCATTCTTTCGAGGGGGAGAAAGAAACATTAAATGATGATTTTGAGGGAGGGCATAATGTTGAGGGGGAGCATATAGAAAATATTGAAAATAATAATGATTTTGATGATGTTTGTTCGATTGCAGGTTCTGAGAATGATGATATATACGAAGATGCTCCTTTGGAATTTGATCCAGCATATCCACCAATGGAAAAATGGACAAGAGATCATCCGAAGGATCAAGTAATTGGGAATCCACAAGATGGAGTTTTAACAAGAGCTCAAATTCGTGCAAAGAATGAGGTATTGAATACTCATCAAGAATTTTGCATGTTCAATGTTTTCATATCTAAAATTGAACCAAAAACAATTAAGGTTGCAATGGAACACTCAGATTGGGTTGTTGCAATGCAATCCGAATTGTCTGAATTCGAACGAAACAAGGTTTGGAGATTAATTCCTAAACCTGAAAATGTTTTGATTGTCGGGTTAAAATGGATTTTCAAAAATAAAACCGACAAAGATGGAAACATTGTTCGAAACAAAGTCATACTTGTTGTTAAAGGATATTCACAACAAGAAGGAATCGACTATGAAGAAACTTTTGCCCCTGTCGCAAGACTCGAGGCTGTTCGAATATTTCTGGCTTATGCAGCTCATAAAGATTTTGATGTTTATCAAATGGACGTGAAGTGTGCATTCTTAAATGGAGAGCTTGAAGAGACTGTTTATGTGGAACAACCCCCAGGTTTTATTAACGAAGAATATCCAAATCATGTTTATATTTTAGACAAGGCAGTTTATGGTTTAAAACAAGCACCAAGAGCATGGTATGCCACTCTTACTTCGTTTTTGAAACAATCTAAGTTTAAACAAGGATCTGTTGACCCCACATTATTTCAAAAGAAAGTTGGGAATCATCTAATGCTTGTTCAAATTTATGTTGATGATATTATTTTTGGCTCAACTAACCCTGCTTTGTCTAAAGAATTCGAAGATTTGATGAAAAGTAAGTTCGAAATGAGCATGATGGGCAAAATCAATAATTTTCTTGGATTGAATATTCGTCAAAACAGAGAAGGGATTTTCATCAATCAAGAAATATATACGAAGAATCTGCTCGAAAAGTTTGGATTGACAAATAACACGAAGTTATGTGTTCCAATGGCAACAGGCATAAAGTTGACACCATCGTTAGATAAACCTGCCGTTGATATCACTCTTTATCGAAGCATGATTGGTTCATTACTTTATCTCACAGCAATTAGACCTGATATCATGTTTTCTGTGTGTAATTGTGCCAGGTATCAGTCTAATCCACGAGAGCCACATCTCACTGCTGTGAAGAACATATTTCGTTATCTTAAAGGAACAATTTCGTTAGGATTGTGGAATCCTTCGAAAACTGGATTCTTCGTCCAAGCATATTCGGATGCAGACTTGGGTGGTTGTAATCTTGATCGAAAAAGTACAAGTGGTGGATGTCAATTTCTTGATGGCAAATTAGTGAGCTGGCAATCGAAAAAGCAACCATGTGTATCAATCTCAACAGCTAAAGCAGAATATGTGGCTGCTGCTGCTTGCACTTCACAAATAACATGGATTCAAAGTCAATTACGTGATTATGCAATTAATATGAAAAAGATTCCATTATATTGTGATTCTCAAAGTGCAATAAGAATTTGTCATAATCCTGTGCAGCATTCGAAGACTAAACATATAGCTCTTCGTTACCACTTCATCAAGGATCACGTGGAGGATGGAAGTATTGAAGTGCATTTCGTTAAAACAACTGATTAGTTAGCTGATATTTTCACGAAAGCGTTAGATGAAAAATCTCTTGTAAGAATTATAGAAGGACTTGGAATGATCGATGGAAATTCAGTTCCATGCGAAAAAGGAGATTGATGGTTGATAAGAAACGATTCAGAGGCGCTGAATACTAGACAAAGCAAAGTTATTCAGTGTTCAGAGGTTACTGTTCATAGTCAACGCTTCGAACCCTTCGAATTCGTAAATTTGTAACTTATTTTCAGGGTTGATTCAGAGGTTACTGTTCATGGTCAACGCTTCGACCCCTTCGTATTCGTATAGTTTTCACTTATCAGGGAATGATAAAATTTCGTGTTTTGCAACAAATATTATTTCAAATTTTCGAAAAATTAAAAATCCAAAAAGATTTTCTTTTATTTTGTATTTCAAATTTTCGAAAAATTAAAAATCCAAAAAGATTTTCTTTTATTTTGTATTTCAAATTTTCGAAAAATTAAAAATCCAAAAAAATTGTCTTTTATTTTGTATTTCAAATTTTCGAAAAATTAAAAATCCAAAAAGATTTTCTTTTATTTTGTATTTCAAATTTTCGAAAAATTAAAAATCCAAAAAGATTTTCTTTTGTTTTGTATTTCAAATTTTCGAAAACTTCAAAACAACAAAACTATTTTCAGTTTTATTTTGTTGCAGAACATCATGAAGATATAAGATGGAATATGTTTGCAGTTCTAGGCTCAGGTAATTTTTTTTCGTATGAATTGATCAATATTTTTCGCATTTTGAACTAGTTAAGTTGTCCCTAGAAGCATGCTGCTGCATGTTGTCCAAAAACCTCCAATGACTCAATGTGTGTGTACGAAAGCCTTAATGAAATTCTTCATACGAAAATTTCTTCCCAATCAGGCTTATATTCACATTAGTCTCTGAGCTACCTGACTCTTCTCAAAATGAGTTAAGAGTTTCCTGTTTGGTCCAACAATAACAGATGTACTTTTCGTGTCTTAAATCCATCTTTTTCACCCAATAGTTCTTACACGATCACACAGAAAGACATATGTCCGAGAGGTCTCTGATCAAACCAATCGAGACTTAGACATATCAAAAATCTGTGTTTATGATCTGACATCATGAGACCGTGATGAAAGTGAAACCCAATTTTCAACATACTTATAAGGAATTAACGGGGAACAATGTTCCAGATTTTAACGAAACTTTTGTTTCAGTACCAATATTCGAAACTCCAAATCATATATTTTTTTTCAAATGAGAGATCTTGATCAAACATTTGAAACCCAGGATGTTTGTCACCTAACAAGATCCAGTACAAATATTTTTATGAATATGAATTCCGTGTGAGTTTTATTCTAAAGCCAAAGTCACTTCAAATTCTTTATCAAAGCAAACTTGTCAATGACTACACTGGTTGAACAAGTAATTTATGTTACAATTTCTCACCTTATGTTTAGGTGGACATGTAACGAAATTTTTTTTCTACCCACGAAGCCTAATAAAAAGAAGCCCTTTGATACTTATCAATAAGTATTCGATTGTAATTCACAGGAACCCACACAAGCAATTGATCATTTCTCTTAATGATTAATGAAGTAATATTTGCCCGGGATTTAATCTGCTTTTGTGTCAATGGTTTGACATCACATTATCTCATATTTTTCTTATATTTGTTTCTCGTCTATATTCTTTGGAACACTGCACTCACGAAATCCTTGAGGTTCTGAGTAATACCAACTCAGGCTGATGATTTCGAACTTCTGGCGTATGACTTCGCTTTTCAACCCAAAAGTGAAAGAGCCTTGCTTCCATACGAAGAGTCATAACGGTTACAAATCATCTTGAGGATAACAATACAGGCTGTCTACATATGACGTATGGTATTCTGTCCGGTTCTCAAGGAGATGTGACAGTTCCTTTTTGACGCATGGCTACTTTTACGCAGTAATGGTCCGATTTTCAAGGTGCCACGTCGGATCTCATTAAATGTATCCCGCTTCAAATTCAAAAATTCAAGGTTACATATAAAAGGGGATTCAAGGGTTCATTCTCAGTTTACGCGATCAAAACGAAAAATTCCCAAATTCTCTGTTCATCATCATCTTCAAACCCTAACAATAGCGACTTCTGCTCACGTTGATCCTTCCACTGAAGATATTTCATCTGCACCAGTGATGAAGATTCAATCCACTAACTATTATGTGGATGGTGAAGTTTCTCAATACCTAGAAGAATTGAAGATGCTCATCGTTGCTTTGAAGCACTCTGTTTTATCTACGGCGATGTTCAATTCTTTTTCTGTTCCATTATCCTGACTTTCTCATGCAGGATCCACTGAGACTTACAACAAAGCATCTGATACGATAACTTTCCATCTAGTGAACGACAAAAAGGTTAGGCTATCCAAGAAACTCTTCTGCCAGATTCTTGATATTCTGAATTCGCCTCCTTATGTTGATTTCACATTCCCTCAAATTGTCTATATGTTTAATGAGATGGGATATCAACCACCATTGTCCAAAATAAGTGATTTTAAGAAATCTGGTCTTCCAAGACTGTGGAATTTCTTATTTGGTATTTTTCTACGCTGTTTAACCAGGAGAACAGTTGGTTTAGACAAAGGAAGAATGGAGGTGTATGCAATGGTTGTAGATCTATACTACGATCTTCAAGTGGACTATTCTACACAATTATGGAAGGAATTCCAAAAGGGTGTAGAACATACAAATGCCCTTCACGGTATTTCGTGTGCAAGATATTGGAGCCTGATTCTGCAATATTTTTATAATAAGGAAGAGATTTTGGTACCAAATGACGAAGAAAAAGTTGCTTTTCTATCATACCATTATCCGAAGGAAGTTGTAGATAATGCTGATGATTTCCCAACTGTGGCTCGAATTCCAGATGCGATGCTCAAAAGGGTTGATCCTACGAATTTTGTTTTGGTGGCATATTTGCAAACCATTGATTCTTCTGTTCAGACTGGGATTTTGTTGCCTAGGGAAGAAAATAAGTCTAAAAAATTAAAGAAGTCTGATCCTACTTCATATGAAAAGAAAACCAAGGATTCGAAATCCTCGAAGTCTCCAAAGAAAAAGCCTGAAACTGGTGAAGTATCTATTGATGAGACCTAAGTGATTGAGCCTATCATTGCAGAAACTCAAGAGAATGTCATTATTCCTTCGAAGACTAGAATGTTTCGAAGAATCAAAATGAAGTCTTCTCACAAACTTAAGTCTCCTACACAAAATGTGGTTCGAAAACCTCAAATCACTCATCTAGGGGTGTTAATTAGAGAGGTGCCAACACTGGCCAGTGTCCAAGAAACGAATGGCTGAGGATATGGCCAAGCGTTTGACCAAGAAGAAAAAGAGGAAGACTCGAAAGCTGGTGATTTCTACTGAATCAACTGGAGACGATGACGAACGAATTCTTGAAACTCCTATTTTTGCTCAGACTTCGACTCCTGAGAAAATACTCATCATTCCACCCGAAGATTCGATTGCCAAATCAGTTCCTGAGGAGGTTCGAACTTCAGGCATCCCTGCACACGTATCTGATACGGATGCAAATGTCAGTATGGGTGAAGGAGGTTCGAAACTTGAAACTCAAGGTTTTGTTACTTCTGCTCCTTTCGAACATATTGTTTCTTCATCACCATCTATTATTCCCATCACATCAACCACAGATTCACCTACATTCGAACACATTATCAATCAACCATTCACTTCAATTTTCTCTTCTCAATCTACTGATCCACCCAAACCAACTTCACCTATTCAAGAAACCATTGAAATGGAGACTGAGACTGATAATGAGGGGTTTGGTGGTACATTTGAAGAATTGGAGTTTCACGAAGAGGAAGAGGAATTTCCTGATCATATGCTGATGACCATGAAGCAGTATAAAATTCTGAATCAGAAATTGAATTCCATAATTCAATCTCAAGCCGATCTTGGAGGTGGTTCATCTGTTTCTAGTTTGGAGATTGATTCTATGCTCAAGATGTTCAAAGCCAGAATGGTGAGCAAAGTATTGGGGATGATTAAAGATTATGAATCTCGAGTCTTGGAGAAAGTTGATCTCAATGATCAAAACACTGAAATTCGACTCAATTCTCAAAGTTCGAAATTTGCTAGTGATTTGAAAGAGTTGAAGAATGTAGCAAAGGAACGACATGTGCTTTTTGTTCAAGATGTGAAGAAAGTACGAGAGGATGTCAACTTGCAGATTCACGAACTTCGTGACGATATGAAAAGAGAAATCGCTACGGCTCAAAAAGTACGAGAGGATGTCAACTTGCATCAAAAAGTTGATATAATTTGTGACGCTGTCACCAAATTTGTCAAGTTGTATGAAAACTTGCATCAAATTTTGAAGAAATAATTTCTCTACTCAAGGAGTTAAAGGAACTTTCTATGAAGCCGGTTTCGTCTCCACTGATGACTCCTGAATTTTTGTCTCAGAAGTTTATCCAATTCGAAGCCATTCTTAACAAACAACTTGCTCCTCTCTTTCGCATATCAAGTCTTCTTCCAACCACAAATGCCCCACCTGCTATCACAGGGGTGCAAGGGGGAGAAAGGAAAACCAGTGAGTCGAAGACTAGTGGAGAAGATGCGAAAGTGGTGGGAAAAGTCTTTTCTTCGAAAATCCCAACAACAAAGCCAATAATAGTTTCGGCTGGGATGGTGACTTCTACAATTGTAACAACATTACCCATTACAAGAACTTTTTCGAAAGGGATTGTAATTGGTAAATCTTCGGAGACTGGTGGAAGTGGTTCAATTCCAAAGGAGATAATTGATAATCCAGCATTGAAAGACAAGGGGAAATCGATTGTTATCGAAAAGTCGAAGGAAGAAAAGAAGGCTGAAGCTGAAGCTGAGATCGAAAAGCTCAGAATCGTTCAAAGTATAATGGCTCAGCGAGCAAGTGATCCAAAGGGAATGGATAATGGGATCCAACAAAACACTATAACTATGAAATAATCGAAGCCAAGGTTTCATTCAATCACATGTATTCGTTTGAAAAGAAACCAAAGCAGAGTTACCTGGTCACGAATACTGATGCAAGCCAGCTGGATTTCCCGATAAATGAAATGATGTTTATCATGCCTCAGTTCAAGGCATAAGGGAATTTTAAAAACAAGGATGAAGGGACACACATGAAAAAGGATGTTCGGTCTTTGATCAAAATCAAGAAGGTGATAAGTATGAAAAAGGATGTGGTTTTCGAAAACACAGTCCAAAATTTTAAATATGTGGTTGCCAGGGCAGATGGAAAAATTTGCGAATTCACTGTTGCAGATTTTCCATTAATGAACTTGTATGATATTATACAAGTTGCATTACTTTTGAAAGATAAATCCTTTTCATTCCTTCAAAACACAGAACCAGAAGAATTCAAGATTGGAGTTGCTCACATCAAAATCTTCATCGAAAATTACTATGAGTGTTTGGCAATGACTGATGTGGAGTTAGCAACAGCTAAAGGAATGGAAATAACTGCTCCAATGGCTCCTTCGAAGACTCAGGCTGATTTGAAGAAGTATGCTGATGGTGAAATTTGCCTAAAGCATTTTGGATTAGTCTTCGCAGGAAAAGACAAAGCTGGAAAAGCGAAAAGGTTCTTATTCCAGGCAAGTGAAGTGGAGAGGTACACTACGTCTCAATATACGAACTTAATTGTTCGTATGAATCACTGCAAAAAGAACAATGAAGGAGATAAGAAAGAGCCGAATAAAATTATCTCTTGGTACACAGAGATTCGAAGGGTGTTAATGTATTCCATCACACTTCTTACAAACTGAAGACTTCGACTATGATTACAAAGGGGGAGATTGTAAGGGTCGAAATGTTGTAATTAGTCGAAGTATGTTTTGTACCCTTCGAACATTTTGTAATCTATTTTACTAGGGCATTGTATTCGAAGCTTAACGCATAGTCCTTAGTATATTTTTTTGTACGCTTTCCTCTCCTTTAAATAGGAGTGTTTACTAGAGTCATAGACGAGTCTTAACAGAATTGACATTTGTACTCTGTAAAACTTGAGAGCGTAATAGAGCTGAAACAAGATCATATTTACATCTGTGTTCAAATCTCGCAATCCTACTTTGATCATTAAACTCTGATTCATTTCATACTCGATTCATTGTTTCTTCATATGGTGTACATGCAACCTTAGAAACCTTGGATCTATGTTTTCACTAATATATATGCAAATTTGATTTTCCAAGGTTCTCAACCTAACTAGCATGTTATGGGGTACTTGTAACATAAAAACTTAGTAGAATAACATACCTTTTCTTGTGGTTTATTTCTTGGAGTCTTGAGAGCCTAGAACCAATAATGTGGAAGCCTCAAGTGGAATCACAAATCACCAAATCAACTTGGAAAACTTGAGAGAGTAGTATGCACTTTTAGAAATCGGCCCACACTTGTTCACTCACACACTAGTGTCATTTCATGTGCCAAAGACCTCTTTATATAGTATGGTGGATTATGGTTACATCCATGCAAACCCTAATACTCATGACCTTTCATTTCCATAGGATCCATGGTTAAAAACTCCATGGACTATCCATGCAAGCTTAGCCCATCCTAAATGAACATTGGCCCATTCTATATATATAAGAGTCCATATTTAACTAGTCTCTTTTGATCACGAAATTAATTCCAAATTAATTCTTGATCAATACTAATTAAATAAAATGATTTCATATTAATATATTATAACTTATAATATACTAATAAATCATAAATATACTATTCTCAAAAGATTATCCATACAAATTGTTTCGGTGAAGTGCAACCCAAATGGACCATGCCGGGTCGGGTCAAGTACATACCAAATATAGTTATGGACTTAGACACCTTATCCAACAGTCTCCCACTTGGATAAGTATGATAACTATAGTTGCAAGTATGACTTCGGGAATCGACCAGCAATCGTAGCTCTTAAAACTCTACTGAACTATGAAGTGCTATTTTAGATAAGTGATCACATAATCCTCTGTTCAAGATATCAGCCGGAAAAATACATGGAACAATGTCGTACTTATTATCCAACAGTTTGTTTCCTGATTTCCGATTTGTTTGACGTATAACTAAATTGAACACATCAATTAGGTTCTGACCGGGCCCGGTAGATAGGTCAAAACAAAATCATCGAGGGGTCCAGATATCGCTTTTAATCCTCCAAGGACTTAAAAGGAACAGATAAACTTCGACTCATATGCTTGTACTAACTACTTGTTGAATCATACACAAGAGCACGTTTTATAACTCATCAAGTTACTGATGCGTTTTCATACAATCAATGTATAAGCAACTCATAGTCAACTTCTCATATCTCAAGGTTTGAATATTTATACGATATTACCATCTCACGATCACTCGATATAAATTCCATGAAGTGATACATGTGAGCGTGGGTTTAATCCAATACTCAGAAGTTATGAGCACTTATGAATGTTGCAACAACACTTTCTATGTCTAAACACTTTAGACATCTACAAGCCCAATTCATGACAATATTGATTCATACCTTCTTCCAAAGTATGATTGATCGTGGAGAGTTTGCATAAAGTAATTATTCTGGAAGTCAAAACATGCAAAGTTGAAATAATAGTAAACGATTGACACAAGATAGTAACACTTTACTCATAAACAAATAACAACTTTTATGTAATCACCAAATGTCAATTACATTTTACAAGTTTCAGAAATAATTATCTAATTATTAAAACTAATATCGTCCTTCAGCCTGATGCTCCTCGCATGCCCCAAATGCTTAACCCTAGTCAGTCCCTTTGTGAGGGGATCTGCTCGGTTATCTTCTGACGATACCCTCTTTGCCACGAGGAGTCCTTCTTCTATCTTGTGTCTTATGAAGTGATATTTTCTATCAATGTGTCTCGATCTGCCATGATCTCTTGATTCCTTGGCTAAGGCCACCGCACTATTGCTGTCACGATCTCTTGATTCCTTTATAGCTAGTGCAACTCCAAGGTCTCCAATGAAGTTCTTCAGCTATATCGCCTCCTTTGCCGCTTCACTTGCTGCTATCTACTCTCATTCACATGTCAAATGAGCTACTGTCTCCTGCTTGGTACTTTTCCAATTAATTTCTCCTCCATTTAGAGTAAAGACCCACCCCGTCTGAGAGCAGAAATTATCCCTATCAGTCTGGAAACTGGCGTCACTGTACCCTATAACTCTCAAGTCATCACTCCCACCGAAGTTAAGGACCCAGTCCTTAGTCCTTCGCAGGTACTTGAAAATATTCTTTACCGCAGTCTAGTGGGATATTCCAGGGTTTCCCTGATATCTGCTGACCATGGTCAAAGCAAAAGCCACATCAGGGTGAGTACAAGTCATAGCATACATGATCGAGCCAACTGCGGAAGCATATGGTAATCGAATCATCTCAGCTATCTCAGCCACTGTACTCGGACTTTGAGTCTTACTCAGTCTAGCATTGTGCTGGATCGGTAAGTCACCTTTCTTGGAATTTTGCATGTTGATTTTCAACACCTTGTCCAAGTAAGTGCTTTGACTAAGTCCAATTAGTCTTTTACTCCTCCTCTCTCAATATCCTTATCCCTAGGTTATAGGCAGCTTCTCCAAGGTCCTTCATAGCGAAACACTTCCCAAGCCAGGAATTAACCTCCTGCAAGGTTTGGATGTCATTTCCTATGAATAGTATGTCATCCACATATAGTACCAAAAAGCTAACTATACTCCCACTAGCTCTGACATATACACATCACTCATCCTCGCTTGTCGAAAAACAAAACTCTTTGACTTTCTCATCAAAACAAAGATTCCAGCTGCGAGATGTTTGTTTCAATCCATGAATGGATTTATCAAGCTTACACACTTTATTAGGGTGGTTTGCATTGACAAAAACCTCTGGCTGATTCATGTAAACATCCTCAGCCAACATTCCATTAAGGAAAGCGGTTTTGACATCCATTTGCCATATTTCATAATCATGAAACGCAACAATGGCTAGCATAACTCTAATAGATTTAATCTTCGCTACTGGCGAGAAGATTTCATCATAGTCAACTCCCAGAGTTTGAGTGAAGCACTTCGCGACCAGTTGTGCCTTATAAGTGTGTACCTTCCCATCCATGTCGGTCTTCTTCTTGAAGATCCATTTGCACCCGACTGTCTTACGAGCCGGTACATTGTCAACTAAGTTCCAAACTTGATTGTCATACATCGACTGAATCTCGCTGTCCATAGCCTCTTTCCATTTAGCAGACTCGGGGCTTGCCATGGCTTCCCTATAGTTATTAGGTTCATCCAAATTTACCAGTGTACTATCACTGATAAATGTATCACCTTCCGCAGTAATATGGAAACCATAGTAATGCTCTGGTGCATTTCTAACTCTAGTGGAACGCCTTAGAGGTACAGACTTGTCAGTTGGTTCAACATGAGTTTCCTCCTCAGGTTGATTGCTAGGGTTGGAGGTTCCTTCACCGCTCGACTCTTGAAGCTCTTCAAGGTCAATTTGCCTCCCAATGTTTCCTTGGCTTATGAATTCTCTCTCACGAAAGACCCCTCTCCTTGCCATAAAGACCACATTATCACTGGGTCTATAGAAGAGGTAACCAAAGGATTTCTGTGGGTAGCCGATGAAAATACATTGCTCACTTCGAGGTTCGATCTTGTCGTGAGTCTCGCACCTCAGGAAATCCTCGCAACCCCAAATCTTGATGTGGTCTAAATTGGGAACTTTCCCAGTAAACATCTCGTGAGGTGTTTTGGCAGCCTTCTTGGTAGGGGCTAGATTAAGGATATGGGCGGCAGTCTCTAAGGCATACCCCGAAAATGATATTGGTAGCGAAGCTCGACTCATCATGGAACGAACCATGTCCAACAAGGTTCTATTGTGCCTCTCAGCCACACCATTAATGTGTGGTATCCTGGGAGGTGTCAATTGTGAAACAATTCCACATTCCTTAAGATAGTCAAGGAACTTTGTGTTAAGATACTCACCACCCCGATCGGATGGAAGCATCTTAATGTTCCTGCCCAGCTGATTCTCCACTTCCTATTTAAACTCTTTGAACTTTTTAAAGGTTTCTGACTTATGCTTGATTAAGTAGATATATCCATATCTACTATAATCATCAGTAAAAGTCACATAGAAGCGGTTAGCATCCCTTGTGGTGGTTTTGAAAGGTCTACACACATCTGTGTGTATGAGGTCCAACAAACCTTCACCCCTAGCACAAGTACCAGTGAAGGGTGACTTAGTCATGTCCAAGACGACAATGCCACAAGGATGCCTTATCCAAACTAGTGGAAGAATCAATATGTAACACATTATTTCCTAAGTTATCTACAACATTCACAGCTTCATATACACCATTACAAGGTAATGCTTTAAAATAAAACACATCATTATAAAAAACATTAATAGCACCACATTCATTATCAAATGAAAAACTATATCCTTGTTTCTACAAGACATGAAAAGAAATAATATTTCTTGCCATTTCAGATGAGTAACAACATTTATTCAAATATATTGTTAACCCGCTACTTAGCAATAAAGAGTAAACTCCAATCTTGGTGACAGGTGATGCTTTCCTATTCCCCATGATTAAGTTTATCTTCCCGTGCTCCACTTCCTCACTTCTTCTTAGTCCTTGCAAGTCAGAACAAATGTGAATTCCACACCCTGTATCAAGGACCCAAGAATTAGTATGTGGTAAGTTATTAGACAATATAGTGTAAATACCTGCAAAGGAGGGCTTGATCTTCCCATCCATTATATCCTGCAAGTACTTGGGGCAGCTTCTCTTCCAGTGCCCCTTTTCCTGATAATAGAAGTATTATGCTTCTTTTGGGTTGGAAGTGGGAGTAGCAGAACCACCTTTGGTTCCACTTGAAGAGTAGCCTTCAAGAGACTTTCCGTTGGTACCCTTCGAAGGGGTATTCATCTTTTTCCCTTTTCCATGCCCGATTTCCAGAACAGGGGCAGTGGTAGGAGTAGAAACAACATTTTTCCCTTTGAGGTTGCTTTCAGCAGTCCTCAAAAGTCCCTGAAGCTTACTCAAGGTGACCTCCTCCTTATTCATATGATAGGTCATGCGGAACTGATCATAACAGGGAGGTAAGGAGTGCAGTATGATGTCAATAGCCAACTCCTCATCAAAGTTCACATTCAGTTTGAGCAGACGGTCCACAAATCTTTGCATTTTTTGTAGGTGGCCTGTGATGGACTCTCCATCCTTCATCTTAGTTGTTATCATGGAGGCGATTATTTCATACTTCTCTTGACGTGCACTCTGATGGTACCTTTCCATCAGATCCTGGTGCATGTCAAAAGGGTAGAAGTTCTTATAGGACTTTTGGAGCTTAGGTGCCACAGTGGGAAGCATGATACAAGCCACCTTGGTGTCATCTTTCATATGTGCCCTAAAATCAGCAACCTCCTGTGGAGTAGCAGACGACTCATCAAGTTCCTTAAGCCCCTTGTCAAGGACATATTCCCTGTCCTTATAGCGTGTAACCATTTTGATGTTCCTAATCCATTCATTGAAATTAGTTCCATCAAAAATGACCCTGCCACAAAGGTTCATGATAGAGAAGGAGCCAATAGGGTTTGAGCCTGAAGCATTGTTGGAAGACATCTGAAAAGAAGAAAGACAAAGTTTAAATTAGATAAAAAATCCTTAATAAGACACCCAAATGTAATATTAAGGCTAGGACCCAAAACAATACTTTATAACTTGGAAGAGGGATGTCGTAATCCAAGCTATAAAATATTTGAAGGTAGGTGAATGACGATTGACCAATTTCCACCATGAAAAACGAAATAAATTATTAAGTTTTAATGAATTGAAATTCCTAGATTCTTTTGAGATTCATTGAACTTTTCGATGACATGTTTTAAATCTCGATTGTGCCCTTCAGGTTTGTGACTGGGATGCCGAGGATTACAAAACAAGGTGTATGTAACCATGCAAATTAACTTGGTACCCTTAACTTTATCACCTAATTGATGTGTCGGTTAACCACACGCGCTCCGCCGATATATGATAAACCATTAAGTTACCCTTTGCCACACTTACTAGTCCATGTTAGTGTGCCGGTTAACCACACACACTCCGCTAACGACTTGGTAAGGTACAAAGTGTAATTTCATGGGTTAGCACCAAATTCACATTTTCCTAATGTAACTAAGATTGGGAGTTTATAAAAGGTTTAGTTACTTTATGTTTATCATTATAATTCTAAGGAGAAATATAGTCATTGTCCTACCCGTTTGGCTAACGACCCTCCAACAGTCAAGGAAGCGGTGGGTGAGAGTGGACACCCATTAAGCTGCCATTTTATAGGCAACAACCTTATACCCCCCTTATAGACCGACTTCGTGAATGAGGCCTATTAACGGTAAGATTGACTTGATCTTATATATATATATATATATATATATATTATTAACTTATAATATTATAAAGTATAAGGGTTGAATTTTAAGCTTTTAAAATTCTAGGGTTTGGAATTAAAGTGTGTGTGAGACTTTACAAATTCCAAAACTTGAGGGCAAGTTTTGAAACTATTCAAGACTTTTCATTTCTATAACTTATGAGTTTTAATGGTTTTAAAGAAAAAGACTTTTGGAATTCCATAACTTGAGGACAAGTTATGGAGTCCATTAATTGGCATTTAGATCAAAAATTACACTAACAAACAATTTGCAAATAATTCCTATGATCTACTAAAACTCATAAGTATGAACATTCATATCAACAATTTCAAGAATCATATAAACATATATATAAAACTTGAAAATTTGATAATAACCATTGTAAATGGATTAGCATAATCATTACCACACTGAAAACAAGTTTTCTAAGTCCAAAACAGTTTAGGGTAATGATTCTAGTCCATTTACAGCAACAAAACTCAAAAATCTGCACACAGGGCCTCCTACTCGCCGAGTGCAGGAACCTACTCGACGAGTAGGATGAAGTTTCATTTGGACTCGTCGAGTCCCCCCATGGACTCGGCGATTTCACTGAACAGTGAGCAAAAATTTGACTTTTTTCAGCAATTTGCATCAAGTATATTGAGAACAAGCCTAGGCTCTGATACCACTAATGGGTTTTGAGCATTCTAACACTCCTATGGTGTACATGCAACCCTAGCAACCTTGGATCTATGTTTTCACTAATATACATGCAAATTTGATTTTCCAAGATTCTCAACCTAACTAGCATGTTATGGGGTACTTGTAAAATAAAACCTTAGTAGAATAACATACCTTTTCTTGTGGTTGATTTCTTAGAGTCTTCAGAGCCTAGCACCAATAATGTGGATGCCTCAAGTGGAATCACAAATCTCCAAATCAACTTGGAAAACATGAGAGTGTAGTATGCACTTGTAGAAATCGGCCCAGACTTGTTCACTCACACACTAGTGCCATTTCATGTGCCAAAGACCTCTTTATATAGTATGGTGGATTAGGGTTACATCCATGTAAACCCTAATACTCATGACCTTTAATTTCCATAGGATCCATGGGTTAAAAACTCTATGGACTATCCATGCAAGCTTAGCCCATCCTAAATGAACATTGGCCCATTCTATATATATAAGAGTCCATATTTAATTAGTCTCTTTTGATCACTAAATTAATTCCAAATTAATTCTTGATCAATACTAATTAAATAATATGATTTCATATTAATATATTATAACTTATAATATATTAATAAATCATAAATATACTATTCTCAAAAGATTATCCATACAAATTCTTTAGGTGAAGTGCAACCCAAATGGACCATGCCGGGTCGGGTCAAGTACATACCAAATATAGTTACAGACTTAGACACCTTATCCGATAATAAAGTCCTCTATCGTAAATTCACTATTTACGTCAAGCAGTGTCGTGTAGGTTCTGTCGCGAAACTTCGACAAGCAATAACTTCTTCGTTAAAACTTGGATTTCGGCGTTCTTTATATCTCCAAAATCCTTGTCATGACTACTACAACTTTCTTCATAGATATCGGGTTTGTCTAACATTTTATTTTTGACGCTTATTTTTATCCTTTATTTATTATATTATTATAAACAAGTAAGAAGCACACAAAAGCACATAATTCACATAATATTCAGGTAATTCATCTTTATCACTTTAAAATGGGTTACAATGGTTGACCTAGACTATTAAATCATCATTAATGCTTAGCCTAGAAACACGGGCGTTACAATTCTCTCCCCCTTAGGATGATTCCGTGCTCAGAATCATGCATCAACAAACAAATGCGGATAGCGACTGATTATGTCACTCTCCGTTTCCCAAGTGACATTTGGCCCATTCGAATTTTTACATCGCACAAACACTAAGTCGACCATCTTGCGTCACAACTTCTTCGTCTTACGGTCAACAATCGACTCGGGCTCTTCGATTAGCCTCTTATTCTCATCCATCCTTAATTCTGAAATTGGAATTATGTCGGGAACTTCTCCCGTGAACTTCCTCAAATAACACACATGGAATGTGTTATGAATACTCTCTAGTTCCTCTGGTAGTTCTAGCTTGTAAGCTTGGTTCCCAATCCTGTGAAGAACTTTGAACGGTCCAATCAACATTAGACTCAAATTTCCTCTTTTCCCAAATCTTATATGTCCCTTCCACGGTGAGACTTTAAGCAAAACCGAATCTCCAACTTCGAATGTCACCGATCGTCTCTTCTTGTTAGCATAGCTCTTTTGACGATCCTGGCTGCTAACATCATTTCCCTAATTACTTTTAGCTTTTTAGCAGTCTGATGGACTATCTCGGGGCCCATAAACTGCTTTTCTCCGGCTTCAAGCCAACAAGACGGCGTACGGCACTTTTCTCCATATAAGGCTTGATAAGGTGCCATCTTGATGCTCGAATGGTAAATATTGTTGTAAGAAAGTTCTACCAGAGGTAAATGCTCATCTCAGTTACCTTGAAATTCTAGGGTACATGATCTTAGGATATCCTCCACCGTTTGGATTTTTCTTTCGCTCTGACCATCACTCTGCGGATGGTAAGTTGTACTTAAACACAATTTCGTACCCAATTCCTCTTGTAGACTTCTCCAAAACCTTGACGTGAAACAGCTATCACGGTCTGATACTATCGTTAAAGGAACACCGTGAAGTCTTACTACTTCCTTCACATAAGCATTGGCGAGCTTATCCATAGACCATCTTTCATTGGCTGCTATGAAGCGTGCACTCTTAGTGAACCGATCAACGACCACCGAAATCATGTCGTGACCGTCCTTCGTTCTGGGCAATTTAGTGACAAAATCCATGGTGATGTCTTCCCATTTACCCATGGGTACAAGTAAAGGTTCTAAACTCCCATACGGTTTCTGATGTTGTGCCTTAACTCTCGCACATGTTACACACTCGGCCACATACTTTGCAACATCGAGCTTCATCGTCGGCCACCAGTAGTATGGTTTTAGATCCCTATACATTTTTGTGCTGCCGGGATGAATCGAGTACATGGTCTTGTGAGCTTCATCCATCAGAAGATATCTTATTCCTCCCATCTTAGGTACCCAAATCCTTTCTTGGAATACCTTTAACCCTTGATTATTCGTACCAAACACCAGCGTTTTTCCCAAACGCTCTTCCTTTCGATCATTTTTCTCTAAAGCTTCTTCCCGAGCTTTCTTGATTCTTTCCACAATTGTTGAGACAAGTTCAATTCTTAACGCTCTAGGTCTTCTCCTCTCAAGGCTCACTTTTCTGCTCAAAGCATCAGCTACGACATTTGCTTTACCAGGGTGGTAAAGTATCTCACAATCATAATCTTTAAGCAACTCTAGCCAGCGTCGTTGTCTCATATTCAATTCCTTCTGATTGAAGAGATACTGAAGACTTTTATGATCAGTGAAAAGCTTGCACTTCGTGCGGTAAACATAATGCCTCCATATCTTTAGTGCAAATACTACTGCTGCCAACTACAGATCATGAGTGGGGTAGTTCTTTTCGTGTTCTTTCAATTGTCTCGATGCATATGCTATCACCTTAACCCTTTGGGTCAGAACGCAACGTAACCCTACTCCAGAGGCATCACTATAGACTGCGAAGTCTTCAACTCCCTCGGGCGGTGAAAGAATCGGCGCTTCACATAATTCTTCTTTAGCTTCTTGAATGGTTCTTCATGTTTCTCACTCCAAGTATAAGTGGCTCCTTTATGGGTCAAAGCTCTCAATAGAGCAGCTATCGAAGAAAAGCCTTGGATAAACCTTCGGTAATATCCAGCTAATCCTAGAAAGCTTCGGATCTCCGTGGGACTTTTCGATCGTTCCTACTTCATTACAACTTCAATCTTTTCTGGGTCAAGCATGATCCCTTCTTGGTTAACCACATGACCCAAAAATTGGACTTCTCGAATACGAAAATCACATTTGGAGAACTTTTCGTACAACTTCTCCTTCTTCAGAACTTCTAAAACTTCTCGCAGGTGCTTTCCATGCTCCTGCTGGCTCTTTGAGTAAACCAGAATGTCATCTATGAACACTATTACGGATTTATCGAGGAATGCTTTACAAACCCTGTTTATCAAATCCATAAATGCCGCTGGAACATTGGTTAGTCCAAACGACATAACCAAGAACTCATAGTGTCCATATCTTGTTCTGAACGCGGTTTCTCAATATCTTATTCTCTCACCTTCTGCTGATGATACCCTGACCTAAGATCGATCTTCGAGAAATAGCTCGAACCGTGCAGCTGATTGAACAGGTCGTCAATCCGCAGCAATGGTTACTTGTTCTTCACCGTTGCCTTGCTCAGCTCTCTATAATCTATGCACATCCTCATGCTTCCATCTTTCTTATTTACGAATAACACCGGAGCTCCCCAGGGTGATAAACTTGGTCTAATGTAACCATTTTCCAACAACTCTTGACGTTGCGTCATAAGCTCCTTCATCTCCATCAGTGCTAATCGGTATGATGCTTTTGCTATTGGGTTCGTTTTTGGTAACAAGTCTATTAGGAACTCCACTTGTCTATCAAGCGGTAATCCGGGAAGATCCTCGGGAAAGACTTCCGGATAGTCACACACCACTGGTAATTTTGCATCTCCTTCTTCTCTTTCTTAGCATCGATCACAAATGCCAAGTATAATGTGCATCCTTTGGACAAATATTTACTGGCTTTCATTAGGGAAATGATTCCAGAATTCACTCTACGTTTGTCCCTGTAGACCACAAATGACTCTTTCCCAGGCGGGTTCACTCTTATTATCTTCTTCTTGCATAGTATCTCGGCATCATTGGCGCCAAGCCAATCCATTCCCAGTACAATTTCGAAACTATTCAGCTCAATAGGTAACAACTGCTCATGGAATTCATTTCCGTTCAAGTCGATGACGATATTCCCAATGCAATCGCTAACAGGTATGAATTTGCTACAGACAACTTCTACAACTAGGGCATTATCAATTTTTTCTATAGGCAATGCTAGTCTTCCACCAAATTTATGTGATATAAAGGAGTAATTTTCTCCAGAATCAAACAATATATTGGCAGGCAATCCATTTACAAGAAAGGTACCTGAAGTGAGGTCCACTGCTTCCTTCGCGACATCGAGTGTCATCTAGAAAGCTCTGGCTTTTGGCTTCGGTGGGACATTAGGCCTTTCTGCCTCCTTCTTCTTCGCGCAGTCCCTCAAAAGGTGCCCTTCCTCATTACAACCATAACAAACTTTCTTGTTGAACGTGAACTCGTCGGCATAGTTCCCAGGCTTCCGACATTTAAAACAAGTGACCTCCCCGTCACATTTCCCATGATGTTTCTTTTTGCACTTTTAGAACCATTTCGCTTCGCCTCCTCCTCCTCTCAAACCAGACTTTGAGGATTTACTTTTCTTGTTGGATCTCGAAGATCCATCGAACTTCCTCTTCTCACCCACCTCAGTTCTCTCTAGACCCTTTTCCTTTAACTGGGTCTCAACATTCTTGGCTGCTCTAACGGCTACCTTCAACGTGCTTGCCATTTTGACTTTGGGACAAACTTTGATGGCAATCCATTAGCAAATTTCTCTATCTTGGCGAGTTAAGTCGGCACCAAGTAAGGAAATAGCTTCATCTTCTCAGTAAACACAGTAGCATAGTCATCAATGCCCATTTTCCCCTTCTTCAAGTTCTGGAACTCATTGTTTAGGTCTATCAAATCTATCTTGGAGCAGTACTGAATCGTCAACTGCTCCTAGAATGCTTCCCAAGACATCTTCAAGGCTTCTCCTCGTGACATCGTATTCGCCAACAATTTCCACCAGCTCAAGTCTCTGGTCTTTAGTTGTTTAACCGCAAAGACGGTTTTCTGCTTATCACTATAGTTGCAGCTTTCAAATACCATCTACATTTCAGAGATCCAGTCCATAATCTCCACATGCTTTGGGTTTCCGAAAAGACTTGGTGGTTTGGCACCCAAGAAGTTCTTATAAACATGTCCATCTCGGTCGATTTCCTTCTCACTACTGGGGGTTCAACTTGACTGACATTGTGACTTTAGTTCCCTTCTCTAACTATCCGTCATTCAGTTCTGGTTACTCAACAGGCATCGAAGGTTTATCTCTGTTATTCAGCAACAGTTGTCTCATTTCTTCCCTCTGTTCGGCCATCATAACCTGAATCATGGCTTGAACTCCAGCCATTGTGATTGGCTCAGGTGCAGCTTGTACTATCGGCACCTGCTCAAGCACTTGAATTCGTTGATTCTTGTTTCCATTTGCGTCTCTAGTGTCACTTCGGGTTCTTTCCATTTCGATCTATACACCAAATTAGATGAATTTAGATATTTATTCACGATAGACGGTTAAATTCTCCTTATCACTCCGAAACGTTACATGTGAGTTCTAATATCGTATTCTAACGCTTACAATCCGAAACACATAAAGTTTCCAGATCCAGTCGGCAACAGACCATAGATCCGAACAAATAATAACACATAAGGAAAGCATAAAGCATTTAGCACATAAAAGCATTTTAGGCATCTTTCCTAAAATAAACTAGTGCTCGTGTCTAAAATATAGAAGACACTCATCTTACGATCATCAGTTAGCATTCTAAGTTTAAGTCTAGAAATCCTACAAATTCCTAGTTCTCTTAAACTAATGCTATGATACCAACTGTGACATCCCCATTTTTACGGCCAGAAAAGACCGATTTCATTTTTGCTTTTATAAAAAAATCAGAGTAATCTTTCAAAGAAAAGTGTTGCGGAATTTGTTCCCAAAACAAATTAGGAGAAAAATTTATCAAATCATTTATTAAAGAGATGTATTTTCATTACATTACAAAAAATCGCGATGTCAATCATTGATACAGATCATAAGCATAAACCAAAAACATCATAGGCCACAAAACACCATCTGGCCTCAAAACGACATAGGCCTTACAATATTCCATTTATTTTCTACTGGCCTAAAATCCATAATTTGTCATCAAGTCATCCAACTATGCTTTTGCCACTACCTGTAATACAAGAAACTGAGTGGGTCAGGCTGGGGAGCCTGGTGAGCATATATGGGTTTCAACCCACAATAAATAAGTTTATTATTTTCAACAATCATTAAAATCGATTACCCGTTCCCGTTATCCTCACCTTACGTCCCTAAAGCATCTCCCATAAGGGACCTATCCTAAGGAATTTCGTCGGGATGGACACTACTGCTAAGGGGATTCCTCAGCCATCTGTGTCCGTAAGCCAACCATGGGGGGATGGAGTACACCGGTGAACACATCGTTCACAAACACCTATAGGTTGCGAGCCTGCCAGCGTTCCACTGGACTTCCTAGAAAAGTCTGTGGTCGTCATCCGTAGTCCGCTAGATGACTAGATCAACGTCAACATTGAGGCCTCTCATCATTTTATTGCACCACACACCAACTATTTCATCTACCCATGTTTTACCCAACATATTTGTAGACATAAAATACATATATACAGTTCAGATCTGGAAAACAAAGTTTACATCCTTCATACAACATAGATCTGAAAGGAAAATTTCAGATGTGACAAGAAGTAGGTTTAAATATTTCATTCAGCATAGATCCCAAGTAAATAGATAATATATATACACATAGCATGTAATTTATATAAAATACTTCATATCTATGTGTAAGATGAAAGTGACTATACACTCACCTGATAAGGATTGATTTAGACAACACTTCGCTTCTTAAAATAATCTTCTTTGATGAAACCGGGAAGTTTGCTGGAAAACAGGGCTCCGTGCGGGACAGAGTTTCAAACCGATAAACTCTTTTTGTCGGAGACTCCGGGCTCTTGGAGGATTTCTCCTAGAGCTAGAAAGCTTTCCTAAGCTTCGGGGGTGGATTAGGGTGGCTATAAAGAGAGTAGATTGAGAATGGTAGTTGAAAATGTGAGGAAAATGGGCTGCACCTCGCACCCTTTTATAGGATGAGGCCGAGGACTACGTTGGACGTAGTTCCGAGGTACGCTGGGCGTACACCGATGTTCGTATGTACGTGTCGGAATCTCAGTGGTGCATCGTGGCTAATTTCGGCCCACCCGATCCAACACCCTGAACGGACCGATGTATCTAGGGCCCAACTTGCCCCGCTTCCTGAATCGGATAACACCTTCAGGAGGACCATGTCGCACACTTGAAACTCCAAATCCGAACGGCGCTTGCCGGCATAGCTCTTCTGCCGACTCTGAGCAGTCTGGAGCTTGCTCCGGACCTGCTGGATCCTCTCAGTGGTCTTGAGTACTACCTCAGTACTCCCTATAACTCTCTGATCGACCTCGACCCAAAATATTAGGGTCCTACACATCCTTCCGTAGAGCATCTCGAAAGGAGGTCGATCTATGTTATAGTGGTAGCTGTTGTTATAAGAAAATTCCGCTAACGGAAGATATGTATCCTCACTACCACCGAAATCCAATACACATACGCAAAGCATGTCCTCGAGAGTCTGAATCGCCTTGTCACTCTGTCCATCCGTCTGAGGGTGGAAAGCGGTGCTGAAGTGGAGACGAGTACCCATCTCGTCGTGAAACTACTTCGAAAATCTGGAAGTGAAGCGGATAGCTCGGTATGACACCATCGAGGCAAGCACTCCATGTCGTGCCACTATCTCACACACGTAAATCTCAGCCAGCTTCTGAGCCGATATACTCTCTTGGATCGGGATAAAATGAGCACTCTTAGTGAACCGATCCATGATGACCCATATCGAATCTACCCCACATGCGGTCCTGGAAGCTTGGTGATGAAATCCATTGTGATATCTTCCCATTACCACACAGGAATTTCTAGCGGTTGCATCTTGCCATGTGGTCTCTAGTGCTTGCCCTTGACCTTTCTGCAGGTCAAGCACCGCTCTACATACCATGCTACGTCCCGCTTCATGCAGGGCCACCAATAATCAGGGCGAAGATCCCGATACATCTTCATCGTCCCAGGATGGATGGATAACCTTGACTTGTGGGCCTCATCTGTCAGAATCTGCCGTACTCTGCCCCGATATGGAACCCAGACCCTCCCATGCAGGGTCAACAGCCCACGACATTCATAATCAAAGGAGGCCACTTGGCCTATGATCCGCTCGTATTTCTGGCGCTCGTCCTTCAAGACCTCAACCTGCGCCACTTTAATCTACTCCAACAATGGATTAATCACTGTCATCCTCAGACATATATCTCGAATCGGAGCCGGCACTACCTTGCGGCCTAGAGCATCGGCCACCATATTGGCCTTGCCCGGGTGGTAAAGGATTTCACAGTCGTAGTCCTTCACCACATCTAACCACCGACGCTGCCTCATGTTCAGACTCGGCTGATCCATGAGGTACCTTAAACTCATGTGGTCCGTGTAAATAGTACAACGGACCCCATAGAGGTAATGCCGCCAAATCTTGAGGGCGAAAACCACAGCCTGCAACTCTAAATCATGCGTCGGATAGTTAGCCTCGTGAGGCTTCAACTGCCTCGAAGCGTAAGATATCACGTGACCCCGCGACATCAATATCGCACCCATGCCCATGATCGATGCATCATAGTAAACCACGAAGTCATCGACGCCCTCCGGAAAAATCAGAATCGGTGCCTTGTATAACCGCTGTCTGAGAGTATTAAAGGCTGCCTGCTGCTTAAGCCCCAAGCGGAATGTCACTGACTTCTTGGTCAGTCGAGTCAAAGGAACAACGATATTGGGGAAGTCTTGGATGAATCTCCGCTAATAACCAGCTATACCAAGAAAACTCTGAATCTCGGTTGGAGACCTCGGAACCTCCCACTACATAACGTCTCTATCTTGGTCGGTTCGACCAGAATACCCTTCGGGTTGACAAGGTGCCCCAGAAACTGCACCTTGCGCAACCAGAGCTCACACTTGGAGAACTTTGCGAAAAGTCTCTCCCTCCTCAGTGTCTCCAACACCTCCCTCAGGTGCTCCTCATGCTGCTCCTGAGTCTTGGAGTAAACCAAGATGTCGTCAGTGAAGACTATCACAGACTGATCCAACATCAGTCTGCACACGCGGTTCATGAGGTCTATGAACGTGGCTGGAGCATTGGTAAGCCCAAACGGCATCACCACAAACTCATAGTGACCATAGTGAGTCCTAAAAGCTGTCTTCTGCACATCACAGATCAATCTTGGAGAATCAAGATGGACCCTGTAGTTGGTCAAACTAATCATCAATCCCTGGGAGGGGATAACGGTTCTTCACCGTTACCTTATTCAGCTCCCGGTAGTCTATGCAAATCCGATGTGACCCGTCCTTCTTCGTCACGAACAGGATCGGGGCTCCCCATGGTGAACAACTCGGCCTGATAAATCCCTTGTCTAGCAGCTGTTGCAACTGCGTAGACAACTCCTGCATCTCGGGAGGAGCCAACCGATATGGTGCCTTGGCTATCGGAGCCGGACTAAGGAATAGGTCAATCCTGAACTCAACCTGTCTCTCTAGAGGTATCCCTAGCAAATCCTTCGGGAATACATCCGGGTACTCTCGCACGACCGGTACATCATTCATTGTCGCCTTACCCTTATCCCGGATATCCATAACATAGGCGACATACCATGCGCAACCCTACTGAAGGTAACGCCTCGCTCTCGCTGCTGAACATACAATCGGTTCACGCCGCAGCCTCTCGCCCTGAATCACTAACCCTCCCCCAATAGGAGTCTGAACTCTCACTAGCTATTGGTCGCAGTCGATCACTACCCTATTAGGGCTCAACCAGTCCATACCCACTATAACCTTATTCCCTCGCAGGGGAATGGGGACCAAATGCACGGAAAACTACTCGTCGAACAACTGTAGTGTGCATCCCCGATGGACCCTCGCAACCCGAACAGTCCTATCATCTACTATACCCACATCAAGTCGGAAATCCATCTCCCCCGGAGCCCCTACGTTTCGCTTGCTGAGCGCGAGCGACACAAAGATCGGGTAGCCCCAAATCAAACAGTACCAAAGCTGATATACCGTTCACTAAGAACGATCCTATAACAAAACAAGTAAACATAAGCGATAATCAATACAAATAAAGAGATAATGAGATAATACATTCTCGTCATAACATCACACGTGCCTCCTCTACAGTAAGCTGAAAAGCCCTGCTACTCGTCGTAGGAGCCTCTGCCTGGCCTTGACGGCCATCTGTAATCCTCAACGTGGCAGGAGCGGGTGCATCCACTTGTCCTGCTGCTATGGTCGTGGTGGTAGTTGTAAAATCCCTACTAATGTGACCAGTTTGGCCGCACTTGAAGCAACCCGAACTCCGCGCCTTGCACGCCCCCTCGTGCATGTTGCCGTACTTGCCACACCGGTTGCGGCCTTGCTGGCCCCTCGATCTGTGATCTAATACCTTCGGCTTCTTGCTCGAACTTCCTGTCTGAATCCCATCTGGTTTACTCTTCCCCCATCTCCAAATCCATCTCCCTCTCCCGAGCCCTAGCAATCATATCCTCCAGCGTCTTACAACTGGATCAACTCACAAACTGGCGGATATCACTCCGCAGCATCTCATGATATCGGTCATTTTTCATATCCTCATCCACCACGTACTGCGGAACGAGAAGGGCCCTCTCTCTGAACATAGGGGTGATCTCGGCAACCGTCTCCGTAGTCTGCTGGAGGTCATGGAACTCCCTGGCAAGCTGTTGCACCTCTATCACAGGTGCAAACTCGGCCATCAACCTAGTCGAGAAATCACTCCAAGTCATCGCATCTAGAACTGCATTATCTCCAATGCCTCGTCCGACCTCCTCCCTCCAATCACGCGTCCTGTCCTTCAGAAGACAGGAAGCAAGTCGGACCTTGTCCCCCTCAGGATATCTGCTGGTACGGAAAGCGTTGGCGACATCAGCCAACCATCTAGTGCTAGCAATGGAGTCCTGAGCCCCATAGTAATCGGGAGCTCCACACGCCCTGAACTCCCTGAATGTTAGTGTGCACGACCCCATCATGGCCGCCACCTCGGTGTGGAATGCACTCAGTCTCTCATCCAAAAGCTCTAAAATACTCTCCTTGATCGTGCCGTAGATCGCAGGAGTCTTATCCAGAATACTGCGCGTGACCTCAGACGAAATGAAATCCCTCGTATGCTCGTCTAGCTGCCCGGCTCCAGAGCCCGAGTCTGATCCTTGAACGGCACCTGAACTGCCGACTGGCATAGTGCGTAGCGTCACCATAATGAAAATACACCATAACAAACATCAGTATACACATCATAACTCGAGGGATCTCCCACACTACAAGTTTACTGGGTTCATCTCAGCCTTCCTTGATTCGAGTACGGATCCTCTGCTTTCAGTAGTACGGGCCCATACTACCTTCCACATCTATCCGTACTTTCCTCAAGAACTGCCTTGACTTCACCAAGTCCTTTCTACTACTACTGCTTCATGCGCTAATCTCATCCTAGGCTTGCCCTATGTGACAACACAAAATCTCTATCTTGTAAAGCCATTCAATTCAATCAAAATTCAGGCTTGTTTCTGCTATCTTTTAGCTTTGTTAAGGGTCTATTTGAGTGTTCTAAGCCTAGTAAGTTCAAGGATTGGGTGTTAGGAAGTATCTACTAGAGTTCACTGTGTAGCATTCAAGCCGAAAAACTCCATCACAAGGAGTTTACGGCCGCAAACTAGAGTTTACGGCCGTAGACTCTTGTCTAGCCATGAACTTCGTCCTTAAGTATGATTTTCCTTTATTTTTCTTCACTTCTCACATCTTCAAGTCAAGAACACTCATTTCTCTCTCAAGCATCATCAAGAACACTTCCATTTCTCTTCAAATTTGTAAGTGATTCTTCAATTGTTTCTTGATAACTATCTTGATCTTGTTAAACCCTTTGATTTCATCCGTGAATTCAACTCTTTTGGGTTAGATCTTCAAATATTCATCCTTTTCTCCAAGAACACCAAGAACACCAAGAACACCAAGAACACACACTAGTTCTTTGGACTGTAATCACCCATTCTAGCTTCCAAATCGTAAGTATCCTTTCCATATACTTGTTATCCATTAGAAGCATATGATTAGCATCCAAGAATCAACCATTTTAGCATGAACATCAATAGTTTACGGCCGTAAACTCTTCATATGGCTGTAAACCCTTCATTTCATGGCCGTGAACACCCCTGTGGTCGTAAACACACCCTTGTGTGGCCGTGAACACCTTTTGCACAATCATATGTGATTGTAACACTTCATTCCAAGTGTTTCCTAGTCCCTAAGGTTGTTACCTATCATGATTAGTTGTTATATATACTAATTATATACATATATGTGTCATTATATGCTTAATAGGATCCGTTTGTGCTCGAAACTTCACTTGACACTTAGCATCCTATATCGATCTTACATTCGAATCACTCACTACAGGTGAGTTCATACCCTAACTTATCTTTTAAATGATTTTAAATGCTTTTATGGGGGGGGGGGGATACAAGTTGAAAACAATATAGTTATAACATCAATCATATGTGATTTATAACGGTCAAACAAGAGGATTTCTTATACTTTAAAACTGTATTATCAAACAAATTGTTTCAAAACGTTTTATAAACTGACATCAAGTCATCAATAACCATTCAAATGGTTAAAACTCTTTTATATGTTAAACTCTTTATCGTTTTACAAAACTCTTTTAAACTTATATATTGTCCAAATCATGTCTATATAGATATAGTTATATAAATAAGGTTGAAAGGGCTTAAGACTGATAAGTCGCTTTATTTCCTGTACCTTGTTTGGTTGTGGACTTAGGGTATCGGTTGTTTGTCCGAGTGTCGTTTGAATATTAGTTCTATATTATGTATATGTATGTAGCTATAAAAGTTCTTCCAATCAGTTCAATACCTCTTGGTAGTAAAGGTGTACAAACATGATCAGTCATTCAAACAACAGTACTAGTAAACTATAATAGGTATAGTTTAGGAAGTTACTACTTACTATTTCTAGAACAACGAAACTTACAAGAGTCGGTTCATACATGAGTCAGTTAAAACATACTATAACTAGAACATAATGAACATACTAATAACTAGAACAAAAGGAACATACTAATAACTAGAACGGAAGGACCATACTAATAACTAGAACAAAAGGAACATACTATACACTAGAACAGAAGGAACATACTATATAGTAGAACTGAAGCAACATACTATACACTAGAGCAGAAGGAACATACTACACTAATACAATAACAAAGATATCATTAATGTGAGCCACTACTTCATGGCATGGCAATATACTGTTGTGTCACGTTTTGTAACCAAAGTCTCCTGGAGGGATAGCGTAAGTTTGTGTATAGATCTATATGGGATTGGCCATCCTACACCTTGCTGCTAGCTATAGTGAGACCTGCAGGTCTACGGGTGACGAATGTCATACCATTTCGACGTCTTTGATCGTCGTGTTTTACTAGTCAATCAAGTATGGTTATAATCTCATCACATTTTACCTTAATAAAACAAACTGGTTTTAAGGTAGTTAGTACATCTGTAGTTACTTTATACAATATTACTGTACATCTTCATTTCCCATTGCATTCATATAGTGATCTTCTCACATAAACGGTAATGTAAACTATTTTCTGGTAATGATAGTCATACTTGGGAAAACACTCACTTTTACAAAAGGATAAACATACAAAATAGTCAGGTTTTGGTAGAAGACTACTTTAGTAGAAAATATAGGATTTTCTAGGAAGTATACAAACATTCACATCGGAAACTTACAAACTTTACATCAACTCTTTCAAACATTTCATAAAACTTATACAAACAATGACACTAAAATACTTATGAACTCACCAGCTTAAATGCTGATCTACGCTTTTAAAATAACTTGTATTCTCAGGTTACCAGTAGACATGTATTGATGACCAGGTTTTGAGAAGACGGAGCATGTTCAAGACTCATCTTTTATTTTGATTCATATTTTGGTGTCTTTCAAACTATACACAGAACACACTTGTATTAAATTATATTATTAATGGAATGGATGATGTTGTTGCTTGTTTTACTATTATGCATTGTAATAATACTATATATGATGTCCTCTGCCCCCGAACGTTTCCGCTTGTTCTGGTTTGGGGGTGTGACACCCTAGGGTAATCATCTGAAATTATTTAGTTCTTGCAATATGTAACTTAACATATTCGTTTACTAGTTAGTAAAAGATAACTAGAACTCCTAAAAGCACAAAGCAAGAAGCATGCGAGCATTGAGTACACAAAATCAAGCATGTCCTAATCAGTCCATCATATCACTGAGTAATATCTACTAGCATGCAGTTCATAAAGCTGATATACATATAACAAGCATATAAGGCATCCTTGCTAGATCCTTTGCCCTAATCTAACATGTAGTTCTCATAAGCATATCATAACATAAACTTGTATGGGTAATTTGGGAGTACTTACTTGAGCTCGACTGATTTCATGCACCACACCCTTTTCTCTTTTCAAAGTTATTTTTCTCTTTTCAAAATTTTTTTCTGTTTTAAAAATTATTTTTATAAAAATGATTTTCTTTTGAAAATTTTCATACCAAGTCCTCAGTTTGAGTGCAGACACACCCGAGAGCATGCCCGGATCCCTCAAATCAAGGCTTTGATACCAATGTGAAACACCCAAAAATATAGTCCAAAAATTTCGTTTTAAATCATTATAAAATCATAGTAATCCAATCATCACATAAAAACATAAGTGGTAATATCTCAAAACATCATTTCAAAACACTGTATCCATGTCATATATCAAAATATCAGAGTAAATCCTGCCAGGCTAAAACGCTTTGATGTGTGCCATGCAGTCATCCTGAGCTCTTCTCCTTACTAGCAGAAGTACCTGAAACCAAAACTGAAAATTGTATTCACGAAGCTTAGTGAGTCTCACCAAACTACCACATACCATACACATAATCACATAATCGCATATAATATACTTTGGGCCCCGCCCGGCTACATCGAGCACTGCCCGATATCGGCTTGTCCGGCATCGGGCTCCGCCCGACAGCAGACCACATCTGGCATCGGGCCCCACCCGACATCGAGAAAATCTCGGCATACATATAAGCATAACTATCGATACACATAAAATAAGCATAACCACTTAACTATAGACATATACACATTGCTCGGGCCCCGCCCGACATCAGACCGAAATACGGAAACATACAAACATTCCTCGGGAACCGCCCCGGCATCGGACCGTAGTTTGGAACATACAAATACATACACATGCAAGAATCACAAAGACATTAAGCATACTAACATTCTTCGGGTACCGTCCCATCACCTGATCGAAATCCAGAAAAAAACATATAAATCTACATCAAGACCCGCCCGACATCGAACCTTAATCCGAAACATACTATCATACATAAACAAGCCGGCCTTGGTGCCTTCAACTCGTTACTACTGGAGGGAAACTCACCTCGTATGCTAACTGTGAAATCTCAGATGAGGAATTTCTGACGGCTGCTGTAATGACTCCCCGACTATCATTATCACAATAACACTTAGTCAAAATCTGATAATCCTTCTTAGGTTAAAATGACCATTTTACCCCTGGTCAAAGTCAACATTCTGGTCGAAGTCAACGTCATGGGTTGACTCAACTCGCCGAGTTCTATAACTTAAAAACCCTGAAATCATGATCCTACTCGTCGATTCATCCACCTGACTCGCCGAGTTCCCTGGCTACTCATAATCGTGATAAAGCAAGTCAACTCATCGAGTCCCTTCACAGACTCATCGAGTTCTACCTTAAACTGAATCGGGACATAACGACTCAACTCGTCGAGTCCTTCCCTTGACTCACCGAGTTCCTCAGTCTGTTTGGGCCATCTTAAGGGGTTAAGCCCCTACTCTCCAGATCCAAACTCCATACTTCATCCACATACTAGAAATGACCTTTTAAGGGTAAAGGTTCCAACTTTACCCGTTGTTAGTCCTTCTTGATGGGTTTAGCTAAAACCCTAGTTCTCTAGGACATAGATCTTGGTCCAGAAGACGTAATACTCCAAACTAAAGCATTAACAGAGATCTATGCCTTAGACATCATTTGACATGTAAAGCTCCTACCTTTACTTCCATGCATGGCCTTTTGGGGATTAAAAGGCTGTAATAACACCTTAAAGCTTGCATGGGGCTTCCATGGTCATAAAATTTGCACCTTTATGCCATGAAACCCCTTCTAGACCCCAGATCTGAAAGGTAGATCACTTGGGACGTCCATATCCCAAGGACTAAGCTTCTTGGACCAAAATCCCATGAAATGATAAGAATGAGATCTAACAAGCTACTAAGCAGGATTGAGGCTTGCTTACCAAAACATGAAGAAGATGATATGTTGCTTCTGGATCTACAATCTTCTCCTGGAATCCTCTAGCTTCTTCTTCTTCTGCAAGCTTCAAATAACACAAAGTTCACTAAAAAATGGCTCACAAGTTCACACAATGATCTAGGGTTTTGGGGATTAGGGTTTGGGACATAGAGGCCGCAAATGAGGCCATAAAGTGGGGATTAAGATGCTTAAATAAAGTGCAAAACTCCGAAATTAGGATTTCATCCTGACATCCCTACTCTTCGAGTCGAGGCTCTCAACTCGTCGAGTAGGCAACTTAAATCCCGCGTCCAATCTCGTTTCTACTCGACAAGTCTAGGGCTCCCAACTCGTCAAGTAGCTCTTTAAAAATGAATAAATTATAATAAAATGCGTACTAAGAATCAGGCGTTACACAATAACAACCTTGAAGCTCTATTTTGTTATTGAATGGTTGGCTATCTAGAAAATATTGTCAAAATGAACCCTGAGAAATCTTTCTTGAAACTTTAGACCATGCGTCCATCACATTACCTATGCACAAATTAGGGTAGAATTTCATTCACAACTTCGAGAAGCCCATGTAGTATGCATTAGATTCAGTAAGTAACCACACAATATTAAAGGACAAAGACAATTAAAAGCATACCTTATGTTGGTCTGACTCAAAGTCAATCCTTGTCCCACATCCAGGTTAAGGCCATTAATTAGTAAATCAATAAAACATTTCCAATTCTTCGTGTTTTCAACACAAATAACTGCCCAAACTATTTGTAAATTTCTTCATTTGTATTCTTCCCCATAGCATAAAACAATTCATCATAACATATGCCCTTCAAGAAACACCTGTCAAGCCTAATAACATTGCTACAGCCTTCAAGCCACCCTTTATTACTTATTGAAGTAAGTTTCCCATTTTAGAATTGGTATTACACTTATTATCACATATGAACCAGGATTTTACCTTCTTAGCTCCTCCCCATAGGACCACAACTTAGCATAATGTTCAATTATATTACCATCAATAATGGACAAGGCATGCTTCTTTCCCTCCTATATTTCCATAAACTAACAACAATTCCAGAAAAATTAATGATATCTAGTCTAAGTTATGTGATAGTCAACTTTTTTAATGTTGGATCTTTTTAGTATAATGTCCATCAATATATTTGTAGTTGACGATAAAACCTAGCTTATAGTGTTTGCCACAATTACCATCAAGATTTAACGAATTAATCTAAAATGTATGGTCTTCAATCATCCATGATACACATAATCTAAAGGTGAAATCCCATTTATAACACTTGAAAAGAAGCAAGTTTCCATTCTTCATAGAATATAATCGATATCTATTATGAACAACATAATTACGCAACATGCTTTTAAATTGTCCTAGGTTCTCAAATCTCGTACCTAGTATTGGTGTAACACCATGTTCTGAATTGTTTCCTAATTCAGGGCTATGACCCGAATATCGGTTATCATAAAGCTTAGGGACTTTGGGAAAGAGAGATTAAGATTCATTTGGGTGTGGGTAATATATTTTAGATGACCCGGGAGTTCGGTTTGTGTTTTGGAGCCAAGGGGCATATCGGTAAAGTGTCATTCTGGGCTTTTGTTGGATTTTGGATTTTATTTTGGGATGTCTTAAGGCAAGGATAAATTGATAGAAGTGTAGAGCTTCTTTTCACCTTTTCGTGGATATAAGGATCGTCGAAATCGGATTTAAAACGAAGAAGATATGTCATTCAGAAGCTTGAAGGATTAAGGGCCAGCGTAGTACGTGTGGCATACTTGGGGAGTACGATGGGCATACTAGGCAAGAGTGTCACGATTTTACCTTGGAGTATATCGGGTGTACCATAGTTATGCATGACATACTCCAGTCAGACCCTAACCCTAATTTAAGGTTTTGAACCATATTTAAGCTCCTTCGCTCAACACCAAACCCTATTATCTTCAACCTCCATCCCTTTAAACCCTAGAATCGAAACCCTAGCCACCATTGGTGTGTTTTTTGAGCTTTTGGTGGTATTTCATGCATTTTGGTGATCTTTGAAGAAGAAGGGGCTTCTTGGAGAAGTGTGGGATTGCTTGGAGCTTTTGGATCCAACCTTTGTGCATCTTGATATACCTTTTGAAGGTATAAAGTTTATAACTTTATGACTCTAGGTTTTAGATCTAGTTTAACGTGTATTTTTGGTTCATTTTGGTCCTTAGAGTCATCCTTATGAGTATGGGCTACTCTAAGAGCTTAGTATGCTAGATCTTGGGATTTGGGATGTAACACCTGTTTTGAGTTTGTAGGGTGTTGGTGCATAAACTCTATGAGTTGGGAGTGCAACTCGTTGAGTATAGTCGTGATATCATGGAACGCAGGATGGCACCAACTCAGCGAGTCCGATCTGTTTAAAGAAAACCCGAAATTTTGGGGTTTGCCCCTATATAAACGGTGTTATACGCCTTTTTAGCCTCCCTTAGTATCATAGGAGATCGTTTACAGCCGCAAACACTTGGGTGTGTGAAGTAAGAGCTTTGGGAGCTTAAACCTTGGGATTGTGGAAGGAACTCCAAGATTGAAGAGGAAGTATCAAGGGGAAAACACTAGATCTAGCATCTAGTTCGTCTTGGGCATTCAATTAAGGTAAGAATATGTTATCTGAATCCTAGATTCTATTTGAGAGTTGTGACCAACTTTGAGGAAATGGAAGCAAGCTTAGATCTGGACCTATCACAAGGATATGGTTCCAGATCTGTACTTTCTTAGATCCCAAATATCATAAAGTCACACCTTTTTGTAAGCTTATCGCCTCTCCATGCATTAAAACCTTCTTTGGAAGTTAATTTTGGTGTTATGGCCATGTGAGGCTATGCATGCACGTAAAGTTTGCAACTTTACGTGACATCTTCACTAGGAGAGTATGGATCTGAAGTTTGAACCTTAAATCCCACTGGAAAGAACCAAAGACGTGAGAACTCGTCGAGTCCCTCTGGTGACTCGGCAAGTCGAGAGGGTTCACAGCCAAGGGTTCACGACCATGGGTTCACAGCCAAAGGTTCACGGCCAAGGGTTTACGTCCAAGGGGTTATGACCGTGAACATCGAGGAACTCGACGAGTCCCTCGGATGACTCGACGAGTCGATGAGTTAAGTCGGGACCGGATGAGTGACTGATGGTACTCGACGAGTCAAGGTCAATATGGACTGTTGACCTTGACTATAGACCTAGACTTTGACCAGGTTTGACTCAGAGGAGCCTTAGGGGTTGAGTTAAGATTATTTACTTATTGGTTATAGGCAGTTTGGGAAGAGCAGTAGGACATATCTGAATTCAGTTTCTAATTCAACTTTTTGTGAGGCGAGTTTTCTCACCATACCAATGGGTCTAAGGCACCAAGGCCGACCCATTTTGTGATAGTTGGTTTACTTGCTATGTGGAGGTGTGATATGTATGTGTGTATGATATGTGGTAGAGATAGCCTTTGTGGCTAATGCTAGAGATGGCCTTATGGCTAATGGTAAAGATAGCCTTATGGCTAATGGTAGAGACAACCTTTATGGTTGGTCGTAGAGATAGCCTTTGTGGCTAACGGTAGAGATAGCTTCATGGCTAACTGACATGTGATATGTGGTAGAGATAGCTTAGATAGCTATTATGATTGTGGGTTGTGTGGGGTATGCTCTAGGGGACTCACTAAGCTTTCAGATTACCGTCTGTGGATTTGTTTCAGGTACATCGGAGCCCAAGGGCAAAGGCAAGGCGTGATGATGCGGCGTGAACTGTATCTCTCTTTTCCGATATGGTTCGGGGGGCACTATGATGTTTTGGAAAATAAAAATGTTGTAATGTTGGTGGTTTTGAAAACAATTTTCAGGATCTTCATGTTTTATGAAATATGGTTGACTAATTAAAAATGAAAAATTTCTTGGTAAAAAGTGGTTCGTTACAAGTTGGTATCAGAGCCTTGGTTTAAGGGATCCAGGCATACCCTCGGGTGTGTCAGGACTCAAACTAAGGAAATGGTAAATTTGTTTTAAAAAATGACATAAAAAGCTTTTTGAAAGAAGGAAAAGATGAGAGTGCAACGCGCGTGATCAGCCGAGCCAAGTAAGTAGTTCCCCAATATGCTAGACATGCAATTCTGATATTTGAACTTGGATGATCGTATGGAATTTGCTATGTGTATGCTTTTAAAATTATATACGGTCAGGAGCTTATAGCCTTGGAATGATCGATTTGGCCTTATCTCTTGTTCCTTGTCTGGTTGTGGTCCTAGGGTAGAATCTTTTATTCGAAAGTCTATTTGATCCTCTTCGGTGTATAATTTGCATGCATAAAGGCGACCGGTTATGATTGGTCTGTTTGATGTCGGTAGAGAAAATCTTAGAACAACCTAGGATTTGGGTTATGCGGTGGGTGGTAGTATATGGTTTATGGGGACGAATTGGAGTTATCAGGTAGAGCCTTGGGGAAAGGTACGGGTAGGTGTGGAAGGTAGTATTGGGCTCGTACTACTGGAAGCATAGGACCTGTACCCGAACCAATGTTAGATGTGACGACTTCAAGCGGGACCGGTGTGGAGAGATTTGTTTTGTGGAAATCCTGATAGTTATGATTTATGACATTCCAGTTCAGCATGGTGGTGACACGTTTCGGAACGGGAGGATCAGGATCAGGATCTGGATCCGGGAATGGATCGGGTGACACTACAGATGGCATAGATGAGAGGCTGCACGAGATCATCGCAGCCGAAGTTACGAAGGGTATCCTTGACGCTGCCCCAGTGATTTTTTGGATGATCAAGGAAGGCATAATGAAGATCATGGAGGATAGACTCAGATCATTCAGCACTGAGATTGCTGCAGGCCAGTTAGGAGCCAAAACTCCCTCGTTCCGGGAGTTCAAGGCATGTGGGGCGCCGAAGTTTTTCGGGGTTAGGGACCCCATTTTCAGCTGACGCTGGGTCGCGGATATCGAAAACGCCCAACACACGAGTTCTTGCCCGGATGTGGCGAAGGTTGGGTTCGCTTCTTGCATGCTGAGAGACAGAGCCCAAGATTGGTGGGGCGAGGTTACTAGATAGGTGGGACCGGCAGGGGTGGCTGAAATGACATGGGCCGAGTTTGTTTGGTGATTTGATCTAGAGTTTGCACCACCCATTGAGGTGCAACGACTAGTGCGAGAGTTTCATGATTTGCAGCAGACCACCAAGACGGTGGCGGAGATCACCGCCAAGTTTCGGGAACGAGCTTTATTTATTCCGCAATACGCTACCGATGAGGAGATGAGGCAGAACCGATATCATTCCGTGCTGAAGGATGATATTCGGGAGTTTGTGAGCTTTACGGGGTGCAAGACCCTGAATGAAATGGTGGAGAAGGCTCAGGAACGGTAAATAGAGTTGGAATCCCACACGAAGCGGAAGCCTGAGCAGGCTCAGGCAGCAGTACGACAGGCTAATAAGCCAAAAACGTCAGACACTCCCAGCAAGGGTTAGCAGGGTCGGGGCCGATGTGCCAAGTGTAGCCGGGTACACAGTGGAGCTTGCCGTATCGCAGGCTCGGGATGTTATGCATGTGGCCAGCGGGGTCATATGAGCAGGGACTGCCCCGCGAATGGCTTAATCTTTTTTCACTGCAACCAAACCAGCCATAAGTGGGTCAACTGTCCGAAGTTGCAGGGAGGAGGAGGAGTGGTGGAGGTGCCTGCGCCCACCACAATGAGGATTACCGATGGCCGCCCTGTTAAGGCGGATGCTCCAACAGTAAAGAGTCAGGCCTTTCAGCTCACTACCGAGGAGGCACGGGCAACGCTAGACGTTGTGGCTGGTACGTATTTATTCTTCTCTACTCTATGGATCTGTTTTGCTTATGTGTACTATATGCTTGTATAGGGACCTTTTTTGGTCAATGGTATGTTTGCTCACGTCTTATTTGATTCAGGTGCTACCCTATCGTTTGTATCTCTTGCGCTTAACAAGAAGTTTCGGGATGCGTCGGGAACTTTAGATTCCCCGCTCGAGGTGGAGATTGCAGATGACCGCACCATTAGTGCTGCGAGGGTGTATCGGGACTGTATCCTGAATGTTCTTGGTGAGAGATTTTATGTCGACCTAGTCCCAATACCGTTGTGAGGGCTGAAAGTGATTATCGGAATGGATTGGTTGGGGGCCAATGGGGCCATGATTGACTGTGAGAATCAGTTGGTGAGGGTTCGAACCCCAAGTGGGGAAGAATTGGTGATACATGGTGATAGGGCATCGTAGGGGCCGACCCTCTGTTCGGTTATGAGGGCTAGGAGGTTCCTGCAGCAGGGTTGTTCGGGATTTCTGGCATATATATCGGATACAAGGGTAGAGATCATGAAGGATGTAGGCAGTGTGCCAATTGTTAAGGACTTTCAGTATGTTTTCCTCGAAGAGTTACCAGGGGTGCCTCCGGAGAGGCAGGTGGAGTTTCGCATCGATTTGGTGTCGGGTTCCGCTCCGATAGCAAAGGCACCATATAGGTTGGCACCACCCGAGATGCAAGAGTTATCTACACAGCTTCAGGAGTTGTTAGACCGAGGGTTCATTCGTCCAAGCTAATCCCTGTGGGGAGCACCATTTATAGGGAACTAAACACACTAAACAAACTAACGGTGAAGAACCGAAGGAACTAAACAAACTAACGGTGAAGAACCGTTATCCGTTGCCAAGGATCGATGATTTTTTCGATCAGCTGCAGGATGCGTCTTGGTTTTCCAAGATTGATCTTCGGTCGAGATACCATCAGATGAGGATTCGGGATGAGGATATACCAAAGACAACTTTCAGGACTCGGTATGGGAATTATGAGTTTGTAATGATGCCGTTTGGGCTCACTAATGCCCCAGTAGCGTTCATGGAACTTATGAATAGGGTGTGTAGACAGATGCTGGATCGGTCGGTGATCATTTTTATTGATGACATCCTGGTCTATTCTAAGACCAGGGAGTAGCAACAACAGCACTTAAGGGAGGTGCTGGAGACCCTAAGGGCGGAGAAGCTATATGCCAAGTTCTCCAAGTGTGATTTCTGGATGCGAGAGGTACAATTCTTGGGGCATATCATCAACTAGGAAGGTAATTCGGTTGATCCAGCCAAGGTCAAGGCTGTGATTAGGGGTGGGAATTGGTTCGGTTTTTTAGCTTTTCGGTTTCCTCGAATCAGTTTCTTCGGACTGAAATATTTTTTTGTCCAATTCGAAAACCAAACCAAATCGAATTCAAATTCTCTAGACCAAACCGAAAACAAATTCTAATTCAGTTTGGTTCGGTTTGAAAACCGAGGAAACCAAATATTAACTTAAAAAAATTCAAACATAAATTAAAATATTTTTAACATAGAAACCTAAAGTTGCAAACAGAAAGATCTAATGTTTCATACGAAATGATCAAGAGAGTAAATGGGTTAAAATGATTTCTAGTTTATAATTAATACTTTTATTTAATATAAAATATAAAATATTTTTTTTAATTAATTGATTTATGAAATTCAGTTTTTCGGTTCGGTTTGGTTTAAACTTCATGACACCGAAACTCGAACTAAAAACAAAATTTACAATTCGGTTTGGTCTCAAACCAAACCAAAAACTGAATTTGAATATGGTTCGGTCTGAAATCGATTTCAGTTCGATTTGGTTTTCTGGTTTTTTGGTTCCGGACCAAATAATTTCCACCCCTAGCTGTGATGCGGTGGGAAGTACCGAAGAATGCGACAGAGATTCGTAGTTTCCTGGGTTTAGCGGGTTATTACCGAAGATTTATTCAGGATTTCTCCAAGATTGCGGTGCCATTGACCCGTCTGACCAAGAAAAATAATGTGACGTTTCGGTGGGGTATGGATCAGCAGTTGGCCTTCGAAATCTTGAGGCGGAGATTGTGCGAGGCTCTGATCCTTGTTCTACCAGAGGGATTAGATGATCTGGTGGTGTATTGTGACGCATCGATCTCAGGGTTAGGTGCGGTACTGATGCAGAGAGGGCACGTGATAGCATATGCCTCGCGACAGTTGAAGCCGCATGAGGCAAATTACCCTACTCACGATCTGTAACAGGGGGCAGTGGTGTTTGCCCTCAAGATTTGGAGGCATTACTTGTATGGAGTGCGGTGTACCATTTACACCGACCAAAAGAGTCTGAAGTATTTGATGGACCAACAGAACCTCAACATGAGAAAAAGAAGGTGGTTAGACATACTAAAAGACTATGATTGCGAGTTTCTATACCACCCAGGGAAGGCCAACGTAGTGGCCGATACTTTGAGCCGTAAGACGGCAGGTTCCCCGATTGGGAGTGTGTGTTTTAGGATGACGGTGATCTCTCCGTTGGTGGAGATGATCAAAGAGGCTCAGGTTGTGTAACATCCGGATTCCCAGGTATAATATTTTAAGTATTTATTTTTGAGGACTATTGGTCTACTCGACGAGTTGGTGCAAGAACTCGCCGAGTAGGGACGGGGTGACCACACAAGTTTAATGATCTACTCGACGAGTCCGGGAGTAGACTCGCCGAGTAGGCGCTGGGAGTGGAAACCCTAAATCCCCGGGTTTGAGACCTATTTAAAGACACTTATGGCCTTCATTTGCGGCCACCTTTCCAGAGAGTGAACCCTAACAAGCTGTGAGTGTGTAGAGTGAGAGAGAGAGCTGTCTTGAGCTAGTTGGTGTGATCTTGCAAGGAGAAAGACGATTCTAACAAAAAGGACCCAGGGGAAGTTGTTGATCTGAGTTATTCAAGCAGGGAGCTTCATTCTGAGGTACCAAATCGAACCCCTTTCTTTGTTATTGTGTAGATTCCATTAATTGAGGATTAGGGCTTGAATCACCTCCTTATTGGGGTCTTGAATGCATCAAACCCCTCATGACAACGTGTGTTATAGATCTGGACCTTCCTAGGTCTAGAGAGCCAGAAAGTATGAAGCTTTAGTATAGAAATCATAGGGTTTTGAAGCTAGGAAGCATTAATGGTGTTTCTATGGTATATTATGCAAGATACACCATGCTTGGACGCCAAGTTCAGACCTTTACGTGATCTTTTGGTGTTAGGAGGCTAGATCTATAAGTTAGAGAAACAGATCTGACCTCAGAAGGTCGTTTGAACATTGTCATGGAGGAAACTCGCCGAGTCCATGAGAGGACTCGACAAGTCGGATCGTGTTGCTCCACGATTTGTGATCAGTTGTAACCCATCGAGTGAAAGGTTAACTCGACGAGTCGAGTGAGGCCTAAGGAGGATTCATAGGATACGCATGGACTCGCCGAGTCACCCGAGTGCACTCGACGATTCTGGTCAAAGTTGGACCATTAACTAGAGTTGACTTTCGTTGACTTTTAGGGTTTGGTTAACATTGACCATTGGAGGGGTAAAATGGTATTTTCCCCTTCTGAGAGATTATAGGAAGGGATTAGTCTAGCCTATGAGAATCGTTGTTGTTTGGAGGTATATTACTTTATGTGATTATGCGGAGGCGAGATCAGTATTTCGGGTTCGAAACTTTCCGAGGTTATCCGAGGTGAGTCTTCTCACTATACATTACCTAGAGTGGTATCTATGTGTAGACCGGAGGGTGTTATGTGTATGTTTATATTTAGATTTATGTGCTTAGTGTTATGTGTATGCTATGTGTTATATAGACCAGACCGGAGGGTCCAACGACTTATGAGGCCGGAGGGTCCTCGATCAGACCGGACCGGAGGGTCCAACGATTCAGACCGGACCGGAGGGTCCAACGACTTATGAGGCCGGAGGGTCCTCTAACTGAATAACCTCCTTATTGGGGTCTTGAATGCATCAAACCCCTCTTGTCAACGTGTGGTATAGATCTGGACCTTCCTAGGTCTAGAGAGCCAGAAAGTATGAAGCTTTAATAGAGAAATCATAGGGTTTTGAAGCTAGGAAGCATTAATGGCGTTTCTATGGTACATTATGCAAGATACACCATGCATGGACGCCAAGTTCAGACCTTTGCGTGATCTTTGGGTGTTAGGAGGCCAGATCTATCAGTTAGAGAAACAGATATGACCTCAGAAGTTCGTTTGAACATTATCATGGAGGAAACTCCCCGAGTCCATCAGAGGACTCGACGAGTCGAATCGTGTTACTCCACGATTCATGATCAGTTGTAACCCGTCGAGTGAAAGGTTAACTCGACGAGTCGAGTAAGGCCTTAGGAGGATTCAGAGGACACACATGGACTCGCCGAGTCACCCGAGTGCAATCGACGAGTCTGGTCAAAGTTGGACCGTTGACTGGAGTTGACTTTCGTTGACTTTTAGGGTTTGGTCAACATTACGACATTTGGACCATTGGAGGGGTAAAATGGTATTTTCCCCTTCTGAGAGATTATAGGAAGGGATTAGTCTAGCCTATGAGAATCGTTGTTGATTGGAGGTAAATTACTTTATGTGATTAGGCGGAGGTGAGATCAGTACTTCGGGTTCAAAACTTTCCGAGGTTATCCGAGGTGAGTCTTCTCACTATACATTTCCTAGAGTGGTATCTATGTGCAGACCGGAGGGTCTTATGTGTATGTGTATGTTGATATTTATGTGCTTTGTGTTATGTGTATGCTATGTGTTATATAGACCGGACCAGAGGGTCTAATGACTTATGAGGCCGGAGGGTCCTCGATCAGACCGGACCGGAGGGTCCACCGATTCAGACCGGACCGAAGGGTCGAACGAGCTAGACCGGACCGGGGGGTCCAATGAGCTACGAGACTGGAGGGTCCCGCTGAGATACATTGACCAGAGGGTCATACCGAGTTGTAGCCTTGAGTGGCTTATGTGTTGTATGTGGTATTTTGGGGAACTCACTAAGCATTTATGCTTTCGTGTTATGTGAATTGTGTTTCAGGTACTAGCGAGGATCGCGGGAAGGCGCCGACATGATTTGTACACACTGGCTGAGGATTATGTTTTGAGATTCTGGGATATGTTTTATTATGATGACATTTAGTACACATGAGATTTTGAGATTATTATATGAGTTTTATTGTGTTGGAAAAATGAAAAATTGTTTTAAAATTTACGCCGTTACAAGTTGGTATCAGAGCCTTCGTTTGAGGGATACGGATGCACCTTCGGGCGTATCTGAACTCAAACTGAGAATTTGAGGAATTTTTTCATAAAATAAACAATTTTTCTAAAAGAGTAAGAGATTTGAGACAAGCAGAACGGAATAGTGTGTACGATCAGTCAGCGCCCGAACAGTAATTTCCCAAAATACTCTTACATTATGTGTTATGAAATATTATGTGATATTCTATGCATGCTAGAGTAGGCTAGGTATTCATATCTAGGACTAGAGTGGCCTGATTTGTGATTCCCTAGCCCAGGAGATTACTGCTGCTATGATATACTTTGACAGTGAGTAGGTAGCAGCGAGGAGCTTATGAGTGGTCTGCTGGAGGGTAGCCTGAGTTTAGTGAGATATACAGTACTTGTGATTTGGGATCTTAGGAGGAGGACTTGGGGTGAATACCGATGCGTTGTGGAAGGTAGTATAGGGCCCGTACTACTGGAAACACCGGATTGGTGAGCAGTCCAAGTAAGAATCCTTAGGCTACTAAAGAACAAGTAGGGTTGAGTATCGAGTGCGAGGATACTCGAGCGAGTCTCTGATTCCTTTTGTGTTGTGTTTCAGAGACATCATGGTTAGGACACGCTACTACCCAGGAGGCAGTTGTACCAGTGGTACCAGTGATGAGGAGATCCGTAGGTTGATTCACGAGGAGGTGGCCGCAGCCATTCGAGCTGAGATTCCTGAGATGTTTGGGTCTACCAAGACCACATTAATTAAGACGTTTGACGAGCGGTACGCCTCTCTTACCGAGGCTGCTGTTGCTACGGCCACCGCAGCCGTCGCTGCTGCCAGGCCACATGGGGTGACCCGTTGTTGTACCAAGAGTTCAGCAACACGAAGCCACCAGAGTTTGATGGGACTCAGGATCCGATAGCCACGATGAGGTGGATCTCTGAAATTGAGGGATGCTTTTACACCTGCTCTTTTCCGGAGCATCTGAGAGTATGGTTCGCGCTGAACCAGCTTCGCTTGGGGGTGAAGGAATGGTGGAAGTTTGTGACGACTGACTTCACTCCTGCAAAGATTACCGCGGTGACCTGGGAGAGGTTCACCACCATGTTTCGAGATGAGTATGTTCCCCCAGTGGAGAGGGAACGTCTAGCACAGGAGTTCTTGTGCCTCAAGCAGGGACGGAGTCCGTGACTGTGATTACACAGATGTTTCATGAGAGGTCGTTGTTTTTCCGTAAGCATGTGTCTACCGAGCAGGCACGTATGAGTCGATATCTGAGCATATTGAGGAGAGACATTCGTTAGTTCGTGGCGAACTCGACATACCGGACATCTGCCGAGGTCTAGGAAAATGCTCGGAAGAGGGAGATTGAGCTGGAGACTCAGGCCAGGGAGGAGGCCGAGTCTCAGAGGAGGGATAGGCGACCGGTTCAGTCTCAACCGGCAGCCAAGCGGGCAAAGCCCAATGATTCGAGGTCTGGAGGCCGGAAGGGCCGCACTTATTGGAACTGAGGCAAGACTCATGATGGGACGCAGAGAGCGGGTGTGTGCTACAAGTGTAGGAAAGAGGGGCACATCGCGAGGGATTTCCCTAGGGATTTTTGGTTTGCTTTCACTGCAACCAGATGGGCCATCGGAAGGCCGAGTGCCCACAACTACTTCAGGGATCAGCACAGGGATCTGCACCTGCTGCTAGAGCTATCGAGGCCCGGCAAGCGAAGGCCGAGGCAACGAAGACTCGTGGGAGAGCCTTTCATTTGACAGCGGAGGAGGCTCGTGCAACGCCCGATGTCGTGGCTGGTATGTATTCATTTAATTACTTGTTCTGAGTTTGAGATATTGTTCTTATATTGTGGTATGCATAGGCACTTTTCTTGTGAGTTCTGTACCTGCTTTAGTGTTATTTGACTCGGGTGCGAGTCGATCTTTCTTGTCCTTAGCATTTAGCCAGCACATCAGTATCCGGCGAGAGGTGTTGAGTCGGCCTCTGTGAGCTTCTATAGCCGACGAGCGAGCGGTGTATGCTACTAATGTGATTCGAGGATGTGTACTCGAAATTTTTGGTGTTGAGTTCCCGATAGATCTGGTACCGATTACGATGGGGGATGTCTGTGTCATCGTGGGCATGGACTGGTTGAGCCGATTTGGAGCTGTTATCGACTGCGAGCGTCAGTTGGTGACCATACGAGACCCTAGTGGGGGAGTACTTACGGTGTACGACAAGGGTACCCGATCTGGGTCATCATTTTGCTCGGCTGCCAGAGCGAGGCAGAGTCTATAGCAGGGATGTAGAGGGTTTGTAGCCTATGTGGTGGATACGCGAGTTGTCGCTGAGAGGCCGAGTTCTATCGGTGAGGTACCGATAGTGCGAGAGTTTCCGAATGTTTTCCCCGAGGAGTTGCTGGGTGTGCCTCCCGAGAGGCAGGTGGAGTTTTGCATCGATTTGATTCCGGGGGCGGCACCTATTGCCAAGGCACCCTATCGCCTTGCGCCACCGGAGATGCAAGAGTTATCCTCACAACTTCAGGAGCTGTTGGGGAAGGGATTCATCCGACCGAGTAGCTCGTCGTGGGGAGCGCCGATCCTTTTTCTCAAGAAAAAGGATGGTTCACACTGGATGTGCATTGATTACCGGGAGTTGAACAAGTTAACGGTCAATAACCGTTATCCATTGTCGAGGATTGACGATCTGTTCGATCAATTGCAGGGTGTGTCTTGGTTTTCCAAGATAGATTTGAGGTTTGGATATCACCAGATGAGGGTGCGTGATGAGGATATCCAAAAGACGGCGTTCAGGACTTGTTATGGGCATTACGAGTTCGTGGTGATGTCTTTTGGGCTCACCAATGCACCAACGACGTTCATGGACCTCATGAACCAAGTGTGCAGGCCGATGTTGGATCGATCGGTGATTATGTTCATCGACGACATTCTAGTGTATTCGACGTCCAGAGAGCAGCATGAGGAGCACCTGAGGGAGATCCTTGGAGTATTGAGATCGGAGAGGCATTATGCCAAATTCTCCAAGTTTGATTTCTGGTTACGAGAGGTCCAGTTCTTGGGACATCTCGTTAATCAGAATGGGATATTGGTCGATCCGATAAGATTGAGGCTGCGATGAGTTGGGAGTTGCCGAGATCCCCCACCGAGATCAGGAGTTTGGTAGGGTTGGCTAGCTATTACCAGAGATTTATCAGGGATTTCTCCAAGATTGTCGTTCCCCTTACCAGATTGACCCGGAAGGGCATTGCTTTTTCTTGGGGTCCAAACCAGTAGACCTCATTTGAGACTCTTTGCCAGAGACTATACGAAGCCCTCGTGTTAGCCCTTCCGGAGGGAATGGAGGATTTTGTGGTATATTGTGATGCGTCTATATTGGGGTTGGGTACGATGCTTACGTAGAGAGGGCACGTGATAGCAAACTCATCGAGGCAGCTGAAGCCTCATGAGACGAGGTATCCTACCCACGATTTGGAGTTGGGGGCAGTGGTGTTCGCCCTCAAGATATGGCGCCATTATTTGTATGGGGTTCGGTGTACTGTATACATGGACCACAAGATTTTGAAGTATCTGATGGATCAGCCCAACCTGAACATGCACCAGAGGAGATGGTTGGATGTGGTAAAGGATTATGACTGTGAGATCCTGTACAACCCGGGCAAGGCTAATGTGGTAGTCGAAGCTCTAAGCCGCAGGGCGGAGAGCGCCCCGATTCGAGACATATGCATGACGATGACGGTGATGACTCCGGTATTAGATACCATCCAAGAGGCCTAAGCAGAGGCTGTGAGACCGGAGAACCTCAAGAGAGAGCAGGTGGTTGGACAGATATCCGTGTTTGTGACGGATAGCCGAGGGCTGAGGACCTTTCGAGGTCGGATTTGGGTGCCTTATACGGGTGGGGCACATAGCACTCTGATGGAGGAGGCGCATATATCGAGATTCTTGATCCACCCCGGGGCCACTAAGATGTATTTGGACCTGAAGAGAGACTACTGGTGGCCCTGTATGAAGAGGGATGTTGCATGGGTAGTAGAGAGGTGCTTGACCTATCGTCGGGTTAAGGTCGAGCACCAGCGTCCGCATGGCAAGTTGCAGTCGCTAGAGGTTCTCTAGTGGAAGTAGGAACAGATTTCTATGGACTACATCACCATGTTGCCGAGGACCGTGAGGGATGTTGATGCAATTTGGGTTATTGTGGATCGGCTGACGAAGAGCGCTCACTTTCTTGCTATCAGTGAGAGCTCTTCTGCAGAGAGGTTAGCAGAGATATATGTGAGAGAGGTGGTGTCGCGTCATGGAGTGCCGATCTCGATTATGTCAGACCGAGATGTACGTAACACTTCCAGGTTCTGGAGGAAGTTCCATGAGGAGTTGGGTACGAGACTGCACTTCAGTATAACTTACCACCCACAGACGGATGGACAGAGTGAGCGGATGATACATATGCTCGAGAACATGGTTCGGGCATGTATCATGGACTTCGGTGGAAGTTGGGACACATACCTACCTTTGACTGAGTTTTCTTACAACAACATCCATCACTCGAGCATTGATATGCCTCCCTTTGAGCTTCTATATGGGAGGAGGTATCGCACTCCCATCTGTTGGTGTGAGGTGCGGCAGATAGTTATGGGCAGCACTGAGATAGTGCTGAAGACGACCGAGCAGGTTCAACAGGTCAGACAGAGGTTACTGAAGTCGCAGAGTCGTCAGAAGAGTTATGCGGGATAGACGACGATACGAGCTTGAGTTCCAGGTTAGAGACTTTGTGCTTCTGAAAGTTTCCCCATGGAAATGAGTGATCTGGTTTAGAAAGCAGGGCAAGTTGGGGCCTCGATACTTTGGACCTTTCAGGGTGATTGCCAGGGTAGGCAAGGTAGCATATCAGCTGGAGCTACCTGAGGAGTTGAGCCAAATCCATGTGTCCCAGCTGCAGAAGTGTGTAGCCGATGAGACGGCGGTAGTGCCATTAGAGGACATTCAGGTGGATGCGAGCCTGAATTACATCGAGAGGCCGATCGCGATCCTAGATCGGAAGGTGAAGGTTCTATGGAACAAGGAAGTGCCCCTAGTTCAGGTCCACTGGCAGCATCGGAGAGGGTCCGAGCTAACTTGGGAGCCGGAGTCGGAGATGCTGGAGCAGCATCCAGAGTTATTTGCGGAGCATGACTTCGAGGGCGAAGTCTGATTCTAGTGGGGGAGAATTGTAACATCCGGATTCCCAGGTATAATATTTTAAGTATTTATTTTTAAGGATCATTGATCTACTCAACGAGTTGGTGCGATAACTTGCCGAGTAGGGACGGGGTGACCACGCGGGTCTAATAATCTACTCGACGAATCCGGGAGTAGACTCGCCGAGTAGGCGCTGGGAGTGGAAACCCTAAATCCCCTGGTTTGAGACCTATTTAAAGACACTTATGGCCTTCATTTACAGCCACCTTTCCAGAGAGTGAACCCTAACAAGTTGAGAGTGTGTAGAATGAGAGAGAGAGAGAGAGCTATCTTGAGCTAGTTGGTGTGATCTTGCAAGGAGAAAGAAGATTCTAGAAAAAAGGAACCAGGGGAAGTTGTTGATCTGAGTTATTCAAGCAGGGAGCTTCATTCTGAGGTACTAAATCGAACCCCTTTCTTTGTTATTGTGTAGATTCCATTAATTGAGGATTAGGGCTTGAATCACCTCCTTATTGGGGTCTTGAATGCATCAAACCGCTCATGACAACGTGTGTTATAGATCTGGACCTTCCTAGGTCTAGAGAGCCAGAAAGTATGAAGCTTTAGTATAGAAATCATAGGGTTTTGAAGCTAGGAAGCATTAATGGTGTTTCTATGGTATATTATGCAAGATACACCATGCTTGGACGCCAAGTTCAGACCTTTACGTGATCTTTGGGTGTTAGGAGGCTAGATCTATAAGTTAGAGAAACAGATCTGACCTCAGAAGGTCGTTTGAACATTGTCATGGAGGAAACTCGCCGAGTCCATGAGAGGACTCGACGAGTCGGATCGTGTTGCTCCACGATTTGTGATCAGTTGTAACCCGTCGAGTGAAAGGTTAACTCGACGAGTCGAGTGAGGCCTAAGGAGGATTCAGAGGATACGCATGGACTCGCCGAGTCACCCGAGTGCACTCGACGAGTCTGGTCAAAGTTGGACCATTGACTGGAGTTGACTTTCGTTGACTTTAGGGTTTGGTTAACATTGACCATTGGAGGGGTAAAATGGTCTTTTCCCCTTCTGAGAGATTATAGGAAGGGATTAGTCTAGCCTATGAGAATCGTTTTTGTTTGGAGGTATATTACTTTATGTGATTATGCGGAGGCGAGATCAGTATTTCGGGTTCGAAACTTTCCGAGGTTATCCGAGGTGAGTCTTCTCACTATACATTACCTAGAGTGGTATCTATGTGCAGACCGGAGGGTGTTATGTGTATGTTTATATTGAGATTTATGTGCTTAGTGTTATATGTATGCTATGTGTTATATAGACCAGACCGGAGGGTCCAACGACTGATGAGGCCGGAGGGTCCTCGATCAAACCGGACCGGAGGGTCCAACGATTCAGACCGGACCGGAGGGTCCAACGAGCTAGACCGGACCGGAGGGTCCAACGAGCTACGGGACTGGAGGGTCCCGCTGAGACACATTGACCAGAGGATCATACCGAGTTGTATCCTTGAGTGGATTATGTGCTGTATGTGGTATTTTGGGGAACTGACTAAGCATTTATGCTTACGTGTTATGTGAATTGTGTTTTAGGTACTAGCGACGATCGCGGGAAGGCGCGACATGATTTGTACACACTGGCTGAGGATTATGTTTTGAGATTCTGGGATATGTTTTATTGTGGTGACATTTCATACACAAGAGAATTTGAGATTATTATATGAGTTTTATTGTGTTGAAAAAATGAAAAATTGTTATAAAATTTACGTCGTTACAGGTTGAAGGAGTGAAGAAAGAGAATTGGAAGGTAGAGAGGATCCGAGGACAATATGCTTTGTTTGTTAAGGATAGTCGTGGTCTCTTCACGCATTGTGGCCGGGTGTGGGTACCGGTGACCGGGGGAGTGAGACAGAAGATATTAGAGGAAGCACACAAGTCCAAGTTCTCTATACATCCATGAGCTACGAAAATGTATAGGGACTTGAGGCAGAGTTATTGGTGGCCCTGCATGAAGCGGGAAATTGCTTGGTTTGTAGAGCGGTGCTTCACCTGCAGGAAGGTCAAGGCCGAGCATCAGCGGCCTCATGGTAAGGTCCAGCCGCTACCCATTCCCGTGTGGAAGTGGGAGGAGATAACGATGGACTTCATTACGAAGTTGCCAAGGACGGCGAGCGGTGTGGATGCCATATGGGTGATTGTGGATAGACTGAAGAAGAGTGCCCATTTAATTCGGATATCCGAAAGTATATCCACAGAGAAGTTGGCAGATATTTACGTTCGTGAGGTGGTGGCTAGACACGGGGCGCCTGTGTCGGTAGTTTCTGACCGCGATGTTCGGTTTAAATCTTGGTTTTGGAAGAAATTCCACGAGGAGCTGGGCACTCAGCTACATTTTAGCACGGCGTACCACCCCAGACCAACGGCCAGAGTGAGAGAACGATCCAGACACTGGAGGATATGCTACGGGAATGCGTGTTGGACTTTGGAGGGAGTTGGGATACGTATCTCCCACTGACAGAGTTTTCGTAAAACAACAGTTATCATGCCAGTATCGATCGAGCTCCGTTCAATATGTTATACGGTCGGAGGTGCAGGACACCGGTTTGTTGAGATGAGATCGGACATCGGGTCATGGGAAGCACTGAAGTAGTTCTCAAGACTACTGGGTTGATTTAGCAGGTGCGTGACCGGTTGCAGGTCACGTAGAGCCATCAGAAAAACTATGCTGACTGACGGCGATCAGATCTTGAGTTTCAGGTGGGGGATTTCGTGTTACTGAAGATGTCTCCCAGGAAAGATATCATCAGGTTTCGGAAGAGGGGCAAGCTGGGGCCTTGGTATATAGGCCCATTCAAGATCACGGCCCGGGTGGGCAAGGTGGCATATCGCTTGGATCTGCCAGAAGAGCTTAGCCAGATTCACAACACATTCCATGTGTCGTAACTTCGGAAGTGTGTCACAGACGAGGCTGCGGTTGTCTCGTGGGGTGATATCCAGATGGATGAGAGCTTGAACTACATCGAGAAGCCCATTGTCATCTTGGATAGGAAGATGAAGGTTCTTCCTAATAAGGAAGTAATACTGGTGAACGTGCAATGGCAACATCGGAAGGGTTCCGAATGGACTTGGGAACCGAAAGAGGAGATGCAAGAACATTACCCCGATTTGTTTGAGTCAGCAGACTTCGAGGAAAAAGTCTAGTTCAAGTGGGGGAGACTTGTAACACCTGTTTTGAGTTTGTAGGGTGTTGGTGCATGAACTCAGCGAGTTGGGAGTCCAACTCGTCGAGTAGACTCGTGATATCATGGAACGCGAGATGGGACCGACTCGGCGAGTCGACGGGTCGACTCGGCGAGTCCGAGCTGTTTAAAGAAAACCCTAAATTTTAGGGTTTGCCCCTATATAAATGGCATTATACTCCTTTGTAGCCTACCTTAGCATCATAGGAGATCGTTTACGGTCGCGAACATTTCAGTGTGTGAATGAAGAGCTTTGGGAGCTTAAACCTTAGGAGTGTGGAACGAACTCCAAGCTTGAAGAAGAAGTATCAAGGGGAAAACACTAGATCTAGCATCTAGTTCGTCTTGGGCATTGAATTAAGGTAAGAATCTGTTATCTTAAGCCTAGATTCTATTCGAGAATTGTGACCAACTTTGAGGAAATGGAAGCAAGCTTAGATCTGGACCTATCACAAGGATATGGTTCCAGATCTAGACTTTCTTAGGTCCCAAATATCATAAAGTCACACCTTTTTATAAGCTTATCCCCTCTCCATGCATTAAAACCTTATTTGGAAGTTAGTTTTGGTGTTATGGCCATGTGAGGCTATGCATGCACGTAAAGTTTGCAACTTTACGTGACATCTTCACTAGGATAGTATGGATCTAAAGTTTGAACCTTAAACCCCACTAGAAAGAACCAAAGTAGTGAGAACCCGTCGATTCCCTCTGGTGACTTGGCGAGTCGAGAGGGTTCATGGCCATGGGTTCACGGCCAAGGGTTTACGGCCAAGGGTTTACTGTCAAGGCTGTTCGGTTAGTGGTTTACGGCCGTGAACATCAAGGAACTCGACGAGTTCCTCGGATGACTCGGCGAGTCGATGAGTTAAGGAGGGACCAGACGAGTGACTGATTATACTCGACGAGTCAAGGTCAATATGGACTATTGACCTTGAATATAGACCTAGAATTTGACCAGGTTTGACTCAGATGAGCCTTAGGGGCTGAGTTAAGATTATTTACTTATTGGTTACAGGCAGTTTGGGAAGAGCAGCAGGACATATTTGAATTTAGTTGTCGATACAGCTTTGTGAGGTGAGTTTTCTCACCATACCAATGGGTCTAAGGCACCAAGGCTGGCCCATTTTGTGATAGTTGGTTTACTTGCTATGTGGAGGTGTGATATGTATGTGTGCATGATATGTGGTAGGTATAGCCTTTGTGGGGTAGAGATGGCCTTATGGCTAATGGTAGAGATAGCCTTATGGCTAATGGTAGAGACAGCCTTTATGGTTGGTGGTAGAGATAGCCTTTGTGGCTAATGGTAGAGATAGCCTCATGGCTAATTGACATGTGATATATGGTAGAGATAGCTTTGATAGCTATTATTATTGTGGGTTGTGTGGGGTATGCTCTAGGGGACTCACTAAGCTTTCAACTTACAGTCTGTGGATTTGTTTCAGGTACATCGGAGCCCAAGGTAAAAGGCAAGGCGTGATGACGCGGCGTGCACTCTATCTCTCTTTTCTGATATGGTTTGGGGGACACTCTGATGTTTTGGAAAATAAAAATGTTGTAATGTTGGTGGTTTTGAAAACAATTACCGGGATCTTCATATTTTATGAAATATGGTTGACTAACTAAAAATGAAAATTTTCTTGGTAAAAAGTGGGTCGTTACATGGGAGGTCCCTTGTTGATAAAAATGTCATCTTGATGATTTGTGTTGGACCATGCATGAATTTGGGTGCTTATTTTGGTTTGTATTAAGGTTTTGGTCCCAATAAGCCATGAAAAAAGAGTAAAGTTGCAAACTTTATGTGTTAAGACATCTCTTTAGGGTCATATCTGAGTTTGGAAGTCATTATCTTAAACCATTAAGAGCTTAATGTTGATTTTTGGCTCCCTGTTGAGTACGTTGGGCATACGTGGAAGTACGCTTAACGTAATGCTGAATTTTGCATCAATCGTGTAACACCCATAAACATTTGAGCCAAATTAAAACATTTTAAATCATTCAAAAACCATTACGTTCATACAACTCGTTTTCAAAATAGTTTAAACATCAGAGTATCCCCCAGAACCATATCATATAAATCATAAAACATGAGGAGCGGTACGATCACGCCTTCGCCTTGCCACGATCACCTGAAGTACCTGAAACAATAAACTGAAACTGTAAGCCCGAAATCTTAGTGAGTTACCCCCAAAATACCAACCACACATATCATACTCATAACATATCATAAATAGAACAGCCATGCACATCGGGTCTACTGTGTAACTGGTCCGCCCGCACCGGGCCTTCAGTCCACCTGGTCCACCCTCCGAGTCTAGCCATGTACGTCGAGTCTATAGTGTGATTGGGCCGCCCGCACCGGGCCTTCAATCTACCTGGTCCACTCTCTGAGTCTACAGTATGACTGGTCTGCCCGCACCGGGCCTTCAGTCGGCGTGGTCCACTCTCCGAGCCTCGGCGTCTGGTCCGCCCTCTTGGGGCCTTCAGCCTATCCGGATCGCTCGTTGGGCCTTCGGAACATCCGGTCCACCCTGGGTATGTTGGCCTACAGCACAAAGCAGGACCCGCCTCAACCCAACCCCCGTCAAACAACCATGTGCACATACAACAATTAATCACATAACAATCCTCAACCAGACAAACAGTCTAACAGATCACATAGCATATCAACATCCTAACCAGGATTCCGACCTAACCGGTCACTAGCATAACATTACCCTATATCCCGGGTACCGACCTTAACCAAGTCACTAACATTACACCATCCTAAATACCAGGATGCAGATATAGCAAAACAATAACATACAAACAATACCCGGATTTCCATCCGATAAAAGGCCGGCCTTGGTGCCGTAGACCCTGTCGATATAGTGAGGATAACTCACCTTGCAACTGCCGAAATCCTGCAAATCTCTGACCGCTGACTCACCGGGACTCCCAACTATCACATGATAATCACCAAGTTAGAATCCAACATGACTTTCTAGGCCAAGGGCCCACAACACTCATTAAGTCCATTATCCTCTTATTGGGCCAAGACCCAAAACCAAATCCTAATGCAAAGCCCAATATTGGCCCAATTTACTAAATTGGGCCCACCTTTCCAAACGGGCCTAGATCCAAGGTCCATAATATTTATTGGGTCCAATTTACTCCATCCATACTATTCAGTCACGGCCCAAGCCCAACTAGCCCATAAACAGCCCAATTACTCAAGGCCCAAAATTGAAAACCCAATAGAGGGCGTACGCGGGGCGTATGCACGTCTGCACCAAAAATCCTTCCATGTGCTTAATGGCTTAAGCACTTAAGCCCATATGCCAGATCTAGTGACAAAAAGGGCCTAGGACTCATAAAGTCTCAATCTTTATCCTTTTGGACGTCCATAAAGCTCTTAACTCAAGGTCTTAACCCATTAAGACCTTCCTACTTCTTACATGGGACAACCAAAGCCATTGGGACCTCATTTTTCTTACTCAAGACCTCTCCAATGGTTTGAAAGGACAGCTCATCTTAACTAATACACATCATGCATCATAATGGGGGTTTTCGGGACAAGAATGGTGTCAAAACTTCACCACACTTAGATCTACACAAAATAGATGTCAAGCAAGAAGCTTTATACCTTTAGGAGCTCTTGAACCACTAGAAAACTTCAGATCTACACGCTGGCCTTCTTCCTCTACTCACTAGATGCAACACCTTCTTCTCAAACCACTCCAAATTCACTTCCAAAGTTCACACACTCAAGAAGTTGGCTAGGGTTTGGGGAAAACGGCTCTAAACAGTGGAGGCTAGGGTAAGGGAGGGTTATGAGCTCTTAAAGTTGTTTAAATAGCCTCCATACCCGAAATATTAGGGTTTCTAGATGATAGACGTACGCTGGGCGTACATCCAGTACGCTGGGCGTATGTCGAGGGACTCCCGCGTTCATTTACTCCATTACGTTGGGCGTACATCCAACTTACGCTGGGCGTACCCAGCCAAACACGTGCATGCATGCTTAGCATGCATGGGACCCCTTTGCCAAACTTCCCCCCCTTAGGGACCATTATTGACACTATCTTCAAAGTGTCATAACTCCTTTATTCTAAGCCCGTTTCCGACGAACTTTATATCCACGAAAAAGTGGCGAGAAGCCCTACGCTTCTAGCAACACACCCCGACCCGAAACCTTCTCGAATAAAACCCATTGTCCATAAAAGACCGAAACACCCTTACTCTTTATCTCGGAAATTCATAAATAAATACTTTTAGAACGGGGCGTTACAATTCTCACCCACTTAAATTAGGCTTCGTCCTCGAAGCCTGCGGTAACACGAACTTCCGGATGATACCCCCACAATGCATCCACTGATCTCAAACCAGCCCAGATTCCTTCAATCACTGCTATCCCTAAAATCCATCTCTTCCCTTGCACGGTCCTGATCAACTGCTTCAAGCCGGCCATCGGCTTCTTTTCTCTGATGACAACACTCATCAACTAAGTGCCACCTGAAGACACTACCTTACTTCCGTCCTACGCATTCATTCGCAACCTGCGAAAACTGGATACCACAACACCCACTGAGCTCCGCCAAGACGCTAATTCATCTTCCTTCGCCAAGATTGGCGATAACCCTGACAACTAGCAACCTGGAACGGATCCTCCACATACATAACCCAAGCCTACAACCATACTCGGAACTAAGGACCTTGTCCTTGCGTCACCCTCGAACCCTTCGGTTCGACACAACGGAGTTCAATCCACCCACACTTCCCTATCGCGATCTCTAGATCCTTGACCTCCGACTGTAATATCCTTGTGCAGTCCTCAGCACCGGTCCAGACTGCTCCCGAGTCTATTATCCTGCTGAATCACCTTCCTCTGTCCCATTCCCCGATCTGAAACCACTATCCTCCTCCTCTTCCAAGGAGACCGAAAACATGCCTGCGCATCATCCAACATTGCCACAACCTCAACGGGCATCCAACCCGTATGTGCTTCCATATATCTGGTACAATCCTAGTGCTTACTACCAATAGCTGAAGCACTTTCGATCATCCATTTACTCCACTGCCTCCCTTTCAGAGGACCCACACTCCTTCCAGAGTTACATCCCTTTCCTTTCCAGGAAGTCTACTCCACAACCATAACCGCACTTATAAGTGCCACTGAGCTAAACTCCACTCTATCGATCCACTAACACATACAGAGTCTTCAGCATGACTGGACCGCACTTCCAGGCCTTCAGCCTATATGGACCACTCTCAGAACCTTCAGCATGTCTGGACCGCCCTCCTGGGCCTTCAGCCTATCTGGACCGTTCCCTGAACCTCCGGCCGACTCCATCATCATGATCAATATTTGGGGCCAGACCATATCGATTACTATTGCATGGCGACTTATTCACTCATTCTCTTCCAATCGATCCATGAACACTTACAGAGTCTTCAGCATGACTGGACCGCCTTCCCAGGCCTTCAGCCTATCTGGACCACTCTCAGAACCTTCAGCATGTCTGGACCGCCCTCTTGGGCCTTCAGCCTGTCTAGACCGTTCCCCGAGCCTTCGGCCTGACTGGTACGCCTCCCGACCTTCAGTCTATCCGGACCGCTCAAATGCCATCGCACATCACCCTGAACCATTCCTTCCGGGAATCCTTCCCATGCAGTCTGTTCTAGCCCTCTAGGGGTTCCGAACTGAACATCCGCTCTATGAATATTTTACCCCGGCCTGATCCCAGGCCTCTCAACAATCACTTTCTCTGAGAACCATGGTCTGTTCCCTGCCCCACGTGTCTATCTCCACATTCTCGGCTAACACAACGCTGAAATCCAACAGCTAACCATCCCTGGATGTATGTTGTTCCACCAGAGAATTTTCCAATTCTCCCCCACTTAGTGCATCGACTACTAACCACCGTTCCCAAAACCGGCATGGCTCAATCGCCCTTACTCCATATATTCGCTCTTATCCATGAACTGAATCCCTCGGGAGTGAGTAACCTTCACCGTATAACCCTTCCTCCATCGCACACCTGAACTCCAAGGAAGTTCGAATCTCAACTGAACATTCCTCTCAACGCAGTCGCTATTCCAAGCAACGAGATCATATACCTTATCTTTCGACCAAGAATCCTCCTGAACACTAACTACCACTCCTAACTACTAAGATCCTCAATCATACTATGAAACATGCGGAACAAGGTAGACAGATTTACCATACTACACAATCAACAAGATAACAAGATATCACAATGGAAACATACCCGCAGCTGCATCTGGCTCTGCCCTGACCTCCTTTTTTGTAAGATGAAATGCGCGTCCCTGAGCTCTCGGAGGCTCTGATCCACCCTGACCCCTGCCATTAATTCTCAAAGTGGCCGGTGCTGGAGCCTGCACCGATCCTGCAACAAACTGTGGGCAGTTGGCCCTCAAGTGTCCAACCTGATGGCAATGATAACAAATCCTCATATCCTGCACCGGGGCTGATTGACTGCAATCCCTCGCATAATGCCCCTCTCTTCCGCACTTGCGGCACGCACCACCGGACCTACAAACTCCGGTATGACCCTTCCCACACTTTTCGGAAGTGTGGCTGCTCTGACTCCCAATCCTGGAGTCAACGGTTTTGAACCGTTTCGGCACCGGCTGCGACTGCACTGGGGCCTGCCTCTGCTCTCGCAACTGCAACTCAATCTCCAACTCACGCCGCCTGGCGGCCTCCTGCAACTCTAACAAGGTATCACACCTCTGTGTGGACACAAACTGCCGAATATCCCTCTTGAGCATACTCAGATATCGGGACATCTGAGCCTGCTCCGAAGCAAACTCCGGGCAAAACATCGCCCTCTCAGTAAACATCCTGGTGATCTCCGTCACCGACTCTGAATCCTGCTTCAGCTCCAGGAACTCCTGAGCCAATCTCTCTCTCTCTCTCTACCCACGGAACATAACGAGTGCTGAACATCTCCCGAAACTGATCCCAAGTAACCGCAGCCCGCTGCACATCAAAATAAGATCCCGTAGTCAACCTCCACCAATCCTTCGCTCCGAGCCTCAAAAGGTTCAGAGCACACCTCACCCTTTGATCAGCAGGGCATGAACACGTGAAGAAACATCCCTCCATGTCTGACAACCACCTCATAGAAACGATCGGATCCTGAACTCCATCGAAAGTAGGGGGCTTCGTATTATCGAAGTCCCGATACTGAAAACCTCGACCGGTTCCTCCCCCTGCCACTGCTACAGCCGCTGTAGCTGCCGCGACAGCCGCCTCCGCAAGAGCTGCATAGCGCTCATCAAAGTACTCGACCATGGCAGTCTTGATCGACCCAAACATCTCCGGCAACTCGGCCCAGAACATAGCAGCAACCTCATCATGCAGGATCTCACGAATCCTGGCATCCAACTCGTCCGTGCTCATCTGACAAATGACCTCGGGTGGTACTGACCCATCCTGACCACCCTCTCCCGATCCTGATCTCGAACCGGATCCTGCCCCGAAACGTCTCGTAATCGCCATACTTTCAATACACCAACAAGACCCTTAGACACATCACATGTCCACCCGGGTAACTATCTCATAACCGATACCCTAGAGAGTTGTGACTTCCTTGATGCGCGTATGGGTCCTGTGCTTTCAGTAGTACGGGCCCATACTACCTTCCACACCTACCCATATTTGTCTCAAGTATCACCACAACACTCTAACCATATATACACACACCCGCTCAATCCTCACTCCTAGAGGAAAAGCTGCATATCTCAGATAAGGAAAACCCTAGGCTAATAGGCATCACATAATCAGGCAATTCTATCATGCAATTCCTGAAGATCCCTAGCCTAGTACTAGCATGCTGTTCTAACATATCACATAATCAAATAACTTGTATGGTATTTTGGGGTCTACTTACTGGCTCGGGCTGATCGTACCCTTTGCATCCTCCTTTACGTATTTCGAAAACCTTTTTGAAAACCATTTTGAAAATCCCTCCTTGATTTGAGACTGGATTCACACGAATGTTCCTCTAATTCATTCAAACCAAGGCTCTAATACCAACTTGTAACACCCATAAAAATTTGAGCCAAATTAAAACATGTTGCCCTACAGCACAAAGCAGGACCCGCCTCAACCCAACCCCCGTCAAACAACCAGACAAACAGTCTAACAGATCACATAACAATCCTCAACCAGACAAACAGTCTAACAGATCACATAGCATATCAACATCCTAACCATGATTCCGACCTAACCGATCACTAGCATAACATTACCCTATATCCCGGGTACCGACCTTAACCAGGTCACTAACATAACACCATCCTAAATACCAGGATGCAGATCTAGCAAAACAATAACATACAAACAATACCCGGATTTCCATCCGGTAAAGGGCCGGCCTTGGTGCCGTAGACCCTGTCGATATACTGAGGATAACTCACCTTGCAACTGCCGAAATCCTGCAAATCTCTGACCGCTGACTCACCGGGACTCCCAACTATCACATGATAATCACCAAGTTAGAATCCAACATGACTTTCTAGGCCAAGGGCCCACAACACTCATTAAGTCCATTATCCTCTTATTGGGCCAAGACCCAAAACCAAATCCTCATGCAAAGCCCAATTTACTAAATTGGGCCCACCTTTCCAAACGGGCCTAGATCCAGGGTCCATAATAATTATTGGGTCCAATTTACTCCATCCATACTATTCAGTCACGGCCCAAGCCCAGCTAGCCCATAAACAGCTCAATTACTCAAGGTCCAAAATTGAAAACCCAACAGAGGGCGTACGCTGGGTGTACTCCTCTGGTACGCGGGGCGTACGCACGTCTGCACCAAAAATCCTTCCATGTGCTTAATGGCTTAAGCACTTAAGCCCATATGCCAGATCTAGTGACAAAAAGGGACTAGGACTCATAAAGTCTCAATCTTTATCCTTTTGGACGTCCATAAAGCTCTTAACTCAAGGTCTTAACCCATTAAGACCTTCCTACTTCTTACATGGGACAACCAAAGCCATTGGGACCTCATTTTTCTTACTCAAGACCTCTCCAATGGTTTGAAAGGACATCTCATCTTAACCAAAACACATCATGCATCATAATGGGGGTTTTTGGGACAAGAATGGTGTCAAAACTTCACCGCACTTAGATCTACACAAAATAGATGTCAAGCAAGAAGCTTTATACCTTTAGGAGCTCTTGAACCACCAGAAAACTTCAGATCTACACGTTGGCCTTCTTCCTCTACTCACTAGATGCAACACCTTCTTCTCAAAACACTCCAAATTCACTTCCAAAGTTCACACACTCAAGAAGTTGGCTAGGGTTTGCGGAAAACGGCTCTAAACAGTGGAGGCTAGGGTAAGGGAGGGTTATGAGCTCTTAAAGTTGTTTAAATAGCCTCCATACCCAAAATATTAGGGTTTCTGGATGATAGACGTACGCTGGGCGTACATCCAGTACGCTGGGCGTACGTCGAGGGACTCCACCGTTCATTTACTCCATTACGCTGGGCGTACATCCAACTTACGCTGGGCGTACCCAGCCAAACACGTGCATGCATGCTTAGCATGCATGGGACCCCTTTGCCAAACTTCCCCCCCTTAGGGACCATTATTGACACTATCTTCAAAGTGTCATAACTCCTTTATTCTAAACCCGTTTCCGACGAACTTTATATCCACGAAAAGGTGGCGAGAAGCCCTACGCTTCTAGCAACACACCCCGACCCGAAACCTTCTCGAATAAAACCCATTGCCCATAAAAGACCGAAACGCCCTTACTCTTGATCTCGGAAACTCATAAATAAATACTTTTAGAACGGGGCGTTACAGATCGCTTGTACTTTATGCTTCGAGGGTGACTAAGTGGGGCGTATGCTTCTAGTACGTGGGGCGTACTCCCCATCAAGTTAATTTTTGGCTTTTTAAAGGTTTGGGCCATTGGACTTACTTTGGGCCATGGATAATCTGTGGGCTTCTTGGTATTGGTCCCATGAAGGTTTTGGGCCCAATTAGGAATTTGGGCCATAGTGGGCTTTAGGTTGCCATTTATAGATTTGGGCTTTTTGTGCTAATGCATTGGATCTTGGTTTTGGGCCAAGTAAGAAAAGGGTAAAATGGTCTTTTACCCTTTAGGAGGTTGGATTATGGATTGGGCCTTGGATTTTGAGTTATCATTTTAATTATTAATTAAGTTTGTATTTATTTTTAGTTGGTGTGAGGTTATCCAGTTCAGCGGCCCAAACAGTTATTTGGTTATCAGTTGTTTGAGGTGAGACTTCCTTTTTAGTTGGTGTGAGGTTATCCAGTTCAGCAGCACAAACAATTATTTGGTTATCAGTGGTTTGAGGTGAGACTTCCGTCACAGTAACCGTGGGTCGAAGGCACCAAGGCTGGCCCACTAGTTTATGTTATAGTGTGATGATTGACTTTGTGATAACTGTTAGTTATGCTTGTATTTGCTTGATGATTCTGTGATTGTTGTTACGATATACTTATGTGGTAGTAGTAGAGGTGAGATAGACCCAGTATCCGGTTGAAATAAACCAAAGGGGTAGGCCAGCACCCAGATATGCATGGCATTATCCGGTTGAAATAGACCGAAGGGGTAGGCCAACACCCAAATATGTTTGGAAGTATCTGGTTGAAATAGACTGAAGGGGTAGGCTAGCACCTAGATATGCTTGGCAGTATCCGTGTAACATTCATAAAATTCAAGAAAATTTTGAACTTTTATATATGATCAAAACCATCATTATTTACAAAATTTTTTCAAAATAAGTTCAACATCAGAAAAGTCCCAAAAAGTGAAACAAAACATGAGGAGGTGCACGATCACGCCTGCACCTTCCCACGATCCTCAGAAGTACCTAAAACATAATCCAAAACTGTAAGCCCAAAGCTTAGTCAGTTCCCCCAAAATAGCACCACAACACACAATCATAAATACCACAACAACAACATGCATACAGAACCTTCAGCATGTCTGGACCGCCGCACCGGGCCTACAGCCTGTCTGGACCATTCTCCGGGTCTTCGACCTGACTGGTCCGCCTCACCGGCCTTCAGTCTATCCGGGTCGGCCTAGGTCTCTTGGCTTTCATCACAAAGTAGGACCACCTCAACCCAACCACAAGACACATGTCTACATATACATAAATCATAAACATATAATGAATCAAACGACAACAGACAGATCTTATAGATCAATAAGCATAGCATTATCTGTGACATCCCCAAATTTCATGGCCAGAAAAGACCGATTTCGTTTATGCTTTTTAAAATAAAATCAGAGTAATCTGTCAAAAGGTGTTGCAGAATTTGTCACCAAAACAAAATATAATAAATATTTATGAAAAAATTTCTTACAGAAATGTATTTCCATTTTACTATAAAACTCGGGATGTCCACATCGATACAGACCAAAAGCATAAACAGAACATACATTCATTTACACTAGTGATTTACATCTCCTTTTATCTCTCAGTGCAAAGCAGCTTCGTATCGATACCTGTGATACAAATAAACTGAGTGGGTCAGGCTTGGGAGCCTGATGAGCATATAGGGTTTTCAACCCACAATAATATAATTATTATATTTAATCATCAAACAATCAATCCAATTACCCATCCCCATTATCTTCTTTATTTCTTAAGGTCTTACCCTAAGAATCCATTATCCTTCATTCATTCGTTCCTAAGGATTGACCTAAGGAATTGGCACAAAGTCCATTGCTGCCCGAGGTTCATCTACGCAGTACTAAATCCATAACTACCAAGGTTCATTTATACAATACTAAATCCATAGCTACCATGGTTCATCTATACAATACTAAATCCATAGCTACCATTGTTCATCTATATAGTACTAAATCCATAGCTACCATTGTATTTATATAAGGCACTAAGTCCATAGCTGCCAGGGTTTTTAGAGTACACCGGTGAACATCAAGTCCACAACACCTACAAGTTGCGAGCTTGCTAGTGTTCCACAGGACTGTCTAGAATAGTCCGTGGTTGTCATCCCTACTCTGCTGAATGACAGGGGCCATTGTTTGGGTAACGGTTTCACTCATTTTTCACCTGTCACCCTCATTTCATGTCTAGAATACTCCGTGGTTGTCATCCCTACTCTGCTGAATGACGGGGGCCATTGTTTGGGTAACGGTTTCACTCATTTTTCACCTGTCACCCTCATTTCATGATCTAATCATCTTTCGTCTCATCCTCAAACAAATCTTTCATCACTCACCAACTATTTCGTCTACCCATGTTCTACCCAACATATTTGTAGATATAAATTACGTATATAGTTTAAATCATATACAAACCTGTATAAAACATTCACCCAACATCCATCTCAAATAAACAAACAATATATATACCCATAACACGTATTTCATAGCAAATACTTCATATCTATGTGTTAGAAGAAAGTAACTATACACTCACTTGATAACACGATGATCGGACAACACCTCGTCTCTTAAAATAATCTTTTCCGATAAAACTGGGATGTTTTTCTTGAAAACCGGGCTTCTCGCGGGTAGATTTTCCGCTCGGAAACTCTACTTCTCGGGATCTTCGGTGCTTCGGAACTTGCCTCGGGTCTCGGGAATAATATTGGGGCTTCAGGGTATTTCTTGCACGCAAAACGAGGAAAATATGGGAGAGAAAGAAAGATTTTGGGCAAAAACGATCTACAGCCTCGGCCTTCTATTTATAGCAGCGAGACCTCGGACTACGTTGGGCGTACCGAGGCCCTATGTTGGGCGTACTTCGGATCAACTTCCACGTGGCGAAGTCTCGGTAGTGGAACGTGGCTCTTCTTCGGACCGCACAATGCAGCAGTACGCTATGCGTAACTTCCTTGTACGCAGGGCGTACTTCGGTGTCGACGTGTACGCGGGGCGTACCTCCTCATACGCTGGGCGTACCTCGCATCCCTAGGCTCCCTTCGGATAAGCTTTGATATGCGTGCCAGGAACTTCAAAAATTCGTAACTTTCGCATATGAGCTCCGTTTTCGACGTTCTTTATATCCACGCGTAGGTGAGACTATGCTCTACAGCTTTCATTTAGTCTTCGTCGGCTAATTTTGATTTTTTTTTATTATATTATTTTTAGTAGGCCGGGACAGGAAAACTCCGTTATAAAATCGTAACTTCTTCATCCGACGTCGGTTTTCGTCTGTCTTTTTACCGTTGGACTACTAACGACGAGATCTTCGATTCTCGTTTAGATTGTTTTGGCCAATTTAGAAAAATCATAACTTCCTCATACGAAGTCAGATTTAGACGTTCTTTTTATGCACGCTCTCGGTTTAATGTATTCTACAACTTTTGTTTAGATTACTAAGGCTAGATATCGTTCCAACTTAAATTCGTAGTTTACATCATTCAGTGTCGTGCCGGTTCTGTCACGAAACTTTGACAGGTTATAACTTCTTCGTTATAACTCGGATTTCGGCATTCTAGATAAACTTCCATCAAAAGGTCATTTTTGATGCTTATCGTGTCTAAATTGAGTAGCCCGGATCTACAGGCGTTACAATTATCTCCTCCTTAGGATGATTACATCCCAGAATCATCAACGAAATAGGGTTTATTTAATGATTCCATACGTTATCTCTTCATCCTAGGTAATAACCGTAACTTCTATGTTTCCTCGAACGAGTATCGAACTCTAGGGCTTCCTGACTGCAGACGATGCCCAATCTTGCTCCTGCTTTTCGTATTATGTTGGACGTTCAATCGTAATCTTCGAGTTACAGAAGAAGTCCTTATTTTGGACTCCTTCTTCTTCTTAGGAGAAATACCTTCCTTTATTTATTGTAACAGACCGATGGGTCGTACTTTAATGACCTCTCATCGCATGATGCAACGGTTAGACTCAGGTCTTTTAGAGTTAAATTCCAGAATGGAATATACCTTCCTTCATATTCTAATGCGATATAACCACATTTAAGATGTAGCATTTCCAGCTATAAACTTCATTAATAATGAGCGCGTTACCAATTATTGCGTTGATTTCAATCTTCTGACTTCAGTCAAATGCTACATCGAACTCGGTTCTCGGAACCACGTAACAAACTCATCGTAGTCGGACTCAATTTGATATGACCACTAGGGTCGAAATAACAATCATCCTACTACTCATTACCGAAACAAAGGTAATGACATACCTGAATAAAACGGAATCAATTACTAGCTTCTTGGTAACCTTGTGACTTTCCCTGATCCAAGTGCGAGTGTTGTGCTTCCGGTAGTATAGGCCTCTACTACCATTCATACGTACTTATACTCATCCAAGTATTGTCTCGCGTTCTCCAAGTCCCATACAAAAATCACACAATCATTCAACACATCAGATAACAAAACCAGGGTTTATATTAATTTTGGAAACTATTACACAAAAGTTTAAGTTCACCCTATACTATGCCTCTAATAGGCTACACCATAAGTTACTATTCACATTGTTACTTCATAATTTGATCTTTGGATATGAAATCCTTATTCCTGATTCCTCGCGTTATTGTATGCTTCGTCGAGGATCATGTGGAATGCCCTTGGCTTTGGTGGTGCCTCTATCCTTGCTGCCCCATTTTTCTTTGGGCAGTCACTAGACATGTGCCCCATGCATCCGCATCTGTAGCATACCTTATCATTATGTGTACAATTCGAGGAATAGTAGCCGATCCTTCCACATTTGTAACATGTTACTTCTTCGTTGCATGCTCCAAAGTGCTTCTTCCTGCACTTTTCACACCACTTGGTTCCATATCTCTGGTCATCCAAGTTAGACTTTGCGAACTTTCCCTTACTATCAGGTCTTGAGGATCCTTCAAGCTTCCTCTTCTCGCCAACTTCAGCTCTCTCCAGGCCCTTCTCTCTTATCTGAGTCTTGACATTCTTAGCAGCCTAGATGGCGGCTTTCAGAGTGGTTGCTTGCTTGACTATCGGGCCAAAGTTCGCTAGTAATCCGCGGGCAAACTTGTTAACTTTGGATAGTTCAGTTGGAATGAGATAAGGAACAAGCTTCATCTTTTCCGTGAAACTAGTAGCGTATTCACTGACGCTCATTTTTCCCTTCTTCAAATTTTAAAACTCATTATTGATTTCCTGAAGATCCTGCTCAGAGCAGTATTGCATTTTCAGTTGCACCGCGAACTCTTCCCAAGACATCTTGCTAGCTTCTCCCTTGGGCATCGAATCAGCTAGCAACTTCCACCAGCTCAGTACACCAGATTTTAACAGAGGGATCGCGAGCGTGGTCTTCTGTCTATTGCTGCATTCATAACTTTCAAACATTGTCTCCATCTCGGAGATTCAGTCCATAACTTGCACCGGTGTCGGGCTTCCGAATGGACACGGTGGCTTAGATGCCATGAAATCCTTGTATTTACATCCTCTTCCATCATTTCCTCCATCACGATTGTTTTGTCTAACAATTGGTGGGTTGGCTTGACCAACGGTCCCACTGAAGTTTCCTCCTTCCGACGGCCCTCCATTCACCTCGGGCTCTTCAACCTGTATTGAAAGTTCTTCACGATTTTGCTGAAGCAGACGTCTAGTTTCTTCCATCTGACGATCCAACATCGTCAGAATCATCAATTGTACACCAGCCATTGTCACCGGCTCAGGTGCTGCTGCTACCATAGGTATTTGCTCAATCACTGGTGGTTGAGGCCGTTGATTCCTGTTTTCGTTCACGTTTCCAGCTCCACTCCTGGTTCTTGCCAATTTTGATCTATACACCGAATAAGGTGATTTTAGATCCTTATTCACGGTAGAAATTCAAATTATTCTTATCACTCCGAAAGGTTTACATGCTAGTTCTAATATCGTAGTCGTACGCTTAGAATCCTGAACACATAAGGTTTCCAGATCCGGTTGGCAACAAACCATAGATCCGAACAAATAATATCATATATGGCAAATACATAACATTTAGCACATAAAAGCATTTTAGGCAACTTTCCTAAAATAAACTAGTGCTCACATCTCACAATCATCGCTTAGCATTCTAAGTTTAAGTCTAGTAATCCTACAAATTCCTAGTTCGCTTAAACTATTGCTCTGATACCAACTGTGACATCCCCAAATTTCATGGCCAGAAAAGACCGATTTCGTTTATGATTTTTAAAATAAAATCAGAGTAATCTTTCAAAAGGTGTTGCGGAATTTGTACCCAAAACAAAATATAATAAATACATTCATTTACACTAGTCATTTACATCTCCTTTAACATCTCAGTGCAAAGCAGCTTCGCATCAATACTTGTGATACAAATAAACTGAGTGGGTCAGGCTTGGGAGCCTGATGAGCATATAGGGTTTTCAAGCCACAATAATATAATTATTATATTTAATCATCAAACAATCAATCCAATTACCCATACTCATTATCTTCTTTATTTCTTAAGGTCTTACCCTAAGAATCCATTATCCTTCATTCATTCGTTCCTAAGGATTGACCTAAGGAATTGGCACAAAGTCCATTGTTGCCCGAGGTTCATCTACGCAGTACTAAATCCATAGCTACCAAGGTTCATCTATACAGTACTAAATCCATAGCTACCATGGTTCATCTATACAGTACTAAATCCATACCTACCATTGTTCATCTATACAGTACTAAATCCATAGCTACCATTGTATTTATATAAGTCACTAAGTCCATAGCTGCCAGGGTTTTTAGAGTACATCGGTGAACATCAAGTCCACAACACCTACAAGTTGCGAGCTTGCTAGTGTTCCAAAGGACTGTCTAGAATAGTCCGTGGTTGTCATCCCTACTCTGCTAAATGACGGGGGCCATCGTTTGGGTAACAGTTTCACTCATTTTTCACCTGTCACCCTCATTTCATGATCTAATCATCTTTCGTCTCATCCTCAAACAAATCTTTCGTCACTCACCAACTATTTCATCTACCCATGTTCCACCCAACATATTTGTAAATATAAATTACGTATATAGTTTAAATCATATACAAACCTGTATAAAACATTCACCCAATATCCATCTCGAATAAACAAACAATATATATACACATAACTCGTATTTCATAGTAAATACTTCATATCTATGTGTTAGAAGAAAGTAACTATACACACACTTGATAACACGATGATCGGACAACACCTCGTCTCTTAAAATAATCTTTTCCGATAAAACCGGGATGTTTTTCTTGAAAACCGGGCTGTCGCGGGCAGAGTTTCGGCTCGGAAACTTTACTTCTCGGGATCTTTGGGGCTTCGGAACTTGCCCCGGGTCTCGGGAATAATACAGGGGCTTCGGGGTATTTCTTGCATGCAAAACGAGGAAAATATGGGAGAGAAAGAAAGATTTTGAGAAAAAAAGATTGGAAGCCTCGACCTTCTATTTATAGCAGCGAGACCTCGGACTACGCTGGGCGTTCCGAGGCCCTACGTTGGGCGTACTTCGGATGAGGATTCCACGTGGCAAAGTCTCGGTGGTGGAACGTGGCTCTTCTTCGGACCGCACAATACAGCAGTACGCTGCGCGTAACTTCCTCGCACGCAGGGCGTACTTCGATGTCGACATGTACGCGGGGCGCACCTCCTCGTACGCTGGGCGTACCTCACATCCCTAGGCCCCCTTCAGATAAGCTTTGGTATGCGTGCCACAAACTTCAAAAATTCGTAACTTTCGCATACGAGCTCCGTTTTCGACATTCTTTATATCCATTTAGACTTCCTCGGCTAATTTTGACTTATTTTTATTATATTATCTTTAGTAGGCTGGGACAGGAAAACTCCGTTATAAAATCATAACTTCTTCATCCGACGTCCGTTTTCGTCTGTCTTTTTACCGTTGGACTACTAACGACGAAATCTTCGATTCTAGTTTAGATTGTTTCGGCCAATTATCACTCGATCCCAATTTCAAGATTTCGGGCTGCATACTGCTAAGTCGAAATTAGAAAAATCATAAAGTCCTCATACGAAGTCAGATTTAGACGTTCTTTTTATGCACGCTCTCGGTTTAATGTATTCTACGACTTTTGTTTAGATTACTAAGGCTAGATATCGTTCCATCTTAAATTTGTAGTTCACGTCGTTCAGTGTCGTGCCGGTTCTGTCGCGAAACTTCGACATGTCATAACTTCTTCGTTATAACTCGGATTTCGGCATTCTTTATATTTTCGGAAACCTTGTCACATATACTTCAACTTGGTTAAGATTATTCATTCTAGATAAAGTTCCATCAAAAGGTCATTTTTGATGCTTATCGTCTCTAAATTGACTAGCCCGGATCTACGGGCGTTACATTATCCTATCTATCAGGATACAGATGTAACAATTCCGAATAATACTCAATCATGCAACAAACAAGATAATCAATCCGAAAAGGGCCGGCCTTGGTGCCTTTGACCCAACAAGTATAGTGAGGAACACTCACCTCACAAGCTACACAGATCTGACAAGGTCTGACTCCGAATCTCAACTCTATACTCAAAGCCTACAACCACCAAGTGAGAAATTTCCATCAAATTACCAAAATACCCAAAGTACCATTAAGGTCAAACATAGCCAAAAAGGGAAAAAGGTCAAGAAAAGTCAACTCAACTTGATTGACACATCGTGGTACACTTTTACCACGTCGTAGTTCTGGATATGAAAAACAGTCATGAACCGCCCTACAACCACGTCGTGGTGGCCTTGCTACGTCGTGATTACGGGTTTTTCAGCAACTTACTACATTCAGCCACCTTGTCTGGTTCCAAAAGGTCTACAATTCAGACTTGGTCCAAAAACAGGGTCTATTTGGATAAGGTTTCAAACTTTCTCCAATAGAACCCTCTAAATACATAGATCTTGTCTTTTAAAGTCTAAAGCACTACATGGTCTCACCAATAATCGTCCAATCCATGGGGTCGCTTGACCAAAGCAACAAGAGAGTCTCTAAAACCATAAAAGTCAGTGCTTTTCTGACATGCATGTCCAATACATGTCTTGAACTCTCATTAGGTCAAAATAGGGCAAAAAGGCCAAGATTTCATGCATGACCCTCAAACTCAATTCTAGACTAGATCCAGAGAGCCAAATACTCCAAATGGTCTGGAGACTCATAAATTTGTATGCTTTATGAAGTCCAACAACCCAAGGCAACAAGATCTAGAGAAAAACAAGGGAAATATCCATAGATCAACTCATAAACTCATCAAGATGAAGACTTTATACCTCCTTGAGATGCTAGAGGAAGGTGAACTCCTGGATCTTCTTTTCCTTGGAATCCCAATGAGGTCTTCCACCACCTTCTTCCTTCACAAGCACCAAAAACTCACACTTTTAAGGCTAAAATCACAAAAAGGCTCTAGGGTTTGCAAGGAACGATTATTGAGAGATGGAGCCTAATGGGAGGAGGCTAGAACGGGGCTAAGGATCTCTAAATAGGGCTCAAACCTTAAACTCTAGGCTTTTCCCCAACAGCCACTACCACGTCGTTGCACAATCACCACGTCATGGTGATTCATTAAATCTCACGGCCCGAAACTCGACGCCACGTCGTGGTGAGGCTCCACCACGTCGTGGTTTTCAAAGAAGATGGCCATATATACTTGAAAGTAATACCATACCTGCAACAGGGTGTTACAACTCTCCCCCACTTGAATCCGACTTCGTCCTTGAAATCACATGCAAAGAACAGATATGGGTAACGCTCCTGCATCTCAGCCTCTGGCTAACAGGTCCACTCGAAGTCCCTCCGGTGCTGCTATCGTACCTTTACCAAAGGTACTTCCTTGCTGCACAAAACCTTTACTTTACTTTCTAGAATATCTACTTGCCTCTCAACATAGTTCAGGCGCTCATCAACCTGAATATCATCCAAGGAAACCGCTGCATCCTCATCCAATATGCACTTTCGCAGCTACGAAACATGGAAAGTGTTGTGAATCCGACTGAGCTCGTTAGGAAGAGCCAATCTATAAGCGACCTTGCCAACCCTACCAATAACCTGAAATGGCCCAATATATTGAGGACCCAATTCCCCCTCTTCCTGAAGCGAATCACACATTTCCAAGGTGAGACTTTCAGTAACACCATGTCTCCGATCTGAAACTCCAACTCGGATCGGCGTTGGTCGGCATAACTCTTATGCCAATAATGAGCAGCCTGCAATCTCTTCCTGATCTACTGAATCATCTCTATAGTCTGAAGGACCACCTCGGTCTGCCCCATAACCCTGTAAACAACCTCGCCCCAGCAAATCGGGGTACGACATCTCCGTCCCTACAAGAGCTCAAAAAGCGGAGCACCAATGCTGGAGTTAAAACTGTTGTTGTAGGAGAATTTCGCAAGAGGTAGGTAGGAGTCCCAACTCCCACCAAAATTGATGACACGGGCTCGCAACATATCCTCGAGGGTCTGTATCGTCCGCTCACTCTGGCCATCGGTCTGCGGATGATAAGTTGCTGAAGTGCAACCTCGTTCCTAGTTCCTCATGGAACTTTTACCAGAAACGGGAGGTGAATCGAACATCTCGGTCTAAAACAATGGAGACTGGAACCCCATGGTGAGCAACAATGTCACGAATATACACATCGGCCAAATTTTCGGCCGATGAACTTTCTGTTGGATTAGATGTCTAAGCCCATAACTATTATTGGTATGTACTCGACCCGAGTGTAGCATGGTCCATTTGGGTTGCATATCATCAAGACAATTTGTTAGGATGGACTTTTGAGAGAAGGTAATTTATGGTTTATCAATATATTATAAGTTATAATATATTAATATGAAATCATATGTTTTAATTAGTATTGATCAAGAATTAATTTGGAATTAACTTAGTGATCAAAAGAGACTAATTGAATCTATGGGGACTAATTATGATAATTAGTTATATTTATATGTGTTGGGCTTATGATCCATGTTGGACCAAGTTTATGTATGGATACATAAAGAGTTGGGCCACATGAACCATGGATCATAAAAACCTATGGGTATGGATTTTGGTTATACCCATGACTCTTGAAATACCACACATAAAAATACATGCATCATGACCTAAAAACGCCACTTGTGGTTACACATGAAGTTCTTGGAGTTCATGGGTGTTTTTGGGTGCATGGAATTCTCTCTCAAGTTCCACCTTTGTCCATGGTGTGTTGTGATTCCATTTGAGGCTTCCACACTATTGGGGCTAAGCTCTTAAGGCCACATACATCAAGACTTCAAGCTCCATCAAAAGGTATGTTATCCTAACTAGTATCTTATATGATTTCTGTCAAATGTATGGTAGTTGTAGGTTTAATACCTTGGAAACCATTTGCATGTATAATTAGTGAAAACATAGATCCAAGGTATATTTAGGGTTGTATGTGCACCATAGGATGTTGTAGTATACTAAAACCCAACAATTTTGGAGCTCAAAAGTTTTTTTTTAAAAGTTGTGATCTTAAGAGTTTTGAAACTTCCATAAGTTATGGATGTGAAATGTCTCATTCATTAACTCTTTAGGTTATGAATTCCAAGTGTCTTCAAAGGATAATTGTCAAAGTTTCAAGTTTTGTATTAGTTTATATGATTAGCTAATTTCTTGAAAATTGTTGATGTGAATTATCTTTACTTATGAGTTTAATCTAGATCATAGAAAAATTATTTGATTATTGTGTTAATTGGAATATTTGATGTTAATGGTTTTTATGAACTCCATAATTTTTCCTCAAGTTATGGAAAATGAAGAGTTTTTCTTTTTAAAGTGTCATTAAGTCTCATAGGTTATGAAAATGGAAGAGTCTTTATTTTTAATGTCATCATTAAATGATTTTATGTCTTCCATAACTTGTCCTCAAGTGATGGAACTTGAAAGGTTTTTCATTAAACCATAATTAAACTCATAAGTTATGAAAATCCAAGAGTTTTGAAAAGTTTCAAAACTTGCCCTCAAGTTTTGGAATTTGTAACGTTAACTCCCCATGTATACTTTAATTCCAACCCTTAGAATTTTTAAAAGTTAAAATTCAAACTTTATGTACTTCATTACATTAATTAAAGTGTTTAATTAAAAGAGTTAATAATTCCATAAAGACATGGTTTAAGTTTAATTAAATTAAGAGTATAGTTTAATTAATAGATTAAACCACCAAGTATTTTAAATGTTTAAAATACACCCTTATACTATTATTATAATTTTAATTACATATATATGTATAAGAATAAGTCAATCTTACCATTAGTAGGCCTCATTCACGAAGCCAGTCTCTAAGGGGGGTATAAGGTCACTGCCTATAAAATGGTAGTTTAATGGTTGTCCACTCTCACCCACCGCTTCCTTGACTGGTGGAGGGTCGTTAGCCGAACAGGTAGGATAAGGACTATAATTCTCCCTGCATTAAAAGTATAATGATAAATACGAAGTAACTAAACACTTATAAATTCCCAATCTTAGTTACTTAGGAAAATGTGAAATGGTGCTAACCCATGAAATTACACTTTGCACCTTTGTTAAGTCGTTAGTGGAGCGTGTGTGGTTAACCGACACACTAACATGGGACTGACAATGTGTGCCAAATGGTAACTTAAGTTTATCATAGATTGGTGGAGCGTGTGTGGTTAACCGGTACATCAATTAGGTGATAAAGTTAAGAGTACCAAGTTAATTTGCATGGTTATTCATACCTTGTTTGTGATCCTCGGCATCCCAGTCACAAACTTGAGACGGCACAATCGAGATTCAAACATGCCATTGAAAGTTCAATGTATCTTAACAGATCTAGGAGTTTCAAATCCAATTAAAACTTAATTATATTTCGTTTTTCATGGTGGAAATTGGTAAATCGTCATTTACCTACCTTCAAATATTTTATAACTTGGATTACGACGTCCCTCTTCCAGTTATAAATAGGTTGTTGGGTCCTAGCCTTAATATTTCATATTGGGTGTTATATTAAGGACTTTAAATCAACTAAACTTGAATTGCTCCCATTATAGATATCTAGTTAAGACAACTATGGTCTTCCCAAATCTTTAGGAAAAAGCTTTCCTGATGAAGATGATATCCGACATGGCAATCAAGGTGAAACATTAATCCCTTTGTTGTGCATTAATGGGACTGGAAATCATGCTTCACTTCCTCCACCTCCTCCAATTATTCTCCCTATCCCACAAGTTCACATACTTGAAAAATTCAAGCTCACTCAATCCCTATTGGCAAGACGGGAGAGTCGGGTGTCGAAGCCTCGAGGTAGCTGGCTGTTGACTTGGTTCTTCAGTCACACCCTGATGACAGATCAAGACATGACCCTTAATGATCTTACCTATTTGCTTGATGCTGCTAAATCAACAATGATTTGGGCCACTGGTAAAGCAAAATTTGATTGGAAGATCAACTTCCCAAACTTCCATGGACATTGACAATGGTAACATTAGAAGTCCAGAAAAGCTTTCTCTTCCCAATAGAAAGGGATCGGAGATGGTCAAGTCATTTGACCTAATGGTAAAGAGAAAGGATAAGTCTGAGATAGTCTCATGTACCATTTCCAAAGAGTCCATATGCCAAAAGAAAGGGGCATTGGTTGCGAAGCTGCCAGATTTACCTGAAAGATATGGTAAAGTCAAAAGTTTGACTCTACTTCAGGTAAAGTCAATTATCTAACTCTATTAAGTATCTTTTGGAGATTCCTAATACATAATGTAATCTAATTACATTTTGATGTTTTAGAGAATCAAAGGAAGCTTAAAGAAAGAGTATGTTGATTTTGATCGCGAAGTTGGTTCGGTGATCAGAATTTTGAGCAACTGCTTAAGAGTTACTATAGATTGCATAGGAATAGATATCAACATAGTTTTCATATGTATTTGCATTGTAAGGATAAGATTTTTCCGTAAGTTTTAAAATAAAAAAAAACAGTTTTGATTTATTTATTTTAAGTATCCTTACAATGGCATTTGTGAAAAATTGTTATTTACATGTTTCCATTCATAGCAATATTGGAAATGGATTGATTCTTTCATTTGTGGTAGTGTCATAATTTACCAAATAAGGAAATATTCTCATCACCCAAGTTTCAGTTGGATAGAAACTTGGAATCATGCAAGTTGTATTGTGTGATGAATGAGAATTTTCATCTTTGGGAAATTAAGACTAAGTCCTTGTTCACATGTATGTGTGAGTTGAGTGAAGGACTAAAGGATTGGGTACACTTGGTTGTGCGTTGATCAGGTTCACCAAAAAGGTCAATAAGATTATTTGTTATGATTTACTAAAGTTTAGTAAATATGGTTATGCTTACAAGTTTAAGTGTAATTCTGAAACATTGGAAAAGTTTTAATGTATGGCAGAACGGATGAGAAGAATCAGATAAGGCAGAAAGATAAAAGTTTCTCCAATTTGAAGAGATGGGAGAGTACTTGAGTATCTTATTTTATGGTTATCTTAGTGATTATGAAACCATATCACAATTGATCTTCTAAGGACACCTTAGGGCATTTGTTTGGCTAAGGAGAGGAATCGTGAATTGTTGAAATGGTTAAATTGAATGATAAATCGTACTTCGTTCCAAAATCAAGTCTTAGAGTCATACTCCAAGATTGATCCATGAGTGACATAATCTAAAGAAAGGTTTAAAACACTTGTCAAATGTAGAGTAAAACGTTTTCTTACTCTTGTACATTTGAAATCGGTAAGTTGTGATGTTTTGGATAAAACAAAGACCAACTAAGACCAATTGTGTGAAGTGTCTATCTTGATTAGAATACGCACTAGCTCTTGAATATTTGTTTTGTCAAGGAATGGTTCTTGACAAAAAGAATCTTATATGTCAAGAGGACAGTGGGAGTCTTAAAGATCTTGAATAGTTTCAAGAACTAATCAAGAGTAAACCAATTGTTAATCACTAGCACACAACTTGAGGTATGTAACCTATTGTGTTGACATATTCTTGTGATTAAGGTTATGACAAATTCACATGGATAGGAACACTTACACCATAAAAATCTAAGTGTCATAAGGTTTCTCTCTGATTCATGAAAATGATGGTGAGGAAAGTTTTTCACTAAGTAGATTTTAAGTAGATAGCGATTGTGTAATTTGCATTCTCAAAGTCGTTAGTGGAGCGTGCGTGGTTAACCGGCACACTAACATGGACTTGTGAGAAATGGCAAAAGGTCTAAACATTGTGATTACGGCATCCCTCTTCATAATTGTTTAGAAATACATGTGAGCTATCTAAGGAAATGTGTATGTTTTTTGATAAAATCTTATCAAAGCAATCTCGTATCAGAAATCTGAACTTGGGTAAGAAAATCAATAAAGTATTGATTTCTAGAAGTCCAGTTGATGTATGGGTACATGTCAAAGCTAGTGGGAGCATAAGTGTTATTCTAGTAAGATAATAATCATTATGCTAGTGGGAGCATGATTATTATGTTAAAGGTTGCAAGTTAGAAATGTTAATTATAGAAAACAAAACTTTCAATTCGCTTTGAAAAGTTGTTTTGCTATAATTAAGGGAGAAGATTTTATACTTTATTCCATTTCTACAAGCTTAGATTGAGATTTTAATCAACTTTAGTCATGGATATATATGAATGTTATGTTGGAATGGTTCAACATAAGGAAATTCTATATATTTTGTATTCTCAAAATTCGATTATGATTACGGCATACCTCTTCATAGTTCGAATTTTGAGAACATGGCAAATAAAATTTTATAGCATGAATCGTGTCCCATATGCTTCGGGTATAGGATCGATTACATGTTCTATAACATTTATCCTTTCTAAATTTTCCAAATGTCTGGGGCATTAAGAAGGGAAAAGGTCTAGAATTGGATATGACTAAAATGATTAAACACTTGTCGAGGCCAATCTAAGGTTTACCAAAGATTGGTTGCTCAGGGACAGTTGGAAGTATAGTGTTAATTTTGGAAGGACCATATTGACATATTCTGAAAAGAGGCAACTCTTATTCATAAGTGATAGTCAAAATGGGAATATGGAAATATTCTCATAGGTGGAAGTTATTCAATCTGTGTAAGATTAGAAAACTTAATGCAAGAAGGATGTTCAAAGCAATGTACTTTCAATATGAGACTTCGTTTCCATGGAGTTGATCTCCATTGGAATACTCTGTAATGGCTAGTGACAAGTCTTTGTGACTTTGTGCATAATCATTACAGAGGATCAATGTATATAAGTTTAAAATATAACAGATTTCGGTAAATGGCAGGAATTTGGAATTCTTACATTTTTCGATAAGGATTTGGGAGTGTGAAATGAGAATCATTGGAATTATGTTCAATCGATATATTTCACAAAGTAAGGATCATAAACAAACACAGTGCCCATACTTTGTGTATGGCATAACTGGTGTTTAGAAAACATAGTGTACATGCTTGGAGCATGTTACAACTAGTGTTTTTTTTTAAATTCAAGTATAAAGTTGATAAAATCGAAACACAAATAATGAGTAATCAATATGGTGCTTAGATAAAAGGTGTTTTTATTTACACTCAAAGTGTTAGGGCCATATAGGATTAGTATTATTCTTATGTTTCACTTTGCATGTTTTGACTTCCAGAATAAACTAGGTTATTCTTCCCGAATGACTAAGTTATTCAACCCATCCACAGTCGGTCATATGTTGGAAGTAGATATGAATCAATACTGTCATGAGTTGGCTTGTAGATGTCTAAGATGTTGGACATAGCAAGAGTTGCCACAACACTCATGAGTGCTCATAAGTTCTAAGTATTGGATTCAACCAATGCTCATTTGAATCAATTCATGGATTTTATCACGAGTGATGATGAGACGATAATATCTTATATTCTTAAAACCTAGAGATATGAGTTGTTACTATGAGTTGGTTATACATTGATTGCACGAAAACGTATTGGTAACTCGATGTTATAAAACGTGCCTTTGTGTATGATTCAACAAGTAGTAGAACAAGCCATATGAGTTGAAGTTTATCCATTCCTTTTACCTTCGGGATAAAAGCGATATCTATTGGCCCCTCGATGATTTAATGATGACACTTGTGAGTGCTTGGCCAAGCCAGGACTGATTTGATTTGTTCAATCAGTCAGTCGTCATAAATCGAAAATCGGGAAACAACAAATGGATAGAGAGAATGATTATAATCCATGTCTCAGTCCATATGATATCTAGAATGGAGGAATATATGATCCCTTATCTAATGGACGCGTCATTGATTTGTTCAGAGTTCGACAGCGGCTTTAAGAGCTACGATTGCTAGTTGGGTTATGAAGTCGTACATGCAATAATAGTTTTAGACTTATGCAAGTGGGAGACTGTTGGATTAGATGTCTAAGCCCATAACTATTATTGGTATGTATTCGACCCGAGTGTAGCATGGTCCATTTGGGTTGCGTATCATCAGGACAATTTGTTAGGATGGACTTTTTTGAGAAGGTAATTTATGGTTTGTTAATATATTATAAGTTATAATATATTAATATGAAATCATATGTTTTAATTAGTATTGATCAAGAATTAATTTGGAATTAATTTAGTGATCAAAAGAGACAAATTAAATCTATGGGGACTAATTATGATAATTAGTTATATTTATATGTGTTGGGCTTATGATCCATGTTGGACCAAGTTTATGTATGGATACATAAAGAGTTGGGCCACATGAACCATGGATCATAAAAACCTATGGGTATGGATTTGGGTTATACCCATGACTCTTGAAATACCACACATATAAATACATGCATCATGACCTAAAAACGCCACTTGTGGTTACACATGAAGTTCTTGGAGTTCATGGGTGTTTTTGGGTGCATGGAATTCTCTCTCAAGTTCCACCTTTTTCCATGGTGTGTTGTGATTCCATTTGAGGCTTCCACACTATTGGGGCTAAGCTCTTAAGGCCAAATACATCAAGACTTCAAGCTCCATCAAAAGGTATGTTATCCTAACTAGTATCTTATATGATTTATGTCAAATGTATGGTAGTTGTAGGTTTAATACCTTGGAAACCATTTGCATGTATAATTAGTGAAAACATAGATCCAAGGTATATTTAGGGTTGTATGTGCACCATAGGATGTTGTAGTATACAAAAACCCAACACTTTCCCTAGTCGCCAGGAAGTAGGCGCTCTTGGTCAATCGATCAACGATGACCCAGCTAACATCGAAGCCCTTTGCCGTATTCGACAACTTGGCGATGAAATCCATCAAAATCTGCTCCCATTTCCACATGGGAACCTCCAGAGGCTGCAGCTTGCCATATGGCCTCTGAAGCTCGGCCTTGACCATCCTGCAGGTCACGCACCTCTCAACGTACCAGGCGATCTCCCTCTTCATACATGGCCACCAGTTGCTCAATCTTAAATCCTGATACATCTTGGTGACCCCTGGATGGATAGAAAAACGAGACTTATGAGCGTCTTCTAACATAATATGTCTGACCCCACCAGACATAGGAACCCATGCCCGACCACAATAGGTCAACAACCCACGACTATCTGGAATAAATCTGGTGATCTCACCTCTGATCCTCTCAATCTTCCATTTCTCTTCCCGAACGCCCTCGGCCTGAGCCTCCCTAATCAAACCCACAAGCGGGGAATCCGTTGATATCTTCATACATGATACCCCTTCCGAAGATCCAGCCGACTTGCGGCTCAAGGCATCCGCCACAACATTCACTTTACCCGGATGGTAAATGATCTCGCAGTCATAATCCTTGACTACGTCCAGCCACCTATACTGCGTCATGTTGAGCTTCGGCTGATCGATAATGTGTCTCAAGCTCTTGTTATCCGTGTATATAGTACAGCGGACCCCATAAAGATAATGCCTCTAAATCTTGAGGGCAAAAACCACAGCCCCCAACTCAAGATCATGTGTGGGATATCTCGTCTCATGTGGCTTCAGCTGCCGCGAAGCATAGGCTATCACTCGTCCTCTCTGCATGAGGACCGCCTCCAACCCGGTGATGGATGCATCATGGAAAATCACAAAATCCTCAATCCCCTCTGGGAGGGTCAAAACTGGGGCCTCACATAGTCGTTGCCGAAGGGTCTCAAATGTTGACTGCTGCTTAGGGCCCCACCAGAAATCCACCCCCTTCCTCATCAGACGAGTGAGGGATACTGCAATCTTGGATAAATACTGAATAAATCTTTGGTAGTACCCTGCCAACCCCAAGAAAATCCTGAGATCCGAGGGAGATATCAGAACCTCCCACTACATCACCGCCTCGATCTTGCCCGGATCGACCAATATTCCATCCTGGTTAACCAGGTATCCAAGGAACTGAACATCTCGTAACCAAAACTCGCACTTTGAGAGCTTGGCATAAATTCGTTCTTGCCTCAAAACCCCTAGAAGCTCGCGAAGATGCTCCTCATGTTGCTCTCTGGTCTTCCAATACACCAAGATATCGTCAATGAACATAATAATCGAATAATCGAGCATCGGGCTGCATACCTGAGTCATCAAATCCATATAGATTGCAGGTGCATTGGTGAGCCCAAATGGCATCACCAAGAACTTGTAATGCCTATAAAGAGTCCGGAACGGTCTTTTCCACATCCTCCTCTCTCACCCTGACCTGATGGTACTCGGACCTCAGATCTTTTTTGTAGAACCAAGATGCACCTTAAAACTAATCAAAAAGATCATCAATCTACGAAAGAGGATAACGGTTCTTCACCGTTAGCTTGTTAAACTCTCGGTAATTAATACATATCCAATGTGAGCCATCCTTCTTCTTGACAAATAAAATCGGTGCTCCCCACGGAGAACTACTCGGTCTAATGAACTGCTTTCCTAGTAGCTCCTATAACTGATATGACAACTCCTACATCTCAGGAGGTGCCAAACGGTACGATGCCTTGGCAATTGGAGCCGCACCTGGCATGAGGTCAATCCTGAACCCGACCTGCCTCTTAAGAGGCACACCGGGTAACTCCTTCTGAAATACATCAGCAAATTCCCTGACCACCGGGACCTCCGAAACTGAAACCTGATCCCAACACGTGTATCCACCACATAAGCCAAATAACCCGCACACCCTTGTTGAATATACTGTCGAGCTCTTCCTGCAGAACAAAACCCTGACCCATCCTGGTGTCCTCTCCATAGATAACCAATTCTCCCCCACTTGGGGTTCGAACTACCACGCGCTGGACCTCACAGTCAATCATAGCACTGAAACGGCTCAGCCAATCCATACCCACAATCACGTAGAGATCCCTCATGGGAATAGGGATAAAATAGATCGGAAAGGATATCACGAAACCTGGATATAATAAAGAAGCAGAAACTCCGTGTTTTTAGCGATAGAAACTCGTAACGAACACTCCAACTCCCCCAAAGGAACAACAAACTCCCTACTAAACAACCGAGAAACAAAGGACCGACTCACACCTGAGTTGAGAAACACTAAAGTAGGCAAATAGTTCACTAGTAACATACCTACCAAAGGTACAAACATATAATCATAATACAAACATAAATAAAAACATAACGGATATGAACATACCATTCACAACATCTGGAGCTGCTATAGCCTCCTCGGTAGTGATCTGAAAAGCGCGACCTCAAACCCTCCGGGGCTCCGCTTTCCCCTGGTGCCCATCGGTGATCCTCAATGTAGTTGGCACGGGGTCCTGCGCCGACTTGGCGGTGAGCAGCGGACAGTTGACCTTCTCATGGCCAACCTAATCACAATGATAGCAAATCTTTATACTCTGAACTGGAGATGACTGGCAGCAGTCCCTCGCATAATGCCCTTCCTTGCCACATTTGTGGCACAAACTACCAGATCGGCATGCTCCATCATGAGCCCTACCGCAATTCCCACAAGTTCGGCCTCGCTGACCCCCAGATCGAGACTCAGCGGCCTTAAACCGCTTTGTCGCCGACTGCGACTGCATCGGGGCCGTCCTCTACTCTCTCAACTGAAGATCTATCTCAAGCTCATGCCGCCTGGCAGCGTCCTGTAACTCCAACAAAGAATCATACCGTTGGGTGGAAATAAACTGCCTGATATCTGTCTTGAGCATGCTCAAGTAACGGGTCATTTCAGGCTGCTCCAAAGCAAACTCAGGGCAGAACATGACCCTCTCAGTAAACATTCGGGTCATCTCCGTCACCAACTCTAATCCCTGTCTCAAATCCAAAAGCTCTTGGGCCAACCACTCATGCTCAACCTGCATCACATAACGAATACGAAACATATCCATGAAATGATCCCAAGTCACCGCAACCCTTGTTGGATTGGGTGTCTAAGCCCATAACTATAATTAGTATGTACTTCACCCGAGAGTAGCATGGTCCATTTGGGTTGCATATCACCAGGGAAATTTGATAGGATGGACTTTTGAGAAGAGGTTATTTATGATCTTTTAATATATTATAAGTTCTAATATATTAATACGAAATCATATGATTTAATTAGTATTCAACAAGAATTAATTTGGAATTAATTTTGGGATCAAAAGAGACTAATTAAATATATGGGGATTGATTTCGTAAATCATTGATTCTTATAGTGTGGGCCAATTGTTATTTAGGATGATAACTCTATAACTCAATTTTATGTTGTTTATATCATTTTGTATGCTAGTTGTAGGCTTAATGCTTTGGAAACAATGTTGCATGTATAATTAGAGAAAACATAGATCCAAAGAATTTAGATTTGTATGTGCACCATAGGATGTTGTAGAATACAAAACCCATTAGTGGTATCAGAGCCTAGGATTGTTTTCTATTATACTTGATGTTTTATTAGTTTTCAAAGTCAAAAATCGAATTTTCTGCCTTCTGCCCAGTGAACTCGCCGAGTCCACTGGGTGACTCGCCGAGTCCACTCATAAAATGGCCAACTCGACGAATCCGGTTCATGTACTCGCCAAGTTGGTGCTCCAGTAGGCAGATTTATGACTTTTAGCCAGAAATAGGATTAGGATCATTACCCCAAACTACTTTTTGAACCATGAAAGGTGTTTTTTCATAAGGTAATGATCATGCTTGTCCAATTAAAAGATAATTTTCATAGTTTCAAGATTTGTATTAGTTTATATGATAGACTAATTTCTTGTAAATAGTTAATGAGAATTATCTTGACTTATGAGTTTAATCTAGATCAAGGAAAAAATTATTTGATTATTGTGTTAATTGAAATATTTGATCTAAATGCCTTTTATGAATTCCAGAACTTGTCCTTAAGTTATGGAAAATGAAAATTTTTTCCATAAATGTTTTTATGAACTCCATAACTTGTCCTCAAGTTATGGAATTTGAAGAGTCTCATTTTAAAGGTCATCTTAAATGATTTTAAAGTATTCCATAACTTGTACTCAACTTATGGAACTTGAAAAGTTTTTCATAAGAACCTCATTAAACTCATAAGTTAGAGAAATATAGAGTTTTGACAAGTTTCAAAACTTGCGCTCAAGTTTTGGAATTTGTAAAGTCTCACTTTTGAATACTTTATTTCGAAACCCTAGAGTTTTAAAAGTTAAAATTCTACCCTTATACTTTATATTATTATAAGTTTAATAATTATATATATATATATATATATATATATATATATATATATATATATATATATATATATATATATATATATATATATAAGACAATTCAGTCTTACCGTTAGTAGGCCTCATTCACGAAGTCGGTCTATACGGGGGGTATAAGGTTACTTCCTATAAAATGACAGTTTAATGGGTGTCCACTCTCACCCACCGCTTCCTTGACTGGTGGAGGGTCGTTAGCCGAACGGGTAAGATAGGACACTAATTCTCATTATAAGTATAATGATAATTATAAAGTAACTAAACCTTTATTAAATTCCCAATCGTAGTTACTTTAGGAAAAATGTGAATATGGTGCGATCCCATGAAATTGCAGTTTGCACCTTGTTAAGTCGTTAGTGGAGTGTGTGTGGTTAACCGGCACACTAATCTGGGACTGACACTGCGTGGAAAAGGGTAGCTTGATGTTAATCATAGATCAATGGAGCGTATGTGGTTAACGGGCACATTTATTAGGTGGTTGTAACATTAATTGTACCAAGATAATTTTCATGGTTATTCACACCTTGTTTGTGATCCTCGGCATCCCAGTCACAAATTTAAAGGCCACAATCGAAATTTAAACATGCCATTGAAAAAAAATTCTATGAATCTCAAAGGATCTAGGAATTTAAATCCATTTAAATCTTAATTATCAATTTCGTTTTTCATGGTGGAAATTGGTAAATCATCATTTACCTACCTTCAAATATTTTTCAATTGGATTACGGCATCCCTCTTCTAAATTGAAAAAAGATTTCCTCTTGAAGATGATATTCCAAAATATCATGCTTCACTTCCTCCACCTCCTCTAATTATTCTCCCTGACCCACAAGTTTAAACACTTGAAAAGTTCAAGGTCACTCTAGCCCTATTGCATTGCAAACACAAGGATGGAAGGTCTGTGTGTGCACATGTCTTGGATATTGTAACATCCGGATTCCCAGGTATCTTATTTTAAGTATTTATCTTGAGTTTTAGGTAGGAACTCGGCGAGTAGGCGCTCTGACTCGCCGAGTAGGATCGCGCATTTCTTGTCTGATTTAATGAAGGACTCAACGAGTCGATGCGTGGACTCGGCGAGTTCGCGCTCTAATTTGAAACCCTAACTTTTGGGGTATGTGCCCTATTTAAAGGCCTTTATAGCATCCATTGCGGCCACTTCACCCATGAGAAACCCTAGAGAGAGAGAGAGAGAGAGCGTTTGTGGTGCAAGAGGAATGCTAATTCACCATTTCTTGTGTGTTTTAGCAAAGGAGAAGTGGTTTCCAACAAGAGGAGATCAATGGAGCTGTGGATCCAGGGTTTTCAAGTTCAGATCTACACTTTTGAGGTATCAAATCGAACTTCCTTTCTGTTTTGGGTTAAGATCTATGATTTAGGGTTTTCTATAACCTTTGAAGGCTTGAAAAGTTGAGTTTATGGTCCCTTATTGGGTTAGACCTCAGATCTGGACCCATAGAGGTCCAGAGAACCTTCCCCATTCTGCTTTTTGTTTGTTCATGGAGGATTGGGGACTAGGTTGCCATTTTTAAAGTTATTTCTCCATTTATGACTTGATGTGGGTTGCATGCACGTAAAGGTTGCACCTTTATGTGACATTTGAGCACTTGAAGGGTAGATCTGATAGTTAGGGAAGCAGATCTGACCTTAGAAGGTCATTTGAGTAAGATCATGGAAGCAACTCGCCGAGTCCATAAGTGGACTCGAGGAGTCGAGTCGGGGTTGCCCCGCGATTCGTGACAGGTGTAACCCGTCAAGTGGAAGGATGACTCGACGAGCCAAGAGAGGGTGAAAGGATTCAGAGGACCCGCATGGTCTTTCCGAGTCGCCCTTGTGCACTCGACGAGTCGGGTCAAAGTTTGACCGTTGACTTTCATTGACCTTAGGGTTCTGGTCAAGACTGATTCAAGAGAGTTCAGGGGAGGGTAGAATGGTCTTCTACCCAATCTTTAGGGATGAGACGTTGAGAGAATATTGATCGGGGATGTTATTTGAATAATAGGAGGAGGCTAAGTCGGGATGTTGAGCACGAGAGTTTATCTGTCACACCCCCACACCGTGATGGCGGAATCATTCCGGGGCGGAGGATGTCATGCGTAGTATCACAATAGTTGTATTATAGTAAGCGAAGTAAACACAACCATTACATTATAATATGAATATTTACATTGTTCAAAAACATGATTTATACATAACAACATATAGCAAAAGTAAAAGACATGACTTCAGAATGTTCCATCTTCTCCAAAAGTCGGCAAGAGTACCTGTCTATTGATGCCCTGAGAATACAAGCAGTTTTGAAAGAATATCAACATAAATCTGGTGAGTTATTAAGCATTTGGTTTTAGTGAAAAAATGCTCTTTGAATCCATTTGAAAAGTGTTCTTCAAGAACATCCTGTATTTTCTTATGGAAAGCGGTCTTGAAAGAGTGTCTATTAGTAGAAAATAAACCATCCATTTTAGAAAACATGTTATCCATCCTAGAGGTAGAGATGCCAGTTTAGAAGTCCTTGATTACTAACGGCATATATAAAAGTAGTTTTATTACTTAAAATAAAACAAATGAAGAAGAGGGCCCGTAAACAAAGTTAGTTTATACTTATTTGTGAGTCGTATAACCATACTTGATATGACCGAGAGACCTTTATAACGTTCTTCAGGCGTTAACCTAAATGACATTTGTTCACCCCAGGCGTGCCCGCCTAACTGTAGCTAGCAGTTCAGGTGTGGGATTGTCAGTCCCGAATAGCTCTATTCACAAATCTCACGCTCTCCCTCCAGGAGACTCTGGTTATACTAAAAGGATTTATCACTATACACCTAAGGGTACAGTATTCAAGTAGCGCCTCACAATTCTGTATAATCTAGTTTACTAGCGAGAAATCAGTATAAAACAGTAATTATCCTTGAATAAATGTACTTTATACTTCTGAGAAAAACATATAACATAAACTAAATCTGCCATAGTTTATATATGTTCATTTATGAAATGTGATTAAGTAGACACTGCCTAGAGGGTTATCCCAAATTATACCCATTATAGTTTATTAGAGTTGACCTGGAAAATGCTTTGTAAAACCTTTCTGAAAGCTATGAAGTTGGATTTCCAAAATAGAAGTTTCCCTTTTGTTCAACATATTACAAAGATAGATAAAATATCCGAATATGTTATTAAACGTGGAAATCATTGGACTGCATTAATAAGTTTAAAACTTACGAGTGTTGAGTGTCAACCGATGTTTCGAACGCGAGTGGATCCTATTAACATATGATAACACATATGTGTGTTAGAATTAGGGTGTTTCATTGCTAAACATGACGGGAATCACCCTAAAGACTTGGAAATGCTTGTCGGGACCCTATATGATCAAATAAGGGAGGTGTACGGCCATTTGAGTGGGTGTGCGGCCAGGGTGTGCGGCCAGGTTGTGTGTGCGGTTGCACACAGGAGTGTACGGCCATACAGAGGGTGTGTGCGGCCGTACACTCCTCATTTGAGCCCGAAAATGTCAATTTTGAGGTGTTCTAGTGCTAATACCAAGTCCAACTAGCAAATGGAGGCCAAACTCTTCACCTTGGAGAGTCTTTAAGGTTTGTGCGACCACCTTATGAAGGTGTGCGGCCGTACACCTTCAAAGGATGAAGAACACGAAGAACACTATGAGTTTTAAGCTTAGATTCAGGTGTCTTACCAATATAGCAAGCTGAATGATGGAGTGCTTCACGTTTTTGAGGCCCCTAGAGTGTTCTTGGATGATGTTTCTAGAGAGAGAAAGTAGAGAGAGAGAGTAGGGTGCAGCCAAAAGAGGAAAAGAGTGAATGAAGGGGGTCTCCTCCAATATATAGGGTCTGGTGTGAGCCTGGAGGGTGTGTGCGGTTGGGTGTGCGGCTGGCTGGCCGCACACGCGGGTGTGCGGCCGCACACACCTTCTTTGATGTGTTTGGCCCGATTTTGTGATGCTACACACTCTCTACCCTTCCTAAGACTCATATACATGTTATACTAAGCCTAGAACACTCATATAGACCCATAATTTTCGTTATAAGATAGTAAAATGAAGGCTAACTTTGATAAAATGAAAAATGTACAAGTTAGAAATTTCGGGTTGTCACATTATCCGACTTCATTGAGGTGAGTGTTCTCACTATACTGTAGCTGGAAAGGTACCTATGTGTGACCGAAAGGTCTTGTATGCTATGATGTATGTGCTATATGCGGTTTTGTGATATGTATGTGCTATGTATGTTATGTATGGTAAGGACCGGAAGGTTAGGTTGATATGGACCGGAAGGTCAGGAGGTTACGGACCGGAAGGTCGATACGGGTAGGACCGGAAGGTCTACCAGGATTCGGGATGGAAGTCCCCTGAGACACATGGATCGGAAGATGCTACTGAGTTATGGCCTGGAAAGGCGTATGTGTGGAATGTGTTATTCTGGGGAACTCACTAAGCATTTATGCTTACAGTTGTTATGTTATGTGTTTCATGTACTAGCGAGGATCGCGGCAAGGCGTCGGCATGATCCGTACACACTTATGGAGTTTATGTTATTGAGATATTGGGACATGTTTTTTTATGACACAGTGGAGTTTATGTTATCGTGTGATTGAAAGTATGACTTAAAAATGAAAAATTGTTTTGAAAATTACGTCGTTACAAGTTGGTATCAGAGCCTTGGTTTGAGGGATTCGGGTGCATCTTTGGATGAATCTGAACTCAAACTGAGGAATTGAGAAAGTTTTTCATAAAATAAACAATTTTTCTAAGAGAGTAAAAGATTTTGAGAAAGGCAGAAGGAAGCAGTGTGTACGATCAGCCATCGCCTGAACGGTGATTTCCCAAAATACCCTTACATTATGTGTTATGAGATATGTTATGTTATGATATGCAAGCTCATGTGCTAGGTACTCATATTAGGACTAGAGTGGCCTGATTTGTGATGCCTTACCCTAGGGATATTTCTGCTGCTGTGTGATGCTTGAGAGTGAGTAGATAGCAGTGAGGGGCTTATGAGAGGTCTACCGAAGGGTAGCCTATGCCAGCAAGATGTAGGGTGCTTGTGATCTGGGATCCAAGGAGGAGGACTTAGGGTGAATACTGATGCGGTGTGGACGGTAGTATAGGGCCCGTACTACTGAAGACACCAGAGCAGTGAGCACTCTAAGTAAGAATCCTTTGGGTACTAAAGAACAAGTAGGGTTGAGTTATCGAGTGCGAGTATGCTCGAGCGAGTCTCTGATATTATTGTGTTGTATTTCAGAGATATCATGGTTGGGACACGTCACATACCTGAGCCGAGTGGCGTGAGTGACGAGGAGCTTCGTCAGATGATCCACGATGAGGTGGCAGCGGCTATTCGAGCCGAGATTCCGGAGATGTTTGGGTCTATCAAGACCACACTGGTTGAGACTTTTGATGAGCGGTACGCAGAAGTGACTGAGACTGCGGCTGCTGTAGCTACTACAGCTGTGGCTGCTGCCAGACCTCAGGGAGGTGACTCGTTGTTCCTTCCAGAGTTCAGCAACACGAAGCCGCCAGAGTTTGACGGGACGCAGGATCCGATCGCTGCGATGAAATGGATTTCTGATATCAAGGGATGCTTCTACACGTGTTCGTGTCCGGAGCATCTGAGAGTACGGTTCGCGTTGAACCAGGTTCGCTTGGGAGCGAAGGACTGGTGGAAGTTCGTGACAGCGAGCTTCACTCTTGCAGATATTTCAGCGGTGACCTGGGAGAGGTTCACCACCATGTTCAGAGACGAGTATGTTCCCCCGGTGGAGAGGGAATGGTTGGTTTAGGAGTTCTTGACCCTCAAGCAGGGTACTGATTCTGTTACTGTGGTTACCAGGAAGTTCCATGAGAGGGCGATGTCCTGCCCTAAGCAGGTGTCTACCGAGCAGGCATGCATGAGCCGGTATTTGGGCGTTTTGAGGAGGGATATTCGGGAGTTCGTGTCGAACTCGACTTACCGGACATTTGCTGAGCCCCAGGAAAATGCCCGGAAGAGGGAGATTGAGTTGGAGACTCAGTCCAGGGAGGAGGCCGAGTCTCAGGGGATGGATCGGCGGCCGACATAGTCTCAGCCGGCAGCCAAGCGGGCAAAGTCCGCTGATACGAGATCTGGAGGCCAGAAGGGCCGCACTTGTGGGAAGTACGGAAAGGGACATGATGGGGTCTGTCGATCAGGTGCTTGCTACAAATGTGGCAAGGAGGGGCATATCGGCAAGGATTGCGCCAAGGGATTTATGGTTTGCTTTCATTGCAACCAGACTGGCCATCGGAAGGCCGAGTGCCCGCAGTTACATCAAGGATCAGCACAGGGATCTGCACCTGCTGCTAGGGTTACCGAGGTTCGGCCAGCGAAGGCCGAGACACTGAAGGTTCACGGGAGAGCTTTCCAGTTGACGGCGAAGGAGGTCCGAGCAGCGCCCGATGTTGTGGCTGATATGTATTCTTTATATATTTATGCTGAGATGAGACATTGTGCTTATATTATGATATGCGTAGGTACTTTTCTTGTGAGTTCTGTACCTGCCTTAGTGTTATTTGACTCGGGTGCGAGTCGATCATTTGTGTCGATAGCATTTAGTCGGCACATCAGTAGCCGACGAGAGGCGTTGAGTCGACCTCTACGAGTTTCCATAGCTGACGAGCGAGCGGTGTATGCTACGGATGTGATTCGAGGATTCGTACTTAAGATCTTCGGTGTTGAGTTCCCGATAGATCTAGTCCCGATTGCAATGAGGGACATATGTGTCATAGTGGGCATGGATTGGTTGAGCCGATTTGGGGCTGTTATAGACTGCGAGCGACAGTTGGTGTCGATATGAGACCCTAGTGGGGGAGTACTTATGGTGTACGGCGAGGGTACCCGATGTGGGTCAGCGTTTTGTTCGGCTGCCAGAGCAAGACAGAGTTTACAGCAGGGCTGCAGCGGGTTTGTAGCATATGTGATGGACACACGAGAGGCCGCTGGGAGGCCAAGTTCGGTGGATGACATTCCGATAGTGTGTGAGTTCCTGGATGTTTTTCCCGAGGAGTTGCCGGGTGTGCCTCCCGAGAGGCAGGTAGAGTTCCGCATCGATTTGGTTCCGGGGGCAGCGCCTATCGCTAAGGCGCCTTATCGCCTTGCGCCGCCAGAGATGCAGGAGTTATCCTCGCAGCTTCAGGAGCTGCTGGGGAAGGGGTTTATTAGACTGAGCAGTTCCCCTTGGGGAGCACCGATCCTTTTTGTCAAGAAAAAGGATGGTTCACACCGGATGTGTATTGATTACCGGGAATTGAACAAGTTGACGGTCAAGAACCGTTACCCATTACCGAGGATCGACGATTTGTTCGATCAGTTGCAGGGAGCGTCTTGGTTCTCCAAGATTGATCTGAGGTCTGGATATCATCAGATGAGAGTGTGTGATGAGGATATCCAGAAGACGGCGTTCAAGACTCGTTATGGGCATTACGAGTTCGTGGTGATGCCTTTCGGGCTCACCAATGCACCAGCAGTGTTCATGGATCTCATGAACAGGGTGTGTAGACCGATGATGGATCGTTCGGTGATCGTGTTCATCGACAATATACTAGTGTATTCGAGATCTAGAGAGCAGCACGAGGAGCATCTGAGAGAGATCCTCGGGGTATTGAGGACAGAGAGGCTTTATGCCAAATTCTCCAAGTGCGAGTTCTGGTTACGGGAGGTCCAGTTCTTGGGGCATCTCGTCAACCAGGATGGGATTTTGGTCGATCTGGCCAAGATTGAGGCGGTTATGAGGTGGGAGGTGCCAAGATCACCCACCGAGATCAGGAGCTTTCTAGGATTGGCCTGCTACTATCGGAGATTTATCAGAGATTTCTCCGAGATCCCCATGCCTCTCACCTGGTTGACCCGGAAGGGTCTTGCTTTTTCATGGGGTCCGGAGGAGCAGACCTCATTTGAGACACTTCGCCAGAAGTTATGCGAAGCCCCTGTGTTAGCCCTCCCGGAAGGGATGAAGGATTTGGTGGTGTATTGTGACGCATCGATATCAGGGTTGGGTGCAGTACTTATGTAGAGGGGGCATGTGATAGCGTATGCATCGAGGCAGCTGAAGCCTCATGAGGCGAGGTATCCCACCCATGATCTGGAGTTGGGGGCAGTGGTGTTCGCCCTCAAGATATGACGTCACTATTTATATGGGGTTCGGTGTACCATATACACGGACCACAAGAGCTTGAAGTATTTGATGGATCAGCCCAATCTGAATATGCGCCAGAGGAGATGGTTGGACGTGGTAAAGGACTACGATTGTGAGATCCTATACCACCCGGGCAAAGCTAATGTTGTAGCTGATGCGCTGAGTCGTAGGGCGGAGAGTGCCCCGATTCGAGACACTTGTATGCGACTAACAGTGATGACTCTGGTGTTGGACACCATTCGGGAGGCCCAGGCAGAGGCCGTGATACCGGAGAACCGTAAGAAGGAGCGGGTGATCGGGCAGGTGTCTGAGTTCGTTACCGATAGCCGAGGGCTAATGACCTTTCAAGGTCGGATTTGGGTGCCGTATGCAGGCCGGTCGCGTACCATTTTGATGGAGGAGGCGCATAGATCGAGATTCTCGACCCATCCCGGGGCCACTAAGATGTATTTGGTCCTGAAGAAAGATTATTGGTGGCCCTGTATGAAGAGAGATGTAGCATGGTTTGCTGAGAGGTGCTTGACCTGTCGCAGAGTGAAGGCCGAGCACCAGCGTCCGCATGGCAAATTCCAGCCACTTGAGGTTCCCCAATGGAAGTAGGAACAAATTTCTATGGATTTTATCACCAAATTGCCGAGGACCGCGAGGGTGTCGATGCAATTTGGGTGATAGTCGACCGGCTGACTAAGAGCGCTCACTTCCTTGCTATCAGTGAGAGCTCTTCTGCTGAGAGGTTGGCAGAGTTGTATGTGAGGGAGGTGGTATCGCGTCGTGGAGTACCAGTCTCGATTGTGTCAGATCGAGATGTACGTTTCACTTCCAGATTCTGGAAGAAGTTCCATGAGGAGTTACGTATGAGGCTGCATTTCAGTACTGCATACCACCCCCAGACGGACGGACAGAGTGAGCGGACGATTCAGACGCTCGAGGACATGCTCCGAGCATGTGTGATGGAATTTGGGGGAAGTTGGGACACGCATCTATCGTTGGCTGAGTTTTTTTACAACAACATCCACCATTCGAGTATTGGTATGCCTCCCTTCGAGTTGTTATATGGGAGGAGGTGTCGAACTCCTATTTGCTGGGGAGAGGTAGGGCAGCGCGTGATGGGTAGCACTGAGATAGTGCTTCAGACGACAGAGTAGATACAGCAGGTTAGACAGAGGTTACTGACGGCTCAGAGTCGTCAGAAGACTTATGCGGATCGGCGACGATCCGAGCTGGAGTTCCAGGTAGGGGACTTCGTACTCCTGAAAGTATCTCCTTGGAAAGGAGTGATCCGATTCAGGAAGAGGGGCAAGCTGGGCCCCCGGTACATCGGCCCGTTCAGGGTGACTGCGAAGGTGGGCAGGGTAGCTTATCGGTTGGAACTACCTGAGCAGCTGAGCCAGATTCATGATACCTTTCACGTGTGTCAGTTGAGGAAGTGTATAGCCGAAGAGTCGGCGGTGGTACCGCTGGAGGATATTCAGGTGGATGTGAGCCTGAATTATGCTGAGAAACCAACCGCGATCCGAGATCGGAAGATCAAGGTTCTGAGGAACAAGGAAGTGTCCCTGGTGCAGGTCCAGTGGCAACATCGGAAAGGGTCCGAGCTGACTTGGGAGTCGGAGTTGGAGATGCGGGAGCAGCATCCAGAGTTGTTTGCCGATCAAGACTTCAGGGGTGAAGTCTGATTCTAGTGGGGGAGAATTGTAACATCCGGATTCCCAGGTATCTTATTTTAAGTATTTATCTTGAGTTTTAGGGAGGAACTCGGTGAGAAGGTGCTCAGACTCACCGAGTAGGATCGCGCATTTCTTGTCTGATTTAATGAAGGACTTGACGAGTCGATGCATGGACTCAGCGAGTCCGCGCTATAATTTGAAACCCTAACTCTCGGGGTCTGTGCCCTATTTAAATCCCTTTATAGCCTCCATTGCGGCCACTTCACCCCTGAGAAACCCTAGAGAGAGAGAGAGCATTTGTGGTGCAAGAGGAAGACTAATTCACCATTTCTTGTGTGTTTTAGCAAAGGAGAAGTGGTTTCCAACAAGAGGAGATCAAGGGAGCTGTGGATCCAGGGTTTTCAAGTTCAGATCTACACTTTTGAGGTATCAAATCGAACTTCCTTTCTGTTTTGGGTTAAGATCTATGATTTAGGGTTTTCTATAACCTTTGAAGGCTTGAAGAGTTGAGTTTATGGTCCCTTGCTGGGTTAGACCTCAGATCTGGACCCATAGAGGTCCAGAGAACCTTCCCCATTCTGCTTTTTGTTTGTTCATGGAGGATTGGAGACTAGGTTGTCATTTTTAAAGTTATTTCTCCATTTATGACTTGATGTGGGTTGCATGCACGTAAAGGTTGCACCTTTACGTGACATTTGAGCACTTGAAGGGTAGATCTGATAGTTAGGGAAGCAGATCTGAACTTAGAAGGTCATGTGAGTAAGATCATGGAAGCAACTCGCCGAGTCCATAAGTGGACTCGAGGAGTCGAGTCGGGGTTGCCCCGCGATTCGTGACAGGTGTAACCCGTCGAGTGGAAGGATGACTCGACGAACCAAGAGAGGGTGAAAGGATTTAGAGGACCCGCATGGACTTTCCGAGTCGCCCTTGTGCACTCGACGAGTCGGGTCAAAGTTTGACCGTTGACTTTTGTTGACCTTAGGGTTCTCGTCAAGACTGATTCAAGAGAGTTCAGGGGAGGGTAGAATTGTCTTCTACCCAATCTTTAAGGATGAGACTTTGAGAGAATATTTATCGGGAATGTTATTTGAATAATAGGAGAAGGCTAAGTCGGGACGTTGAGCACGAGAGTTTATCCGACTTCATTGAGGTGACTCTTCTCAATATACTGTACCTGTAAGGGTACCTATGTGTAACCGGAAGGTCTTGTATGCTATGATGTATGTGCTATATGTGGTTATGTGATATGTATATGCTATGTATGTTATGTATGGTAAGGATCGGAAGGTTAGGTTGATATGGACCGGAAGTTCAGGAGCTTACGGACCGGAAGGTCGATACGGGTAGGACCGGAAGGTCTACCAGGATTCGGGACGGAAGTCCCCTGAGACACATGGATCGGAAGATCCTACAGTGTTATGGCCTGGAAAGGCGTATGTGTGGAATGTGGTATTTTGGGGAACTCACTAAGCATTTATGCTTACAGTTGTTATGCTATGTTTTTCACGTACTAGCGAGGATCGCGGGAAGGCGCCGGCATGATCCGTACACACTTATGGAGTTTATGTTATTGAGATTCTAGGACATGTTTTGTTATGACACAGTGGACACATTATGTTTTTGTGATTATCGTGTGATTGAAAGTATGACTTAAAAATGAAAAATTGTTTTGAAAATTACGTCGTTACAGATATGAAGTCACACATTGACAGGCTGGGAATGTTGGGTGTCATTTTTCCGAGGAAGTTGGCTATTGACTGTGTTCTTCAGTCACTTCCAGAGTCATATAGTGAGTTCGTTAAAGACTACTATGTGGCTGATCACGACATGACCCTTATTCATCTTACATATTTGCTTATTGCTGCTGAATCAACAATGATTTGGCGCAATGGAAAAGCAAATTTGATTGGAAGATCTACTTCTCAAATTTCCATGGACATTGACAATGGTGACATTGGAAGTCCAGAAAAGAATTCTCTTCCCAATGGAAAGGGATCGGCCTAGTCAACCCGGTTGACCAAATGGTAAAGAGAAAGGCTAAGTCTGTGATTGTCTCATGTGCCAATGCAAAAGAAGCCATTTGTTTCTACTGCCATTTGAAGGGACATTGGAAGTGAAGTTGTATGGACTACCTGAAAGATCTGAAAGAAGGTAGAATCAAAAAGTTTGACTCTACTTCAGGTAAATCTACTGTCTAACTCTATTAAGCTCCTAATTGTTGATTCTTAATACATGATGTGACAAGGTTGCATTTTGATGTTTTGTAGGATCATGCAAAAGGAAGGAAGCTTAAAGGAAGAGTATGTTGAATCTGGTCGCGAAGATGGATTTCAATTGCATGGTTCGATGATCGGATTTTTGAGCTGCTGCTTAAGGAGTTATGAAGATTGCTTAGAAATATGTAGTAACATAGTTTTCATTTGGTTGCGAAGATGGATTTCAATCGCATGGTTCGATGATCGGATTTTGAGCTGCTGCTTAAGGAGTTATGATAGATTGCTTAGAAATATGTAGTAACATAGTTTTCATTTGTAATTGCATTGTAAGGAAAAGTTTTTTCGCATTTTATAAATATAAAATTTTTATTTTATTTTATTATATCTCCTTGCAATGGCATTTGTGAAAATTGATGTTTCTATGTTTTTATGTTACCAATATGAATTTGATTCCTTTGTTTGTGGTAGTGTTGAGAATTTGCCAAATAAGGAAAGATTCTCATCACCCAAGTTTCAGCTAGATAGAAACTTGGAATCATGCAACTTGTATTGTGTGATAAATGAGAACCTTCATCTTTGGGAAATTAAGACTAATTCCTTGTTCACATGAATATGTGAGTCAAGTGAAGGCCTAGGGGATCGGTTACACTGGGTGTGCGCTGGTCAGGTCCACCACAAAGAACGATAAGACTATTCGTCATGATTTACTAAAGTTTAGTAAATATGGTTATGCTTACAAGTTTAAATATAATTCTGAACATTGGAAAAGTTTCAATGTATGGCAGGACGAATAACAAGAATCAAATTAGGCAGAAAGATAAAAGTTTCTCCAATCTGAAAAGATGGGAGAGTACTTGAGTATCATGTTTTATGATCATCTTAATGATTATGAAAACCATGTCACAATTGATCATCTATGGATATCTTAGTGCATTTGTATGGCTAAGAAGAGGAATCGTGAATTTTTTAAATGGTTAAATCAAGAGGATAAATCATAATTCATTCCAAAATCAAATCTTAGAGTCACACTCCAAGATGTAGAGTAAAATTTTTCCACTCTTGTACATTTGAAATTGGTAAGTTGTGATGTTTTAGATAAAACAAAGACCAACTAAGACCAATTGTGTGAAGTGTTTTTCTTGATAAGAAACCGCACTAACTGTTAAATATTTGTTTGTCAAGTAATGTTCCTTGACAAAGTGAATCTTATATTTCAAGAGGTTAGTGGGAGTCTTAAAGATCTTGAAAAGTTTCAAGAACTAATCAAGAGTAAACCTATTGTTAATCACTAGCACACGACTTGAGGTTTGTAACCTATCGTGTTGACATATTCTTGTTTCTGTTCCCATTCCAGTTAAAGTTGACTATGCATGTGAGTTCTACGAGTTCTCAGTTGTTTTCATAACAACTTGAAAGCAATGGTAGGCCCTTGTGCTGCCAGGTGGCAAGAAATTAAGATTGAACAAGTTCAATCCATAGGACTTTGGATTTGTCACTAACCTTGTCTTGTGATTATGGTTATGACAAATTCACATGGATAGGAACACTTACACCATAAAAATCTAAGTGTCATAAGGTTTCTCTCCAATTCATGAAAATGATTGTGAGGAAACGCTTTCACTAAGTAGATTTTAAATAGTTAGCAATTGTGATATTTTCATTCTCAAATTCAGTTATGATTACGGCATCCCTCTTCATAGTTCGAATTGTGAGAAATGGCAAAAGGGTCAAAACATTTGGAACTTATTGTCGTAAGTTCTGAATAGTTAAGACACACATGGAAGCTATATAAGGAAAGGTGTATGATTTCGAGAAGCCTAGATAAAGTCTTATCGAAGCATCTCGTATCAGAAATCTGAACTTTGGTAATGAAAGTCAATAAGTATTGATTTCTAGATGTCCAGCTGATTTTTGAGTACATGTCAAAGCTAGTGGGAGCATAAGTGTTATGCTAGTAAGATAATAATTATTATGCTAGTGGGAGGATAATTATTATGGAAATTGTTGCAAGTTAGCAATGTTAATTATATAAAAACAAAAGGTTTCAAATCGTAAAGTTGCAGGGTTTGAAAAGTTGTTTTGCTATAATTAAGGGAGAGGAAATTATACTTCATTTCAAAATCTAAAAGCTTAGATTGAGTTTTAATCAAATTTAGTCAAAATTTGATTATGATTATAGGATCCCTCTTCATAATTGGAATTATGAGAACATGGAAAAAAGAAATATTGTAGCAAAAGACTGGTCAAGTATCATGTCTTTATGAATCGTGTCCAATATGCTTTGGGTATAGGATCGATTACATGTTCTATAATATTCATCCGTTCTAAATTTTCGAAATGTCTAGGGCATTAAGAGGGAAAAATGAGTAGAACCGGATATGACTAAAGTGGTTAACAACTGCTAAGGACAATCTAAGGTTCGCCAAGGATTGGCCGCTTGTAGTTGGAAGTATAAAAATGGATGGACCATACTGACATACTCTGAGAAGAGGTAACTCTTGTTCAGAAGTGATAGTCAAAATGTAAACATGGAAATATTTCCATAAGTGGCAGTTATTCTTTAAATCTATGTAAGATTAGGAAACTTAATGCAAGAAGGATGTTCAAAGGAATGTACTTTGCATTTGAGACATCATTTCCATGGAATTGCTCTCCATTGGAATACTTTGTAATGCATATTGCCAAGTCTCTCTGACTTTTGTGCATAGTCATTACAAGAGGATCATTGCATATAAGTTTAAAATCTAGCAGATTATAGCGAATGGCAACAATTTGGTATTCTTACGTTTATGATAAGGATTTGGAATTGTGAAATGAGCATCATTGAAATGTTGTCAATTGATCTATTTCACAAAGTAAGGATCATAGATAGACATAGTGTGCATGCTTGGAGCATGGGACAACTATTGTTTTAATTCAAGTATTAAGTTGATTATACAAAACATTATACAATGAATAATGAGTAATCAATATGGCACTCAAACGTTTTGGGTGTCACACCCCCAAACCAAGGATGGCGGAAACGTCCAGGGGTGGAGGACTTCATGTATAGTATCATAACAACAATTCAAATAGTGATAAAAGTAAACACAACCAACATAAATATAATTGAAAAAGTTACATCATCGTATAAGTTTACATGTTTCCAAATCAATTACATTATGTTGACAAAAATGAAATGTTGACGCCTTAACGTCCCATCCTCAAAAGTACTCGTTCACCTGTTTATTGATTTCCTGAGAATACAAGTAGTTTTGAAAGAGTGTCAACAATTAAGTTGGTGAGTTCATAAGCTTTTGAATGTAGTGATGAAAACCTTTCCTTTTTAAAAGTACGTTTGTTGCAGAAAAATCCAATATTTTCCTTAAACTGTGAATTGCAGCCTTAAATTCCAAAGACCAAAATGTACTAGTAGTTTCCATACTTATAGTAAAACAATGCATGTTTAAATTGCCATAAACTCGTTTGATTTAATGAAATCCCCGTAAATCCTAAGAGTTGTTAATACTTTAGGTGAGCTATTATAACCATACTATGACCTAGTTGGCCTGAAACGACGTTCTTCAGGCGTCGGAAACGTTATGACATTTGTCACATGTAGACCTCGAGGTCGCACTGTAGCTAACAGCAAGGTGTGGGGTGTCAATCCCAATATAGATCTATATACAACTATCACGCTCTCCCTACAAGAGACTTTGGTTACAATACAGGACTTAAAGTGTATTACTTGTTAAGTAACATGAAGCGAATGTCTCACTATTTAGTCATTAACGGATTTACGTGTAGTGAATGAAACCCTTTTTGTGTAAATGAAACCTTTAGTAATGAACTTGTTGTGTAAGTGTATCATAAACTATACCAATTATAGTTTATCAAATAATGGTAGTAGTGAACATAAACTATACTTACATTAGTTTATCAAAATGTTTGTATGCAATGGGTATAAACTTTGTTTATTATAATTAATTACCATACTTGTGGAGGTAAAAATCCATTTGTTTTCTGATGTATGTCTATTTACCAAGACAAAATGACATATAATATAACACATATATGCACATGATGATACACACCTTGCTCAACGAGTTACAAGGTGTAAATGAAACTGAAAACATTGTTTTACCATTAACATTTCTATGGACTGAACGAGTTACAATGTGTAAATGAAACTGAAAACATTGTTTAACTTGTATTCCCCCCTTTAAAACTTGAGAAAGCTTGAAAAGATAGGGGTATGAACTCACCTTGTGTGTTCTTAGTGGATGGATGTTGAAGAAAATAGGTGTTCAACTCAAGAACACTTAGATGATGCTTTGAAGATTCGAAGATCTAACATGAATGTGATGATGTTTGTGTAAGATATCCATCATTTGAGTAGAAAGAAGTGAAATAATCATATGGAGGATGTTAATACTTACCAAAAGTTGAAGAAAAGCTTGGAGAATAGCCTTCAATCTCGAAATTTAGAGAGAGAAAGTGAGAGAAAATGAAGTTTGTTATTTGGTGGAAAATGAGAGGAATGAGAGAAATGTGAGGAGAGAGGAGGGTTTTCCAGCCCTTGACCAAGTGTGTGGCTGGAAAATGGTGGGAAAAGTACCATGGAATGACTAGGTATGGTGGAAGGGCAAGGGTGGTTGCTTGTGTCATACACTAAAGCAAGGTCAACACTCCACCTATAATATCCCACCTACTCTTCTTGGATAAGGATTATACCCCAAAAACGTGATTAATTATGAAGTATGGGGTTCTATATGTTAAAATATGATTTTGGGTGAAAATCCAGCGTTAAAATCACGAAAAACGGGCTCAAAACGCTAAAAATATTGAAAACCGGGCAAAAATTGCCAATTTCCGAAATTCAGGGCGGAGGTTCGGTCCCAGCTCTTAGAATCGAAAGTGGATGAGGAACCAAGAGTAGGGTTCGGCTGAGTAGTGTCGCATCTCGGACCGACGGTGCAAGGGGAAGGGGCTAAGGTGAGGTCTCGGTCCGAAATAGCCAGGGAACCGAAATAGACCGAACCCTCGGTCCATTTCGGCTGAAAGGGTTTCGGTTCTGATGCCAAGTTCGGTCCTCAAGGTGCTTCTGACAGCTTCGCTTCTGACAAGGTTTCGGTCCTAGGAAGGGTTTCAGTTCCTAAGAAGGTTCCGCTCCTTAAGAGGGTTCGGCTCCTTAAGAGGTTTCGGTTCCTAAGAAGGTTCGACTCCTTAAGAGGGTTTTTCGCGTAAACTTCCGTTTTCGAGCGGTTTTCGATTAAATTAAGGGTCGGGATGCCCCGGGTAATTATAAGAAGTTGAGAGAGATTTTGAGAGAGATTTGGGAGAGATTTCACATACTTGGAGAGATTTCTCATTCAGAGAGAGATTTGGGAGAGATTTCACATACTTGGAGAGATTTCTCAATCAAAGAGAGATTTGAGAGAGATTTCACATAATTGGAGAGATTTGGGAGAGATTTCACATACTTGGAGAGATTTGGGAGAGATTTCACATACTTGGAGAGATTTCTCATTTAGAGAGAGATTTGGGAGAGATTTCACATACTTGGAGAGATTTCTCATTCAGAGAGAGATTTGGGAGAGATTTCACATACTTGGAGAGATTTGGGAGAGATTTCACATACTTGGAGAGATTTGGCAGAGATTTCTTTTGTGACCTTTTTGAGTGTTTGGCTTTGTAAGGCAAGGTCCGTAAACCCCGTTAAGCCATGTTTAAGAGTCTTACACACCCCCGAAGGGTATGTAATAGTGTTTTATCGCTTTGCTACCTCACTTACCCCGATTAAGGTTCAAGAAATCTAAAAATACGAACTTTTCAAGTGATGATTTCTTATTATAATAGTGAGTTGTACAGTAATTACATAAAGTAAACCCTAGTATACAAGGGTTAGTAGGGTTGACCGGGTTGACTTGTTGACCTTATTTGACTTGACTTGACCAGAATTTGACGGTTGTCACATCGTCCCCCCGTTAGAAGGAATTTCGTCCCGAAATTTGCATTTTGACTGGGACTTCAAGAGCTCGGGAAGAGATGGGGGTATTTTTGTTTCATTTGGTCTTCGCGTTCCCAAGTGAATTTAGGTCCTCGTTTAGCGTTCCAACGGACCTTCACGATAGGAATACGGGTTTGTTTCGTTCTTTTGATCTCTCGATCCTTGATTTCTATCGGTTCCTCCACGAAGTGGAGACTCTCGTTGATTTCGATTTCATCGAGTGGTATCACGAGAGTCTCGTAGGAGAGACACTTCTTTAGGTTTGATACGTGAAAGGTAGGATGTACTTTATTAAGTTCTTGTGGCAATCGAAGTTTGTATGCTACCGGGCCAATCCTAGCAAGGATTTCGAATGGCCCGATGTATCTAGGTTTCAACATTCCTCGTTTACCAAAACGTATTAAACCCTTCTAGGGTGAGACTTTTAATAGTACACGATCTCCAACCTGGAATTCCAACGACTTTCGTCTGTTATCTGCATAACTTTTCTGTCTGTCTCTAGAAGCCTTTAATCGTTCTCAGATTTGAACAATCTTCTCGGTGGTTTCTATTATTATCTCCGGACCAGTGAGAGTGCTATTAGGGACTTGTCCCTTTGCTAGTTGCGTGTCGCCCACTTCAGCCCAACACAGTGGTGACCTACACTTGCGGCCATAGAGGGCTTCAAATGGTGCAACCTTGATGCTAGTGTGATAACTGTTATTATATGAGAATTCGACAAGTGGTAAATGGGTATCCCAAGCTTTACCAAAGTCTATCACACACGCTCTAAGCATGTCTTCTAGAGTCTGAATGGTCCTTTCACTTTGTCCGTCGGTTTGTGGGTGATAGGCTGTACTCATGTCCAGCCAAGTTCCCAAGGACTTCTAAAGTGACTGCCAGAATCGCAAGGTGAATCGACTATTCCTGTCTGAGATAATGGACTTTGGCACCCCATGCAATCTCACGATTTCCTTGATGTACATCTTGGTCAGCTTCTCCATCTTGTCGTTTTCTTTCATCGGAAGAAAGTATGCTGACCTGGACAGTCTGTCGGCGATTACCCAAATGGTATCCAACCCACCCGTCGTCTTGGGTAACTTAGTTATGAAGTCCATGGTTATCCGCTCCCACTTCCACTCAGGTATCTCAGGCTGTTAAAGTAGCCGTGAGGGTTTCTGGTATTCTACCTTGACCTTGGCGCAAGTCAAACACTTGCCCACATAAGTAGCAATTTCGGCTTTCATGTTTGGCCACCAGTACAACTTCTTGAGGTCTAGATACATCTTATCTGAGCCTGGGTGGATGGAGTATCTAGTCTTGTGTGCTTCGTCCATGATGACGTCTCGGAAACCACCGAACTTCGGTGTCCAGATTCGGTTTACGAGGTAAAGAACTCCATCGTCTTTGACTTCCAGGTTTTTATCCATTCCTCTTAATGCCTCACCCGTCACATTTTCCGGTTTCAAGGCCTCCAGCTGAGCCTCTTTGATTTGTGAGGACAGGTGTGAATGGATTGTCATTGTTAATGACTTTACACGGCGCCCCGAGCATCCTTTTCGACTTAAGGCATCTGCTACTACGTTTGCCTTACCTGGGTGATAACGAATCTCACACTCGTAATCATTCAGTAGTTCTACCCATCGTCTTTGCCTCATGTTGAGCTCCTTTTGACTGAGAATGTGCTGAAGGATTTTGTGGTCGGTAAAGATAGTACACTTCGTTCCGTAACGGTAGTGCCTCCAAATCTTTAGGGCGAACACTACTCCTCCCAATTCGAGGTCATGTGTGGTGTATTTGACCTCGTGCGTTTTGAATTGCCTCGATGCATAGGCAATGACCTTTCCTCGCTGCATTAAAACACACCCAAGCCCCTGGTTTGATGCATCACAGTAGACTACAAAGTCTTCGGTTTCTTCTGGCAGAGACAAGATCGGTGCGCTGCACAGGGCTTGTTTTAACGTTTGGAAGGCAGCTTCTTGCTTATCTTCCCATTTGAACATCACACCTTTTTGAGTCAAGGTGGTGAGCGGTTTAGCGACCTTGGAGAAGTTTTGGATGAATCTACGGTAGTATCCAGCAAGCTCTAAGAATTGTCGGATTTCCGTCGGCGTTGTAGGTGCTGGCCAGTTCTCGATCGCCTTGATATTTCAGGGATCCACGTGTATCCCCTTCTCGCTAACCACATGGCCAAGAAATCCCACTTCTCGGAGCCAAAATTCTCACTTTGAGAGTTTAACATAAAGCTTCTCAGTTCTTAAAGTCTCCAATACTAGTCGCAAATGCTGGCTGTGCTCTTCCTTGCTTCGTGAATAGACCAAGATATCGTCGATGAATACGATTACGAATTTGTATAAGAAGGGTCGGCACACCCGGTTCATTAAATCCATGAACATCGCGGGTGCGTTTGTTAACCCGAAGGTAATTACTACAAATTCGTAGTGACCATACCGAGTCCTGCATGTTGTCTTGGGAACATCCTCCTCCTGGACTCGTAGCTGGTGGTATCCCGATCTCAGGTCGATATTTGAGAAGTAAGATGCTCCTTGAAGTTGGTCGAATAAGTCTTCGATTCGGGGCAAGGGGTATCGGTTTTTGATGGTAAGCTTATTTAACTCGCGGTAGTCGATGCACATCCGGAACGATCCATCCTTTTTCTTTACAAAAAGAACTGGTGCTCCCCAAGGCGAGAAACTGGGTCGAATGAACCCTTTGCTCAGCAGTTCGTTTAGTTGGCTGGACAATTCTTGCATTTCTGCCGGCGCTAGGCGGTATGGAGCTTTGGCTACGGGGGTAGCTCCGGGGATCAGATCGATTCGGAATTCGACTTTTCGAGTAAGTGGTACCCCTGGGAGGTCTTCTGGGAACACATCGGGGAAATCACGGACCTCCGGGATGTTTTTGATATCCTTCATTTCTTGTTTCTTATCTACCACGTGGGCTAAAAAGGCGTGGTACTCCTTTCGGAGATACTTTTGAGCCTTGATGCAAGAAATGATTTGTAAGTTAGCGCTGGGTTTATCACCGTAGATGAGAAGGGTTTCGCCATTTGGCCGATTAAGGCGGACGGCCCTTTCGTAACATATAATGTCAGCACGATGAGAACCTAACCAATCCATGCCAATGATGATGTCGAAACTTTTTATTGGAACCGGCAATAGATCGATATTGAATGAGTGATTGTCTAGAGTGAGGGTACACCCTGAGTATATGTCGTTAGTGTTTTCTGTTTTTCCATTTTCCATTTCTACGACGTATGTTTCTTTTAGTGATTGAGGATTTTGTTTTAACAATTGTTTGAATTTGTGGCTAACGAAACTCCTCTTCGCTCCACTATCGAATAATATGCATGCGTATGAGTTATTGAGGAGAAACGTATCGGTAACCACCATGGGATCTTCCCTTGCTTCCCCCTGCCCTAAGGCCAAGATCCTTCCGACACCGCCGGTGTTCGAGTCTTTAGCTTTTGGGCAGTCCCTCTTGAAGTTCCTGGTTTCCCCACAGCCGTAACAGGCCCGACTTGCTCCGGTAAATGCGGCCGGGTTGGCCTGTTGTTCAGATGCCCTGCAGAAACGGGTGGTATGCCCCTTGTTGTTGCAATTACTGCAGTGCATTTCCCGACAAGCACCGGTGTGGTGGAAGTTGCACTTGTTGCATTTGGGAAGAGTTCCAGCGTATTGCCTCAGTGGTGCCAGAGTGGAAGGAGTAGTGGCAACATGGATGGCAACAGTCTTCTTTTTATTATCCTAGAATTTCCTCTTGTTGTTCCCTCGTCGTGCTTGATCGGAGGTGGTTGTCACAGTGGCATGGCTGGCCCGATGATCAATGAGTTGTTGTGCCAACTCCTTGGCACTCTCGTAAGTACTTGGCCACTATCTTGAATCGGGGAAGACAACCCCCAGAGATATTGTTCCACTTTCTTGCTTTCCGGCGTAACCATTGAATCGGGCAGTGTAAGCTGTGAGGTCGGAGTCCTTCATCTTGAGATTCCACAGTTCTTGTTCTAATTTTTGTACCTCCCCCTTGGGCAATACTCTTCCAGCATCATGGTTTTCCAATCCTCCCAGCTTATAGAATTTGCAACAGTGAGAGTTAGGGATTTTACGTGGCCGTTCCACCAGGTAAGAGCCCTGCCGGTGAGAGTGCGAGCTGCGAATTTGACTTTGTTGGCTTCAGGGCACGCACAGATTTCAAAGACAGATTCGGTCATTTCGAACCACTGCATCAATTCGATGACTCCCCCGCTTCCATTGAATAAGTCGGGTTTGCCATTAATGAAGTCCTTAAAGGAACACTCCCTCGTACGCCCCTGGCTATCTCCTTGCGTGTAGTTATTAGTACCACTCTCTGTACGTCTGGCACCGTCGGTGCTGATTTGGGACATAGCAGCTGTTACTGCGGCTGTGACTGCCGCTTGGAACATTACAGGGTCGTACTGGGGTGGTGGCGGCGGGTTTGTTTGCGTCCCGCCGGTGCGTCTAGTAGATCTACGAGGCAGCATTTTTCTGTTATAGAAATTCAAAGATGAAATGAGTATGAGCCTTTTAGTAATGGTTGTCAGTCGGGAGACGCAAAACTAAATTATTAGTTTTTAAGTATAGAGTTTCCCGATTTTTCAATGTTGCAAACAATTCATAGTAGAAGTTCATAAAAATAAACTTATGAATTTAGTAGTAACCATTAAATGAAATCTTGTAATCCTTGGTCCATGCCTGACACACTCCTAAGACTACTCAATGTATACTAGTCGTGTGTCACTAAGATTCAACAGACCGTCGAACTTAATGAATCTGCCTTGAGCCCACAACCAAACAAGGAACAGGATCCAAGGCGGACTCATCATTTCTAAGTCGATCGCCTCTTGATTACACATAACCTCGAGGTATATTAAATAGTCTTAGAGTTATCATAAGCAATTTGTTCGTTAATGCCATGTTATGCAATTTGAGGTGAACTCTTTATAAATAAATGCTTGTCATTTTTCATTGATATAATTTTTTTAGTACATGTTTTTAAGCATATTTGACCTCATAAAGGTCTACATTACATCAATGCAACGGAAAATTTTGACAGCACTTAGACCCCTCGAATAGTGTAATCACTTAGACGCAGGGTTAAACCTACTTACAGGAAAGAGTAGCCCCAACGCATACCCATAAACAAAGTTTATAACTAAATAGGAGTAGTGCAACACTACTCAGGGCGAGTGGTATCCGCTGGTCCGTTGTGGCCTTGAGACGAGGTCGAGGATCCCTGCAGCTCCGCGATCCGGCGTTCGGCCGCGATCACTCTTTCCTCGAGAGCTGCATGTCGTATCTGGTATTCCCTTACCTCCGCCCGAGCGGTGGTAAGGTCCTCCATGAGGTGGTCCATGGGGTATAAGTCTCTTTCCAGATCCCGAGTACGAGCGTCAGATGCTTCCACAACAGCATTGAGGTTCCGTACTTGACTTGTCATTTCCCGGTTCCGGTCCCCAACGCTCGTAATCTGCTGAGTCATGACTGGGAGGGCTCTGTCAGCTGGTCCCCCGTGACTGAGGTCGTAGTAACCCCGTCGATCGCCAAAAGGGGATCGTTGCCGTTGTTGACGGTTCCATCTCTCAATCGTGGTTGCCCAACGGGGCTCATGCTCGTTTTAACCAAAACGGTTTGCAGGCACCCTGGAAATGTAAGGAGGGTTGATGACTTCCTCCTTCGGTTCCTCTTCTTCCTCTTCGTTCTCTGATTCTTCTTCTTCGTCTTCTTCTTCCTCAACCTCCTCGGGGTCTTCCTCAGGATCCTCCTTGATCAATTCCTCAGGTTCTGCCTCGAGCCATCCAGCGTTTCCCTCATTAGGGAAGTAAGGGTCTCCAGGTGGATGGAATCCCGCCATGTCGTCTGTACGAGAATAGGGGTGTAAGAGATATGAAATGAATCCAAAATGTCGAGTTATAATTTACAAAATACTCCTATAGTATTTTTAAATGTTATGTTTGGTTTTTAGTGCATTCATGATAGGGTGAAGTTAGGTTATTAGGTTCGTTGCTCACTACGAGTATCCCCCAATATATGCAGGTCACTTCTCGGACATATATAGTTGATCAGGCTACATCTACCCCAGACTTGACCACATATCCCAAGGCATACTCGTAACGTACAACTCCTCCTCTTTTACTTTATGTTCTTCCTAGTTATGACGCTATGCGAGCATGTGTGCATGTACTTATACTTTTAACAAGAAACCGTTTATTTTCTAAAAGTATAGCCATTTGAAAATGTTTAATCAGAGACTTTCAGTCCCAAATGTGTTTATAGTTTGTATATCTTATGTGGTTCGATATACTTAGTTCACTATAAACATTGCTCTGATACCAATCTGTCACACCCCCAAACCAAGGATGTCGGAAATGTCCGGGGGTGAAGGACTTCATGTATAGTATCATAACAACAATTGCAATAGTGATAAAAGTAAACACAACCAACATAAATATAATTGAAAAAGTTACATCATCGTATAAGTTTACATGTTTCCAAATCAATTACATTATGTTGACAAAAATGAAATGTTGACGCCTTAATGTCCCATCCTCAAAAGTACTCGTTCACCTGTTTATTGATTTCCTGAGAATACAAGTAGTTTTGAAAGAGTGTCATCAATAGTTGGTGAGTTCATAAGCTTTTGAATGTAGTGATGAAAACCTTTCCTTTTTAAAAGTATGTTTGTTCCAGAAAAATTCAATATTTTCCTTAAACTGTGAATTGCAGCCCTAAATTCCAAAGACCAAAATGTACTAGTAGTTTCCATACTTATAGTAAACCAATGCAAGTTTAAATTGCCATAAACTCATTTGATTTAATGAAATCCCCGTAAATCCTAAGAGTTGTTAATACTTTAGGTGAGCTATTATAACCATACTATGACCTAGTTGGCCTGAAACGACGTTCTTCAGGCGTCGGAAACGTTATGACATTTGTCACCCGTAGACCTCGAGGTCCCACTATAGCTAACAACAAGGTGTGGGGTGTCAATCCCAATATAGATCTATATACTGTTGGATTAGTGTCTAAGTCCATAACTATTTTGGTATGTATTTGACCCGATGGTGCATGGTCCTTTTGGGTTGCCTTCACCAAAGCAACTTGATAGGATGAATTATGGAGAGAAAGGATTAAATATGATTTATTAATATATTATGAGAATAATATATTAAAGGAGAAATCATATTGTTTAATTAATATTAGTCAAGAATTAATTAGTAATTAGTTTTGTGACTAAAAGAGATTAATTAAACTTAAGGGACTGGAATTGTAATTATAAGATAATTGCAATTTGGGCTATGGATTGCCTTATATTAAGGAGTGGCGAATTCTATGGGGAAACCCATTAGAAATCCTCCAAGGCCCTTAAGGAAAGGAGTCCATGGGTTGCTTAGGGCTTAAGCATCCAAATTAGGGTTTCCTTGTTAGATAACCCTAATAGCCTCACTATATATAGAGCCCTTATGCCTCAAAAACGTGGACAAGCTTCCTTCTAGGGTTTCCATACATTTTTGAGAGCCTCCTTCTCTTCTCCTCTTCATCCTCTTGCTCTTGGTGTTTGTGAACCTTTAGAGGAGTGACATTTGTGACTCTAAGCTTTCTAAAGTCAATACAAGAAGGATTTGAGATTGTTATTGCTACATAACAATTAAGGTATGATCTAAACCCTAATTTATATGTTATATTGATTATCATATACTAGATCTAGGGTTTATAGTCTTGGATGACTTGCATGTACAATAGAGAAACCTAGATCCAAGCATTAGGGTTTGTATGAGCACATAGGATGTTCTTATGATCAAAACTCATCAGTGGTATCAGAGCCTAGATTGGTTTCTATTGTATTGATGCCTTGTTAATTTGTTCATGCTTGAAAAAATCGTTTTTTTGCCTCCTGCCTGATGTACTCGGCGAGTCCCATTGTGGACTCGGCGAGTAGGCCCCTACTCGGCGAGTCCATAAGGGGACTCGACGAGTTTAGCTGTCAGACAGGCGGATTTTCGGGATTTTTTATCTATTTTGACTTAGGATAATTGCCATAATTGTTTAAACTTAATAAAATTCGAATTTTGTTAATCCCTTATGATTATCCTTGTCAAAATAAAAGATTTTGGTCATCTAATTAGATAATTGTTACCTTATTTGATATATGTTAAGTTATGGAAATTATTTGATCATTATCTTGCAAGAATTTGAACTAGATCTAATTAGATAACCACCAATTATAGTTAATTGCCTTATTTGAATTATGTGATCTAGAATATTCTTGACAAAGTTTGGAATAGTTTCAAATTAATCCCTTCAGGTTTTATAGTTTTAAATTTAAACTCAAAAGTTTAGTTTTGAAATTTAAATAGTTGAAACCCTAATGTTTTGAAAAGGTTTCAAAACTTGTCCTCAAGTTTTGGAATTTAAATTTTGATTAAAAGTTTAATTTTGATGTATATTTAAATTCTAAACCCTAAGTTTTTGAAATGTTTCAAAACTTGCCTTCAAGTTTTGGAATTTAAAAGTTGATTAAAAGTTTAATTTAGGAATGTTAAATTCTAAAACCCTAGTATTGTTTTTGAAAAGTTCAAATCACACCCTTATGGTTTTATAAATTAATTAAGGTGTATAATTAAAAGAGGTTTAATAAATCCATAAAAGTTTTGGTTTACAATTTAATTGAATTAAAAGTATAATCGTTAAATTTGACCACCTAGTATTTTAAAAGTGTAAAATACACCCTATACTATATATAACATTAAAAGTCTAACATTATATATATGTATGAGTAAAAGTCAGTCTTACCGTTAGTAGGCCTCATTCACGAAGCTGGTCTATAAGGAGTGTTTAAGGAAATTGCCTATAAAATGGCGATTGAATGGGTATCCACTCTTACCCGCCGCACTCTTGACTAGTGGAGGGTCGTTAGCTGAACAGGTAGGATAGGACAAAACCTTCCATTATAAGTATAATGAAGTACAAAAGTAACTAAATGTTTTACAAATTCCCAATCTTAGTTACTTAGGCAAAAGTGAATTGATGCAATTCCATGAAATTAAACTTTATGCCCTTGCGAAGACGTTAGTGGAGCGTGTGTGGTTTACCGGCACACTAAATGGTTCTAAGCAAAGGTAGCAAAGGGTGACTCAATGTTTGTCATAGTTCGGTGGAGCGTGTGTGGTTTACCGGCACATCGAATAGGTGACTGTAACATGTGAGGGCACCATGTAAGTTTGCATGGTTATTCACACCCGCTTTGTGATCCTCGGCATCCCAGTCACAAACTAGAGGGGCATATCGAGATTTAAACATGCCATTGAAATGTTCAATGAATCTCAAAGGATCTAGGAGTTTTCATAGATTTAAAAACTTAAATTTTTTTTTTTCGTTTTTCGTGGTGGAAATTAGTGAATCGTCATTCACTTACCTTCAAATATTCTGCAACTAGATTACGGCATCCCTTTTCTAGGTTGTAGCGTATTGTGTTGGGTCCTAGCCTTAGTATCTCATTTGGGTGATTTACTAAGGACTCAATCAATCAACTAACTTGAATTTGTTTTCTCCCGTTTTGTAGATGTCAAAGTTCGACAACTATGGTCTTCCCAAATCCCGTGGAACAAGCTTTCCACATGAAGATGATATTCCACGATTCGATCGAGGAACAAGAAATCATGCTTCACTTCCTCCACCTCCTCCAATTATTCTCCCTAACCCACAAGTTTGAAGGCTTGAAAAGTTCAAGCTCACTCAAGCCCTTTTGGCAAGCAAACATATAGAAGGAAAGTCGGTGTGTGCACACGTCCTAGGGATGAAGTCACACATTGATAGGTTAAGAATGTTGGGATCCGTTGTTTGTGAGGAGATGGCTGTTGATTGGGTTCTTCAGTCACCTCCTAACTCATATAGTGAGTTCGTAAGAGAGTACTATATGATGAACTACTACGTGACCATTATAGATCTCACCTATATGCTTATTGCTGCTGAATCAGCAATGGTTTGGCGCAATGGAAAAGCAGAGTTGATTGGTGAATCTGCCTTCAAGACCTCTATGGATATAGACAATGGCAACGAAAGACATGCTATGATCGAAAAGTTTGATCATAAGAGAAAGGCAATGTCTGAAGTAGTTCCATGTCCTGTTCCGAAAGAGTCGATTTGCTTTTATTGCCAAGAGAAGGGGCATTGGAGACGAAGTTGCCCTATTTACCTAAGATATCTAAGAGATGGGAGAGTCAAAACGTATGGCTCTGCTTTAGGTAAAATCCATTGACTAACTCTTTTAAACTCCTATTCTAGATTCTTAATACATAATGTGATAAGATTACAATTGATGTTTTGTAGGATCAAAGAAAAGAGAGGAAGCTTAAGGGAAGAAGTAAGCAGAATCTAACCGTGAAGAAATGGATTTTGATCGCATTACTTGAAGATTAGATTCTTGAGCTACTACTTAGAGTTAGAATTAGATTGCTAAGAAATATGTATTAGCATAGTTTTTCAATGAATTGCATTGTAAGGACAAAACTTTTCCGCAATAAAATAAATTTTGACTTTATATTATTTATTTATCCTTGCAATGGCGTGTATGAAAAATTGATTAGCAATAATGGATTTGATTCTTAATTATGGAAATGTCGAAAATTTACCAAAAAAAGGAGAGTTTCTCATCGCCCAAGTTTCAGTTGGACAGAAATTTGGAATCACGCAACTTGGTTGCATGATGAATGAGAAATTTCATATTTCAAAATTAGACTAATTCATTGACAAAGTGTCAAGTGAAGGACTAGGAGATCGAGTACACAAAGTTGTGTGTTGATCAAAGTCCACCATAAGAGTAGCAAATATGTTCGTCATGATTTACTAAAGGTTTAGTAAATATGATTATACTTATAAGATTAAGTGTAATTCTGAATTGATTGAAAATGTTTAAATCAATAGCAGAACGAATAAGAAGAATCAAGTAGGCAGAAAGATAAGAGTTTCTCCATTCTAAGAAGAAGGGAGAGTACCTTTTATGTTTTATAAGTCTTAATGATTAAGAACCATATCTCAATTGATCCTCTAAGTGAGTCTTAGTACAATTGCATGTCTAAGAAGAGGAATCAAGAATTGAAGAAATGGTTAAATCAAAAAGTCAATCATACTTCGTTCCAAACAAGTCTTAGAGTTAAGATTGTGACAATGAGTGACAAGTCTTAAGAAGGTTTATAACATTCATCAAATGTGGAAAGTTGTGATGTCTTGGACAAGACAAAAGACCAACTAGGACCAATTTTATGAAGTGTTTTGTTTTGATAAAAACTACACTAACTCTTGAATATTTGTTTGTCAAGAAATGTTTATTGACAAGAGAATCTTATACGTCAAGGAGTCAGTGGGAGTCTCAATGGTCTTGAAAGGTTTCAAGAACAAATCAAAATAAACCTTATCGATCATCACTAGCACACGAGTTGAGGTTTACAACCTATCATGTTGACACTCTTTTGTTTCTGTGCCATTCCAATTGAGTTAATTATGCATGTGAGTCCTATGAGTTCTCGTTTGAATGCATAAAAGGCAAGGACCTTGATCAATGAAAGTACATTGATAGGAAAGGGTGAGCTGCTTAACTACTTGGAAGACATGGTGGGCAGCTGTGTTACCATAAGGCAAGAAGTCAAGATTAAGAAAGTTCGGTCCATATGAGTTTGAATTTGTCGTAAACTTTGGTTTTGACAAATTCACATGGATAGGAACACATACACCATTAAAATCTAAGTGAAAATGACTGTGACGAAATGCTTTCACTAAGAAAGATTTTAAGAAGATAGTGAAATTGAATTCTCGAATTCGATTATGGTTACGGTATCCCTTTCCATGATTCGAATTGTGAGATTTGGCAAGACACACATATGAACTATCTAAAGAAAAGGTGTATAAGCTTAGATAAAGGATTATCAAAGCATTAGGTATTAGAAACATGAACTTAAGAAATTCAACAAGTATTGTTTTTCTGCAAGTTAAGTTGGTTTCTGAATACATGTCAAAGCTAGTGGGAGCATAAGTGTTATGTTTATAATAATCATCATGATAGTGGGAGCATAAATGTTATGATTGTATGATTATTATGGAAAGTATTGCAAGTTAGCAATATTAATTATAGAAAACAATAGTTATACTTTGCAAAGTTGCAAGAGTTGAAAAGTTGTTTTGCTATAATTAAGGGAGAGAATATTATGCTTCATTTCAAATCTAAAGGCTTAGGTTGTGGAAACATAGTGTGTTCACAATTTTCGATTATGATTACGGCATTCCTCTTCATAGTTCGAATTTTGAGAACGTAGCACATAAAATATTATGGCAGAAGATTGATAAAGTATCAAATCTTTATGTAAGACGTTATGCATCGTGTCCCATACGCTTCGGGTATAGGATCGATTGCAAATGCTATAATATTTGACCATTCTAAAATTTTCCAAATGTCTAGCGCATTTAGAGGAAAAAAGAACAAGAATTGGTTTTGACTAAGATAATTAAACAACTATCAAAGGACAATCCAAAGTTCGCCGAGGATTGGTCGCTTGTGAGTAGTTGGAAGTATAGTATTGGATGGAACATATCGACATTATTATAAATGGATAAGATTCTATTAAGAATGAGTTGTCATATGGAAAATATGGAAACATGTCCATATTGGGAATTGAATATTGAAAATCTATGTCTAGATTAGAAACTTTTATGCAAAAGGATGTTCAAAGGAATGTACTTTGAGTGAGAGACATCACATCTAAGGAATTGTCTTGTAACAATCACCGATAGAGGACTTTGTAATTTCATTGGCAATAGTCATTGTGACTTTAGTGCAGTGACATTACAAAAGGATCGTTGCATAAAATGTTAGAATCTAGCATATTCCATAAGTGGCAAGGATTTGATATTCTTTCACTTGTGAAAAAGGATTGGGAGTTGTGAAATGAGTATGATTGGAAATGTGTTCATTTGATCTATTTCACAAAGTAAGAACCATAGGTAAACATTGTGTGCATACTAAGAGCATGGGACAAGTGTTGTAATAATTCAAGTAAGAAGTTGATTACCCGAAACAACAAATAGTGAGTAATCGATATGGTGATAAATAAAAGGTGTTTTATTTATGCTCAAAGGTTTGAGGCCATATGGGATTAGTATTATTCTTGTGTTTCACTTTGCATGTTTTGACTTCCTGAATGATTTAATTGGTTAAGAACAGTCAAATTATTCGAACGGGCCACAGTCGTTCATATGTTGGAAGTAGGTATGAATAAAGACTGTCGTGAATTGGTGTGTGGATTGTCTAAAGAGTATTAGACATAAGCAAATGTTTGCTGCAACGTTCATGAGTGCTTATGAATATGATTTGAGCATTGGATTAAACCCTCGCTCACTTGGATCACTACATGAATTGTATCACGAGTGATTGGTGAGACGATAACATCTTATATTCTTGAAACCAAGATGTGTGAGTTGTATCTTGCAAATCGGTTGCACATTGATAATATGTAAACGCACCAGTAACTTGGTGTTATAAAACATATTGTTGTGTGTGATTCGGTGAGTAAGTGCAAGCGAGCATTGAATCAAAGTTTATCCGTTCCTTTTATCCAAAGAAGGATAAAAGCGATATCTTTGGGCCCCTCGATGATTTAGTGATGACAAACGTAAATGCTCGGCCGGGCTAGGGCTAATTTGATTTGTTCAATTAGTCAGTCGTCATAAATCGGAAGTCGAGAAATAGTACAGAAAGAATGATTATAAATCATGTCTTACAATATCTAGAATGGAGGAATATATGATCCCTTATCTAAAGGACACGCGTATGTGATAGGATCAGAGTTGACATCGGCTTTGGAAAGCTACGATTGCAGATCAGGATCTGAAGTCATACGCAGAATAGTTATTAGACTTATCCAAGTGGGAGACTGTTGGATTAGTGTCTAAGTCCATAACTATTTTGGTATGTACTTGACCCGATGGTGCATGGTCCTTTTGGGTTGCCTTCGCCAAAGCAACTTGATAGGATGAATTATGGAGAGAAAGGATTAAATATGATATATTAATATATTATGAGAATAATATATTAAAGGAGAAATCATATTGTTTAATTAATATTAGTCAAGAATTAATTAGTAATTAGTTTTGTGACTAAAAGAGATTAATTATACTTAAGGGACTGGAATTGTAATTATAAGATAATTGCAATTTGGGCTATGGATTGCCATATATTAAGGAGTGGCGAATTCTATGGGGAAACCCATTAGAAATCCTCCAAGGCCCTTAAGGAAAGGAGTCCATGGGTTGCTTAGGGCTTAAGCATCCAAATTAGGGTTTCCTTGTTAGATAACCCTAATAGCCTCACTATATATAGAGCCCTTATGCCTCAAAAACGTGGACAAGCTTCCTTCTAGGGTTTCCATACGTTTTTGAGAGCCTCCTTCTCTTCTCCTCTTCATCCTTTTGCTCTTGGTGTTTGTGAACCATTAGAGGAGTGACATTTGTGACTCTAAGCTTTCTAAAGTCAATACAAGAAGGATTTGAGATTGTTATTGCTACATAACAATTAAGGTATGATCTAAACCCTAATTTATATGTTATATTGATTATCATATACTAGATCTAGGGTTTATAGTCTTGGATGACTTGCATGTACAATAGAGAAACCTAGATCCAAGCATTAGGGTTTGTATGAGCACATAGGATGTTCTTATGATCAAAACCCATCATATACAACTATCACGCTCTCCCTACAAGAGACTCTGGTTACAATAAATGACTTAAAGTGTATTACTTGTTAAGTAACATGAAGCGAATGTCTCACGATTTAGTCATTAACGGATTTACGTGTAGTGAATGAAACCCTTTTTGTGTAAATGAAACCTTTAGTAATGAACTTGTTGTGTAAGTGTATCATAAACTATACCTATAATAGTTTATCAAATAATGGTAGTAGTGAACATAAACTATACTTACATTAGTTTATCAAAATGTTTGTATGCAATGGGTATAAACTTTGTTTATTATAATTAATTGCCATACTTGTGGAGGTAAAAATCCATTTGTTTTCTGATGTATGTCTATTTACCAAGACAAAATGACATATAATATAACACATATATGCACATGATGATACACACCTTGCTCAACGAGTTACAAGGTGTAAATGAAACTGAAAACATTGTTTTAGCATTAACATTTCTATTCCTGTCCTTAGAAGATTTATAGAAAAATCATCACAGGTCCAAATCAGATTCCGTAAATTCTGAGAGTTTGGAGAATGTGTCTAGTTTGTTCATAAATTTTATTATGATTTTTAGTGACCTCTCACTTGTGTGAAAAGCCCATATTCAGAGACTGTTCCGTATTTGTTCTTGTAATGATAGGTAGTTTTGTAAAAATCACCATAATTTGTAGAAAACTCGTATGGAGATGTGCAAGTAGTCATTTTAAACGTATGAAACTGAAATATTTGCATATAATACAGTTTTCAAAACTAAAATGTTTAAGTTGACCAAAACAGTATGTGAATGGAGTTAAACTTTTCTGATGAAAGCTGTTGTTTGAGTTTAGTTAAGTTCTTGGTGTTTTAACTTGTATTCCCCCCCTTTAAAACTTGAGAAAACTTGAAAAGATAGGGGTATGAACTCACCTTGTGTGTTCTTAGTGGATGGATGTTGTAGAAAAGAGGTGTTCAACTCAAGAACACTTAGAAGATGCTTTGAAGATTCGAAGATCTAACATGAATGTGATGATGTTTGTGTAAGATATCCATGATTTGAGTAGAAAGAAGTGAAATTATCATATGGAGGATGTTAATACTTACCAAAAGTAGAAGAAAATCTTTGAGAATAACCTTGAATTTCGAAATTTAGAGAGAGAAATTGAGAGAAAATGAAGTTTGTTCTTTGGTGGAAAATGAGAGGAATGAGAGAAATGTGAGGAGAGAGGAGGGTTTTCCAGCCCTTCACCAAGTGTGTGGCTGGAAAATGGTGGGAAAAGTAGTATGGAATGACTAGGTATGGTGGAAGGGCAAGGGTGGTTCATGGAGTGGGCATGGGATGGTTGCTTGTGTCATATACTAAAGCAAAGTCAACACTCCATCTATAATATCCCACCCACTCTTCTTGGATAAGGATTATACCCCAAAAACGTGATTAATTATAAAGTATGGGGTTCTATATGTTAAAATATGATTTTTGGTGAAAATCCCGCGTTAAAATCACGAATAACGGGCTCAAAACTCTAAAAATATTGAAAACCGGGCAAAAATTGCCATTTTCCGAAATTCAGGGCCGGAGGTTCGGTCCCAGCTCTTAGAACCGAAAGTGGATGAGGAACCGAGAGTACGGTTCGGCGGAGTAGTGTCGCATCACGGACCGAAGGTGCAAGGGGAAGGGCCGAAGGTCAGGTCTCGGTCCGAAATAGCCAGGGAACCGAAATAGACCGAACCCTCGATCCATTTCGGCTGAGAGGGTTTCGGTTCTGATGCCAAGTTTGGTCCTTAAGGTGCTTCTGACAGCTTCGCTTCTGACAAGGTTTCGGTCCTAGGAAGGGTTTCAGTTCCTAAGAAGGTTCGGCTCCTTAAGAAGGTTCGGCTCCTTAAGAGGTTTCGGTTCCTAAGAAGGTTCAGCTCCTTAACAGGTTTTTTCCCGTAAACTTCCGTTTTCGAGGGGTTTTCGATTAAATTAAGGGTCGGGATGCACCGGGTGATTATAAGAAGTTGAGAGAGATTTTGAGAGAGATTTGGGAGAGATTTCACATACATGGAGAGATTTCTCATTCAGAGAGAGATTTGGGAGATATTTCACATACTTGGAGAGATTTCTCATTCAGAGAGAGATTTGGGAGAGATTTCATATACTTGGAGAGATTTCTCATTTAGAGAGAGATTTGAGAGAGATTTCACATGCTTGGAGAGATTTGGTAGAGATTTCACATACTTGGAGAGATTTGGGGAGAGATTTCACTTACTTGGAGAGATTTCTCATTCAGAGAGAAATTTGGGAGAGATTTCACATACTTGGAGAGATTTCTCATTAAGAGAGAGATTTGGGAGAGATTTCACATACTTGGAGAGATTTCTCATTCAGAGAGAGATTTGGGAGAGATTTCACATACTTGGAGAGATTTGGGAGAGATTTCACATACTTGGAGAGATTTGGGAGAGATTTCTTTTGTGACCTTTTTGAGTGTTTGGCTATGTAACGCAAGGTCCGTAAACCCCGTTAAGCCATGTTTAAGAGTCTTACACACCCCCGACGGGTATGTAATAGTGTTTTATCGCTTTGCTACCTCACTTACCCCGATTAGGGTTCAAGAAATCTAAAAATACGAACTTTTCAAGTGATGATTTATCATTATAATAGTGAGTTGTACAGTAATTACATAAAGTAAACCTTAGTATACAAGGGTTAGTAAGGTAGACCGGGTTGACTTGTTGACCTTATTTGACTTGACTTGACTAGAATTTGACGGTTGTCACATTGGGGCCATATAGGATTAGTATTATTCTTGTGTTTCACTTTGCATGTTTTGACTTCCGAAATAACTAGGTTATTCAAAGTATCCACAATCGATCATAATTTGGAAGTAGGTATTCAATGGGTTTGAGCCATAAGAACTTTCCTATGTACACATGCAAACCCTAATGCTTGGATCTAGGTTTCTCTAACTGAACATGCAATGTTTCCAAGGCTTACAATGCTAGATCTAGAGATAACAATTGAATCATAATACATGAAATCAGATCTAGAAGAATAGCTTAAGTTGCTTGCTTTAATGTTCTTGTTCTTGGAACTTAGAGTCACAATTGTCACTCCTCTAATGGCTTACAAACACCAACTAGCAAGAGTATGATTTGGAGAGAGAGGAGAGGTGAGAAAATCAGCTCTATGGTTACCAATGCAACAAGGTGGCCGATTTCCCTCACCCATAGGGTCTATTTATACTATGAGCTACTAGGGTTACATCCTTAACCCTAATTGAATAACTTAGGCCCTAAACAATCCAAAGATCCTTCTAGATATGAGGCTTGGACGAATTTAAGATATCCTAACCCTAAAATTCGGCCACCCTAATATCCATAAGGATTCATATTCCAAAAACACAACTATCACACATTTGACAGTTTAAGCCCCTTTATTTAATTAACCTCTTTTAGTCACCAAATTAATTCCTAGTTAATTTATGACTAACATTAATCAAATAATATTATTATTCCTTTAATATATTATTCTCATAATATATTAATATAATAATATCTCTTCTCTCTTCATAAATCACCCTGTCAAGTTGCTATGGTGAAGGCAACCCAAAAGGACCATGCACAACCGGGTCAAGTACTTACCAAATATAGTTACAGGCTTAGACACTAATGCAACAGTATTAAGGCAAGACTGTCATAAATGGGTTTGTAGATTGTCTAAAGGTGTTTAGACATAGCACAAGTTTGCTACAATGTTCATGAGTACTCCTGGAATAAGATTCGAGTATTGGATTCAACCCACGCTCATTTGGATCACTTCATGGTTTTTATCACGAGTGATCATTAAACGAGAATATCTTATATTCTTAAAACCAAGACGTGTGAGTTGTAGTTGCAAGTCGGTTTCACGTTGACATATGTAAACGCACCAGTAACTTGGTGTTATAAAACATATTCTTGTGTATGATTTGATGAGTAAGTACAAGCAAGAATTTGAGTCGAAGTTTATCCATTCCTTTTACCCCATGTGGATAAAAGCGATATCTGTGGGCCCTCGATGATTTAGTGATCACACCCGAAGTGCTTGGCCAATCCTGGACTGATTTGATTTTTTCAATTAGTCAGTCATCATAAATCGGAAATCGGGAAACAATACATGAACATAGGGAATGATTATAATCCATGTCTTAGTTCATACGATATCTAGAATGGAGGAATATGTGATCCCTTATCTAATGGAGGCATCATTGACTAGGTCAGAGTTCTACAGCTGCTTTTAAGAGCTACGATTGCTAGTCTGGATTTTGGAGTCGTACTTGCAATAATAGTTATTAAACTTAATCAAGTGGGAGACTGTTGGATTAGGTGTCTAAGCCCATAACTATAATTGGTATGTACTCGACACGAGAGTAGCAAGATCCATTTGGGTTGCATATCACCAGGACAATTTGATAGGATGGACTTTTGAGAAGAGGTTATTTATGATTTGTTAATATATTATAAGTTATAATATATTAATATGAAATCATATGATTTAATTAGTATTGATCAAGAATTAATTTGGAATTATTTTGTGATCAAAAGAGACTAATTAAATATATGGGGATTGATTTGGTAAATCAATGATTCTTATAGTGTGGGCCAATTGTTATTTAGGATGGGCTAAACCAATATGGTAGTCCATGGAGGTTTAGCCCATGGATCCTATGTAATATGAAGAGTCATGGGCATTAAGGTTTACATGGTGCTAACCCTAATCTTGCCACACTATATAAGAAGCCCTTAGCATCCAAAATCGTGCACTAGATGTTGTAAGAGTTCATGAGCCGATTTGAGTGTAAGAATATTCTCTCAAAAGTCATCCTTTGTCCAAAGGTGTGTTGTGATTCCATTTGAGGTCCAACACTTGGGGCAATAAATTCTTAAAGGCCAAACACAACAAGTTCTACAAGCCACAACCAATAGTTAACTCTATAACTCAATTCTATGTTGTTTATATCATTTTGTATGGTAGTTGTAGGCTTAATGCTTTGGAAACAATATTGCATGTATAATTAGAGAAAACATAGATCCAAAGCTTTTAGGGTTGTATGTGCACCATAGGATGTTGTAGTATACAAAACCCATCAACCCTCTACTCAGCAGAATACGATCATGTAGCAAGTCTCCACCAATCCTTCGCTCTGGACCTCAAGAGGTTCAAAACGCACCTAACATTCAGGTCAGTTGGGCAAGAACAGGTGAAAAAGCATCCTTCAACATCAGATAGCCACCTCATGGCTACAATCGGTTCCTGAACTCCATCGAAAGTCAGAGGCTTCCTATTATCGAAGTCCCAGTACTGAAAACCCCGACTCGGGCCAACACTTACAGCTGCCATAGCTTCGGAGGCTGCAGCAGCAGTAGTCTCAGCAAATGTTGTGTATCTGTCATCAAAGTACTCCATCATCACGGTATTAATAGACCCAAGAAGATCCGGTATCTGATCCCGTAAAATGGCCAAAACCTCCTCACGTAGAATCCTCCTAATCCTGGCATCCAATTCATCTAATCCAATCTTCATGTCAGTCCCTGATCCCAACACAGATCCGATCTCAACTTGTCTTGTAGTCACCATACTGAAAATACACTAGGAAGATATCATAACGGGGAACCAACTCTCAACAAAGCCCTAGGGGTTGTGACTTCCTTGCTACGCGTACGACAACTATGCTTTCAGTAGTACCGGCCCATACTACCTTCCACACCTACCCGTATTTGTCTCAAGAATCATCACAACACCCTAACAATACTAATAAGCATAATAAAACACTCAATCCTCACTCCCTAGAGGAAAGGCTAAACATCTCATAACTGATCGGCTGACCTCACACGACTCATCCATGAAACTTCCACCAACCCTGCAGCACGCGTGTATGCTAGCCATACAGAAAACTAGACCCTACAGAAATTTGAAAATATGAGCCTACCCTAAGCCCTTCATCAAACAATAACAGGAAATAAGGCCAAACCAAACATTCTCAGGCGATAAGATCTTAGTTATATATAACCGTGATGCATAGAGTAAGCAACTACAATAATGATGTCAATTCCATAAAAGAAAGGTCCTAGGCTATCAGGCATCATATAAGCAGACAATTTTATCATGCAATTCCTAAAGATCCCTGTCCTATCACTAGCATGTTGTTCTAACATATTACAATATCAAATAACAGTATGGTATCTGGGTCTACTTACTGGCTCCGGCTGATCTTACACATTGCATCCTCTTTAAGTATTTTGAAAACCATTTGAAAATAATTTTGAAAATCATTTTGAAAATCTTTCCTTAGTTTGAGACTGGATTCACACAAGTGTTCCTCCAATTCACTCAAACCAAGGCTCTGACACCAACTTGTAACATTCATAAAATTCAAGAAAATTTTAAACTTTCAAATATCATCAAAACCATCATTGTTTACAAATTGCTTTCAAAATAGGTTAAACATCAGAGAAGTCCCAAAAAGTGAAACAAAACATGAGGACGTGCATAATCACGCCTTCGCCTTCCCGCGATCCTCAGAAGTACCTGAAACATAATCCAAAACTGTAACCCCAACGCTTAGTGAGTTCCCCCTAAATACCACCACAACACATAATCATAAATACCACAACAACAGTATGCATACAGAATCTTCAGCATGTCTGGACCACCACACCGGGCCTTCAGCCTGTCTGGACCGTTCCCCGGGCCTTCGGCCTAACTAGTCAGCCTCACATGCCTTCAGTCTATCCGGGCCGCCCTGGGTCTGTTGTCCTTCAGCACAAAGCAGGACCGCCTCAACCCAACCACAGCACACATGTCGACATATACATAACTCATAAAAATATAATCAATCAACCGGAAACAGACAGATCTTACAGGTCAATAAGCATAACATTATCCTATCTATTAGGATACAAATCTAACAATTCACTATAATACTCAATCATGCAATAAACAAGACAATCAATCCAAAAGGGGCCGACCTTGGTGCCTTCGACCCAACAAGTATAGTGAGGAACACTCACCTCACAAGCTACACAGATCTAACAAGGTCTGAATCCGAATCTGAACTCTCTACTCAAAGCCTACAACCACCAAGTGACCAATTTCCATCGAATACCCAAAATACCCAAAGTACCATTAAGGTCAAACTTAGCCAAAAAGGGCAAAAGGTCAAGAAAAGTCACCTCAGCTTGATTGCCACGTCATGGTACCCTTGTACCATGTTGTTGATGGGTTTTATGCATAAGAACAATCCTATGTGCTCATACAAACCCTAATGCTTGGATATAGGTTTCTCTATTGTACATGTAATGAATCCAAGACTTAGAAACCCTAATATAGCATACATAATATCAAAATTAACATGTAACATCAGATCTAGATGTTTACCTATTCCAATAGTAGCTTGAATCTTCTTCTCTTGAGCTTAGAATCACAATTGTAATACCTCTAATGGATCACAAACACCACACAAGCAAGAAGGCAACTTTGAGAGAGAGGAGGATGCTAATTTTCGGCCTAGGGTTTTCTCTTGGGAACCAGTGGCCGAAAATTGCATGCTAGGGTCTCTATTTATACTATAGGCTGCTAGGGTTTCAGTCTAAACCCTAATGGATACCTTAGCCACCAAGTAGCCCAAGGAACCTTCTGGAATAGGGCCCTTAGACGAAAATATGATGATCCCTCATCATAATTTCGTTCCCCCTTAGTCCATTAGTTTTCCCAGCCCAAAAGTCAACTATCACACATTTGACAGTTTATGCCCCTTTATTTAATTAATCTCTTTTAGTCACCAAATTAATTCCTAATTAATTTATGACTAGTACTAATTAAATAAATATGATTTCTCCTTTAATATATTATTCTTATAATATATTAATAAACCATAATATCCTCTCTCTTTCCTTAAATTACCTTGTCAAGTTGCTTCGGTGAAGGCAACCCAAGAGGACCATGCATAACCGGGTCAAGTACATACCAAATATAGTTACGGGCTTAGACACTAATCCAACAGTCTCCCACTTGGATAAGTCTAGTAACTATATCTCACATACGACTTCAGGATCCGGTTAGCAATCGTAGCTCTTATACGCTTCTGTCAACTCTGATCAAAATCCTGTCCTTCAGATAAGGGATCGTATAATCCTCTATTCTAGATATCATGCCGACAATACTTATTGTCCAACATTTTGTTTCTTGATCTTTGATTTGCTCGACATAAAATTCATTTGAAAACATCAACCTCAGCCTGACCGGGCCCGACACATATGTCAAACCAAATCATCGAGTGGCCAAGATATCGCTTTTATACTCTTAGAATAAAAGGAACAGAAAACTTCGACTTATATGCTGTTATTATCTACTAGCTAAGTTACACACAATAATACGCTTTATAACATCAAGTTACTGATGCGTTTTCGTATTATCAATGCATAATCATCTAGCAAACAATAACCATATCTCTAGGTTTAAAGATTATATGATATTATCATCTTGCGATCACTTGTGATAACTTTCATGAAGTGATACTAGCAAGTGCGGGTTTATTCCAATGCTCAAAACATATTTCATAAGCACTCATAAACTTTGTAGCAAACCTTTGCTATGTCTAAACCTTTTAGACAATCTACAAACAAATTTATGACAATCTTCTTTCATATCTACTTCCAACATATGAGCGATTGTGGACTGTTCGAACAATCTTATTATTCAGGAAGTCAAAACATGCAAAATTGGAAATAACAGACAAATAATCAACACAAGATAGTAACTTTCTTATAAATAACACACCTTTATTTAATCATCAAAATGTTGAATACAAAATTATCCATTACAAATTTCCTATCTATCTAATCTAAACTAATATTGTCCTTTAGCCCAATGCTCCTAGCGTGTTTCAAATGCTTAACCCTACTCAGTCCCTTCGTAAGGGGATCTGTTGGGTTATCTTCTGACGATACCCTCTTCACAACGAGGAGTCCCTCTTCTACCCGATGTCTAATAAAATGGTATTTCTTGTCGATATGTCGAGATCTGCCATGATTCCTTGGTTCCTTGGTCAAGGCAACCGCTCCTTCATTATCACAGAAAATTTCCATGGGCTCCTTTATGGATGGCATAACTCCAAGGTCTCCTATGAAGTTCTTCAACCATATAGCCTCCTTTGACGCTTCGCTTGCCGTAATGTACTCTGATTCGCACGTTGAATCAGCTACGATCTCTTGCTTGGAACTTTTCCAAGTCACTGCTCCTCCGTTCAGGGTAAAGACCCAGCCTGACTGCGATCGGTAATTATCCCGATCTGTCTGAAAACTAGCGTCACTGTACCTTCGTAGCCTTAAGTCATCACTCCCACTGAGGACTAGAAACGATTCCTTGGTCCTTCGCAAGTATTTAAGAATATTCTTAACAGCAATCCAATGTGCTCTACCAGGGTTCCCTTGATATCTGCTGACCATGCTCAAAATGAAGGCCACATCAGGGCGAGTACAGGTCATAGTGTACATAATAGACCCAACTGCGGAAGCGTAAGGTACTCGGCTCATATCAGCTATCTCTGCCTCTGTACTCGGGCTCTGAGTCTTACTCAGTTTGGTATTGCACTGAATTGGCAACTCCCCTTTCTTGGAATTTTCCATACTAAAACGTTTTAGTACCTTTTCCAAGTATATATCCTCACTGAGTCCTATCAGTCTCTTACTTCTGTCTCTCACTATCCTTATTCCCAGAATATACGAAGCCTCTCCGAGGTCCTTCATAGCGAAACACTTCCCAAGCCAGGACTTGACCTCCTACAAGGTTGGGATGTCGTTTCCTATGAGCAGTATGTCATCGACATACAATACGAGGAAGCTCACTATACTCCCACTGGCCTTGACATACACACATGACTCATATTCGCTTTGCAGAAAGCCAAACTCTTTGACCTTCTCGTCAAAACAAAGATTCCATCTGCGAGATGCTTGCTTTAATCCATAAATGGATTTTTCAAGCTTGCACACCCTATTGGGATGGTTCGCATCGACAAAACCCTCTGGCTGATTCATGTAAACATCCTCAGCCAACTTCCCATTTAGGAAAGCGGTTTTTACGTCCATCTGGCAAATTTCATAATCATGATACGCAGCTATTGCGAGCATTACCCTAATAGACTTTATCTTAGCAACTAGTGAGAAGGTCTCATCATAGTCAACTCCAGGAGTTTGAGTAAAGCCCTTTGCGACCAATCGCGCTTTATAAGTGTGCACTTTCCCATCCATGTCTATCTTCTTCTTGAAGATCCACTTGCACCCGACTGTCTTACGACCTGGTACATTATCAACCAAATTCCAAACTTGGTTGTCATACATGGACTGAATCTCGCTGTCTATTGCCTCTTTCCATTTAGCAGACTCTAGGCCCGCCATGGCTTCCTTATAACTATTAGGTTCGTCCAGATTTATTAGTGTACTATCACTAATAAACGTATCCCTGTCAGTAGTAATATGGAAACTATAAAACTGGGGTGGAACACTAACTCTATTGGAACGTCTAAGAGGTAAGGACTGGTAAATTGGTTCAATAGGAGTTTCCTCCTCAGGTTGAGCGCCAGTGTTAGAGGTTCCTGTTTGGTTTTGAGCATTCTAACACTCCTATGGTGTACATGCAACCCTATAAACCTTGGATCTATGTTTTCTCTATTATACATGCAAATATTAACTATTCCAAGGTTTCATCCTAACTAGCATATTATGAAGCACCTATACTACAAAGTTCTAGTTAGATGACATACCTTTTGATGTAGCTTGATGTCTTCAAGCTTTAAGAGCTTAGCCCCAATAGTGTGGAAGCCTCAAATGGAATCACAAATCACCAAAACACCTTGGAAGAACTTGAGAGAATATGTATGCACACTAAAATCGGCTCACTCTTATTTTCACACACTTGTGCCAATTTTGTGAGCCAAGGACCCCTTTATATATTATGGAGGATTAGGGTTACATCCATGTAAACCCTAATACCCATGACCTTTCATTTACATAGGATCCATGGGTTAAAAGCTCCATGGACCATCCATGAAAGCTTAGCCCAACCTAAATGAACTTGGCCCATTCCATATATATAAGAGTCCATATTTAATTAGTTCTTTTTGATCACTTAATTAATTCTAAATTAATTCTTGATCAATACTAATTAAATAATATGATTCCATATTAGTATATTAGAACTTATAATATATTAATATAAATCATAAATATACTATTCTCAAAAGACTATCCATATAAATTGTGCCGGTGAAGTGCAACCCAAATGGACCATGCCGGGTCGGGTCAAGTACATACCAAATATAGTTATGGACTTAGACATTAATCCAATAGTCTCTCACTTGGATAAGTCTAAAACTATTACTGAGTATGACTTCAAAACCTAACTGGCAATCGTAGCTCTTAAACCGCTGTCGAACTCTGACCTTGTCAATGACTTGTCCATTAGATAAGGGATCATATATTCCTCCATTCTAGATATCATATGGACTGAGACATGGATTATAATCATTCTCTCTGTCCATTTATTGTTTCCCGATTTTCGATTTATGATGACTGACTGATTGAACAAATCAAATCAGTCATGGCTTGGCCAAGCACTCACATGTGTCATCGCTAAATCATCGAGGGGCCCACAGATATCGCTTTTATCCCGAAGGTAAAAGGAATGGATAAAGTTCGACTCATATGGCTTGTTCTACTACTTGTTGAATCATACACAAAGGCACGTTTTATAACATCGAGTTACCAATGCGTTTTTGTGCAATCAATGTATAACCAACTCATAGTAACAACTCATATCTCTAGGTTTTAAGAATATAAGATATTATCGTCTCATGATCACTCGTGATAAAATCCATGAAGTGATTCAAATGAGTGCGGGTTGAATCCAATACTCAGAACTTATGAGCACTCATGAGTGTTGTAGCACCACTTTGTCCACCAACTTGGACCTCTACAAACCAACCCATGACAGTCTTGATTCATATCTACTTCCAACATATGATCGACTGTAGATGGTTTGAATAACTTAATCATTCAGGAAGAGCGACTTAGTTATTCTGGAAGTCAAAACATGCAAAGTGAAACACAAGAATAAATGAATCAAATATGGTATCAAACTCTATGAATATAAATAAACACCTTTATTTATCACCATACTGATTACTCATTATTCATTGTTTCGGTTTTATCAACTTTATACTTGAATTAAAAACACTAGTTGTCCCATGCTCCAAGCATGTACACTATGTTTTTCTTAAACAATAGCCTTGCCATACACCAAGTATGCACTCTATGTTTGTCTATGATCCTTACTTTGTGAACTAGATCGATTGAACATAATTTCAATGATTCTCTTTTCACACTTCCAAATCGTTATCGAAAAAATGTAAGAATTCCAAATTCCTATCATTTATCGAAATTTGTTTAGATTTTAAACTTATATGCAATGACCCTCTTGTAATGAATGTGTACAAAGTCACAAAACTTGTCAACAGTCATTACAGGGCATTCCAATGAAGATCAACTTCATGGAAACTAAGTCTCATATTCAAAGTATATAGCTTTGAACATGCTTCTTGCATTAAGTTTTTCTAATCTTACACAGATAACTTCCACCTATGGAGACAACTCCATATTCCCATTTTGACTACCCCTTCTGAACAAGAATTGCCTCTTTTTAGATTATGTCAATATGGTCCTTCCAAAATTAGCACTATACTTCCAACTGTCCCTGAGCAACCAATCCTTGGTAAAGCCTTAGATTGTCCTCGACAATTGCTTAATCACTTTAGTCATATCCACTTCTAGATATTTTCCTCTTAATGCCCCCGGGCATTTGGAAAATTTAGAAAGGATGAATATTATAGCACATGCAATCATTCCTGTACCCAAACCAAATGGGACACGATTCATAATGTCTCACACAAAGACATGATTCTAGACCAGTCTTTTGCTACAATATTTTTTATTTGCCATGTTCTCAAGATTTGACTATGAACAGGGATGTCGTAATCATAATCGAATTTTGAGAACGCAATATATAGAATTTCCTTAAGTTGAACCAATCCAACATGAAATTCATATATATATTCTTGACTAAAGATGATTAAAATCTCAATCTAAGCTTAAAATCTCACGCTAAGCCTTTTAGAATTGACATGAAGTATAATATCCTCTCCCTTAATTATAGCAAAACAACTTTTTCAACCCCTGCAACCTCACGAATTGAAACTTTTGTTTTCTATAATTAACATTGCTAACTTGCAACACTAACAATAATTATCATGCTCCCACTAACATGATGATTATTAGCATAACACTTATGCTCCACTAGCTTTGACATGTACTCAAAAATCAGATGGACTTCTAGAAATCAATACTTTATTGACTTTCTTACCAAAGTTCAGATTTCTGATACGAGATGCTTTGATAAAACTTTATCAAAATCATACACCTTTCCTTAGATAGCATGCATGTGTGTCTAAACAATTTGAGAACTATGAAAAGGGATGCCGTAATCATAGTCTCAATTGTTTAGACCTTTTGCCATCTGCTTCAAATCTACTTGGTGGAAGTGTTTCCTCACCATCATTTTCATGAATCGGAGAGAAACCTTATGACCCTTAGATTTTATGGTGTATGTGTTCTTATCCATGTGAATCGTCAAAGCCATAGTCACAAGACAAGGATAATGACAAATCCAAACTCATATGGACTGAACTTATGCAATCTTAACTTCTTGCCACCTGGAAGTACAGGGCCTGCCATTGCTTCCAAGTTGTTATGCAACCAATTGAGAACTTTCAGAACTCCTATGTAAAGCCAACTTTAACTGGAATGGGCACAAAATATGTCAACACGATAGGTTATAAACCTCAAGTCGTGTGCTAGTGAAGAACCTCAGGTTTTATTCTTGATTAGTTCTTGAAATTCCTTTTAGGATCTTTAAGACTCCCACTGTCCTCTTGACATATAATACTATCTTGCCAAATATTCAAGAGATAGTGCGGATTCTTTATCAAGACAAACACTTCACACAATTGGCCTTAGTTGGTCTTTGTTTTATCCAAAACATCACAACTTACCAATTTCAAATGTACAAGAGTAGGACACTTTTACTCTTACATTTGACAAGTGTTTTAAACCTTTCTTTAAGATATGTCACTCAAGTTACAATCTTGGAGTATGACTCTAAGAATTGTTTTGGAATGAAGTATGACTCATCTTCCTGATCTAACCATTTCAACAATTCATGACTCCTCTTCTTAGTCATAAGAATGCACTAAGATGACCTTTAGAGGACTAATTGTGATATGATTTCTAAATCATTAAGATGATCACAAACATGATACTAAAGTACTCTCCCATCTTTTCAGATTTGAGAAACTTTTACCTTTCTGCCTAATTTGATTCTTCCCATTCGTTCTGCCATACATTGAGACTTTTCCAATGTTTCAGAATTATACTTAAACTTGTAAGTATAACCATATTTGCTAAACTTTAGTAAATCAAATAGTCTTAACGAGCTTTGTGGTGGACATGACCAGTGCACAAGAATGTGTACTCGATCCCTTTAGTCCTTCACTTGACTCACACATCCATGTGAATAAGTAATTAGTCTTGATTTTCCAATGCTTCAAAGTTCTCATTCATCATACTATTCAACTTGCATGATTCCAAGTTTCGGTCCAATTGAAACTTGGGCGATGAGGAACTTTCCTGATTTGGTAAATTTAGACACTACCACAAATGAAAGAATCAAATCCATTTTCCAATATTGCTGTCAGTGGAATCATATAAGCAACAATTTTCCACAAATGCCATTGTAAGGATATGTCAAATAAATAAAATTAAACAATTTTCTTTTATTTTAAAACTTTGCGGAAAAACTTATCCTTACAATCCACATGGAAAATTGTTGTTATCTATTCCTTAGCAATATATCATAACTTCTTAAGCAACTGCTCAAAATTCTGATGCGATCGAAATCCACCTTCGCGATCAGAATCAGCATATACTTCCTTTAAGATTTCTCTCTATTCTTTGATTCTTAAAACATCAACATGTGACCCAATCACATCATGTAATGAGGATCTTAGAATAGAACTTAACAGTGTTAGATAATGGGCTCTACCTGATGTAGAGTCAAACTTATTGACTTTAACATCCTTAGGTAAATTTGGCAGCTTTGCAATCAACGCCCCTTCCTTTGGCAAAATAAACATATGGACCCTTTGGTAATGGGACTATCTCAAACTTAGCCTTTCTCTTTACCATTTGGTCACCCGGGTTGACTATAGCCAATCCCTTTCCATTGGGAAGAGAATGCTTTTTCTGGATTTCCAGTGTCACCATTGTCACTGTCCATAAAGTTTTTGGGAAGTTGATCTTCTAATCAAATTTGCTTTACTATCGTTCCAAATCATTGCTGATTCAGCAGCACCAAGGAAATAGATATGATCATTAAGGTTCATGTCATAGTCTGTTTGATAGTAGTCCCAAAGGAACTCACTATGTGAGTTAGAAAGTGATTGAACATCCAACTTTCTCAAGACTTTGACACCCAACTCTCCCGGCTTGTCAATATGTGACTTCATCTCTAAGATGTGATCACACATAGACCTTGCTTGCCATTAGAGCTTGAGTGACCTTGAACTTGTGGGTTAGGGAGAATAATTGGAGGAGGTGGAGGAAGAGAAGTATGACTTCCATGAGCCAAACTCGGGAAGTCATATTCATTAGGAAAGCTTGGTTTGGGAAGATCATTGTTGTCTAAACCAGACATCAACAATGGGAGAAATTCACGTAAAGTTGATTTAGGTCCTTAATATAACACCCAATATGATATATTAAGGCTACGACCCAACAAACAATTTTATAACTTGGAAGAGGGATGCCGTAATCCAAGCTATAAAATATTTGAAGGTAGGTGAATGACGATTCACTAATTTCCACCAAGATAAATGAAATGTATTATTAGGTTTTAATTGGTTTTGAAACTCCTAGATTCTTTTGAGATTCATTGAACTTTTCAAAGGCATGTTTCAATCTCGAGTGTGCCCTTCAGGTTTTATGACTGGGATGCCGAGGATCACAAAACAAGGTGTGAATAACCATGAAAATATGCTTGGTACCCTTAATATTTACCCCTCAATCGATGTGCCGGTTAACCACACATGATAAACATTAAGTTACCCTTTGGCTACCTTGTTAAATCAAGCTAGTGTGCCGGTTAACCACACATGCTCCACTAACTGACTTAAGCAAGGTGCAAAGTGTAATTTCATGGGTTAGCACCAAATTCACATTTTCCTAAGTAACTAAGATTGGGTATTATTAAGAGTTTAATTACTTAGTATTTACCATTAATACTTTTAATGAAGGGAGAATTATAGTCCTTGTCCTACCCGTTCGGCTAACGACCCTCCACCGGTCAAGGAAGCGGTGGGTGAGAGTGGACACCCATTAAACTGTCATTTTATAGGCAGTAACCTTATACCCCCTTATAGACCGGCTTCGTGAATGAGGCCTACTAATGGTAATACGACTTTACTCTTATACATATATATAAATATTATTAACTTATAATATTATAAAGTATAAGGGTTGAATTTTAACTTTTAAAATTCTAAGGGCTTAACTTGGAATTAAAGTATTCATAAGTGAAAACTTTACAAATTCCAAAACTTGAGGGCAAGTTTTTGAAACTATTCAAAACTTTTCATTTCATAACTTATGAGTTTAATGGTTCATTAAAATGAAGACTCTTCATTTTTTATGTAACCTCTTATTCTTTAATAACACTTTTAAAGAAGTGACTCTTAAACATCCATAACTTGAGGACAAGTTATGGAGTCATAATACTATTTAATGAAAAAGACTCTTCATTTTTTTTATGTAACCTATGGCACTTTTATGAGTTTTAAGATTCATAAATGTGACCTTTTATGTAACTTGAGGACAAGTTACAAAAACACATTTTATGAACTACCTCTAGATTAATTAGGATTGAAAACAACTAAAACACAATTTTTTTTTCCATTAATCTAAACTAACTCATAAATCAAGGAAACATAAAACTTTTGGTAATCCATAAATTATGGAGTTAAATGCTTGTTTTATGATGAAACTTTTCATGTTCCATAACTTAAGAATAAGTTAAGGAATTCCTTAAAACATTAACACCAAATTTTGTAACTCCATAAAAACTTTGAATCAATTTTTTTTAAAACCTTTTCATATCCATAACTTATGGAGGTTTCAAAACACTTAAGATCACAACTTTAAAAAAAACTTTTGAGCTCCAAAATTTTATGACAAAATTTGTAACTCCTTAAAACATTTAGATCAAACTTTTAAAACTAATAAAATAATCATATCATTTTATCTTTTACTAAATTTGACCTAATTCAACTCATATAGCAAATGATTCAAATTTTACAAATAATTAGTTTTTTACAAAACAAGTAATTATCTTAAAATTTGACAAACTTCATTGTTTTTTTTTTCTTTTTTTTCAACTTTGAAAATCAAACATTTGCATGAATATAAAAGAAAACAACCCATGGCTCTGATACCACTGTTGGGTTTTGAGCATTCTAACACTCCTATGGTGTACATGCAACCCTATAAAACTTGGATCTATGTTTTCTCTATTGTACATGCAAATATTAACTATTCCAAGGTTTCATCCTAACTAGCATATTATGAAGCACCTATACTACAAAGTTCTAGTTAGATGACATACCTTTTGATGTAGCTTGATGTCTTCAAGCTTTAAGAGCTTAGCCCCAATAATGTGGAAGCCTCAAATGGAATCACAAATCACCAAAACACCTTGGAAGAACTTGAGAGAATATGTATGCACACTAAAATCGGCCCACTCTTATTTTCACACACTTGTGCCAATTTTGTGAGCCAAGGACCCCTTTATATATTATGGAGGATTAGGGTTACATCCATGTAAACCCTAATACCCATGACCTTTCATTTACATAGGATCCATGGGTTAAAAGCTCCATGGACCATCAATGAAAGCTTAGCCCAACCTAAATGAACTTGGCCCATTCCATATATATAAGAGTCCATATTTAATTAGTTCTTTTTGATCACTTAATTAATTCTAAATTAATTCTTGATCAATACTAATTAAATAATATGATTCCATATTAATATATTAGAACTTATAATATATTAATATAAATCATAAATATACTATTATCAAAAGACTATCCATATAAATTGTGCCGGTGAAGTGCAACCCAAATGGACCATGCCGGGTCGGGTCAAGTACATACCAAATATAGTTATGGACTTAGACATTAATCCAATAGTTCCTTCATCTCCTGACTCTTGAAGCTCTTCAAGGTCAATCTGACTCCCAGTGTCTCCTTGACTTATGAGTTCTCTCTCTCTGAAAACTCATCTCCTAGCAACAAAGACAACATTGTCACTTGGTCTATAGAAGAGATAGCCAAAAGACTTATGTGGATAGCCGATGAAATAACACTTCTCACTACGAGGTTCTAGCTTGTCGTGAGTCTCTCGTCTTACAAAAGCTTCACAACCCCAAACCTTGATATGTGCTAACGAGGGAGCTTTCCCTGTCCACATCTCGTGAGGTGTTTTGGCAACCTTCTTGGTGGGAACTAAGTTAAGGATATAGGCGGCAGTCTCTAAGGCATACCCCCAGAATGAGATTGGTAACAAAGCACGACTCATCATAGAACGAACCATGTCTAACAAGGTTCGATTACGTCTCTCAGCCACACCATTCAATTGTGGCATTCTAGGAGGCGTCAATTGCGAAACTATTCTGCATTCTTTTAGATAGTCGTGGAACTCAAGACTTAGGTACTCTCCTCCTCGATCAGATCGAAGCATCTTGATTTTCCTGCCCAGCTGATTCTCTACTCCATTCTTAAATTCTTTGAACTTTTCAAAGGTTTCTGACTTTTGCTTGATTAAGTAGATATATCCATATCAGCTATAATCGTCTCTAAAAGTCACGTAGAAGCGACAAGCGTCCCTTGTGGTGGATCTAAAAGGTCCACATACATCAGTATGTATGAGATCCAATATACCCTCACCCCTTTCACATGTGTCAGTAAAGGGTGACTTGGTCATCTTCCCAAGTAAACAAGACTCACACACGTCATCGTCCCTAAGGTCGAATGACTTCAAGACTCCATCCTTTTGGAGTTGGGCTATACGTTTCTTGTTGACATGGCCAAGGCGACAATGCCACAAGCATGCTTTGTCCAAACTTGTGGACGAATCAATATTCAAAACATCATTTCCTAAATTATCTATAATTAACACAGATTCATAAATCCCATTATAAGGTAATGCATTGAAATAAAAGACACCATTCAAATAAGCATTAATAGAACCATTACTATTATCAAACGAATATCTAAAACCTTGTCTAAACAATCCATGAAAAGAAATGATGTTCCTTGCCATATCTGGCGAATAGCAACAATTATTTAAATCTAGTCCTAACCCATTACTGAACACTAAGGAATAAACTCCGATCTTGGTTACTGGTGAAGACTTCTTGTTTCCCATGATCAAGTTTATCCTTCCATGCTCCACTTCCCTACTTTCTCTTAGCCCCTGCAAATCAGAACAAATGTGGTAACCACATCCAATATCAAGGACCCATGAAGTAGCAGGTGATGAGTTATTAGATTTAATTAAATACATACCTGCAAAGGTGGGCTTTATCTTCCCATCCTTAATATCCTGCAGATATTTAGGGCAACTTCGTTTCCAGTGGCCCTTTTGGTGGCAATAGAAGCACTCTGCTTCCTTGGGGTTAGAAGAGGGTTTAACAGAACCTGCTTTGGTCCCACTAGAAGAGGAACCATCTTGGGGCTTACCCTTTTGGTGGCTCTTAGAAGGAGCCTTCCTCTTCTTTCCCTTTCCTTGGCAAATTTCCAACACAGGAGTAGCTACAATAGAGGATGATGCAATAGATTTGTCCTTGAGGTTGCTCTCAGCTGTCCTCAGGAGCCCTTGAAGTTTACTCAGGGTGACCTCTTCCTTATTCTTGTGGTAGGTCATTCTGAACTGGTTGTAGCAGGAAGGCAAGGAGTGGAGGATGATGTCGATAGCCAAATCCTCATCAAACATAACATTAAGTTTGAGAAGACGATCAACATACCTTTGCATTCTTTGCAAATTAGCAGTTAGGGATTCTCCACTCCCCATCCTAGCGGTGATCATGTTGGTAATGATCTCATAGCGCTCTTGCCTCGCGCTCTGGTGGTACCTGTCCAGCAAATCTTGATGCATCTCATATGGATACATGTCCTCATAGGACTTTTGGAGTTCGAGGTTCATGGTCGCCAAAAACTTTCGTCGCATCACGCTCGTGGGCCTCAAAGGCGGCCATCTCTTCAAGAGTAGCTTCTTCTTGGTTGATCTTTTCTAGTTTCTCTTCGAGTACATATTCTTTGTCCTCGTAGCGAGTTATCATGTGAATGTATCTCATCCACTCGTTGAAGTTCGAGCCATCAAATGTCACATTTTGACACAGGTTCATCAACGAGAATGACCCAGAAGTGTTGTTGTTTGCGTTTGCGTTAGACATCTGAAATAGAAAGAAACAAAGTTTGATTAGAAATGAATCCCCAATTAAACACCCAAATGAGAAATTAGGGCTAGGATCCAACAACATTATTTACAACTTAGAAAAGGGATGTCGTAATCTAAAAGTAAATAATTTGAAGGTAAGTGAATGACGATTCACTAATTTTCACCATGAAAAACAAAAAGAGATTAAGTTTTAAATGTATTTGAAAATTCCTAGACTTCTTTTGAGATTCATTGAACATTTCAATGGCATGTTTAAATCTCGATATGCACTTCAAATTTGCGACTGGGATGCCGAGGATCGCAAACAAGTTGTGAATAACCATGCGAATCAACATGGTGCACCCAATGTCTCTATCACCTAATCAATGTGCCGGTTAGCCACGCACGCTCCATTGATCTATGATAAACATCGAGCCACCCTTTGTCACCAATGTCAATCCCAAATTAGTGTGCCGGTTAGCCACGCACGCTCCACTAACGTTTGACAGGGGTACAAAGTGTAATTCCATGGAATAGCATCATTTTCACATTTTACCCTAAAGTAACTAAGATTGGGAATTTTAAAACATTGTAGTTACTTTGCAATATTCATTATACTTATAAAGAGGAATTAAGTGCCCTATCCTATCCGTTCGGCTAACGACCCTCCACCAGTCAAGCAAGCGGTGGATGTGAGTGTACATCCATTAAGAGTCATTTTATAGGCAACAACCTTATACCCACCTTATAGACTGGCTTCGTGAATGAGGCCTACTAGCGAGAAGACTAGCTTATTCTTATACATATATATTAATTAATCTTGTTATAATATAATAGTATAGGCTTGAATTTTAAACTTGTAAAATTCTAAGGGTTTGAAATTTAATTCATTCAAAATTAAACTTTTAATCACAAAATTTACATTTCAAAACTTGAGGACAAGTTTTGAACTTTTCAAAACACAAGGGATCAAATAACAAATAATATAAATCAATAAATTAATTTAGTGATTATCTATATTTGACCTAATTCAATTTCTTGCAAGATAAGTTACCCAATTAATTCAAATAATCAATTTTAATCATATAAGGAATTTATTATCTAATCAATTGGTAAATATCTTTTGTTTTTGGCAAGGATAGTCTCACCAAATCATTAAAATTCAAATTTTATTAGTAAACACAGATTAGGCAACTATTCCATAGCAAAAAACAGCAAGAAATCCTGATATTGCCTCTGTCAGACGATCCTACTCGCCGAGTCACTCATGGACTCGCCGAGTAGGGCCGACTCGCCGAGTCCATGAAGTGACTCGCCGAGTCCACTCGAACAGAAGCCAGAAAAACGATTTTCAGCATGTAAACAATTATAGCATCACATACAACAGAAACCAATCAAGGCTCTGATACCACTGATGGGTTTTATGCATAAGAACAATCCTATGTGCTCATACAAACCCTAATGCTTGGATTTAGGTTTCTCTATTGTACATGCAATGAGTCCAAGACTTACAAACCCTAATCTAGCATACATAATATCAAAATTAACATGTAACATCAGATCTAGATGTTTACCTCTTCCAATAGTATCTTGAATCTTCTTCTCTTGAGCTTAGAATCACAATTGTAATTCCTCTAATGGATCACAAACACCACACAAGCAAGAAGGCAACTTTGATAGAGAGGAGGATGCTAATTTTCGGCCTAGGGTTTTCTCTTGGGAACTAGTGGCCGAAAATTGCATGCTAGGGTCTCTATTTATACTATAGGCTGCTAGGGTTTCAGTCTAAACCCTAATGGATACCTTAGCCACCAAGTAGCCCAAGGAACCTTCTGGAATAGGGCCCTTGGACGAAAATATGATGATCCCTCATCCTAATTTCGTTCCCCCTTAGTCCATTAGGTTTCCCAGCCCAAAACTCAACTATCACACATTTGACAGTTTATGCCCCTTTATTTAATTAATCTCTTTTAGTCACCAAATTAATTCCTAATTAATTTATGACTAATACTAATTAAATAAATATGATTTCTCCTTTAATATATTATTCCTATAATATATTAATAAACCATAATATCCTCTCTCTTTCCTTAAATTACCTTGTCAAGTTGCTTTGGTGAAGGCAACCCAAAAGGACCATGCATAACCGGGTCAGGTACATACCAAATATAGTTATTGGCTTAGACACTAATCCAACAGTTGTGGTTCTGGATACGACAAAACCGTTGCGAACCGCCCCACCACCACGTCGCGGTAGCTTTTCCAAGTCGTGGTTACAGAGCTTTCAGCAGCTTATTGCATTCAGCCACCTCGTCTGGTTCCAAAAGGTCTCCAATTCAGATGTGGTCAAAAAATAAGGTCTATAGGGATAATGTTTCCAACTTTATCCAACAGAACTCTCTAAATTCATAGATCTTGACTTTTAAAGTCTAAAGCACTACATGGTTTCACCAATAATCGTCCAATCCACAGGGTCACTTGACCAAAGCTACAAGAGAGTCTCTAACACCATAAGAGTCGGTGCTTTTCATACTTGCACGTCCAATGCATGTCTTGAACTCTCATTAGCTCAAAATAGGGGAAAACGGCCAAGATTTCATGCATGACCCTCAAACTCAATTCTAGACTAGATCCAAAGAACCAAATGCTCCAAATGGCATGGAGCCTCATAAAGTTGCAAGCTTTATGAAGTCCAACAACCTAAGGCAACAAGATCTAGAGAAAGAATGGGAAATATCCATAGATCTACTAATAAACTCATCAAGATGAAGACTTTATACCTCCTTGTGATGCTAGAGGAAGGTGAAATCATGGATCTTCTTTTCCTTGGAATCCCAATGAGGTCTTCCACCACCTTCTTCCTTCACAAGCACCTAAAACTCTAAATTTTAAGGCTACAATCACAAAATGGCTCTAGGGTTTATAAGGAACGATTTTTTAGAGGTGAAGGCTAATGGGAGGAGGCTAGAAGGGGGCTAAAGATCTTTAAATAGGGCCCAACCCTTAAACTATAGGGTTTTCCCCCAACAGCCACTACCACGTTGTGGCACAATCACCACGTCGTGGTGATTCATTAAATCGTGCAACCCAAAACTTGATGCCACGTCGTGGTGAGGCTCCACCACAACGTGGGTTCAAAAGAAGATTGCCATATATACTTGAAAATAATACCATACCTCGAACCGGGTGTTACAATCCGGTTGAAATAGACCAAAGGTGTAACATCCCCCTCTGGCACGTATCATAATATTATCCGCTTTGGGCCACACGACATGAGGACTTCCCAGGGGGTCACCCATCCCAGTACTACTCTTGCCCGAGCATGCTTAACTGCATAGTTCTTATGGGATCTACTGCCCTCACGGCTTTAAAACGCGTTGTATCAAGGAAGGTATCCACACCCCTTATAAGGAAATGTTTCGTTCTCCTTCCAAGCCGATGTGGGATCAGGTGCAACCCACGTTCACCCCCCATTATAGGGTTCGCCGTCCCCATCGAACTCATCGACTTGTGCCCTAACTCTGATACCAATCTGTCATACCTCGAAACCCGAACGGCGGAAACGTCTGGAGGCGGATGGAGTGACTTCATGTAGAGTATCATAACAATTGAATAGTAATGAAACATAGCAACACAAACATTCATAGATTTAGATCTCGAGTATTACATTGTTTACAAACGCGATTGTTCAAAAGTCGAATACAAATAACTGAAAGGTAAGAAAAACATAAAATGACGATGTCGGCCCTCAAGAAGGGTTGAGTACCTCCCTGCTAGATCCCTGAGAATACAATTCGTTTTGAAAAGCGTCAACTAAAAAGTTGGTGGGTTCATATGCAATTTTGTACGAAATAGTTTTACACTTGTTTAGAATAGTTCTCGTAGTACTTTCAGAAAATTCGGTATTTTCTATAAATAAAAGAAGGTTTGCATTCTCGTTCTAAAACCGTGAATATATGCATGCAAATCCTTTATTTCTTTTGTTATACTTGTAAAGAGTGTTTTTCCAGAAAATCGAATATTTTCATAAATACGAGCTGAAAGTGAAAGTAGTTCGTTGATATCATTTCCTTGTAAAGTAATAACATATAGTTCCAGAAAAATATACAGTATTTTCCTTAAAGATGAACTGTGGTCTTTAACCCTACGACCACGATGGAGGTAAAATGTCATATAGAAAATAGCTTATAGTTTCATTTCTTTCAAATAAAAGTACCGAAGTAAGCTTCCCGTAAACCCAAAAATCATTTTTGTTTATCCCTATGTGATTCGTTACAACCATACTAATGACCTAAACGCCTGGCTTGACATTTTTCAGGCATTGGTTTCTTAAAATATTTGTCACCCTAGACTGGCCTAGTCTGGCTATAGTGAACAGCTCAGTGTGAGAACAAGATCTATGCGCAGGGACAAGGTTTGAAAACTCAAACCTTGAGTGAATGCTTGAGATCAATGTCTGCTTGATAATGGATATTCAAGTCTAGACTGGAAAGACCAGTCAAGTCTTAGATGATCAGTTTAACAAATGATCAAGACATTAATTGAAAATAAGTAGATAATGATCAAGGTAAAGTTAATAAATGAAGAACAAGAAGAATGTTTTAATGTGATAAGAGTAAATGCCAAAAGTAAGTGAAAGATCCGTATTTGACTTGTATTGAAAGCTCCTATGTAAAGGAGTGAGTGTTACAACGAATTAACCCAGATGTTTATATAAGACCGGACAAAAGACATAAGTCTGACATTCTGATTGTCCTAAAGAAACTTTAGACTAAATCCTATGAAATGTTACATCAAATACAGGACAAAAGTAATAAATGCACTAAAGACAGAAAGACTTCATTCCGGACAAGTAAAATTCCGAAGATGAAAGTTTGATCCGGATCAGCATACATTCCGGACTTCAGGATTAGCTCTGGAATGTGTTCCTCTTCAAATTACTTCTCCTCTTCTTTTCTCCAGCTCTGGACAGGTTCCGGATTACATTTCCTTTCGGAACCAACACACTTCGAAATCTGTACTTAGGATTGCTAGAGGTTCACTTTCAGGTTCCAACAATCTCCCCCTAAGTGAACTTAGCAATCCAGCAAGCTTAGTTCATTTCTTCCTTGATGAAGGTGTATGCTCGGAACAACCATTCACGCACCGCAATGTACCAAGTCAGTTGACTTACAAACCTTGCTTTAACCTGTTCCGGAGCATCAGACTTGGATGCCCGGGATATGAACTTCTTTAGAGCTTTGGTAGGTACTAGGTGTTTGTCAAGGACTCGGAAGAAGTCCTTCTTTTTTGTTCTTCTGGTGGTGTAGACAAAACCTAGAACCGGTTCTTCAATCGGACCATCTGCAAGAAATTCAGCTTCTGGAAGAACAAAGTCGATTTTTGCAACGAATTGTTCGGTTCCATAAAGGTGAGCAAGTTCGTAATCACAGCGACAGAACTCAGCAACATAATCTTTGAGAAAGCTGAGAGTTGCGTGGTAGGCACCCATACTGATTTCGTCCTTTTGATTTTTCTCTGAAGTAAGCAGCTAGGGTGAGGATATCGTTCGGATTCATTGAAGGAAAATCCGCATCAGTAACAGTCCGGGGAGTTGGCTTGTTCCGGAGGAGATGGAAATAGAATAGAGGACAGTTCAGCTCAAATTTTACTAAAATTTTTCTTCCAAAGCCTTGAACTTTGGTGATCCTCTTTCTTGTCCATACTTCCTTGAAGGGTTGAGCATTCTATGCATAGAAGGTTTTGAGCCTTTCACGTTCTGTCCGGATGATCACTTCCGGATTATCGGTTGGGTGGAGCGGAGCAAACTTCATGTAGAATTTGATAAAAGGAGAGAAAGGAAGATCCAGTTAATCAGTGTCATTTGTGGGAAGGTCATAGTAGAGGGTTGGGATGATTTCCTGTGCTTTAAGCAATGCCTCACATCAAAGAGGAGAGATGTCGCGCATCGGATCGGGATTGTCTTTTAAAGCTTGAATCCGAATGTTGTCGTCCAGTGCCTTATGAATTTCCTCCTCAGACCATCCATATTTTTGTTTGACAGGAGGTCTGGAGGGGAAGGCTTGATGTTTGGAAGTCATCGGTTTCTTCCATTTATCTCTCTGAAGTGCATCAACGACCATCTTCATGTTCTCATCAATGATGAATTCTGGAGTGGGAGTTGGAAGCGGTTGTTCCGGAATTTCATATGGGGTCCAGAGAGGAGAGCCCTGGTCGATTGGGGCTATTTTTGATTCCGGAATGGGAGTGGGAGACAGCACAGAGGGAGTGGCTCGGAAGGCATGAGCTGTAAGAAATGATTTTGCCTTATCCATTTTGACGGCCATTTCAAAAACGTCAGGAAGAGAGGATGGCCAGGAGACTGCCGACCAGATCCTTTTTTGTTCCTCAGTTAACTCCTTCGGAGTAGTCATCTTTGGAGCTTGAAGACCAAGAACTCCTTTGGGAGCTTCATCCGAAATGTATACTCCATTATCTTCATCATCTTTGCTTCTTTCAGTGATTCCCAGGATTCCGGAGACAATTTGAACATCTTCATCTTCGGAATCAAGGTCCTCATCCCTAAGTGTGAATTTCGAGGATGGTTCCCATCTTCTACTTGGGCCTTCTCCCCCTCTTGCATCGGTGGACTTTGAGACCGGTGCAAGCGCCAAGTCTTCCTTGATATCATCAAGTTTGGAGAAAACCTTTTGAAGACCTGTGGAGAGTTGAAGAGTAAGAGTGTCATAGGCTTCGGCAGTGGGAGCTTGTTTGGAGAGATGCTTGAATGTGCTGCTGAGGATGTCAATCATCTCATCAAACTTCCTGTTCGGAACATCAACAATGTTACAAGTTGATCGCAGGAGTTTGATGAGGACTTGTTGAATAATGAGGTTCATCTCATCCTTCTTCCGGATCTCCTTCTCCAGTCGTTGAGTTAGTTTCTCATGACGAACAAGAGTCTGCTTGATTAGGTCGTTGGTAGCAGACACCAAATCGTCATGAACCTTGAGCATTGAGGAGATGGTGTTGTGATAATTTTCAACAAGAACGTCATACATGGAGTCAAGTTGCTCAACTGTGTGCTTCAGCCGGATGCAAATTAGCTTACAAACCTTGCTTTAACCTGTTCCGGAGCATCAGACTTGGATGCCCGGGATATGAACTTCTTCAGAGCTTTGGTAGGTACTAGGTGTTTGTCAAGGACTCGGAAGAAGTCCTTCTTGTTTGTTCTTCTGGTGGTGTAGACAAACCCTAGAACTGGTTCTTCAATGGGACCATCTGCAAGAATTTCAGCTTCCGGAATAACAAGGTCGATTTTTGCAACGAATTGTTCGGTTCCGTAGAGGTGAGCAAATTCGTAATCACAGCGACAGAACTCAGCAACATAATCTTTGAGAAAGCTGAGAGTTGCGTGGTAGGCACCCATACTGATGTCATCCTTTTGATTTTTCTCTGAATTAAGCACCTAGGGTGAGGATGTCGTTCGGATTCATTGAAGGAAAATCCGCATCAGTAACGGTCCGAGGAGTTGGTTTGTTCCGGAGGAGATGGAAACAGAATAGAGGACAGTTCAGCTCAAGTTTTACTAAAAAATTTCTTCCAAAGCCTTGAACTTTGGTGATCCTCTTTCTTGTCCATACTTCCTTGAAGGGTTGAGCATTCTTTGCATAGAAGGTTTTGAGCCTTTCACGTTCTGTCCGGATGATCACTTCCGGATTATCGGCTGGGTGGAGCGGAGCAAACTTCATGTAGAATTTGCTAAAAGGAGAGAGAGGAAGATCCAGTTGATCAGTGTCATTTGTGGGAAGGTCATAGTAGAGGGTTGGGATGATTTCATGTGCTTTAAGGAATGCCTCACAGCAAAGAGGAGAGATGTCGTGCATCGGATCGGGATTGTCTTTTAAAGCTTGAATCTGAATGCTGTCCTCCAGTGCCTTATGAATTTCCTCCTCAGACCATCCATATTTTTGTTTGAGAGGAGGTATGGAGGGGAAGGCTTGATGTTCGGAAGTCATCGGTTTCTTCACTTTATCTCTCTGAAGTGCATCAATGACCATCTTCATGTTCTCATTAATGATGAATTCCGGAGTGGGAGTTGGAAGCGGTTGTTCCGGAATTTCATCTGGGGTCCAGAGAGGAGAGCCCTGGTCGATTGGGGCTATTTTTGGTTTCGGAGTGGGAGTGGGAGACAGCACAGAGGGAGTGGCTTGGAAGGCTTGAGCTGTAAGAAATGATTTTGCCTTATCCATTTTGACGGCCATTTCAAAAGCGTCAGGAAGAGAGGATGGCCAGGAGACTGCGAACCAGATCCTCTTTTGTTCCTCAGTTAACTCCTTCGGAGTAGTCAGCTTTAGAGCTTGAAGACCGAGAACTCCTTTGGGAGCTTCATCCGGAATGTATACTCCATTATCTTCATCATCTTCGCTTCTTTCAGTGATTCCTAGGATTCCGGAGACAGTTTGAACATCTTCATCTTCGGAATCATGGTCGTCATCCCTAAGTGTGAATTTCGAGGATGGTTCCCATCTTCTACTTGGGCCTTCTCACCCTTTTGCATCGGTGGACTTTGAGACTGGTGCAAGCGCCAAGTCTTCCTTGATATCATCAAGTTTGGAGAAAACCTTTTGAAGACCTGTGGAGAGTTGAAGAGTAAGAGTGTCATAGGCTTCGGCAGTGGGAGCTTGTTTGGAGAGATGCTTGAATGTGCTGCTGAGGATGTCAATCATCTCATCAAACTTCCTGTTCGGAACATCAACAATGTTACAAGTTGATCGCAAGAGTTTGATGAGGACTTGTTGAATAATGAGGTTCATCTCATCTTTCTTCCGGATCCCCTTCTCCAGTCGTTGAGTTAGTTTCTCATAACGAACAAGAGTCTGATTGATTAGGTCGTTGGTGGCAGACACCAGATCGTCATGAACCTTGAGCATTGAGGAGATCGTGTTGTGATAATTTTCAACAAGAACGTCATACTTGGAGTCAAGTTGCTCAACTGTGTGCTTCAGCCGGATGGAAATTAGCTGATCAAGGTGGGCTTCTCTTTCTGCCACTGATGGTCCGGACTGATGGGAGAGGGACTGGAGAATGGCATCAAGTTTCGAATCAAGTATGGAGACTTTTTGTCACACCCCAAAACCGGAACGGCGGAAACGTTCTGGGGTGGAGGACGTCATGTCAAGTATCACAACATATGCAGTATAGTAATCAAAGTACAACAACCATTGCATTAATAGTAATAATTTTTACATAGGTTACATTTAGCAACAACATCAAAAGTAAATACAGAGAATAATATAAAATGCAGCTAGGTACAAGGCTGTCTTCACAAAAGCTTCCGGAGTGTACCAGTCTACTGACGACCTGAAAATACAAGTTATTTTGAAAGAGAGTATCAGCATTTTAATGCTGGTGAATTCATAAGTATTTAATGACATTGGTATAAATACATGTTATTCATCAAAATGATCTCACAAATAATGGCAATTAGAATTTACAAAGTATTAGAATTTCTCCCAGAAAATCCTATATTTTCTAATAAAAGTAGTCTTCTACCAAGACCCGATTGCTTTATGTTTAAACGAATGAGTTTCCCTACTAAAAGCAGTCTTCTACTATGACCTTACTGTTTTATTGTTTAAGGAGTATTTTCCCCCAAAAGTTACTATCATTATCAAAATATAGTTTATACTTTAATGAATATGTGAAAAGATCACAAGTAGAAGTAATAGGGAAAATAATGCTTTACTTCAGCAATGACGTTGATGTTTATAAGTAATAAAATACAACTCCAGGTATTATTAATTGGACAATACACCTCGGGGAGTCTAAAGGAGTAAAATACATACTCCAGGTGGTATTAAATGAACAATACACCTCGGGGAGTCTAAAGGAGTAAAATACAGACTCCAGGTGGTATTAAATGAACAATACACCTCGGGGAGTCTAAATTAAATGAAATACAGACTCCAGGTGGTATTAAATGAACAATACACCTTGGGGAGTCTAAAGTAACCTTTAATCCTAAGTAGGTTAGTTTAAAGGTTTAAAATGTGGCCTCGTGTATAACTAGGAAAATATACTATGATGGTTTCATCTGTAGAAAAATACCATGATAATACTTATTACCTTAAAGCCATGAATTATAAGGTAATTGTAAAGGTACTCGTAACCATACTGATTGACGGATGTAAACACGACGACCTGCTGGCGTCGAAATGAATGTGACATTTGTCACCCCTTGGCTTGGTCGGCCGGGACTGTAGCTAGCAGTCGGGATGTGGGAGTGTCTGTCCCGTATAGATCTATACACACAATGCCCGCTCTCCCTCCAGGAGACTCTGGTTTCCACTCGACAACGATGAAATCCGCATTTGAGGATGTATCTCGTGTTTTGAAATCTATATACCTTTCTTTTACTAAAAGTACAAGTGTTTAGAATATAGATATAACTAAGTTCTTCTTCATGACAGTTATGGTTGGTTTCTAAACTATACCTATTATCGTTTACTTGAGAAGTTATCTAGATGCCTTTGCTACCCAAAGGTGTTGAACTGGAATGAGAGTTTTAATATCTAACCAGATACACATACTATATAACTAGAACTTCAACGACACTCGGACAAATAACCGGATGTTCTAAGTCCACAACCAAACGAGGAATAGGAAATAGAATGGGCTATCAGTCCTAAGTCCTTCAAGCCCTACTTATATAACTATATCTATATAGACATGAATCTATCAAGAAAATAAGTTTAAAAGACTTTGATAAAAGCTTTAACAATCTAAAAGGGATTTTTGTATTTTAAAAGAGATTTGAAAACAAGATTTGAAAACCTTTAGCTTGATAAAACAGTTTAACATGCAAAAATCTATTTGCTAGACAGTTATTAATCATATATCATTGAATTAATAACTTATCAGTTCAACTTGTATTCCTCCCCATAAAAGCATTAAAAATCATCTAAAAAGGTTAATTAAGGGGTATGAACTCACTTGATGTGGGTGATTCGGATGAACGGGTGGTATAGGATGCTAAGTGTCAAGTGAGGACTTGAACACACACGCGGATCCTATTGAGCATGCAATGATACATTTATGTATCTAATTAGTCATTAAATAACTACTTAAGCAAGTAAAGACACTCAATTACATGAAAACACTTTGATTCAAGTGCTAGGAGTGCTAAGGGTTGCCTCTTAAGAGAGTATGGCCTCACATTGGAGTTTACTCCCCATATGGTAGCATCATATGGGTTTACGGTTCTGGGACCATTTCCCCCATGAGTTTACGGCCGTAAACTCATGGCAATGGTGTTATTGGGTGTTTCAAGGTCCTACACCACACAAGGAAGTAAGCTAGACTCGAATCCAAGGCTTAGGGAGTGACTAGGGCTCGAAATGCCCCTTTGTTGGAGTTTACGGTCCTTGGACCACTCCTTGGGAGTTTACGGTCGTAAACACCTGTGTTTACGGTCGTAAACCCATGAGTTTACGGCCGTAAACTCATGGTTACCCAACCATTCCGTGTTTTGGTGTTTCTAGCTCATGCATGCAAGGTTCTAGTCCTTTATACAAGCCATAGAAGGTGTTAGGGGCACCTAAACCCCATTTGGGGGTGTTTATAGTTTTGGGAGATCCCCAAACCGTAAACACATATGCTATTGGGGATCTTGATGATTTTCCCATGGATTAACAAGTATAGTACGCAAATAACTAGCTAGGAGGAGTATACTTACTTATATGAGGCTTGTAAGAGTGTTTAAGGGCCAAGAACACTAGTGTGTGTTCTTGGTGTTTTGAAGAACACTTGAAGATCTATGAAAAAATGAAGAATCCATGGATGAAATGATGTAAAAACACTAGATTAAGTGTTGCATGTTCGAATCTAGGAAGGAAACACTTACATTTTGGCGGATTTGAAGAGATGATCTTATGATAGTTGAGAGAAAAACTTGGGTGTTCTTGAACTAGGAAGTGAAAAGTGAAAGAATGAAGGGTAAACTCATGCTATATGCATGAGTCCACAGTCAAAGGGAGTTTACGGCCCAAACTCCCTTGTTTGGCCGTAAACACCTAGTCAAGGTGTTAAATGCTTACTTGTTCCACAACACTTGTAACAACCGTCAAAATTAGGTCAATAACAATCACATGTGATTATGCCAATCATGTAATGTGATTTTGTTAAACTAGTAATGTGATAAACTTACTATGTAATTCATGTTAAAGTATGAACTTTCATGATACAACTCAAAGTATACGTTCATACGATTACAAAAATATAGAGAACATCTAAATCTGACTTCGCGTAAAGAAGTTATGATAAATTCTAACGCTATAATGCCTTATAACAAGAGGGACTTAAAATAGACTTTGAATTAGCTATTAGAGTCTAAACAAAAGTCGTAGTACTCGGAATTACCTACGCGTGCATATAAAGAATGCCGAAAACGGAGTTCGTATGCAAAAGTTATGGCCTTCCGAAGATGCAGCTGTCAGAAACCCTAATTTGACTGAACTCACGATGTGAGCATCAAAAATTCACGACGTGAGGAGTCAACAGACACTAATCGGAGCTAGAAAACACGCGTTAAGGCTATGGGGTGACTCATGGAATTTCACGACGTGAACCTATCATGTTCACGACGTGAATGGCCCCAGAACACCCTATAAATAGCGATCAAAGCTCATTCAATCCTTACACCTTCTCCTTTCATTCTCTCTCGTTTCTTAAGGCCGTTTTCCCTTCTCGAGCCTGACAATGATGAGCCTCTGACCGTTTAGATTCTATAATCACGCTAATAAGGTGAGTTTCACGGCCCCACTTTCTAATGTTTTCGGGGGAAAACGCATGCTAAATATTATATATACGTTATTATTATGTCTATATGATAGTATATTAGTATCAACGTAGATAGTTATAATAACCGGGATATAGTTATTTCGTATATGAAATTATACAACTATCGTAAAGTTGTTAGTATGTTATTGTTATAGTAGTGTACTAATGTAGATCTTGAGTTATATTTAGGATTCTATATATATTATGTGTGCGATATAGTTCCAGAGTTATACTCGGAAGTTCTATATGTTAATTGATAAATATGTTGTTATTGTTGGTTTTATGTCAAGATAAAACCATGTATGTTATATGTTGTTGTTATTGGTTTTATGTCAAGATAAAACTGGATATGTTATATGTTGTTGTTATTGGTTTTATGTCAAGATAAAACTTAGTATTGCTATTGATAGTTTTATGTCAAGATAAAACTAGGAACGTTATATGTTGTTATTATTGCTTTTAGGTCAATATAAAACCTGGTTTTACTCCAAGATATAGCTGTTATACTATGAAGTTAGGAGTAATGTTTAAAAGCATAGTGTAGTGACTTAGGGTTTTAGACATGAAAATGCTTTTGTTGTTAGAGCTATAGGAAGCCGTCAAAGTCTACATGAGCTACCTCATTCATCAACTAAGATTGGGGATCTTAGTGGAAGTCCTCTGACCTGTAACCGTTAATCCCGTGTGAGCGAGGAAGTCGTGTATGAATAAGATACGGGTTGACGACCCCACTCGTGGTTGTTAATTACAACCCACGACAAGCGAGTGACGATTCGTTCCTTTTATTTTTATTCCGGTGTCGATGAAGTGCGCGGTGTTGTTTCTCATGGTAAATCATGAGTGTACTGTTTCTCATGGTAAATCATGAGCGTATTGTTTTGTCAGAGGTTTTGTTGTCAAGCAGCGGTTACGGACTCATGGTAGCAAATTGTTAGAAGCATTATACTTTGTCGTTATACAAGTATTAATGTTAAGTATAAGTTTCCCCCTACTTATACCCTAGGTACTACTTGTATATTAAGTAGATAATTATACCTAACACACATACTCATATAGAATTGAAATAGATTTATACGTAGCGGTTTTACTCATATAGAATTGAAATAAGATTTATACGTAGCAACTTTCGTTTGTATGGAATTACAAACACTTATATTCATAGTATATGAGACTTATAGGTAAACTACTTATTTGGTAAGTAAACTTTTATACCTAGGATGTATATACTAAACGTTGGAGAGTCAAAATGATACTTTCAACACTATACTTTTGAACTTGGAAAATATATTATTTTTATATGGAGTCAAAACCTGTGGACTCACCAACTTTATGTTGACGTATTTTAAATTGCATGTGTTTTCAGGAAGTTGATAACTATGATACGAGAAATGACGTTACACTGCATGGTGTTTCCGCCGACGGCCGGGGTGTGACAACACTCCTAACGGATACTTCCATTTATTTGTTCGTTTGACAAAAAATTAAAATAAAACACCCAAACGAACTTAAAATCGGCCAAAAATGTATTGAGATGAATTTGGCCATTATTTGATGTGTTTGACTGCGGAGTTTATACAAATGAAAATTTCGGGTTGTCACACTTTTTGATCCAATTTAGAATATAGCTCTGTTACGGATGCCTCTACAGATGACACTTTAGCCATAGTGTCCGAGACATTGTTGCGGATCTCCAGAAGGGCGAAAGGGTCAATGTGATCACCAGCTGAGGATTCTGTATCAGAATCAGAGTGATGCGGAGGAGGTTGGTGTGCGTTCGGATTTGTGGAGAGACCCGATTTGGTTGTATCATCATCTTCTTGAAGGTTTGAGTTGGAGCCGTCGACCGGAGTGGTAGTGGAAGAGGATCCGAAGTCAAAGGCAGACTCGGATACATATGCATTGGATTGGTAGTGAACGGAGGACATGAGATGTGCATCCGGAATGATTGTCGCCTCTTCTTCCAACATGACTTCTTCAGAGATTTCTTCTTCCCGATCAGTGTGGAAGATGCTTTGATGAGTGGTGATCGGGGGTAGCTCCGTAGTGAGTTCATTGATGGCGTCGTCATCAGTGGGAGGGACATAGGGCAGATTGCTTAGGATGGCCCTGTTCCTCATGGAAATGAGAGTGGACTCCACTTGAGCTCGTGAAAGGACCGGACGTCGAGATGAGGCCTTGTTCACATAATCTTCCCAAAGAGGATCAATAGTGTCTGGTCGTCCTGTAAGCCTTCCGGGTATCAGACCAGTTGTGGCATCGGAAGTTGGAGAGACTGCTCTTCCTTCCGGATGCTTGGGTTCCGGAACAATGGTTCCGGAGTGTGTGTGTGTGGAAGAAATAATGGGAATATCAAATTTGACATGTGGGTGTGTTCCAGGGGGCTGCAAGGAACTTTGTTCAACACCAGCATCACCCTTTTGGGAGGGTGAGGGTGGAAAAAGTGGAGACTCCCCGTGAGTGTGTGCTTGTGAGGATGAAACATTGAGGGGTACTTCAGATGAGTGGATAGGAGGGGTGTGTGGATGGCTAGAATAAGTCGGAATGTCATGGCTGCCCTCCTGTTGAGAGGAGGCACTGACTTTGGATTTCTTTTTTGCCTTAGGTTTGGTAGGTGAGGCCTTTCATTTGGCCGGTTGCTTGACTTTGGGTCTGGACTTAGCATGAACAGCCTCTTCCGGAGTAGGCTCAACAGAGAACGGGGCAGGTTGTGTTGGGTCGAACACAACCGAAGTCTCAATGTGTTGTTTTAAATAGGGAGAGTCAGAAGGAATGATGGCCAACTTGTTGTCCGGAAGACGTCTGACCGGACCAAAAGATGATTGGTCCGGAATTCTATATGCCTTAACAATTTTAAAAGAGACACATACCTCCGGATGAATGGTGCTAACCGAAATTGGTACGTTGAGTTCCTTGAAGATTTGTTCAATCGTCAGAGCCCAAAATCTAGGGCTCGAAATTTCGTTCAGCTTCCTTTTGATGGCGAACTTGCAGAAGTCTTGCCACAAGACTTCCGGAAGATCTACGGAATTGTTGCATCCGGAGTAAATGCCGAAAACTACATTCAGCCAATCTTTGCTCAAGGTATCAGTACCGCCATGCTCGCCAGATAAAACAAGGATGATAAGAAATGTCTGATAAGAAATGCCAGATAAAACAACGGTTTTCTTGAAATCCTTTGCCTTGAAGTCTTGTGTGTACCCAATGAATTTAAGAAATATATGAAACTCTTCAGCCGTTGGTTCAACAAATTCAAAACCAGCAGGATTTGGTGTGATTCCAATCGCCGTGAGGAAGGTCGATTTGTAGACAGGAATGGTGCAATCATCAATAATGGTAGTTAACAGAACACCATCTTCGAGTTTGATACTGTTGAATGCACGATGAAGATGAGAGAGTGGGAGTGGAGGATCAGGGGTTTTGGCAAGTGGAATGGAGAGAGGATGATTTACGAGGAACTTAATCATTATTCTGATTGATTCATCGTAGTCAAGAGGGTTTAAGGAAAACAGTTGAGTTGTGTCCCTTAGAAAGGGTTCTTGATCGGCAGATTATGATGAGCGCTTTGATCCTTTCGATGATTTCTTCCTAGCGATTGATTTCTTGGGAGGTGGTGCAGATTGAGTTGGGTTCTTTGAAGACTCCATTGATGAAGAATGAAGAAAGCTTGATGAACACGAAGAGCATTGAGGGATGTTTGCAGGTTTGAGAGTCAAGAAAGCGTAAAGAGGTAAAAGAGAATGTGAAAGAGTATTTATAGGTAGGGAAAGATGGGTCGGGTTGAAAAAGGCAATGATGAGGTCCGAGATCCATCGGGTCGCATTTAATGTTTGGGAATGAGATTAGACAGGTGAGGTGAAAGGGCAAGGCAATTGGGCTAAAAGAGGAGAATGTAACCGTCAATTCTATTTCTAGATTAGTGGGCGTGCAATCGTGTCACGCAAATCGAGGAAGATCGGATAAGGATCTTCCTGAAAAGTAACCGTTGAGAAAACCGTTTCGCCTTATTACCTTTTGGTATTTCAGAAGAGTTGTTCCGGACAGTGCATGAACCAGAGGGTAAAAGCTGTGTTCCGGAACATATATGATTAAAAAAAGGTTCCGGAGCAAATTTTTTGAATATCGAAGCATTTTCGAAAATTCCGGAGCACTATTGAATTTCCGAAGCACTTTTGAAAATTCCGGAGCAAGTTTGAAATTTCGGAGCACTTTTGAAAATTACGGAGCAAGTTTGAAATTCCGGAGCACTTTTGAAAATTCCGGAGCAAGTTTGAAATTCCGGAGCACTTTTGAAAATTCCGGAGCAAGTTTGAAATTCCAGAGCACTTTTGAAAATTTCGGAGCAAGTTTGAAATTTCGGAGCACTTTTGAAAATTCCGGAGCAAGTTTGAAATTCCGGAGCACTTTTGAAAATTACCTTTCCGGAGTGGATTTCCGGAATTCCTTTATGAAGTGAGTTCCGAAATAAAGATTCGGATGATGGTTGATCTTGATAGTCGTGATGAAGAGAATGAACTATACAGGTTAAAAACTCAAGGGATAATTAGTAATAAAGACAGGTAAAATGATCCTATGTATTTAGAGAGAAGATAGTTCCGAAGCAAATATAATTGAGTTCGGAGCAAATTTTTCTTCTGAATACTTCTATCAATGAGAACATGTCTCATGAAAGAATTGAGGATCAGGCATCATCATACCCATTTTGTTCAGAAAACCATTAAATTTGGTTTCATCTAATGCCTTAGTAAAGACATCAGCAATCTCATCGTCAGATGGAACAAAAATAAGTTCAATGTTGCCATTTAGAACATGATCTTTAATAAAATGGTACCGGATGTCAATGTGCTTCGTCATAGAGTCCTGAATTGGATTGTGAGAGATTACAATGGCACTTTGAGAGTCACAGTAGATATGAATGCGTTGAAATCGGTAACCATAATCCAAGAGTTGAGATTTCATCCAAAGAACTTGAGAGGTGCAGCTGGCAGCAGCAATGTATTCAGCTTCAGCTGTAGAGAGAGCAGTGCAGTTCTGTTTCTTGGATGACCAGCTGACTAATCGGCCACCTAGGAATTGACATCCTCCTGATGTACTTTTTCTATCGAGTTGAAGACCAGCATAGTTTGAATCAGAGTAAGCTTGCAGAAGGAAACTTTCAATTGCTGGATACCAGATTCCGAGGCTCTTTGTACCTTTGAGGTATCAGAATATTTGTTTCACAGCCAAAAGATCAGATATCTTCGGATTGACTTGAAATCTGGCACGTAAACATGTTGAGAACATAATGTCCGGGCGACTTGCAGTAATATAGAGTAAGGATCCAATCATTCCACGATACTTCTTTTCATCAACTGAAACACCCGAAGGGTCGGCAAAGATTTTGTGTCCGAAGCCCATAGGTACCTTTGCTGAGGCACAGGTGTCCATTGAGTATTTCTTGAGAAGTTCAGAAATGTACTTCTCTTGGTGAATGAAAATACCTTTGTTAGTCGGTTTGACGTGAAGGCCAAGAAATAAGCTTAATTCTCGATTCATGCTCATTTGGAATCGACTGACCATAAGTTTGGCAAAGTCAGCAACCATAGATGAATCCGTAGATCCAAAAATGATGTCGTCCACATAAATTTGTACCATCATGAGATGCTTTCCACTTGATCTTCGGAATAGATTGGGATCAAGTATTCCTCTTTGAAAACCTGAGCGTTTGAGAAAATCGGTGAGAGTTTCGTACCAAGCCCGAGGAGCTTCCTTGAGTCCGTAGACAGCCTTTCGAAGTTTATAACAGTAGTTTGGAAAGGAAAGATTAATAAATCTGGGGGGTTGTTGAAGATATACTTCAGTGTCACGTTCACCATTAAGAAAGGCACTCTTAACATCCATTTGGTAAACTTTGAAGCCTTTGTGAGCAGCATAAGCAAGAAAGATTTTGATAGCTTCAAGTCGTGCAACAGGAGCAAATGTCTCGTCGTAGTCAAGACCTTCAATTTGAGTAAAACCTTTAGCTACCAATCTTGCCTTATTTAGGATGATAACTCCTGCATCGTCTAGCTTGTTGCGAAATACCCTTCTTGTACCGACAACGGGGTAATCTTGAGGAGGAGGTACGAGAGTCCAGACTTCATTTCGGTCAAATTCTGCCAGTTCTTCTTGCATGACTGTAATCCAATCAGCGTGCTCTAATGCTTCCTTGATGGATTTGGGTTCAACCATGGATATGAATGCTGAAAAATGACATTCATTTTGGATGTTGGTAGCTGAGCGAGTTTGTACACCAACATTCGGATTGCCTATCACTTGGATCGGAGGATGATCCTTCATCCAAACATGCAATCGAGAGAGTTATTGTGCAGCCGAAGATCCTACATCAACAGTGGATTTGATTTTCTCCCCCTGAATGATTTGAATATTGGGATGATGCTCCCCCTGAACTTCTGAACCGGAGAGTTTGACATCATCATCAGAAGGAAACTCAAAGAAATTTTCGTTTTCATCAATGTTGAGAGGATTAGAGTCATCGAAATCGGCAGCTGCATCTTGGAAGCCAACCACATTTGATTCAAGAGAGGTATTTGCATTATTCTCCCCCTCAACCTGAGACGGTTGAAACGGTTCGGAATTAAAGGGAGGGAGGCTCGGAAGTGGATCGGAGAGGTTATGAGAAACTGGGGCTTCCGAAGGAGGAATTGGAATTAGAGATGGTCTTGATCGAGATTCCGAATCAAGAGCGGTGTCAGAAGGACCAAAGAGGGTTTCAAAGTCAACCTTAAGAATGGTTTGAGGGTTCGGACATCCTGGCGGAGGAGCATTAGACTCCATGATGTGAGTTGTGATGTGAGTGGGGCTAGAATTTCGAACAAAGTTGTCATCAAAGGTAATATCAAAACTTTCTTCCAGAACATGAGTTCTTCGGTTGAGAACTCAGTAAGCCTTTGATTTTGAAGAGTACCCAAGAAAGATGGCTTCATCAGCTTTAGGTTGGAACTTTGTAAGCTGATCACTGTTGTTTTTGATAAAGCATCTACATCCGAAGACATGCAAGAATGAGATTGTTGGCTTTCGACCATTCATTGCTTCATATGGTGTCATGTTGAGACGTCGATTGATGATGCTTCGATTTTGAGTGAAATAAGCAGTGGATACAGCTTCAGCCCAAAGATAGAGTGGTAAGTTTGCATAGTTCAGCATTGATCTAGCGGCTTCAACAAGTGTTCTACTGTGTCTTTCAACTACACCGTTTTGTTGTGGAGTGTAGGGAGCTGAGAAGTTGTGATCGATTCCTTTTTCTGTGAGAAATTTCTCAATGGTGGAATTAACAAATTCCGAACCATTATCACTTCGGATTCTCCTGACTGGGAGTTTGATAAGAACTTCTATTCCTTTGATAAAATTGATGATCTCAGAGGCTGTTTCCGATTTCAGCCTTAGGAAGAAAACCCAGGTGAACCTTGTAAAGTCATCAACAATCACAAGAATGTATTTCTTATGATGAAGACTTTCTACAATGGATGGTCCACAAAGATCAATGTGTAGAGGTTCCAATGGTTCTGAGATGGACTTTTCTATGAAAACAGGATGACCCTTCTTTGACTGCTTACCACACTCACATGCAGCACATAAATGATCATTTTCGAACTTGAGAAGAGGTAAACCTCTTACCATTTCACCTGATACAAGATCATTCATGTACCGAAAGTTCAGATGAGCAAGCCTTCGGTGCCATAACCAACTGGCGTCAGGAACAGCTTTGGAGAGAAGGCAGAGTTACGGTTTGCCAATAATCATGTTGATGTCATGCGGGTACATGTTCTTGTTGCGAAGTGACTTTATCAAACATTCTTTTTGGTCTTCAGTCATCACATAGCTATACTTTTTGCAAAATTCCACACGCCGACTTGAGTCAGTGAGCTGAGCAACACTTATCAAATTATGTTTCAAATCAACTACATAAGCAACATGTGAGATAGAGAAGTTTCCATTGGTGAGAGTTTCATACCCACGAATTTGAGAATTAGAGTTGTTACCATATGTCACGTAACCAGCATTTGGAGAAAGCTTTAAATCTCACAGAAAATCCTTCTGCCCCATCATGTGCATGGAGCAAGCACTATCAATATACCATATTGTTTCTTCCTCCGAAGCACAAAGTGCCTGCAAAATTAGTGAGCAATGGAGTTTTTAGGCTCCGAGTTAGACTTTGGGACATAGGCATGGGCCTTGGACTTTGATTATGACTTGGGACCAACTTTGATTTTCTGGGTGATATTACTGGAATTCTTTGGAAACAGACAGAATGCTAATGTCTTTTCATCTAACCTGTAGTCATATTCAACTACTTGTGGGTTCGGAGCTGACTTCTTCGGACCTTTGGCATCTGAAGGATTGACAATTTTTGTTACCTCCGGGATTGTTGTTTTATTGACAGATGTTTTGATTTTACACACAAGATTTTTGTTTGAAGATAACAGTGGTTTTCGTATTTTGTGGATTTGTTTGATGACACATTGTTTCTTGAAATTCTAGGTTTAAAAATTGTGCCATCAGATTTTGCAATAAAGACAGATGAACCATTTCGAGGTGCCGGTGAAGTATTTCGGATGGTTTTGACATTGACATTAACATGAGCTTGAGGTGAATTGGAGCTAAGGACTTCCTTAGGTTCCGGACGAGCATGGGGTTCGGAAGGTCTTTTTAGGATTCTAGTGGGAACAAAAGAATTTTGACTATGAGTGGAGACACGAGAATTTCAAGATGAATTTGGTTTAGAGTTAGCAAGGAACCTAGAATTTTGTCTTGTCTTGACTTCCTTTTTGTAAGCATTTCTAGCTTCTACCTTGGGATCTACAACATCTTTCCTATTCAACATTGGTTTTCTCTTAGGAGGGGATCTAAAAGTTTTTCCTTTGGATGGATTTGTAAATTCAGGAGTAATGGGAACCAATTTGGTCTTTGAAAGCACTAAGGAGTCCGATTCACATGAATCAGAGGACACATGACTTGAAACTTCAACTTTATCATCTAAATATGCCCATACAAATTCAGAGGCATTGATTTCAGTTGTTTCCGGAATAATTTCCTCAAATACACAGTTGTTTACGTGATTATTTTTAGGAACATAGTCTACACAATTTGGAAGACTATAATGATATTCCGTGGTCCGATTCAGGTCCAGGTTTATCAGAGGCGGAAGAGGCGTGGAATCAGAACACTTAACAACAATTGGTTGGAACTCAGGAATTAGGGACTCAAAATGTCTTTTAGCCTCCGGAAGGGGTGACAAGGGAGAAACAGGGGTGTCCGAATGTTTGATGTTCGGAACTTCTCCCATAAATGTCAAATTTTGCAATTCCTTCAGGGGACTAACAACTGGTTTCGGAAACTCGCTTCTGAGACCAGGAGCTTTGGACCATGGATGACAAAAGTTATGAGTCATCCGAATATCAGCTTCAAGCATGTCTATAGAGTTATGCAAAGCATCTATTTTAGCATTGAGACGTTTGTTATCAGAAATCAAAATATTTCGTTCAGAATAAGTGATTTCACATTTATCTTTCAAAATGATACATTCATCTTTTGACATTACAATTTCATGCTCTAGAGACTCGATTTTCAATTTCTTATCCTCAAAACGTAATCTAAGACGACTTAATTCACAGTCCTTCTTCTCACTGGCTTTTATGGCAGATTCATAGGCTTTATAGATGGTGTTCATATCTGTTTGGATCTGGGTCAGATAAGGTTCACATAAAGTCAAATCAAAATTATTACCAGAGATCATGGATCTTACCTGTTGAACGATGCTTCGACCTGGAGGATCATTAGTGGCCATGTAGCAATAGTGAGGTTTAGCAACATCATCTTCATCTTCGGACCCAGAAGACCAATAACCTTCATCACATTCAACCGTTTGTCTTGCCATCAAACACATGTTTCTTCCAGTCACCAAATCATCATCATCTCCGGATGACCAATATCCTTCGATATCTCTTGAAACCGTAGTAACAAATGCCTTCTCACTTTCAGCCATTTCTTGTGCTTTTCGGACATAGTAAGCTGAGTCTTTGACTTTTGGTTTTTGCATGACCACATTTATGTCACAAGATCTTTGGCAAAGTGGTTTGCATGACCACATTTATGACACAAGATCTTTGGTTTGTCTGATTTGGAATTTTGAGAAGATTCTGAAGCGGAGTTTGGTTTAGTGAGGTTAGGCTTGTATGCAGGAGGATTTTCGGAGGTTTGTTTTGGTTCCGGAGCGGAATATGGTTTAGGATGGGTTTGGTGAGGAGCACTGAATCTGTTTTGATATGGTTTGTAAGAGGGATTGAAAGGACATTTGTATTTCATTGAGAGTAAGGCAAACTCTTGTTGGAAACGGAGTTCGGAATCCAAGGTTTCGGAATCATTGTCAGGATAGATGTGTGTGGGTAAGGTGGTTAAGGATGACTGAGTTAATGGAACAGTGGGATTATAGGGTTCCGGAGTAGATGAGTTCGGAATGGTTGATTCAAAAGAACTGAGGAGAGCAAATGGTCCTCCGGAAAGTTCCCTTATGGTTTGAGCAACGTTTGATTCATATCCTTGAAGCTCATCAAAAAGTTGATTGAGTTTTAATTTTTTTAAGGAACCATTGCTTTGAAGACAAGATTTTACATTTCCCCATCCTTTACCAAGGCTGTTAATGAACTTGAGATTGTACTCGAGAGGAGTTCGAACAATCCCATGAGCAGTCATGTTATTAACAACGATTCGATATCGGTTGGAGGCTGAGGCTACAGATTCACCTAGAGTAGTGGTGAAGGTGTCAAAGTCATTGACAACTGAGGTGAGGCGCTTGTCCTTCATATTTTCGGAACCTTCAATCAGATCCTGAAGAGTGTCCCAAATTTCTTTGGCTGATTTGCATAGCTTGATGTGCTCAAAGAGTGATGGAGGAACACCAAACCCCATTTCTGAGAAGGCAACTTGATCAGCATGCAGCTTTTCAATATCAACTGCAGTTAGAAGAGCTGGACGAGCTTCATCCTCTCGCATGAGCTGTGCAGCTGCATCTCTTACAACTGTTCTTATGGGAACATGAGGGCCTTCTTTCACGGATCTCCAGATTTGTTCACCTTTCTCTTTGGCTAGTAAAAACCTTTCCATTCTAACTTTCCAATCATCATATTCTTCCACAACTAGCAATGGGGCACGTGTAGGGCCACCCACGCTATTTGCGATTTGCATTGAAATCATTTGCTGAGAATTTGAAGCAACCATTGAAGTCAAGGTATCTTCACGCTTAAGTGGTATATAGAAGAACTTTTATCCTTAACACAGAAATGGTTGAAATACCAAGGTAAATTCAAACCAACTATAATCTGATCTTATGGATTCAAAGGACAACCACTCGAGCTTTGATACCAATTGTGAGAACAAGATCTATGCGCAGGGACAAGGTTTGAAAACTCAAACCTTGAGTGAATGCTTGAGATCAATGTCTGCTTGATAATAGATATTCAAGTCTAGACTAGAAAGACCAGTCAAGTCTTAGATGATCAATTCAACAAATGATCAAGACATTAATTGAAAATAAGTAGATAATGATCAAGGTAAAGTTAATAAATGAAGAACAAGAAGAATGTTTTAATGTGATAAGAGTAAATGCCAAAAGTAAGTGAAAGATCCGTAGTTGACTTGTATTGAAAGCTCCTATTTAAAGGAGTGAGTGTTACAACGAATTAACCCAGATGTTTACATAAGACCGGACAAAAGACATAAGTCTGACATTCTGATTGTCCTAAAGTAACTTTAGACCAAGTCCTATGAAATGTAACATCAAATAAAAGACAAAAGTAATAAATGCACTAAAGACAGAAAGACTTCATTCCGGACAAGTAAAATTCCAAAGATGAAAGTTTGATTCGGATCAGCATACATTCCGGACTTCAGGATTAGCTCCCGAATGTGTTCCTCTTCAAATTACTTATCCTCTTCTATTCTCCAGCTCCGGATAGGTTCCGGATTACATTTCCTTTCGGAACCAACACACTTCAGAATATGTACTTAGGATTGCTAGAGGTTCACTTTCAGGTTCCAACACTCAGGTGTGGGGGTGTAAACCACATATAGATCTACTCACAATTACCCCGCTCTCCCTCCATGAGACTCTGGTTATAACTAATAGGACTTACCGCGTACGCTAGGTAGGTACGACTACAGGTGTCTCACAAGAGCATTAACACATATACGTGAACTATGGCTCCTTTTCTTGTAAAAACATAATAGTTATACCTTCAAATGATTAAACATGTCTTTGAAAAGTGTGGGTCGTAACTTCCAAACTACACCGATTATATTTTATCTTGTTGGCTTGAAATTATTTATATACTCTTTTATATACATATAAAGGTGTGTTCCAGCATTAACAATATGAATTCAAAAACATAGTGTTTAGTTATTAAAACCCACTAGATTAGTAAATGACTATACTGTACCCAGTTTACTAGTAAAACTATCTTTTAATAAAGGTTCCCAAAAGCCATGTAGTTTACAGATATTAACCTTTTTTATGATTTTGTAACATTGATCATTTTAGTTTTGCTGATATATATATATATATATATATATATATATATATATATATATATATATATATATATATATATATATATATATATATATATATATATATATATATATAGATATACCAAAACTAGAGTATACCATAACTTCTACAAATAATAATTTATCCTTAACATAAAGATGAAAAACTTGTAGTTATTTGTGGAATAAACAAAGTTTGACTTGTATCCCCCCCCCCCCCCCCAGTAAAACATAGAAAAAAATACTTGAAAATATGGGGGTATGAAGCTCACCTTGGTTGTTTTTGTGGATGATTGGAAGTGTTGTGAAGAGTTTGTGAGTTTAACACTAAGATATTCTTGAAGAACACCGTTAAGCTTCTAAACACCTTAGAAGAAGTACACATGAAATTTTGCGTGTAAAGAACATGAAATGTACATAATGAGGTGTAAGAACACTAGAGTTTGTTGAAATAACTTACCAAAAATATAAGAACCACTTAGATGATATGAGCTTTGAAGAAAAATTGCTTGTTCTTGAAGAATTTAGTTATATCAAAAGTGTAGTGGTTAGAGAGAAGAAGTTCACAGAGAATGAAGACTGGGAAAATGGAAGTTGTGCTCTCCGTTTGTGACTTAAAAGGAAAGAGGCTTGGATGTTTGATAGATAATTGAAGGTAGTGCATTGTGATTTGCTGGGTAATATGGTGTGAAGTTAAATTAGTTCCCAAGCAAATCTTTTCGTACCACGAATCAAATAGAAATACAATTTTCCCCTGGAACTTGTTTAAAGTGGCCGAACACACTTAAAATATCTATGACATGACCGAATTTACCCCATTCCATGGGGAATTCGGTCCTAAATTCTTCTATAAGGGAATTTGTTCCTTAATGGACCTCATATGAGGTGTGTTCGGTCAAACAAGGCCCATTCCAAAGGGGTGTTCGATTTTTGAAGAGGACCAAAACACTAATCCTAAGGTGTGTTCGGTCATGGGGTATACATGGCCGAACACCTAAATGTAATGCCACAAAGCTTATGTTTTGATCCTTTTTGATTTATCATGACACTTTACTATGTGTTGCTAATTTTTCTCTAATGTTTTGCCTATAGGTGCATTCAAAATATGTTCATCTTTGAATTATTATAATCCATTTCAACCAAGTTACATAGAGAGAGTGCTTGTGTATGAATACAATCCTGATTCAAAATTGCTAGTTGTGACATCAACAAGGTGGGTTGCACCTGATCCCACATCGGCTTGGAAGGAGAACGAAACATTTCCTTATAAGGTGTGTGGATACCTTCCTTGACACAACGTGTTTTAAAGTCGTGAGGGCAGCAGATCCCATAAGAACTCTGCAGTTAAGTGTGCTCGGGAGAGAGTAGTACCCGGATGGGTGACCCCCAGGGAAGTCCTCATGCCGAGTGGCCTAAATCGGACAATATTGTGATACGTGCCATAGGGGGATGTTACAGATTGGTATCAGAGCATTGTTTATAGTGAACTAGTATATCAAACCATACAAGATATACATCTATAAATACAATGGGACTAAAACACTCTGACTAAAAGTATATTTTTTAAAATATAAGTATTTTCTAAAAGTACACATATTAGAACAGTGTCATAATAAGAACAAAAAAAAGTAATTAGAGATATGACCAACATGTGTTTGGGAGTGGTAATGGTCTTGCAACAACTCTAAAACTTACCAACTCCTCAGGTAAAAGAACATCAGATTCAAACATATAATTAGAATACTATAGGAGTATTTTAGGCAGCATAATAATTGAGCACATACGTTAAGGTTTTATAATCTGTATACACTACGTGACTATAGCAGAACCCGGTAAGAATCATCATAAAATTTTCAATAGAAATACTTTTATTAATCTCCTAGATTCTCTAGACATTCCCATTCTCGCACGAACATCAAAGGTAGAATTAGCCACTCCACTACAACAGTCAACAAAAGAGTAAGGAGCTGGAGAAATCATCAATGAATCTTACCCTATCGAGAGCAGGCATAAGAGGCTCGCTCGAACATACGAAGTCGGGCTCTCAATTATGAAGTAATGGAGATCAGTGGCAAAATTCGAAGCCTGTTGGAACAATGATTCAACATATCTACGAGGAACAAGAACACCATACGGATGCCCGGAGACAACGAAACTTTATAGCTGAAACTAGAACAATCATAGCAAGGATAGAAATGCGGAGGAAACCACTCACAAAGCGTGTGAGGCGGCAGAGCACCTTATGCGGAACACTAATGAGTAATAAATAACCTAGTGAGTTAGTGATTGCACTACTCACACTGTGTGTTAGGCTTATCGCCTCTCTCATCACAACTAGTAGTAGTAAACCCAGCAAGATACGCCATCCCAAAACCTATAAAACCCAAGCCAATTTAAGATTTGATATCTATAACCTATTTGGGTAACTCAACGTTTATATTACTATTCTTAATACATCATAGGGATGTAGGTCGAAACATTGAGAATCGTATAGCAAAACGCGAAATTTATATGTAAATATAAATAGATAGAGTATAACTAGAAATGACCATAGTTACTTATAAGCTGCTTCTCATCATGCAACAGAATCATGGATTCCCACGGAAATAACCAGCAGACCGGTGAGACACAAATTTTGCAGATAGATTCCACTACATTCCAGGCCACTGTAATAGTTGCAGTGATAGCTGTCATGGCGCAACTCAGTGCTAGGAACACCATCAAAGATGGAAACAATGTCGACAATTCCAACTGTATTAACAACCAAGGAAACCAACGAGTAACAATTTACCAAGACACCCAAACCCCAAACCTAGAAACATGAAACGAAAGTCTGGGAGTAAGAAAAAGGTACAACCGACTCAAGAACCCTCGAAGAAACAACATACTGTTTCTGTGCATGTTGCCATGACACCTACCACACCAACACCAGTGAGACCATATGCTGGAAACCTCCCAAAATGCAACAAGTGCAGTTTCCATCATAGTGGAGCCTACTGGGAGTTACACTGAAATAGGTACCACAAGAAGGAGCACACCGCCCGTTTCTGTAGGACTCAGGCCCAACACATCATCTCAACCCACAACGCTGAAGTAAGCCCAGTATGCCATGCATGCGATAACACATGACATTTCAAGAGAAATTGTCCAACGGAGAGGAATGCCGGAGAAGTGGGAGGAGTTTGACGACAGGACATGAAGAAGTAACAAGAGACCCTACTAGGATTTCGGTACGTTTCCAAACAACGAAATTTAAACATCAAATTTCACTATAATTTCTGCCAAATAAAAACATAATCATAAATCATTCCCTTATTCAAACAAATCATATCGTCCATAGAAAAACTAACGATCCTTACAGGTGAGCTATGATGGTTTAGTGTAAGGGTTAGGATTATATGTAATTAATATTCTACAGACTAAGAGTTCGTGATCTCGCCTTAATTCTTGTTCCTTGTCAGGTTGTGGAGTTAGGTCAGGGCCACTCAGTCGATTGTCTTCTCAATCTTCATTATACATGACCTGTATACACCAACTGATTATAGAGGGACCTTGTAGTAATTGCATTATAAAATGTTCGCAGGAAGCATCACGGATATATACATAGAATACACTATCGTTCTAAATAGTCATCTCCCTTCCAAATCGACTTAGCATCTCTTACCATAAGAAGTCCAACGTCGTCACTTGTCATGAACTGGCTTAATCCTCTCCATACCAGTTTCAAGCACTACAAAGAGAACTTTCACCTTACCCGATCCATTAACAAAACTCTTTCAACCTATAACGACAAATCCTTGAACCATCTCTAGCATCCAGGCTTGTGAGTACTTAGGTAAGAGATACCACGCTGCTTCCCAGCCCCACAATAAAGATGGGAAGCAAGAAACAAAAGACATCATGGAAATCCTAGAGGTTTATAACCTCCCCCAGATGTTCCTGAAGTCCCTTCGGAAACATCCCCCATATGCTAAGTTGAGTTCGGAATTGAATCGATTCTTGGAACCATTCTGGTAACCAAACCCCCAATACCTATTAGCACCAACACAAGAACAAATATTGTCTGATCAAAAGACTGACCTAATAAGTAAGGAAAGTATCAGACCAAGCCTCTAACCTTATAGAACACCCGTCTAACTCATAAGGAGGAAAAGTAAATTGCCCATAGGACCACTGACTACTAAGAATCAAGCAAACCCATCATAGAGAATCGATATCCCCTATTCCAAATCGACGGCTCACTCAGCCAACTCTAAAAAACAAACAAAATTCGACATCCCTCAAGTTCAGGATTTCCGTAGGATGAAAAATCCCAAGGCAGCCTAGGACTCATAAGTCCAGCTGCATCACATGCAACCTTAACCATGGTAGCAATAGTGCCAATCCTTAAGGTTCAGGAACACTACTTATAGAACACCAAGAACACAATCTTCAGAAGACCATTCGATATCCTCGCCAGGATAGGTCTGGTAACCTATAGCCTTCGGTTACCATAAAAACTCAGCATCATACATTTCAGATTCCACGTATTCATCCCTAATAAATGTCTGACCACCTAAGCTCTTGTAGTCCCACTCGATGAGATCAAGGTAAATAAGAACCCACACCCCAAAGAGGAGTATGTGGGGATCAGGGACAGGGAAACCAAAAGAGCAAGGTCAAATGCCAATAGCGAAAGTCCGCTGGAACACCAAGCAAGGACCCAAATTCCCATAGGAACGAAGAAGACCGGATGAAACAGAGATACCCACAACTCTCTCCTAGTTGCGATGCCATCCAAGATGCGAATTTCGGGACGGAATTCCCTCTAACGGGAGGATGATGTCATAACTTGTAATTTTGAATCAGGATTGTATTCATACACAAGCACTCTCTCTATGTAACTTGGTTGAAATGGATTATAATAAGTCAAAGATGAACATATTTGGAATGCACCTGTAGGAAAAACATTAGAGACAAATTAGCAACACATAGTAAAGTGTCATGATAAATAAAAAAGGACCAAAACATAAGCTTTGTGGTATTACATTTAGGTGTTCGGCCATGGATACCCCATGACCGAACACACCTTAGGATTAGTGCTTTGGGCCTCTTCAAAAACCGAACACCCCTTTGGAATGGGCCTTGTTTGACCGAACACACCTCATATGAGGTCCATTAAGGACCGAATTTCCTTATAGAAGCAATTAGTGTTGGATAAGGTGTCTAGGTCCATAACTATATTTGGTATGTACTTGACCCGGCTTAGCATGGTCCATTTGGGTTGCATGACATCTCAACAATTCAAATAGAGAAAATGAGAATAAGGAGACTTATGATTTGTTAATATATTCTAATATATTAATATGAAATCATATTATTTAATTAGTATTGATCAAGAATTAATTTGGAATTAATTTTGTGATCAAAAGAGACTAATTAAATATATGAGGATTAATTATGTAAATCTTTCATTCTTATATAGTAGGCTTATGGTCCATGATTCTCTAGCTTGGGCTAGGACCTATTGGGTGCTCCATGGATGCTCCATAGAGGTTAAAACCCATGGATCATCGGGGAAATGAAAAGTCATGCACATTAGTGTTTACATGGTGTAACCCTACATGTGACACACTATAAAAGGAACCTCGTAGTAAGAAAAACCGGCCACTAAGACTAAGAAAGGAGGGCTAGCTGGTTTTTATGCTCAAGTGTACTTCTCTCACGTTATTCCAAGAGTTGTGGTGTTGTGTGAAACATTTGAGGCATCACATTTGGGGTGCTAGGCTCACAAAGTCTTAAGGAATCCAAGCAACAACAAAGGTGTGTCATTGTACAAGTTTTTATATTACAAGTACCCCATGCCATGCTAGTTAGGATGAGAACCTTGTAAAAATCAAATTTGCATGTATATTAGAGAAAACATAAATCCAAGGTTTCTAGGGTTGCATGTACACCATAGGAGTATTAGAATGCTCAAAACCCATCAGTGGTATCAGAGCCTAGGCTTGTTTTCTGTATACTTGATGCAAACTACTTGAAAGAGTCAAAATTCATTTTCACTGTTCAGTGGACTCGCCGAGTCCATGGGGGGACTTGACGAGTCCAAGTGAAAATTCATCCTACTCGTCAAGTAGGTTCTTGCACTCGGCGAGTAGGAGGACCTGTGTGCAGATTTTCGAGTTTTGCTACTGGAAATGGACTAGGATCATTACCCTAAACTGTTTTGGACTTATAAAACATGTTTTTGATGTGGTAATGATTATGCTAATCCATTTACAATGGTTATTATCAAATTTTCATGTTTTATATATGTTTTATGTGATTCTTGAAATTGTCGATTTGAATTTTCATGCTTATGAGTTTTAGTAGATCATAGGAATTATTTGCAAATTGTTTGTTAGTGTAATTCTTGATCTTAAGGCTAATTAATGGACTCCATAACTTGTCCTCAAGTTATGGAATTCCAAAAGTCTTTTCTTTAAAGTTATTAAAAACTCATAAGTTATTGAATATGAAAGGTTTTGAATAGCTTCAAAACTTGCCCTCAAGTTTTGGAATTCGTAAAGTCACTTTAGAAAACTTTATATCCAAACCCTAGAGTTTTAATAGTTAAAATTCAACCCTTATACTTTATAGTATTATAAGTTAATAATATATATATATATATATATATATATATATATATATATATATATATATATATATGTATAAAAGCAAGTCAGTTTTACCGTTAGAAGGCCTCATTCACGAAGTCGGTCTATAAGGGGGGTATAAGGTTGTTGTGCCTATAAAATGGCAGCTTAATGGGTGTCCACTCTCACCCACCACTTCCTTGACTGGTGGGGGGTCATTAGCCGAACGGGTAGGACAAGGACGATAATTCTCATTAAAAGTATAGTGATAAATATAAAGTAACTAAACCTTTTATAAATTCCCAATCTTAGTTACTTTAGGAAAATGTGAAATTGGTGCTAACCCATGAAATTACACTTTGTACCTTACCAAGTCATTGGTGGAGCGTGTGTGGGTAACCGAAACACTAACACGGACTAGTAAGAGTGGCAAAGGGTGACTTAATGTTTATCATAGATCGGTGGAGCGTGTGTGGGTAACCGACACAACGATTAGGTGATAAAGATTGATGGTACCAAGTTAATTTGCATGGTTATTCACACCTTGTTTGTGATCCTTGGCATCCCAGTAACAAACTTGGGAGGGCACAATCGATATTTAAACATGTCATTGAAAAGTTCAATGAATCTCAAAATATGTAGGAGTTTCAATCCAATTAAAACCTAATAGTTTATTTCGTTTTTCATGGTGGAAATTGGTGAATCGCAATTCACCTACCTTCAAATATTTTATAGCTTGGATTACGGCATCTCTCTTCCAAGTTATAAAATATTGTGCTGGGTCCTAGCCTTAATATTACATTTGGGTGTCTTATTAACGACTCCATATCTAACCTAAACTTTTCTTTCTTCTTTTCAGATGTCTTCCAACAATGCTGCTTCTGGTTCAAACCCTACCAGATCCTTCTCTCTCATGAACCTTTATGGGAAAGTCATCTTTGATGGTTCAAACTTTAATGATTGGATCAGGAACATCAGGATGGTCACACGTTACGAGGACAAGGAATATGTCCTCGACAAGGAACTGAAGGAAATCGATGAGTCTACTACTACTCTAGAGGAGATCGCTGACTTTAGGGCACACGAGAGAGATGCTACCAAAGTGGCATGCATCATGTTGGCCACAATGACAGCTGAACTCTAGAAGTCCTATGAGGACTTTTACCCTTTTGAGATGCACATGGACCTGATGGACCGCTACCATCAAAGTACTCGTCTAGAGAGGTACGAAATCATCTCTTCCATGATAACAACTCGAATGAAGGATGGTGAATCCATCACAGCCACATGTAGAAAATGCAAAGGTTTGTGGACTGTTTGCTGAAGTTGAATGTGAACTTCCCCAAGGAGTTGGCTATTGACATCATACTACACTCATTACCTACTTGTTATGATCAATTCCGAATGACCTATCATATGAACAAGGAGGAGGTCACACTCAGCAAGCTTCAAGGACTTTTGAAGACCGCCGAAACCAATCTCAAAGGTAAGTCGGTTGTTAATACTCCTACTCCTAACACCGCCCCTGTTCTGGCAATCGGGCAAAGTAAAGGGAAGAAGAGGAAGACCCCTTCGAAGGGTACCAAGGGAAAGTCTCTTGATAGATCCTCTTCAAGTGGAACCAAAGGAGTTTTTGTCACTCCTTCTTCCAACCCAAAAGAAGATTAATGCTTCTATTGTCATGAAAAGGGGCACTGGAAACGAAACTGCCCGAAGTACCTGCAAGATGTTAAGGATGGGAAGGTCAAACCTACCCATGCAGGTATTTACACTATATTGTCTAATAACTCACCATATACTACTTCTTGGGTTCTTGATACAGGTTATGGTATTCATATATGTTCTAATTTGCAGGGCCTAAGAAGAAGTGAGTATGTGGAGCACGGAAAGATAAACTTGATCATGGGGAATAGGAAAGCTTCACCTGTCACCAAGATTGGATTTTATTCGTTGTTGCTAAGTAGTGAGTAAGTGTTAGATTTGAATAAATGTTGTTACTCGTCCGAAATGGTGAGAAATATTATTTCTTTTCACGGTTTGTACAAACAAGGGTTTACTTTTTCATTTGATAATGAATGCGGTGGTATTAATGCTTTTTATAATAATGGTCTTTATTTTAAATCATTACCTTGTGATGGTGTATATGAAACTGTGTCGGTTGTAGATAACTTAGGAAATAATGTGTTGCATATCGATTCTTCCACTAGCTTGGATAAGGCATCCTTGTGGCATTATCGTCTTGGACATGTCAACAAGAAGTGCATACGCCAACTCCAGAAGGCTGGAGTCTTGGATTCATTTGACATAAAGTCGGATGATAGTTGCGAGTCTTGTTTGCTTGGAAAAATGAAAAAGCCACCCTTCACTGGCACTTGTGCTAGGGGTGAAGGTTTGTTGGACCTCATACACACAGATGTGTGTGGACCCCTCAGAACCACCATAAGGGATGCTAATCGATTGTATGTGACTTTTACTGATGATTACAGTAGATATGGTTATATTTACTTAATCAAGCATAAGTCAGAAACCTTTCAAAAATTCAAAGAGTTTAAACAAGAAGTGGAGAATCAGTTGGGCTGGAATATTAAAATGCTCTGATCCGATCGATGAGGAGAGTATCTTAGTACATAGTTCCTTGACTATCTTAAGGAATGTGGAATTGTTTCACAATTGACACCTCCCAGAACACCACAACTTAATGGTGTGGCTAAGAGACGTATTCGAACCTTGTTAGACATGGTTTATTCCATGATGAGTCGAGCTTCGTTACCAATCTCATTCTGGGGGTATGCCTTAGAGACTACCGCCCATATCCTTAATCTAGTCCCTACCAAGAAGGTTGCCAAAACACCTCACGAGATGCGGACTGGGAAAGTTCCTAATTTAGACCACATCAAGATTTGGGGTTACGACGCTTTCGTGAGACGTGCGACTTAGGACAAGCTCGAACCTCGTAGTAAGCGGTGTATTTTCATCGGCTACACATAGAATTCTTTTGGTTACCTCTTCTACAGACCCAGTGAGAATGTGGTCTTTGTGGCAAGGAGAGGGGTCTTTCGAGACAGAGAGTTTATAATCCAAGGAAACAGTGGGAAGAAAATTGACCTTGAAGAAATTCAAGAGTCAAGCAGTGAATGAACCTCAAACCCTAGCAATCAACCTGAGGATAAACTCATGTTGATGAATTCATACCTCTGAGTCGTTCGACAAGAGTTAGGAATCCACCTGAGCATTACTATGGTTTTCATATTACTGCGGAAGGTGATGCATTTATCATTGATAGTACACTGGTAAATTTGGATGAGCCTAACAACTTTAAGGAAGCCATGGATGGCCCTGAGTCTGCCAAATGGAAAGAGGCAATGGATAGCGAGATTCAGTCCATGTATGACAATCAAGTTTGGAACTTGGTTGACAATGTACCGGGTCGTAAGACGGTCGGGTACAAATGGATCTTCAAGAAGAAGACCGGCATGGATGGAAAGGTACACACTTATAAAGCGTGACTGGTTGCGAAGGGCTTTACTCAAACTCCGGGAGTTAACTATGATGAGACCTTCTCACCAGTAGCGAAGAGTAAGTCTATTAGGGTTTTGCTAGCCATAGTTGCATTTCATGATTATGAAATATGCAAAATGGATGTCAAAACCGCTTTCCTTAATGGAAAGTTGGCTGAGGATGTTTACATGAGTCAGCCAGAGGGTTTTGTCAATGCAAAGCACCCTAATAGAGTGTGTAAGCTTGATAAATCCATCTATGGATTGAAACAAGCATCTCGCAGATGGAATCTTTGTTTCGATGAGAAAGTCAAAGAGTTTGGCTTTTCGAGAAGCAAAGATGAGTCCTATGTGTATGTTAAGGCTAGTGGGAGTGTTGTTAGCTTTTTGGTATTGTATGTGGATAACATACTACTCATAGGAAATGATATCCCAACCCTGCTGGAGGTTAAGTCCTGGCTTGGGAAGTGCTTCGCTATGAAGGACCTTGGAGAAGTTGCCTATATCTTAGGGATAAGGATATTGAGAGACAGGAGTAAGAAATTAATTGGACTTAGTCAAAGTACCTACTTGGATAAGGTGCTGAAAAGGTTAAGCATGCAGGATTCCATGAAAGGTGACTTACCAATCTGGAGCAATGCCAAACTGAGTAAGACTCAGAGCCCGAGTACAGAGGCTGAGATAGCTGAGATGAGTCAAGTGCCGTATGCTTCAGCTGTAGGGTCGATCATGTATGCTATGACTTGTATTTGCCATGATGTGGCCTTTGCTTTGAGCATGGTCAGCAGATATCATGGGAATCCAGGCAAGGCTCACTGGACTGCGGTGAAGAATATTCTTAAGTACCTACGGAGGACTAGGGACTGGGTTCTTACCCTTGGTGGGAGTGATGACTTGAGAGTAGTGGGGTATAGTGATGCTAGTTTCCAGACTTATCAGGATAATTTCCACTCTCAGTCGGACTGGGTCTTTACCCTAAATGGAGGAGCAATTACTTGGAAAAGTTTCAAACAGGAAACAGTAGCTGATTCAACTTGTGAATCAGAGTACATAGCAGCAAGCGAGGCAGCAAAGGAGGCAATATGGCTAAAGAACTTCATTGGAGACCTTGGAGTTGTACCAACTATTAAGGAGCCTATGGAGATTTTCTGTTATAATGAGGGTGCAGTTGCCTTAGCTACGGAACCAAGGGATCAATGCAGATCCAGGAACATTGACAGAAAATACCACTTCATTAGACATCGGATAGAAGAAGGACTCCTCGTGGTGAAGAGGGTATCATCGGATGAGAACCCAGCAGATCCCCTCACGAAGGGACTATGTAGGGCTAAGCATTTGCAGCATGCGAGGCGCATTGGGCTGAAGGATGATATTAGTTTTACAGATTAGATAGCTATTTCTGAAACTTGTAAAATGTAATTGACATTTGATGATTAAATAAAAGTTGTTGTTTATTTATAAGTAAGGTGTTGCTATCTTGTGTCAATCGTTTACTATTGTTTCAACTTTGCATGTTTTGACTTCCAGAATAATTCCTTTATTCAAACTCTCCACAGTCAGTCATATGTTGGAAGTAGGTATGAATCAATACTGTCATGAATTGGGTTTGAAGATGTCTAAGGTGTTAGACATAGCAAAAGTTGCTACAACATTCATGAGTACTCATAAGTTCTGAGTATTGGATTCAACCCACGCTCATTTGTGTCACTTCATGGAATTTATCTCGACTGATCGTGAAAAGGTAATATCATATAAGTCTTCAAACCTAGACATATGAGTTGTTGATTATGAGTTGTTTGTCATTGATTGTACGAAAACGCATCGGTAACTCGATGTTATAAAACATGCTTTTGTGTATGATTCAACAAGTAGTTAGTACAAGCATATGAGTCGAAGTTTATCTGTTCCTTTTAATCCTTGGAGGATTAAAAGTGGTATTTGGGCCCCTAGATGATTTTTTTTGACCTATGTGTCGGGCCTGGACAGAACGAAATTGATGTGTTCAGTTTAGATCTATGTCAAACAAATCGGAAATCGGGAAACAAATTGTTGGACAATAAGTATGAAATTGTTCCATGTATTTGTCCGGCTAATATCTAGAGCAGAGGATTATATGATCACTTACCTTAAATGGCGCATCATCATCTTAGTTATGCGAGACTTTGAAAGAGCTACGATTGCTGGTTGGTTCCTGAAGTCATACTTGCAACTATAATTATTAGACTTATCCAAGTGGGAGACTGTTAGATAAGGTGTCTAAGTCTATAACTATATTTGGTATGTACTTGACCCGGCTTGGCATGGTCAATTTGGGTTGCATGGTATCTCAACAATTGGATAGACAAAATGAGAATAAGGACACTTATTATTTGTTAATATATTCAAATATATTAATATGAAATCATATTATTTAATTAGTATTGATCAAGAATTAATTTCGAGTTAATTTTGTGATCAAAAGAGACTAATTAAATATATGAGGATTGATTATGTAAATCTTTCATTCTTATATAGTGGGCTTATTGTCCGTGATTCACTAGATTGGGCTAGGACCCAATGGGTGATCCATGGATGCTCCATGGAGGTTAAAACCCACAGATCATGGGGGAAATGAAAAGCCATGCACATTAGGGTTTACATGGTGTAACCCTACATGTGACACACTATCAAAGGAACCTCATAGTAAGCAAAATCGGCCACTAAGACTAACAAAGTAGGGCTAGCCGATTTTTGTGCTCAAGTGTACTTCTGTCAAGTTATTCCAAGAGTTGTGGTGTTGTGTGAAACATTTGAGGCATCACATTTGGGGTGCTAGGCTCACAAAGTCTTAAGGAATCGAAGCAACAACAAAGGTATGTCATTCTACTAGTTTTTATATTACACGTACCCCATTCCATGCTAGTTGTGATGAGAACCTTGGAAAAATCAAATTTTCATGTATATTAGAGAACACATAGATCCAAGGTTTCTAGGGTTGCATGTACACATAGGAGTGTTACAATGCCCAAAACCCATCAATTAGTACCGAATTCCCCATGGAATGGGGTAATTTCAGTCATGCCAAGGATATTTTAAGTGTGTTTGGCCACTTTAAAGCAAGTTCCAGGGGAAAATTGTTTTTCTATTCGATTTATGGTACGAAAAGATTTGCTTGGGAAAATAATTCAACTTTACACCATATTACTCAGCAAATCACAATGCACTACCTTCAATTATCTATCAAACATCCAAGCCTATTTCCTTTTAAATCACGAACAGAAAACACAACTTCCATTTTCCTTGTCTTCATTCTCTGTGAACTTCTTCTCTCCAAACACTACACTTTTCATATAACTAAATTCTACAAGAACAAGCAAGTTTTCTTCAAAGCTACTATCATCTAATTGGTTCTTAGATTTTTGGTAAGTTATTTCAACAACCTCTAGTGTTCTTGCACCTCATTATGCACATTTCATGTTCTTTACACACAAAATTTCGTGTGTACTCCTTCTATGGTGTTTAGAAGCTTCAAGGTGTTCTTCAAGAATATCTTAGTGTTAAACTCACAAACTCTTCACAACACTTCCAATCGTCCACAAAAACAACCAAGGTGAGCTTCATACCCCCATATTTTCAAGCCTTTTTTTCTATGTTTTAGGGGGGGATACAAGTTAAACTTTGTTTATTCCACAAATAACTACAAGTTTTTGATCTTTATGTTAAGGATAAATTATTATTTGTACAAGTCATGGTATACTCTAGTTTTGGTATAAATATTGTGATATATATATATATATATATATATATATATATATATATATATATATATATATATATCAGCAAGACTAACGTGATTAATGTTATAAAATCATAAGAAAAGTTAAGATCTGTAAACTACATGGCTTTTGGGAACCTTTATTAAAAGATAGTTTTACTAGTAAACTGGGTACAATATAGTCATTTACTAATCTAGTGGGTTTTAATATCTAAATACTATGTTTTTGAATTCATATTTTTCATGCTGGAACACACCTTTATATGTATGTAAAAGAGTATATAAATAATTTCAAACCAACAAGATAAACTATAATCGGTATACTTTGGAAGTTACGACCCACACTTTTCAAAGTCATGTTTAATCATTTAAAGATATAACTATCCTGTTTTTACAAGAAAAGGAGTCATAGTTCACATAAATCTGTTAATGCTCTTGTGAGATACATTTAGTCGTACCTACCTAGCGTCTGCGGTAAGTCCTGTTAGTTATAACCAGAGTCTCCTGGAGGGACAGCGGGGTAATTGTGTATGGATCTATACGGGTTTGACACCCCCACACCTGAGTTGTTCACTACAGCTAGACTAGGCCATTCTAGGGTGACAAATATCTTAAGAAACCGACGCCTGAAAAACGTCAAGCCAGGTATCTAGGTCATTATTATGGTTGTAATGACTTACATAGGGATAAACAAAAATGATTTTTGGGTTTACGGGAAGCTTACTTCTTTAGTTTTATTTCAAAGAAATGAAACTATAAGCTATTTTGTATATGACATTTATCTCCATCATGGTCTTAGGGTTAAAGACCACAATTCATCTTTATATATTTTTCTGGAACTATATGTTATTACTGTAACGCCCGTAGATCCGGGCTAGTCAATTTAGAGATAAAAGGGGTCGAAAATGACTTTTTGACAAAAGATTATTTAGAATAAATAATCTTAACCAAGTTGTAGAATACGTCTCAAGGTTTTCGTACATATGAAGAACGTTGAAATCCGAGTTATAACGAAGAAGTTATGGTACGTCGAAGTTTTATGGCAAAACCGGCACGACACCGGGAGACGTAAATAGTGAATTTTCGATGGAGGACTTTTTAGCCTTAGAAATCTAAACAAAAGTTGTAGTATACGTTAAATCGAGAACATACAAAAAAGAACGCCCAAATCTGACTTCGTATGAGTAAGTTATGAATTTTCTAAGATTTGGCTTAGCAGTGCACAACCCGAAACTCGAATTTTAGATCGAGCCGCTTTTGGCCTACGCGACCTAAATGAGAATTGAAGATCTCATTAATAGGAACTCAACGGTAAAAAGACAGAAGAAAACAGAGTCCGTATGTAGAAGTTATGAATTTTACGCGGATATTTAACAGTATAATCTCCTCGTACTGTTAAATTTAAGATCGGTCGAGAATTAGCCGACAGAGTCAAAATGAAAGTTGTAGATCTTATTTTTACCTATGCGTGGATATAAAGAACATCAAAAACGGAGGTCGTATGTGAAAGTTACGGATTTTAGAAGTCGGAAATATGCTGTGCGAAAATGGGTGATGTGGCACAATCTTGGTCATTGCTTTCTCTCCAAGTCTTGCCACTAGATGGTGACATATGGCACCAAGTTCAGCCATTTTTCACCCTATAAATAGAACCTCTCCCACCCTCATTTTCTTCACACATTTCCCATTCTTTCTTCTCTTTACTCTCTCTCTAGAACCTCTCTCTAGCCCCGAAACCCCCCGAAAAGCCTAAGGAAACTCCCTAGCACGAGGCGGAAGCCCCAGAGTGCTCGACGGCTCCGAGAAGAAGAGCTTTTTGGCTCGGGAACGCTGCTCCAAGCAAAGTCCGGTTTTCTATAAAACCCGCTGTAAGTGAGCTACGCCTACGCTATTTTTAATATAGCTTTTATTTAATTATAGTAACGTTATTAGGAACTTATATTAAGTACGTGGGCTATTATTATGAGTTATATAAGTATTTTTTAACGCTTATATAATAGTAATAATAGCTAGACTATTAATTAGTCTCGGCAAATAATAGACTAAACTCTAGTGGTAATAATACTAGGTTTCGTCGAAGGAAATTTTTTTTTTTAAGAAGCGAAGCGCTGTCTGAGTTCGGATTCACCACCTTTTCAAGTGAGTGCATAGTTACTTTCATCTTACACATAGATATGAAGTATTTTATATAAACTACGTGCTATGTGTGCATATTATCTGAGTACTTGCTGTCTATGCTGGATGAACGATTTTATACATGTTTTAAATGATTTAAACTGTATATATATATATATATATATATATATATATATATATATATATATATATATATATATATCTACGATAATATGTTGGGTAAAATATAGGTAGATGTAATAGATGGAATATGAGTTGGATAATGAGTTGAGAGGTGTTATAGACCACAAGGTGAGTGTGAGAGGTGGACGATGTGAGAAGCCTTTCCCAAATGATGGCTCCGTCATCTAGCAGAGTATGGATGACAACCACATACTATTCTAGACAGTCCAGTGAAACGCTAGCAGGCTCGCAACCTGTAGGTGTTGTGAACGATGTGTTCACCAGGTGTACTCTAAACCCTGGCGATCATGTAGACTTGGTGCCTAAACCTTGGCGATCATGCACACTTGGTGCCAAAACCCTGACGACTATGCGGACTTAGTGCTTGTTGTATAAACCATGGCGACTATGCAGACTTAGTGCCTAAACCCTGGTGACTATGCGGACTTAGTGCCTATTGTATAAATCCTGGCGACTATGCACACTTAGTGCCTAAACCCCGGTGACGATGGACTTCGTGCCGATTCCTTAGGATGATCCTTAGTAATGAATGAACGAGGAATAGTTGATTCTTAGGGTAGATCCTTAAGAGTAAAGAAGATAATGGGGATGGGTAATTGGGTTGATTGTTTGATGTTTAAATATAATAATTATATTATTGTGGGTTGAAAACCCTAGGTACTCACTAGGTTTCCCAACCTGACCCACTCAAGCTTATTTGTATCACAGGTGTCAATATGAAACTACTTTACACTTAGAGATTTAAAAGAGATGTAGATCACTAGTGTAAATGAATGTAAGTTCTGTTTATGCTTATGTTTCTGTATTGACGATGACATCCCAAATGTTTTAAAATGAATAAAAATACATTTCTTCGGAAATGCTTTGATAATGTATTTATCATGTTTTACTGGGAACTAATTCCGCAACATTTTTATTAAAAGAAGTACTCTGATTTTTATAAAGCATAAACAAAATCGGTCTTTTCTGGCGGTGAAAATGGGGATGTCACAATTACTTTACAAGGAAAGGATACCAAGGAACTACTTTCACTTTCAGCTCATATTTATGAAAATATTGGATTTTCTGGAAACAGACTCTTTACAAGTATAACAAAAGAAACAAAGGATTTTCATGCATATATTCACGGTTTTAGAACGAGAATCGAAACCTTCTTTTATTTATAGAAAATACCGGATTTTCTGAAAGTACTACGAGAACTATTCTAAAGAAGTGTAAAACTATTTCGCACAAAAATGCATATGAATTCACCAACTTTTTAGTTGACTCTTTTCAAAACGACTTGTATTCTCAGGGATCTAGCAGGTAGGTACTCAACCCTTCTTAAGGGCCGGCATCGTCATTTTATGTTTTTCTTACCTTTCAGTTATTTGTATTCGACTTTTGAACAATCGCATTTGTAAACAATGTAATACTCGAGATCTAAATGTATGAATGTTTGTGTTGCTATGTTTCATTACTGTTCAATTGTTATGATACTGTACACGAAGTCACTCCATCATCCCCCAGGCGTTTCCGTCGTTCTTGTTTGGGGGTGTGACAGAAGGGGTAGGGCGGCACCCAGATATTCTTGGCCGTATGTTTGTTTAGTATGTGGTACTTTGGGGGACTTACTAAGCTTCGTGCTTACGATTTTCAGTTTATCTTTCAGGTACTTCCAGTTTGAAAGCAAATGGCCCAGCTTGATCACAGTGTATCCACCAATGTTTTCGTAATGTGACGATTTTGGGATTGTACTCTGATAACTGTTTATAAAGTACTTTTGAATATGTAGAAAAGAATAATGAATGTTTGGCTTAAATTTAATTAATGTTTTTTTTTGAATTAAAAATGAAATTTGTACCCTATAATTTTTAGGACGTTACAATTGGCTTTTGTTGCATCTGGTGTAATTCAGGTTTGAAATATGAATGGACCATATCATTCTCTTTCTCTTGCTCTTCATCATTATTCTCCCCATTTGAACACAACTTCTTATGAGAGTCATCATTACCATTCTTTTATAGAGGAATGAAATCATCTGGAATGATTTCATCTGCCAAACTAGTACCAACATGGGTTAAATCTGACAGTTCTTTCTCTTCCCTTTCCTTACCTTATATAACATAACCAGTCTCATCACTAGTTGAGTCAAACCAATCCTACAAACCATCCCTAGTATGGTCCATGTAAATGGAAATTGAGAATTACGGTGTCTTCATAAGAAGTATCAAGAATGTAGACATACTCAAAATAATCGCTTATGGACCTAATACCAATTAACAAAGGGCAAGTGCGAAGGAAGTACAGTTTCTCAAATGCTTTTCTAGTGAATCTTTCTAAACAATCATATACTCGCCAAAATCTATCCTAGCAAAATCCACATCAATAAATAAGAAATGAGCACCTCTGGCATAAGAGATAATGTATGTGTTATAAAAACATCATTAAAATTCAGACCGACTTTCAAATAAATGTTGTATTAATTTTCTTCAATCATGCAGTTCGGTTCTAGAATAAAAACATTAGCCTCTTATTGCGAGCAATGTGACTTAGGTTTAGAGGGAGATCGAATCCACCAACAAAATGCAAAAACCCTGGCTTTCGTTTGTATTTGTTAGCAAGAGAGGCAACAATTATCTCTTTTAATTTGAGGGAGAGGGAGAGGGAGAGGCAACAATTGTCTCTTTTAATTTGATAGTGGAAGGCAACAATTATCTCTTTTAATTTGATAGTGGTACAGATGGAAATTAAGACATGGAATCATAGTGAGTGAAAAGAGTTAGAATAACCTCCACATCAACAAGTAAACTAGGTAACCGTCTAATTTTAAATAAACTTAACTTGCTTACATTAACTTAAATGACCTAAGAGGTACAAAAAATAGTTGGTTGACCATTTAAACACAAAAAGCAAACAAGTAAACCAGGTAACCGTCTAATTTTAAATAAACTTCACTTGCTTACATTAACTTAAGAGGTACAAAAAATTGTTGATTGACCATTTAAACACAAAAAGCAAACTTCGTTGAGTTTTGGTGCCATTAACCTTTTTCAACTCTAGATTCGTTCGCTAGTTGGTATGGGAAATATGATGATAATTTGTTTAATTAATGACTTATGGCTATAACAAAGAAAAGATGAATGAGATTTTGTATTTTTTTTTTTTAAAATATAACATAAGGAACTCAATATATAATTTTTGTATGTAACCTAAGACCAGTCGCGTTCGTCAAACGTGGAATTTATCAGAAAATTAAAATTCATTAGATTTTATAAACCAAACGTAACTTTTACTGCAGTTAACATTTCAATTCATCAAATTCATAATCCATGAACTAAACAAGTGGAGTATTTTTCCTTTTATTTTATTTCAAAATATTTGTATAGTTTTTAATTGTTACACTTTGAGACGTACGAATGTCCCATATAACTTTCATAGTATTTTTAATTTGTACTTACTGAGAAATGAGAAGTCGTGTGGAAGTCGTGTGCACATGCAATAGACCCCCCACCCCCCCAGTGATTGTGGGGCTTGGTCGTTGGTGCTGATCCATATAGATCTAATCAAAATAAATTAGGAAAACCAAAAGAAACAAAAATCTGCTAATATCTTAAAACATGTTTAATTTATTATAAACACGACGCGTAATCTTTTTAATTAGTTTGTTGACATTAGTTTATATGACTTGATCAACCTTCAACTAGATTTATTAATATTTAAGTTCTGAACAAATTAAACTTAATATTCCATTGCTTTTATTTTATAAATATCTTTTTGCCCATTTCATACGTTTGTTGCCCTTATCGTATTTACAGGCTACACTTCGTCGTTATTTAAAATTTTCCATACGAATAATTGATTTCCCAACACTGTTATCATTACAACTAAAAATATTAATTATTCATGTATAAAGTTGAGAATATTTTTGTTGTCATTACCACCTAAATATTTCTTCCAATATTGTTGTCACATAAGTACCTAAAGACATACAACTTTCTTGGCGTTATTTGGAATTTTAATGTTCAAAGTCAATAATATTTTTGTTGGGTGTTAAAAATTCCAATAGGATGGGGATAAGTACCCTTTGTAACAAGTTATTGTGATAATGAAATCAATGCAGCAATGGACTAGAAAGTATGGGAACCATTTCCTATTAGAGTTCATCTAATTATACCCCATTTGAAATCCTTTCATACCTCTTAGACTGCAGGGAGTCGGACGCCAAGGAGCCTCGCTAGGAGGTTGCTACACACGCTGAACAGTACCACCTAGCACGTGCCAGGGGCTCGCCGTCACCACAGAGAGAGAGAGAGAGAGAGAGAGAGAGAGAGAGAGAGAGAGAGAGAGAGAGAGAGAGAGAGAGAGAGAGAGAGACTGTTGGAACTTTTGACCACAATTAGCTTTTTGATCAATTGTTTTTAGAAACTCTTTCTTTTTTAATAAAAAAATAAATAAATTCGTCTTCATCCTCGTCTTCATTAAAAAAATTTCAAAATTTCAAATTTTAACTCAACCAATATATATGTAATTATTCACCTTTCTTATATTCAACATCCATACATCATAATACATCGTCTTCATCCTCGTCTTCATCATCATCGTCATCTTTATCGGACGATGCTTTTATAGCGTAATACAATTAGTCATCTCCGTAACTAATAGGATCGAACAACATGTTAACAACCATAAAGAAAGCATTGCGCGCGACGTAAACGAAGAAGATATATTCAAAGACAGTGTGCAGCAGCCCAACAACATCTCATGCATGATTAACGAGCATGCTCTCCTTCAAGGATATTGTTTTCGCCGACGGTTCCGGTGCATAAAGATTTGTTATGCATATTGTCGAAGGTGTGAGTGATGGGTATTACATGCAATCACGCGAATAAATCCTTATAGTCTTAAGGGTACATGCAGTGTTGTAAAACTCGCCTAGTTGGTCGATTACTCGGCCCCTTACCGAGGCGAGTTATAGAATCCAAGTACTCCACGATCGACCACTTACTGAAGCGAGCAGTGTTGTAAAACTCAGCCAACTTGGTGATTAATATGTATAATATACTTAATGATTTATTATCTAACTCACAAATGTAATTATTAGTGTGTGTATATATATATATATATATATATATATATATATATATATATATATATATATATCAAATTTTCATTAATTACTCACGAAGTGGGACCATTGTGTGTTTTTTCAGTTTTTGTGTATTCACATGTATCTAATTTCTTTATATATTTTAATGAACATATTATTTTAACTTATAATTTTAACATATATAATTTCCCTAAAAATATTTCTACATTAATTACCAAATCCGAGTACTCGCTACTCGGCAGTCGGCCGAACAGGTACCGAGTAGCGAGTTTTACAACCTTGGGTACATGCAACCTATTAGATCTAATTAGAACTCTATTGAAGTAACATTCCATTGAACAACAAAAACCCTATAACCCTAGGTAATTTTGAAAATTATAGAAGAAAACATACATTTTGATTGTTATAATAACAATCAAACAATCATTCTTGTAGTTACTTGGAAACTCGCGCCATAAATCTCACGCATCTGGTGGTTCACACCCAAACCTAGAAACTAGGAAACTTGAAAAGAGGAGAGGGGAGAGACAAAATTTCGGATAGCTTCTTAGCTTATGGGTTTGCCAAAATTTAGAGGGTGGAGGGCCCTATTTATAGCTAACCATGAAACCCTAGATAACCTTACTTGATTAAAATAATAATATCTTAAATCAGGTAATTATCTGGTTTCCTAATTATCTCCAAGGGATATTCTAGAACCCTAGAAACACCCGACAACCTTCCACCCTCATGTGGAAGGTTCTGGAATCCCTTTTGTTCAACTATTGAACAATTGCAACTTAGGTCATTGCACTATTAATTAAACCAATTAATCACAAAATTAATTCTAATTAGTTTTTGATTAATTTTTAATTAAATAATACACTTTATAATTAATATTTTATTTTCATAACCTGTTAATAAATTCAGTTATTGCTATTTATTAATCATATAATAAATCAATAAATAATTCTCTTTCTCTAAAAGTCATCATATTTAATTACAAGGTTTTAGGACAATCCAAAAGCACTTTGCTAATAATTCAAGTATATCTACTAATTCAGTTATTGGCTCAGACACCTAATCCACCAATCTCCCACTTGGATAAGTCTATAACTACAATTACCAGTATTACTTCTAAATTAAACAGCAAAGAGTGCTTCCAATAGCAACTGTCGAACTCTGATCTGAACAGACATTGGTCCTAAGATAAGTGATCAAATATTCCTCTGTTCTACTAGATATCATACAGACATGAGACATGGATTAAAATCAATCTTATCGTCCAAATTTTGTTGATCGATTTCCTGATTTGTGATGACGACATAAGACTTCCAATTGAACACATCAACTGAGTCATGGCTAGGGTCAACACTATAAGTCAACACCAAATCACTGAGGGGCCCAAAGATATCACTTTTCCTATATGGGAAAAAGGAACGACTAACCTTTGACTCATATGCTTGAATCCTTTACTTATCAAATCATACATGATACTGCATTTTATAACATCACGTTACTGATGCGTTTTCACAATACCATTGCACAACCGACTTGTAATTTACAACTGTAACATCCCAATTTTCGAGGCAAAAAGTTCATTGTTAATTAAGTAATCATATGAAATCATTTGTCAAACATTGCTAACATTATATTAATTCATAAAACCATTACGTCGTGTCTCAAAAGCATCTCATCGGATAGTAATAATAATAATAATAATCAGAGTATAATCCCAGAAACTCAATGCGGAAATCATGCGTGAGTGTGATGTGCTGCTACCGCGCCGAGTCTTTCCCCTTCGATGAAGAGGTACATGAAACAAAACTGAAAACTGTAAGCACGAAGCTTAGTGAGTTCCCCCATCATACCACATACCATACTATAGCATACTCTCAGGCATATCTGGTTGCCCGACCTACCCTGCTGAGCATACCGGGGTGCTCAACCTACCCCTGTCAGACATACCGGGGTGTCCGATCTACCCCTCGGTCCTAACAACCGAACATGGGGATTATTCCCCTCCTACTACCACTACCACATAAAACATATCATACTAGAACATAAACATCACAGGTAATAGCACACATAGATGAATATCACAAAGACAATCATCCAACATAACTCCTACTGGTAGGCCGACATTGTGGCCGTAGACCCACCGCTACTGGAAGGTAACTCACCTCGTAAAGCTGAGTGTCGAATCTCATGGGAAGTAACCTCTAACAGCTACTTCGATGACTCCCAGCTATCATAATTACAATAATACTCAATCAGATTCCATAACACTGCTCAGGGTAAAATTACCATTTTACCCCTTGGTCCAATTGGAACATACATAACTCCCAATTCTAGCTTATGAAGTCCAGCCGTCTTTTGGCCTAACAAGGGCTCCCTAAGGGCCCACTAGTTTCCCAATTTCTGAATTGGGCCTTAACCCCCAAATGGGCCCAAAAGTTCAAGTCCTAATATAATGATTTAAAGGGGTCTAATTATGGCCCAATAGGCCCAATACTCTAATTTCAGATTCCCAAGTCTAGAATTATACTTCACAGTGGGCCACCGGGCCCAAAAGTCCAGGCCCATTTCCTTAAGGCCCCAAAGCCCAGAACCTTCATTTTGCATGCGTACACACGGCGTACTTGGCACGTACGCCTAGCGTACGCTGGCCTTGACCAGAACGGGGAGTTGGCCCAGTACGCGCGGCGTACCAGGGAGTACGCCCAACGTACTGGCCAACTTCTTTGGGACTTCATTCATGACTTAATCTGTTAAGTCTTTACGTCTAAAATGCAGATCCAGGTCCTTTAAGACCTCCTAAACCATAAAGTCACAAACTTTATGTGCTTGCATGCAAGGTTGGGGTCAAAACATGATTTTGGTCCTTTTAACAAACTTTAAGACCCAATAACACTTGCATGGTTGTGGCTTAACCATAAAGGTCCGATTTTTATGGTTCTTAGTGCCTCTAAGAGCCCAAAGGGACAACTATTATGGTCCGAAATCATTAAGATGCAATAAGCCTCAACAATGGAGTCCAAAAGTAAACTTAAACACCCCCATAAGCAAATATAAGAACATAATGGCCAGGGTTGGAACTTGATATCTCAAATAAATCAGAAATGGTGCTAATCTTCTGGATCTACAAGCTCTTGGTGGATCCTTGCTCCTTCATCAAGTTCCTTTCTCTTCCAAGACACCAAACTGCATCAAAATACACTCAAATAACTCTTAAATCAGAATACCACACAAAAGTAGGCTAGGGTTTTCGTGGAGGCTGTATAAGGGTGATGGGAGGAGTAATGTTCTTTATATAGGGAGTAAACCCTAACTTTTAGGGTTTAAGGAGATGCATGCGTACACTGGGCGTACTCTTGGTACGCTGGGCGTACGCACCTGGCCTGCGCGGTTCATTCTCACAAGTACGTTGGGCGTACATGGTTGTGTACGCCCCGTGTACGTAGCTTCCTCATCCCACTAATAAGGCCCAAAGGTCGAAGCCCAAACCAAACCATTCCATTCTTCAATTTAAAATGATTAATAATATCTGGAGAATCTCGGAGGCTACAAATCTCCCCACTTGAATTAGACTTCGTCCTCGAAGTCTGTTGTCGCTGCTGGAAATAACTCGGGGTAGTGCTCTCTCATCTCATCCTCTGGTTCCCAAGTCCATTCTGATCCCTTGCGGTGCTGCCACTGCACCTTCACCAACTCTACTTCCTTATTGCTTAGCGCCTTTGTCTTCCTATCGAGGATCGCCACTGGCCGCTCAATGTAGTTCATGCTATCATCCACCTGAATATCCTCGAGAGGCACTGCTACGTAGTCGTCTACCAAGCATTTCTGCAGCTGGGAGACGTGAAAAGTGCTATGAATCTGACTGAGTTAGGCTGGCAGATCCAGCTTATATGCCACCTTGCCCAAGCGGGCGTCGACCATGAAAGGTCCAATGTACCTGGGGCCCAACTTGCCCCGCTTCCTGAATCGGATGACGCCTTTCCAAGGAGACACCTTCAGGAGGACCATATCCCCGACCCGGAACTCCACGTCCGATCGGCGCTTGTCGGCGTAACGTTTCTGCCGACTCTGAGCACTCTGAAGCCTGCTCCTAACCTGTTGAATCCTCTCTGTCGTATTGAGCACCACTTCGGTGCTCCCCATGACCCTCTGTCTGACTTCGCCCAAACATATCAGGTTCCTGCACTTCCTCGCGTACAACATCTCGAAAGGACGATGATCGATACTCGGGTGATAGGTGTTGTTGTAGGAGAACTCAGCTAATGGAAGGTAGGTATCCCACCTACCACCGAAGTCTAGAATGCAGGCCTGCATCATATCCTCTTGAGTCTGGATGGTCCGCTCAATCTGACCATCCGTCTACTGGTGGAACGCTGTGCTGCAGTGCAGACGAGTACGCAACTCGTCGCAAAACTTCTTCCAGAACCTGGAAGTAAATCGCACGTCTCGGTCCGAAATCACCGAAACTGGAACTCAGCTACTACCTCTCGGATGTAGATATCGGCCAACTTCTCGACCGAGATGCTCTCCTGGATCGGTATAAAATGGGCACTCTTGGTCACCCGATCCACGATGACCCAAATCGAATCCACTCCCCGTGTAGTCCTGGGAAGCTTGGTGATGAAATCCATAGTAATATCTTCCCATTTCCACATGGGAATGTCTAGCGGCTGTATCTTGTCGTCTGCCCTCTGGGGCTCGTCCTTGTTCTTCCTGCAGGTCAAGCATCGCTCTACGTACCAAGCGACGTCCCGCTTCATCCAGGGCCACCAATAGTCGGGTCGAAGATCCCTGTACATCTTCGTCGCCCCGGGATGAATCGAGAATCGGTATTTGTGGGCCTCCTCCATCAGAACCTGGCGCACACCCCCATGATAGGGAACCCACACCCTTCGGTGTAGCGTCAATAACCCACGGCTATCATAGTCGAAGGAGGAAATCTGTCCCACAATACGCTCGCTCTTCCAATGTTCCTCCTTGATAGCCTCCTGATGGGCCTCTCGGATATGCTCCAAAAGATGTCTCTGATCGGCACTGCCTTGCGGCTAAGCGTGTCGGCCATGACATTGGCCTTCCGCGGGTGGTAAAGGATCTCGCAATCGTAATCCTTCACGACATCTAACCACCGACACTGCCTCATGTTCAGATTCGGCTGAACCATGAGGCACCTCAAACTCTTGTGGTCCGTGTAGATGGTACATCAGACCCCATAAAGGTAGTGTCGCCAAATCTTGAGGGCGAAGACGACCGCCCCCGACTCCAAATCATGCGTCGGGTAGTTCGCTTCATGAGGCTTCAGCTGCCTCGAAGCGTAAGCGATAACGTGCCCTCTCTGCATCAATACCACAAAATCCTCCACGCCCTCGGGCAGGGCGGGAATCGGTGCCTTGCATAGTATCTGTCTCAGCATCTCAAATGCTGCCTGCTGCTCAGGCCCCCAGCGAAAAACAACGACATTCTTCGTCAGTCGGGTCAAGGGTACGACTATTTTGGAGAAGTCGTGAATGAATCTCTGATAATAGCCTGCCAGTCCCATCTCATCACGACCTTCACTTTGGCCGGTTAAACCAATATCCCGTTCTGGTTGACAATGTGTCCAAGAAATTGCACCTCGCGCAACCAGAACTCGCACTTGGAGAACTTGGCGTACAAGCTCTCCGTGCTCAGGGTATCCAACACCTCTCGCAAGTGCTCCTCATGCTGCTCCTGTGTCTTGGAGTAAACCAAGATGTCATTAATGAAAACTATCACAGACCGATCTAGCATCGGTCTGTACACGCGGTTCATGAGGTCCATGAACGCGGCAGGAGCATTGGTGAGCCCGAAAGGTATCACCACGAACTCATAATGGCCATACCGAGTCCGAAAAGCAGTCTTCTGTACATCCTCTTCTCTTACCCTCATCTGGTGGTATCCTGACCGCAAGTCTATCTTGGAAAACCAAGACGCTCCCTGAAGCTGGTCAAACAAATCATCTATCCTCGGAAGTGTGTAACGGTTCTTCACCGTTACCTTGTTCGTCTCCCGGTAATCTATGCACATGTGATGCGACCCGTCCTTCTTGACAAACAGGATCGGGGCTCCCTAAGGCGAACTACTCGGCCTGATAAATCCCTTGTCTAATAGATCCTGCAACTGTGTAGACAAATCCTGCATGTCGGGAGGAGCCAACCGATATGGTGCCTTAGCTATCGGAGCCGCACCAGGGACTAGGTCGATCCTGAACTCCACCTGTCGCTCCGAAGGTATCCCAGGCAGCTCCTCTGCGAATACATCTGCGTAATCTCGTACCACCGGAACATCGCTCACCATCGTTTTGCCCGCCTCCCGGGTATCCATAACATAGGCGACATACCCAGCGCAGCCCTACTGAAGATAGCGCCTAGCCCTCGTTGCTGAACATAATGTTGGTCCGTGATGTGACATCTCGCCCTGAATCACCAGCTCTCCCCCACTCGGGGTCCTGATCCAAACCAACTGCTGCGTGCAGTCCATCACTGCCCCGTTGGGTCTCAACCAATCCATGCCTATAATCACCATGTTCCGACGCAGCAGAATGGGAACCAAGTCTACCAGGTAGTGCTCCTCGAATAACCTCGGAACACAATCTCTGAAAACCGATGATGCTCACACTGATCGATCATTCGCAATCTCAACCTCTAGACGACAATCCAACATGCCTGAAGACTGAGGGAACCTCTTTCTAAGCGCAAGAGAGACAAATGATCGGGTAGCACCCTAGTCGAACAACACCTGAACGGGGATACTGTTCACATGGAACGATCCTAAACAACATACAACATAACGTATAAATATTGTAAACAACATATAATAGAAGCAAGGGAGAAGAATCATACCCGTCACCACATCGGGTGCGGCGGGTGCATCCTCGGTAGTCAGCTGGAAGGCCCAGCTCTTCACCACTGGAGCCTCTGAGTTGCCCTGCCGGCCATCAGTAATCCGCAGGGTCGCTGGAGCTGGTGCCGCCACTGGCGCTGCTGCAGTCAATCTCAGGCAATCGGCCATTTTATGGCGGGTTATCTACAGAAAAGTCCCAAACTTTTTTCAAAAGTTTGAATAAAGTCCTAAAAGTTTTTTTTTGAATCGAAAAGTCATAATATTTTGATTTTTTTTTGCCTAAATTAACGAAAAAGTCATGTTTTATATTTGAACAGCAAATGATAGATTATATGATTTTTTCAAAATATTGGGACTTTTCTGTTCAAAATTTTTTTTAGGACTTTGTTGAAACTTTTGAAAAATGTTTGGGACTTTTCTGTATATAACCCTTTTATAGCCCTTCTGATTTCAATGAAAGCAAATCAGGCCTGATCTCTGGAATGTGGGAGTGGCGGCAGTACAATCCTTGCCAAAGTGTCCAACCTTGCCGCACTTATTGTTGAGAGAAAAACTTAGAGACACACTTGAACAAATGTTAGAACAAGTAGATTGCGAAATAGTTAATCTCGAAGGATCTAAAAGCTCAACAATAATATTAATAAGTTAGAGTTAGATAGTTAGAGAGTTAGAGAGTTAGTTGCGGAAAAGTAAAGAAATGGAAATGAAAACAATTGTTATATCAAGTATACACATAAGTTGATTCATAACAAGGAATGCATTCAAACCAAGTTAATAAGGAAGATCAAACTTAGTGATTAAGTCACATAAGACTTGCTCCGAAGAGAGGTTATGATCAGTTGTATTCTAGTAAGATTTGAGAGTAAGAAGGGATGAGTGATTAGATAGAGAGATAGAAAGGATAACTTCAGAGATGTGTATTCAGAATAGATAGATGCGTAATGAATACAAGAGAATGAGCTCTATTTATAGAGACTCACGAAGTACACTAGATTACATCTCTAAGAGTAGCCATGCAAGGCATACTGGACAATAGAGAGTATTACAATAAAAGACAAGTAAAGTAATCTAGTAAAGAGACTACGGTAGGTAGAGACTCCGGATGCGGTTGCTGATGAAGGAGCTTGACTGCGGGTGCTTGTCGTCTGTGGTAGCTGAAGTTCAAGAGGGTCACTTTTTATGATTCAACAATTTCCCCCTAAGTGACCTCTTTAACTTTTGTTCAGCTATCAAGTTTAAGAAACTTGATCAGGATCTACCAAAACTTCCTGATGTTTCCCAACCAGATGATTCTCTTTAAAATCTCGAACTTGACTTCTGCAGTAGTGTGCTTCGATTTTTCAACTGCGGTTCGACAAATATCAAGTTGCTTCCTGTTGAGGCGATGCATGGTAGTCATAGGAATGAAGTATTTGACATTATCGATCTTCCTTTTGAAAATGACTCCAAGTTCAGGAAAGTTGGTTACACCTAAGGATCTTTCTTGATAGCCTTCGGTAGGCATTGGTGCAGGATCGAGTGGTGGCAGATCAAATTTCTTGACAATGGTGGGGTAGATGTCTTCATCGATTTTAGCAAAATCGCAAACAGTTTCCTTCAAGAAAATATTAGCCCTTTCAAGCGCAATCTTCATCTTCGGGTGCTTCTCCGACTTGTTTTGGAACACCTTTGCAATGAGAAAGACTTCTTCCGGATTCATACAGGGGAAGTAAGCTTGGGTGCGGACATAGTCGTGTCCCCTTCTAGTGAGGGTGTACTGGATGAAGTCAACCTTCCTGAACTTCCGAATCTTGTAGTTCTTGACTGCGGATGGTCTATCGTTAGACCATATTCTCTCAATGGGAGAGGCATGCTTAGCATAAAAAAGACTAAGTCTCTCAAATTCCATTGGCAGTCTTTTGTGGTCTGGAAGGCTGCGGTCGAACTGCTCAAACACTGTGAAGTATTTGGCATTAGGGGAGATTGGAACATCCCAGTAGCCATCCGAAGGGGGTTCAGCATAGGTGAGGTGAGGTCTGTAATCGTCATCCAACAGTCTGCGGTGAGGATTGATCCAAGAGTTTATCAACGATTCATCCATGATGGTATCAAAACCGCACTCTCACCATATGAGCTCCGCAAGTTTAGCTGCCTTCCAATCTTTTTCCTTTAGGTGGTGGCAAGAGAGTCGTTTGAGCTTGGAGAGGACATGTACTCCACCAGATTTTTGAAGTGAGGGGGAGTCTCTGGTTTCTCAGGATTGATCTCCTCTTGTGGTGGAGTGTTATGAGGCGGGGTATGATGAGATGGTTGCGGTGTAGGGATTTTTTCTGTAATGATGGGGGAAATTTGATGTTGTGAGATAGAGTGATTGGAGTGATGGACTTCTTCTTCACTTACCCTTCTTGAGGAATGCAACCCAGGAGCTTCTTCAAGCCACTTTCGAAGGCCATCAACTTTCGCAAAAACTTCTTGAAATTGAGCTTTAAGGGCATCGACCAACTGTTGATTATTGGGAATGGTGGAGTTGAAGAGCAGTCTATGAATTTCCTTAGTGAGCTGAAGAATCTCGGGACCATTGAAATTTGAGGATAAGGATCGTTGCAGGCGGTTGATTGTGGCTTGAAGAACTGAGATAGTGGACTCATACGCAGTGTGAGTCTCAGCTATCAGTTTTTGAGACTGTGTGGCTTGATCCGCAATGGCTGCTTGGAGATCTTTCTTGATTGCGGTCACCTCAGAGATGAGGCATTCCGCAGCAGCCATGAAGTCCTTGTGATCTGCCTGTCGATTGTTGCCAAGGGACCGGATTCCCATTTCAACTTTGAGAGAAATTCTCTCAACAGCCAATCGCTCATGCGTTTCCCAGAGCTCTATCCGTTCGATCAATGACTGCGGTCCAGGGGTGTCTTCTGGTTGCGGTTGAGTTGGCTTTACCGCAGCTAGAATTTGATCAACTTTTGCTTGTAAGCTCAAAAATTCTTTTCTTGTGACAGCATTCTTCTTCTTTTTCTTCTTCTCTTTGGGTTTTGAAGTTGAATGGTGAGAGCCACTAGATTCCTCTTCTTCATCGAACATCATAAGGTCATCATCAGAAGGACTGGGCTTTTATACCTCTTGAATGTCATCATCATCAAAACCGAAGGTGGGAGCAGAACTGACTTCTATTGCGGTTCCTTCGTCTTGTGATTCACGAACTGTTGGAGTTGGAATTGGATTTGGAGTTGGAGTTGGAGTTGGAGTTACTCTGGAGGGGCCTACACCTGCACCAGTTGCTTGAGCTTTGAGGATTGTCTCAGCCATCTCGGTCATCCAATCTTGAACCTTTAGAATGGTGGCTACGGTATTGGCATTATTGATTGCATCTGCCCCATATTTAGCCACTGACTGGATTTCTTGTTCCTTTTGTTGTTGTTGCTTGATCTGTTGTTCCTTGCGTGCTTGGAATGCCCTCCTGAAAGCGGCATATTTCTTGATTTCTGACTCAGTTACCGGAGTGTAGCGTAACCATGATTCGTTTGATTCATCCCCGTCAAATACTTGGAATCGCACCGAAGTGTCCTTCGGGTTCACGGATCCTTGCACATTTGTGCCCACCGTGCCTAAACCACCTGATGCGGACGTAAGCAAAGTTGGATTTCCTGAGATTCCTTGGTCTCCTTGAACCGTAGTCAAGTTTGGCCTCGGCTCAGTTCTGGCTAGGGCGGAAGAAGTGACCTGCGGTTGGGGAGGTGTTTTGAAGTGTTTGGGTTACGTTCAAGAGGATGGAGTGCAACCCCTCAGAAGAAAAGAAATGCAGTCGGGAAGCCCTGGAGACCTTAGGGCGTGCACCAGTGTCATCCTCGTGGGAGTGAACTGGGGGGAGTCTCCACGATGTGGTGAATCAGACTCACTTTATGAGTCTGATTGGAAAAGGATAGTGGTATTGAATGGGTTTGCAGCCACCCCAAGGACTACCAGAGCCTTTTGAGAGGCTTCAGTATTGGTCCGGTCACGCATTTGGCCAGAGGTATTGGTTTTCCTTTTCTTAAGGATGGCAATTGGTTGCGGATCCTCATCAGAATCACTATCAGGTGTGGGTGCGGTTGGTGTGATTTTACGTTTCTTGGTGGGTACGGTTGGTTTGGGAGCATCCTTCTTGGGAGTTCTTTGTTTGTTCTTGGAGGCCAATTGCTTTCTTCTTTGAGAAAGATTGGAGAGAGTAGTGGAAGAAGGGACTGCGGTACCTTCAGGGTTAATGATTGCGGATGGATTTTAAAGAGGCGGGGTAGGAAGGTATGGGGCAATACCTTCCGTAGCCTCAATATGATCTCAGACATCAGCAGTCTCAAGACTAAGAGTGGAAAGAATGTGGGTAGGAAGTCTTCGAATTGGTCCAAAAATAGATTGATCAGATGAGGGATTGTACCTTTTGAGATCCTTGGTGACAAAGAAATTAATGTCACTGCCCATGTTGATCCCTGCATCCGCATGGAGGTCCGAAATGCAGAGGGACCAGAACCTTGCGAAAGTGAGTTCGGTTGGGTTCTCCCTTGGGCTCTCCTTGGGAATGTATTGAAGAAAGTCGTCCCATAGGATCTGCCCGTAGTTCACGTCATAACCTATGAAGATACTCCACACCAGCTCCAGAAGTTTGAGTCCCATATTATCAGTGCCTCCGGTTCTGCCGGATATACTGCGGATGACGAAGTGGCAAACAAATTGCCAGACCGCAGGCAGTTGGTTTTTCTTGAATTCCCCAATTCCTTTAATCTTCTTCTGATATCCCATTTGGTAAAGTGCAGAAGTAATGTCCGCCATGGATGGGGTGAAAATCTTGATGGAAGTATGAACAAGGAGGTTAATGGCAGAAAGAAACTTTTCTTTGGACAGAATGACCAAAGAATCGTTAACCAGGTTAAGATGAACTTCTTGTGGGTTTTCGAGTAGGCGATAGGCTGAGAAAGCACATTTTAATAGGGTTGAGATTGGGACAACGTCTGTGAAAGCATAGAAGGGGCCAAACAGGGGGTGATTCTTCAGAAACTTGATCATCAGCTTGATCGGAGCATTGTAGGATGAATGATCTTCGAACACTGCTCTGAAGTTGCTTGAAGCAATCGTGGGAGAGTGTGAACCAGTAGGGTTCACTGATCCAGATGCCTTGGATTGTTTCTTGGATACACCAGATTTCACCATTGTAGGAGCTTGAGAGAAAGAGTAGAAAACAGAGTGCTTGAAGGAATTTGAGAGGGAAGATTCAATGTTCAGAGAGCGTAAAGGGTTTAAATAGGGATGAATTGGAACAGTAACTGTTTTTACCCTAGGTAAAAAGAAAGGATAAGGTAAAAGGTCGTTTGGGGGCAATCTTTTGAATTGGAAATTAAATCTCAGCCACATAATATGAAACGGTTTAAAAAAGTTTTTGAGATTTTACCAAAAAGGGATTTGCATTTAATGAAAAGTCAGACGTACATCATCACGTCAGGTGATCGTGTGGTGAGGGGAAAAGAAGTTGTAACGGATGGGACGTGCTGGGTAAGAGGAAAAGACAGATTAAGGATGTGTTTATGGAAAAACGTTCTTTTTGTCATCATACCTAAAATAGGTCTGACACAAGGTTTATTCAAAAAGAGAATGAGACAGTTTCTCAAGGAATGTTTTTTATTTAATGTTTTATTTAATGAAGGATCATTTAATAGCACACCATGATTCAAGGGTTGATGAAATAGTTGAGAAATTATCAATGTGATTGCGGATGGAAACTTCATTGCGGATGGATCCTTTGCTATTGCGGATGAGTAGATGTCATTGCGGATGAACCGATGTCATTGTGGATGAACAAATGAATGTCTGCAGTATAGGAACTGAGGAGAGCACTTGTAAAAAAAATTAGTAATAACAAACAATAAGGACCCATGAAAGATAAGTATGATATATGGTTGCGGTGCATAGACTGTGGTACCAAAACCATCTATCATAAGTAACTTTCAGTTAGAACCGCAACGGAGACCAAGGACGGTCCGCGGTATCTATCAATTCAAAAAGAATTGCGGGTCTGGATTCATCATTCCTAACATTTGCAAGAAGGTGTTAAGTTTTTTGGAGTCGAGCGCTTTTGTGAACACATCAGCAATCTCTTCATGAGTATGGTTGCGGCCACATATTCAGCTTCTGCGGTAGACAGAGATACACAACTTTGTTTCCTTGATGACCAGCTGACGAGTCTTCCACCCAGAAATTGACATCCACCTGAAGTGCTTTTTCGATCTAGTATGCATCCGGCGTGATCCGCATCTGTGAATGCTTGAAGGCTGAAATCATTGCCTGCGGGGTACCATAATCCAAGAGACTTGCTTCCTTTCAGGTATCGTAGTATCTATTTGGCTGCGGTCATATGTGACACTTTTGGGTCAGCCTGATACCTTGCGCATACACCTGTTGCAAAGACAATGTATGGCCTGCTTGCAGTGAGGTACATCAAAGAGTCTATGATACCTCTATAAGTCTTGTGATCCACAGATTCGTCTGAGGGATCAGCAGAGATCTTATATCCGAAGGCCATGGGGACCTTAGCCGAAGAATAGTTGTCCATAGAATATTTCTTTAACAGTTCAGTGGTGTATTTCTCTTGATGAATGAATATCCCTTGCGGAACTTGTTTCACTTGAAGTCCTAGAAAGAAGTTAATCTCTCTATTCATGCTCATTTTGAACTTGTTGGTCATGAGCTTAAAAAATTCATCCACCATTCCTTGATCAGTCGATCCGAAGATGATATCATCCACATATATTTGTACAAGAATAAGGTGGTCACCATTTGCTTTTCTAAATAAAGTGGGATCAATCACTCCTATTTTGTATCCGGACGAGACAAGAAATTCAGAGAGAGTCTCGTACCATGCTCGTGGGGCTTGCTTCAGACCGTAGACTGCTTTTTCAAGTTTGTAGCAGTGGTCTGGGAATTCAATACTTTCAAAGCCTGGAGGTTGCTGAAGATAAACCTCTTCTTTTAATTCCCCATTGAGAAATGCACTCTTAATGTCCATTTGGTGTACCTTGACGTTTTTGTGGGCTGCGTATGCTAAGAAGATTCAGATGTGTAACATCCCAAAAATACCAACTTGAAATTTCATTTTTAAATTAGGTTAATACATAAAACATCGTTATAAAACGTTCGTAACAAAATATTCAGAGTACATCCCAGAAAATCCACAGTGCGGAAAACATGAGAGTGTGTGATATGCAGCTACCGCGCCGACTCCTGTGCCCTAGCTGAAGAGGTACCTGAAAACAAAACTATAAAACGTAAGCATGAAGCTTAGTGAGTTCCCCCATAATGCCACATACCATGCAATCATATAATGAACAGCTAAGAGATACGGGCCTCGCCCACATCCATAGAGATACGGGCCTCGCCCACACTCTACTAGCTAGGAGATACGGGCCTCGCCGACACTCTATTTTCTGAGAGATACGGGCCTCGCCCACACTCTACTTTCTGAGAGATACGGGCCTCGCCCACGCTCTGCTATCCATGGAGATACGGGCCTCGCCCACACTCCGCTACTAAACCATAACATACAAGTATCACACAGACAACAAGTATAAGCAATTCTATCATACTGGCATATATCACAATCAAACTCAGCTATGAGATACGGGCTCCGCCCACACTCCGATACTAACATATCGTCTATACGGGCCGGCCTTGGTACCTTAGACCCGTCCCTACTGGAAGGAAACTCACCTCGAGAGTAGCTGCCGAAAACCTGCTCAGACTACGTCTGGCTGCCGCACCGGTAATCCCTCCGGCTATAAATCCGTAAACATGGATTAGGTACTCATAAATACCCCTAAGGTCAAATGACCGGTCAAAGTCAACTCCTTGGTCAAAGTCAACCTTCTGATTGACTGGACTCGCCGAGTCCATATGGCGACTCGCCGAGTCCTTCTATGTCTAGCCCGACTCTGACTCATCGGGTCCCTGTTCCCACTCACTGAGTCAGCCTGACTCGCTAGACGGGGACAACTAACAATCCCGCGACTGGACTCGCCGAGTCCAAGGGGGTGACTCGCCGAGTCCGACGAACAGATCTCACAAATCGCTCCAATCTTCCATCAGAACATCAACCTTGGAGATTTGGAGATTCTGGGACTATAGCTACACGTTAAATTGCTAATTCCACGTGCGACTACGGAGGGTTGGACCTCCTACACTTAAACCCTTCTTATCCTAGTGACTGATCATATCACTCGCCGAGTTGGAAGAACAACTCGTCGAGTTCAAGGCTATATTCAAGGGACTCGCCGAGTTTGAAGAACGACTCGCCGAGTACCAGGCAATCTTCATAGGACTCGCCGAGTTGTTTATCCAACTCGCCGAGTCTAAGGCCATCTTCATGGAACTCGCCGAGTGCACTTTGGCACTCGCCGAGTACCCTTCGACTCTTCACCAATTCTGGCCAAAACTGAGACATGCAATGGTTCCAAACCATAAATCTAAGCTCCTAGGGCATAAACACACAGAGTTTGGGAGGTTTAAGGTCTTGAAATCCACATATAAGGGACAAAAAGGGAATCTATTATACTAAGGATTAAGAAGGAGCTTTCTTACCTGGTTAGGAGCTTCTCCCAGGGTAGATTTCGGATCTACCACACTTCCTTGTACCCTCCAACTTCCTCCTTCTTCTCTTAAGCTTCAAACTTCCTTCACCAAGCCAAAATCACTCTCAAGGATCAAAATGGGCTAGGGTTTCGCTCTCCAGTTCTTCTGGAAGAGAATGGGACGAAATGGGTGTTTTAGAATGGGTAAAATAGGGTGCAATGTCTGAAAATAGAGTTTCATCCAGACAGGTGGACTCGCCGAGTCCATGCATCGACTCGCCGAGTTCACCGCTCAAATCCCGTGTCCACCCTGCTGCTACTCGGCGAGTCGGGACGCAGACTCGCCGAGTTCGTGGCAAAATTAAGATAAAAACTTTAATAAAATCATACCATGAACCCGGTGTTACAAGATGGCTTCCATTCGTGCCACCGGAGCATACGTTTCATCATAGTCAACACCTTCAAGTTGACTGTAGCCCGTTGCAACTAGCCTTGCCTTGTTTCTGACTACCGCACCAGATTCATCCAGCTTGTTTTTCAATACCCATCTAGTACCAACAATGGTGTGACCGTGTGGCTTCGGGATGAGCTTCCACACTTTGTTTCTTTTGAATTCTTCTATCTCTTCTTGCATTGCGGATATCGAATCAGGTTCTAGTAATGCTTCTTTGATCGTTCGGGGCTCGACTGAGGACATAAATGCTGCGTAGTGACAATGATCAGATAAGTCCTTGGAAGATCGAGTCTGGATACCTGCGGATGGATTGCCAATGATTTGACCTGGTGGGTGGTCCTTCGTCCATACGTGTAGACGGGGTTGTAGATGATCAACAGCTACGGTAGAGGGGATGTCTTTGATATAAGCAGACTCTGCGGTTGGAGATGGCAGTTCCCCCTGGACTTGAGAACATCCTACGGAATCATCTTGGTTTGTTGGAACGAGAATGGAATTTTCTTGAGCAGTTGGGAGAGGTTCCCCCTGGACTGCGGATGGGAGTTCCTCTGGAACCTGAGAAGGTTCCCCCTGGACTGCGGATGGGAGAGTGATAATCCTTGAATCGGTTCTTGTGTCAATGTTCTCTATGAGTTCATCATCTGAATCCGAAGATACGTTAGATGGTAATGATTCTCTGCGGATAGGAACTTGAGCAGCATCAAGTACTTGGAACCTCGACGGTTGTTGCTTGATCCGGAGTAGAGCTTTCCCCCTCAACCGGATAGGTGGAAGTATTGAGAGATGCTACTTCGGATAGTGATGGACCAGAAACATCAGCGTGTTGTTGTTGAGCTGCAGGTGACACAAGAACTTCGGATAGTTTCGCTGTTTCAACAGGGTCGAAAAGATCGTCATAATTGACTTCAACTAGATTTAAAGGACCTGAAGAGGCAGGAATATCACCTTCCATGATTGCGGTGGTTTCAGTGGATGGAGGGGCGTTGCGGATGTGAGAATCATCAAATTTCACATCGAAGCTTTCAATGATTAGCCTTGTACGTCTGATGAAGACCCTGTAAGCAACTTTATTAGTGGAATAGCCAAGGAAGATGCCTTCATCAGACTTCGGTGCAAACTTGTTAAGCTGATCTCGGTTGTTGATCACGAAACATCTACACCCAAAGATATGAAAGAAGCGAACATTTGGCTCGCGGTTGTTAAGGCCCTCATACGGTGTTTTATTGAGGCGTTTGCACATAATGCTTCGGTTTTGTACAAAGCATGCGGTTGCTACAGCTTCATCCCAGAAGTAGAGAGGAAGGTGTGCGAAGTTGTGCATGGATCTGGCTGCTTCTACTAGTGTGCGGTTCCTTCTCTCTTGTACTCCATTTTGCTGTGGTGTATAAGGAGCTGAGAAGTTGTGAGTGATGCCTTTGGAAACCAAAAAACTGTTGAGGAGATGATTAGTAAACTCGGTTCCATTATCACTGCGGATACGTCTTACGGGCAGCTTTATCTGAAGTTCTATTTCCTTGATGAAATTGATGAGAATCTGCGGTGTTTCTGACTTGAGTCTGAGGAAGAAAACCCATGTGACACGTGTGAAGTCATCTACTATAACCAGTATGTATTTCTTGTGATTGAGACTGGCTACGGTGGATGAACCGCAAAGATCAATGTGTAAGAGCTCTAGTGGTTCAGAGATTGAAGAATCAATCACCATGGGGTGACTTTTTTTGGATTGCTTTCCACATTCACAAGACGGACAGAGAGTATCGTTGCTGAATTTGAGAATAGGGAGACCTCTGACTAGTTCTCCGGTGACCAAATTGTAGATGTACCTGAAGTTGAGATGAGCTAGCTTGCGGTGCCATAGCCAGCTGACTTCAGATACGACTTTGGATAGGAAGCACAACTGTGGTCTACCAACGATCAGAGAGACATCCAAAGGATACATGGTACCTTCGGATCGGGATTTGATCAGACACGTGTTCCTATCACTTGTCATTACATAGCAAAATTGATCATCAAATTCAACTCGATGTCCTGCCTTACATAGTTGGCCAACACTGATGAGATTGTGTTTAAGGCTTTCTACATAAGCAACCTTCTGAATAGAAAAGTTCCCCGTAGTGAGAACACCGTAACCTCGGATGACTCCATTCGCATTGTTGCCGAATGTGACATTTCCACCATTGTATATTGGCCTGAAATCCCGAAGGTATTCTAACCTTCCGGTCATGTGCAAGGAGCAGGCACTGGCAATTAACCATTCATCTTCTTGTTCCTCCTTGCACAATGCCTGAGAATTACACGGTTAGTTTAGGCATCCAAACTAGTTTGGAGCCTGAGACAACATATGAGTTTCTGAATGATGCATGGACCGAGGTTGCAGGGACGGGTCTCTTGTCAACTTTTAATCCTAGTCCTGGGTGTTTGTGCAGATTTGGAGTGTTGTGAGTTTTTGAAAAAGTATGAGGTTTCTGACTCCGACTAGATTTGACATAGGATGAACCCTTCTTACAACTACACTGACATTTACAAAAAGAGATTTTGTCTTTTGATATGACATAATGCTTGGTCAGCGGTCTAAAGGATGAATTGGACTTGTTACCGGTCCGAGGTTGGTAATCCCTGACATGAGTGTTGTTGGGTGTTGAAAAAGTTTGTTTTTGAAAAGGTTTAGCACGTGTAGGTCTTTGAGTTCTTTTTGGTGGAGTTGGTAGAATACCCTTCCACTTTTTGAAATTTTGACGTGACTTTAAAAGTGTTGGAGTGGGTAAGATACCCTTCCATTTTGGATCATATGAGGAATAGACTTGAAAACCATTGTTTTGAAAAGACTTTACACATTTTTTATTTTTGTCAGATGAATTAGGAATGACTGATGAAACTTGACATTCCTTTTTGTGTGTTTTCTTGATAGGAGAGTTTTTTGAAAAGTAGTGTGAGAAAACAAATTTTTCTGGACTTTTGGATTTTGGAAATCTGACATGCTTCTTGTTTTTCGAAAAAAGTTGTCTATTTGTGCCACGGGATCAAATTTCTTCTTTGAAAGCCTCTTTAGCTAAGGATTTTGGTGAACCGCAGTCTCTGTTGTTCAACTGCGGTTTCCTAGAACCCTTTGAAAATTTGTGAAAATGAGGGCTTGAGTCATCAGAACTTGAGGATTCAGGGATTTGAGAGCATTGACCCACTTCAAAGTTTTCTATGGGTAATTCGTGATGAATTGTCTGAAGAGTGGCAGAACTTTTGTTCGAAGACTGCGGTAGGGATGACTTGACTATTGCAGAGTAAGTCTTAGTTGGGACTGCAGTGGGACTTTTGTGGGACTTTTGGCTACAGTGAGAAACACTGCGGTCTGAGGGTAGAGATGGAAAGTCTTTCGCGACTTCTGGGCCCTCAATGACAATTTCTTCATCAACTACGGATGAGGTTTGAGAATTTGGGTAAATGGTGCCACAGATAGGAATTTGATCACATGTGTGACCCGAAACCTCAGGCACAATTTCCTCAATGACACAATTATTGCTTAGAATATGCATTCTACCGAAGTGAGTTTTCATATCTTCGGGAAAGGTCTAGTCATTGACTGGGAAATGAAATTCTCGGTCTGGAGGGACATACAGTCTGTCTTTGTTGAACCGGGGTGAGGAATCCATTGCGGTAGGATATCCATTTGACCAACCCCAATTGTATGTATTGTCCACGGTTCCATTGTTTACCAAATTTTCAATAGCTTCACTTTCATTAAACAATTTTTCGATTAAGAGATTTAAGCGTACAATTTCACTCTGAGCTAAATCTCTCTGGTTCAAAGCTATCTCTAATTGGGTTTCACTCAACATTCTTGCATCTTTTTCTAACTCTAAGTCCTTCTCTAACATAGCCATTTTGAGTCTTTTGTTATCCAGTCGTCCTCTCACGTGGAACATCTCTTGGGACGCAATGTTCTTCTCATCTAAGGCTTTGTTATAGTCTGTAAGGACGGCAGCACAAGTGTCATTAAGATCATCTATGTAGGGTTGACAGTCATGCATGCTATAGTTTAGAGTTTGGATCATAAGTTTTACCTGTTCAACGATGCTTAGAGTTCCATCCTTTGCCATGTAGCAGTAGTTGTTGTCCAGCTTTGTAGACCCATCATCATCTGCAGTTGCCAGCATGCAAATTTTCCCTTTTCCTTTGATGCTGCTGATAGCTTCATCTTCGTCACCGGATAACCAAACTTGATGGTCTCTTTTGACATGGGCTACGTATGCCCTTGCCTTTTCCTTATCTTCCAACTCTTGAGCCATTCTAAGGTAGAATGCTCTGTCTTTTACTACATTGGCCTTACAATCTCTTGCAAAATGATTCTCTTTGTTGCATTTGTGACAAATTACAACATCAGTCTTGTCTTCTGAGGGAGTACCGGAGTCAGTGGTTTGAGTAGACTGCGGTACCTCCTTTGGTTGATTATTTTGAGATTGCGGTGGTGGATGAGAACTTTTGGGATATCGAGGATGGTTATTCTGGGAACTGAAGTTTCGGTTGAATGGAGGTTTGTTGAACTGTTGATTCTTGCGGAAGGAAGGAGGTGGTAGACGGTTGAACTGTTGGCTAACCAGAGCAATAGCCTTCTGAAATTCTTCTTCATCGTCATACTCTGAGTCAGCTTCGTATGACTGCGGTGGAGTGTCATACGAGGGAGAGTAGGGTTGATTGAGTGGGGCTTGTGCTATGAGAGCAAGTGGTCCTCCGAAGTTAGCACAGTCTTTGAGTACGGTGGATTCTTGTGCTTGCAGTTCTCCATTGAGCTTGTAAAGTGACAAAGAATGAATCTTTATATCGCATTGGACTATCATCTTAGCCGTAGTCCAATGTCTTCCCAAACCATTAAGAAACTGAAGATTTGTTTCATGGTTACTGCGGATGGTGCCCGCATTGGATAACTTGTTGACTATCAGGTTGAACCTTTTGAAGGAGTCTTCCAAGCTTTCGCCGGTATGAGCTTTGAAGTTGTTGAACTCATTGAGTGCGCTAGTAAGCTTCTTGTCTTGTGCTTGTTCTGAGCCTTCGTACAAATTCTTGAGAACTTCCCAGATCTCTTTTGCTGATTTGCAATTTATGATGATATCGAAGTTGTCAGGAGCAACTCCACAGGAGATTTCATAAAAAGCAACATCATCATTTTCCATTTTATCGAGATCATCCTTGGTGAGACGGCTCATGACTGGTTGGCCTCCTCCTAGTCTGGTTGTAGCTCCGTCAGTTTGGACTGGTGTAAGGACTGGGACATGTGGTCCTTCTTCTACGGATCGCCATACATCTCTACCAAGTCTCCTTAAGTATCTTTCCATTCTTTGTGACCAGTGATGATATTCATTTGCTACCAGTATTAGGGCTCGATTAGAACCACCAACACTGTTGGAAACATTCAGAGATAACGATTGTGCCATATTTTTGAAGTTTTTTTTAATAGATGAGCTTCAGTGGTATAGAAGGCCCTTTGAAAATCAGAGTTCTGTTTTCAAAAAGCAACCACTATGGCTCCGATACCAATTGTTGAGAGAAAAACTTAGAGACACACTTGAACAAACGTTAGAACAAGTAGATTGCAGAATAGTTAATCTCGAAGGATCTAAAAGCTCAACAATAATATTAATAAGTTAGAGTTAGATAGTTAGAGAGTTACTTGCGGAAAAGTAAAGAAATGGAAATGACAACAGTTGTTATATCAAGTATACACATAAGTTGATTCATAACAAGGAATGCATTCAAACCAAGTTAATAAGGAAGATCAAACTTAGTGATTAAGTCACAAAAGACTTGCTCCGAAGAGAGGTTATGATTAGTTGTATTCTAGTAAGATTTGAGAGTAAGAAGGGATGAGTAGTTAGATAGAGAGATAGAAAGGATAACTTCAGAGATGTGTATTCAGAATAGATAGATGCGTAATGAATACAAGAGAACGAGCTCTATTTATAGAGACTCATGAAGTACACTACATTACATCTCGAAGAGTAGCCATGCAAGGCATACTGGACAATAGAGAGTATTACAATAAAAGACAAGTAAAGTAATCTAGTAAAGAGACTGCGGTAGGTAGAGACTCCGGATGCGGTTGCTGATGAAGGAACTTGACTGCGGGTGCTTGTCGGCTGCGGTAGCTGAAGTTCAAGAGGGTCAGTTTTTATGATTCAACACTTATAGCATCCTGATGACCCTAGTCTACACACCCCCTCGTGCGGCTTTCCGCACTTCCCGCAACGGCTCCGGTCCTGATGGTCCTTCGACCTAACTTCGGATCCCTTGGGTTTCTTCCCCGAAACCCTAGTCTCCTGACCCTCCTCCGCTTTCCTCTTCCGGATGTGCTCCAAGGCAATCTCCCTCTTCCTCGCCCTTACGATCATAGAATCTAGGGTCGGGCAAGCTGAGTAGCTGACATGCGCCCGAATATCAGCTCGTAACATATCATGATAGCGGGTATTCCGCATCTCCTCGTCCCCCGCATACTGGGGCACCAACAATGCCCTATCCCGGAACTTGGCGGTAATCTCCGCCACTTACTCATTCGTCTGCCTCATATCGAGAAACTCCCTGGCCAGCTGCTGAAGCTCCACTGCTGGCGCGCACTCAGCCCTGAACCGGGCTACGAAATCCGACCAAGTCATAGCCTCAATAGCCGAGGCTCCCAGAGAGTCACCAACCGATTCCCACCAGTCTGTAGCCCTGTCCCTCAGGCATCCCGCAGCATTACGAACCTTCGACCCCTCAGGGCAGAAGCTCGTCAGCTGTACGGACTCCATGTATGCAATCCATCGTCTGGCGGCAATGAGGTCCTTGGCCCCATGGAAATCCGGCGGACTACTGCCCCTGAAGTCCTTGAAGGACACTGTGCATGACGCTGACTGACTGAACGTCATATCGCTCCTGAATGCCCTGAGGCGATCCTCCATCAGCGCTATGATCCCTTCCTTGATCGACCCGAAAATCACCAGGGTCGACTCAAGGATACCTCTCGTGATCTCAGACACGATGGACTCGCGAAGTCCCTCGTCCACTGGCTCGGAATCTGCCCCCGAGCCCGATCATGTACCGGATCCTGATCCTGAACCTCCTCCTCCATGACGTGTGATCATCAACATTCTGAAACATAACATATAACCGTCAAAATCATACATAAACCTCGGGAGGTATCATACACTCTACAAGTTTCCTTTTTCTATCTCGGCCCTCCTTGGTTCGAGTACGGATCCTCTGCTTTCAGTAGTACGGGCCTATACTACCTTCCACATATATCCGTACTTTCCTCAAGGATTGCTTCGACATCACCAAGTTCCTTCTACTACCGTTGCACTCTTTTCCAATCTCGTCTTAGGCTTACCAGTAGGGTAACACTCCGACCTACTCTCCCCCATGAGCTGCATAAGGAACCCCTGTTACATTCACCTAACTAGATTGCGAATACCATTACATATTACTAAGACCAGATAATTCTTGGAATGAAAGGTCCTACCCCACAACGGTTGGACTCAAACAAGAGCTACGCAGTAGGGCTAGACCTAACCTTCTAGAATTATTTCGTCCTCGCAATATGTAACTTAACGTATTCGTTTACTAGTTAGCTAAAGATAACTAGGATTCCCGAAGCACAAAGCAACAACATTCGGGCATTGAGTATCCAATCCAATCATAATCTACCCAAGATATCATATAACTGACTAACCACTAACATCTTATAGCTCAAAACACATACAACAGGCATATCAGGCGTCTTCCTAGATCCTTAGCCCTAATCTAGCATGCATTTTCATACATATACAGTAGGCATATAAGACATCCTTCCTCGATCCTCTAGCCGTAATCTAGCATGCAGTTCACATAATCATATCATAACATAACTTGTATGGGTATCTTGGGGAAAACTTACTTGAGCTCGGCCGATCGCGCACATCACACATCTTGTTCTTTTTTCAAAGTTCATTTTTCTCTTTTCAAACTCTTTTCATAAAAATGTTTTTCATTTTGAAAATTTTTATACCAAGTCCTCAGTTCGAGTTCAGACACACCAAGAGTGTATCCGAATTCCTCAAACTAAGGCTATGATACCAACTTGTAACATCCCAATTTTCGAGGCTAAAAATTTCATTTTTAATTAAGTAATCATATAAAATCATTTGTCAAACATTGCTAACATTATATTAATTCCTAAAACCATTACGTCGTGTCTCAAAAGCAGTAATAATAATAATAGTAATCAGAGTACAATCCCAGAAAGTCAATGCGGAAATCATGCGTGAGTGTGATGTGCCGCTACCGCGCCGGCTCCTTCCCCTTCGCTGAAGAGGTACCTGAAACAAAACTGAAAACTGTAAGCACGAAGCTTAGTGAGTTCCCCCATCATACCACATACCATATGATAGCATACTGTCAGACATATCTGGGTGCCCGACCTACCCTTCTGAGCATACCGCGGTGCTCAACCTACCCGTGTCAGACACACTGACGTGTCCGGCCTACCCCTCGGTCCTAACAACCAAACTTGGGGACTATTCCCCTCCTACTACCACTACCACATAAAATATATCATACTAGCACATAAACATCACAGGTAGTAGCACACATAGATGAATATCACAAAGACAATCATCCAACATAACTCCTACTGGTGGGTCGGCATTGTGGCCGTAGACCCACCGCTATTGGAAGGTAACGCACCTCGTAAAACTGAGTGTCGAATCTCACGGGACTCCCATCTATCATAATTATGATAATACTCAATCATAATCCATAACACTGCTCAGGGTAAAATGACCATTTTACCCCTTGGTCCAATTGGAACATACATAAGTCCCAATTCTAACTTATGAAGTCCAGCCCTCTTATGGCCTAAGAAGTGTTCCCTAAGCGCTCACTAATTGCCCAATTTCTGAATTGGGCCTTAACCCCCAAATGGGCCCAAAAGTTCAAGTCCTAATATAATGATTACAACGGGTCCAATTATGGCCCAATAGGCCCAATACTCTAATTTCAGATTCCCAAGTCCAGAATTATTCTTCACAGTGGGCCATGGGGCCTAAAAGTCCAGGCCCATTTCGTTAAGGTCCCAAAGCCTAAAACATTCATTCTGCATGCGTACGCGCGGTGTACTTGGCACATACGCCCAACGTACGTTGGCCTTGACCAGAACGAGGAGTTAACCCAGTACGCGCGACGTACCATGGAGTACGCCGAACGTACTGGCCAGCTTATTTGGGACTTCATTCATGACATAATCTGTTAAGTCTTTATGTCTAAAATGCAGATCCAGGTCCTTTAAGACCTCCTAACGATAAAGTCACAAACTTTATGTGCTTGCATGCAAGGTTGGGGTCAAATCATGATTTCGGTCCTTTTAACAAACTTTAAGACCCCATATCACTTGCATGGTTGTGGCTTCACAATCAAGGTCCGATTTTTATGGTTCTTAGTGCCTCTATGAGCCCAAAAGGACAACTATTATGGTCTGAAATCATTAAGATGCAAGAAGCCTCAACAATGGAGTCCAAAATTAAACATAAACACCCCCATAATTAAATCTAAGAACATAATGGCCAAGGTTGGAACTTGATACCTCAAAGTTCCTTTTTCTCTTTTCAAACTCTTTTCATAAAAATGTTTTTCTTTTTGAAAATTTTTATACCAAGTCCACAGTTCGAGTTTAGACACACCCGAGAGTGTATCCGAATCCCTCAAACTAAGGCTATGATACCAACTTGTAACATCCCAATTTTCGAGGCTGAAAATTTCATTTTTAATTAAGTAATCATATAAAATCATTTGTCAAACATTGCTAACATTATATTAATTCATAAAACTATTACGTCGTGTCTCAAAAGCATCTCATCGGATAGTAATAATAATAATAATAATTAGAGTACAATCCCAGAAACTCAATGCGGAAATCATGCGTGAGTGTGATGTACCGCTGCCGCGCCGACTCCTTCCCCTTCGCTGAAGAGGTACCTGAAACAAAACTGAAAAATGTAAGCACGAAGCTTAGTGAGTTCCCCCATCATACCACACACCATACTATAGCATACTGTCAGGCATATATGGGTGCCCGACCTACCCCGCTGAGCAAACCGGGGTGCTCAACCTACCTCTGTCAGACATACCGGGATGTCCGACCTACCCCTCGGTCCGAACAAGCGAACTTGGTGACTATTCCCCTCCTACTACCACTACCACATAAAACATATCATACTAGCACATAAACATCACAGGTAGTAGCACACATAGATGAATATCACAATGATAATCATCCAACATAACTCCTACTGGTCGGCCGACATTGTGGCCGTAGACCCACCGCCACTGGAAGGTAACTCACCTCGTAAAGTTGAGTGTCGAATCTCACGGGAAGTAACCTCTAACAACTACTCCGATGACTCCCAGCTATCATAATTATAATAATACTCAATCATAATCCATAACACTGCTCAGGGTAAAATGACCATTTTACCCCTTGGTCCAATTGGAACATACATAAGTCCCAATTCTAGCTTATGAAGTCCAGTCCTCTTATGTCCTAACAAGGGCTCCCTAAGGGCCCACTAATTGCCCAATTTCTGAATTGGGCCTTAACCCCCAAATGGGCCCAAAAGTTCAAGTCCTAATATAATGATTCCAAGGGGTCCAATTATGGCTCAATAGGCCCAATACTCTAATTTCAGATTCCCAAGTCCAGAATTATACTTCACAGTGGGCCACGGGGCCCAAAAGTCAAAGCCCATTTCCTTAAGTCCCTAAATCCCAAAACCTTCATTCTCAAGCGTACGCACGGCGTACTTGGCACGTACGCCCAAAGTACACTGGCCTTGACCAGAGCGGGGAGTTGACCCAGTACGCACGACGTACCACGGAGTACGCCTAGCATACTGGCCAACTTCTTTGGGACTTCATTCATGACTTAATCTATTAAGTCTTTACGTCCAAAATGCAGATCCAGGTCCTTTAAGACCTCCTAAACCATAAAGTCACAAACTTTATGTGCTTGCATGCAAGGTTGGGGTCGAAACATGATTTTGGTCCTTTTAACAAACTTTAAGACCCAATAAGACTTGCATGGTTGTGGCTTAACCATCAAGGTCCGATTTTTATGGTTCTTAGTGCCTCTAAGAGCCCAAAAGGACAGCTATTATGGTATGAAATCATTAAGATCCAAGAAGCCTCAACAATGGAGTCCAAAAGTAAACTTAAACACCCCCATACGCAAATCTAAGAACATAATGGCCAAGGTTGGAACTTGATATCTCAAATAAGTCAGAAATGGTGCTAATCTTCTGGATCTATAAGCTCTTGGTAGATCCTGGCTCCTTCTTTAAGTTCCTTTCTCTTCCAAGACACCAAACTACACCAAAATACTCTCAAATAACTCTCAAATCACAAGAACACACAAAAGTAGGCTAGGGTTTTTGTGGAGGCTGTATAAGGGTGAATGGAGGCTGTACAAACAGGAGTAATGTTCTTTATATAGGGAGTAAACCCTAAATTTTAGGGTTTAAGGAGCTGCATGTGTACGCTGGGCATACTCCTGGTATGCTGGGCATACGCACCTGGCCTCCGCGGTTCATTCTCACGAGTACGCTGGGCGTACATGGCTGTGTACGCCCCGCGTATGTAGCTTCCTCAGCCAACTAATAAGGCCCAAAGGTCGAAGCCCAAACCAAACCATTCCATTCTTCAATTTAAAATGATTAATAATACCTGGAGAATCTCGGATCCTACAACAACTCATATATCTCTGTTTCAAGAATATAAGATATTATGGTCTCATAATTACTCGTCTCAGAATTACTCGTGATATATTCCATGAAGTAATGCTCTGAGCGTGGGTTTATCCAATACTTAAATCTCCATTTCTAAGTACTCATGAACATTGTAGCAATACAATTGCTATCTCTAACTCTCTTAGACAATCTACAATCCACTTTGTGACAACCTTAATTCAATACTTACTTCCCAAAGTATGAGCAACTGTGGAATTTGAATAATTAAATTATTCGGGAAGTAAAACATGTGAAATGAAACACAAGAATAAATATTTGACAAAGGCAGTAAACAAACTCATAAATAATCTCTATTATTTAATCACCAAAAGTCAATTACATTTCTTTTGTTATAAGTTTCAAACTAATCATCTAGCTACTAAAACTAATATCATCTCTCAAACCAATGCACCTAGCATGTTGATTATGCTTAACCCTACTCATAGCCTTTGTCTAAGGATCTGTAGGATTCTCTTATGATGAAACTATCTTCACTATGAGATGACCTTCGTCTACTCTATGTCTAATATAATGCTACTTTCTGTCGATATATCTTGACTTTCCATGATCTCTCGGTTCTTTAGTCAAAGAAACCGCACCTTCATTATCACAGAGAAGTTCCATAGGCCCCTGAATGGTTAGAATTACTCCATGATCATCGATAAAGTTTTTCAACCAAGCCGCTACCTTTGATGTTTCACTTGCTGCTACGTACTCTGATTCACACGTAGAATCAGCCACTGTGTCTTGCTTGGAAATTTTCCAAGAAATTGGTCCGCTATTTAATGTAAACACCCAGCCAGATTGAGAACGAAAATTGTCTTTATCTGTCTGAAAGCTTGCGTCACTATACCTTGTCACTCTTAACGTATCACTGCCTCAAAATAACAGAATCATGTCCTTTGTTCTTCGCAGACACTTGAGAATGTTATTTACAGCTGTCCAGGGAGCTCTGCTAGGATTTCCCTAATAGCGACTGACCATGCTTAAAGCAAAGGATACATCAGGGCGAGTACATGTCATAGCATACATGATCGATCCTACAGCTGAAGCATAAGGAACTCGACTCATATCAGCTAACTTAATTTTGCATTGCTCTGAATAGGTTCCATTCTTGGAATTTTCCATACTAAACCGTTTTAGTACCTTGTTCAAGTATGCACTTTGACTAAGTCCAATTAGTCTTTCCTTTCTATCTCTCAAAATTCTTATCCCGAGACTATAGGTAGCCTTTCCTAGATCCTTCATAGTGAAACACTTTCTAAGCCAATATTTTACTTCTTGCGAGGTTGGAATGTCGTTTCCTATAAGTAGTATGTCATCAACATACAATACTAGAAAACTTACTATACTCCTACTGGTTTCACATACAAACAAGATTCATCTTCACATCTAGAGAAACCAAATTCTTTGACTTTCTCATGGAAGCAAAGAGTCCAGCTACGAGATGCTTATTTCAATCCATAAATGAATATCTCAATCTTACACACTCTATTAGGAAACTTTTCATCAACAAAACCCTTTAAATGACTCAGGTAAACATCTTCAGCCAACTTCCCATTAAGGAAAGTGGTTTTGACATCCATCTGCAAAATTTCATAATCACGAAAGGCGGCTATGACGAGCATTATCCTAATAGATTTTATCTTGGCTACTGGTTAAAAGATCTCATCATAGTCAATCCCCGGGGTTTGAGTAAAGCCCTTCTTAACCATTCGTGCCTTGAATGTGTGCGTATTTCCATCCATATCGGTCTTCTTCTTGAAGATCCATTTGCAACCAACTATCTTTCGACTAGGTTCTTGATCAACCAACTTTCAAACTTGGTTGTCATACATGGACTTGATCTCGTTGTCCATTGCCTCTTTACATTTATTAACCTCAAGGGCTACCATTGCTTCCTTATAGTTAGTTGACTCATCCAAATTTATTAGTGTTTGGTCACTGATAAACATATCACCATCTGACGTTATACGGAAACCACAGAACGTTGCTGGCATGCTAAATCTAATGGAATGACGAAGAGGTAATTAATTGTCAACTAGCTCAACTGGAATTTCTTCCTCTGGCTGAGTGCTAGTGACTTCTAAGGTTCCTTCATTAGTTTAATCTAGAATCTCTTCAATTTCACTGTCCTCTTTGCATATGAGTTCTGTCTCTCTCGTGAAAGACTCCTCTTTGTGCTACAAAGACCATGTTTACACTAGGTCTGTAGAACAAGTACCCAATGGACTTTTGTAGGTAGCCAATGAAAATACATCTCACTTCTGGCTTCTAGCATGTCATGAGTCTCTTGTAATGTCCCAAAAACATAGATAAAATTTTCATTTTTAAATTAATTGAAAACCATCAAGTGTTCATAACAAATTTAACAAATTGTGTCAATGAGAGAAAGCATCAGAGTATAAATCCAAATCCTATAGAAAAATCGAAACATAACTGGATGCGCTGCGATCATGTCGTCCCTTCCCTTTTGTGCTAGAAGTACCTGAAACCACAAACATAACTATAAACACAAAGCTAAGTGAGCTTCCCTAAAATACCATATACACTAAGCATATACATCTAACACCACGTGGCTGTGTCAGGTCCGTATCAACCCCATGTGACAACATGTAGCTGTATCGGGTCCGTACCAACCCATATGATAATAAGAAGTTGTGTTGGGTTCGTATTAACCCCCGAGTCCATAATGACTTCGAGCCCATATTCACACTATATAACATTCAATAATATCAAACATAGTTACATAATCACATACATCAAACACATACAAAATATTGGGTCGGAATTGGTGCCTTCGACCCACTAGTGTGGTAGGAAGACTCACCTTACAAACAGAAGAGAAAAATACCTGAACGAGACTCTGCTGCGAAAATAAGATCAACCGGACACCTATTCAATGATAATGATCAAACTTAACTATAATTCAAAATACCAAAAATACCCCTAGATCAAACTTAGCCAAAAAAGGTCAAAAGTCAAAGTCAACGGCCAAGGTTGACCCTCTACGTCGTGGCTATCCTTGGCCACGTCGTGGCCTTCAAACGATAAAATAGACTCAGTTTTGCCCAATTGCCATGCCGTAACAGCCTAGGCCACGTCGTGGGAACTAGATACAAAACATTGTAATGAGTTAAGTCGAATCCTCCAATTCCAAAGGTTCCAAAGTCCAGATCTGATCATTTCTAACATCCAAATGGGTAAAGTTTCCATCTTTATCCTTTGAGATCCACGAAGAGGTATAGATCTTAAGTCCTATAATAAAAAAATATAAGAAATGACAACGACTTAATCAAGAACCACTTAATCCCTTAAGTCACAAGCTCATTTGCTCAAGAACATCTTATAACACTAAAAACATTCCAAAGATTGATGCTTTCTAGACTTGCATGTCCAATACAAGTCTTGAAATCAACTTAGGTCAAAATGGGATTCATGACCAAAATCTTTTGCATGGCAGAAACTAACACCAAACTCCAGATCCAAGCCATGGAATACGCCAAATGAATTAGAGATTCATAAAGTTGCAACCATTATAAGATCTCCCCATCCCATCTAACAACATCAAGAAGCAAACGAGACAAAACACAAGATCTAGCAATTATAATCAAAAGGCTTGGAACTTGGGGACTTACAAGAGTCCAGAAGATACACAATGAGATGGTAAGAAGAGCTGCTTGCTGAATCTTAGTATAGAAGTCACCTCCTTCTTCTTCAAATCCCCAAAACTCAACATAAAAAGCTTAGAGAGCAACAATGGTGGTTAGGTTGCTTGGAGGCTGAGAGTGTGTGATGGAGGCTAAGGGTAAGAAACCCTAGCCATCATATTCCCTTAACTACAACGCACAACCTTGATATTAGGGTTTCTCATTAAACAGATGCCACACCGTGGCTTTAGGCTGCCACACCATGATGGCCATTTAATATTTGCAACACAGCGACCATCACCATGTCATTGGATGCCTTCACCACGACGTGATACTGCCCAAAATCCAAAATGAATTAATTTAAATACCTCCAAGGATCCGAATGTTACAACTCTCCCCCACTTGAATCAGACTTCGTCCTCGAAGTCTGTTACTACAAATAGATCTGGGTAATGCTCCCACATCTCCGAATTAGGTTCTCAGATCAATTCGGAATCCAAGATCTGTCCCACTGAGTCAACAACCCTCAACAGTCTCTGAAAAATAAAGGAATTTGTCCCCTAATCCGCTCAGCCTTCCAATTCTCGTTTTTCAATCCCACATCTAATAAAGGTGAAGTAATTGTTGGATTAGTGTCTAAGTCACCATAACTATTTTGGTATGTACTTGACCCGATTATGAGCGTGGTCCTTTTGGGTTGCCTTCACCATAGCAATATGTAGGATGAATTAAGGAGAGAAAGGTTAAATTATGATTTATTAATATATTATAAGAATAATATATTAAAGGAGAAATCAAAATGTTTAATTGATATTAGTTAAGAATTAATTAAGAATTAATTTTGTGGCTAAAAGAGATTAATTAAACTTAAGGGACTTGTTGTGTAATTATAAGATAATTATATAATTGGGCTATGGATCACCTTGGAATAATAGGTTGGACGAATTCTAAGGGGAAGGCCATTAGAAATCGTCCAAGGCATGTTCCAGAAGGGGTCCATGGGCTGCTTAGGGCTTAAGCAGTCAGATTAGGGTTTCCTAGTTGTAAACCCTAATAGCCAGCATATATAAGGAACCCTTATGGCCCCAAAAAACGGGGTGCACACTTCCTTTAGGGTTTACAGCCGTTTTTGGTGGCTCCTCTCTCCTCCCTCTTCATCCAAGTTGCTTAGTGGTGTTTGTGACTCCATTAGAGGTGCAACACTTGAGGCACTAAGCTTTCTGAAGCCAATCAAAGGAAGGATTGATTGTTATTGCTATATAACAATCAAAGGTAATTACTAAACCCTTATTTCAGTTCTTATTTGATAGATCTAGGGTTTGTAAGTCTTGGATTCATTGCATGTACAATAGAGAAACCTAGATCCAAGCATTAGGGTTTGTATGAGCACATAGGATTGTTCATATGCATAAAACCCATCAGTGGTATCAGAGCCTTGATTGGTTTCTGTTGTATGTGATGCAATTGTCGAATTCTTGCTGAAAAACGATTTTCTTGCCTCTGCCCGAACCAACTCGGCGGGTCAGTATCTGGACTCGGCGAGTTGGCCCTACTCAGCGAGTTTAGATTGCTACTCGGCGAGTTTGGGACTCAGACAGAGGATATCTCAGGATTTCTTGCTGTTTTGGTGAAGAATAATTGCCTTATATGTTTTTAACTGATAAAATTCAAATTTTATTGTTATTGAAAGATTATCCTTGCCAAAACACAAGATAATTACCAATTTATTAGATAATAAATTCCTTATATGATTAAAATTGATTATTTGTATTAATTGGGTAACTTATCTTGCAAGAAATTGAATTAGGTCAAATATAGATAATCACTAAATTAATTGTTTGATTTATATTATTTGTTATTTGATCCCTAGTAAGTTTGAATAGTTTCAAATTACTCCCTTTAGGTTTTATAGTTTAAATTTGAACTTAAACGTTTTGTTTTTGAAATTTAAATAGTTAAACCCAAATGGTTTGAAAAGTTTCAAAAACTTGCCTTCAAGTTTTGGAATTTAAATTTTTTTTTGATTAAAAGTTTAATGTTGAAATATTTAAATTCTAAACCCTAATGTTTGGAAATGTTTCAAAACTTGCCCTCAAGTTTTGGAATTTAAAATTTTGATTAATAGTTTAATTATGTAATATTTAAGTTCTAAAACTCTAGTATTTTGAAAAGTTCAAATTTCACCCTCATGGTTTTGTTAAGTTAATTAAAAGTTTAATTAAAAGAGAAAGCTAATAAAACCACCTAGTAGGCCTCATTCACGAAGCTGGTCTATAAGGGGTGTTTAAGGAAATATCCTATAAAATGGCGATTGAATGGGTATCCACTCTTACCCACCGCACTCTTGACTAGTGGAGGGTCGTTAGCCGAACGGGTAGGATAGGACGAAACCTTCCATTATAAGTATAATGAAGTACAAAGTAACTAAATGCTTTTACAAATTCCCAATCTTAGTTACTTTAGGGCAAAATGTGAATTTGTATGCTAATCCATGGAATTACACTTCGTACCCTTGTCAAACGTAAGTGGAGCATGTGTGGCTAACCGGCACACTAATTTGGGATTGACATTGGTCGCGAAGGGTGGCTCGATGTTTATCATAGATCAATGGAGCGTGTGTGGCTAACCGGCACATTGATTAGGTGATAGTAGCAATTGGGTGCACCACGTGATTCGTATGGTTATTCACACCTTGTTTGTGATCCTCGGCATCCCAGTCACAAATAAAAGGGCATAATCGAGATTAAACATGCCATTGAAAAGTTCAATGAATCTCAAAAGATCTAGGAGTTTCAATTCATTTAAAACTTAAATTTATTTTTCATTTTTCCTGGTGGGAATTGGTAAATCGTCATTTACCAACCTTCAAATATTCTGCAACTAGATTACGGCATCTCTCTTCTAGGTTGTAGAATGTTGTGTTGGATCCTAGCCTTGATGTTTCATTTGGGTGTTACATCAAGGATTCTTATCAACTAACTTGAATTTTCTCCCGTTTTGTAGATGTCTAAATCTTACAATGGTCTTCCCAAGTCCCTTGGAACAAGCTTTCCAAATGAAGATGACGTTCCACGATACGATCAAGGAAATGAGAGTCATGCTTAAATTCCTCCACCTCCTCCAATTATTCTCCCTAACCCACAAGTTCAAAGGCTTGAAAAGTTCAAGCTCACTCAAGCCCTTTTGGCAAGTAAACACGAAGATGGGAAACCTGTGTGTGCACACATCTTAGAGATGAAGTCACACATTGATAGATTAAGGATGATGGGTGTGGATATCTCAGAAATGTTGGCTGTTGACTGGGTTCTTCAGTCACTTCCTAAATCGTATAGTGAGTTCGTTAGAGAGTACTATATGATGGACCATGACGTGACCCTCATTGATTTGACCAATTTTCTTATAGCTGCTGAATCAGAAATGATTTAGCGTGCTGATCAAGCAAATTTGTCTGGCAAATCAAACTCCCAAACTTCAATGGACATTGAAAATGGTGACATTGGAAATCCAGAAAAGGTAAACCCCCAAAACCTATGAACGGCGGAAACGTTATGGGGTGGAGGACGTCATGTACAGTATCACAACAATGCAAGTAGTCAACAAGCAACAACATCATCCATTGCATTAATAATATAATTTCATACAAGTGTGTTCTGTCGAGTTTTAAAGACACCAAAACAATATACATCAAAAATATAAGATGAGTCTGGAACGAGCTCCATCTTCTCAAAACCTGGCTCCGGTACCTGTCTACTGGTGACCTGAGAATACAAGTTATTTTGAAAGAGTTTATCAGCTTTAAAGCTGGTGAGATCATAAGTATATTAGTGTCTGTGTTTGTATGAAAGCATTTGTAAGATGTTTTGTAAAATGTACTGTATATGTTTGTAAAAAGTTTGTATTTGTTTGAACTCTCCTAGAAAACCCTATGTTTCCTACCAAAAGTAGCCTTCTACCAAGGCATCTAGTGTATGTGTGTGTATCTCTTGTAAAAGTGTGTATTTTCCCAAATCCGACTATCATTAACCAAAAATATAGTTTTTACATCAGTGTTTATTGTGTGAATAACACAAAGTAAAATGTAAGGGAAAATGTTATAGTACTGTAGTGTTGTATTAAGTAACTACTGCTGTACTAACTACCTTAAGCCAAATGTAAAATTTTAAGGTAACATGTGATCGGCCTGTATCTTGCTACCGACTCAATAGTAAAACGACAATGTAAGCTGCCGTAAAAATGACGTTTGGCACCCGTAGACTTGCAAGTCCCACTGTAACGAGCAGCAAGGTGTATGATAGTCAATCCAGTATAGATCTATACACAAACTCATACGCTCCCCCATTAAGGAGATTCTGATACAAAAACAGTCATGATAGGTAGTGCCATGCCCTGTTTAATGGCTCACATAAATGTATTATTGTAAATGTTATGTGATTTGTGTGCTAGCTGTATTGTGTGTTCTTTCTCTGTCTAGCCTATATGTTTTTTTTCTCGTCATAGTGTCTATTGTTTGTTTCTTATCACTCTGTTTTATGTTTGTTTCTCATCACTCTGTTTTATGTTTGTTTCTCATCATAGTATGTATTGACTCATGTATGAACTGACTCATTGTATGTTTCATTGTTCTAGTAATAGTATCTTCCTAAACTACCCCTATGGTAGCTTACTAGCAATGTATGAACATGTTTGTATACCCTTGCTACCCAAGGGTATGGAACTGAATGAAAGAAATAACCTTTTATATCTATATACATATACATAATATATAACTAGGATTTAAACGACCTTCGGACAACTAACCTTGATACCCTAAGTCCACAACCAAACAAGGAACAAGAAGTAAGGTAGGCTAGCAGTCCTAAGTCCTTTCAATCCTACTTATATAAATATATCTATATAGATACACAAAATATAAGTTTAAAAGAGTTTAAGTAAAAGTATTTGATAAGTAAAAGAGTTTGTAAAGTAGTTTGAGGTAAAACAGTTTGATAAACAGTTTGAAAAGTAAGAAAACCATTTGTTTGGTAGTTATTAATCACATGTGATTGATATAATAACTGTAGTTGTTCAACTTGTATTCCCCCCCCCCATAAAAGCATTTAAAAACATTTAAAAGGTTAATTAAGGGGTATGAACTCACCTGTAGTGAGTGGTTTGGATGAACTGAAGAGATAGGATTGCTAGGTGTCAAGTGAAGACTTGTACACACACAATGATCCTATTTAACATATAAATACACATATATGTATTCAATTAGTCTTTAAACAACTAATTTATAAAGTTAAGACATCCTAAGACAAGTTAAACACTCTATATAAGTGTTATAAGTCCCAAGGATTGCATCTAAGTGTTGCAGGACCAAGCTATGGGGTTTAGGGTTCAAGGGAACCCCTTTCATGAGTTTACGGTTTCTTGACCATAACCACATGAGTTTACGGTCGTAAACCCATGAGTTTACGGCCGTAAACTCACACCCCTTTGACCATTTGTTGTTTTGAAGGTTTCTAAGTCCTTAGAAGTGTTTCCACTTGAAGTATAAGTCTATGGAAGAAGTTAGGGCACCATTTCACTCCTATTTGGAGTTTACGGCCCTAGGACCATTTCCCTTTGGGTTTACGGCCGTAAACCCCTATGGATGATGGTATCTTGATGTTTACAAGTCCTAAACACATTAAGGTATAAGTCTAGAGTAGTTTCCAAGGCTAAGGAAGGGACTAGGGTCACTTTGGCCCCTTAAGAAGGGTTTACGGTCCAAGGCGTTCTTGGACCGTAAACACCTTTGATCTTGGTGTTTCCTTGTGTTTTCTTGATGTAAAGATGTGTAGCAAGGTTAAACATACTCTAGGATAGAAGTACTTACAATATAGAAGCTTGAAATGAGCCAAAAGTCCAAGAACACTAGTGTGTGTTCTTGGTGTTCTTGGTGTTCTTGGTGAAACTTGAAGATCAAGCCTTTTGGACTAATTTTTCGGATAGATGTGTGTTAAAACACTAGATTAAGTGATATACTAACTCAAAAGGGCTAGAAACACTTACTAGATTGAAGATCTTGAATAAAACTTGGATGATACTTGAGAGGATTTGATATTTGTTCTTGAGAATTTGGAAAAATGATATAAAATGACTAAGTGTCATATATATACTCCAAATTTTTTTTTTTGGGTTTTTGGCTGAAAATATTTTATTCCAGCAGTAAACTCCAATTTCTTGGAGTTTAGGAATAACATTGTTGCACTATAACACTAAGGCATCCTCTCTCATGATATCTCCTAAAGTGTAAATCCTAAAATACTCAAACTTATTCCAAAAAGTTTGAAAATTTAACAGTAACTGTTTTGACTTCTATTGAATTGATATGTACATAATAGAAATTTCGGGTTGTCACATCATCCCCTCCTTAGAAGGAATTTCATCCCGAAATTAGAATTTTAAGCAAATAAGTAGTTACAAATAACTAAGTAAAAAGACGAGGATATTTCAGTTTCATCTGATCCTCTCGCTCCCAAGTGAATTCAGGTCCTCGCTTGGCGTTCCAGCGAACCTTCACTATCGGGATGCGACTTTTTTTCGTTTGCTTGACCTCCCGGTCCATGATCTCTACTGGTTCTTCCACGAAGTTGAGGCTCTTGTTGATCTCGATCTCGTCGAGTGGGATTACAAGAGTCTCGTCGGACAGACACTTTTTCAAGTTCGAGACGTGGAAGGTAGAATGTACGTTACTGAGTTCGCTCGGTAAGTTAAGTTTGTAAGCTACAGGGCCGATTCTGGCAAGAATCTCGAAAGGCCCAATGTACCTTGGATTTAGCTTTCCACGCTTTCCGAAGCGTATTAAGCCCTTCCAGGGTGAGTCCTTTAATAGAACACGGTCGCCCACCTGGAATTCCAACGGTTTCCTTCGTTTATCAGCGTAGCTTTTCTGTCGGTCTCTAGAGGCTTTCAATCGTTCACGAATCTGAACGATCTTCTCCGTTGTTTCCCGAATGATTTCCGGACCTGTGAGAGTGCTTTCAGGAACTCGTCCCTTAGCTAACTGGGTCTCACCCACCTCGGCCCAGCATAGAGGGGATCTGCGCTTGCGGCCGTAAAGGGCCTCGAATGGAGCAGCCTTTATGCTTGTGTGATAACTGTTGTTGTAGGAAAATTCGACAAGGGGTAAATGAGTATCCCATGCTTTCCCAAAGTCAATCACACAGGCTCGTAACATATCCTCCAAGGTTTGGATAGTCCTCTCACTTTGCCCGTCTATCTGCGGATGGTAGGCTGTACTCATATCCAGCCTAGTTCCTAGGGAATTTTGTAGCGACTGCCAGAACCTAGAAGTGAACCTACTATCTCTGTCCGAGATAATGGATGTAGGAACACCGTGCAGTCGTACAATCTCTCTAATGTAGGTTCTTGTAAGCTTCTCCATCTTGTCTGTCTCTTTGATAGGCAGGAAGTGCGCGGGCTTGGTCAATTTGTCGACGATGACCCATATGGTATCAAGTCCACCCGTTGTCTTGGGAAACTTGGTTATGAAATCCATAGTGATCCGCTCCCACTTCCATTCCGGTATCTCTGGCTGTTGTAGTAGACCGGAGGGTTTCTGGTATTCGACCTTGACCTTGGCGCAAGTAAGGCATTTACTCACGAAGGTAGCAATCTCTGTTTTCATGTTCGGCCACTAGTATAACTTTTTAAGATCCAGATACATCTTATCTGAACCTGGGTGGACGGAATAACGAGTGTTGTGCGCCTCGTTCATGACCAAGTCTCTGAAACCACCAAGTTTCGGGGTCCAGATCCGATCCATGAGATAATAAGATCCGCCACCTTTGACTTCCAACTTCTTATCCATCCCTCGAAGGGATTCACTGTTCACATTTTCAGGTTTCAAAGCGTCGAGCTGAGCTGCCTGTATTTGTGTTGATAAGTGTGAATGGATAGTCATAGTTAATGATTTGACTCTACGACCAGAATATTCTTTCCGACTTAGGGCGTCAGCTACTACATTGGCCTTGCCGGGATGATAACAAATTTTGCATTCGTAGTCACTGAGTAGTTCGACCCACCGTCGTTGTCTCATGTTAAGCTCCTTCTGGTCGAATATATGTTGCAGGCTCTTGTGGTCTGTAAAGATTGTGCTCTTCGTATCGTACAGGTAGTGTCTCCAGATCTTCAAAGCAAAAACAACTGCTCCTAGTTCAAGATCGTGGGTCGTGTAGTTGACCTCATGTGTCTTCAGCTGTCTCGACGCATAGGCGATGACCTTACCTCGCTGCATCAGAACACATCTGAGACCTTGGTTCGATGCATCGCAATAGACAACGAAGTCTTCTATCCCTTCGGGGAGGGATAGTATTGGTGCGGTGCACAAGGCTCGTTTGAGCATTTGGAACGCTCTCTCCTGCTTTTCTTCCCAGTCAAAGGGTACGCCCTTCTGGGTAAGCGTTGTAAGAGGCTTTACAATGTGGGAGAAGTTCTGAATGAACCTGCGATAGTAGCCAGCGAGGCCTAGAAATTGACGAATTTCTGTAGGCGTCTTCGGTGCTGACCAGCTCTCAATGGCTTTGATTTTGGATGGGTCCACGTGGATTCCCTCTTCGCTAACCACGTGCCCTAAGAATTCGACTCGTCGGATCCAAAATTCGCATTTCGAGAACTTCGCATAAAGCTTCTCCGCGCGCAGGGTTTCTAAGACTAATCGCAGATGTTGGCTATGCTCCTCCTTACTTCGAGAGTAGATAAGTATGTCATCGATGAAGACGATGACGAACTGATCCAAGTAAGGACGACACACCCTATTCATTAAATCCATGAATACTGCGGGTGCGTTTGTTAATCCGAATTGCATCACTACGAATTCGTAGTGCCCATAACGAGTTCGGAAGGCCGTCTTCGGAACATCCTCCTCTAGCACTCGTAGTTGGTGATATCCGGATCTTAAGTCGATTTTGGAAAAGAAATTCGCCCCTTGAAGTTGATCGAATAAATCGTCGATCCGAGGCAAAGGATAACGATTTTTGACGGTCAGTTTGTTGAGCTCCCTGTAGTCGATGCACATACGAAATGATCCGTCTTTCTTCTTGACGAACAAGACTGGAGCTCCCCAGGGTGAGAAGCTCGGTCTTATAAAGCCTTTGCTGAGCAGCTCGTTAAGTTGACAGGATAGTTCTTGTATCTCTGCAGGTGCTAGACGATAAGACGATTTGGCTACGGGAGTAGCCCCTGGAACTAAGTCGATTCTGAACTTGACTTGTCATTGCGGAGGTAATCCTGGTAGCTCTTCTGGAAAGATGTCGGGAAAGTCGCGTACTACTGGAATGTTCTGAATAAGTTTTGTTTCTTGGTTCTCATCGACCACATGAGCAAGGAATGCGCGACATTCCTTTTGCAAGAATTTCTGAGCTTGAATGCTCGAGATAATACGAAGGTTTGTGTCGGGTTTGTCGCCATATACTACTAGGGTTTCGCCAGATGAAAGATTAAGGCGGACAACCTTTTCGTAACACATGATGTCGGCACGATGAAGACTCAACCAATCCATGCCAATGATGACGTCGAAACTTTTAATTTAGACTGGCATGAGATCGATCGAGAATGAATGGCTATCTAAAGTTAAGGTACACCCTATGTATACGCAGCTAGTGCTCTCTGTCTTCCCATTAGCATTTTTTCTACTGTGAACGGTTCTTTGAGTGCTCGTGATTTTTGCTTAAGTAAATGAGCAAATTTTTGGTTCACGAAGCTCCTCTCTGCTCCACTATCAAATAGTATACAAGCATAAGAGTTGTCGAGGAGAAACGTACCAGTGACCACTGTGGGGTCGGCAACCGCCTCCTCGTGACCTATAGCCAGAACTCTTCCTACTCCACCGGCAGTCCCTGCCTTGGGGCAGTTCCTTTTGTAGTGGCCCACATCGCCACAATTGTAGCAAGCTTGGCCCACTCCAGCACCGGGGACTTGGGTGATTGGCCTCACCGGAGATTTGCAGAAACGGGCTGTGTGCCCCTTCCTGTTGCAGTTTACATACTGCATTTCCCGGCAGGCTCCCACATGGTGGTAGTTACACTTGTTGCATAGCGGCAAACTTCCAGAATACTGCTTTAATGGAGCAGCAGCAGTGGCAGGTGTTGTCGCACTATGAACTGCCACGATCTGATGTTTCTTGGCAGCCTTCTTCTTTCTCTTGTCATCCCAGAATTTCCGCTTGGACTCTGCAGTTCTGGCGGTTTCTGAGATGGCCAGGGTGGTTGTTGCAGCCGGGGTACGGACCCCGTGGTCAATTAGCTGTTGTGCCAATCGCTTGGCACTATCAAATGTAGTGGGGCGTGATGACAATACATTTCCCTGGTATGGTGGCACCAGCCCCCATATATATCTCTCGATCTTCTTTCCCTCTGTATGAATCATGTTGGGACAGAGGGCCACCAGTTCACAGAACCTGGCGGTATATGCGACGATGTCGGAGCCCTTCATGGTTAGGCGCCAAAGTTCTTCCTCCAGCTTTTGGATCTCGCCTCTTGGGCAGTACTCCTCAATCATGAGGTCTTTCATGGTGCCCCAGCCCATATCATTTGCCACCACTAGAGATAGTGACTTAACATGGCTATTCCACCATGTTAGGGCTTTTGATTCGAAGGTGCAAGCGGCAAACTTGACCTTGCTTCTCTCCGGGCACGAGCAGTTTTCAAAGACCGATTCTGTCTTCTAGAACCATTGTGAGAGTATAATGACTCCGCCAGTTCCCCTAAAGGACAATGGCTTGCAGTTTGTGAAGTCTTTGTAGGAGCACTCTCTCGAGCGCACAGGGGTTTCAACCTGAATAGTCGGAACAGGAGTCCCTCCTCCAGTGGAACTTGAGGAATGATATTCAGCCATGGCCGTTGCCACAACCGCAGCTACAGCAGCATTGAGGGCTGCTGTATCGAATTGAGGAGTAGGTGGAGTTGGTGCGGGAGGATTATGTCTTGTTGATTTACGTGGAGGCATCTTTTAGCTGAAAGTTTAGAATGACAAAGACATTGATAAGAATTTGATAGGAACCTTGAAGAGAATGACTCATGGACTAACTCTCCATAGCCCAACAACATAATTGAATGGAATACTTGAATGAAGATAAAGGCATTTGGATAATAATTTCCATTAGATTAGATATCTGTGAAAGACACTGGGATTACAGATGTAACAAGTTCGGGAAAAATGACCTAGAAGTAGGTCTTACATCAACCAAGATTGGAAAATTTTGACAGAACTACGACCTAATAATTGACCTAACAGGTCTAAGGTTGAACAAGATAGGAAATTAGCCTAAAGTTTTTACATAAACTAGGTTATATCCAAAAGAGAAGTCGATAAGACTCTAACGGCGACGAGAACTGCTAGAGTGAGTTCTTGAATCTGATAGGAGACGCTCTATGTCCCTCACACGCCTATCAGATCTTGCTTGCTGAGTTCGAAGTTCCCTGGCTTCGGCTCGGGTTTCAGCAAGTTCCCTCTGAAGCATTGCATTACTAACCTGAGCCCTTTCATGAGCGGACTCCAGCTGGCGAATGCGGACAGTGTTAACACCAAAATTGGCATCCACTTCTACTACCCGGTCGATAGCTGCTCGACCCTGCTCGGTGTTCCGAGCAATCCTACGAACCATGATAGGTAGGACCCTATCAGCTGTACCTCCCTCAGTAAGGTTGTAGAAACTTCTGTCTCCATTGTAGGGAAAAGGTTGACCTTGTTCCTGACTCCACCTATTCAAGTTTGTGGCCCAAAGAGGTGTGGGTCCTTGGAATGCGGGACGAGGGTTTGGGTTTTGAACAGCTGGGGGTTGGTTGTTGACTTCTGGCTCCGATTCGGAACCATCAGAAAAACCTTCAGCTTCATAATCATCTAAAGGAATTGGGTGATTATCTTCTGGTTATTCTTCCAGCCATCCTGCGTTGTCGTGGTTTGGGAAGTACGGGTCTCCGGGAAGATGAAATCCAACCATTATATCTACGCGAGAAAAGGGATATAAGAAATAACTAAATTAGACTAACTAATTAGATAATTATAAGATGATCTTTATTAGTTGCTTCAATACTTGTTTAAAGCATACTAGTTACATGTAACGCAGACGGGATAGACCTTCGAATAAGTGACCCTAACCCTAAGCCCACAACCAAACAAGGAACATGAAGTAAGGCAAAGATCAAAGATTCTAAGTCTATGACATCTTAGCACATATGACCTTAGTGTATCCACTAAACAACCATTGATATACTAATAAAGACCTTTAGTTTTCAAATAAGTAATTATTGTAACACAAAATACTCCTATAGTCTTTTAAGTTTAATGTTCTGTTCTACTGTTCTTGTTGTAGTAGTGTTGGTAAGTTTTTAGACTTGTTGCAACCTCACAACCATACTTAGGCACATTCTAATCACTCCTCGGATAATGTAGTTGAGCAGGCTACATCTTCCCAGGGTTGAACATATGTCTCTAAGTCTACTTGTGTTGTCCAACAATCGTAATACTTTTGTTCTGTCCTAGTGACACTGATTTTAGTATGAATGCAGGTATGTATACTTTATTAAATATTTTATTATTTAAAGTATCAACTCTTCATCAGAGTATTTTAAATCCCGCTTGTGTTTATAGTTCGTATATCTTTTAAGGGTTGATACACTCGATTCACTATAAACAATGCTCTGATACCAATCTGTCACACCCCCAAAACCTATGAACGGCGGAAACGTTCTGGGGTGGAGGACGTCATGTACAGTATCACAACAATGCAAGTAGTAAACAAGCAACAACATCATCCATTGCATTAATAATATAATTTCATACAAGTGTGTTCTGTCGAGTTTTAAAGACACCAAAACAATATACATCAAAAATATAAGATGAGTTTGGAACGAGCTCCATCTTCTCAAAACCTGGCTCCGGTACCTGTCTACTGGTGACCTGAGAATACAAGTTATTTTGAAAGAGTTTATCAGCTTTAAAGCTGGTTAGATCATAAGTATATTAGTGTCTATGTTTGTATGAAAGCATTTGTAAGATGTTTTGTAAAATGTACTGTATATGTTTGTAAAAAGTTTGTATTTGTTTGAACTCTCCTAGAAAACCCTATGTTTCCTACTAAAAGTAGCCTTCTACCAAGGCATCTAGTGTCTGTGTGTGTAGCTCTTGTAAATGTGTGTATTTTCCCAAATCCGACTATCATTAACCAAAAATATAGTTTTTACATCATTGTTTATTGTGTGAATAACACAATGTAAAATGTAAGGGAAAATGTTATAGTACTGTAGTGTTGTATTAAGTAACTACTGCTGTACTAACTACCTTAAGCCAAATGTAAAATTTTAAGGTAACATGTGATCGGCTTGTATCTTGCTACCGACTCAATAGTAAAACGACAATGTAAGATGCCGTAAAAATGACGTTTGGCACCCGTAGACTTGCAAGTCCCACTGTAGCGACCAGCAAGGTGTAGGATAGTCAATCCAGTATAGATCTATACACAAACTCATACGCTCCCCAATTAAGGAGATTCTGATACAAAAACAGTCATGACAGGTAGTGCCATGCCCTGTTTAATGGCTCACATAAATGTATTATTGTAAATGTTATGTGATTTGTGTGCTAGCTGTATTGTGTGTTCTTTCTCTGTCTAGCCTGTATGTTTGTTTCTCGTCATAGTGTCTATTTTTGTTTCTCATCACTCTGTTTTATGTTTGTTTCTCATCACTCTGTTTTATGTTTGTTTCTCATCATAGTATGTATTGACTCATGTATGAACTGACTCATTGTATGTTTCATTGTTCTAGTAATAGTATCTTCCTAAACTACCCCTATGGTAGCTTACTAGCAATGTATGAACATGTTTGTATACCCTTGCTACCCAAGGGTATGGAACTGAATGAAAGAAATAACCTTTTATATCTATATACATATACATAATATATAACTAGGATTTAAACGACCTTCGGACAACTAACCTTGATACCCTAAGTCCACAACCAAACAAGGAACAGGAAGTAAGGTAGGCTAGCAGTCCTAAGTCCTTTCAATCCTACTTATATAAATATATCTATATAGATACACAAAATATAAGTTTAAAAGAGTTTAAGTAAAAGTATTTGATAAGTAAAAGAGTTTGTAAAGTAGTTTGAGGTAAAACAGTTTGATAAACAGTTTGAAAAGTAAGAAAACCATTTGTTTGGTAGTTATTAATCACATGTGATTGATATAATAACTGTAGTTGTTCAACTTGTATTCCCCCCCCCCCCCATAAAAGCATTTAAAAACATTTAAAAGGTTAATTAAGGGGTATGAACTCACCTGTAGTGAGTGGTTTGGATGAACTGAAGAGATAGGATTGCTAGGTGTCAAGTGAAGACTTGTACACACACAATGATCCTATTTAACATATAAATACACATATATGTATTCAATTAGTCTTTAAACAACTAATTTATAAAGTTAAGACATCCTAAGACAAGTTAAACACTCTATATAAGTGTTATAAGTCCCAAGGATTGCATCTAAGTGTTGCAGGACCAAGCTATGGGGTTTAGGGTTCAAGGGAACCCCTTTCATGAGTTTACGGTTTCTTGACCATAACCACATGAGTTTACGGTCGTAAACCCATGAGTTTACGGACGTAAACTCACACCCCTTTGACCATTTGTTGTTTTGAAGGTTTCTAAGTCCTTACAAGTGTTTCCACTTGAAGTATAAGTCTATGGAAGAAGTTAGGGCACCATTTCACTCCTATTTGGAGTTTACGGCCCTAGGACCATTTCCCTTTGGGTTTACGGCCGTAAACCCCTATGGATGATGGTATCTTGATGTTTGCAAGTCCTAAACACATTAAGGTATAAGTCTAGACTAGTTTCCAAGGCTAAGGAAGGGACTAGGGTAACTTTGGCCCCTTAAGAAGGGTTTACGGTCCAAGGCGTTCTTGGACCGTAAACACCTTTGATCTTGGTGTTTCCTTGTGTTTTCTTGATGTAAAGATGTGTAGCAAGCTTAAACATACTCTAGGATGGAAGTACTTACAATATAGAAGCTTGAAATGAGCCAAAAGTCCAAGAACACTAGTGTGTGTTCTTGGTGAAACTTGAAGATCAAGTCTTTTGGACTAATTTTTCGGATAGATGTGTGTTAAAACACTAGATTAAGTGATATACTAACTCAAAAGGGCTAGAAACACTTACTAGATTGAAGATCTTGAATAAAACTTGGATGATACTTGAGAGGATTTGATATTTGTTCCTGAGAATTTGGAAAAATGATATAAAATGACTAAGTGTCATATATATACTCCAAATTTTTTTTTTGGGATTTTGGCTGAAAATATTTTATTCCAGCAGTAAACTCCAATTTCTTGGAGTTTAGGAATAACATTGTTGCACTATAACCCTAAGGCATTCTCTCTCCTGATATCTCCTAAAGTGTAAATCCTAAAATACTGAAACTTATTCCAAAAAGTTTGAAAATTTAACAGTAACTGTTTTGACTTCTATTGAATTGATATGTTACACAGAATAGGATGTTTTGTAGGATCGAAGAAAAGAGAGGAAGCTTAAGGGAAGAAGTAAGCTGAATCTGATCGTGAAGAAATGGATTTCGATCGCATTGCTTGAAGATCGGATTTTTGAGCTACTAGTTTAGAGTTAGAATAGATTGCTTAGAAATTGAAATAACATAGTTTTCATTTGAATTGCATTGTAAGGACAAGCTTTTCTGCAATAAAATGAATTTTGATTTGGTCCTATTTATTTATCCTTGCAATGGCTTATGTGAAGATGGATGTTTATATATTTCTAATTTTAGCAATGTTGAATTGGATGTGATTCTTGATTATGTAATTTGTGAAATGTCGAGGATTTGCCAAATAAAGGAAGATTCTCATCACCCAAGTTTCAATTGGACATAAACTTGGAATCATACAACTTGATTGCGTGATAATTAAAAAACTTCATATTTTGGAAATTAGACTAATTCTTTGGCAAAGTGTCAAGAGAAGGACCAGGAGATCCAGTACACTAGGTTGTGCGTTGATCAAGTCCACCACAAGAGTGATAAAGATATTTGTCATCATTTACTAAAGTTTAGGAAATATGATTATACTTATAAGATTAAGTATAATTCTGAGTTGATTGAAAGAGTTTCAATCAATAACAGAACGAATAAGAAGAATCAAGTAAGCAGAAAGATAAAAGTTTCTCTATTCTAAGAAGAAGGGAGAGTACCTTTTATTGTGTTTTATGATAAGTCTTAATGATTAAGAACCATATCTCAATTGATCCTCTAAGTGAGTCTTAGTGCATATGCATGTCTAAGAAGAGGAATCGAGAATTGTGGAAATGGTTAAATCAAGAAGTCAATCATACTTCGTTCCAATATCAAGTCTTAGAGTCAAGATTCTGACATGAGTGACAAGTCTTAGGTAGGTTTATAACACTCGACAAATGTGGAATTTGGAAAAGTTTTCTTATTCTTGCACATTTGAAATTGGTAAGTTGTGATGTCTTGGATAAGACAAAGACCAACCAGGACCAATTTTGTGAAGTGTTAAACTTGACAAAAGGCTACACTAACTCTTGAATATTTGTTTGTCAAGAAATGTTTCTTGACAAGAGAATCTTATATGTCAAGGAGTCAGTGGGAGTCTTAATGGTCTTGAAAAATTTCAAGAACAAATCAAGAGTAAAACTAGTTGATCATCACTAGCACACGACTTGAGGTTTAAAGCCTATCGTGGATGACACACTCTTTTTCTGTGCCATTCCAATTGAGTTAATTATGCGTGTGAGTTCTATGAGTTCTCATTTGAATGCATAAAGACAAAGCACCTTGATCAATGGAAAGTACATTGATATGAAAGGGTGAGTTGCTTGGAAGACATGGTGGGCATTCATGTTACCATGAGGCAAGAAATCAAGATTGAACAAGTTCAGTGCATATGGTTTTGGATTTGTCGCAAACTTTTGTTTCGACAAATTCACATGGATAGGAACACATACATCATAAAATCTAAGTGTCATAAGGTTTTCCTCCTTCATGAAAATGATTGTGAGGAAATGCTTTCACTAAGAGAGATTTTAAGAAGATAGCAATTGTGAAAATTGTATTCTCAAATTCTATTATGATTACGGCATCCCTTTTCATAGTTCGAATTGTGAGAATTGGCAATTGATCTGAATATTTGGGACTTAGTAACATAAATTTTGAATTGTTTAGACACACATTTGAGCTATCTAAGGCAAAGGTGTATGAGCTTAAAAAGCTTAGATAAAGGCTTATCAAAGCATTAGGTATTAGAAATATGAACTTAAGGAATTCAATAAGCATTGTTTTCTAGAAGTTCAATTGGTTTCTGAATACATGTCAAAGCTAGTGGGAGCATAAGTGTTATGCTGGTATGAAAATAATCATCATGTTAGTGGGAGCATGATTATTATGATAAGTATTGCAAGTTAGCAATATTAATTATAGAAAACAAAGATTCACTTTGCAAAGTTGCAAGGGTTGAAAAGTTGTTTTGCTATAATTAAGGGAGAGAATATTATACTTCGTTTCAATATTCTAAAGCTTAGATCGAGAAATGTTAATAAATTTAGTCAAGGATACATAGTGCATTCTCAAAATTCGATTATGATTACGGCATCCATCTTCATAGTTCGAATTGTGGGAACAGGGCACATAAAATATTATGGCAGAAGGATGATGAAGTATCACGTCTTTATGTGAGACATTATGCATCGTGTCCAATACGCTTCGGATATAGGATCGATTGCATATGCTATAATATTTGACCATTCTAATATGTTCCAAATGCCTAGGGCATTAAGACGGAAAAAGGACTAGAAATGGTTTTGACTAAAATAATTAAACAACTATCAAAGGACGATCTGAGGTTCGCTGAGGATTTGTCGCTTGTGAGTAGTTAGAAGTATAGTACTGGATGGACTATATTCACATTATTATGAATAGATAATATTCTATTAAGAATGAGTTGTCATATGGCAAATATGGAAATGTTTCCATTAATGGGAGTTGGATATTAAGAAATATGTCTAGATTAGAAACTTTTATGCGAGAAGGATGTTCAAAGGAATGTACTTTGAATGTGAGACTTCACGTCTATGGAATTGTCTTGTAACAATTTCCGATAGAATACGTTGTAATTTCATTAGCCGGGTCTTGGTGATTTTTGTGCTATGACATTACGAAAGAGTCGTTGCATAAAATGTTAGAATCTAACACATTCTAATAGTGGCAAGAACCTTGTATTCTTACACTAATGATAAGGATTAGGGATTGTGAAATGAGTTTCATTGGAAAAGGTTTTCAATTGATCTAATTTTACAAAGTATGGACCATAGGAAACCAAAGTGTGCATGCTTGGAGCATGGGACAATTGTGGTTATAATTCGAGTAATAAGTTGAGTTTCTGAAACAGTAAGCAATGAATAATGAGTAATCAATATGGTGTTTAAATAAAAGTGTTTTATTTACGCTCAAAAAGTTTTGGGACCATATAGGATTAATATTATTATTGCATTTCACTTTGCATGTTTTGACTTCCAGAATAACTAGGTTATTCGAACCTCCACAGTCGGTCATACGTTGGAAGTAGGTATGAAGGAAGACTGTCATGAATTTGTCTGTAGATTGTCTAAAGTGTTTAGACATAGCACAAGTTTGCTGCAGAGTTCATGAGTGCTTTGATAAGATTAAAGTATTGGATCAAACCCACACTCATTAGAATCACTTCATGGTTTTATCACGAGTGATTGGTGAGACGATAACATTGTATATTCTTGAAACCGAGACGTGTGAGTTGTTATTTGCTGGTCGGTTGCACATTGATGATAAGTAAACGCACCAGTAACTTGGTGTTATAAAACTTATTGTTGTGTGTGATTCGATTAGTAGGTGCAAGCAAACATTTGAGTCAAAGTTTATCCATTCCTTTTACCCAAGGTGGGATAAAAGCGATATCTGTGGGCCCCTCGATGATTTAGTGATGACAAAGGAAAGTGCTCGGCCGGGCCAGGACTGATTTGATTTGTTCAATTAGTCAGTCGTCATATATCAGAAATCGGGAAACGACACATAGATTGAGAGAATGATTTCAATCCATGTCTCATGTCTATACGATATCTTGTAGAATGGAGGAATATATAATCCCTTATCTAAAGGACACGCGTATCTGATAATATCAGAGTTGACAGCGGCTTTTGAAAGCTACGATTGCTGATCAGGTTCTGAAGTTATGCAAAATAGTTATTAGACTTATCCAAGTGGGAGACTGATGGATTAGTGTCTAAGTCCATAACTATTTTGGTATGTACTTGACCCGATTATGAGCATGGTCCTTTTGGGTTGCCTTCACCATAGCAGTATGTAGGATGAATTAAGGAGAGAAAGGTTTAATTATGATTTATTAATATATTATAAGAATAATATATTAAAGGAGAAATCATAATGTTTAATTGATATTAGTCAAGAATTAATTAAGAATTAATTTTGTGGCTAAAAGAGATTAATTAAACTTAAGGGACTTGTTGTGTAATTATAAGATAATTATATAATTGGGCTATGGATCACCTTGGAATAATAGGTTGGACGAATTCTAAGGGGAAGCCCATTAGAAATCATCCAAGGCATGTTCCAGAAGGGGTCCATGGGCTGCTTAGGGCTTAAGCAGTCAGATTAGGGTTTCCTAGTTGTAAACCCTAATAGCCAGCATATATAAGGAACCCTTATGGCCCCAAAAAACGGGGTGAACACTTCCTTTAGGGTTTACAGCCGTTTTTGGTGGCTCCTCTCTCCTCCCTCTTCATCCAAGTTGCTTAGTGGTGTTTGTGACTCCATTAGAGGTGCAACACTTGAGGCACTAAGCTTTCTGAAGCCAATCAAAGCAAGGATTGATTGTTATTGCTATATAACAATCAAAGGTAATTACTAAACCCTTATTTCAGTTCTGATTTGATAGATCTATGGTTTATAAGTCTTGGATTCATTGCATGTACAATAGAGAAACCTAGATCCAAGCATTAGGGTTTGTATGAGCACATAGGATTGTTCTTATGCATAAAACCCATCAGTAATAACCATCCTTAAACAAATATCCATGATAGGTGCACTCATTGCCTTACGGATCAAAGCATCGGCCACCACATTGGCCTTACCATGGTGGTATATGATCTCGCAATCATAATCCTTTTACCACATCCAACCATCTCTGCTGCCGCATATTCAGATTCGGCTGGTCCATGAAGTACCTCAAACACTTGTGGTCAGTGTAGATAGTACACCTAACCCATAAAGATAATATCTCCAAATCTTGAGGGAAAACAATACAACTCCCAACTCCAAATCATGCGTAGGATAATTCGCTTCATGAGGATTCATCTGCCTCGAAGCGTAAGCAATCACATGCCCCTTCTGCATAAGAACGACTCCCAAACCCGATATAGAGGCATAACAATAAACCAAAAAATCAACCATACCCTCGGGAAGCATGAGAATTGGGGCCTGGCACAATCTCTGCCTCAGAGTCTCAAAAGCCAACTGTTCATAAGGCCACCATCGAAAATTAACCTTCTTCTTCGTCAAGCGGGTCAAAAGCACTACAATCTTGGAGAAACCCTGGATAAATCTCAGATAATAGCCTAAAAAACCCAAGAAGCTCCGAATCTCATATGGGTCTTCAGAACCTCCCATCGCATCACGACCTCGATCTTAGCTGTATCGACGAAAATACCCTCCTAGTTGACGATGTGCCCTCAGAACTCCACCTTGCGCAACCAAAAATCATATTTGGAGAATTTAGCATACAACATCTCCCTCCTCAGGGTCTCCAAAACCTATTGCAAGTGTTCATCATGTTGTTCCTTGGTCTTGGAGTAGACCAGAATATCATCAATAAACACTATCAACCGACCGATCTAACATCGGCCTCCAAACCCGGTTCATTAGATCCATGAACGTTGCTGGCGTATTGATGAACCCGAATGACATCAAAATGAACTTTTAATGACCATAACACTCATAAAGGCCATATTATGCACATCGCCATCTCTGACCCTCATCTGATGATAACCAGATCGTAGATCAATATTGGACAACCAAGATGTACCCTGTAACTCGCTAAATAAATCATCGATCCTCGGAAGTGGGTAACGGTTCTGCAACGTTAGCTTATTCAACTCCCGCCAGTCAATGCACATCCTATACGAACCATCATTCTTTTTCACGAAAAAAATCGGTGCCCCCATGGTGAGCTGCTCAGCCAAATGAATCCCTTGGCTAGCAGCTCCTGAAGCTGCATAGACAACTCATGCATCTCTGGTGGTGCCATGCGATACAATTCCTTGGCTATTGGAGGTGATCTAGGAACCAGATCAATCTGAAACTCGACTTGTCTCTTGGGAGGCACTCCTGGAAATTACTCAGGAAACACATTGGGGAAATCCCGAAAAATGGGCACCGCACTCAACATCGTTGTGTCGTCCAACCGATTATTCACAACATATGCTAGAAGCCCATAACAACCCTACTACATATATCTCATGGCCTTCGTAGCTGAACAGAGAGTTGGCCCAGGTGAAGCTCACTCACCAGGAATAACTAGTTCTCCCCCACTTGGAGTTCGAACTCTCACTAATTGGCACTCACAGTCGATCATGGCCATATTAGGACCCAACCAATCCATCCTAATTATAACCTTCGATCCCATCAGGGGAATCGGTACCAAATCAATAGAGTACCTCTCATTGAAAAGGTTTAGGACACACCCACGATGAACCCTCGAAGAACTCGCAGAACGATCATCAGCAATCTCAACCTTCAACGGGTAATCTAAAATCCCATGGGCATCACGGAACTTCTTGCTAAGCATAATAGATACAAAGGATCGGGTAGCTCCTGAATCAAACAATACATGAGAAGTTATACCACTGACCAAAAAGGTCCCTATATAAGATCAGATATAATCATAAGCATAAATAAGAAAAGCAATAAAAAAATATGAATAAGTCACGTAACAACAACCACATCTGGTGTTGCACGGGCCTCATCGGTGGTCAACTGAAATGCTCTGCTCTTCACCACAGGTACCTTGGTCTTGCCCTGATGGCCATTAGTAATCCTCAAAGTGGCTTGTGCAGGCGCTGACATTGCCCATACTAAAAACCTGGTACAATCGGCCTTCTTGTGTCCAGTCTGGTTGCAATCAAAATAGATCAATGCACTCTGGGGAAATTCCTACTCATATGACCCATCTGCTTACATCTGTAACAACCCGAACTCGTTGATTCACATGTCCCGCTATGGTGCTTGCTGTAGTGGTCTCGGGCCTAGTGCCCCATAGAGTGAGAATCAAGAACCTTGGGTGTAACACCCTGTCCCGAATCGTTTCCCATTTGGGTGTGGGTGACGTAATTTAGATGATCCGGGTGTTAGGTTTGCGTTCTGGAGCCAAGGGTTATTTTGGTAATGTGTCAGCTCGGGCTCTTTTGGAAATTGGATTTTGTTCGGGAAATCTTAAGGCGTGTATGAGTTGCTAAAAGTGTAGAGCTTCTCGTTACCTTTTTGGGGATATAAGGATCGTCAAAAGCGGATTTATAATGAATAAGTTATGGCCTTCAGAGTATTTTAGGGTTTAAATGTAACCCTAGTACGTGGGGCGTACATAGCGAGTACGCGGGGTGTACTAGTGCAAAGTAAAGTACGTGAGGCGTATACTGGTGTACGCTTAGCGTACCAAGAGGGAATGATCAATAAGCCTCAGCCTCATACATTGGGCATACGAGGAGTATGTTGGGCGTACGAGGAGTTTAAAAAACCCTAATTTAAGAGTATTGCACCCTATATAAGGACCTTAAGTCTTTAGGAATGGCCTCTTTACTAGCCCCCAAACCTCCTAAAACCCTAAATCGATCCTTAAGCCTCCATGATTGTGTTTTGAAATCTTGAGAGGAAATCGGTGCTCTTGTTGCTCATTTTGAAGGAATTCAAGAAAAGTAAAGTTGCAGTGCTTAGTGTGAAGTTTTAGATCCATGATTGTAATGACCCAAAAATCAAGGGTAAAAATTTCATTTTTAAATGTAGGTAAAGCATTGATACCATTTATTTCAAACATTTCAAATCATTATTAAGTAAAATATTTATCAAAGTTTATCCCAAATTCATTCATTGCGGAAATCATAGGTGTGTGCACTGCGATCAATCCAAGCCCTTCTTTTCCAAATCGATGATACCTGAAACCATAAACAAAACTGTAAGCCCGAAGCTTAGTGAGTTCCCCCAGAGCTTACCCCACACAATCCAAATAACCACATAATCCATATCAGCTATAACAGCTACATAAACCGTAACAATCGCATAAGCATGCATATACACATATGAAGATGCCATGGAAACCCTCCAAGGTCATATTCACATACTCACGTAAATCATGTCAACTACACCAGCCATGCATATAAACATATAGGGAAGCCCTGGAAACCCTCCAAGGTCTTACACCGGGTGCCCTGGAAACCCTCAAGGGTCTTAGCTCACTGCCATGGGAACCCCGACATGGTCTTCACTAACTACCAATCAAACCATACATACCAACATATAAGATAATCATGCAAACACATAAGGATGCCCTGGAAACCCTCTAGGGTCTTACACCGGGTGCCATGGGAACCCCCACATAGTCTTAGCCCAATTCCATGGGAACCCCACATGGTCTTAACTAAGGATGCCATGGAAACCCTCCAAGGTCTTACACCTAAGTGCCCCGGGAACCCCCCCCCCCCCCCAAGGTCTTCCATGCAAGTATCACGAAGACCACTAGCATATCACGTACCACATAATCAATTAGCATACCACATAATCACTAGCATACTCCCTATCACATAACCAACTAACATGCCACATAATACAACTTCAGCTAGTGTATCACATATCATAAAATGGGCCAGCATTGGTGCCTTAGACCCATTGGAATGGTGAGGAGACTCACCTGGCACTGCTGATGTCCCGCGAATAAAACTTCCATTGCTGGTAGACAGATTCACGAATTGTCAACATCAAAATGACACCCAATTAATAATTGGGTTCCAATGCATAACCATAAAATCTACACTTGGGGAAAATGGACCATTTTACCCTTAACCTAGCTTGGTTCAAAAACCAAGGCCCAAACTCACACTCTCGAGGCCCAAAAGCCCAATAATCAACCAAGGCCCAACATATGGCCTAATTTTCCAAATTGGGCCCAAACCTCTACATGGAATTATTTTAAAGGCCCAACCATTTAGTCCAGTCCAAATATTTGGCATTTCTAATGGCCCCATATCTCATAGTCATCAAGGCCAAAACTATGGCCCATCCATGGCCCAATTTTCCAAATTGGGCCCAACCCCTCATATGGACCTTACCCTAAAGCCCATCCACTTATTCTAGTTCATATGATTTTTCTTGAATGGCCGATTATTGGTCCAATCACCAAATCCCAATAGAAAGGCCCAACTTAAGTCCCAAGTGAAATTAGGGTTTTCACATAAAATGACGATTAGGGTTAATTGATCCTACTTAACCCATTAAGGACTTAATCCATTAAGGACTTAATCCATTAAGGACTTAATCCATTAAGTCCAACATACAATGAAATCGGGCTTGAGTCATCACTTCACTCCAATGGTCCAAAATGCGGGTCCCGATAAGTCCAAACCAATAACCCCAAAATTAGGGTTTTCCAAACCCTAATTAGGGTTTCCAACCCATTCATAGCCCAATAGGCCCAAAACCAAGTCCTTAGATCAAATTAGGGTTTATCAGGCCCATTAGGGTTTATTAGGCCCATTTTTCCAAGCATCCCAACCGAATCAACACAACAAGCACACTGCCACCTGATGAAGTGCCTAAGTCGGCACGGAAGAGTCACGCACGCCCAAGATACCTGGCGCCCCGGCCGAGCCAAGAGGAGCGGGCTCAGCGCCCGCCAGCGCCCCTAAGAGCAGGGCACCCCGGAAAAAGGCTCGCGCCCACCAGAAACGCTTCCAGCGTCAAGACAAAGGATACAGTCAGGCGACAAGGCAGAGGGTCAGAGCATTACCGTTGGAGCCAATGGCGGTACTCTGACATAAAGAGGCGCACAACCCTCCAATCAGTACCTCTGACCTTGTCCCCTAAAAGTGATCCTGTACCGTACGGACGAGCAGGATCGCTAGGTATAAAAGGGCGCACTCAGAAGCCCTAAAGGTAAGCCATCTTCGCTAAGAGCAATCACCTGAAAACACCAAAAATCATATCTAACTTGACCGTCAGAGCGTTCTTCCGGGAGCCTCCTCCCGTAAAGCGGCTGACGGCTGTTCTTTCGTGTGACCTTGCAGATACCTCCTTATATCAGACTGGAGAGCAAATCAAAGAAAGAAGACAAGGTCGCATCATTTGGCGCCATCCGTTTTTAGTGACGAACAACGAAACAAAAACCACTGTTTCAACAACATCAATGGCGTCTGACGGCGGTGATGGGGTTGAGGGAACCCAGAACAGCCCTATACACTCCATGGCACAGTTGGACGACATACCAGCGCCCATAATGGCCGCCAATGAACCTACCGGCGAAGGGAGCTCTATGCTAACTAAAATATCTCCAATAGCCCACCAGCTAGCTCAACCACCTCTTTCGCTGCCAACAGCAAGCATAGGAGCCATCATCCAACCGCCATCCCGACAACCGGGGCCACCTATGGGAACGGTACCTCTAGTCACACCTTTGCCGATGCCGTTAACATTCTAGCCAACGGCGACGCAACTTTCAGTGAACCAAACGTCACACTTTGTTACCCCAATGGCACAACGCCAGCTTCCTTTTTTTCCAGCGGTGATGCCAGCAAGCCTAGCACCAAACACCCAACCGCCATTCCACGTGTCACCACATAGCCAGATACCGACGAGCACACCCCCGATGCTCCCGCCGCTCGCACAAACAATGGTAGCACCACCATTGTTCCCTCACTTCTTGACATGCACATGGGGTGAGCCTATAGTGACCACCCACACAAGTCAACAACAGCCTGCACCAACGCAGCCCCTGGCTCAACCTCAACTTCTACACCCGGGATACTCACTGCAACTGCCGTTCCAGTAGCAGACATTCTATGGTCCTAACCAAGGATACCAAGTGTTCTACGGTAACCCCGGGGTACAACCGTGCAACGCGCCCCACCAGTATAACGTATAGGGCTCGCTAACCGTCCCCAATCAGGACTGCCTGTCACGGAGCGTTACATCTCCGTTTGCCAAGGAACTGCTGGATTACGAGATCCCAAACAGAGCGAAGCTTCCCAACTTGAAAACTTACAACGGTACTACCGATCCGGACAATCATATTGACATGTATGAACGGACAATGACGTCGCTAAAGCTGGATGAAAGTTTCTGGTGCACGTACTTCCTAAGGACGTTAGACGGAAATGCAGGCACGTGGTTCAAGACGCTACGCCCAGGTAGCATTTACAACTTTGGCCAACTCAAGTATCTTTTCCTTACCAACTTCATGCAACTGCAAAAAGTCCAAAGGTGATTCCCATTCCATCATCGGATGTAAGCAAAAGGAAGGGGAAAGCGTAAGAGAATACTTAACACGGTTTACAAACGCCACGTTGGACGTGTCGGGTCATGACGAGGGTCTTATAGCAGGAGCTTTCACATGGGGACTCCTCCCCGGCCCTCTGTTACATAAACTCATGGGCAAAAAGCCACAGACAAGAGCTGAACTAAAGGAAAGGGTGGAAAGATATTTAAGACAGGAGGAAGGCGAAGCAGCAAAACAAGCATACTTGAACGCCATGACCGTCAAGCGTTCTAACCCAACCCACATAGAAACATCTGGGGGAAGCAGGCACTTTGGACGAGGGAAGAGACCACTGGGTCGCTTCAGGCCGTTCGTCAGGGATGACAGACGGAGTCGCCGCCCAGACGTATATGTGGTCGCGGACAAGCAGCAAGAGAGAGCACCAAAAGGACGATACTGTGAATACCACAAAAGTAAAATGCATGACACTACCAATTGCTCGGTCCTTAAAAAAGAAATGGAGGAGAAAAAGCTCAAGGGAGATCTTGTGGAGATAGCACGCAGCATGCACGCCAAATTTGACGCAGAAAACCCCAAAGGAGCTCCGAAAGAACGTGCACAGCCCAAAGAAATATTCATGATATGAGCCAAGAGAATCATACATGAGGGAACTGCACACCAGGAGAACCTAACGCCCATGACACAATAACTCACATTCTCAGCACAATATCCCAGACCCGAAGGCTGGACAGGTGACAACTCCCTAGTGGTACTGGCCTCTATTAAAGATGTGCTCATACATAGAGTGTATCTCAACACAGGTAGCTCCGCAGACATCATTTACGAGCACTGCTTCCGTCTCCTCCCAGACAAGTGGAAGGACGACTTCAGACCTATAACGAGACGATTGGTCGGGTTCACGGGGCACAACAGGTGGCCGCTAGGCATGATCCACCTACCGCTTACACTGACCGGTCATGACAAGCAACGAAAGTAGACAGTCTTGGTCGATTTCGTTGTGATCCGACTTTCAGCAGAACATAATATCATTCTAGGAAGGCCAGCCTTGCTCAAATTAGGCGCGATTCCGTCCACAATGCACGGGATAGTGAAGTTCAACACTAGCGAAGGTCCGACCAGCATCCTGGCCACGCCACCAAAACAACTGCAGTGCTTTACGATCATGCAACCAGTCGAGATAACAAGAGAAACCAAGAAAGCACGGGGTGAATCGGCATACGCGAAACAGGTGGTCAACGAAGAACACCTTTACCAGGCAATCAGCATCGGTCGCAACCTACCACGGCACACCAGGCGAGCACTCGTTGATCTCCTCAGACGATACAAGCACGTATTTGCGTGGACACCCACATACATGGTAGGTGTCGACCGGCAAATCATTGAACAGAAAATTATGATTAAACCGGGTACATAGGAATTTAAACAGAAAAAGAGGGTCCAGGGGGAGATTGTAATAGGGCGATCAACGCGGAGGTGGCTAAACTGACTAAGGCGGGAATCCTGAGGGAAGCGGTCTTCCCAACTTGGTTAGCCAACCCTGTCATGGTACGAAAGCACGATGGATCTTGGCGCATGTGCATAGATTTCTCCGACCTTAACAAGGCATGCCCCAAAGATTTCTACCCTCTCCCAGAAATCGACCAGAAGGTAGAATCACTACAGGGTTTCAAACTAAAATGTTTTCTAGATGCGTATAAAGGGTAACACCAGATCCAGATGAGTAAGGACGACGAGGAGAGAACAGCCTTCTACACCGACCATGGCACGTTTTACTATACCAAAATGCCTTTTGGTTTAAAAAATGCGGGGGCAACATACCAACGCCTGGTCGAATCCATATTCTCAAGCCAGATTGGGAGGAACATCGAAGTATACGTCGAGGATATGGTCATTAAAAGTGAGAATGAAGCAAAGATGTTGCGGGATATCGAAGAGACTTTCAAAACATTGGAGAAAGCAAGGATGAAGTTGAACCAATGAAAGTGCACGTTTGGAGTGGAGGAAGGTCAGTTCTTAGGATACTATGATACCAGACAAGGCATCCAGCCCAACCCAGCGAAAGTGGACGAGATAACGGAAACGCCACCCCCAAGCACTCTGAGGGACGCGCAAGACTTGAATGGGAAGATCACGGTGCTCAGTAGGTTCATCTCAAAGTCAGCAGAAAAGGCGATGCCGCTATTTAATACATTGAAAGGATGTATCGAGAAAAGTAATTTTCGGGGGACGACGGAGGCAGAGGTAGCACTCCAAGGGATCAAGGAAGCCTTACACAAACTACCCACGTTAGCTAGCCCCATTCTGGGAGAAGTGTTGCAGGTATACCTCTCAACCTCAGCCGAAGCCATATCCTCTGTATTAGTCGTGGAAAGAGAATGGGAACAGAAGCCAGTGTATTTCGTGAGCAGAGTGCTACAAGGCCCTGAACTTAACTACCCCACCCTAGAAAAGCTGGTGCTAGCGCTGATCTATGCCGCGAGACAGTTAAGATGATACTTTCAGGCCCACCAAATAGAGGTCCTGACGAATTGCCTGATTAAGAAAATCTTTCTCAAGCCCGAAACCTCAGGAAGACTTGCAAAATGGGCGATCGAATTGGGTGAACATGATATCAGCTACCGGCCAAGGACAAGCATCAAAGGACAGGCGCTGGCAGATTTTCTGCTTGAAGTCCCAGGAGAAGGAGATGTAACCAAAGAAGGAATCATGGCGGTAAAAGAAATTTCAGAAGGAAACAGAAAATGGACGTTTTACACCGATGGAGCGTCCAACAGGGAAGGCTCGGGGGCTGGCCTAATCTTGACCAGCCTGGAAGGAGAAGAGGTTACGTATGCCCTATGTTTCGACTTCCACACCTCAAACAATGCGGCAGAGTACGAGGCATTGCTGGCCAGTTTACGCCTAGCCATACAAATGGGGGCGGAGGCCGTAGCCGCGCTAACAGATTCAACGTTGGCTGCCAACTAGGTTAACGGAAGCTTCGAAACAAGAGACAAGATGATGGAAAGATATGTTAAGACAGTGCGATAGCTCACCAAATCTTTTAAGGAGTTCACTATCAAGCAAATCCCAAGGAGTGAGAATAGGAGAGCAAACGCCCTAAGCAAACTAGCGTCGACATGTTTTGACCATTTATCAAAGAAGGTTTTGGTTGAAGTGCTCAAGGAAAGGAGCATAGAGGAACGGAAGGTAGGCGCACTCATGATAGCGGGACCCACCTGGATGACCCCACTAATAGATTACCTACAACAAGGCGTCCTACCCGGTAGTCATGACGAAGCCAGAAGAATACGCATAAAAGAACCTTCATACGCCCTAATTGAGGGGGAACTATACCAAAAGGGGTTCACAACACCATGGCTAAGATTCGTGGACGAGACCAAAGGAAAAGAGGCGTTGCGGGAAGCACATGCAGGACAAGTAGGCGCACATGTGGGTGCATGGGCTCTAACAAGAAAGGTACTCCGTATGGGGATCTACTAGCCCACCGTACACCAAGATGCAGCAGAGCTGACAAAAGCATGCGGAGAGTGCGAAGCATTCTCCGCGGTCCAGGCGAATCCTCTAACGCCCTTATCCAATATATCCACTCCTTGGCCATTCTATCAGTGGGGAATAAACATTGTGGGGCCATTCCCAGAAGCACCAGGATGGTTAAAATATATGGTTGTGGCTGTGGACTATTTTACGAAATGAATCGAAGCAGAACCATTGGCGTGCATAACAGGTAGGCACATGATCAAGTTTGTCTGGAAGAATATCATGACTAGGTTCGGTACACCTAAAACGTTGATAAGTGACAATGGGCTTCAGTTTGCGTAAAACCCGTTCAAGGAGTGGTGCGCCAGCAAGGGGATAAATCAACAATTCACATCAGTGGCACACCCACAAGCAAACAGACAGACGGAAGTATCCAATAGAACCATTGTGAACGGGATTAAGAAGTGGTTAGGAAAGTCCAAAGGAAACTGTGCGGAAGAGATACCGACAGTGCTATGGTCGTACAGGACCACCCCGTGAACAGGAATGCAGGAGACACCATTCAGCTTGACGTACGGAGCGGAGGCAATGCTCCCAGCAGAGCTGATGATAGGGACGCTAAGGACAAGCCATACTGATGAAGAAGCCAATTCTCGAGACCTGAGACTATGCCTAGATATTCTCGAAGAAAAGAAAGAGAAGGCAAGCATACGCCAGGCGGCATACAAACGCACGACAGAAAGATACTACAATCAAAGAGTCAAGGAAAAAGCATTTAAAATAGGAGAGTATGTACTAAGAAATAATGAGGCAAGTCGGTCTCAGCCTCAGGGTAAGCTAGGACCCGTGTGGGAGGGTCCATACAAGGTTATAGAAGAAAACTAGAATAGGGCGTATACACTAGAAATAATGGAAGGAAGGCAGATCCCAAGAACGTGGAACGCAAGGAATTTGAGGAAATTCTACTTCTAGAAGAAAGCCCCCAGAAGAAAGCAACGAAGTTAGAGCAAGCATGGTCAGATAGTTCAAGCGTCAAAACGCAAAAAGCCAATGTCAAAACCCAGGAGGGTAAGCGCTAAAGAAGGTTTCGATGCCCAATGTGTAAAGCCTTCTACTCAGTGTAGAAATCTAAACAATTAAAATGATGAAATTTGTACTCAGTGTACTGAATTGTTAATGATTAACGCGCGTAATGCTTAGTGCATTTAAGTCAAAAAAATTTAGCACATTAAATTATAATGCTTAGTGCATTCAACAATAATACTTAGTGTATTAAATACAGTATATTACAAACCCAGTGCATTCAGCCTTAATACTTAGAGTATTAAGCCTTATGACCAACGCACATAGGGCTCGACACGCTGGCCCGTGCGGACGCTTAGTGCGTCGAATTAATTGAGGCATCACCATTATGCAGCATAAGGTCAATCGCTTAGTGCGTGGCCCTAAACCATTAATAAATTAAACAACCAACGACATAGGGGTAGTAAACACATAACATCAAATGTCACAGCAAGGATAATATCACCAACACACAAAAGACAAAGTAACCACATACAAGAGTTCAAGACACAAAACATCAAAATAACAATCAAACAAGAATTTTTCACGCCCCATATGGTAGCACACGAAACCTACATCATACCATCGCCGTCATCTTCATTCCCTCCAGCATTAGCAACATCACCTCCACACACAACAACATCTTCCAAGTCACCAGCATCCTCAACAATATCATCAACACGATCCGTCTCAGGAACTACATCATCATGCTCATCACCCAAACAAACATTGGCATCCAAATCATCACCAGAACCACCACCACCATCATTTTCAACACCCACACCACCACTAACATTGCTCTTATCAATCCCATCGTTGCCCTCCATCACACCTTCGGGAGTACCGTCGGAACCAGAGAAGGCACAAAGATCACGAACCCCCTGTATGTCCAAATCACCTAGGCCCAACAATGAAGCATGATCCATACTAGGAAATGCTAGGAGAGCCTCATTCACACTAGTAGCGGGGCCAGCAACGGGGGTATCCACAAGACCTGGGTGACCAGCAGAAGCCTGAGCAGCACGTACAGATTCCGCTCTGGAAACAAAGGCGGTGTGACGAATCAAGCTCACTACCCCCGTAAACTCCGGATGCTCAATTAGCTTGTCCACAACCCGCAAGTCAGCAACTACCCTGTCACGATCACGCTGCGTAAACTCCGGATGCTCAATTAGCTTGTCCACAACCCACCTGTAATAACCAGTTCAGATCACGCTGTGTAGCACTTACAGTTGACTGCAAGTCAGCAACTACCCTGTCACGATCGGCTGCGTCATGTTCAAGACTTTCAACCTGAATCATTAAGCCCTCGTTAACCTGAGAAAGAGAGTCAACTTTGGCCTCCAAACTAGCCCTGAGTTCCTCCACCGTAGTTTTCTCAGAAGCCAGAAGTTGATACATTTGCTCTACACGCTGCAGATCCCTAGTAAGTTCTGAAATGCGCTGCTCCAACTCAGTTACACGGGCCCCACAACCGGCATGCACAGTTTCCATCTCGTTGAGCGTCTGAATGCGCCGGGCCCGGGAAACAAGGTAGAACATGGCTTGCGCTGCGACACATGACATGTTATGGGATAGGGCAGGACTACCCATAGCTTCCATGTCAGCAGCAGTGGCAGGAGTAAAGGCATGTCGGGTAAACTCTAAAGCATTAGTGCGAATGGAGAGACGAGTCTCATTGTGAAGATTCCATGAGAGGACAAAAGGAGAAGGTCCTGAAGAACCTCCACCTATGTTCTTGATGGGAGAAACAGGAGTGGGATCCGGGCCACGAAGGTCCTGTGGAGGAGAAGAACTGGTAGTAACAGGGGGAACAACTGAAACAGGATCTATGGGCTGTTTGTGTGCCTCATCCATCCCTTCAGACTGTTGAACATCATCATCAGGGATAATGACCACGGGTGCCGGTGACGAAGATATCGAGCTTAGAAGGCGAGAAAAGCTGTGCCTGGTCAGAACTCGCTTGGCGACGTTAAGTGCACCACTCACAGTTTCACCCATGGCCAGAACGGCCTTCCGTTTGGCCTGGAGTCGCCGAAAATCAGCAATGGCGCCATATTTGCTGTCCTCGTCACCCTCGGTCGAAGTAGTGTGAGCACCACCTAAGGGCATAACGGAGGAGAGTGGGCGAAATGCAAGATGATCCGTCCCGGCAGACGGCGGACCCTCACTTGTCGTCGCAGGAGTTGGCATAGCAGCAGTAAGAGCAAGCTGGTCCAAACGGCGAGGGGGAGGAAGACGATCGATTAAATCTACTTCCCGATACTGCAGTTTGCCCCTGTAGCATTTCCGAAGCACTTCATCCATAGACAAAGGAGACTCGTTGCCTGGGAAATATGAGGCACCAAGGAAAATAAAAAAGGGAAGATATTCAGATAATAAAACCCTAACAGTGATAAACAAACCAAGTATGCAAACACTTACCATCCATGACGAGGAAGAAAACGGCCATTTTACCACGACGTCTCCAAGACAGACTCATTCCCACACCGGAGAGAAGGGCCTCAGAGTAGTCCTCATGGGACACTTGGATGCTCTTGAGCAAATCAGCCACGCCCTGGTTGTGGGGAAAGAGTTTTGGGGTAGTATCAGCAAAATTTTTGGCATGGTAACGTCCGCTACCCACTAAGCCCTAATTGACCCAAAGCCACCGATCTTGCCAATTGTTGGGTGTCTGGCCGTCGGGCACTAGGTTATGTCCTCCTCGGCGAACGGAAAACGTGAACTTATCGCCGGTGCAACAGAACCGGAAGAAGTATTTAAACACAAAGTAATCAGGAAGATAACCGTTAGCCCGACAAATCATCTCAAAAGCAACAACTTTGTTTACAGCGTTGGGGGTTAGCATTTGAATGCTGCAACCGTCTTTCTGGAGCACGTCCTCTTGGAAATCGGTCAAAGGAAGACGAAGTGCCGGCATCTAGGGTTTTCTGGTAGATGTCGACTTTTCCGGGAGGGGGTGAAAAGATGGAAGAACCTGGTGACGGAAACCGCACACCATCAAGAGAAGTGACGCCATAGGTGGTTTCGAGAAATGAATACTCAGAGGCAGAGGGCACGATGCCTGGGGGACTCGCCATGGAAAGAAAAGAGAGAAAATGGAGTTGAGGAAGAAGAAAAGAAAGAAAGAGGAAACGTAGATAAGAAGGCATGATAAGTGCCTTTATAAGGAAACGGAAAGGGCGGGATATTCAAAATGTCTGACATGCTGACGTAACCGCCAGCCATCAGGAGCGGTCACGTCGCCATTAAAATCGAAACGGCAAACGAACAGGGAAGCAGCACGTGTAAAGTAATCAAGCCTAGAACGTCGTATCTAACAGCACAACGCTACGGCTACTGGACTGGGGGACTTGATGACGTGCCTAAGTCGGCACGGAAGAGTCACGGCCGCCCAAGATACCTGGCGCCCCGGTCGAGTTAAGAGGAGCTGGCTCAGCGCCCGCCAGCGCCCCTAAGAGCAGGGCACCTCGGCAAAAGGCTCGCGCCAGCCAGAAACGCTTCCAGCATCAAGACAAATGATACGGTCAAGAGACAAGGCAGATGGTCAGAGTATTACCGCCGGAGCCAATGGCAGTACTATGACATAAAGAGACGCATAACCCTCTAATCAGCACCTCTGACCTTGTCCCCTAAAAGCGATCCTGTCCCGTACGAACGACCAGGATCGCTACGTATAAAAGGGAGGACTCAGAAGCCCTAAAGGTAAGCCATCTTCTCTAAGAGCAATCACCTGAAAACACCAAAAACCTATCTAACTTGACCGTCGGAGCGTTCTTCCGGGAGCCTCCTCCCGGAAAGCGGCTGACGGCTGTTCTTTCGTGTGACCTTGTAGATACCTCCTTATATCAGACTGGAGAGCAAATCGAAGAAAGAAGACAAGGTCGCATCACCACCCAACACGGCGGCCGATGGCGGCAGGAGGCGGCAACCACCACCTCACGGTGGTGGTTATAGTTTTCTATTATTATTTCGGGCATCATATACAATTTACAACTCAATAACGGACACACACACACACTAATATAAACATACACACACAGCTACCCTTATGGTGGCCGGTGGGGGTACACGGTGGTGGCGGTGGCTTTTCTTGATTTTCTGGCCAAACGAAACACACACACACACCCACATAGCAGAAATACACGCACACATACATTTTCATGCTTGCAATCGATTCAGTCACCCACCTAGTGGCGTACGGTGGCGGTGGTGACACGAACCAGTGGGCAGCAGCTGCGAAACGGCGGCAGCAGGCGGTGGGGATGGTTCCATCCGATTTCTCATGGTTCCAACAACACCACTCGTCTAATCCAGGCACGAAACCACAACCCTCGACCACCGGCTAGGCGGCTGGAACGAGCAAAACGGAGACCATAGGCCCATCGGTGCCAACAACTGCCGAACGTGGGATCAATCCATCGAGAAGAGCGAAGGGGAAGAAAAAAACGGTGGTAGATGGCATTACCTGGAGATTCCTGGTCGCTCACGACCACACAGCAGCGGGCGAGTCCCATTCATCGGTCTCCTACGGTCATGCGGGTCGCACTCACGTCTCCGGTAGCGGCACAGTGGCGGTTGCGACTCGACGGAAGGAGGTTTTAGTGACACCAGTGATCGGAGGAATAACGTTTGCGGCCGCAAACAGGGGAAATAAGGGTGGCGGCCGAAGATGGGGGGTTGAGAGGATGACGGCTGGAAGATGGGAGGCATAAGGGTGGTGCGTCTGTGTCTCCTCTAGGGTAAGCTAGGGTTTTGTAGGGCTTATATACTCGACACACAAACATATTGCCATAATGACAATAATAGACCCTCCCCATAACATTTTCTTTCAAACTTAATCCAATATTTACCATTTAAACCCTGCCCCTTAAAACCTTTACTAATTAAGTTCGAATTTTACCTTTTTAGCCCAGCCTCCTGAAATCCTTTACAAATTAAATCTAATACTTACCCAATAGCCCTTTAGCCTCCAAAACCTTTTCAAAATAAATCCCAAAATTACATTTTAACACCCGAATAATCCGATTTATAACATTTGGCTTCCCAAAACCAACACCCCACTAAATAATATGGATTTAGGGCGACTATTCGTTCATCAATTTTACCTATTTATTTATTTAATAAACAGATGTTACAACTCTCCCCCACTTAAATTAGATTGTGTCCTCGAAATCATCCCTTACCATCCCTTACACGCCGGACAACTTGGACGACATGGTCACAAACCATAAGCATATCATAGCCTCTCCAAGGCAACCAAAACCGACCCCGCAGGGTTCTAAAACCGGAAGATGAACGAATTCCTTGAAGCATGGTTGCTTCTACTCCGTCTGAGATATGTAGTCTCGAGATGGTCTGTTTCCCTCACAAACTGCCCACATCGAATCATCATCTAACTGATTCCATAAGAACCAGCCTAACTAGAATACTTCCCACTCGTAATACCTTGAGGCTTCCTAAAGTGCAAAATCAGCGGTCAGCTGCAGCTACCGAAAAAAAAAGCAATTCCACATATGGACCCCAAATCACTGAAGTCGCTCCAACTCCTCTTGTTGCCACATAGTTGCTTTCTTGAAGAACAATCGGGACCTCCCTGGTCCCAACTTATCTGCCAACTTTCCGAATCACCAGACACCTACCCGATCACTGAGCCAGAAACACACCTACAACAATCCAACATGATCCCCGAAGGATACCTCATATGACAGTAACTGCCCTACCTATACAGCCACTCATGGATCCTTCCATCCATTTGATCCATCCGATCATGATAGGCTGGCAACCTGTCGCCATTGAATCCAACACAAAAGGTGAATGCTACCAGATTAATTGTTGTCTTACACCATACCCGGTCTCCTTCAACCTACCGACTCCTTATTCCAATTTTGTTGCGACCTACTCAAAACATTACGAACTAGCCCGCCCTGGCCTAAGTCATCTGAACAAATCCGTGAATGCTACGGCTATACCCACAGACTTACAACACTTTACACAGTATTTGACCGCTTGTGAATGCTACGGAACCCCCGTAGTCTTACAACACTTCCCGCACCATCTGGCTGCTAGTGAGTGCTACAGAACCACCGTAGTCTTACAACACTTCCCACACCATCTGGCTGCTAGTGAATGCTACGGAACCCCCATAGTCTTACAACACTTTCGCCCTAACAGCAACACACCCAAACTGAACTCAATCCGTGACCAGAACCCCAACTTGATTCCCCAAATTTTGCTATCAAGCATGAATGAGGCGTGATTCATATGATGGGGAGTTTTCCAAACTCCAAACTCACACAACTCTTAAACCAAATAGCCACTTTGGCCGCCATTTTCCTCGATGGGGATGAGAAACCCATCCCGGTCTCATATCTGTCCCTCACCTGAATACCTACGCGATTCTCCCCCACTTAGACGCGACTAAGTCTTCGCAATACCTGAGAGTTGAAGGATTCCCAATCCTTCTTACTCTTTAATAACCAACTGCTGACAACCTGTTTCTTGTCTGTGCGATGTTCTATAACCGGCCCAAACCCCAAAGACCACATAACTCCTGAAGATCAGACAAACACCTCCCGAATCCTAACGAGACTAATAATCTCAAACGCCTTGAAATGATGTCACACCTATATCTTGAAATCAAAATAGTTGATGCCCAGACCAAAGCCCCAACAGTAAACCACTTCCCCTAGCACTTCCAAAAGCCGACCCAAGCATAATGGTCGAGTCGCCAATCCTGTCCGTAGACCTTCTGCCTCATGTCCTTGAACCGATCTCGACCATAGACCCAAATAACATTAAACGCTCCCAACCAGAAAAAAGGGAAACGACCCTCACTAACCACCCCGTAACTCGGGGTATACAAATGACATATGACAATGCTTGAAGGTATAATCCAAACACAAGCAGGGAAACAAACCCAGAGAATCACTTACTAAAACCCTCGAAACGAAAACTCCCTCGTGCAATTTCCTGCAAGTACCACACTAAACTCGGCCTAGTTGGCCTCTCACAACTGACTCGAACCCTTGGGTACCTTTCCGGGACCCTCCAATGTATGTACCTGAACTAATCTGATCCCCTCTTCCCAATGTGCTCCAAATCAATCCCTGCTCTTGAGCTCTAGAAATCATATCATTCAGGGTCTCGCACCCTGGCACACTCACCAGCTCAATCGTCAACAGTTGAACTGCAATTATTGGAGCAACCTATGCTCTATACCGGACTACTAACCATCCCCAAGACATAGTCTCCAATCCCAAAAGTGTTGGGTTTTGAGAATTCTAACACTCCTATGGTGTACATGCAACCCTATAAACCTTGGATCTATGTTTTCTCTATTATACATGCAAATATTAAATATTCCAAGGTTTCATCCTAACTAGCATATTATGAACCACCTATACTACAAAGTTCTAGTTAGATGACATACCTTTTGATGTAGCTTGATGTCTTCAAGCTTTAACAGCTTAGCCCCAATAGTGTGGAAGCCTCAAGTGGAATCACAAATCACCAAAAACACCTTGGAAAACCTTTAGACAATATGGATACTTGGCTCACACTATGAAATCGGTTATTGCCCTCTTTAGTGTATCCACACTAGCCACTAGCATAATTTCATGAACCATAAGACCCTTTATATAGTGTGGAGGATTATGGTTAAACCATAATACCCATGACCTTTCATTTCCTAGGATCCATGGGTTAAAGCTCCATGGACTATCCATGAAGACTTAGCCCAACCTAAATGAACTTGGCCCACTACACACACATACACACACATATATATATATATATATATATATATATATATATATATACATATATATATATATATATATATATATATATATATATATATATCTAAGAGTCCATATTTAATTAGTTCCTTTTGATCACTTAATTAATTATAAATTAATTCTTGATCAATACTAATTAAATAATATGATTATATATTAATATATTAGAACTTATAATATATTAATATAAATCATAAATATACTATTCTCAAAAGACTATCCATATAAATTGTGTCGGTGAAGTGCAACCCAAATGGACCATGTCGGGTCGGGTCAAGTACATACGAAATATAGTTATGAACTTAGACATTAATCCAACAGTCTCCCACTTGGATAAGTCTAAAACTATTATTGAGTATGACTTCAAAAACCAACTGGAAATCGTAGCACTTAAAGTCGCTGTCGAACTCTGATCTTGTCAATGAACTCTAACCTTTGTCAATGACTTGTCCATTAGATAACGGATCATATATTCCTCCATTCTAGATATCATATGGACCGAGACATGGATTATCAATCATTCTCTCTGTCCATTTGTTGTTTCCCGATTTCCGATTTATGATGACTGACTGATTGAACAAATCAAATCAGTCCTGGATTGGCCAAGCACTCACATGTGTCATCACTAAATCATCTAGGGGCCCACAAATATCGCTTTTATCCCGAAGGTAAAAGGAATGGATAAACTTCAACTCATATGGCTTCTTCTACTACTTGTTGAATCATACACAAAGGCACGTTTTATAACATCGAGTTACCAAATGCGTTTTCGTGCAATCAATGTACAACCAACTCATAGTAACAACTCATATCTCTAGGTTTGAAGATTATAAGATATTATCGTCTCATGATCACTCGTGATAAAATCCATGAAGTGATTCAAATGAGCGGGGGTTGAATCCAGTACTTAGAACTTATGAGCACTCATGAGTGTTGTAGCACAACTTTGTACACCAACTTGGACCTCTACAAGCCAACCCATGATAGTCTTGATTCATATCTACTTCCAACATATGACCGACTATGGATGGTTTGAATAACTTAGTCATTTCGGAAGAATAACCTAGTTATTATGGAAGTCAAAACATGCAAAGTCAAACACAAGAATAAATGAATCAAATATGGTATCAAACCCTATGAATATAAATAGACCACTTTTATTTATCACCATACTGATTACTCATTATTCATTGTTTCGGTTTTATCAACTTTATACCTGAATTAAAAACACTAGTTGTCCCATGCTCCAAGCATGTACACTATGTTTTTCTAAACAATAGCTTTGCCATAAGCACTCTATGTTTATCTATGATCCTTACTTTGTGAACTAGATCGATTGAACATAATTTCAATGATTCTCTTTTCACACTTCAAAATCCTTGTCGTAAATGTAAGAATTTCTAACATTTATCGAAATGTGTTTAGATTTTAAACTTATATGCACTGTTCTTCTTGTAATGATTATGCACAAAGCCACAAAGACTTGGCAACAATCATTACAGAGTATTCCAATGGAGAGAAATTCCATGGAAACGATGTCTCAAATTCAAAGCGCATTGCTTTGAACATGCTTCTTGCATTAAGTTTCTTTAACCTTACACATATTGCTTCCACCTATGAAGACAACTCTATATTCTCATTTTGACTACCACTTCTGAACAAGAGTTGCCTCTTTTCAAACTATGTCAATATGGTCCTTCCAATATTAACAGTATACTTCCAACTGTCCTTGAGCAACCAATCTTTGGTAAACCTTAGATTGTCCTAGACAATTGCTTAATCACTTTAGTCATATCCAAATCTAGACATTTTCCTCCTTAATGCCGCAAGGCATTTGGAAAATTCAGAAAGGATAAATATTATAGCACATGTAATCGATCTTGTACCCAAAGCAAATGGGACACGATTCATGATGTCTCACATAAAGACATGATTCTAGACCAGTCTTTTGCTACAATATTTTTATTTTCCGTGTTTCCAAAATTTGACTACGAAGAGGGATGCCGTAATCATAATCGAATTTTGAGAACACAATATATAGAGTTTTTCCTTATGTTGAACCAATTCAACATGAAATTCATATATATATATATATATATATATATATATATATATATATATATTCTTGACTAAAGATGATTAAAATCTCAATCTAAGCTTAAAATCCCACTCTAAGCCTTTTAGAATTGACATGAAGTATAATTTCCTCTCCCTTAATTATAGCAAAACAACTTTTTCAACCCCTGCAACCTCACGAATTGAAACTTTTGTTTTCTATAATTAACATTGCTAATATGCAATACTTATCATAATTATCATGCTCCCACTAACGTGATGATTATTAGCATAACACTTATGCTCCCACTAGCTTTGACATGTATCCAGAAAACAGCTGGACCTCTAGAAGTCAATACTTTATTGACATTCATACTAAAGTTCAGATTTCTGATACTAGATTGCTTTGATAAGGCTTTATCAAAATTATACACCTTATCTTAGATAGCTCACAGGTGTGTCTAAACAATTTCAGAACTATGAAAAGGGATGTCGTAATCATAGTCTCAATTGTTTAGACCTTTGCCATTTCTCATAAGTCCATGTTAGTGTGTCGGTTAACCACGCACGCTCCACTAACGACTTTGAGAACTGCAAATACACAATTGCTATCTACTTAAAATCTACTTACTGAAAGAATTTCCTCACCATCAACTTCATGAATCGGAGAGAAACCTTATGACACTTAGATTTTATGGTGTATGTGTTCTTATCCATGTGAATTTTTCAAACCATACTCACAAGACTAGGTTAGTGAAAAATCCTAACTCATATGGATTGAACTTGTGCAATCTTAACCTCTTGCCACCTAGCAGCACAAGGGCCTACCATTGCTTCCAAGTAGCTATGCAAACAATTGAGAACATGTAGAACTCAAATATATATAGCCAACTTAACTGGAATGGGCACAGAAATGTCAACACGATAGGTTATAAACCTCTAGTTGTGTGCTAGTGATGAAATACAGGTTTTATTCTTGATTACTTCTTGAAACCCTTTCAGGATCTTTTAGACTACCACTGTCTCCTTGACCTATAATACTTTCTTTCCAAATATTCAAGAGATAGTGTGGATTCTAATCAAGACAAACACTTAACACAATTGGCCTAAGTTCGTCTCTGTTTTATCCAAAACATCACAACTTACCAAATTCAAATGTACAAGAGTAGAAAACCTTTTACTCTTACATTTCACTAGTGTTAATAAACCTTCTTTAAGATGTATCACTCAAGTTACATTTGTGGTGGGCTTGATCAGTGCACAAGAATGCGTACTCGATCCCTTAGTCATTTACTTGACTCACACATCCATGTGAACAAGTAATTAGTCTTAATTTTCCAATGCTTGAAAGTTCTCATTCATCATACTATACAACTTGCATGATTCGAAGTTTCTATCCAACTGAAACTTGGGTGATGAGAATCTTTCCTTATTTGGAAAATTTAGACACTACCACAAATGAAAGAATCAAATTCATATTTCCACTCTTGCTATTAATGGAATCATATAAGCAATAATTTTTTTTCCTTTTCACAAATGCCATTGTAAGGATATTTTAAAATAAATAAAAACAAATTTTTTTTCTTTTATTTTAAAAACTTTGCGGAAAAACTATCCTTACAGTGCAAAAGCACATGAAAAACTTTGTTGTTATCTATTCCTAAGCAATATATCATAACTCCTAAGCAACAGCTCAAAATTCTGATGAGAGAACCATGCGATGATCTTCGCGATCAGAATCAACATATACTTTCTTTAAGTTTCTTCACTTTTCTTTGATTCTTAAAACATCAACATGTCACCCAGTCACATCATGTAACAAGAATCTCATAATAGAAACTTAATAGAGTTAGATAGTGGACTTTACCTGAAGTAGAGTCAATCTTCTTGACTTGATCAACCTTATGATCTTTCAGGTAAATAGGCTGCTTCGCAATCAATGCCCCTTCCTTTGGCAAGAGAAACATAGGGACTCTTTGGGAATGGTACATGGGACTATCGCAGACTTAGCATTTCTCTTTACCATTTGGTCAACCTAGTTGACTATGGTCAATCCCTTTCCTTGGGAAGAGAAGGCTTTTCTAGATATCCAATGTTACCATTGTCAATGTCCATGGTAGTTTGGGAAGTTGATCTACTAATCAAATTTGCTCTCCCAGTGCTCCAAATTATTGCTGATTAAGCAGCACCAAGCAAATAGATAAGATCATTAAGGGTCATGTCATATTCTGTTTCATAGTAGTCCCAAAGGAATTCACTATATGACTTAGAAAGTGATTGAACCACGAACTTTCTCAAGAGTTTGACACCCAACTCTCTCGGCTTGTCAATATGTGACTTCATCTCCAAGATGCGATCACACATTGACCTTGCTTGCCAATAGGGCTTGAGTGACCTTGAACTTGTGGGTTAGGGAGAATAATTGAAGGAGGTGGAGGAAGTGAAGTTCCAAGAGATTTAAGAGGATCATAGATGTCTGAAACACACATCTTTTTTGGAGATATTCAAGATAGTTGATCTAAAGTCCTTAATATAACACCCAATATGAAATATTAAGGCTAGGACCCAACAAACTATTTTATAACTTGGAAGAGGGATGTCGTAATCCAAGCTATAAAATATTTGAAGGTAGGTGAATAACGATTCACCAATTTCCACCAAGATAAACGAAATGTATTATTAGGTTTTAATTGTTTTTTAAACTCCTAGATTCTTTTGAAATTCATTGAACTTTTCAAAGGCATGTTTCAATCTCGAGTGTGCCCTTCAGGTTTTGTGACTGGGATGCCGAGGATCACAAAACAAGGTGTGAATAACCATGCAAATATACTTGGTACCCTTAATATTTACCCCTCAATCGATGTGCCAAATTCACATTTTTCTAAGTAACTAAGATTGGGTATTATTAAGAGTTTAGTTACATAGTATTTATCATTAATACTTTTAATGAAGGGAGAATTATAGTCCTTGTCCTACCCGTTCGGCTAACGACCCTCCACCGGTCAAGGAAGCGGTGGGTGAGAGTGGACACCCATTAAACTGCCATTTTATAGGCAGTAACCTTATACCCCCCTTATAGACCGACTTCGTGAATGAGGCCTACTAATGGTAAGACGACTTTACTCTTATACATATATATAAATATTATTAACTTATAATATTATAAAGTATAAGGGTTGAATTTTAACTTTTAAAATTCTAAGGGCTTAACTTGGAATTAAAGGATTCATAAGTGAAAACTTTACAAATTCCAAAACTTGAGGGCAAGTTTTTGAAACTATTCAAAACTCTTCATTTCATAACTTATGAGTTTAATGGTTCATTAAAATGAAGACTCTTCATTTTTTATGTAACCTCTTATTCTTTAATAACACTTTTAAAGAAGTGATCCTTAAACATCCATAACTTGAGGACAAGTTATGGAGTCATAATACTATTTAATAAAAAATACTCTTCATTTTTTTTATGTAACCTATGACACTTTTATGAGTTTTAAGATTCATAAATGTGACCTTTTATGTAACTTGAGGACAAGTTACAAAAACACATTTTATGAACTACCTCTAGATTAATTAGGATTGAAAACAACTAAAACACAAAAAAAAATTCCATTAATCTAAACTAACTCATAAATCAAGGAAACATAAACACTTTTGGTAATCCATAACTTATGGAGTTAAATGCTTGTTTTATGATGAAACTTTTCATGTTCCATAACTTAAGAATAAGTTATGGAATTCTTTAAAACATTAACACTAAATTTTGTAACTCCATAAAAACTTTGAATAAATTTTTTTAAAACCTTTTCATATCCATAACTTATGGAGGTTTCAAAACACTTAAGATCACAACTTAAAAAAAAACTTTTGAGCTCCAAAATTTTATGACAAAATTTGTAACTCCTTAAAACATTTAGATCAAACTTTTAAAACTAATAAAATAATCATATCATTTTATCTTTTACTAAATTTGACCTAATTCAACTCATATAGGAAATGATTCAAATTTTACAAATAATTAGTTTTTCACAAAACAAGTAACTATCTTAAAATTTGACAAACTTCATGTTTTTTTTTCTTTTTTTTTCAACTTTAAAAATCAAACATTTGCATTAATATAACAGAAAACAACCCATGGCTCTGATACCACTGTTGGGTTTTGAGCATTCTAACACTCATATGGTGTACATGCAACCCTATAAACCTTGGATCTATGTTTTCTCTATTATACATGCAAATATTAAATATTCCAAGGTTTCATCCTAACTAGCATATTATGAAGCACCTATACTACAAAGTTCTAGTTAGATGACATACCTTTGGATGTAGCTTGATCTCTTCAAGCTTTAAGAGCTTAGCCCCAATAGTGTGGAAGCCTCAAGTGGAATCACAAATCTCCAAACCTCCTTGGAAAACCTTTAGAGAATATGGATACTTGGCTCACACTATGAAATCGGTTATTGCCCTCTTTAGTGTATCCACACTAGCCACTAGCATAATTTCATGAACCATAAGACCCTTTATATATTGTGGAGGATTAGGGTTAAACCCTAATACCCATGACCTTTCATTTGCTAGGATACATGGGTTAAAGCTCCATGGACTATCCATGAAGACTTAGCCCAACCTAAATGAACTTGGCCCACTACACATATATATATCTAAGAGTCCATATTTAATTAGTTCCTTTTGATCACTTAATTAATTATAAATTAATTCTTGATCAATACTAATTAAATAATATTATTATATATTAATATATTAGAACTTATAATATATTAATATAAATCATAAATATACTATTCTCAAAAGACTATCCATATAAATTGTGTCGGTGAAGTGCAACCCAAATGGACCATGCCGGGTCGGGTCAAGTACATACCAAATATAGTTATGAACTTAGACATTAATCCAACAAAAAGTTTAATATGATGCACAATCAACCCGTGCCATCCGATACGAGAGATCCACGGCGATCTCAAAATCCTGACAGTCCTTCCGCTAACCGGCTTACCACCGGAGTCGGGACCAAACCCTAGTCCTTCCCCTTGCGTGCTCATCCGCATTTTGCACAGCAGCTATCCCCATAGTCCAATCTTAACCAAGAATTCTTCTTCCCATGTTTCTTAGCTTCTCCAAGACTTTCCCCGATTCGAGTATGGATCATGTGCTTTCATTAGTACGGGCCCAATACTACCTTCCACACCTATCCATACTTTCCTCTGGAATCGTCCCGAGTCCTCTAAGTCACTTACTCCCATGATGTATTAAATGTATGCTAAACAGCGACACAATATCCACCTAAGCACCTCCAACGCTCCCCTAGGTTCCCAACCTCACCCTGCCATCAGCTGCTGAAGAACTCCCCATGATGCCAGCCAACCACCTCCTGGATATCGTCATATCCACTTAGTAGCTGACTCCCATCACTCAAGAGTTCCACAAAGCACAAAGAAAGTAGCATTCGTACAGTAGCACTCCGCTCCAAAGAACTATCATAGAACATTCCGCCCACATGTCGCGAGTCCCGCTGTCCACATCCATCCATCCTCACTACCGGCTGCCTTATGCATGCAAATTATACACAGAACAGGATCTAATAGACTGTCAAGTAATAGACTCTACCCTAGGACCACAACCAAACAAGGAACAGGAAATAAGGCCAAATCTATTATTCTAAGGCTATAAGATCCTAACCGTGTACAATTTTAAAAGCATACATGTAGCAGTTACTCATACCAATAATCATTCTCATTCTAGCATGACATCAAGTATTCCCAAGGCTACAAGCATCACATATCAGGCCAATCTATTGCTGACTACTCAGCACTAGCATGCAAGTCTACCAGCTCGTGCAACATATAAAGGCATCTCCTCTAGCCCAAACTAACATGCGATTCTCAGATTCATTAATCAATTCATAACAAGTAACATGTATGGGTATTCTGGGGAAACTCACTTGAGCTCGGTTGATTACTCGCATCACACACCTTTATCCTTTCAAAGTCTTTTTCTCTCTTCAAATTCTTTTCAAACTTCTTTTTATAAAATGGTTTTACTTTTGAAAATTTTCATACCAAGTCCTCAGTTTGAGTCCAGACACACCCGAGAGTGTGCTCGAATCCCTCAAACCAAGGCTCTGATACCAACTTGTAACGACCAAAAAATCAAGGGTAAAAAGTTCATTTTTAAATGTAGCTAAAGCATTGATACCATTTATTTCAAACATTTCAAATCATTATTAAGTAAAATATTTATCAGAGTTTATGCCAAAATCATTCATTGCAGAAACCATGGGTGTGTGCATTGCGATCAATCCAAGCCATTCTTTTCCAAATCGATGATACCTGAAACCATAAACAAAACTGTAAGCACGAAGCTTAGTGAATTCCTCCAGAGCATACCCCACACAATCCAAATAACCACATAATCCATATCAGCTATAACAGCTACATAAACCATAACAATCGCATAAGCATGCATATACACATTTGAAGATCCCATGGAAACCCTCCAAGGTCTTATTCACATACTCACGTAAATCATATCAATTACACCAGCCATGCATATAAACATATAGGGAAACCCTGGAAACCTTCCAAGGTCTTACACCGGGTGCCCTGGAAACCCTCAAGGGTCTTAGCCCACTTCCATGGGAACCCCCACATGGTCTTCACTAACTACCAATCAAACCATACATACCAACATATAAGTTAATCATGCAAACACATAAGGATACCCTGGAAACCCCAATTGTCTTACACCGGGTGCCATGGGAACCCCCACATGGTCTTAGCCCAATGCCATGGGAACCCCCACATGGTCTTAACTAAGGATGCCTTGGAAACTCTCCAAGGTCTTACACCTAAGTGCCCCGGGAACCCCCTAAGGTCTTCCATTTAAGTATCACGAAGACCACTAGCATATTACGTACCACATAATCAATTAGCATACCACATAATCACTAGCATACTCCCTATCATATAACCAACTAACATGCCACATAATACAACTTTAGCTAGTGTATCACATATCATAAAATGGGCCGGCATTGGTGCCTTAGACCCATTGGTATGGTAAGGAGACTCACATGGCACTACTGAAGTCCCGCAAATAAAACTCCCATTGCTGGTTGACAGATTCCCGAACTATCAACATCAAAATGACACCCAATTAATAATTGGGTTAAAATGCATAACCATAAAATCTACACTCGAGGTAAATGGACCATTTTACCCTTAGCCTAGCTTGGTTCAAAAACCAATGCCCAAACTCACACCCTCGAGGCCCAAAACCCCAATAATCAACCAAGGCCCAACATATGGCCCAATTTTCCAAATTGGGCCCAAACCTCTACATGGACTTATTTTAAAGGCCCAACCATTTAGTCCAGTCCAAACATTTGGCATTTCCAATGGCCCAATATCTCATAATCATCAAGGCCCAACCATTTAGAAAGGCCCAACTTAAGGACCATTTGAAATTAGGGTTTTCACACAAAATGACGATTATGGTTAAGTGATCCTACTTAACCCATTAAGGACTTAATACATTAAGTCCAACATACAATGAAATCGGGCTTGAGTCATCACTTCACTCCAATGGTCCAAAATGCGGGTCCCGATAAGTCCAAACCAATAATCCCAAAATTAGGGTTTTCCAAATCCGAATTAGGGTTTCCAACCCATTCATAGCCCAATAGGCCCAAAACCAAGTCCTGTTATCAAATCAAGGTTTATCAGGCCCATTAGGGTTTATTAGGCCTATTTGTCCAAGCGTCCCAGCCGAATCAACATAACAAGCACACCGCCACCCAACACGGCGGCTGGTGGCGGCAGGAGGCAGCAGCCACCACCTCACGGTGGTGGTTATAGTTTTCTATTATTATTTCGGGCATCAAATACAATTTACAATTTACACCTCATGGTGGTGGCGGTGGTTTTTCTTGATTTTCTGGCCAAACGAAATACACACACGCCCACATAGCAGAAATACACGCACACACATATTTTCATGCCTGCAATGGATCCAGCCATCCACCTGGTGGCGTACGGTGGCGGTGGTAACGTGAAGTAGTGGGCAACAGCTCCTAAACGGCGGCAACAGGTGGTAGGGATGAGTTCCATCTGATTTCTCATGGTTCCAACAACACCACTTGTCTAATCCAGGCACGAAACCACAACCCTCGACCACCGGCTAGGCGGCTGAGGAGGCTGGAACGAGAAAAATGGAGACCATAGGCCCATCGGCGCCAACAATAGCCGAATATGGCATCAATCCACCGAGAAGAGCGAAGGGGAAGAAAGAAACAGTGGTAGATGGCATTACCCGGAGATTCCCGATCGCTCACGACCATACAGCAGCGGACGAGTCCCATTCATCGGTCTCCAGCGGTCATGCGGGCCGCACTCACGTCTCCAGTAGCGGCACAGTAGTGGTTGCGACTCGACTGAAGAAGGGTTTAGCAGCACCGGTGGTCAGAGGAATAACGTTTGCGGCTGCAAACAGGGGAAATCAGGGTGGCGGCCGAACATGCGGGGTTGAGAGGAAGACGGCTGGAAGATGGGAGGCACAAGGGTGGTCTGGCTGTGTCTCTTCTAGGGTTAGCTAGGCCTTCGTAGGGCTTATATGTTGGGTTAATGTCTAAGTCGATAAGTATAATTGGTAAGACTTGACCCGACCCGGCATGGTCCATTTGGGTTGCATGGCATCACGCATTTGGATAGACTATAATGAGAGAAATAACACTTAAGGTTGGTTAATATATTATAAGTTCTAATATATTAATAAGGTTATTTAATTAGTATTGATCAAGAATTAATTTGGAATTAATTAAGTGATCAAAAGGAGACTAATTAAATATATGGGTTGATTGTGTAAATCATTCATTCTTATATATGTGGGCTTGTGATCCAAGATTTTTTATGTTGTACTAAGTCCATGGGGTGACCCATGGATACTCCATGGAGGTTAAAATCCATGGAGCATAAGGAATGGGTAAAGTTATGAGTTACATGGTGTAACCCTAATAGCCACCATATAAAAGAATCTCATGGCTCAAGAAATCGTGCACTAATGTGTGAATATGAGGGCTAGACGATTTCAAGGAGTGTTCCATTTCTCTCAAGTCATTCCATGTGCATTTGGTGTTGTGTGAACCATTTGAGGTGTCACACTTGGTGTACTAGGCACTCAAGCTTCATGAAGACATTCTACATCAAAGAGGTATGTATTCTATCTTGTTATATTTATTATTTTGTATGCTAGATTAGGATAATACCTTGGATGTTCATAATTGTATGTATAATAGAGAAAACATAGATCCAAGGTATTTAGGGTTGCATGTACACTTAGGAGTGTTAGAATGCTCAAAACCCAACAGTGGTATCAGAGCCAAGGCTTGTTTTCTTGTTATACTTGCAAAATTAGCTGAAAAATCGAATTGTATTAGTTTAAAAGTTATGCTAATTACTTGAAAAAATTTGATGTGAATTATCTTTGTTCATATGAGTTTATTAGATTAATAGAAAAGTTAATTGATTATGTGTTTTCAATCCATTTTAATCTAAGAGTTGATTCTAAAATGTGTTTTTGTAACTTGTCCTCAAGTTATATGAAAAGTCACATTTAAGTTTCATAAAACTCATAAAAAGTTGGCAATGGTTACAAAAATGAAGAGTCTTGTCCTCATTAAATGGTTTTATGACTCCATAACTTGTCCTCAAGTTATGGAGGTTCAAGAGTCACTTCATTAAATGATAAAATGTGTAACCTTAATTAGTTCCACAAGTTACAAAAATAAAGAAAAGTTACATTCTTTTATTAGTATAAAGTCTTCCATAACTTGTCCTCAAGTTATGGAACTTGAAGAGTTTTTTTTAATTAAAACTACTTTAAACACATAAGTTGTGGAATTAATTAGTTTTTAATATTTTCAAAACTTGCCCTCAAGTTTTGGAATTTGTAAAGTTTTCACTTATGAATACTTTAATTCCAAGTTAGCCCTTAGAATTTTAAAAGTTAAAATTCAACCCTTATACTTTATAATATTATAAGTTAATAATATTTATATATATGTATAAGAGTAAAGTCAGTCTTACCGTTAGTAGGCCTCATTCACGAAGTCGGTTTATAAGGGGGGTATAAGGTTACTTCCTATAAAATGCCAGTTTAATGGGTGTCCACTCTCACCCACCGCTTCCTTGACTGGTGGAGGGTCATTAGCCGAACGGGTAGGACAAGGACTATAATTCTCCCTTCATTAAAAGTATTAATGATAAATACTAAGTAACTAAACTTTTTATAAATTCCCAATCTTAGTTACTTAGGAAAATGTGAATAAGGTGCTAATCCATGAAATTACACTTTGCACTTTGTTTAAACCGTTAGTGGAGCGTGTGTGGTTAACCGGCACACTAACCTGGATTTAACAAAGTAGGCAAAGGGTAACTTAATATTTATCATAGTATCGGTGGAGCTCGTGTGGTTAACCGACACATCGATTGAGGGGTAAATATTAAGGGTACCAAGTATATTTGCATGGTTACTTCACACCTTGTTTTGTGATCCTCGGCATCCCAGTCACAAAACCTGAAGGGCACACTCGAGATTGAAACATGCCATTGAAAAGTTCAATGAATCTCAAAAGAATCTAGGAGTTTCAAAACCAATTAAAACCTAATAATACATTTCGTTTATCTTGGTGGAAATTGGTGAATCGTCATTCACCTACCTTCAAATATTTTATAGCTTGGATTACGGCATCCCTCTTCCAAGTTATAAAATAGTTTGTTGGGTCCTAGCCTTAATATATCATATAGGGTGTTATATTAAGGACTTAAATCAACTTTACGTGAATTTCTCCCATTGTTGATGTCTGGTTTAGACAACAATGATCTTCCCAAACCAAGCTTTCCTAATGAATATGACTTCCCGAGTTTGGCTCATGGAAGTCATACTTCTCTTCCTCCACCTCCTCCAATTATTCTCCCTAACCCACAAGTTCAAGGTCACTCAAGCCCTAATGGCAAGCAAGGTCTATGTGTGATCACATCTTAGAGATGAAGTTACATATTGACAAGCTGGGAGAGTTGGGTGTCAAAGTATTGAGAAAGTTGGATGTTCAATCACTTTCTAAGTCACATAGTGAGTTCCTTTGGGACTACTATGAAACAGACTATGACATGAACCTTAATGATCATATCTATTTGCTTGGTGCTACTGAATCAGCAATGATTTGGAGGACCAGTAAAGAAAATTTGATTAGAAGATCAACTTCCCAAACTTCTATGGACTTTGAAAATGGTAACATTGGATATCCAGAAAATCTTTCGCGTCCCAATGGAAAGGGATTGGCCATAGTCAACTCGGTTGACCAAATGGTAAATAGAAAGGCAAGTCTGTGATAGTCCAGTACACCATTACCAAAGAGTCCATATGTTTATCTTGCCAAAGGAAGGGGCATTGATTGCGAAGCTGCCTATTTACCTGAAAGATCATAAGGTTGATCAAGTCAAGAAGTTTGACTCTTCTTTAGGTAAAAGTCCACCATCTAACTCTGTTAAGTTTCTATTATGAGATTCTCATTACATGATGTGACTGGGTCACATGTAGATGCTTTAAGAATCAAAGAAAAGTGAAGAAACTTAAAGGAAGTACATGTTGATTCTGATCACGAAGATGGATTTCGATCACATGGTTTGGTGATCAGAATTTTTGAAGCTGTTACTTAGGAGTTATGATATATTGCTTAGGAATAGATAACAACAAGTTTTTCATATGGATTGTAAGGATAAGAAGTTTTTCCGCAAAGTTTTAAAATAAAAGAAAAAGGTTTTATTTTTACTTATTTTAAGTATCCTTACAATGGCATTTGTGAAAAATTGTTGCTTATATGATTCCATTAAGAGCAATATTGGAAAATGGATTTGATTCTTTCATTTGTGGTAGTGTCTAAATTTGCCAAATAAGGAAAGATTCTCATCACCCAAGTTTCAAATTGGACCGAAACTCGGAATCATGCAAGTTGTATAGTATGATGAATGAGAACTTTTAGCTTTGGAAAAATTAAGACTAATTCCTTATGTGAACAAGGAAAGGACTAAAGGATCGAGTACACATTCTTGTGCACTGGTCAAGTCCACCACAAAAGTTCGATAAGACTATTCGTCATGATTTACTAAAGCTTAGTAAATATGGTTATACTTACAAGTTTAAGTATAATTCTGAAACATTGGAAAAGATTCAATGTATGTCAGAACGAATGGGAAGAATCAAATTAGGCAGACAGATAAAAGTTTCTCAAATCTGAAAAGATGGGAGAGTACTTTAGTATCATGTTTTGTGATCATCTTAATGATTAAAGAACCACATCACAATTGGTCTTCTAAGGACATCTTAGTGCATTCTTATGACTAAGAAGAGGAGTCATGAATTGTTGAAATGGTTAAATCAAGAAGATGAGTCATACTTCGTTTCAAAACAAGTCTTAGAGTCATACTCCAAGACTATAAGTTGAGTGACATATCTTAAAGAAAGGTTTATAACACTTGTCAAATGTAAGAGTAAAAGTGTCCTACTCTTGTACATTTGAAGTTGGTAAGTTGTGATGTTTTGGATTAAACAAAGACCAACTAAGGCCAATTGTGTGAAGTGTTTGTCTTGATAAAGAATCCGCACTATCTCTTGAATATTTGGCAAGATAGTCTTATATGTCAAGAGGACAGTGGGAGTCTTAAAGATCCTAAAAAGAATTTCAAGAACTAATCAAGAATAAAACCTGAGGTTCTTCACTAGCACACGACTTGAGGTTTATAACCTATCATGTTGACATATTCTGTGCCCATTCCAGTTAAAGTTGGCTTTGCATAGGAGTTCTGAAAGTTCTCAATTGGTTGCATAACAACTTGGAAGCAATGGCAGGCCCTGTACTGCCAGGTGGCAAGAAGTTAAGATTGCATAAGTTCAGTCCATATGAGTTTGGATTTGTCATTATCCTTGTCTTATGACTATGGTTTTGACGATTCACATGGATAAGAACACATACACCATAAAATCTAAGGGTCATAAGGTTTCACTCCGATTCATGAAAATGATGGTGAGGAAACACTTCCACCAAGTAGATTTGAAGCAGATGGCAAAAGGTCTAAACAATTGAGACTATGATTACGACATCCCTTTTCATAGTTCTGAAATTGTTTAGCCATACATGCATGCTATCTAAGGAAAGGTGTATGATTAGTTTTATCAAAGCATCTCATATCAGAAATCTGAACTTTGGTAAGAAAGTCAATAAAGTATTGATTTCTAGAAGTCCAGCTGATTTCTGAGTACATGTCAAAGCTAGTGGGAGCATAGGTGTTATGCTAATAATCATCATGTTAGTGGGAGCATGATAATTATTGTTAGTGTTGCAAGTTAGCAATGTTAATTATAGAAAACAAAAGTTTCAATTCGTGAGGCTGCAGGGATTAAAAAAGTTGTTTTGCTATAATTAAGGGAGAGGATATACTTCATTTCAGTTCTAAAGGCTTAGATTGAGACCTTAATCGTCTTTAGTCAAGAATATATATATGAATTTCATGTTGGATTGGTTCAACTTAAGGAAATTCTATATATTGCGTTCTCAAAATTCAATTATGATTACGGCATCCCTCTTCATAGTCAAATTTTGAAAACATGGCAAATAAAAATATTGTAGCAAAAGACTGGTCTAGAATCATGTCTTTATGTGAGACATCATGAATCGTGTACCATTTGCTTTAGGTACAGGATCGATTGCATGTGCTATAATATTTGTCATTTGCAAATTTTTCCAAATGCCCAGAGGCATTAAAAAGGGAAAAGGTCTAGAATTGGATATGACTAAAATGATTAAGCAATTGTCGAGGACAATCTGAGGTTTACCAAAGATTGGTTGCTCAGGGACAGTTGGAAGTATAATGCTAATTTTGGAAGGACCATATTGACATATTCTGAAAAGAAGCATCTCTTATTCAGAAGTGATAGTCAAAATGAGAATATGGAGTTGTCTCCATATGTGGAAGTTATCTGTGTAAGATTAGAAAACTTAATGCAAGAAGCATGTCCAAAGCAATGTACTTTGAATATGAGACTTAGTTTCCATGGAGTTGATCTCCATTGGAATACCTTATAATGACTGTTGACAAGTCTTTGTGACTTTGTACATATTCATTACAGGAGGGTCAGTGCATATAAGTTTAAAATCTAAACAGATTTCGATAAATGATAGGAATTTGAAATTCTCACATTTTTCGATAAGGATTTGGGAGTGTGAAATTAGAATCATTGAAATTATGTTCAATTGGTTTATTTCACAAAGTAAGGATCATAGACAAACATAGAGTGCATACTTGGTGTATGGCAAAGCTATTGTTTAAGAAAAACATAGTGTACATGCTTGGAGCATGGGACAACTAGTGTTTTTTAATTCAAGTATAAAGTTGATAAAATAGAAACAATGAATAATGAGTAATCAGTATGGTGATAAATAAAAGTGTTTATTTATATTCATAGGGTTTGATACCATATTTGATTCATTTATTCTTGTGTTTCACTTTACATGTTTTGACTTCTAGAATAACTAAGTCACTCTTCCTGAATGATTAAGTTATCAAACCATCCATAGTCGGTCATATGTTGGAAGTAGATATGAATCAATACTGTCATGGTTTGTTTGTAGAGGTCCAAGTTGGTGGACAAAGTGGTGCTACAACACTCATGAGTGCTCATAAGTTCTGAGTATTGGATTCAACCCACGTTCATTTGAATCACTTCATGGATTTTATCACGAGTGATCATGAGACGATAATATCTTATATTCTTCAAACCTAGAGATATGAGTTGTTACTATGAGTTGGTTGTACATTGATTGCACGAAAACACATTCGGTAACTCGATGTTATAAAACGTGCCTTTGTGTATGATTCAACAAGTAGTAGAACAAGCCATATGAGTCGAAGTTTATCCATTCCTTTTACCTTCGGGATAAAAGCGATATATGTGGGCCCCTCGATGATTTAAAGATGATACACGTGAGTGCTTGGCCAAGCCAGGACTGATTTGATTTGTTCAATCAGTCAGTCATCATGAATCGGAAATCAGGAAACAACAAATGGACAGAGAGAATGATTGATAATCCATGTCTCAGTCCATATGATATCTAGAATGGAGGAATATATGATCCCTTATCTAATGGACAAGTCATTGACAAAGGTCAGAGTTTATCGACAAGGTCAGAGTTCGACAGAAGCTTTTGAGAGGTACGATTGCTGATCGGTTCCTGAAGTCATACGCAATAATAGCTTTAGACTTATCCAAGTGGGAGACTGTTGGATTAATGTCTAAGTCCATAACTATAATTGGTAAGACTTGACCCGACCCAGCATGGTCCATTTGGGTTGCATGGCATCATGCATTTGGATAGACTATAATGAGAGAAATAACACTTAAGGTTGGTTAATATATTATAAGTTCTAATATATTAATAAGGTTATTTAATTAGTATTGATCAAGAATTAATTTGGAATTAATTAAGTGATCAAAAGGAGACTAATTAAATATATGGGTTGATTGTGTAAATCATTCATTCTTATATATGTGGGCTTGTGATCCAAGATTTCTTATGTTGGACTAAGTCCATAGGGTGACCCATGGATACTCCATGGAGGTTAAAATCCATGGAGCATAAGGAATGGGTAAAGTTATGAGTTACATGGTGTAACCCTAATAGCCACCATATAAAAGAATCCCATGGCTCAAGAAATCGTGCACTAATGTGTGAATATGATGGCTACACGATTTCAAGGAGTGTTCCATTTCTCTCAAGTCATTACATGTGCATTTGGTGTTGTGTGAACCATTTGAGGTGTCACACTTGGGGCACTAGGCACTCAAGCTTCATGAAGACATTCTACATCAAAGAGGTATGTATTATATCTTGTTATATTTATTATTTTGTATGCTAGATTAGGATAATACCTTGGATGTTCATAATTGTATGTATAATAGAGAAAACATAGATCCAAGGTATTTAGGGTTGCATGTACACTTAGGAGTGTTAGAATGCTCAAAACCCAACATTATATACCCGACACACAAACATATTTCCGTAATGACAACAATAGACCCTCCCCATTGTTGGATTAGGTGTCTAAGTTCATAACTATTCCTGGAATGTGCTTGACCCGGTTGGCATGGTCCATTTGGGTTGCATGGCATTGCAACACTTGGATAGACCAAATTGAGAGAAAGGACACTTAAGGTTTATTAATATATTATATGTCCTAATATATTAATCATATTATTTAATTAGTATTGATCAAAGAATTAATTTGGAATTAATTAAGTGATCAAAAGGATACTAATTAAATATATGGGGTTGATTGTGTAAATCATCAATTCTTGTATAGTGGGCTAATGATCCATGGTTTGTATGGATTGGGTTAAAACCCATAAGGTGCTCCATGGATAATCCATCGATGTTACAAACGCATGGATCACGGAATATTGAAAGCCATGACAATTAGGGTTTTCATGGTGTAACCCTACTTGTGCCACTACTATATAAAGAACCCTATGCAAGCAAAATCGACACTATGACTACTACTTGTACAAGAAAGAGGGCTAGCCGATTTTGAGGTGTAAGTGAACTTTTCTCAAGGTCATTCCAAGTGTTTTGGTGTTGTGTGAGACATTTGAGGCATCACACTTGAGGTGCTAGGCTCACAAGGCTCTCAAGGAATCCAAATCACAAAAGGTATGTTCTTCTTCTAGCATTTATGTTTAAAAGTTCCCCATGCCATGCTACATAGTTGCAGAACCTTTGAAAATCAAATTTTCATATATCTTAGTCAAACATAGATCCAAGTTTACTAGGGTTGCATGTACACCTTAGGAGTGTTAGAATAAAAACCTGTAGTTTATCACTAGCACACGACGTGAGGTTTATAACCTATCGTGTAGTTAATCACTAGCACACGACGTGAGGTTTATAACCTTTGAAAAGCTTCAAAGATCTATTCAAGAATAAAAACCTGTAGTTTATCACTAGCACACGACGTGAGGTTTATAACCTATCGTGTTGACATATTCCTGGTTCTATGCCCATTCCAGTTAAAGTTGGCTTTGCATATGAGTTCTGAGAGTTCTCAATTGGTTGCATAACAACGCAATGGCAGACCCTTGTGCTTCCAGGTGGCAAGAAGTTGAGACTACACAAGTTCAATCCATATGAGTTTGGATTTGTCACAAACCTTGTCTGGTGATTATGGTTTTGACAAATTCGCATGGATAGGAACACATCCACCATAAAATCTAAGTGTCATAAGGTTTCTCTCCGATTCCTGAAAATGATAGTGAGGAAACACTTTCACTAAGTAGATTTTAGGTAGATAGCAATTGTGCTATTTGTATTCTCAAAGTCGTTTTTGGAGCGTGTGTGGTTAACCGGCACACTAACATGGACTTGTGAGAAATGGGAAAGGTCTAAACAATTGAGACTATGATTACGTCATCCCTTTTCATAGTTCTGAAATTGTTTAGACACACATGTGTGCTATCTAAGAAATGGTGTATGATTTTGACAAAGTTTATCAAAGCATCTCATATCAGAAATATGAACTTTGATAAGAGGATCAATAAAGTATTGATTTCTAGAAGTCCAGCTGATTTCTGAGTACATGTCAAAGCTAGTGGGAGCATAAGTGTTATGCTAATAATCATCATGAAAGTGGGAGCATGATAATTATAATAAGTGTTGCAAGTTAGCAATGTTAAGTATAGAAAACAAAAGGTTTCAATTGGGAAAAAGTTGTTTTGCTATAACTAAGGGAGAGGAAATTATACTTCATTTCAATTCTAAAAGCTTAGATTGAGTTTTTAATCATCTTTAGTCAAGGATATATATATATATATATATATATATATATATATATATATATATATATATATATATATATATATATATATATATATATGAATTTTAAGTTGGAATGGCTCAACACAAGGAAATTCTATATATGCGTCCATTATTTGCGTTCTAAAATTCGATTATGATTACAGCATCACTTTTCATAATCTGAATTATGAGAAGTTGGCAAGTAGAAATAGAAATATTATAGCAAAAGACTGGTCCAGTATCAGGTCTTTATGTGAGACATCATGAATCATGTCCCATATGCTTCGGATATAGGGTCGATTGCATGTGCTATAATATTCATCTGTTCTAAATTTTTCCAAGTACCCAGAGCATTAAGAGGGAAAAAGTGTTAGAACTAGATATGACTAATTTGATTAAGCAATTGTTGAGGACAATCTTGGGTTTACCAAAGATTGATTGCTCAGGGACAGTTGGAAGTATAGTGTTAATTTTGGAAGGACCATATTGACATATTCTGAAAAGAGGCAACTCTTGTTCAGGAGTCATAGTCAAAATGGGAATATGAAAATGTTCAAGTAGGTGGAAGTTATTCATTAAATCTGTGTAAGATTAGGAAACTGGATCCATGAAGGATGTTCAAAGGAATGTGCTTTGAATTTGAGACTTCGTTTCCATGGAGTGATCTCCGTTGGAATACTCTGTAATGTCTGTTGACAAGTCTTTGTGACTTGTGTGCATAATCATTACAAGAGGATCAATGCATAGAAGTTTAGAATCTAACAAATTCCAGTAAATGGTAGGAATTTGGAATTCTTACATTTACGATAAGGATTTGGGATTGTGAAATGAGAATCATTGGAATTATGTCCAATCGATCTATTTCACAAAGTAAAAATCGTAGACAAACTTAGTATGAATACTTGGTGTATGGCATAACTAATGTTTGGAAAAACATAGTATGCATACTTGGTGTATGGCATGACAAGTGTTTAGAAAAAACCATAGTGTATATGCTTGGAGTATGGGACAACTATTGTTTTAATTCAAGTATAAAGTTGATAGTTTGTGTCACACCCCCGAACCAGACGGCGGAAACGTCCGGGGGCTGGCGTGACTTAAATTGAAATATCATCACAATTAATATACATGAAACATAACATAAACATCCCCATGCATTAATACATTACAACCGTAATTGTTCACATCCAATACATTGTTTACATTACAAAATCCGTAGTATAAATTGTTTGAGAATCACAAAACATAACATCCTAACACACTTGGCAATTTTTCTTCAGCTTATCTGTTACCTGAGAATACAAGTTATTTTGAAAACGGTCAACATATATAATGTTGGTGAGTTCATAAGTGTGTTTGATGTAAAGTAGTTTATGTCATTGGTAAAACCCAGAAAATCCGATATTTTCTGTATTAAAACTTTTCTTGAAAATGTTGTGATGATCCAGTAAGTATATGCGTGAATGATTTCAAAACATGAATAAATAATAAGTGTTGCATTATAGTTTTTGAAAGTACAAATGAGTGAAACTGGTTTCCCCGGAAGACCCGATGTCTTCCGAATAAAATGTTATGATTGTTTTTGCTTTATTGAATCGTTACATCGAATGAATATGATTTCCCTTGATTAATGATTTCCCTTGATTAATGATGTCGGATTTCTACGTGAGTCGTTATAACCATGCATGATAATGACTAGTTCGTCTGTCTTGGTATTCTAATGAACACCGAAATTTGATCTTAAGACTTTGTCACCCTAGACTGGCCGAGTCTAACTATAGCGAACAGCTTAGGTGTGGGCGAGTCACCCCCATATAAATCTATACATAAACTCTCGCTCTCCCTCCAGGAGACTCTGATTACAACTACAGACTACGACTGACACTTATAGGTGTCACCCGTTATTACTCACTCAATCCACATGAACTTGATTAACCTTGATTAATGATCTCATTTTATTTTACTTGAAGAGAAGGTAAGCCTAACAGACGAGGAGAAGAGGACTACTAGGCCCTACTAATTTCGTATGTTATTTAAGGCTGTCGAGTATACGAAAAGCGCGTTGGCCCATTTAACATATAATTTATTTGGACCTTACTAGTAATGCTAATGGGCCACTGAGGCCCAATATCATGTAAAAACCATTGAGGGTCCATTAAGCATGAAATTGGGTCACAAGAGGCCCAATAACATGTATTACAACCGTCATTGTTCACATCCAGTACATTGTTTACATTACAAAATTCGTAGTATAAATTGTCTGAGAATCACAAAACATAACATCCTAACACACTTGGCAATTTTTCTTCAGCTTATCTGTTACCTGAGAATACAAGTTATTTTGAAAACGGTCAACATATATAATGTTGGTGAGTTCATAAGTGTGTTTGATGTAAAGTAGTTTATGTCATTGGTAAAACCCAGAAAATCCGATATTTTTTGTATTAAAACTTTTCTTGAAAATGTTGTGATGATCCAGTAAGTATATGCGTGAATGATTTCAAAACATGAATAAATAATAAGTGTTGCATTATAGTTTTTGAAAGTACAAATGAGTGAAACTGGTTTCCCCGGAAGACCCGATGTCTTCCGAATAAAATGTTATGATTGTTTTTGCTTTATTGAATCGTTACATCGAATGAATATGATTTCCCTTGATTAATGATGTCGGATTTCTACGTGAGTCGTTATAACCATGTATGATAATGACTAGTTCGTCTGTCTTGGTATTCTAATGAACACCGAAATTTGATCTTAAGACTTTGTCACCCTAGACTGGCCGAGTCTAACTGTAGCGAACAGCTTAGGTGTGGGCGAGTCACCCCTGTATAGATCTATACACAAACTCTCGCTCTCCCTCCAGGAGACTCTTATTACAACTACAGACTGCGACCGACACTTATAGGTGTCACCCGTTATTACTCACTCAATCCACATGAACTTGATTAACCTTGATTAATGATCTCATTTTATTTTACTTGAAGAGAAGGTAAGCCTAACAGACGAGGAGAAGAGGACTACTAGGCCCTACTAATTTCATATGTTATTTAAGGCTGTCGAGTATACGAAAAGCGCATTGGCCCATTTAACATATAATTTATTTGGACCTTACTAGTAATGCTAATGGGCCACTGAGGCCCAATAGCATGTAAAAACCATTGAGGGTCCATTAAGCATGAAATTGGGTCACAGGAGGCCCAATAACATGTATTATTTATGTTGGGCCCAAAAGCCATGTTAATGAGTCACGAAGGCCCATTAAGCATGATTAGAATCTCTCAAGCCCAACTACTTGAACGTTTACTTGTTTTGTATAGTATTAATGTTGCGAGTTGTTTAATCGATATGACGTATAAATCACGAAATTGTTTTATAACGATTTTTAGATTTACAAAATAGTTATTTTTCTATTTTAAACCCATAAGTTATAAAGTTTTGTATATTTTGACTTAATTATTATTATTATTAACATAATTGACCAAAAACATTAGTTTGACCTATTCAGCCCTTATTTTGAAAAGTTGGTAATTTTTGCCCTTTTTATAAAAAAATGACATTTTAGGTCCTTGAACCATTTTTTCGTGACATATTTGGCCCAACACTCATTTAAATAATGTTTTAAGCCCAAAAATAGATTGTAGAAAGTTTCAACCCCTTTAGTTAAAAGATTTGCATTTTAGCCCACCTTTTTCGCAACTTTTACACTTTTTACCCAAAATCCAAAATCTTTGCATTTTAAATCCTTTTTAACAAATATGATCATTTTAAACCCCGGAAATAGATTTATTTACCTTGCTACCCACTGTTTTGAGAAATTTACCATTTCAGCCCCTTAAATTCATAATTTTCGCAACTTTGGGCCTATGGGCCGAAAAGCCCAAAAATTTAGCCCAATAAGCCATAAATTTCATTTTTAGTCCTTTGAAAAACATAATGTTCATAGAAACTTCTATTTTAACTGTTTTGGCATTTTTTAAACTTGTAAAAAAATCGTAAATGACAACTTTTCCCAAACTTTTACTTATTTGACAAAAATAGACCAAAAATGAGTTTTATGTTGTAGTGTGTTATTTTAAAACTTGTATGTTAGTTTATCTTGACATGTTAAGTGAAATATGAACTAGATCACATGTTTTTCCTTCTTGAACTATAGATCTCGAATTATCTTCATTTTTAGCACATATATAACACAAAAACACAAGAAATCACATATATCATACAAATACACATAGATCTTCACATTTTACTTACATTCGCCCCCATAAAACATATGAAAACCGAAAATAGAGGGGTATGAACTCACCTTGCTTTGATGTTTTCGATTTGAAGAGAGAATGGAAGAGTTTGATGTTATTTTCGGACCTAGAAGGCTTTGGCTTAGATAGGTTCTAAGAAGCATGATCATGAACTTTCATGAGTTAGAAGGAGATTTATAAAGGAATCAAGAAACTAAACCATAGATCTAAGTACGACTTACCAAGAAGGATGATATTCTCTTGAAATCCTTTTGATACACAAGCAAAATTTCGAGATTTTGGATGAAGAATATGGATGAGCCTTGAGAGAATTTGAGAGGATTTGTTGTGATGTGTGAGTGTCTTGGTGATCCTCGGACGAGAATAGAAGAAGGAGAAGAGAGAGGAGGTGAGAGATGAGGTGACATGCATGGGAACATGAGATTTGTCTTGGATTTGTTGTGATGTGTGAGTGTCTTGGATAATCCCATAATTAACCACTAAACAACAATGAGGTGTCATGGGCATTTATCCATCATTTTCCATTTTTTTTTGTTTACTTCGGCCGAGAGAGAGAGAGGAAAGAAGAGAGTAGTGTGGGCCTTTTGTGCTTGAGTCCATAGTATGAGGCCCAATTTGATGATTTTTCGGCCCATTGGGCTTTTAGAGTAGTTCACGGCCCAATTGACTTAAAAGGTTAGGTTTTATGGCCCATAATAATCAAATTAGGTTAGTTATGGCCCAATAAGGAAATTAAATTACTCATGGCCCAATAAGGCCCATTAAGGGTAAACCATCCCATTTTAGGCCCATTATGGCCCAAAAAGTTAAGTTTCATGAAAGTGGGTTAAATTTCAAGCACAACATGAATTTGGGTTTACGGGTTTACAGAAGATAATGTTTACAAGAGTACAGAATTTCGTAGCTAGAATGCTAGTTGTGACATCATCCCCCCGTTAGAGGGAATTTCGTCCCGAAATTCTTTTTGAAGCTAGATTTGAGAATGCGAGAATAAGTGAGGGTAATTTTGCTTCATCTGGTCTTCGCGTTCCCAAGTGAATTCCGGTCCACGCTTTGCGTTCCACCGAACCTTCACTATTGGAATGCGGCTTTGCTTAGTACGCTTCACCTCCCTGTCCATGATCTCGACGGGTTCCTCGATGAACAGGAGATTCTCGTTGATTTCGATTTCTTCTAGCGGAATGACGAGAGTTTCATCAGATAAGCACTTCTTCAAATTGGAAACATGAAATACGGGGGTGTACGCTACTGAGTTCGGTAGGTAGTTGTAGTCTATAAGCCACTGGACCAATTCGGGCAAGAATCTCGAATGGTCCAATGTACTGTGGATTCAGTTTTCCCGTTTCCCAAAACGGATCACCCCTTTCCAGGGGGAGACCTTTAACAACACTCGATCCCCGACTTGAAATTCCAAGGGCTTTCACCGCTTATCGGCGTAGCTCTTCTGTCGGTCGCGTGATGCTTGAAGTCGAGCCTTGATTTGAACTATCTTCTCTGTCGTTTCACATATGATTTCTGGTCCTGTTAATGCATTGCTTGTTGTCCGCCCTCTTGCCAGCGGAGTGTCGCCTACCTCTGTCCAACACAACGGTGATCTACATTTACTACCATAAAATGCTTCGAAAGGAGCAACTTTGATGCTTGTGTGATAACTGTTGTTGTACGAAAACTCAATTAAAGGTAAGTGGGTATCCCACGACCTTTCAAAGTCTATCACACATGCTCGAAGCATATCCTCAAGTGTTTGAATGGTCCGCTCACTTTGACCATTTTTGCTCCAAAACTCGATCAAAAACTCGTTTTTATGAAAAACGCGAAGAACAAACCCCCCCTAATTTTCAGATATCTATCCAAAACTGCAAGAATCTTTCCAAAATAAGGTCAAATCGGCTCCAGATCTAATAAAGATGGGTGATACAATCCAAGCTCTGATACCAATTGTAAGTTCGTAATCTGCTTGTGTATCAATCAGATCCGTTTGATGGTGCGGAATCCCAATCAAACGGATGATGTCAGATCAAATAGAAGAGAAGGAGAAGAAGAAGATGATGAATCTTCTATATATTGATATGAATGAAGATCCGGATACAAGATTCACACACACTAACACACACTCTCTTTTCTCTCTCTCTCTAGAACACATTTAAATACACACACATAAGCTCCTCTTGTTCTTTTTCAATTATGCACTCCTCACCCTATATATAGTTGGGGAACATGGGCCGTAAACACTGACCGTAAACATATATATGGCCGTAAACACTGAGCTGTTCAAAGTCCTAGACATAAAAATACATTTTCCTAGAAAAGCAAAGTATAAACCATATTTTTGACCCAACAGTAGGATATTTCTTAGTTCGCTTAAACTAATGCTTTGATACCAACTGTGACATCCCCTAATTTCTCGGCCAGAAAAGACCGATTTAATTTATGCTTTTTAAAATAAAATCAGAGAAATCTTTTCAAAAGATGTTGAGGGATTGGTCCCCAAACAACATATGATAAAAGTTTATCAAAACCCTTCATTAAGAAGGTATATATTTTCCATATATATATCAAAACCTCGGGATGTCATGTTCCGATACAGATCAAAAGCATAAACAAGACATTATAAACCTTACTACAGTTATTTACAACTACTGGCCTATAATCCAAAAATCTCACGTCATCCTCCGACTATGCTCGGGGTCCACTACCTGTAACATAAAAAGCTGAGTGGGTCAGGCTTGGGAGCCTGGTGAACATATAGGGTTTTCAACCCACAATAATAATAAACTTATTAAGTTCATCAAGCAATAATAACCCTGATTACCTGTTCCCGTTATCCTCACTTTACGTCCCTAAACACTTTTCACAAGGGACCTAGCCTAAAGAATATCATCGGGATGGACACTACTGCTAAGGGGTTTCCTCAGCCATACATGTCCTAAAGGCAACCATGAGGGGGATTGGAGTACAGCGAATAAACACCCAAGTTCATTAACACCTACAGGTTGCGGGCCTGCTAATGTTTCCCACTGGACAGTCTAGAAAGTCTGTGGTCGTCATCCAAACTCCGCTAGATGACTGAATCACAAATCACATCGAGGCCTCTCATCACTTTATTTTATCACATACCAACTATCTACCCAACATATTTGTAGATAAAAATACTTATACAGTTTAAAACTTGTATAAAACATCAACTCATCAGTCACCTCAAATAAACAATTAATATATTTACACATAGCACGTATTATAAGGTAAATACTTCATATCTATGTGTAAAATGAAAGTGACTATACACTCACATGTTTTGATGAAAATCGGGCAGCAATTCGTTTCCTAAAACGATCGTTTCTAATAAAAGCGGGAGTTTTATTCAGAAATCGGGCTCTACGAGGGTCGGGCATCGAAACCGAAAAGATAAATTTTCCGGGCTTCACGGGCACTTCGTTGCGTATTTCGGGGGTTATAATCGATACCGGGGCTTTGGGGGATGCTAAGATGAAGAAAATATGGAAAAGGGGCTAAAAGTGGCAAATTTCCAAAAGTAACCGGGAAGGCTCGCATACCCCTTCTATTTATAGGGTCCGAAGTCGGTTCAGGTGGTGGGGTCCACAGGCGAAGGGGCTGCTGGCCTCTTCTTACTGGACCGAGGTCTAGTCCGAAGTAGGGTGTGTCTGTGGCTTCATGAAAGGGCTCGGTCACGTGCAAGAGGGTACGTGTCGCCTTCTCAGTGGACCACTTCGGATCAGCTCACGAGATCGGATGACTCAGAAGCTCCGACAAGTGGCTCGCATGACTCACCAATTTCGGACACGTGGCACATTCTAAGCGAAGGTGACGTGGCCGAAGCCACCTATGCGAAATTTCTTGGTTTTCGCGCCAAAACTTCTAAAATCCATAACTTTCGCATACGAGCTCCGTTTTTGACGTTCTTTATATGCACGCGTAGGTAAAATTACGCTCTACATCTTTCGTTTAGACTTCGTCAGCTAATTTTGAATTTAATTTTTATATTATTATTTTTAACAGACCGGAACAGGAAATCCGTTAAAAATTCATAACTTCTTCATCCGACGTCCGTTTTCGTCAGACTTTTTACCGTTGTGCTACTAATGACGAGACCTTCGATTCTCGTTTGGGTCGTGTCGGCTAAAAATCACTCGATCTAAAATTCGAGTTTTTAGCTGTCTACTACTAAGCTGAAACTTCGAAAAATCATAACTTCCTCATACGAAGTCAGATTTGGGCGTTCTTTTTATGCCTACTGTCGGTTTAACGAACACTACGAGTTTCGTTTAGATCACTAAGGCCAAAAAGTAGTTTATCGAAAACTCACTTTTTACGACATTCGGCCCCGTGCCGGTTTGTCGCGAAACTTCGATAGATCATAACTTCTTCGTTATAACTCGGATTTCGGCATTCTTTATATATCCGTAATCCTTGTCACGCCCACTACAAGTTTCTTAATAGATATCGGCTTTATCAAAAATTTAATTTTTGACGCTCATTTTTATTCTTAATTAATTAAGCCCTAATAATTAAGCAATAAACACATAATTCCTTTTCATTTCTTCAAAATGAGTTACAAAGGTTAACCTAGACTATAATGTCAATATTAATGCCTAGCCTAGAAACACGGGCATTACAATTCTCTCACGCTTAGGATGATTCCGTCCCCGGAATCACACATCAGCAAACAAATGCGGGTAGCGACTCATCATGTCACTCTCCGTTTCCCAAGTGAGATTTGGCCCATTCATATGTTTCCAACGCACAAGCACTAAATCGACCATCTTGCGTCTCGGCTTCTTAGTCTTACGGTCAACGATTGCCTCAGGTTCTTCGATCAACCTTTTTTTTTCATCCAACCTTAACTCATAAATGGGAATTATGTCGGGCACATCTCCCGGGAACTTTCTCAAATGGCACACACGAAAGGTATTATGAATACCCTCCAGTTCTTCCGGTAATTCTAGCTTGTAAGCTTGATTCCCGATCCTCTGAAGAATTTTAAATGGTCCAACAAACCTTGGACTCAACTTTCTCCTCTTACCAAATCTTATAAGTCCCTTCCACGGCTAGACTTTAAGTAAAACCGAATCTCCACCATCGAAGGATATCAGTTGTCTTTTCTTTTCAGCATAACTCTTTTGTCGATGTTGAGCAGCTAACATCCTTTCCCTTATCACTTTTAACTTTTCAGCAGTCTGATGGACTATTTCAGGTCCCATAAACTGCTTTTCCCCAGCTTCCAGCCAGCATGATGGCGTTCGACACTTTTCCCCATACAAAGCGTGATAAGGTGCAATCTTGATGCTCGAGTGAAAAGTATTATTATAGGAAAATTTTACTAGAGGTAAGTGTTCATCCCAATAACCTTGGAATTCTAGGGTACATGCTCTCAGCATATCCTCCAATGTTTGAATCGTTCGTTCGCTTTGGCCATCGGTTTGAGGACGGTAAGTTGTACTCAAACACAACTTGGTACCCAATTCCTCTTGTAGACTTCTCCAAAACCTTGAGGTAAAACGGATGTCGCGATAGGATACAATCGTTAACGGAACACCGTGTAGCCTCACGATTTCCTTCACATAAGAATTCGCAATTTTATCCAAAGACCATTTGGCTATGAAATGTGCACTCTTAGTGAAGCAATCAACGACCACCCAAATCATGTCGTGACCGTTCCTTGTCTTGGGCAGTTTAGTCACGAAATCCATGGTAATGTCCTCCCATTTACCCATGGGTACAGGTAAAGGTTCTAAAGTCCCATACGGTTTCTGATGTTGTGCCTTAACCCTAGCACATTTTACACACTCGGCCACATACTTAGCAACATCGAGCTTCATCGTCGGCCACCAGTAATAGGGTTTTAGGTCCATATACATTTTCGTACTGCCGGGATGAATCGAGTACATGGTTTTGTGAGCTTCTTCCATCAGAAGACCTCTTACTCCTCCCGTCTTAGGTACCCAAATCCTATCTTTGAATACCTTCAATCCCTGACCGTTTGTATCAAACACCAACGTTTTTCCCAAACGTTCCTCCTTTCGGTCATTCTTTTCTAAAGCTTCCTCCTGAGCTTTCTTTATACTTTCCACAATTGTCGAGACGACTTTAATTCTCAACGCTCTTGGCCTTCTCTTTTCAAGATTTACCTTCCGACTGAGAGCATCAGCAACAACATTTGCTTTACCAGGGTGGTAAAGTATCTCATAGTCGTAGTCCTTGAGTAGTTCCAGCCAACATCGCTGTCTCATGTTCAATTCCTTCTGATTAAAGAGATATTGAAGACTCTTATGATCAGTGAAAAGTTTACACTTAGTATCATAAAGATAATGCCTCTATATGTTTAAGGCGAATACTACCGCTGCCAACTCCAGAGGCATACGCTATCACTTTATCCCTTTGGGTCAGAACACATCCTAACCCAACTCCAGAGGCATCACTATCGACTGCGAAGTCATCAATTCCTTCAGGTAACGAAAGAATCGGTGCTTCACACAGTCTCTTCTTCAACTTCTCAAAGGCTTCCTTATGCTTTTCATTCCAAGCATAAGTAGCTCCTTTGTGGGTCAAAGCTGTTAGTGGAGTAGCGATTGAAGAAAAGCCTTGGATAAATCGGCGATAATATCCGGCTAATCCTAAAAAGCTTCGAACCTCCGTAGGACTTTTTGGTTGTTCCCACTTCATCACAGCTTCGATCTTTGCTTGGTCAACCATTATTCCTTCTTGGTTAACTACATGACCTAAAAATTGGACTTCTTGAATCCAAAATTCACATTTGGAGAACTTTGCATACAGCTTCTCCTTTTTCAGAACTTCTAGCACCTCACGCAGATGCTTTTCGTGCTCCTGCTTGCTCTTCGAATAGATCAAGATATCGTCTACGAATACTATCACGGATTTATCAAGGTATGGTTTACAAACCCTGTTCATCAAATCCATGAAAGCTGCTGGGGCATTGGTTAATCCGAACGACATAACCAAAAATTCATAGTGTCCATATCTTGTTCTGAACGCAGTCTTTTCGATATCCTGCTCCCTCACCTTTAGTTGATGGTATCCTGACCTAAGATCGATCTTCGAGAAACAACTCGAACCTTGCAACTAGTCGAACAGGTCATCGATCCTCGGTAACGGATACTTGTTCTTTATTGTCGCTTTATTCAGCTCTCTGTAATCGATGCACATTCTCATGCTCTCGTCTTTCTTCTTTACAAATAACACAGGGGCTCCCCAGGGTGATGAACTAGGTCGAATGAAACCTTTGTCCAATAACTCCTAAAGTTGTGTCATAAGTTCTTTCATCTCGGTTGGCGCTAATCGATACGGTGCTTTTGCTATCGGCGTCGTTCCTGGTAACAAGTCGATACGAAACTTAACTTGTCGATCAGGGGGCAATCCAGGAAGATCTTCGGGAAAGACTTCCAGATATTCACACACCATCGGAATATTCTGCACCTCCTTCTTTTCGTTCTTAGCATCGATCACGAACGCTAAATAGGATGTACACCCCTTAGCCAAACACTTTCTGGCTTTCATTAGGGAAATGATTCCAGAATTTACTCTGCGTTTGTCTCCATACACCATAAACGACTCTTTCCCTGGCGGGTTTACTTTTACTATTTTCTGCCTACACAGTATCTCGGCATCATTGGCGCTAAGCCAATCCATTCCTAAAACTATGTCGAAACCATTTAACTCGATAGGCAATAATTCCTCGTGGAACTTATTCCCATCCAAGTCAATGATGATGTTTTTCATACGATGGCTAACAGGTACAAACTTGCCACTAACAATCTCAACTAATAAGGCATTAACTAGTCTATCTACAGGCAAAGCTAGTTTTATACCAAATTCATGCCATATAAAGGAGTAATTGGCTCCAGAATCAAACAAAATTTGGGCAGACAATTCGTTTACGAGAAAGGTACCTGAAGCGACATCGACTTCTTCTTTTGCAGCTTCAAGGGTCATCTGAAAGGCTCTCGCCTTCGGTTTTGGTGGTAGATTGGGCTTTGTTGCATCCTTCCTCTTTGGACAGTCTTTAAAAACATGCCCTTCTTCACGGCACTCAAAACATACCCTCTTGTCGGATGGACACACGTTGGCATAATGCCCAGTCTTTCCATATTTGTAGCAAGTCACCCCCTCGCTACATTTCCCAGAGTGCTTTTTCTTGCACTTCTCACACCATTTCACTTCACTTCCTCCTCCTCCAAACTTCTTAGACTTAGAAAATTTTCTTTTCTTATTGGAACCTGAAGTTCCTTCAAATTTTCTCTTTTCACCAACTTTTTACGACATTCGGCCCCGTGCCGGTTTGTCGCGAAACTTCGACATGTCATAACTTCTTCGTTATAACTCGGATTTTGGCATTCTTTATATATATGTAATCCTTGTCACGCACACTACAAGTTTCTTAATAGATATCGGCTTTACCAAAAATTAATTTTTGACGCTCATTTTTATTCTTAATTAATTAAGCCCTAATAATTAAGCAATAAACACATAATTCCTTTTCATTTCTTCAAAATGAGTTACAAAGGTTAACCTAGACTATAATGTCAATATTAATGCCTAGCCTAGAAACACGGGCATTACAATTCTCTCCCCCTTAGGATGATTCCGTCCCCGGAATCACACATCTGCAAACAAATGCGGGTAGCGACTCATCATGTCACTCTCCGTTTCCCAAGTGAGATTTGGCCCATTCATATGTTTCCAACACACAAGCACTAAATCGACCATCTTGCGTCTCAGCTTCTTAGTCTTACGGTCAACAATTGCCTCACGTTCTTCGATCAACACCTTGTTTTCATCCAACCTTAACTCAGAAATGGGAATTATGTCGGGCACATCTCCCGTGAACTTTCTCAAATAGCACACACGAAAGGTATTATGAATACCCTCCAGTTCTTCCGGTAATTCTAGCTTGTAAGCTTGATTCCCGATCCTTTGAAGAACTTTAAATGGTCCAACAAACCTTGGACTTAACTTTCCCCTCTTACCAAATCTTATAAGTCCCTTCCACGGCGGGACTTTAAGTAAAACCGAATCTCCAACATCGAAGGATATCGGTTGTATTTTCTTTTCATCATAACTCTTTTGTCGATCTTGAGCAGCTAACATCCTTTCCCTTATCGCTTTTAACTTTTCAGCAGTCTGATGGACTATTTCAGGTCCCATAAACTGCTTTTCCCAAGCTTCCAGCCAGCATGATGGCATTCGACACTTTTCCCCATACAAAGCGTGATAAGGTCCCATCTTGATGCTCAAGTGAAAACTATTATTATAGGAAAATTCTACTAGAGGTAAGTGTTCATCCCAATTACCTTGGAATTCTAGGGTACATGCTCTCAACATATCCTCCAATGTTTGAATCGTTCGTTCGCTTTGGCCATTGGTTTGAGGATGGTAAGCTGTACTCAAACACAACTTGGTACCCAATTCCTCTTGTAGACTTCTCCAAAACCTTGAGGTAAAACGGCTTTCACGATCAGATACAATCGTTAACGGAACACCATGTAGCCTCACGATTTCCTTCATATAAGAATTCGCAAGTTTATCCATAGACCATTTCTCGTTAGCGGCTATGAAATGCGCACTCTTAGTGAAGCGATCAACGACCACCCAAATCATGTCGTGACCGTTCCTTGTCTTGGGCAGTTTAGTCACGAAATCCATGGTAATCTCCTCCCATTTACCCATGGGTACAGGTAAAGGTTCTAAACTCCCATACGGTTTCTGATGTTGTGCCTTAACCCTAGCACATGTTACACACTCGGCCTCATACTTAGCAACATCGAGCTTCATCGTCGGCCACCAGTAATAGGGTTTTAGGTCCCTATACATTTTCGTACTGCCGGGATGAATCGAGTACATGGTTTTGTGAGCTTCTTCCATCAGAAGACCTCTTACTCCTCCCGTCTTAGGTACCCAAATCCTATCTTTGAATACCTCCAATCCCTGACCGTTTGTATCAAACACCAATGTTTTTCCCAAACGTTCCTCCTTTCGGTCATTCTTTTCTAAATCTTCCTCCTGAGCTTTCTTTATACTTTCCACAATTGTCGAGACGACATCAATTCTCAACGCTCTTGGCCTTCTCTTTTCAATATTTACCTTCCGACTGAGAGCATCAGCAACAATATTTGCTTTACCAGGGTGGTAAAGTATCTCACAGTCGTAGTCCTTGAGTAGTTCCAGCCAACATCGCTGTCTCATGTTCAATTCCTTCTGATTAAAGAGATATTGAAGACTCTTATGATCAGTGAAAAGTTTACACTTAGTATCATAAAGATAATGCCTCTATATGTTTAAGGCGAATACTACCGCTGCCAACTCCAGATCATGAGTGGGGTAGTTCTTTTCATGCTCTTTTAACTGCCTCGATGCATACGCTATCACTTTATCCCTTTGGGTCAGAACACATCCTAACCCAACTCCAGAGGCATCACTATAGACTGCGAAGTCATCAATTCCTTCAGGTAACGAAAGAATCGGTGCTTCACACAGTCTCTTCTTCAACTTCTCAAAGGCTTCCTTATGCTTTTCATTCCAAGCATAAGTAGCTCCTTTGTGGGTCAAAGCTGTTAATGGAGTAGCGATTGAAGAAAATCCTTGGATAAATCGGCGATAATATCCGGCTAATCCTAAAAAGCTTCCAATCTCCGTAGGACTTTTTAGTTGTTCCCACTTCATCACAGCTTCGATCTTTGCTGGGTCAACCATTATTCCTTCTTGGTTAACCACATGACCTAAAAATTGGATTTCTTGAATCCAAAATTCACATTTGGAGAACTTTGCATATAGCTTCTCCTTTTTCAGAAGTTCTAGCACCTCACGCAGATCCTTTTCGTGCTCTAGTTTGCTTTTCGAACAGATCAAGATATCGTCTATGAATACTATCAAGGATTTATCATGGTATGGTTTACAAACCCTGTTCATCAAATCCATGAAAGCTGCTGGGGCATTGGTTAATCCAAACGACATAACCAAAAATTCATAGTGTCCATATCTTGTTCTGAACGCAGTCTTTTCGATATCCTGCTCCCTCACCTTTAGTTGATGGTATCCTGACCTAAGATCGATCTTCGAGAAATAGCTCGAACCTTGCAACTGGTCGAACAGGTCATCGATCCTCGGTAACGGATACTTGTTCTTTATTGTCGCTTTATTCAGCTCTCTGTAATCGATGCACATTCTCATGCTCCCGTCTTTCTTCTTTAAAAATAACACAGGGGCTCCCCAGGGTGATGAACTAGGTCGAATGAAACCTTTGTCCAATAACTCCTGAAGTTGTGTCATAAGTTCTTTCATTTCGGTTGGCGCTAATCGATACGGTGCTTTTGCTATCGGCGTCGTTCCTGGTAACAATTCGATACGAAACTCAACTTGTCGATCAGGGGGCAATCCGGGAAGATCTTCGGGAAAGACTTCCGGATATTCACACACCACCGAAATATTCTGCACCTCCTTCTTTTCCTTCTTAGCATCGATCACGAACGCTAAATAGGATGTACACCCCTTGGCCAAAAACTTTATGGCTTTCATTAGGGAAATGATTCCATAATTTACTCTGCGTTTGTCCCCATACACCATAAACGACTCTTTCCCTGGCGGGTTTACCTTTACTATTTTCTGGCTACACAATATCTCGGCATCATTGGTGCTAAGCCAATCCATTCCTAAAACTATGTCGAAACCATTTAACTCGATAGGCAATAATTCCTCGTGGAACTTATTCCCATCCAAGTCAATGATGATGTGTTTCATACGATGGCTAACAGGTACAAACTTGCCACTAGCAATCTCGACTAATAAGGCATTAACTAGTCTATCTACAGGCAAAGCTAGTTTTATACCAAATTCATGCGATATAAAGGAGTAATTGGCTCCAGAATCAAACAAAATGTGGGCAGGCAATTCGTTTACGAGAAAGGTACCTGAAGTGACATCGACTTCTTCTTTTGCAGCTTCAAGGGTCATCTGAAAGGCTCTCGCCTTCGGCTTTGGTGGTAGATTGGGCTTTCCTGCATCCTTCCTCTTTGGACAGTCTTTAAAAACATGCCCTTCTTCATGGCACTCAAAACATACCCTCTTGTCGGATGGACACACGTTGGCATAATGCCCAGTCTTTCCACATTTGTAGCAAGTCACCCCCTTGCTACATTTCCCAAAGTGCTTTTTCTTGCACTTCTCACACCATTTCACTTCACCTCCTCCTCCTCCAAACTTCCTAGACTTAGAAAATTTGCTTTTCTTATTGGAACCTGAAGTTCCTTCAAATTTTCTCTTTTCACCAACTTCTACCCTCTCCAGACCTTTCTCCCTGATCTGAACCTCCACATTCTTAGCAGCCCAGATGGCAGCTTTCAAATTGGTTGCTTGCTTAACCATCGGACCAAAGTCCGCTGGTAATCCGAGGGTAAACTTGTTAACCTTAGAGAGTTCAGTTGGAACTAGGTAAGGAACAAGCTTCATCTTTTCAGTATAACTAGCAACGTATTCAGTAACGCTCATCTTTCCCTTCTTTAAATTCTGGAACTCATTGTTGATTTCCAGAAGATCCTGCTCAGAGCAGTATTGTAGTTTCAGTTGTTGCACAAAGTCTTCCCAAGACATCTTACTAGCTTCTCCCTTGGGCATCGAATTAGCTAGTAACTTCCACCAGTTCAACACACCAGATTTTAACAGAGGAATTGCAAGTGCGGTCTTTTGTTTGTTGCTGTACTCACAGCATTCAAACATCGTCTCCATTTCGTAGATCCAATTCATGACTTCCACCGGTGTCGGACTTCCAGATAGACATGGTGGTTTAGATGCCATGAAATCTTTATATTTGCATCCGCGTCCATCAACTCCTCCGTCCTGGTTGTTTTGTCTAACTAGCAGTGGGTTGGCTTGACCAAGAGTCCTACTGTAGTTCCCTCCTACTTATTGCCCTTCATTCAATACGGGCTGTTCAACAGGCATCGTAGTTTCTTCCTTATGCTGTTGTAGTAATCGCCTTGTCTCCTCCATCTGGAGATCTAACATCATCTGCATCATTGCTTGTACCCCAGCCATCGTTATTGGCTCAGGTGCAGCTCCTACAACAGGTACTTGCTCAACTACTTGAGGTTGAGGCTGTTGATCCCTGTTTCCGTTTGCATTTGCAGCTCCACTACGAGTTCTTGCCATTACAATCTATATACCGAATAAGGCAAATTTAGGTCTTTATCCTTGTTAGACATTTCAATTCCCTTATCACTCCGAAATGTTTACATGTTAGTTCTAATCTCGTAATCATACGCTTAGAATCATACACATATAAGGTTTCCAGATCCGGTCGGCAACAGACCATAGATCCGAACAAATAATGGCACATATGGCAAACATATAGCATTTAGCACATAAGGGCATTTTAGGCATCTTTCCGAAAATAAACTAGTGCTCGTGTCTAAAATATGGTAGACACTCATCTCACAATCAACACTTACCATTCTAAGTTTAAGTCTAGAAATTGTAGGTGTAAGTCCCTAATCTGCTTGTGTATCAATCAGATCCATTTGATGGTGCGGAATCCCAATCAAACGGATGATGTCAGATCAAATAGAAGAGAAGGAGAAGAAGAAGATGATGAATCTTGTATATATAGATATGAATGAAGATCCGGATACAAGATTCACACACACTAACACACACTCTCTTTTCTCTCTCTCTAGAACACCTTCAAATACACACACTTAAGCTCCTCTTCTTCTTTTTCAATTATGCACTCCTCACCCTATATATAGTTGGGGAACATGGGCCGTAAATGGGTTTACGGCCGTAAACCTGTTTACGGTCGTAAGCCTATTTACGGCCGTAAACACTGACCGTAAACATATATATGGCCGTAAACACTGAGCTGTTTACGGTCCTAGACATAAAAATACATTTTCCTAGAAAAGCAAAGTATAAACCATATTTTTTACCCAACAATCTCCCCCTTGGTTTATAGCTTTCTTTTCTTAATTGACCCAACAAGCTCCCCCTAAAAAGTAGCTGGCTTTTCTTGTTCATCTTCATTGTAAGCTTGGCTTCAGCTTTTATCTTCGATATCTTCATGACTTCAAGATGAACATATGAATCTTCAATGAATGACTTCATCTTGAGCAGTTGGGCTTTTCTTCAGAATTTGGCTTTGAACGCACGTCGGGTGAGGAGGCTTGACGTACTGATTCTTGAAAGATAGCGCTTTCAGCTTGAGAATTCTTCAGAGAGAACGTCAGAGAGAACAAATCTTCTGGATCACTTCAGCAGGTTCAAGATAGCAGCAGATTGATTGAGGAGGCTTCAAGGCAATCCGTCACATAATCTTCAATTACAGTTTCACCTTGCTTCTGGGGTTGAAAGATTGAATGTCGAAAGAATAATCTTCATTTCTTGCTCCTTCGAATGAGAATTCTTCGATGATCATGGATGAAGCCTTGGCTCAGAAATCTTCGACACAAACTCCATGAGTTTCATCCTCACCTGAATTCACTATTCAAGACAAAACAAAACTAAAAGAAAAATTTAACACACAATATTTTTGGATTTTTCATATTTTCTGAAAAAGAAATAAAACAGAAATAACACTATTTTTGGATTTTTTATTTTCTGATTTTTGTTTGGTTTTTAAAATTTTTAATTCTCCCCTAATATTTAAATTAGAAAAAACTATGAACAAATTTAACAAAAATAAAAATGATATCTAACTTTAAGAGTGATTTGGGATCAAAGTTTTAGACAACCTTTATCCGTTTACCAGTACCTCTCCCTTCATGAATAATAGATCTGGTCAATCGCCGGTATTGTGGTCCTCTTAAACACGAGAGATTGTGACAAAATTAGGACATACTATAAGTGACAAGACAATGTGATCCTAAGTTCCTAGATAATATTACTTAAGGACCATTCAGCTGACGACGACCAAAGATATTGTTGTCCACCTAAATTGACCAGCGAGATCTACAGACAACCTAGTGATTGTTCAATTTTAAATGTACTAGAACATGTTTCCCGCTTCCTGACATACCCCAATAATCATGAACTTCCAAAGTACTCCTTACTTTAGGTGAGCAGACAATTATTATGAGAGAAGTCAGATTTAGAGTGCATATGCTATACACCTAGGTTGGATCTCTTCCAATCTCGCAGAGGGTGAAACATATGACTAACCAGATTTAGAGGGATTGAGAAGTAGAATGGTGCATATGTTGTGTACCAGGTCGGATTGTAAGTCACGCAGAGGAGACAATATGCCTAACAGACAGAAAGAATTGCATAGATAGAAGATCCAGAGAGATAGAGTTGCATATGTTGTAGTCCAGGTCGGATCTTTCGATCACACAGAGGAGGCAACATATGACTAACAGATAGAAAGCAAGAAAGTAATTTCCTACAGACCTACTTTATCGGAATTCCCTAGTCGCCCCATCAATACCGGAATTAAGGACAAAGTCCGTACATCGAGGAAGAGTTAAACCACGGTTCTAGATACAGATGATTTTAGTGTGACCGGTGGATTATCATGTATATCTCCCTGCTCAACCTATCTGAGCGTCGTATTGTCAGGCTAAATGGATCTATCTAGGTCAATATTTTTCAAGTCTCTAGATTCCTTAAGTTCATTAATGCCTAGTCAAGTCCATTTTAATCTCTCGTGTCTACCAACGCATCGAACACAGAGCATAAACAATTAATTTTTGGTACTTTACGCAGACTCAGATTGCCCGTTATCACTTGATAATATCACTTCCCAAAACATCTCCCTCAAGCACATTTCATAACCAACATATTTTTTGGATTTTCTGATTTTCTAGTGTTTTTTGGATTTTCTTAAATTTTCTAATTTTTTTTGTTTTTATTTCTCCCCCTAAATTTGTGCATAGGAGAGAAACGAAAGTAAATGCACAAATTTAAACTATCCTAAAACAAAAATTATTCTTTAAAGCGAATCAGCTTAAGAAAAACTCAGGAGTATAGAGAAGAAAACTCAAACCGTAAGTCACTGACTGAATTTGCATCCAGAAGGTCTGAGAACAGCACGCGTAAACTCAGAACAGATCCGAAAATTCTTCATGTCATTAAGCACAAACCCCATGTGTGATCCCTTCTTTTCTTCCTTTCCCGCAAAGAACACATACTCCCAAACAAATTTATGAATGTTGTACAATTTGAGAGATGTCCCCTATCATGTGCCTAGAACAGCCACTACCAACAAACTGAAGTCTGATGATATGTCTCCAGAGCTGCTCCGACACAGAGCGGGATTAGTTGGTCTTTGGAACCCAGTCCATTTTGAAACTGGTTTGACCTTTTTCATCCTTGCACGGTACTCTCTCCCATGACATATCCTGCTTATCACAAACAGAAGATGTAGAAATATTAGAATCGTTAGAAGATTTGGGACAGTGAGCCTTTGGAACCCATTTGTAGTTGGGTTTAACCCATTTCTTTTTCGATCTGATGGGTGGCTCAGTACTTGCTTTTGAACTTGATGTAGGCCGTTGAGATGACTTTGAGCTAACCGGTCTTTGTCTCATTGGACCATCTCTTGGATTGGGCTTCTTGGCTGACATTCCCTTCTTGCCCTTGGGATTCGGATTCTTGGCCTTGTGGGTTTGATTCTTGGCCTTCTGCGCGTTCCAGTCACCATTGTCTAAACGTGACCTTGAGGGGTTTCTTTTGGAGTATCTCCCTCTTGGCGCGTTCTGCCACCCTTGTGCATAGTAGGGAACGTATGCGCGATTCGGACAATTTCTGGCAATGTGTCCAGGTGCTCCACAGTGAAAACATGTCTTTTTCTTCACTTGGAAATTGTTTCTTCTTGCACCTGGTGGCGTATCCTTGCCTTGTCTCTTATTTTTCCTACAAGCACAATTGCAGGAGGCACTCTGTTTCGCTGGAATTGGTGGCCTGTATTTCTCAACAGCAGGTTGATCAGAAACAGTTGAGTTCGAAGCAACAGATTCATAGTTCAAGGAGATGTTGGTTTGTTCAATGTTTTTCTCCTTGTTCTCATCTTCTACTACTTTACCTGCACATGAAGTAGAAGCATTAGAATTTTCAACCTGAATACCTCCTGAAACAAAACCAGCTGGTTTGCCATATTGAAGATGAGCCTCCCTGTCAATTTCTTCCTGTGTCGTAGGGATGGATGTGTAGTTATGATTGAAAGGTTGAGGAACACTATCATACCCTAGACCCTTGTCTTGATTATCTTTGAATTTTAATTGGGTTTCAAATAAGGACTCAATTGTCTTACTTGACGCAGTATAATTTTTGAAACTAACATCTGTTTTTCCACACTTAATTTTGAAAGCGTCAAGTTCTTTAGTTACAACATCAAGTTGTCTCTTAATATAGTCATAAAGTTCACATTTTTCCCTGTATTCTGTCTGAATTCTCTTAAAATCCTTTATTTTTGTCTCTAACTGGGCCTTTAGGGTTTTTTGTCCTTTCCTGAGTTGATAACCTTCATATCTCAGGTCCTCAACTTCTCTTTTTAATAAATCATTATGTTCACGAAGAAGTTTAATCGTAGCTTCACATGATTGAGAACATGAAACTTCACATGATTGAGAACATGAAACTTCAATGACCGGAAGGTTTGCGGAACTCATTGTTTTTCCACACTTCAAAGCGTCAAGTTCTTCAATTATATCAGCAAGACTAAGACGATTGAGATCTTTTGTCTTCTTGATGTCAGCCACGTTCATATCCCACGATTTCGGAAGTGCATTCAGCAGCTTTTTGTTTATCTCAGATTTAGTTAAGAAGATCCTAGCTATATTCATCTCAGTAGTAAGTGTAGTAAATCGCCGCAACTGAACCTCATGGGTTTCTCCAGGGATATAATCGAACATGTTGAAATTTTGTCTTAACATATCCTGACGACTCTCTTTCATGTCTTCAATTCCCTTGTAGACCTCAAAAACCATTAAAAGTCAAATTTAAAGAGTCAAGCTTCAAAGTCAAACTTAAATTTAAAAATGTCCTTTGACTATAAACCTCAAAAGTCAACCTTAAAAGTCAAATTTAAAAAGTCAAACTCAAAAGTCAAACTTTGAAAAATCAAACTTAAAAGTCAAACCGAAAAGCTAAATTTGAAAATTTAAAAGTTAACGAGAAAATCGAAGTTTAAAGTCAAAGGTCAAACTTTAAAAGTCAAAGTCAAAATTTTAAGTAAAAAATCAAAAATAAAAGTCAAACTTTAAAACTAAAATTTATTATTATTATTATTTTTATTATTATTATTATTATTTTTAATTATATTTTGAATTGAAAAAGGAATTTAAAACTAAAAGAAATTGAGTTTTTGGGTTAAAAGTGTCAAATTTCTAAAGATGGAACTGAGAAGGACTTGTTTTGAATTAAGTTTCGAAGGAGTGAAACAAGGAATCATGTAGTTGAGTTGTCTAACACGCTGAGATTAGGAACTAGAGGTCCCGGGTTCGATCTCCGGCACCCCCTAAATACGTTTCCCTTTTTATTGAAGCGATGATGCGAAGCTTGCTGCTGCTGAGCCGGCTTCCCTAGCCGTTCACCGAGCCGAGGCCGCAAACCGCCGCCGTAAACCGCCGGCCGCAAAATCCGGCGACCGCCAACCGCCGGCCGTAAGCTCCGACGACCGTAAACTGTTTCCGGCCGTAAACTCCGGCGACCGTAAACTGTTTCCGGCCGTAAACCCTTCAAAGACCATAAACACGGCTTCAGATCGCGAAAAAAACGACGTTTTTCACCATTTTTGCTCCAAAACTCGATCAAAAACTCGTTTTTATGAAAAACGCGAAGAACAAACCCCCCCTAATTTTCAGAGATCTATCCAAAACTGCAAGAATCTTTCCAAAATAAGGTCAAATCGGCTCCAGATCTGATAAAGATGGGTGATACAATCCAAGCTCTTATACCAATTGTAAGTCCGTAATCTGCTTGTGTATCAATCAGATCCGTTTGATGGTGCGGAATCCCAATCAAACGGATGATGTCAGATCAAATAGAAGAGAAGGAGAAGAAGAAGATGATGAATCTTGTATATATTAATATGAATGAAGATCCGGATACAAGATTCACACACACTAACACACACTCTCTTTTCTCTCTCTCTAGAACACCTTCAAATACACACACTTAAGCTCCTCTTGTTCTTTCTCAATTATGCACTCCTCACCCTATATATAGTTAGGGAACATGGGCCGTAAACACTGACCGTAAACATATATATGGCCGTAAACACTGAGTTGTTTACGGTCCTAGACATAAAAATACATTTTCCAAGAAAAGCAAAGTATAAACCATATTTTTGACCCAACAGTAGGATATTTCTTACTTCGATTAAACTAATGCTCTGATACCAACTGTGACATCCCCTAATTTCTCGGCCAGAAAATACCGATTTAATTTATGCTTTTTAAAATAAAATCAGAGAAATCTTTTCAAAAGATGTTGCGGAATTGGTCCCCAAACAACATATGATAAAAGTTTATCAAAACCCTTCATTAAGAAGGTATATATTTTCCATATATATATCAAAACCTCGGGATGTCATGTTCCGATACAGATCAAAAGCATAAACAAGACATTATAAGCCTTACTACAGTTATTTACAACTACTGGCCTATAATCCAAAAATCTCACGTCATCCTCCGACTATGCTCGGGGTCCACTACCTGTAACATAAAAAGCTGAGTGGGTCAGGCTTGGGAGCCTGGTGAGCATATAGGGTTTTCAACCCACAATAGTAATAAACTTATTAAGTTCATCAATCAATAATAACCCTGATTATCCGTTCCCGTTATCCTCACTTTACGTCCCTAAACACTTTTCACAAGGGACCTAGCCTAAAGAATATCATCGGGATGGACACTACTGCTAAGGGTTTTCCTCAGCCATACATGTCCTAAAGGCAACCATGAGGGGGATTGGAGTACAGCGAATAAACACCCAAGTTCATTAACACCTACAGGTTGCGGGCCTGCTAATGTTTCCCACTGGACTGTCTAGAAAGTCCGTGGTCGTCATCCAAACTCCACTAGATGACTGAATCACAAATCACATCGAGGCCTCTCATCACTTTATTTTATCACATACCAACTATCTACCCATGTTCTACCCAACATATTTGTAGATAAAAATACTTATACAGTTTAAAACCTGTAGAAAACATCAACTCATCAGTCACCTCAAATAAACAATTAATATATTTACACATAGCACGTATTATAAGGTAAATACTTCATATCTATGCGTAAAATGAAAGTGACTATACACTCACATGTTTTGATGAAAATCGGGCAGCAATTCGTTTCCTAAAACGATCGTTTCTAATAAAACCGGGAGTTTTATTCAAAAATCGGGCTCTGCAAGGGTCGGGCATCGAAACCGAAAAGATAAATTTTTCGGGCTTCACGGGCACTTCGTGGCGTATTCCGGGGGTTATAATCGATACCGGGGCTTTGGGGATGCTAAGACGAAGAAAATATGGAAAAGGGGCTAAAAGTGGCAAATTTCCAAAAGTAACTGGGAAGGCTCGCATACCCCTTCTATTTATAGGGTCCGAAGTCGGTTCAGGTGGTGGGGTCCACAGGCGAGGGTGCGTAGCACATGGCTCTCACATGGTCTGCGCGTGCGAAGGGGCAGCTGGCCTCTTCTTACTGGACCGAGGTCTAGTCCGAAGTAGGGTGTGTCCGTGGCTTCATGCGAGGGCTCGGTCACGTGCAAGAGGGTACGTGTCGCCTTCTCAGTGGACCACTTCGGATCAGCTCACGAGATCGGATGACTCAGCAGCTCGGACAAGTGGCTCGCATGACTCACCAATTTCGGACACGTGGCACATTCTAAGCGAAGGTGACGTGGCCGAAGCCACCTATGCGAAATTTCTTGGTTTTCGCGCCAAAACTTCTAAAATCTATAACTTTCGCATACGAGCTCCGTTTTTTACGTTCTTTATATGCACGCGTAGGTAAAATTATGCTCTACAACTTTCGTTTAGACTTCGTTGGCTAATTTTGAATTTAATTTTTATATTATTATTTTTAACAGACCGGGACAGGAAATCCGTTAAAAATTCATAACTTCTTCATCCGACGTCCGTTTTCGTCAGACTTTTTGCCGTTGTGCTACTAATGACGAGACCTTCGATTCTCGTTTGGGTCGTGTCGGCTAAAAATCACTCGATCTAAAATTCGAGTTTTTAGCTGTCTACTGCTAAGCTGAAACTTCGAAAAATCATAACTTCCTCATACGAAGTCAGATTTGGGCGTTCTTTTTATGCCTACTCTCGGTTTAACGAACACTATGAGTTTCGTTTAGATCACTAAGGCCAAAAAGTAGTTTATCGAAAACTCACTTTTTACGACATTCGGCCCCGTGCCGGTTTGTCGCGAAACTTCGACAGATCATAACTTCTTCGTTATAACTCGGATTTCGGCATTCTTTATATATCTGTAATCCTTGTCACGCCCACTACAAGTTTCTTAATAGATATCGGCTTTATCAAAAATTAATTTTTGACGCTCATTTTTATTCTTAATTAATTAAGCCCTAATAATTAAGCAATAAACACATAATTCCTTTTCATTTCTTCAAAATGAGTTACAAAGGTTAACCTAGACTATAATGTCAATATTAATGCCTAGCCTAGAAACACGGGCATTACAATTCTCTCCCCCTTAGGATGATTCCGTCCCCGGAATCACACATCTGCAAACAAATGCGGGTAGCGACTCATCATGTCACTCTCCGTTTCCCAAGTGAGATTTGGCCCATTCATATGTTTCCAATGCACAAGCACTAAATCGACCATCTTGCGTCTCAGCTTCTTAGTCTTACGGTCAACGATTGCCTCACGTTCTTCGATCAACACCTTGTTTTCATCCAACCTTAACTCAGAAATGGGAATTATGTCGGGCACATCTCCCGTGAACTTTCTCAAATAGCACACACGAAAGGTATTATGAATACCCTCCAGTTCTTCCGGTAATTCTAGCTTGTAAGCTTGATTCCCGATCCTTTGAAGAACTTTAAATGGTCCAACAAACCTTGGACTCAACTTTCCCCTCTTACCAAATCTTATAAGTCCCTTCCACGGCGAGACTTTAAGTAAAACCGAATCTCCAACATCGAAGGATATCGGTTGTATTTTCTTTTCATCATAACTCTTTTGTCGATCTTGAGCAGCTAACATCCTTTCCCTTATCGCTTTTAACTTTTCAGCAGTCTGATGGACTATTTCAGGTCCCATAAACTGCTTTTCCCCAGCTTCCAGCCAGCATGATGGCATTCGACACTTTTCCCCATACAAAGCGTGATAAGGTGCCATCTTCATGCTCGAGTGAAAACTATTATTATAGGAAAATTCTACTAGAGGTAAGTGTTCATCCCAATTACCTTGGAATTCTAGGGTACATGCTCTCAGCATATCCTCCAATGTTTGAATCGTTCGTTCGCTTTGGCCATTGGTTTGAGGATGGTAAGCTGTACTTAAACACAACTTGGTACCCAATTCCTCTTGTAGACTTCTCCAAAACCTTGAGGTAAAACGGCTGTCATGATCGGATACAATCGTTAACGGAACACCATGTAGCCTCACGATTTCCTTCACATATGAATTCGCAAGTTTATCCATAGACCATTTCTCGTTAGCGGCTATGAAATGCGCACTCTTAGTGAAGCGATCAACGACCACCCAAATCATGTCGTGACCGTTCCTTGTCTTGGGCAGTTTAGTCACGAAATCCATGGTAATCTCCTCCCATTTACCCATGGGTACAAGTAAAGGTTCTAAACTCCCATACGGTTTCTGATGTTGTGCCTTAACCCTAGCACATGTTACACACTCGGCCTCATACTTAGCAACATCGAGCTTCATCGTCGGCCACCAGTAATAGGGTTTTAGGTCCCTATACATTTTCGTACTGCCGGGATGAATCGAGTACATGGTTTTGTGAGCTTCTTCCATCAGAAGACCTCTTACTCCTCCCGTCTTAGGTACCCAAATCCTATCTTTGAATACCTTCAATCCCTGACCGTTTGTATCAAACACCAACGTTTTTCCCAAACGTTCCTCCTTTCGGTCATTCTTTTCTAAAGCTTCCTACTGAGCTTTCTTTATACTTTCCACAATTGTCGAGACGACTTCAATTCTCAACGCTCTTGGCCTTCTCTTTTCAATATTTACCTTCCGACTGAGAGCATCAGCAACAACATTTGCTTTACCAGGTTGGTAAAGTATCTCACCGTCATAGTCCTTGAGTAGTTCCAGCCAGCACCGCTGTCTCATGTTCAATTCCTTCTGATTAAAGAGATATTGAAGATTCTTATGATCAGTGAAAAGTTTACACTTAGTACCATAAAGATAATGCCCCCATATGTTTAAGGCAAATACTACCGCTGCCAACTCCAGATCATGAGTGGGTTAGTTTTTTTCATGCTCTTTTAACTGCCTCGATGCATACGCTATCACTTTATCCCTTTGGGTCAGAACACATCCTAACCCAACTCCAGAGGCATCACTATAGACTGCGAAGTCATCAATTCCTTCAGGTAACGAAAGAATCGGTGCTTCACACAGTCTCTTCTTCAACTTCTCAAAGGCTTCCTTATGCTTTTCATTCCAAGCATACGTAGCTCCTTTGTGGGTCAAAGTTGTTAATGGAGTAGCGATTGAAGAAAAGCCTTGGATAAATCGGCGATAATATCCGGCTAATCCCAAAAAGCTTCCAATCTCCGTAGGACTTTTTGGTTGTTCCCACTTCATCACAGCTTCGATCTTTGCTGGGTCAACCATTATTCCTTCTTGGTTAACCAGATGACCTAAAAATTGGACTTCTTGAATCCAAAATTCACATTTGGAGAACTTTGCATACAGCTTCTCCTTTTTCAGAACTTCTAGCACCTCACGCAGATGCTTTTCGTGCTCCGGTTTGCTTTTCGAACAGATCAAGATATCGTCTATGAATACTATCAAGGATTTATCAAGGTATGGTTTACAAACCCTGTTCATCAAATCCATGAAAGCTGCTGGGGCATTGGTTAATCCGAACGACATAACCAAAAATTCATAGTGTCCATATCTTGTTCTGAACGCAGTCTTTTTTCGATATCCTGCTCCCTCACCTTTAGTTGATGGTATCCTGACCTAAGATCGATCTTCGAGAAATAGCTCGAACCTTGCAACTGGTCGAACAGGTCATCGATCCTCGGTAACGGATACTTGTTCTTTATTGTCGCTTTATTCAGCTCTCTGTAATCGATGCACATTCTCATGCTCCCGTCTTTCTTCTTTAAAAATAACATAGGGGCTCCCCAGGGTGATGAACTAGGTCGAATGAAACCTTTGTCCAATAACTCCTGAAGTTGTGTCATAAGTTCTTTCATCTCGGTTGGCGCTAATCGATACGGTGCTTTTGCTATCGGCGTCGTTCCTGGTAACAATTCGATACGAAACTCAACTTGTCGATCAGGGGGCAATCCGGGAAGATCTTCGGGAAAGACTTCGGATATTCACACACCACCGGAATATTCTGCACCTCCTTCTTTTCCTTCTTAGCATCGATCACGAACGCTAAATAGGATGTACACCCCTTGGCCAAAAACTTTCTGGCTTTCATTAGGGAAATGATTCCAGAATTTACTCTGCGTTTGTCTCCATACACCATAAATGACTCTTTCCCTGGCGGGTTTACCTTTACTATTTTCTGGCTACACAATATCTCGGCATCATTGGCGCTAAGCCAATCCATTCCTATAACTATGTCGAAACCATTTAACTCGATAGGAAATAATTCCTCGTGGAACTTATTCCCATCCAAGTCAATGATGATGTGTTTCATACGATGGCTAACAGGTACAAACTTGCCACTAACAATCTCGACTAATAAGGCATTAACTAGTCTATCTACAGGCAAAGCTAGTTTTATACCAAATTCATGCGATATAAAGGAGTAATTGGCTCCAGAATCAAACAAAATGTGGGCAGGCAATTCGTTTACGAGAAAGGTACCTGAAGCGACATCGACTTCTTCTTTTGCAGCTTCAAGGGTCATCTGAAAGGCTCTCGCCTTCGGCTTTGGTGGTAGATTGGGCTTTCCTGCATCCTTCCTCTTTGGACAGTCTTTAAAAACATGCCCTTCTTCATGGCACTCAAAACATACCCTCTTGTCGGATGGACACACGTTGGCATAATGCCCAGTCTTTCCACATTTGTAGCAAGTCACCCCCTCGCTACATTTCCCAAAGTGCTTTTTCTTGCACTTCTCACACCATTTCACTTCACCTCCTCCTCCTCCAAACTTCCTAGACTTAGAAAATTTGCTTTTCTTATTGGAACCTGAAGTTCCTTCAAATTTTCTCTTTTCACCAACTTCTGCCTTCTCCAGGCCTTTCTCCCTGATCTGAACCTCCACATTCTTAGCAGCCCAGATGGCGGCTTTCAAATTGGTTGCTTGCTTAACCATCAGACCAAAGTCCGCTGGTAATCCGAGGGCAAACTTGTTAACCTTAGAGAGTTCAGTTGGAACTAGGTAAGGAACAAGCTTCATCTTTTCAGTAAAACTAGCAGCGTATTCAGTAACGCTCATCTTTCCCTTCTTTAAATTCTGGAACTCATTGTTGATTTCCAGAAGATCCTGCTCAGAGCAGTATTGCAGTTTCAGTTGTAGCACAAAGTCTTCCCAAGACATCTTACTAGCTTCTCCCTTGGGCATTGAATTAGCTAGTAACTTCCACCAGTTCAACACACCAGATTTTAAAAGAGGAATTACAAGTGCGGTCTTTTGTTTGTTGCTGCACTCACAGCATTCAAACATCGTCTCCATTTCGGAGATCCAATTCATGACTTCCACCGGTGTCGGACTTCCATATAGACATAGTGGTTTAGATGCCATGAAATCTTTATATTTGCATCCGCGTCCATCAACTCCTCCATCCTGGTTGTTTTGTCTAACTAGCAGTGGATTGGCTTGACCAAGAGTCCCACTGTAGTTCCCTCCTACTGATTGCCCTTCATTCAATACGAGCTGTTCAACAGGCATCGTAGTTTCTTCCCTATGCTGTTGTAGTAATCGCCTTGTCTCCTCCATCTGGAGATCTAACATCATCTGCATTATTGCTTGTACCCCAGCCATCGTCATTGGCTTAGGTGTAGCTCCTACAACAGGTACTTGCTCAACTACTTGAGGTTGAGGCTGTAGATCCCTGTTTCCATTTGCATTTGCAGCTCCACTACGAGTTCTTGCCATTACAATCTATATACCGAATAAGGCAAATTTAGGTCTTTATCCTTGTTAGACATTTCAATTCCCTTATCACTCCGAAACGTTTTCATGTTAGTTCTAATCTCGTAATCATACGCTTAGAATCATACACACATAAGGTTTCCAGATCCGGTCGGCAACAGACCATAGATCCGAACAAATAATGGCACATATGGCAAACATATACCATTTAGCACATAAGGGCATTTTAGGCAACTTTCCTAAAATAAACTAGTGCTCGTGTCTAAAATATGGTAGACACTCATCTCACAATCAACACTTACCATTCTAAGTTTAAGTCTAGAAATTGTAGGTGTAAGTCCCTAATCTGCTTGTGTATCAATCAGATCCATTTGATGGTGCGGAATCCCAATCAAACGGATGATGTCAGATCAAATAGAAGAGAAGGAGAAGAAGAAGATGATGAATCTTGTATATATTGATATGAATGAAGATCCGGATACAAGATTCACACACACTAACACACACTCTCTTTTCTCTCTCTCTAGAACACCTTCATATACACACACTTAAGCTCCTCTTCTTTTTTTTCAATTATGCACTCCTCGTCCTATATATAGTTGGGGAACATGGGCCGTAAATGGGTTTACGGCCGTAAACCTGTTGACGGCCGTAAACACTGACCGTAAACATATATATGGCCGTAAACACTGAGCTATTTACGGTCCTAGACATAAAAATACATTTTCCTAGAAAAGCAAAGTATAAACCATATTTTTCACCCAACAATCTCCCCCTTGGTTTATAGCTTTCTTTTCTTAATTGACCCAACAAGCTCCCCCTAAAAAGTAGCTGGCTTTTTCTTGTTCATCTTCATTGTAAGCTTGGCTTCAGCTTTAATCTTCGATATCTTCATGACTTCAAGATGAACATATGAATCTTCAATGAATGACTTCATCTTGAGTAGTTGGGCTTTTCTTCAGAATTTGGCTTTGAACGCACGTCGGGTGAGGAGGCTTGACGTACTGATTCTTGAAAGATAGCGCTTTCAGCTTGAGAATTCTTCAGAGAGAACGTCAGAGAGAACAAAGCTTCTGGATCACTTCAGCAGGTTCAAGATAGCAGCAGATTGATTGAGGAGGCTTCAAGGCAATCCGTCACATAATCTTCAATTGCAGCCTCACCTTGCTTCTGGGGTTGAAAGATTGAATGTCGAAAGAATAATCTTCATTTCTTGCTTCTTCGAATGAGAATTCTTCGATGATCACGGATGAAGCCTTGGCTCAGAAATCTTCGACACAAACTCCATGAGTTTCATCTTCACCTGAATTCACTATTCAAGACAAAACAAAACTAAAAGAAAAATTTAACACACAATATTTAAATTAGAAGAAAACTATGAACAAATTTAACAAAAATAAAATTGATATCTAACTTTAAGAGTGATTTGGGATCAAAGTTTTAGACAGCCTTTATCCGTTTATCAGTACCTCTCCCTTCATGAATAATAGATCTGGTCAATCGCCGGTATTGTGGTCCTCTTAAACACGAGAGATTGTGACAAAATTAGGACATACTATAAGTGACAAGACAATGCGATCCTAAGTTCCTAGATAATATTCCTTAAGGACCATTCACCTGACGACGACCAAAGATATTGTTGTCCACCTAAATTGAGCAGCGAGATCTACAGACAACCTAGTGATTGTTCAATTTTAAATGTACTAGAACATGTTTCCCGCTTCCTGACATACCCCAATAATCAGGAACTTCCAAAGTACTCCTTACTTTAGGTGAGCAGACAATTATTATGAGAGAAGTCAGATTTAGAGTGCATATGCTATACACCTAGGTTGGATCTCTTCCAATCTCGCAGAGGGTGAAACATATGACTAACCAGATTTAGAGGGATTGAGAAGTAGAATGGTGCATATGTTGTGTACCAGGTCGGATTGTAAGTCACGCAGAGGAGACAGTATATGCCTAACAGACGGAAAGAATTGCATAGATAGAAGATGCAGAGAGATAGAGTTGCATATGTTGCAGTCCAGGTCGGATCTTTCGATCACATAGAGGAGGCAACATATGACTAACAGATAGAAAGCAAGAAAGTAATTTCCTACAGACCTACTTTATCGGAATTCCCTAGTCGCCCCATCAATACCGAAATTAAGGATAAAGTTCGTACATCGAGGAAGAGTTAAACCACGGTTCTAGATACAGATTATTTTAGTGTGACCGGTGGCTTATCATGTATATCTCCCTGCTCAACCTATCTGAACGTCGTATTGTCAGGCTAAATGGATCTATCTAGGTCAATATTTTTCAAGTCTCTAGATTCCTTAAGTTCATTAATGCCTAGTCAAGTCCATTTTAATCTCTCGTGTCTACCAGCGCATCGAACAAAGAGCATAAACAATTAATTTTTGGTACTTTACACAGACTCAGATTGCCCGTTATCACTTGATAATATCACTTCCCAAAACATCTCCCTCAAGCACATTTCATAACCAACATATTTTTTGGATTTTCTGATTTTCTAGTGTTTTTTGGATTTTCTTTAATTTTCTAATTTTTTTTGTTTTTATTTCTCCCCCTAAATTTGTGCATAGGAGAGAAACGAAAGTAAATGCACAAATTTAAACTATCCTAAAACAAAAATTATTCTTTAAAGCGAATCAGCTTAAGAAAAACTCAGGAGTATAGAGAAGAAAACTCAAACCGTAAGTCACTGACTGAATTTGCATCCAGAAGGTCTGAGAACAGCACGCGTAAACTCAAAACAGATCCGAAAATTCTTCATGTCATTAAGCACAAACCCCATGTGTGATCCCTTCTTTTCTTTCTTTCCCGCAAAGGACACATACTCCCAAACAAAGTTATGAATGTTGTACAGTTTGAGAGATGTCCCCTATCATGTGCCTGGAACTGCCACGACCAACAAACTGAAGTGTGATGATATGCCTCCATAGCTGCTCCGACACAGAGCGGGATTAGTTGGTGTTTGGAACCCAGTCCATTTTTAAACTAGTTTGACCTTTTTCATCCTTTCACGGTACTCTCTCCCATGACATATCCTGCTTATCACAAACAGAAGATGTAGAAATATTAGAATCGTTAGAAGATTTGGGAGAGTGAGCCTTTGGAACCCATTTGTAGTTGGGTTTAACCCATTTCTTTTTCGATCTGATGGGTGGCTCAGTACTTGCTTTTGAACTTGATGTCGGCCGTTGAGATGACTTTTACCTAACCGTTCTTTGTCTCACTGGAGCATCTCTTGGATTGGGCTTCTTGGCTAACATTCCCTTCTTGCCCTTGGGATTCGGATTCTTGGCCTTGTGGGTTTGATTCTTGGCCTTCTGCGCGTTCCAGTCACCATTGTCTGAACGTGACCTTGAGGGGTTTCTTTTGGAGTATCTCCCTCTTGGCGCGTTCTGCCACCCTTGTGCATAGTAGGGAACGTATGCGCGATTCGGACAATTTCTGGCAATGTGTCCAGGTGCTCCACAGTGAAAACATGTCTTTTTCTTCACTTGGAAATTGTTTCTTCCTGCCCCTGGTGGCGTATCCTTGCCTTGTCTCTTATTTTTCCTACAAGCACAATTGCAGGAGGCACTCTGTTTCGCTGGAATTGGTGGCCTGTATTTCTCAACAGCAGGTTGATCAGAAACAGTTGAGTTCGAAGCAACATATTCAGAGTTCAAGGAGATGTTGGTTTGTTCAATGTTTTTCTCCTTGTTCTCATCTTCTGCTACTTTACCTGCACATGAAGTAGAAGCATTAGAATTTTCAACCTGAATACCTCCTGAAACAAAACCAGCTGGTTTGCCATATTGAAGATGTGCCTCCTTGTCAATTTCTTCCTATGTCGTAGGGATGGATGTGTAGTTATGATTGAAAGGTTGAGGAACACTATCATACCCTAGACCCTTGTCTTGATTATCTTTGAATTTTAATTGGGTTTCAAATAAGGACTCAATTGTCTTACTTGACGCAGTATAATTTTTGAAACTAACATCTGTTTTTCCACACTTAATTTTCAAAGCGTCAACTTCTTCAGTTACAACATCAAGTTGTCTCTTAATATAGTCATAAAGTTCACATTTTTCACTGTATTCTGTCTGAATTCTCTTAAAATCCTTTATTTTTGTCTCTAACTGGGCCTTTAGGGGTTTTTGTCCTTTCCTGAGTTGATAACCTTCATATCTCAGGTCCTCAACTTCTCTTTTTAATAAATCATTATGTTCACGAAGAAGTTTAATCGTAGCTTCACATGATTGAGAACATGAAACTTCACATGATTGAGAACATGAAACTTCACATGATTGAGAACATGAAACTTCATTGACCGGAAGGTTTGCGGAACTCATTGTTTTTCAACACTTCAAAGCGTCAAGTTCTTCAATTATATCATCAAGACTAAGACGATTGAGATCTTTTGTCTTCTTGATGTCAGCCACGTTCATATCCCATGATTTCGGAAGTGCATTCAGCAGCTTTTTGTTTATCTCAGATTTAGTCAAGAAGATCCCAGCTCTATTCATCTCAGTAGTAAGTGTAGTAAATCGCCGCAACTAAGCTTCCAGGGTTTCTCCAGGGATATAATTGAACATGTTGAAATTTTGTCTTAACATATCCTGACGACTCTCTTTCATGTCTTCAATTCCCTTGTAGACCTCAAAAACCATTAAAAGTCAAATTTAAAGAGCAAGCTTAAAAGTCAAACTTAAATTTAAAAATGTCCTTTGACTATAAACCTCAAAAGTCAACCTTAAAAGTCAAATTTAAAAAGTCAAACTCAAAAGTCAAACTTTGAAAAGTCAAACTTAAAAGTCAAACCGAAAAGCTAATTTTGAAAATTTAAAAGTTAAACGAGAAAATCAAAGTTTAAAGTCAAAGGTTAAACTTTAAAAGTCAAAGTCAAAATTTTAAGTAAAAAATCAAAAATAAAAGTCAAACTTTAAAACTAAAATTTATTATTATTATTATTTTTATTATTATAATTATTATTATTTTTTATATATTTTGAATTGAAAAAGGAATTTAAAACTAAAAGAAATTGAGTTTTTGCGTTAAAAGTGTCAAATTTTCGAAAGATGGAACTGAGAAGGACTTGTTTTGAATTAAGTTTCGAAGGAGTGAAACAAGGAATCATGTAGTTGAGTTGTCTAACATGCTGAGATTAGGAACTAGAGGTCCCAGGTTCGATCCCCGGCACCCCCTAAATCCGTTTCCCTTTTTATTGAAGCACTGATGCGAAGCTTGCTGCTGCTGAGCTGGCTTCCCTAGCCGTTCACCGAGCCGAATTCCGAGCCGAGGCCGCAAACCTCCGCCGTAAACCGCCGGCCGCAAACTCCGTCGACCGCCAACCGCCGGCCGTAAACTCCAGCGACCGTAAACTGTTTCCGGTCGTAAACCCTTCAAAGACCGTAAACACAGCTTCAGATCGCGAAAAAAACGACGTTTTTCACAATTTTTGCTCCAAAACTCGATCAACAACTCGTTTTTATGAAAAACGCGAAGAACAAACCCCCCCTAATTTTCAGAGATCTATCCAAAAACGCAAGAATCTTTCCAAAATAAGGTCAAATAGGCTCCAGATCTGATAAAGATGAGTGATACAATCCAAGCTCTGATACCAATTGTAAGTCCGTAATCTGCTTGTGTATCAATCAGATCCGTTTGATGGTGCGGAATCCCAATCAAACGGATGATGTCAGATCAAATAGAAGAGAATGAGAAGAAGAAGATGATGAATCTTGTATATATTGATATGAATGAAGATCCGGATACAAGATTCACACACACTAACACACACTCTCTTTTCTCTCTCTCTAGAACACCTTCAAATACACACACTTAAGCTCCTCTTGTTCTTTTTCAATTATGCACTCCTCACCCTATATATAGTTGGGGAACATGGGCCGTAAATGGGTTTACCGCCGTGAACCTGTTTACGGCCGTAAACACTGACCGTAAACATATATATGGCCGTAAACACTGAGCTGTTTATGGTCCTAGACATAAAAATACATTTTCCTAAAAAAGCAAAGTTTAAACCATATTTTTGACCCAACAGTAGGATATTTCTTAGTTCTCTTAAACTAATGCTCTGATACCAACTGTGACATCCCCTAATTTCTCGGCCAGAAAAGACCGATTTAATTTACGTTTTTTAAAATAAAACCAGAGAAATCTTTTCAAAAGATGTTGCGGAATTGATCCCCAAACAACATATGATAAAAGTTTATCAAAACCCTTCATTAAGAAGGTATATATTTTCCATATATATATATCAAAACCTTGGGATGTCATGTTCCGATACATATCAAAAGCATAAACAACACATTATAAGCCTTACTACAGTTATTTACAACTACTGTCCTATAATCCAAAAATCTCACGTCATCCTCCGACTATGCTCGGGGTCCACTACCTGTAACATAAAAAGCTGAGTGGGTCATGCTTGGGAGCCTGGTGAGCATATAGGGTTTTCAACCCACAATAATAATAAACTTATTAAGTTCATCAATCAATAATAACCCTGATTACCCGTTCCCGTTATCCTCACTTTACGTCCCTAAACACTTTTCACAAGGGACCTAGCCTAAAGAATATCATCGGGATGGACACTACTGCTAAGGGGTTTCCTCAGCCATACATGTCCTAAAGGCAACCATGAGGGGGATTGGAGTACAGCGAATAAACACCCAAGTTCATTAACACTTACAGGTTGTGGGCCTGCTAATGTTTCCCACTGGACTGTCTAGAAAGTCCGTGGTCGTCATCCAAACTCCGCTAGATTACTGAATCACAAATCACATCGAGGCCTCTCATCACTTTATTTTATCACATACCAACTATCTACCCATGTTCTACCCAACATATTTGTAGATAAAAGTACTGATACAGTTTAAGACTTGTATAAAACATCAACTCATCAGTCACCTCAAATAAACAATTAATATATTTACACATAGCATGTATTATAAGGTAAATACTTCATATCTATGTGTAAAATGAAAGTGACTATACACTCACATGTTTTGATGAAAATCGGGCAGCAATTCGTTTCCTAAAACGATCGTTTCTAATAAAACCGGGAGTTTTATTCAGAAATCAGGCTCTGCGAGGGTCGGGCTTCGAAACCGAAAAGATAAATTTTCCGGGCTTCATGGGCACTTCGTGGCGTATTCCGGGGGTTATAATCGATACAGGGGCTTTGGGGGATGCTAAGATGAAGAAAATATGGAAAAGGGGGCTAAAAGTGGCAAATTTCCAAAAAGTAACCGGGAAGGCTCCCATACCCCTTCTATTTATAGGGTCTGAAGTCGGTTCAGGTAGTGGGGTCCGCAGGTGAGGGTGCACAGCACATGGCTCGCACATGGTCTGCGCGTGCGAAGGGGCTGCTGGCCTCTTCTTACTGGACCGAGGTCTAGTCTGAAGTAGGATGTGTTCGTGGCTTCATGCGAGGGTTCGGTCACGCGCAAGAGGGCATGTGTCACCTTCTCAGTGGACCACTTCGGATCAGCTCACGAGATCGGATGACTCAGCAGCTCGGACACGTGGCTCGCATGACTCACCAATTTTGGACACGTGGCACATTCTAAGCGAAGGTGACGTGGCCGAAGCCACCTATACGAAATTTCTCGGTTTTCGCGCCAAAACTTCTAAAATCTATAACTTTCGCATACGAGCTCCATTTTTTACGTTCTTTATATGCACGCGTAGGTAAAATTACTCTCTACAACTTTCGTTTAGACTTTGTCGGCTAATTTTGAATTTAATTTTTATATTATTATTTTTAACAGACCGGGACAAGAAATCCGTTAAAAATTCATAACTTCTTCATCTGACGTCCGTTTTCGTCAGACTATTTACCGTTGTGCTACTAATGATGAGACCTTCGATTCTCGTTTGGTTCGTGTCGGCTAAAAATCACTCGATCTAAAATTCGAGTTTTTAGCTGTCTACTGCTAAAATGAAACTTCGAAAAATCATAACTTCCTCATACGAAGTCAGATTTGGGCGTTCTTTTTATGCCTACTCTCGGTTTAGCGAACACTACGAGTTTCGTGTAGATCACTAAGGCCAAAAAGTAGTTTATCGAAAACTCCCTTTTTACGACATTCGGCCCCGTGCCGGTTTGTCGCGAAACTTCGACAGGTCATAACTTCTTCGTTATAATTCGGATTTCGGCATTCTTTATATATCCGTAATCCTTGTCACGCCCACTAAAAGTTTCTTAATAGATATCGGCTTTATCTAAAATTTAATTTTTGACGCTCATTTTTATTCTTAATTAATTAAGCGCTAATAATTAAGCGATAAACACATAATTCACATAATATTCACATAATTCCTTTTCATTTCTTCAAAATGAGTTACAAAGGTTAACCTAGACTATAATGTCAATATTAATGCCTACCCTAGAAACACGGGCATTACAACATGCATGGGAACATGAGATCTGTCTTGGATATATGTTGGATAATCCCATACTTAACCACTAAACAACAATGAGGTGTCATGGGCATTTATCCATCATTTTCCATTTTTTTGTTTACTTGGCCGAGAGAGAGAGGAAAGAAGAGAGTAGTTTGGGCCTTTTGTGCTTGAGTCCATAGTATGAGGCCCAATTTGATGATTTTTCGGCCCATTGGGCTTTTAGAGTAGTTCACGTCCCCAATTGACTTAAAAGGTTAGGTTTTATGGCCCATAATAATCAAATTAGGTTAGTTATGGCCCAATAAGGAATTTATATTACTCATGGCCCAATAAGGCCCATTAAGGGTAAACCAACCCATTTTAGGCCCATTATGGCCCAAAAAGTTAAGTTTCATGAAAGTGGGTTGAATTTCAAGCACAACATGAATTTGGGTTTACGGGTTTACAGAAGATAATGTTTAATGTTTACAAGAGTACATAATTTCCTAGCTAGAATGCTAGTTGTGACAGTTTGAAACAGCATGCAATGGATAATGTGTAATCAATATGGTGATAAATAAAAGTTGTTTTATTTATATTCATAAGTTCTGAGACCATAGTTGATTCGATTATTCTTGTGTTTCACTTTTCATGTTTTGACTTCCAGAATAACTAGGTAATTCTTCCAAATGACTAAGTTATTCAAACCATCCACAGTCGGTCATATGTTGGAAGTAGATATGAATCAAGACTGTCATGAAGCTGGATTGTAGATGTCCAAGTTATGGGACATAACAAGAGTTGCTGAAACATTCATGAGTGCTCATAAGTTCTGAGTATTGGGTTCAACCCACGCTCGCTGGTATCACTTCATGGAATATCATATAAGTCTTCAAACCTAGAGATATATATGACTTGTTGCCTATGAGTTGGTTATACATTAATTGTACGAAAACGCATTGGTAACTTGATGTTATAAAACGTGCCTTTGTGTGTGATTCAACAAGTAGTAGAACAAGCATATGAGTCAAAGTTTATTTGTTCCTTCTTGGATTAGAAGCAATATATGGGCCCCTCGATAATTTTGTGTTGACCCATGTACCGGGCCCAGTCAGAACTAGGTTGATGTGTTCAAATAAGTTCTATGTCAAACAAATCGGAAATCGGGAACCAAACTGATGGACAATAAGTAAGACATTGTTCCATGTATTTGTTCGGCTGATATCTAGAACAGAGGATTATATGATCACTTATCTTAAATGGCGTATCATCATCATCTCAATTCCGCGATGAAAGAGCTACGATTGTTGATCGGTTCCTGAAGTCATTCTTGTAGTTATGTTGGATTAGGTGCCTAAGTTCATAACTATTCCTGGAATGTAATTGACCCGGTTGGCATGGTCCATTTGGGTTGCATGACATTGCAACACTTGGATAGACCAAATTGAGAGAAAGGACACTTATATGGGGTTGATTGTGTAAATCATCTATTCTTGTATAGTGGGCTAATGATCCATCGTTTGTATGGATTGGGTTAAAACCCATAAGGTGCTCCATGGATAATCCATGGAGGTTACAAACCCATGGATCATGGAATATGGAAAGCCATGACAATTAGGGTTTACATGGTCTAACCCTACTTGTGCCACAACTATACAAAGAACCATATGCAAGCAAAATCGGCACTATGACTACTACTTGTACAAGAAAGAGGGCTAGCCGATTTTGAGGTGTAAGTGAACTTCTCTCAAGGTCATTCCAAGTGTTGTGGTGTTGTGTGAGACATTTGAGGCATCACACTTGAGGTGCTAGGCTCACAAGATTCTTAAGGAATCCAAACCACAAAAGGTGTGTTCTTCTTCTAGCATTTATGTTTAAAAGTTCCCCATGCCATGCAAGATAGTTGAAGAACCTTTGAAAATCAAATTTGCATGTATCTTAGTCAAAAATAGATCCAAGGTTACTAGGGTTGCATGTACACCTTAGGAGTGTTAGAATGCTCAAAACCCAACACCCATAACATTTTCTTTCAAACTTAATCCAATATTTACCATTTAAACCCTGCCCCTGAAAACCTTTACTAATTAAGTCCGAATTTTACCTTTTTAACCCAGCCTCCTGAAATCCTTTACAAATTAAATCTAATACTTACCAAATAGCCCCTTAGCCTCCAAAATCTTTTCAAAATAAATCCCAAAATTACTTTTTGAACCCCGAATAATCCAAATTTATAACATTTGGCTTCCAACACCCCACTAAATAATATGGATTTAGGGCGACTATTCGTTCATCAATTTTATCTATTGATTTATTTAATAAACAGGATGTTACAATGATCACCCCTCATTTTGCAAGCCTCTTGAGGTATCAAGTTCATACCTTGGCTTGTGAATGATTAGATCTCTTTATGTTTTGGTTTTTATGTTTTTCCGTCCCTTTTGGGTTGATTGATGAGTTAAGGTGTTTGAAGGGCTTATCCTTTTAGATATGAGCTTGTTATGAGGTTCTTCAGCATAAAGGTGCAAACTTTATGGGATATTGGGTCTCATGCATGCATTAAGTCACATATTAAGTCCTTTTTAAGCTTAAGAGTTGCATTTAGACATGCATGAACGTAAAGTTAGTAACTTTACGTAATAAATTAGTCCAAGGAAGTCAGATCTAGGTTGTGGTGTAAAGTCTTTATGGAATAAGAGCTTAATATGAAAGTTGTCTATATGCGAGGGTACGTTGGGCATACACGCAGGTACGCTTAGCATATAAACCCTAAGGTAAATATACTGCATGTACAAGCTGAGTACATCCTACATACAAGATGAATACACTCCGCATACGAGCTTAGTACGCCCCGCGTACGAGCTGAATGGGCCTCAGATTTTTTGGTATTCGGTTTGGGCCATAGTTTGTGCTTGGATGTTTAGGGCCTTGTTGGGCCAACTGAATTTAAGTGTTTTGGATTAAGAATGTTATTGAACCTTGGATTAAGGTCCATGGAAAGGCTTGGGCCCAATTTAGAGAACTGGTCCATGATTGGGCCTTGTATGATTAATTGGTTTGTGTGCCTTTCGGATAGTAGGTTTGGGCCTTACTTTGGGACCAAACTAGTTGAGGGGTAAAATGGTCTTTTTACCCTAATTATGGGATGATACTTATGGATTATAATTCAAGTATTAATTGGATGTTATTTGATATTGATAGTTTGGGGATTTGTCGGACCGTCAGCCAGGGATTCATCAGTGTGGCTCAACAATTCGAGGTAAGACTCATCACTGGGTTTAGCAGGTCGAAGGCACCAATGTCGGCCCATAATTTATATGTTAGGATGCTAGATGTCTGCGTGACTCTTTCATGTGTTATGTGATGGTATGCTTACTGGGCAAGGACCAATTCCAGGCGGAGCTCGACGAGTATATTGTATGCTAGTTATCAGTAAGTGCTTTTATACTTACCGGGAAAGGCCCGATGATGGGCGGGGCACCATGACTGTATGTTATGCTATGGTCTTTGTGATTATTGAATGTGTTAAAAGATTATATATTTATATGATTATATGTTTATATGATAATTAATGTGTGTAACGGGCGCGGCCTGATGTCAGGCGGGGCTTGGTGATTGACAAATATGTAATCTGAGCGGGGCTCGATGTCGGGCGGGGCCCGAGGCAGAGCGGGGCTTGATACCGAGTGAGGCCCAAGGTAGGGAGGAGGCACATTATATGTTGATATGCATGGTATGTGGTATTTTCGGGAACTCACTAAGCTTTGTGCTTACTGTTTTTAGTTTATGTTTCAGGTGCTTCTCTTTCCAAGGGGAAGAGCTTGGGTTGATTGTAGAGCACACACCACATGTTTCCGCATTTTGTGATTTACTCTGATAACGATGATGTATTGATAAAACTTTGATTACCTTGGTTTTATGAATATGGTAGGATTTACAATTTTAGTAATTTGAATTTTTAAAATTTCCAAGTCTTATTTTTGGGATGTTGCATTAGGCCTCTTAGCCTGGCCCACGGTAGTCTGCACCTTCTCCGGTTTGTGCTTCATCCGAAGCTCCCGCTCAATCTCCCACTCACGGGCATTCTCAATCATATCATTCAGGGTCTTGCACCTTGAGAAGCTCACAAACTCACTGATGTCATCCCTCGACATATCATGATATCTCGTCTTCTTGATCTCCTTATCTGCAGTGTACTGTGGAACCAAAAGAGCCCTCTCCCAGAACTTGGCGGTAATCTCTGCCTCAATCTTAGTAGTTTGGAGAAGAGCCTGAAACTCCCTCGCCGGATGCCGCACTTCGATCGCTGAAAAATCACTCTAAAATCTCGTAACGAACTCCTCCCAAGGCATGAATGCCATAGCTATAGTCCCCACAAATCGACCAACCTCATCCCACTAGTCACGTACTCGATCCCTCAATAAGCAAGATGCAAACCCTACCTTTGGCCCCTCAAGAAAAAAGCTCATATGCTGACTATTCTCCGTGTCAACGATCCAACGTCGGCTATTGATGGGGTCCTTAGCCCCAAAGAACTCAGGAGCTCCACAAGCTTTGAACTCCTGAAATGAAGGAGTTCATGCCCCAATCTGACCTGTGTCAATCTCGACTCAAAAGGCTCTGAGCAATATTCTAATAAATATAGTGATATTTTGTTGGAATAGTGCAAGGCTAAAAGAGTCACATTGTGTGATCTAAAAGGCTCATGTTTTATGGAATGAACACCTTTAAGCCCAATAAATATAATAAGGCCCATATAGATGGATCTTGTTTTTTTTGTGAAGAAACTAGACAATGGTAGAGGAACTGCTCCTCTTATCTAGAAAGTAAGTCTGGAAGAGACTAGTACTTCAGGTATCTACTGGATAGAACTCATACTTTTCGAGTAACACTCAAGTACTTGGTACTTAAATGTTAATCTAATATTTGTAACTTGATTGCAAATATTTACAGAAGAGTAACTAGCTGAGCACAAGGAAGTTGAAACTACACTCTCGAAGTTTAGTTTATGCTTAGAACATCAATTACTTGTAATATAAAACAATGTTTGTTTTGGAACAATGTATATTTTAAATTTAGCATGTCTAAATATTTATGTCTCAGTTATTTCTTTAAATGTTTGATTATTTACAAGATCATTTTTCATAACAATAATACTCATATTCTGAAATGATTGACTTCTATTTTTGAGACTATATCTCTTAATAGAATTACAAAGTAAATATCAACATTTTATAAATAAAATTAAGTTATATATGCAAGCACTTTAGACTTAAACTTGCCTTAAAGTAAACTTATCTATGACATTGTTATCTTTATTGTATAAATGAAATCCACATATTCCAACTTCAAGAAATTGATCTTTGAAGGAAAATAATGTAGTTTATTTGACATATATATATATATATATATATATATATATATATATATATATATATATATATATATATATATAAGATTCCTAATAATGTTTTCACTAAAGTGTAGAGAAAATAATTATTAAGGAACTATACACTTTGGTGTATGACTTCCTTTCTAATGAATGTATATGATTAAGAACAAGATACAACTCGGGAATACCATCTAAAGCCTTCGTGATGATAAAGGGTGAATTAAACTTTACTTGATATAGTTTACTTTCTAATCGTTAGAAATGTACTCCTTTTAACCTTTTGGGATTATACATCAATCACTTTTAATTGTATCTAGAATGCAAACACCAACAAATTACAGAATTGTAGAATATTCTAAAAGGGCATTTATATTATTATATATAAACCCACCAAGAATAAGTTCCTTTATTCCTCTGAAAGTTGAGTTAGCAGAAAGCAAGCTTTTAATGACAAAGCAGGTGGGAGGCACATGGAAGATGAAGTAGTTCAAGAACCATAGCTTGATGTAACAATTGTTGGCACTAGTTTCAACAAGGAATTGTTGAACATGAATAATAGCTATTCATAAACACAACTTGTTGAAAATAATGGTAGAAATCATCTATGACTTGAGAAATGTGGAATCTCTCATTGATGAGTTTTTAATCGTTTCTAGTTGAACCATCAACTACCAAAATGTTATATTAGATCTTGAAACTGACAAATGACTTAGAATCATGAACATTGAGATGTAATCCAAGTTCAATAATCAAGCATGGGATTGATTAATCTACTTCTCTATAGCAAGGCTAGAAGGAGTAAGAGATTCTTCTAGAAAGAGTATATACATGGATAAATTTACACATTTAGTAATACTTGTTTTAAAAGGATTTTTTTCTCATACTCATGTGATTGACTATGGTCCTTATCATATTCATGACATTGACTATGATCAAACCTTTTCACAAGTAGATATGATTAGATAAACAAGGATATTATTTACTATAACTTCATATTCTTAATATGAGATATAGCAAATAGATTTCAAGAAAGACCGCTTCTCATAATAGACATCTACTAGAAGATATCTATATAGCTTAGCCTGGAGGTTTTCTTAATCCACGTTATCCTAACCAAATTTGTAAGGCTTAAGATCCACTTGTGGATATAAAGAAAAAATCTCAAGGTTGGAATAGTCATTTTAATATAAAGATAGAAGGTATGCTTTTATATCAAAATGAAAAAGAACGTGTGTGTGTGTGTTTACTAAGAACTAGTGGGAGGATAGTGATATTCCTAATATTGTATGAAAGAGACATACTTAATTATTTGAAATGACATTCAGACTATGCAAGGTGGTTTTCACCTTGACTCGAAAAGTATTTCTTAAATGAAAGACTTAGTAATGACAATATACATTCTTGGAATGTAAAATCTATAAGAGATAGATAAAGATGAATGTTAAAGGTTTTAAAATTCTTTTTTGCATGAAATGAAAATATCTTGAAAGAGGTCAAGATACAAGATTCCTTTGGAAGATTCTTGACATTGTCACATGACACCATTTTTGAGTTTGTCTCAAATGGATCTAGCACATAGGTTTGAGCTTGATAAAATGATTTATATTCTATTTGCTTGGCAAATGAATCCATCATTTATGTCATATCATGAGATACAAAATTGAATACAAGGTTAAGTCACTAGATGAATGTGAGAACATTCTAATAGTACTTAAGAAGAGCTAAGAGAATGTATATGAGATAATTAGTTTAGAATAAAATCTTAATGTAACGAGCTACATAGGATTTTGATCTAAATAAATATAGATAATTATGAAGTATAATTGGATTATGACTTCATTTTGGAATGAAGAGTAAGTTTAGTTGGAATAAGGTCCAAGCAAAACATAATGACACGGTCTACTAGAAAATAAGAAAACACAACTTTTAAAGTTAAAGTCAAATATGATTGGATTAATGAGTTCATTGAAAAACTATGTTGATTTCTGCCATTCAAGGATCACAGATAAATCTTTGTGACTTCGAGAGTTGACTGAATCAAGCTAAGGGACTCTATGTCACGAAAGAACACCAATCATATTCTCCAAGATATTTAACTATACCTAGAGTAAAGGTCAAATATGGAGATCTTGTATTCATAGAATTCACACAAATTAAATTTAGTCGAACCCATTAATAAAGTCTTTCCTTTTAAGCTAAGTATGAGTGGTCACACTTCAGACATAAGACCTTTATAATTCTAGTAATGGGATTTTGATTTGAATATAGTATTTGGATATTGGAACATTGTAACATTGTAACAACAACTATTAAATAATGTTTTTATATACTGGGATATGATCATTACATTAATACTTGTTGTGTTCTATATTAACATGTTTAACCCATGAATAATCTTATTATTCTAAAGGTTCATAGTCGGTCATTATTGTGGGAGCAATTATGAAGTAAGACTAATATGAAATGGATTGGTTGACTCTCACTAGATGAAAGTAGGCAAGTGATTGCAACCAAGTTTCATAGGTACTTGTCAGAGAACTTGTAACACCCGTTTATTTATTAGTTAAATAAATAAAATAATGAGCGAATAGTAGCCCTAAAATAAATAATTATATGTCAATGGATGGTCTCGAGGGGCTAATTGTCATAAATTTAGAAGTTGAGGGCTAAAGGGTAAATTATGGACCTTAATTGAAAAGAATTTGTCAAGCATTGGGCGGTTTTGTAAATTCTGGATTAGTTTTGTAAAGATTTTAGAAGATAGGGGTTGTTTAGTAAATCTAGACTTAATTTGTAAAGGATTTATGGAATCGGGGTTAAAAAGGTAAATTTCGGACTCATTGTGAAAGAATAAGGAAAGGGAGGGACCAAAGGTGCTGTTATGGAGGAATGTTTGATTGGATACGGGACTATAAACCCGTCATCTCCTCCCAACCCTAACCCTAATGTGCACAGCCGCCACTCAAGTTCATCAGCCGCCACCACCGGTTCCTCTCTTGTGTTCCGACCAGATAGAGCTCCAACTACCGCCGCCTGCTGCCTCGACATCGAGATGCTGTCACACCTTGCTGCCGGACGCCATGCACGAACGGAGAAAACCACCGAGAGTGACTTCCGAGTGGCGTGATGGCGTTCTCAAATGCTCCTTCTCCTCTTTCTTCTCCTGCTCCACCTTCAGCCAACGCTGTCGATGTCGCTATGATTGTCAAACGCCGCCACCTGTTGTGTATACGTCGTGGGGAAATTAGAAGACCGACGGCTTTAAGGAGCTGTGGTGGTTCGGGGTTGGACCGTTACCTCCCTTCTCTATGTCTTGATGCCGATGCGCCGTTCCAAGATGGCAAAGCCACTCTTGCTGCCGTTGACGTCGATCCAAGCTCCGCTGCTGTCGGCTGTTGCGCCACTGCCGCTGTCGCTCACCTCAGGTGGGTGGCTGGGTTCGTTTTGCTAGTAGAAGACACGAGTGTGTGTGTGTGTATTACAGTGAAGTGGTGTTTGGGTGTTATTTAGCCGGAATTCTTGAAGAACAGCCACCACCACCGTGAGGTGGTGGCTGCCACCATGTGCCGCCATGTGTGTGTTTATCTTAGTGAGTTGGTGTGTTTTTACTTGAGTTTTAGCCTTGTAAGATGTAATTGGAAATGGAATAATGAAATGAAATTAAAAACCACCACCTTAGGGTGGTGGCTGCCGCCACCGTCCGCCGTGTCGGGTGGCGGTGTGCTTAGTTGTGTTGGGATTGCTAATTTGGGGATGTTTGGTCAAGGGACTAAAACCCTAATGGGCCTTGAAACCCTAATGGGCCCAATGAGGCTTAATGGGCATAAAAGCCCAAACATGTGTCTAATGGGCTTAATGGACCCTAATGGATCCAAGGACTTAACTAATGGGCCTATGGGGCTAAGATGGGTTGGAAACCCTAATTAGGGTTTAGAAAACCCTAATATTGGATTTATGGACTTGGACTTATTGAGACCCACTTGTGGGCCATTGGAATAATGGAATTGTTTGATTAAGCCCAATCACACCATATGACTCATTTAGAAGAATGATGGACTTAATGGATTAAGTCCTTAATGGGTTAAGTGAGAAACACTTAATCCTAATCGTCATTTTATGTGAAACCCTAATTTCACATGGGTGTATTGTTGGGCCTTCTATTGGGCCTTGATGATTGTGTTATTTATGGGCCATCCAAAGTCAAGCAAATGGACTAGAATATTTAAGGGGCCTAGGGTAAGGCCCATGTAAGGGGTTTAGGCCCAATTTGGAAAATTGGGCCATAGATGGGCCATAGTCTGGGCCTTAATGATTATGTATGATGTTGGGCCTTAGAATAAGGTCATGTATAGGCTTGGGCCCAATTTGGAAAATGGGGCCATATGTTGGGCTTTGAGTCCTAGTCGACTTTGGGCCTATGAATTGGGCCTTGGGCTTGAATAAGCCAAGCTAGGGGTAATGTAGTAATTACCCAAAGCATGTACTTATGGTTATGTAGTGGAACCCAATTATTAATTGGGTGATGTTTTGATATTGACAGACCGGGAATCTAACATCCAGTAGCTCGGGTTGAGTCTGCGGGACGTCAGCAGTATGGGGTTGAGTCTTCGGGACTTCAGCAGTGCGAGGTGAGTTACCTTCCAGTAGGAGTGGGTCTACGGCCACAATGCCGACCCACTAGTAGGAGTTATTTGTTAGATAATTGTCTTTGTGATAATTATCTGGTGTGTTGTTATCTGATATGCTTTATGTGCTAGGATGCTATGACGTATGTGTTAGTAGTGGTAGGGGTGATATAGCCCATAGTTACCGGTTGAAAGATACCGAAGGGGTAGATAGTACCCATGCATGCCTAGCAGTATGATCACGATATGTTATTATGTGATAGTGGTAGGGGGTGAAATAGTCCCCGGTTACCGGTTGAAAGATACCGAAGGCAGGTACCGGTTGAAAGATACCGAAGGGGTAGACAGAACCCATGTATGATATGTTATTAAGTGACCAGTATGGTTATGATATGCCATTATGTGATTCAGTATGTTTATGTTATGTTATGATGGAACCAATATGTTTATGACATGTTATTATATGATAGTGGTGGGGGTGAAATAGTCCCCGGTTACCGGTTGAAAGATATCGATGGCAGATACCGGTTGAAAGATACTGATGGCAGTTACCGGTTGAAAGATACCGATAGCGGATTACCGGTTGAAAGATACCGATGACGGTTACCGGTTGAAAGATATCGAAGGGGTATACAGAACCCATGCAATGCTTATCTATTTGTTTATGATATGTTGGTATGTGATCATTATGTTATGATGTTAGTATGTGATCGATATGTTATGATGTTAGTATGTGATCAGTATGTTTATGATATATTATTATGTGATGGTGGTAGGGGTGAAATAGTCCCCAGTTACCGGTTGAAAGATACCGATGGCAGATACCGGTTGAAAGATACCGATCGCAGTTACCGGTTGAAAGATATCGATGGTATTATGTGGTATGTGGTATGATGGGGGAACTCACTAAGCTTCGTGCTTACGGTTTATAGTTTTGGTTTCAGGTGCTTGTTTTCCAAGGAAAGGAGCCGGCTTGATCGCAACGCATCACACTATGTTTTCCGCACATGAGATCTTTGGGATTACACTCTGATATGGTTTTATGATAGAATGCTTTGATTATTGACACTTTGGTTTTGACATGAGATATGAATATGAATGTTTTATCACTGATGGTTTTATATTATAACTTAGTCAAAACGAAATTTTTGGCCTTGAATTTTGGGATGTTACAAGTTGGTATCAGAGCCTTGGTTTGAGGGATTCGGGCACACTCTTGGGTGTATCTGAACTCAAACTAAGGGCTTGGTATGAAAATTTTCAAAGGTGAAACTCATTTTATAAAAAGAATTTGAAAAGAATTTGGAAGGAGAAAAGAACTTTGAAAAGAACAAGGTGTGTGATGCGTGCAATCAGCCAAGCTCAAGTAAGTTTTCCCCAAGATACTCATACATGTTGCATTATGATATGATATGATTATGATAACTGCATGCTAGATTAGGGCTAAGGATCTAGGAAGATGCCTTATATGCCTGCTGTATGTGCTTGATGAGCTGCATGATAGTACTGATCAGTTAGTGATAGGATAGCCTGTTTAGGTTATGCCTGATTGTGTGAGCCTTAGAATCGCATGCTAGTGTAGATCCCTAACAAGAGGATGGACTAATCTGATTGGAATATGTTGGTGAGATTTTCCATTGTCTGAATGCTGCTTGCTTGGTGCTTTGAGGGACTCTTAGTAATGTGAGCTAGCTACTAAGTGAATATGCTAAGTCGCGAATGGCTATATTCATGAGGTAGCTAGTTGACATTAATGGGAAGTTCTTTAGCAGCTGAGGATTGGGTGAGTACGGGAACCTAGGAAAGCCTAGGATATGCTCAGTGGGTTAGTAGTGAGGTTCAGTGAGACTTGGGTGTACCAATTGAGGAAGTGACTTCGAGGATTCGGGAGGATTGCTGAGGAAAGTATGGATAGGTGTGGAAGGTAGTATTGGCCCCGTACTACTGAAAGCACATGATCCATACTCGAATCAGTGAGAGTCTTGGAAAATCTAAAGAGCTTCAGGGAAGAGTTTGTGACCCAGTGTGGGGACAGAGGATGTTCCAGTTGTTGCAGCTTAGCCATTGGCAAGCGAGCTAGTGAGCATGACAGGGTGTCAGACCCTGAAGGATATGATTTCCAAGAGTTGCAGATGCGGGATCGATCTGGGAGCACCCTGGAAAGAGAGGTGCGTGCCAGGTGCGTATAGTAGAGGATCCCGGGAAGAGACCCATGACTTCTGATCATCGGGTGAAAGGCCAGCAGGGCCTGAGTTAGTGCAGCGCGTACGAGAAGGTACACGAGAGAGTTTGACACTCCAAGGGTTTAGGCTGCTACAGGGTAGCGGGGTTGGTCATGTCAGCAGAAGGGGATCAGATTTCAAGCGTACTCATCGAGATTTCCGAGGATGGGAGATCTCGAGGTTTAATCGGTGATTAAACGTTAGCATGGGCAGTCACAGGTTGTCATCAGTGGGATATTAGAAAGCGAGGAGGATTGGGAATCCTTCCATTCTCATGTAATGTGAAGACTTAGTCTAATCTAAGTGGGGGAGAGACTTTTTATAAAGTTCTCTAACTGTGAGTTCTGGTTGCGCGAGGTGCAATCTCTTGGGCACCTTGTCAACCAGAAGGGCATTCTCGTTGATCCGGCCAAGATAGAGGCAGTGATGCAGTGGGAGATTCCGAGATCTCCAACCGAGATTCGGAGTTTCCTGGGTCTAGCGGGTTATAATCGGAGGTTTTTACGGGACTTCTCCGAGATTGTGGGTCATTTGACCCGACTGACCAAGAAGTCGAAGGCCCTTCGCTGGGGGCCTGGGCAACAGGCAGCCTTCGAGGCTCTCAGACAGCGGTTGTGCAAGGCACTGATTCTCACCCTGCCAGAGGGTGTAGATGATTTCATGGTTTACCGTGACGCTTCGATCACGGGCATGGGTGCGGTATTGATACGGTGGGGTCACGTGATAGCAGGTTTCGGGAACCAGGTTAGAGTTCTGGTTAGGACTCAATTTCAGTTGAGGGTTAGGTCGAGTGCGTGTTCGACCCGGTTTGGAAAGTGTTGTAAGACTACGGGGGTAGCCGTAGTATTCACTAGCGATCAGTTAGTATGGAAAGTGTTGTAAGACTATGGGGGTAGCCGTAGCATTCACTAGCGATCAGGTGGTATGGAAAGTGTTGTAAGAGTACGGGGGTAGCCGTAGCATTCACTAGCGGTCAGATAGTGATAGAGTGTCGTGAGACTGCGGGTGTAGCCGTAGCATTCACTAGGTTGGTAGATGGCATGAGCGTGTTGTTAGAACACGGAAGGAATGGTAGTACCCACCAGTTCGGGTGCAGCAGTGAGGATATGGAAATTCACAGATTGGATTTCGGTGTTACCCAGATGGATTAGATCTGTTTGAGCCAGTGATAAGACTATAGTAGCGCCACTACAGTTATGGGATCAGGAAAGCAATGTACTGTATAAGATTGCTTGTGATATAAGGCTACCAGTGGTCAGGTAGCAATCAATTTTAGTCTTGGATTTGATGATGACAGGATTCGACGCATGGACCCGATCGGTTAGATCAGAAAGTATTAGAGTCACACTAGCATGATAACTAGTGGCAACTAGTTCCAGAGAAGGATTTCGTTCAGAAGTCGTGGGAGGCGACTAAGTAGGGAGTCCTTTGACTCTGCAGCCGGGCCGGGACCCGGTATTTCAGATGATGGGTGAACGAATAGAGATCAGGGAGGTCTCGTTAGATTTTGGAAGTAGCCATGTGGCAATATACTGCCTCAGGCAGTTCAGTGTTCAAGCAATTTCTACGTTTGGCAGTGTTAGTATTCGTGTTTTAGGTTGCAAGTACACACGAATGGTTAGATGATTTGGGGAGTGACAAGTAACTCACAGCGGGAGTATCTGAGCCTTGGACAAGTATTAGTGGTCTGCAAGGATAATTAGGTCTATGAACCTGTTTTATAGTGGGAGCTTCAAGCTATTAAATGTTGAGTAGTCGGTCGAGGAATAAACTAACTGGATTCGTCGATGATGAATCAATATGAGTGGTCTATCAGGGAATCAGACCATCTCGAGATAGTAGATTCAGACGAAGCAGATGTGACCCTGTTGCAAGGAATTCGTTCATAGGAGGATATTAGGGCTTTGCGAAGATTGGTCACAGCTACCCTGGGAAGGCTAGGGTGTGCCCAAGACAGTGATCATGTCACTAGAAGTGGGTTGGCATATAAGAAATAGTAAGGAGTGATTTCGAGGACAAAATCTAATTTAAGTGGGGGAGAGTTGTAACACCCGTTTATTTATTAGTTAAATAAATAAATAATGAGCGAATAGTAGCCCTAAACTAAATAATTATATATCAATGGATGGTCTCGAGGGGCTAATTGTCATAAATTAAGAAGTTGAGGGCTGAAGGGTAAATTCTGGACCTTAATTGAAAAAGAATTTGTCAAGCATTGGGCGGTTTTGTAAATTCTGGATTAGTTTTGTAAAGATTTTAGAAGATAGGGGTTGTTTAGTAAATCTGGACTTAATTTGTAAAGGATTTATGGAATCGGGGTTAAAAAGGTAAATTTCGGACTCATTGTGAAAGAATAAGGAAAGGGAGGGACCAAAGGTGCTGTTATGGAGGAATGTTTGATTGGATACAGGACTATAAACCCGTCATCTCCTCCCAACCCTAACCCTAATGTGAACAGCCGCCACTCAAGTTCATCAGCCGCCACCACCGGTTCTTCTCTTGTGTTCCAACCAGATAGAGCTCCGACTACCGCCGCCTGCTGCCTCGACATCGAGATGCCGTCACACCTTGCTGCCGGACGCCATGCACGAACGGAGAAAACCACCGAGAGCGACTTCTGAGTGGCGTGATGGCGTTCTCAAATGCTCCTTCTCCTCTTTCTTCTCCTGCTCCGCCTTCAGCCAACGCCGCCGATGTCGCTATGATTGTCAAACGCCGCCACATGTTGTGTATACGTCGTGGGGAAATTGGAAGACCGACGGCTTTAAGGAGCTGTGGTGGTTCGGGGTTGGACCGTTACCTCCCTTCTCTATGTCTTGATGCCGATGCGCCGTTCCAAGATGGCAAAGCCACTCTTGCTGTCGTTGACGTCGATCCAAGCTCCACTGCTGTCGGCTGTTGCGCCACTGCCGCTGCCGCTGCCGCTCACCTCAGGTGGGTGGCTGGGTTCGTTTTGCTAGTAGAAGACACGAGTGTGTGTGTGTGTATTACAGTGAAGTGGTGTTTGGGTGTTATTTAGCCGGAATTCTTGAAGAACAGCCACCACCACCGTGAGGTGGTGGCTGCCACCATGTGCCGCCATGTGTGTGTTTATCTTAGTGAGTTAGTGTGTTTTTACTTGAGTTTTAGCCTTGTAAGATGTAATTGGAAATGGAATAATGAAATGAAATTGAAAACCACCACCTTAGGGTGGTGGTTGCCGCCTCCTGCCGCCACCGTCCGCCGTGTCGGGTGGCGGTGTGCTTAGTTGTGTTGGGATTGCTAGTTTGGGGATGTTTGGTCAAGGGACTAAAACCCTAATGGGCCTTGAAACCCTAATGGGCCCAATGAGGCTTAATGGGCATAAAAGCCCAAAAATGTGTCTAATGGGCTTAATGGACCCTAATGGATCCAAGGACTTAACTAATGGGCCTATTGGGCTAAGATGGGTTGGAAACCCTAATTAGGGTTTAGAAAACCCTAATATTGGATTTATGGACTTGGACTTATTGAGACCCACTTGTGGGCCATTGGAATAATGGAATTGTGTGATTAAGCCCAATCACACCATATGACTCATTTAGAAGAATGATGGACTTAAGGGATTAAGTCCTTAATGGGTTAAGTGAGAAACACTTAACCCTAATCGTCATTTTATGTGAAACCCTAATTTCACATGGGTGTATTGTTGGGCCTTCTATTGGGCCTTGATGATTGTGTTATTAATGGGCCATCCAAAGTCAAGCAAATGGACTAGAATATTTAAGGGGCCTAGGGTAAGGCCCATGTAAGGGGTTTGGGCCCAATTTGGAAAATTGGGCCATAGATGGGCCATAGTCTGGGCCTTAATGATTATATATGATGTTGGGCCTTAGAATAAGGTCATGTATAGGCTTGGGCCCAATTTGGAAAATTGGGCCATATGTTGGGCTTTGAGTCCTAGTCGACTTTGGGCCTATGAATTGGGCCTTGGGCTTGAATAAGCCAAGCTAGGGGTAATGTAGTAATTACCCAAAGCATGTACTTATGGTTATGTAGTGGAACCCAATTATTAATTGGGTGATGTTTTGATATTGACAGACCGGGAATCTGTCATCCAATAGCTGGGGTTGAGTCTGCGGGACGTCAACAGTATGGGGTTGAGTCTTCGGGACTTCAGCAGTGCGAGGTGAGTTACCTTCCAGTAGGAGTGGGTCTACGGTCACTATGCCGACCCACTAGTAGGAGTTATTTGTTAGATAATTCTCTTTGTGATAATTATCTGGTGTGTTGTTATCTGATATGCTTTATGTGCTAGGATGCTATGACATATGTGTTAGTAGTGGTAGGGGTGATATAGCCCATAGTTACCGGTTGAAAGATACCGAAGGGGTAGATAGTACCCATGCATGCCTAGCAGTATGATCAGGATATGTTATTATGTGATAGTGGTAGGGGGTGAAATAAACCCCGGTTACCGGTTGAAAGATACCGAAGGCAGTTACCGGTTGAAAGATACCGAAGGGGTAGACAGAACCCATGTATGATATGTTATTAAGTGACCAGTATGGTTATGATATGCCATTATGTGATTCAGTATGTTTATGTTATGTTATCATGGAACCAATATGTTTATGACATGTTATTATATGATAGTGGTGGGGGTGAAATAGTCCCCGGTTACCGGTTGAAAGATACCGATGGCGGATACCGGTTGAAAGATACCGATGGCGGATACCGGTTGAAAGATACCGATGGCAGTTACCGGTTGAAAGATACCGATGGCGGATTACTGGTTGAAAGATACCGATGACGGTTACCGGTTGAAAGATACCGAAGGGGTACACAGAACCCATGCAATGTTTATCTATTTTATTATGATATGTTGGTATGTGATCATTATGTTATGATGTTAGTATGTGATCGATATGTTATGATGTTAGTATGTGATCAGTATGTTTATGATATATTATTATGTGATGGTGGTAGGGGTGAAATAGTCCCCGGTTACCGGTTGAAAGATACCGATGGCAGATACCCGTTGAAAGATACCGATCGCAGTTACCGGTTGAAAGATACCGATGGTATAATGTGGTATGTGGTATGATGGGGGAACTCTCTAAGCTTCGTGCTTACGGTTTATATTTTTGGTTTCAGGTGCTTGTTTTCCAAGGAAAGGAGCCGGCTTGATCGCAACGCATCACACTATGTTTTCCGCACATGAGATCTTTGGGATTACACTCTGGTATGGTTTTATGATAGAATGTTTTGATTATTGACACTTTGGTTTTGACATGAGATATGAATATGAATGTTTTATCACTGATGGTTTTATATTATAACTTAGTCAAAACGAAATTTTTGGCCTTGAATTTTGGGATGTTACAGAACTAGTACTGATCGTACCCGCATCAAGATCATCATATAGATCGCAGTTATGAATGATAGTTGATTAAAAGGTGTTATCCTTGTATCCTTAACACCTGAGATACAAAGTGGGACGTAAGTGTAGGGAGTGTTGTGCTTTGATATTGTCACACCCCCAAACCAAGGATGGCGGAAACGTCCGGGGGTGGAGGACTTCATGTATAGTATCACAAAAACGAATATAATAGTGCTCAAATTAAATACAACCATCATAAATATAATTGAAAAGGTTACACCATGGAATAAGTTTACATGTTTCAAAATCAATTACATTATGATGACAAAATGAAGCGTTTGACGATTTATCGTCCCATCCTCAAAATGTTGTTGCTTTTTCTGTTTCACTGGTTTCTTGAGAATACAAGTAGTTTTGAAAAAGTGTCAACAATTAAGTTGGTGAGTTCATAAGAGTTTGTTTGAGAAAGAAACCGTTTTCCTTGTAAAAGCGACAAAGTATGTTTCCAGAAAATCCAATATTTTCTTTATTAAGTGAAATGAATGCCTCTATGTTATGCGATAATGAACCCTAGAAAGGCCCATAGATTTCCTTCTATAATCGCCCAGTGTATATAAGTTATATAAAATTTAAGTTAAATAAACCGTCGAATATAATGGGTCTGCCCTAGGTCCACAACCAAACAAGGAACAGGAAGTAAGGCAGGCCCACCAATTCTAACTCGATTATGACTAGATTCTTATATAACTCTAGCATATACACTTAGCAATTGTAGCTGAAGTCTAACAATTATAGATGAAATATAGTTTTAACAGAGATATGATTCCAAAGAAAATCCTATATTTTCCTTATAAAAGTTATATGGTCCTAAATCCCAGGACCGGAAATAAACAAGTATTTTCCATACTTAAAGATATAAAAGTGGTTTTAAATCGGCATAAACTCGTTTAGTTTAGAAGTAAACCCCCTTTTCAAAGTAGAAGTTTCCATGTAAACTTAAAAGATTGTTAACTACCTATGTGAGTCGCTATAACCATACTATGATGAGAAATAACCTGCACAACGTTTTTCAGACGTTAAGATACTATGACTCTTGTCACCCGTAGACCTGCAGGTCCCACTGTAGCTAGCAGCAAGGTGTGGGGTGTCAAACCCAATATAGATCTATACACAATTATCACGCTCTCCCTACAAGAGACTCTGGTTATAACTTACAGGAATTGGGATCCCGTACTCGAACGTACGGGGAGAGAATTGCCTCACAACCTAAGTTAACTAGTTTACACACAGTTTGATATTAAAACCTCTTCCGTGAAGGAAGTAAAATCACCTTTTCTGAATAAATTAGTGATATGAAATCCTTAAACTATTACTATTATAGTTTATTACGTAAAGATATGAAAAAACCCATTTGTTTTGAGAGTAAAACCTTTTTCATGTAGTAAAAATCCATAAACTATGCTTATTGAAGTTTATTATAAGTATTCGAAATGAATGAGTAAACCTTATCATGAATGACTAAATTTTAGTTTATGATGATAAACTAACAAGAAAATACATTCAATATTTAGAACTTATTGTTATACACTTTGCTCAACATAATACAAAGTGTTATGAAAGTTATAAGCTGTTAACTAGTTTTTAACCGTTCTGCACTGTTTTAGAAAAATCATAGAAACATCATACGAAGTCGAAAACTGAATCCGTAAATTCTGAGAGTTCATAAAGTGTGTCTAGTTTTTTCATAATTTTTATTATGATTTTTGGAAGTCTTTAACTTGTGTTAAAATGTTCATATTCACAGACTGGTCCGAATTTGTTTTTGAAATGATAGGCAGTTTTATAAAAATCACCATAAATCGTAGAAACATCGTATGGTGATGTGAAAGTAGTCATTTTAAAGGTATGAACCTGAAATATTTGCACCTAATACAGTTTTGAAAAATAAAATGTTTAAGTTGACCAAAACAGTTCGTGAATGGAGTTGATCTTTTCTGATGAAGGCTTTTAAATGAGTTTAGTTGAGTTCTTGGTGTTTTAACTTGTATTCCCCCCCCCCCTCCCCCCTTAAAACTTAAGAAAAACATGAAAAGATAGGGGTATGAACTCACCTTGAGTGATTTCAGTAGATGGATGATGGAGGAAAGAAGTGTTCAACTCAAGAACACTTGGGAGATGCTTGAAGATTTGAAGATCTAACACAAATATGACGATATTTGTGTAAGCAATCTATTATTTGGATGAAAGATAGTAGAATATCTAAATGTAGAGGGAAAGCTTGAAGACAAGCCTTGAATCTCGAAATCTAGAGAGAGGAAGTGAGAGAGAGAATGAAGTTGTCACTTGGTGGAAAATGGAGTAATGTGAGGAGAGAGGAGAGTTTTCCAGCTCTTGACCAAATGTGTGGCTGAAAAATGGTGGGAAAAGTACTATGGAATGACTGGGTATGGTGGGAGGGACAAGGGGTTGTACTATGGAGGTATGGGGAGGTTGCTTGTGTCATACACTAAAGCAAAGTCAACACTCCACCCATAAATCTTACCTACTAGATTTTATTCTTAGGCAAGGATGTTCCCCAAAATATAATTAAAATATGAATATTTTGGGTTTATTATGCTAAAATACGAGTTTGGGTGAAAATCCTGCGTTAAAATCTCGAAAAACGGGCTCAAAACGATAAAAATATTGAAAACCAGGCAAAAACTGCCAAATTCCAAAATTTGGGGTCGGAGGTTCGGTCCTAGTCCTTAGAACCGAAAGTAGGAGAAGAAACCGAGAGAGAAAGGTTCGGCTGCGCGGGTCGCCTCTCGGACCGAAGGTGAGGCTCGGTTGTGCATGGGAACCGAGAGGTCTCGCAGGCATGCTCATCAGAAGGGACCGAGGGTTAGGATCTCGGACCGAAGGTCAAGTCCTCGGACCGAAGGTCGGGTCCTCGGATCGAAGGTAAGAAGGGTAGAGCCGAAAGTCAGGTCTCGGTTCTGATTAGTCAGGGGACCGAAATAGACCGACCGCTCGGTCCATTTCGGTTGAGAGGGTTTCGGTTCTCAGGAGGTTCGGATGTAAGAGGTTCGGCTCCTAAGAGGTTCGGCTCCTAAGAGGAGTTTCGGTTCCTAAGAGGAGTTTCGGCTCCTTAAGGCTGTTTTTCGCGTAGACTTCCGTTTTCGAGCTGTTTTCATCAAATTCGAGGGTCGGGATGCCCCGAGTGATTATAAAAAGTTGAGAGAGATTTTGAGAGAGATTTGGGAGAGATTTGTCATACTTGGAGAGATTTGGCATACTTAGAGAGATTTGGGAGAGATTTGACATTCTTGGAGAGATTTCTCATACAGAGAGGGATTTGGGAGAGATTTCACACACTTGGAGAGATTTGGGAGAGATTTGACATTCGTGGAGAGATTTCTCATACAGAGAGAGATTTGGGAGAGATTTCACATACTTGGAGAGATTTGGGAGAGATTTGACATTCTTGGAGAGATTTCTCATACAGAGAGAGATTTGGGAGAGATTTCACATACTTGGAGAGATTTGGGAGAGATTACACACACTTGTAGCGATTTCTCCTACTTAGAGAGTTTTGGGAGAGTTAGAGTGAAAGAGATTGGGAGAGACTTCTTTTGTGACCTTTTTGAGTGTTTGGCTTCGCAACGCAAGGTTTGTACATCCCGTTAAGTCTCGTTATGATTGTTATATGCCCCTGAGGGTTAAGGAATAATGTTTTATCGAGTAGTTTCATCACTTGCCTTGATTAGGGTTTAGAATTTCCGAACACGTGAAAACTCTAAGTGATACTTTGTATTAAGATTGCGAGTTGTTCAATAAGAACATAATGAAAACCCTAATGTACAAGGGTTATATGAGTTGACCGGTTTGACTTGTTGACTTTAGTTGACTTTGACTTAGCCAAAAATTGACGGTTGTCACAGATATGACCAAATGTTGTTCCTTGACCGGGCAGGTATAAAAGTCTTTTTTCGGGTATGGTGTGAACTATGCAAGAGGCTTATGTAGTCAAGATGGGATTTGTTCCTCTTATGTGTTTGGAGTTAGACGTATAACGTGTGTTACCCAAAGTTGAATGACAAATGAGATTGATTGCGATCCAAGGCTTATGTTCAACAGGATGTCTGTAACAAAGGGATAATTGATAAACTTACCTTAATACATCAATTGAAGCTTAGAGATTTTCGGAATTGGATGTTGATGAATGGCATTCTTCGTCATATGTTATTGGGAGCAGTGAAATGTTGCTATACGTTCACCACTGTCTATATCAATCTGTTGGGTCTGGGATGTTGCGTCTTTGGGCTCGTGTTATAGTCCATTTGTGTATTCACGGTTTGGGCATGTCCAACCGTGTTTTGTCTTTAGGATTTATATATAGTGCATGCATGCTTAGATTTTTTAAGCTTCTCATTGATTATTTTGCATTGAATTGCACTGTAACCCTAGCACACCTCTACATTCGAAGTTCTTCATCTAGCTCTTCTGAGGTGGAGCATAATACAATCATTTGACATTCGTCTGATTCATTCTAGTGTTCTTTCATTGCTTTATACTTGTTTATCTGTTAAGAATCTGTCGATCAAATAGCGTATTAATCTCATCAATTGGTATCAGAGCAGGAGACTGTGTAATACATACGCATCTCTTCTGTTTGAAGAATCCTTTAGGGTTTCCGCTTTTATCGAATCTACAGAAGCCATCGTTTTTATTGTCGGTGTTTCTTGTGTTTGATAAAACCCTAAGTCAAACTTTACAAGTATGATTCTAGCAGATAAAAGAAGAAAGTCATCATGTCTCACGACGATTCTCAAACCAATCTGATCAACATCTCTAACAGCATTGGATCCACTACTAGGATTCCCATTCCCTACACTCAAGACTATGAAGTATGGACGCATCACTTCGAGGACTACGTGGTTGGATCAGAAGACAATGGCTATCTGATTTGGGAGGCGATTACCTTGGGTCCATTCGTTCATTCTGGAACGAATAGACAAATTAAGAGACAAAAGGAGTATAACCAACTCTTGATAGATGTTGAGAAGATTCCTCAAGACGAGAAAGACAAGCTATTGTGTAATGTCAAGGCCATGAGAATGATTAGATTCGTTTTGCAATCTGACACATTTCGTCTAGTAAGCTCATGCACTACAGCAAAAGAAATATGGGATAGGTTGAAAGAGTTATATTCCATACATGAGGATCTAGAGCACTCTATCCAAACCCTATTGCTCTCTGAGTTCGGTGCTTTCCAACAAAAACCAGAAGAGAAACTCATTCAGACATTCGATCGCTTTAACCATCTGCTTAGTAAAATGATCAAGCATGGTATTGAAAGAAAGGTGATAGAACAAAAGGTTACATTCATGAATGGCCTTCGACCCGAATGGATGGCAGTGGTCTCGACTGTGAAGGCTCATGAACAATTTAAATCCTATTCGCTGGCGAAACTGATGGGTATTCTCAAATCGCATGAAAGCGTGGTTTCAAAAGAAGCGAAAGTAGTTTCGGGTGTGGGAACCTTGGCCCTTGTGTCTAAGAGCAACAATATGACAGAAGAAGAGGAAGAGTCAAATATGTCATAATGCGATCTGACAAGTGAAGAATATGCTATGATGATTACTAACCCGAAGAAGTTTTCCCGTAAAAAGTTCCCTGTCAACAAGAACCGAAACTGGCAGGGAAGTTACAATTCTGAAAAGACAAAAAAGGAGACCAAGAACATGCCTCAGAAGGACGAAGAAAGGAAGGAGAGCAAGCTTATGGGTGATTCAGGATATGATTGCAACTACTATCACGGAAAGAAACATTTTGCTAAGGATTGCATGCTGAGAAAGATGTTTGAGAAGAAGGATGGTGAAGATGACGAGGGTTACTACATGCGTAAGCTGGAGGTACTGAAGAAGATATCTACTAACAGTTCTATGAATGCTTTAATTGTGCAGGAAAACTGTGATGATGATGAGTTCGATGGCGTAGAAGTCTGGTCTACCGACTCCGAAGACGATGAAGTGTGAAAGCCCTCGCATGGAAGAGCCTTCGTGGCGAAGAAGGAGAGTGAAAACTCTGCATGATGATGCTTAATGGTGTCAGCTGGAACATGACATATAAGGGGCCATAAGACCGAAGGTGAGCATGATGAAGCGAAGGAAAAGGAGGAAAAGTGTTTCGCGGCCAAACCCGTGAGTGAAAGGATCAATGATTGTGATCAGTTGATCAAGAAGGTACAATCCACTCTTGAATCACTTAAAATACCAGTAACCAACTATGAAAAAGACTTAAACGATTTAAAATTCAAGTTTTCTAATTTAAGTGGAAGTCTAATGCAAACACGTCTGGCGAATGCTAACCTAACTTATCAACTTAGCAGGGTATCTTCCAAGAGTGAGGAAAGAAGGATGTGGATTAAGCAGAAGGAATTGGAGTTAGTTAGGGCTAAGGATGAACTTATTTATTTGCAACGTGACAATTTGAAGTTTTTAAAACAAAGGAATATTTTTTGTTTGATTGCTAAACGCTTATATACAAATATCACTCAGTTACATCTAGATTGTGAAATAGTAAAAAGGATTCATAAAATGATTTTTCCTTTCCTTGAATTCAAGGAGGATGAAATCGATGCTGAATGTTATGAGTGTGAATCTATTGTGTCCTCAGAGAAGGTTTCAGAAACCTACAAATACGGACTGGACAAAATTGACGCCTTTATTGAGTCCAAAGAACACAAAAGTATGCTTAAGAATCTATTGGACGAAAATGAAAAATTACAAATCAAGGCCGAGACCATACAGAAATTTGACTCATCGAATGTCAATTTAAGTTCAGAACATAAGATTAATGTGGAAACCACTTCTGAATTTGACGATGACAGTGAGATGAGCGAAATCTCTGTAGAAGATGTGGTTGATTGTTCTGAGTTTCTTAAGAACGAACCCGAGCCGGTGAAACCTCTTATATCTGAAAATTATGTTAGGTACGCTCGCTTGTCCAAGGACAAATCCAAGGTCCTCAAAGAAAAGCCAGTTGTCTATCAAAAGGTGCAAAATGTGCCTAATCAAGTGTATGTCGTTACAGGGGTGACTAAGAAATAGACAATGGAGTTGACCGCCTTGGTTGACAACGATAATGCCGAAGGTTGAGAAAATTTCTTCTGGTCCGCCCCCATTGATAACGCTGACGAAACAGTCGGACTGTCAGAGCGGACTTCATGGAGAGTAAAGGGCAGATACGTGGCCAAACCAGTCAACAAACCTTCAAGTTTCGATAAACCCCCTTCAAGTGGTACAAAATACATACCAAACGAACCACCGGGAGCTTCCAGCGAATCATCAGCAACAACCGAAGCTCATAAGAAGAATACTAAACCCAAAGACAACATTCACTTGACTCAAGAGCAACTTGCATAACAGAAACGCCAGAGGAACAAAAGATACTTAAAGAATCTTAATGAGAGGAAACAGTTTTTGCAATCCCAGAATCCTACCTATGTTCACTCTAAAAAGGCGTCCAATCTCAAGATGAATGAAGAATCAAAAGCCAGGTCTTCTTCGTACAACCAGAACCAGGTATTCAGTCAGAAGAACCGAAAGCATAGCTTCGGTCCCAACACTAACAGTCAGATGAACTGAAAGCCAATCTTCGGTCCCAACACTAACAGTCAGATAAACCGAAAGCCCAGCTTCAGTCCCAACACTCTCAGAGACAAGAACCGAAAGCTCTCTTTCGGTCCTAAAATCCACCCCAACCAAAGACGAACCAAGTCAACATTAAGAAAACGTCAGCTAATCCTAGGGATCAAAAGACTAACAAACCAACTAAAAGTGAACCATTTAAATCACCTCAACGAAAAGAAGCGAACAACAAAGTTAAAGTTTTTACCATTAAAAGAGAAAGTGAAACCACCTTAATAAAAAGAACATATATGATCGATCTTGCTGTTGCACTTCCCTATTCTGTGAAAGACTCACGAGGGCCCAAGAAACTTTGGGTTCCTAAATAAGCAGTTCGACAATGAATGGTATATCGATAGTGGCTGCTCACGGTGGATGTGTCAAATATGGGAACAAATCATATGGCACAATCAAAGGGTATGGCATGATTACAAATGGTGAGTTCTCAATAAGAAAGGTTACGTACGTAGAGGGATTGCAGCACAACCTCATCAGTGTCTCTCAACTAGTTGTGGGGACCGTACTGAAAGTTTCGTTCGATGATGAAGGCTCTGAGATAATTAAAAAGCAAACGAAGAAAGTGTTGTTGAAATCTGAGCGCAAAGGGGAAATGTATACTCTCAATATCAATCCAATTCAAGGGAAGCCAGAAATATGCCTGTTGTCGAAAGCTAGCTCAGATGAAAGTTGGTTGTGGCACCGAAGGCTCTCGCACCTCAACTTCAAAGACATTAACAAATTGGTGCTTGGTGATCACGTACGAGGACTTCCAGTTCTAAAATTTGATAAGGAGCACTTATGTGCCGCATGCGAAATGGGAAAACAAAGCCGAAAGAGTCACCCTACTTGCATTAATACAAAAGATCATCGAACCGCTTGAGCTTCTGCACAACGACTTATGTGGCCCTTCGGCTATTGAAAGCATCGGTGGTAATAAGTTCATACTTGTTATTGTAGATGAATTTTCACGTTTCACCTGGGTTTTCTTTCTCAAACAGAAATCGGAGGCGACTCCTAAGCTAAAGATTTTCATCAACCAAGTGGAACTGCAACTGAGAAAGATGGTGTGGAACATAAGAAGTGATAATGGGCTGGAGTCCAAAAACAAAGACTTTGAAGAATTTCTAACTGAAAAGGGGGTGTCTCACAACTTTTATGTTCCCTATACTCCACAACAAAATGGAATTGTCGAAAGACGAAACCGTTCATTGTGTGAGGCCGCCCGAACCATGTTGAGTTTCGCTTCCTTACCACTATATTTCTGGGCTGATGCTATAGCCGTTGCATGTTTTACCCAGAACCGAAGCTTCATCAACAAGCGATTTTGCATCACTCCATATGAGATTCTGAATAATTGTAAGCCTAGTGTCAAGTTTTTCCATGTGTTCGGTTCATGATGCTTCATTTTCAACTCAAAAGAACACCGAAACAAGTTTGGTGTCAAGGCAGATGAAGGGATTTTTCTTGGTTATTTGCTTACTTCAAAGGCATATAGGGTACTGAATAAACGCTCAAAGAAGATTGAGGAAACCTACTATGTGACTTTTGATGACAATTACATGAAGAAAATTCGAACAAGCGAAGATCCAATGGAGGAAATCTTTCCTGCATCCGGTCAAGTCTCAGTTCCTATATCCAATCTGTTTGAAGAATATATGTTGCTCTTCGATGAACCAGAAAAAGCAATTCACTCAGAACCAAAAGCAGCAGACAATAAAATCAACAACTTGAAAAGGATCATCGACGAAGCTGCTAAAGATATGGAGTACGAACTTCAGAACCAACCGAGAAATAGACCCTAAGCGAACCACCATAATCAAGCAATTCTCCAACTTCAAACGACTCTCCAAAAGAAAGCTCTACATTCCAGGGGGGAGAGTCCGACAACACCAAAATCCACTGATTTGCCTTTCCAAGGGGAGTATTCTTCACCAACAACAAACCATAGTGATCCAACCGAGGGGGAGAATGTTGAACCTGAAATAGGATTCGCTTCGCCATTTGAGGGGGAGAATGAACATACAAATGACGAAGGCGATCTATCAGAACTGGAAGAAGAAATCAATGTTGAGTTGGATCGGGCCTATGATCCAAATTACCCTCCTCTCACGAAATGGACAAAAGATCATCCTAAAACTCAAATCATTGGTGAATCTTCTGAAAGAGTCCTAGAACACTCTCAATTGAAGGCGAAGCAAACTGCTTTATTCTCTCAAGTAGAATTCTGCATGTTTAAATCGTTTGTCTCTAAAATTGAACCGAAGACGGTAAATGCTGCTCTTGATCACTACAATTGGGTGCAAGCTATGCAAGACGGAATCCTTGAGTTTGAACGAAATCGAGTTTGGAGACTGATTCCTACTCCAAAGGATGCATCAGTTGTTGGATTAAAATGGGTCTTTAGAAATAAGATGGATAAAGAGGATAATGTTATTCGCAATAAAGCGAGGCTGGTGGTGAAAGGATATTATCAGGAAGAAGGGATAGACTATGAAGAGACCTTCGCTCCCGTAGCAAGGTTAGAATCAGTAAGAATCTTTCTAGCATATGTTGCACACAAAAACTTTGAAGTTTTCCAAATGGATGTCAAGTGTGCTTTCTTGAATGGTGAGCTCGAAGAAACAGTATACGTTGAGCAGCCACCTGGATTTGTGAACGAGAAGTATCCAGATCATTGCTACATTCTGGATAAAGCAGTCTACGGTTTGAAACAAGCCCCTAGAGCATGGTATGAAACTCTATCACGCTTTCTTAAATTGTCCAAATTCAAACAAGGTTCGGTCGACCCAACCTTCTTTCGCAAGAAAGAAGGCGAACACTTAATGATAGACCAAATTTATGTCGACGATATCATCTTCGGCTCCACGAATCCTAGCTTAACAGCTTAATTCAGGAAGTTAATGGAGACTAAATTTGAGATGAGCGCAATGGGTCCGATTAACTTTTTCCTTGGACTGAATATTAGACAGGGACCAGAAGGTATTTTTATTAATCAGGAAGCTTATACAAAAACTTTGCTAACGAAGTTCGGTATGATGGGAGACTCTAAAGTAAAGGTTCCAATGGCATTCGGCACAAAGTTAACACCATCTCTGGAAAAACCAGCTGTTCATGTGACACTCTATCGTCAAATGATAAGGTCTCTTATGTATCTGACAGCTAGTAGACCAGATATTATGTTCTCTGTCTGCTATTGTGCCAGGTTTCAAGCGAACCCAAGAGAACCTCATATGATTGCAATGAAAAACATATTACGGTATTTGAAGTGAACATCGTCTTTCGGTCTATGGTATCCTGCAAAATCTGGTTTCTTTGTTCAAGCCTTCTCTGACGCTGATCTTGGTGGATGTGGAGTGGACCGAAAGAGCACAACTGGCGGGTGCCAATTCCTTGACGGTAAACTTGTCAGTTGGAAATAAAAGAAACAAACTTGTGTGTCTCTTTCTACAACTGAAGTTGAGTATATCGTTGCGGCATCATGTGCTTCTCAAGTCATTTGGATACAAATCCAACTTAGGGATTATGGCCTAAGCATGAAGAAGATTCCCCTCTACTGTGACTCTGAAAGCGCAATCAGAATTTGTCACAATCCAGTGCAACACTCCAAGACAAAACATATTGCACTTAGATACCATTTCATCAAGGACCATGTTGAAGATGGTAATATCGAAGTCCACTTCATTAGATCTGCTGATCAACTGGCTGACATATTCACCAAGGCCTTACCTAAAACAAGCTTCAATGAGATACTCCAAGGCTTGGGAATGATGGAAGCTGAATCAGTACCAAAACCCCTTTCCTCTGTCTAAAACTATACAAGCGAAATAGAGCGAACGCTCGGTCTATTTCGGTTCTGGAATTTTTAGGAACCGAAATGAACCGAACGCTCGGTCTATTTCGGTTATGGAATTTTTAGGAACCGAAATGAACCGAACGGTCGGTCTATTTCAGTTACGGAATTTTTGAGAACCGAAATGAACCGAACGCTCGGCCCATTTCGCTTTGTCTCATATTGGGAATGATTTCGGTTGTATATTTCTGTATAGAGTGTTTCTCTTTTCGCCTTATTTTCTTTGGTATTTATTTTATTTTCTATTTTTATTATTTTTCAGAATTTACAAAAATCCAAAAATATTTTATTTTCTGTTTTTATTATTTTTCAGAAATTACAAAAATCCAAAACTACAAAAATATTTCTTTTTGTTTTTAGTTTCTTTTTTTCTCTCTATTCTTACCTTGTTTCAAGTTCACAGATGCGACACAAAATGATGTTAGGGCAGGTATAACTTTCTTATCTTTGTACTAGCTAAGTGTCCCTAGAAGCATGCTGTTGCATCTACACCGAAGCCTCCAAGACTCTGAGTGAAGCCTTAATGATTCAATAAACACCAATCGTTTCTTCCCAATCAGGCTGCTAAAATCACTCAAGTCATGAGCTACCTTACTCGTCTCATATTGAGTCAGGAGATGTCTGCTTTTTCATTTTTGTATAGCAGAGGTACTTTCGGTTCCTTAACCACCTCCACTCATTTCTCCATTATATTTCGTTCAATAAACGTAACCCTTGAGACTCTCAGCAATTACCACTGAGGTTTATGGTTACACAACATCTGTGTTAATGATCTTAGTTTCGTTCACCACATGCTAAGTGAATCCCAATATCCAATACCTTAAATGAATTGACGGTGAACGCTCTAATGTTCAAGCTATTACTTGTTACCTCAAGAAATCTCTTTTTATTTTGGCGTGATCTTTATGAAATTGTCTAACACCAAGACGTTTCTTCCTAAAGGATCTAGTTTTGTTTTTTTTTTTAGATTTCTAATATTCATCAAGTCACTGAATATATTATCTAACCTACTTGTTCAACAGGCCACATCGGTCTCACAAGCACTTTATCCAACTTTCAGTCTTATTTCAAGCACTGAAGTTCGGTTGAAGTTAGACCACCCTTTGAAGCCTTATCTTGAAAAGAAGCCTTTCAATGTTTCTTAACAAACATGTGATCGTATTTTAACGGGAAACGACACAGACACTTCTAACTTTGAAGGAAGCGATTAATGCCCGAGATCTTCAGTTTCGTATCTATATTGACATCACTTATATTCCCACAAAAATTTTTGTTTTATTCCTTATTATTGGCACACTCTTGCACGAAAATCCATGTGATTTTCACAAGTCTAGTTCAGGTTACTAAAGGCTAATTTCAGATTTATAAGTTCGGTTTCACATGCTATCATGGTGCATCTTATTTGAATCGAGTGGAAGAGTCTTTGAAGTTGAAGAGGCGGTAACTGGATAAGAATTGATTTGGGCGCATGAATTTGAAATGGTTTTCATCATCACGCCTGATGACGTCTTCATAGGGAAACACAGCTGTCTAATCACGCTTTTTCAGGCGACGTTTCCGAAGATCAGGGAATGATTACACAAAATTTTCGCTCTCATGGTAATCATATAAAAGGTTCAGAATTTCCTCTCTCACCTTTTACCGTTTACTATTCCTCTCTCAAGAACACATCTGCATCTATACTGTTCATCTTCCTCCTCAAACCTGCAACAATGGCTGAATCTTCTTCACTTCATGAACAAACTGCTTCATCGACTTTGCTGGTCATCAAATCAAACCAGAATCTTCTCATATGATCCTTATATGCTACAAGTGGTTCAATGTCTAAAATATTCACCACTCGTAACTGCTCTTACCAAGGTGGAATCCGTGCCGATGTCTTTGCTTTCCCAGGTGTATACCTCTGCCGTTTATGACAAACGCAAAGACATGATCTATTTCGAAATCTTCAATCACAAGACCTCAGTCTCAAAAGCTCGCTTTTGTTCGTTGATAGGGCTTCCTACTGGTGATTCTTTGGTGAATCCTGACTCCATCACCACTACTCAGCTGTTCACAATGTTCTACTGTCACACCCCCAAACCAGACGGCGGAAACGTCCGGGGGTGGAGGACTTCATTTGTAGTATCACAACACATGTAATATAGTAATCATAGTACAAACAACCATTGTATTAAAGAGTATAAATATTTACATGTGTTTCACTTTGTATACTGAAACCAAAAAGTTGTACAAAAGATAAAGACAAAACATAAACTGCTCCATCTTCAAAAGCTCGGGTGTACCTGTCTACGGGTTCCCTGGGAATACAAGTAATCTGAAAAGAGAGTATCAACATAAAGTTGAGTGAGTGCATAAGTATTTATGTTTTGTAAGACTGTTTTCTGTTTCTTGAATATGTAAACTGTTTCCAGAAAATCCTATATTTTCTGTTGTATATGAAAAGTAGTTGTATATGTATAAAACTGTTTTGTTTGTAAACCAATGTTCTGTGTTTGTAATCTTTATGTAAACTTGTATCTTGTTAACTGTATCTTGTAAACTGTATCTTGTAAATTGTATCTTGTAAACTGTATTGTGTAACTAGTATTTTGTAAACTGTATCTTGTAAACTAGTACTTTGAAAATGTACTTAAGTTTAGGTAATTATACACTAACGTATTGTTAATACCTTTTTAATGAGGTATTATAACCATACTAACTAGATGGCCTGACCCAACGCTATGTATGCGCTGAAAGTTGATGATAACAATTGTCACTAACAGGCGTGTATGTCTGACTGTAGCTAGCAGTCCGAGTGCGGGGTTGTTAATCCCAATATAGAGCTATACACACATTGTTTTGATCCCCTGCAGGAGACTCTGGTTATAATGTCAGGACTTTACTGTATCATTTAAAATGAATTAAACTAACTATACTCTTTGACTCATAAAAGCGTATAACGTTACATGTATAACAGTTATGAAATCCTAATAATTCTGAAATGAATGATTGATAGTATATCCTTGAATTAGTATTCTTAACATGTATTTGAATGAATGAATACACTTGAATAGTTTTGAATTAAACCTTTGTTTTTGTAAAACAATGTACTCTAGTATGCTAGCGTCGTGAATTAATGTTCTGTGTATCATAAATTATACCTATTATAATTTATATGTACTTTCTGAATTGATAACGAGTATTCATGTATGGGATCCTTTGCTCAACATGTACAAAGGGTAATTGAATCTAATTGAATAAACTTTTATACTTGTATACATATACAAATATATATAACTAAAATTTAAATGGCACTTGGACAAACAACATACGCTTGTAATCCCACATCCAAACAAGGAAAAGGAACCGAAGTGTGTTGTCAGTCCTAAGTCTTTTAAACCTTATTTATATAAATATATGTATACTAGTATGATTTTTGGGGAAAAATATAAGTTTATAAAACATTTAAAAGAAGTTTCATATTTGGAAATCCATTTTGGTAACTTGATGTCTTTTTGAAATAACCACTTAAAACCACTTGATTTGGTAAGATGTTTGAAACCATTTGTTTTGGATAACTGTATTTCATTTGAGATCATTTGTTATAACACAATATCTTTGTGTTAGACTTGTATCCCCCCCCCCCTTTAAAACAGTAAAAACTATGAAAATGTGGGGGTATGAACTCACCTGTTGTAAGTTACTCAAATGTAAGGTTGGTGTAGGATGCTAAGTGTCATGTGAAGACTTGAGCACACACGGATCCTATTGAACATATAATGACACATATATGTTTATAATTAGCGAATAAACAACTAATCATGAAAGGTAACACCCTATTAGACTAGGAAACTCTAGGTTTTAAGTACTACAATCACATATGATTGCATACTAAGGGTGCATTGCCATTCTAATGAGTTTATGGCCAACATGGTAAGTCTTATATGAGTTTACGGCCTAGGGTTTACAGCCCTATGAGTTTACGGTCGTAAACTCATAGTATCTTGTACCTTTTTGTGTTTTAAAGTCCTAGGTTCTTCATTGAGGTGTTCTAGACTTAGTTCTAAGACTTAGTAAGAGGTTTAGGGTTCATTTACATCCTTAATTAGGGTTTACGGCCCAAGGAGATTGCCTTGGCCGTAAACACCTTTTGATCTTGATTTCTTTATGTTTTCAAGTAGTATAATCAGTAAGTATTACACAAAGGAAGGTACTCAAGGGTTTAGAAGCCTTTAAGAGTGTTTAAAGTCAACATATGCTTCATTATATGGGTTTACGGCCAAGGGAGATTGCCTTGGCCGTAAACTCCCTTTGTTCTTATCAATTGGATAATTCCTAAGTGTTCTTCAAGTATATCGTGTATATAGCAAGCTTAGGAGAGAGTACTTACAATATAGAAGCTTGATAGGGTGATTAAAGTCCAAAAACACTAGTGTGTGTTCTTGGTGTTCTTGGTGAAATGAAGAACACTTGAAAATCTATCAAAATGGAATGATTTCATGGATGAAATCATGTATAATCACTAGATAAGGAGGTGTAACAACAATTCAAGTGAAAGAATTCTTATAATTTTGGAAGATCAAAGTGAAGATCTTATGATACTTGAGAGAGAATATTGGGTTTTCTTGACTAGAAATGGAAGAAAGGAATGAAAAATGGTGTAAACTCATGCATATAGCATGAGTTCACGGCCTATACATGAGTTTACGGCCCAACCATGTGTTGGCCGTAAACTCCTCTTTATGAGTTAAGAGTTTGATTAAGGCACAATGGACTCAAGATGATACTTCCTAATACCCCATTCTTGAATATAATAGGAATAGAACACCCAAACAGACTCTAAACAATGCTAAAAGATATCAGAAACTAGTTTGTCTTTGATTGAATTGACTGAAAGTACAAGATAGAAATTTCGGGTTGTCACATTATCCCCCCGTTAGAGAGAATTTCGTCCCGAAATTAGAGTTTAAGCAATTAAGTAGTTACAAATAACAGAACGAAAAGATGAGGATATTTCAGTTTCATTTGATCCTCACGTTACCAAGTGAATTCGGGTCCTCTTTTGGCATTCCAGCGAACCTTCACTATTGGGATACGACTTTGTTTCGTTTGCTTGACCTCTCGGTCCATGATTTCTATAGGTTCTTCCATGAAGTTGAGGATCTCGTCTATCTCGATCTCGCCGAGTGGAATAACAAGAGTCTCGTCGGACAAACACTTTTTCAAGTTCGAGACGTGGAAAACAGGATGTATGTTACTTAGTTCTTGAGGTAGTCGGAGTTTGTAAGCTACGGGACCAATTCTAGCAAGAATCTCGAATGGTCCTATATACCTTGGATTCAACTTGTCACGCTTTCCAAAGCGTATCATGCCCTTCCAAGGTGAGACCTTCAATATGACGCAGTCACCAACCTGAAACTCCAAAGGTTTCCTTCTTTTGTCGGCATAGCTTTTCTGTCTATCTCTGGAAGCTTTAAGTCACTCCCGGATTTGTACGATTTTCTCCGTGGTTTCACGAATGATTTCCGGACCAGTGAGGGCACCGTCAGGAACTTGACTTCTAGCTAACTGCGTATCTCCTACTTCAGCCCAGCACAGAGGGGATCTGCACTTACGACCATATAGAGCTTCGAAAGGAGCAGCCTTTATGCTAGTGTGATAACTATTATTGTACGAGAATTCAACAAGGGGTAAATGAGTATCCCATGCCTTACCAAAGTCTATCACGCAAGCTCATAACATATCTTCTAAAGCTTGAATCGTCCTCTCACTTTGTCCGTCAGTCTGAGGATGGTAGGTTGTACTCATGTCCAGCCTAGTTCCCAAGGATTTTTGTAAAGACTGCCAGAAATGAGAAGTGAATCTACTATCTTGGTCGGAAATAATAGATATTTGAACACCATGCAGTCTAATGATTTCTTTGAGGTAATTTCTTGTTAGCTTCTCCATCTTATCAGGTTCTCTGATCGGTAAGAAGTGCGCGGACTTGGTTAATCTATCGACGATCACCCAAATAGTATCATAACCACCCGATGTCTTGGGTAATTTGGTTATGAAGTCCATTGTAATCCGCTCCCACTTCCATTCTGGTATTTCAGGTTGTTGCAATAAACCTGAAGGTTTCTGGTATTCTACCTTTACTTTGGCGCAAGTAAGACACTTGCCCACGAAGGTAGCGATTTCAGCCTTCATGTTAGGCCACCAGTACAGTTTCTTAATGTCCAGATACATCTTGTCTGAACCTGGATGAATAGAGTATCGAGTTTTGTGAGTTTCATTCATGACTACATCTCTGTAACCACCAAACTTAGGTGTCCAGATTCGATTCATAAAACAATAAACTCCATCATCCCTGACTTTGAAGTTTTTATCCATTCCTCTCAATGATTCACCTGTCACTTTTTCAGGCTTTAAGGCCTCTAATTGAGCCTCTCTGATCTGCATGGACAGATGTGAATGGATTTTCATGGTCAACGAGTTTACTCGGCGTCTCGAGTATTCTTTTCTGCTAAGGCGTCAGCTACAACGTTAGCTTTACCAGGGTGATATAGAATCTGACAATCATAGTCGTTCAGTAGCTCTACCCATCGTCGTTATCTCATGTTCAGCTCTTTCTGATTGAAGATGTGCTGGAGACTTTTATGGTCCGTGAATACTGTGCATTTCGTGCCATATAAGTAATGTCTCTAGATCTTCAGAGCAAATACTACTGCTCCTAGTTCAAGGTCATGTGTTGAATAATTGACTTCATCTGTCTTTAGCTGTCTTGAGGCATAAGATATCACCTTTCCTCTTTGCATAAGAACACATCCAAGTCCTTTATTAGAAGCATCGCAGTACACTATAAAATCCTCTGTTCCTTCAGGAAGGGACAGGATCGGTGCACTACACAGAGCTCGCTTCAGCGTTTGGAACGTTGTTTCTTGCTTTTCTCCCCAGCTAAAAGTTACCCCCTTTTGCGTCAAGGTGGTAAGAGGTTTAGCTATTCTAGAGAAATTTTGGATGAATCTGCGATAATAGCCAGCAAGACCTAAGAAGTGACAGATTTATGTAGGTGTTTTGGGTGCTGACCAGTTTTCAATAGCCTTAATTTTGGAAGGATCGACGTGTATTCCTTCAGAACTGACCACGTGACCTAGAAATTCAACCTTTCTAATCCAAAATTCATATTTTGAAAAATTCGCATAGAGTTTCTCTGTTCTAAGAGTTTGCAAAACTTGACAAAGATGTTGGCTATGTTTCTCTTCACTTCTTGAATAAATAAGAATGTCATCAATGAAGACTATAACGAATTTGTCCACGAATGGACGACACACTCTGTTCATTAGATCCATAAACACAGCAGGTGCATTCGTCAATCCGAATGGCATCACTACGAACTCATAATGACCATAACGAGTTTTCAACGCGGTTTTGGGAATGTCATCCTCCAAAATTCGTAACTGGTGATACCCGGATCTTAAGTCTATTTTTGAGAAGTAGTTCGTACCTTGAAGTTGGTCGAACAGATCGTCAATGCGAAGAAGAGGGTATCCATTCTTAATGGTAAGTTTATTCAGCTCGCGGTAGTCTATCCACATACGGAATGATCCATCCTTCTTCTTTACGAATAAAATCGGTGCTCCCCAGGCTGAGAAGCTTGGTCTTATGAAACCTTTACTAAGAAGTTCGTTAAGCTGGTTGGATAATTCCTGCAATTCTGAAGGTGCAAGACGATAGGGAGATTTGGCTATAGGGGTAGCCCCTGGAATTAAGTCGATTCGGAATTCGACTTGTCTTTTGGGAGGTACTCCTGGAAGATCATCGGGAAAAACGTCGAGAAAGTTACAGACTTCAGGAATTTTCGCGATATCTTTCACTTCTTGCTTTTTGTCTACAACATGAGCTAAGAAAGCACAATACTCTTTGCGAAGGTACTTCTGTGCCTTGATGCAAGAAATGATTTGGAGATTCGTTCCAGGTTTGTCGCCGTAAATAACAAGTGTTTCATTAGTTGGTAAATTCAGACGAATGGCTTTTTCATAACATAGGATGTCAGCACGGTTAGGACACAACCAATCCATACCTATTATGACGTCGAAACTCTTGATAGAGACCGGCATAAGGTCAATAGGAAACGAATAATTATTCAAAGTAAGAGTACATCCTATGTATATGTCGTTGGTGGATTCAGATTTCCCATTAGCCATTTCGACCGTGAATGTTTCTTTTAATGCTTGAGAGTTTTGTTTTACCAAGTGTTTGAAATTATGGCTCACAAAGCTCTTCTCTGCACCACAATCAAATAGAATGCATGCATAAGTGTCGTTGAGAAGAAACGTACCCATAACTACTGCGGGATTTGCAACAGCTTCTTCCTGGCCCAAGGCTAATATTCTTCCGACTCCACCAGCATTTCTAGGTTTAGGACAGTCTTTCTTGAAATGTCCTACTTCACAATAATTGTAGCATGCTTGACCAACTCCAGCCGCAGGTACTTGGTTAAGTGGTTGGGGTGGTGCTCTACAGAATCGGGCAGTATGCCCTTTCTTGTTGCAGTTACGACACTGCATTTCCCTGTAATTTCCATTATGGTGAAAATTGCACTTGTTGCACTTTGGGAGATTACCAGCATATGGCTTAGCTGGTGCTGGATTAACAGGAACAACAGTAGGTACGGTCGCAACGTTGACTGCAGCCAGCTGTTGTTTCTTTGAGGAATCCTGTCAAAACTTGCCCTTCCTCTTGTTCCGACCCTTCTTCTTGTTGTTGTTGTTGTTATTGTTGTTGTTGTTTCCCTTTGGTTGTTCTGATGTAGCAACCGCCGTATGTTGATGGGTTCCATGATCAATTAGAGATTGTGCCAGCTCTTTAGCACTGTCAAAAGTAACAGACCTTGAAGCTAACACACTTGAATAAATTTGGGGCGACAGTCCCCAAATATATCTCTCAATCTTCTTGCACTCTAGAGCAACCATCTCCGGGCACAAAATTGCCAGATCACAAAATCTACTAGTATAGGTTGATATATCAGAACCAACCATTGAAAGACCCCAGAGTTCCTGCTCAAGTTTCTGAACTTCGCCTCGCGGACAATATTCCCGCATAAGCATAGCTTTGAAGTTCTCTCAGCTGATCGAATTAGCCACTACTAGAGTAAGTGACTTAACGTGACCATTCCACCACGTCAAAGCTCTTTCAGAAAAAGTACAAGCAGCAAACTTGACTTTGTTGTTTTCAGTACAGGAACAAATTTCAAAAATTGCTTCTGTCTTTTCTATCCATTGCCTTAATGCCATAACGCCACCAGTTCCATTAAAGGTCCTGGGTTTGGCATTGGAAAAATCCTTATAAGTACACTCTCACGAATGCCCATGACCTTCGCCCTGGCTAGCAGGATTTGTACCAGCTCCAGATCCACTAGCACCAGAAGGATTAATCTAAGCCATAGCAGCACCAGCTGCAGTGACCGCCGCTTCGAACATAGCGGGGTCGAACTGAGGAGGTGGTGGCGGAGGTGGTACGGTGGTTCATCAGTATTTCGACGTCTTGGATTTCTACGAGGAGGCATCCTTTTCTATAAAAGTCAAAAGATACAATGATGTTAAGATATCAAGAGTGAATATGAATCCTGATATTTCTGAACTAAAACAGATAGTTCGACATGAATCTTGGAATGAATTCGAAAATAGAAGTCTATGACAAGTACAACTTGTAACTGAATAATATGAAATTAAATGGTTATTTTTTCAAGAGTATGAAAATGCATGTCGATTAAATTGGCATATTGAATACATAAGTCTGGAAAACTTGACCCTAAACAGGTCTACAATACACTAAATTTTGAGAAAAACATCGACATCAAAAAGACCTATCGAAAATAGAATTTTTCGTGGTCTTACTAAAAAACCCTAAAAATAACACTAAAACCTAACCATAGACTTAACTATAACCAAAGGAGTGAATAAGAAACGAGTAGAGTACTTCCTAATGATGACGAGTATCATTTGGATGTACCCTCAACTCAGCCATTTGACGCTCCATAGCAAGCAGATGCCTTTCATACACTGTCAGGCGTGCTCGAAGTTCTATGACTTCAGCTTCAGTTTCAGCTAATGCTTGCAATAGAGATTCATTGTCCCTTGTATCTCTCTCACGAATACTTCCCCGATTCGTTTGATGGCTGTTCTACCATGAATTTCATTTCGAGCAACTCTACTAACTATAATTGGCAGAACTCTGTCTTCCGAACCTCCTTCGCTTAAGTTGTAAAAGCTTTTGTCTCCATTTTAAGGTATTGATTGATTATTCTCTTGACTCCATGTTTCCAAGCTTTCTACCCACATAGGCGTCGGACCTTGGAAAACTGGACGAGGGTTAGGATTCTGATCAACTGGTGGTGGACTATAGGCTTCTGATCCTGAATTGTTATCTTCAGGAAATTCTCAGCAAAGTCATCATCTAAGGGAATCTCGTGATTTTCCTCTGGTTCTACATCTTGTTCTTGGTTTGGGAAATACGGGTTTCCAAGTATGTGAAATCCAACCATTGTTATCTAAGCGAGAATAGGGATAAAAGATATAGAATATAGTTAGTAACGATCAGTTTCTACAAGAAAGACCTACAATTAACAAATAATGTACTAAGTACAACTTGTTCTAGATATTACTATAACTATAAATTGCATATTAATTATATATAACTTGGTTATATTTGACCTTCGATTAAATGACCCGGCTCTAAATCCACAACCAAACAAGGAACAGGAAATGAAGCTAAATCACATATTCTAAGTCTATATAATTTTAATTATATATAATTGTAATATACCCTTAATATTTATAGTTCTACCCTTAATTTGTTCTATTGTTTTCACATGTTTGTTATTACTATATAGTGCCTAAAATACCCCTATGGTATTTTAATATTTATGTTCTGTTCTAAAGTTCTTCTGAGTATGTATGGTAAGTTTTAGACATGCCACAACACCACTATCACTCCCAAACACATGTTAGTCATATTTCAAATCAATATAGTTGATCAGGCTATATTAATCCCAAATATGATTACATAACTGTCCAGGTTTGACTGTAATGTTCAACATCCAAATACTTTTAAGTTCTTATGATTGTGATACTGTACTTGTAGGTATGAGTGTTAGTATACTTCTTGTAAAAATACTTAAATTTTTAAAAGTATACTTGTAGTCAGAGCTCTTAGCCCCAAATGTATTTATAGTTTGTATATCTTTTATGGATTGATATACTAAGTTCACTATAAACAATGCTCTGATACCAATCTGTCACACCCCCAAACCAGACGGCGGAAACGTCTGGGGGTGGAGGACTTCATTTGTAGTAATCATGAAAGGTAACACCCTATTAGACTAGGAAACTCTAGGTTTTAAGTACTATAATCACATATGATTGCATACTAAGGGTGTATGGTCATTCTAATGAGTTTATGGCCAACATGGTAAGTCTTATATGAGTTTACGGCCTAGGGTTTACGGCCCTATGAGTTTACGGTCGTAAACTCATAGTATCTTGTACCTTTTTGTGTTTTAAAGTCCTAGGTTCTTCATTGAGGTGTTCTAGACTTAGTTCTAAGACTTAGTTAGAGGTTTAGGGTTCATTTACATCCTTAATTAGGGTTTACGGCCCAAGGAGATTGCCTTGGCCGTAAACACCTTTTGATCTTGATTCTTTATATTTTCAAGTAGTATAATCAGTAAGTATTACACAAAGGAAGGTACTCAAGGGTTTAGAAGCCTTTAGGAGTGTTTAAAGTCAACATATGCTTCATTATATGGGTTTACGGCCAAGGTAGATTGCCTTGGCCATAAACTCCCTTTGTTCTTGTCAATTGGATGATTCCTAAGTATTCTTCAAGTATTTCGTGTATATAGCAAGCTTAGGAGAGAGTACTTCCAATATAGAAGCTTGATAGGGTGATTAAAGTCCAAAAACACTAGTGTGTGTTCTTGGTGAAATGAAGAACACTTGAAAATCTAGCAAAATGGAATGATTTCATGGATGAAATCATGTATAATCACTAGATAAGGAGGTGTAACAACAATTCAAGGGAAATAATTCTTACAATTTTGGAAGATCAAAGTAAAGATCTTATGATACTTGAGAGAGAATATTGGGTGTTCTTGACTATAAATGGAGGAAAGGAATGAAAAATGGTGTAAACTCATGCATATAGTGTAACGCCCGTAGATCCGGGCTAGTCAATTTAGAGACGATAAGCATAAAAAATGACTTTTTGATGGAATATTATTTAGAAGGATTAATCTTAACCAAGTTGTAGTATATGTCTCAAGGTTTCCGGATATATAAAGAATGCCGAAATCCGAGTTATAACGAAGAAGTTATGACTTGTCAAAGTTTCGCGACAAACTGGTACGGTGCCGAATGTCGTAAAAAATGAGTTTTTGATAAACTACTTTTTAGCCTTAGTAATCTAAACGAAACTCGTAGTATCCGTTAAACTGAGAAGTTCGATAAAAAGAATGCCCAATCTGACTTCGTATGAGGAAGTTATGATTTTTCTAAGTTTCAGCTTAGCAGTAGACAACTAAAAACTCGAATTTTAGATCGAGTGATTTTTAGCCGCCACGACCTAAACGAGAATCGAAGGTCTCGTCATTAGTAGCACAACGGTAAAAAGTCTGACGAAAACGGACGTCGGATGAAGAAGTTATGAATTTTTAACAGATTTCCTGTCCCAGTCTGTTAAAAATAATAATATAAAAATTCAAGTCAAAATTAGCCGACGAAGTCTAAACGAAAGTTATAGAGCGTAATTTTACCTACGCGTGCATATAGAGAACGTCAAAAACAGAGCTCGTATGCGAAAGTTATGGATTTTAGAAGTTTTTGCACAAAAATCGAGAAAATTCGCATAGTCACGTTTTTGCCACGTCACCCTTGCCCAAAATGTGCCACGTGTCCGAAATGGTCGAGTCATCCGAGCAGCTGGCAGTCGTGTGTCACTTCCGGATTCGACCGAAGTCTCGGCCCTCGTACATCCGACGCGTGTAGACTGACTCATCGCATCTGAAGCCTTCGCATGAGCCACGAGCCACCCACCTCGGATCCGAAGTTCGGTCCAATCAGAGCCCTCCAGCGAGGCCCTCGCATGCGCAACCCACGTGCGAGCAGGTGCTGCCTCCTTCGGATCTGCTACCGTGTGGCTTCTCTCCTGTCCGTCCGATCAGCGGCTCGCATGCTATAAGTAGGAGGGTGCGAGCCCTCCCGGCTAGAATTTAGAAATTGGCAATTTTGGCCCCTTTTTCAATATTTTGGCTATTTTCACGTCCCCCGAAGCCCCGGTATCGATTATAACCCCCGGAATACGCCCCGAAGTGCCCGAAGACCCGGAAAATTTATCTTTTCGGTTTCGAAGCCCGACCGTTCGCAGAGTCCGGTTTCTCAATAAAACTCCTGGTTTTATTAGAAACGATCGTTTTAGGAAACGAATTGCTGCCCGATTTTCATTAAATCAGGTGAGTGTGTAGTCACTTTCATCTTACACATAGATATGAAGTATTTTATATAAAATACGTGATATGTGTATATACTATTTTATGTAAAATACGTGATATGTGTATATATGTTGTTTGTTTATTTGAGATGGATGTTGAATGAATGTTTTATACATGTTTAAAATGATTTAAAATGTATATATATTTTATCTTCAAATATGTTGGGTAAAACATGGGTAGATAAAGTATGAGGGATAGAAGTACAGTATAGATGTACGTTGGTAGCTATGAATTTAGTAAAGTATAGATGTACGTTGGTAGCTATGAATTTAGTACAGTATAGATGTACGTTGGTAGCTATGAATTTAGTACAGTATAGATGTACGTTGGTAGCTACGGATTTAGTATGTTGGCAGCTATGGACTTAGTGCCTGTTCTATAAACCTTGGCGACGATGTGACTTCGTGCCTATTAGATAAACCTTGGCGACGATGTGACTTCGTGCCTATTAGATAAACCTTGGCGACGATGTGACTCCGTGCCTATTAGATAAACCTTGGCGACGATGTGGCTTCGTGCCTATTAGATAAACCTTGGCGACGGTGTGACTCCGTGCCTATTAGATAAACCTTGGCGACGATGTGACTTCGTGCCTATTAGATAAACCTTGGCGACGATGTGACTTCGTGCCTATTAGATAAACTCTGGCGACTATGAGACGTTGTGCCTATTGTATAAACCCTGGCGACTATGTGACGTAGTGCCTGTTGTATAAACCTTGGCGACGATGTAACTTCGTGCCTATTTGACATAAATTGTTGAGGGAAAGCAATGTTGTCACCCCGGTGTTTGTTTTATTTGACATAAATTGCTGAGGAAAAGCAATGTTGTCACCCTTTTGACATAAATTGCTGAGAGAAAAGCAATGTTGTCACCTCGATGTTTGTTTGACATAAATTGCTGAGGAAAGCAATGTTGTCACCATTTTGGTTGTTTATTTGACATAAATTGCTGAAGGAAAGCAATGCTGTCACCTTATTGGTTGTTTTATGTTAGGTTGTTTTGTTTGACATAAATTGCTGAGGGAAAGCAATGTTGTCACCCTGATGTTTGTCTTGTTTGACATAATTTGCTGAGGAAAGAAAAGTTGTCACCTTATTGGTTGTCTTGTTTGACATAAACTGTTGAGGAAAACAATGTTGTCACCCCTAATGAAAATCCTTAGGCTAGGTCCCTTGTGATAGTTGTTTTAGAGACGTAAGGTGAGGATAACGGGAACGGGTAATTAGGGTTGTTTTTGGTTGATGAAATTAATAAATTATTTGTTGATTGATAAACTTAAAGAGTTTATTATTTATTGTGGGTTGAAAACCCTATATGCTCACCAGGCTTCAAAGCCTGACCCACTCAGCTTTTTATGATTACAGGTAGTGGACCCCGAGCATAGTCGGATGATGATGATGATGAGTGACTTATGGATTATAGGCCAGTAGTTATAAATAACTGTTGTAAGGCTTATAATGTCTTGTTTATGCTTTTGATCTGTATCGGAACATGACATCCCGATGTTTTAATATAAAAGGAAATTATATATTTCTTAAAGAAAGGTTTTGATAAACTTTTATCATATGTTGTTTTGGGGACCAATTCCGCAACATCTTTTAAAAAGATTCTCTGATTTTATTTTAAAAAGCATAAATTAAATCGGTCTTTTCTGGCCGAGAAATTAGGGGATGTCACATATAGCATGGGTTCACGGCCTATACATGAGTTTACGGCCCAACCATGTGTTGGCCGTAAACTCCTCTTAATGAGTTAAGAGTTTGATTAAGGCACAATGGACTCAAGCTGATACTTCCTAATACCCGATTCTTCAATATACTAGGCTTAGAACACCCAAACAGACTCTAAACAATGCTAAAAGATATCAGAAACTAGTTTGTCTTTGATTGAATTGACTGAAAGTACAAGATAGAAATTTCGGGTTGTCACATCTACGATATGGGGTATACTAACGTTCTCACCACAATAACGAAGTTCAAGAAATCCTGCCTTCCACCACAATGGAACGGAATTTTTACCCTTCTTGTTAAGGGTTTATCAGAAAGGGTTGCAGGTTCAGATGGGACAAGCAAAGGGTTTATGACTATTCTTTATGGTCTCTACCATGGTATAAATCTCGACTATGGAACGCTTATTTGGCCTCAAGTGGTATAGAGTCTTAATTCATCTGCAAGCGACTCAGAGATTTCTTGAGGTCGGTTCTGGACCCTTATAACTCATAGGGAAATTGAAATCTTTCAAGTTCTAGTAATGGCGGATGCTCTGCGATCATCCATTGCGACGTTTCACACAAAGAAAATTATTGTCACTGATTCAACCAAGTTCTTATTCATTGGGTCCATTCCTGAATCAATGTACCAAAATGTTGCTGCAGTTAGCAATGTCATGGCTGAATACAGAAAACTTCCTCCTACGGGACCAAGGCAATTGACTCCGGAGATGCAACTTGCTCTAGAAGCGGTTGAAAAACCAACAAAAAGGGGGAAGAAACCAGATTCCAAAAAGAATGAAACCGAAGGTCCTTCTTCCAAAGCTGCAACGCCCAAAAAGCGTAAAGCTGACAAGGCAGCTCCTTCGGCTCCAAAGAAGAAAAAGGTTAAGAAGATGGCAAGGAAACCGAAGGTGAAGATGTTCACAATGAAGACTCGCCAAGGGGAAACACACCTCTACGTTCTCCAACTCAAGAGGTACCCCTTAATGACTCGGTTCTAACTCCTCCTCCTTCTCCAACTCACTCTACTATTCCTATTTCCATTGCTCCACTTCCACCACCTGTCTCTTCTGTACCCATTTCCATTATACCTCTACCACCACCCATCTTTTCTCAAGCAACTTCAACAACAACAACCCCAACCGAACCTCAGGTTCGTGTCAACATATCTAATACGGGGGCACTTACCTTAGGAACCGAAACCCCTGTTATAAATCCACCTCCGTCACCATCACCCTCAACCGAGTCTGAAACTATTCTTGTTGGAGCTGATATGGACTTTGAGTCATTCTACTATAGTCCTTTTCGAGTTCAATTTGATGACGATGATGATGATGTTCCTCTTACCAAACGTCACTTGAAGGATCTCAATGCCAAGCTTGATCAGCTGTTGGGATCTTCTGCTACTTCCTCCACTTCAGCATACTCTGAAGTTGCTATGAATGCTTTGGTTGAGACTTTGATCAAACAGCATGATCAGTCTATTGATAAAGCTACTCAAGTTGTCGAGGCTGGCACTCTCTCTTCCAACAACGCTATTGCTGAGGTCAAAACCCTTATTTCTGATTCAAAGACATTCATGGAATCTCATCAAAGCACTGCAGAGACCAATACCATTAAATCAAATGAAGCCATTGCCTCTCTGTCCAAATATCTTAAAGCTGAAAGAGAAAAATTTGAAGTAGTTCGTCAAGGTCTTCAAGCTGATAGTGCTAATCTTCTTTCTTCTGTTGATACACGTTTTGCAAAATTTCAAGCAGACCTTGCCCTAGATAACCAAGTGAGGGAAGATCTTGTTCTCTCCCAGTCTTAGATTTCCACTATCACTTTGGGACTTAGTGAAGCACAGAAGGAGATTAAAGCCCTCAAGACCGAACGCATAGTGATTAAAAGTTGTGTGAGTGATGTGCATCTACTTCTTTCAAATCTTTTGGATGCTCACGATTCGGTTCTTACAATCACTGTCCGACAGCACTTCAAAGAAAAACTTCTTCCTGCTTTGGAAATGTTGAGTCGGATAGAGGGTGTTATGGAGACGGTTGCTACTCCGCAACAAGGAGGAGAAGATTCTCAAAATCCTCCCAAACAGCCGAAGGTCACCACTAAACTGAAGGGTAATGAACCTTTGGGTTCTAGTGTGTTGGACAAAAAGAAGGGCATTATGGGTCATAGTGATGAAGAGGAGGAAACTGAGGAAGACCTCTAAAAAGAAAGAAACGTGATAAAGAGCTTGATGAAACTCTGAAAGTGGCCATGGAAGAAGAAGAAAGAGAGAAAATGGAAAAAGAGGCACATGATACGCTGGAGTGCAAGAAAGCTCTACTCCCTTTATGGACCGAGGAGAAGTTGATAAAAGAAGCAATTGAGTTTCCAAGCACTCATTGCCTGGAACCAGTTACTTCGTTTGATTGTGAAAACACCAAGGACTCGTAGTTTGGTATGCCTATTACCATAAAGGCTTTTGTGTTTCACAGTTTTGATGCGACTGTAAATATTCCTTCTCCAGACCCGAAGGTTGATCGGGATCTTATTGATTTTTATCTCAAATATTCTCAACCCCAGTACTTGACGTGGAGTGCATAGAAAATTACATCGGTCAAGGTACTAAAGCCTACTTTGGTAGGGCCTTTTGTCAATGTTGGTTTTAGGGTGACCCGAGGGTCAGGTGATTCGGTTCATACGTTTACACTAGCTGATCAACCGAACCTGAATCCCCACGATTGGATTCTTCTAAACAACATTTTGCTCTCTAATCCACAGCAGTACGAGCCAATCATTGATCATATCAAGAGAATGCTAGCTTCCTACATTCATGAGGTTGCTAAAATGGATCAGGAGATTGCTCATGTCATGATGGAAAAGCCTACAGTCAAACCCATTGGGACTTCATGCGATGCTACCAAGATGAAGATGGGCAAGATTGATTCAAAGTATTGTGTTGTGATGTTCACCAGACAAGACAATCAGAAGTTTGTGTTCTATCTTGATGACAAACACCTGTTTTCTACGGCTTGCTTGGAGCATGTTTTTGATATCATTCACAGGTGTAAACAAAACGAAGTTGCAGACAAGAAGATCTTCACGGACATGCTTCGGTGGTATATAGACTTCCGTCATACTCTTCTTGCCATCATAACGAACCTCTTCAAGACAGTTAAGAAGGGTGTTGTTGCCCAACCCATTTGACCTCTCGCCTCTATTGACGCAAATGGGGAGATTGTTGGGTCTGGGATGTTGCATCTTTGGGCTCGTCTTATAGTCCATTTGTGTATTCACAGTTTGGGCCTGTCCAACCGTTTTTTGTCTTTAGAGTTTATATAGAGTGCATGCATGCTTAGATTTGTTAAGCTTCTCATTGATTATTTTGCATTGAATCGGAATGTAACCCTAGCACACCTCTACAGTCGAAGTTCTTCATCGAGCTCTTATGAGATGGAGCATAATGCAATCATTCGACATTCCTCTGATTCATTCTTGTGTTCTTTCATCGTTTTATACTTGTTTATCTGTTAAGAATCTGTTGATCAAATAGCGCATTAATCTCATCACAATCTATGATGAGTCTTGTACAAGTGGGAGATTGAAAGATCTTGTATGCCCAAGAGTCATTATATAATAATATTGTTAATAATATATGATCCTATAGGGTCACACCATATGGTAAGTTACCGTCAATTGATTATTTATTAGTATAATTTGATTATTAATAAATATATCAACACTTGTATTTAATTGGAAAATTATTATTTCATGGAAATAACATTTTACTAATTGGGAATTTATTATTTGTGGAAATAATATTTATTAGAGAAATAACAACTTATGAAATATATCATAAAGTATGATTATTTATAAGTTATATTTATATCTTAATAAACTAGTTTAATTTATATAGAAAGTAGTTTTATATAAAATAAATTTATATAAAAGATAGTTTTATATAAAATAAGATATTTATATATGACTAGTTATATATATATATATATATATATATATATATATATATATATATATATGTTGGGAATTCTTTATAAAAATGATTGATTTTTATAGAGATAACATGTATGTGTATACAAACTAGCCATGAGACAACTTTTGTCTTCTTTTGTGCACTCTTTTCTTGAAAAATAGGAGGAGACAAGGCATGCATGCCTTGTCTATTCTACATGCCATGCTTGGGACAAAGTTGTCTCTCCTTTACTTTATGGTGTCCTTTCACTTTTTGGCCATTATATAAGAGAGAGCATGGAAGGGTTTTTGACACACTTCTTGCAAGCTTCATTTCTCTTCTTCTTTGAGCCAAATCCAAGGGCAATGTGCTCTCAAAGAGGGTTGCCAAATTTCGAGCTTTACAAGCTCTTATTCTCCTCCATTCTCTTGCATTTTGATGCTAGACAAAGCCCCTTTGTTGCTTCACCTATGAACATATATTTGGTATATATTTCAAAGGCTTATGAACAACAAATTAGACGTGAATACTAGCATGTTTTGATGGTTCTACTCTTCCTTAGTGGATACTTGTAGAGAACTCTTGCTTTAGAGTTTCATGCCACACTTCATCAACTTCCAACCTCCCATGAGGATCAAAGTCTTCAAAGGTTGTTATGCTTTCCCATCTATGGTTGTTTTAATCTTTCTAACTCTTGCAAAATGATCCTTGGTGGGTAAAATAGTTTTAGTTTTATTCAACATCTTTAAAGCTTCCGTTGTCATTTTTACCGGTTGTGAAACCGGATTTTTAAATAAATACCCAACACTAAACATATACATATAACAGCACATGGATGTGTCAGGTCCGTATCCACCCCATATGACAACATATAGTTTTTTCAGGTCCGTATCAACCCCAAGGTCCGTAACATCCCATATAACAACAAAAATTTGTGTCAGGTCCATATCAACCCCCGAGTCTATAATGAATTTGAGCCCATATTGGATCTATATAACATTCAATCATATAAAACATAGTCACATAATTACATGATCCAACACATACAACACAATGGGCCGACATTGGTGCCTTCGACCCACTAGTGTGGTACGAAGACTCACCTCACAGACAGACGAAAAATAGTTGAACAGGACTCTGCTCTGAAAATCAGCTCAAGCGGACACATATTCTATGATAATGACCAAACTTAACTAGAATTAAAAATAGCTAAAATACCCCTAGGTCAAACTTAGCCAAAACAAGGTCAAAAGTCAAAGTCAATTGCCAAGTTTGATCCTCCACGTTGTGGCCATCCTTGGCCATGTCGTGTCCTTCAAACGACAAAACAAACGCGATTTTCCCAGTTGCCACGTTGTGGTAGCCTAGGGCACGTTGTGGGAACTAGATCCAAAACATCCTAATGACTTAATTTGAATCCTCCAATTATAAAGGTTCCAAAGTCCAGATCTGGTCATTTCTATCGTCCAAATGGGTAAAGTTTCCACCTTTATCCTTTGAGATCCACCAAGAGCTCCAGATCTCAAGTCCTAGATCCAAAAAGGTTAAGAAATGACAAGGACTTAATCAAGAAGAACTTAATCCCTGAACTCACAAGCTCATTTGCTCCAGGAGAGCTTCTAATACCAAAACCATCCCAAAGATTGATGTTTTATAGACTTGCATGTCCAATACAAGTGTTGCACTTAACATAGGTGAAAGTGCGATTTTATGACCAAACTATTTTGCATGGCACAAACCAACTACCAAACTCCAGATTCAAGCCATGAACTACTCCAAATGATCCAGATATTCATAAAGTTGCAACCTTTATCATATCTCCTCATCCCATCTAACAAGATCAAGAACATAATGGGAAACATAATATCTAGCACTTATAATAAAAAATATTGGAACTTAGGGACTTACAAGAGTCCAGAAGATGTACAATAAGATGGTGAGAAGAGTTGCCTGCTGAATCCAAGTCTAGAAGTCACCTCCTTCTTCTTTGAATCCCCAAATATCAACACAAAAGGATTAGAGAGCAACAATGGTGGTTAGGGTTTGCTTGGAGGTTGAGAGAGTGTGATGGAGGTTGAGGGTGAGCAACCATATCCATCTGCCAGGTCATGGCGGCCATTTAAAATCCATGACACAACGACCATCACCACATCGTGGGATGCCTTTATTGGGTTTTGAGCACTATAACACTCCTATGGTGCACATGCAACCCTAAATGCTTTCGATCTATGTTTTCTCTAATTATACATGTATTTTGTTTTTCCAAAGCATTCACCCTAGCTAGCATACAATTGAAGTTATATAGTATAAAACTTAGTTTAGATGCTTACCTCTTGAGTAGGGTAGAGTTCTTGACCTTTGAAAGCTTGAGCACCTCAAGTGTGATGCCTCTAATGGTTTACAAACACGAATATGCAAGAAAAGGTTTTAAAAGAATAAGTTACTTATCTCAAAGAGATGGTGTAACCGATTTTTGCTCATGAGGGTTCTATTTATATTGTGGCAAATGGTAGGGTTACATTTTGTAAACCCTAATGCTCCATGACTTTTCACATTCTTATGCTCCATGGGTTTAACCTCAATGGACTATCCATGGATTAACTTATTGGTTTAGCCCATCTAAATAATCATTGATCATTGGTCCACACTACAAGAATCATTGATTTACATAATCAATCCCCATATATTTAATTAGTCTCTTTTGACCACAAAATTAATTCCAAATTAATTCTTGATCAATACTAATTAAATAATTTTATATTAATATATTATAATTGTAATATATTAATAAACCATAAATAACCTTATTCTCAAAAAGTCCATCCTATCAAATTTCACTGGTGAAAGCAACCCAAAAGGACCATGCTACTATCGGGTCAAGTACATCCCAGTTATAGTTATGGGCTTAGACACCAAATCCAACAGTCTCCTACTTGGATAAGTCTAATAACTATAACTTCCAATGTAGCTTCAGGATCCAACTTAGCAATTGTAAGCTTTCAAAAGCCGCTGTCAACTCAGACCCAGTCAGTGACGCATCCTTTAGATAAGGGATCATATAATCCTCTGTTCTCAAGATATCAACTGGACAAATACATGGAACAATGTCATACTTATTGTCCAACAGTTTGTTTCCCGATTTCCGATTCGTCTGACATAGAACACAACTGAACACATCAATTTAGTTCTGATCGGGCCCAACACATAAGTCAAAATAGAATCATCGAGGGGCCTAAGATATTGCTTTTAATCCTCTTAGGATAAAAGGAACAGATAAACTTCGACATTATATGCTTATACTAACTACTCATCAAATCATGCACAACGACACAGTTTATAACATCAAGTTACTAATGCGTTTTCGTGCCATCAATGCATAACCAACTTGTAGTCAAAAACTCTTATATCTTGGTTTGAAGAATTATATGATATTATCGTCTCACGATCATGCGTGATAAATTCCATGAAATGATTCAAGTGAGTGCGGGTTGATCCAATACTCAAATCTTATTTCAGAAGTACTCATGAATGGTGTAGCAAACTGTTGTTAGGCCTAATGCCTTAGACACTCTACAAGCCAACTCATGACAGTCTTCTTTCATACTTACTTCCAACGTATGATCGACTATGGATAGTTTGAATAAATATTATTATTCTGGAAGTCAAAACATGCAAAGTGAAACAATAGTAAACAATTGACACAAGACAGTAACTTTACTTATAAATAAAACTCCTTTTATTCAATCATCAAATGTCAATTACAATTTAGCTATTACAAGTTTTAGTTTATCTAATCACTAAAACTAATATCGTCCGTTAGACCAATTCCCCTTGCATGTTGCAAGTGCTTAACCCTAGTCAGTCCCTTTGTAAGGGGATCTGTTCGGTTGTCCTCTGACGATATCCTCTTCACCACGAGGTGTCCTTCTTCTACTTGATGTCTTATGAAGTGGTATTTACTATCGATATGTCTAGATCTTCCATGATCTCTCGGTTCCTTGGTTAAGGCAACCACCCCTTCATTATCGCAAAAAATCTCCACATGCTCCTTTATGGATGGAATTACTCCAAGGTCTCCGATGAAGTTTTTTAACCATATCGCCTCCTTCGCTGCTTCGCTTGCTAATATGTATTATGATTCACACGTTGAATCGGCTACAATATCCTTCTCGGAACTTTTCCATGTCAGTGCTCCTCCATTCAGGGTAAATATCCAGCCCGACTGAGAGCGGAAATTATCTCTGTCGGTTTGAAAGTTGGCATCGCTATACCGTATTACTCTCAAGTCATCACTCCCACCGAGAGTAAGGACCCGGTCCTTAGTCCTCTGTAGGTATATAAGAATATTCTTAACCGCAATCCAGTGATCCTTACCAGGATTCCCTTGAAATCTGCTGACCATGGTCAAAGCAAAAGCCACATCAGGGCGAGTACAAGTCATAGCATACATGATCGAACTAACTGCGGAAGCATATGGTATATGACTCATTTCTGCTATCTCAGCCTCTATACTCAGACTCTGAGTCTTACTCAGTTTGGTATTGCCTTGGATAGGTAAGTCACCTTTCTTGGAGTTCTCCATGCTGAAACGTTTTAACACCTTGTCCAAGTAGGTACTTTGACTAAGTCTTATTAGTCTTTTACTTCTGTTTCTCAATATCCTTATCCCTAGGATATAGGTAGTTTCTGCAAGGTCCTTCATAGCGAAACACTTCCCAATCCAGGACTTAACCTCCTGCAAGGTTGGGATGTCATTTCCTATGAGTAGTATGTCATCCACATACAATACCAGAAAGCTAACTATACTCCCAATAGCTTTGACATATACACATGACTCATCCTCGATTCTCGAAAATCCAAACTCTTTGACTTTCTCATCAAAACAAAGATTCCATCTACGAGATGCTTGTTTCAATCCATATATGGATTACTCAAGCTTACACACTCTATTAGGGTACTTTGCATTGACAACCCCCTCTGGCTGACTCATGTAAACATCTTCAGCCAACTTTCCATTAAGGAAAGCGGTTTTGACATCCATTTGCCATATTTCATAGTCATGAAACGCAGATATGGCTAGCATAACCCTTATAGATTTAATCTTCGCTACTGGTGAGAAGGTCTAATCATAATCAACTCTTGGAGTTTGAGTAAAGCCCTTCGCAACCATTCACACTTTATATGTGTGTACTTTCCCATCCATGTCAGTCATCTTCTTGAAGATCCATTTGCACCCGACTGTCCTACGACCCGGTACATTGTTGACCAAGTTCCAACCTTGATTGTCATACATGGACTAAATCTCGCTGTCCATATCATCTTTCCATTTTGCAGACTCGGAGCCTGCCATGGCTTCCTTGTAGTTGTTAGGTTCATCCAGATTTACCAGTGTGCTATCACAGATAAATGTATCACCTTCTGCAGTAATATGGAAACAATAAACCTCAGGTGGAACTCTAACTCTACCGGAACGCCTCAGAGGTATGGACTCATCAATTGGCTCAACCGGAGTTTCCTCCTCGGGTTGAGTGCTAGTGCTTGAGGTTCCTTCACCATTTGACTCTTGAAGCTCTTCAAGGTCAATTTTCCTCCCACTGTCCCCTTGGCATATAATTTCTCTCTCACTAAAAACTCCTCTCCTCACGACGAAGACAACATTGTCACTCGGTCTGTAGAAGAGATATCCAAAGGACTTTTGCGGGTAGCTGATGAAAATACATCGCTCACTCGGAGGTTCCAGCTTGTCATGAGTCTCGCATCTCACGAAAGCCTCGCAACCCCAACCTTTGATGTGGTCTAACGAGGGAACCTTCTCTGTCCACATCTCGTGAGGTGTTTTGGAAACCTTTTTGGTAGGGACTAGATTAAGGATATGGGTGGTAGTCTCTAAGGCATACCCCTAGAATGAGATAGGTAACAAAGCTCAACTCACCAGGGAACGAACCATGTATAGCAAGGTTCTATTGCACCTCTCAGCCACACCGTTAAGTTGTGGTGTCCTGGTTGGCGTCAATTGTGAAACAATTCCACATTCCTTAAGATAGTCAAGGAACTAGATACTAAGATTCTCTCCTCCTCGATCGGATCGCAGCATCTTTATCTTCATGTCCAATTAATTCTCCACTTCATTCTTAAACTCTTTGAACTTTTCAAAATTTTCTGACTTATGCTTCATTAAGTAGATATAGCCATACCTACTATAATCATCAGTAAAAGTCACATAGAAGCGGTTAGCATCCCTTGTGGCGGTTCTGAATAGTCCACACACATCAGTGTGTATGAGATCCAACAAACCTTCACCCCTTTCACAAGTACCAGTGAAGAGTGACTTGGTCATCTTTCCAACTAAACAAGATTCATAAGTGTCATCCGACTTTAAGTCGAATGACTCCAAAACTCCATCCTTTTGGAGTTGGGCTATGCGCTTCTTGTTAACATGTCCAAGACGACAATGCCACAAGCATGCCTTATCCAAATCATTGGAAGAATCAATTGTTGGGTTTTGAGCAAACTAACACTCCTAAGGTGTTCATGCAACCTTAGAAACCTTGGATCTATGTTTGTCTAAAATACATGCAAAATAATTTTCCAAGGTTCATAACTTATCTAGCATGCATGGGGTACTTTTAAACATAAAAGATACTAGAAGAATTACATACCTTTGTTAGTGAGTTGATTCCTTAGGAGTTTGAGAGCCAAGCACCAATAATGTGAATGCCTCAAATGGAAATCACAAATCACCACACACTTGGAAAAATTATTAGAGAGTATACAATCACTCTAGAAATCGGCCACTCTTATGCACACACACATAGTGTCTTTTCAAGCACCATAAGCCCCTTTATATAGTGTAGATGATTAGGGTTATGAACCATGCAAACCCTAATAACCCATGTCTTTTCCTATTCCAAGGATCCATGGGTTAAAAGCTCCATGGATCATCCATGGACTACCATTTAAGCTTAGCCCATTTCCTAATGAGTGTTAGCCTACACCATATAAATATAATAGCCCATTATTAATTAGTCACCTTATGATGACTAAATTAATTCATAATTAATTTAAGATCAATACTAATTAAATAATACAATTTCATATTAATATATTATAACTTATAATATATTACTAGGCCGCAAATATACTCTTCTCATAATATTATCCATATACATAGTTTGGGTGAAGTGCAACCCAAATCGACCATGCCGGGTCGGGTCAAGTATATACCAAATAAGTTATGGACTTAGACACCTTATCCAATAGTCTCCCACTTGGATAAGTCTGATAACTGTATTTGCCTATATAGCTTCAGGAACCAACCGACAATCGTAGCTCTCGAAAACTCTGTTGAACTATGAAGCGCCATTTTAGATAAGTGATCATATAATCCTCTGCTCTCATGATATCAGCCGGACAAATACATGGAACAATGTCTTACTTATTGTCCAGCAGTTTGTTTCTCGATTTCCGATTTGTTTGAAAAAGAACTTAATCGAACACATCAATTTAGTTCTGACCGGGCCCGGTACATGGGTCAAAACAAAATCATCGAGGGGCCCAGATATCGCTTCTAATTCAAGAAGGAACAGATAAACTTCGACTCATATGCTTGTTCTACTACTTGTTGAATTGTACACAAAGGCACGTTTTATAACATTAAGTTACTGATGCGTTTCCGTGCAATCAATGCACAACCAACTCATAGGTAACAACTCATATCTCTAGGTTTGAAGACTTATATGATATTACCATCTCACGATCACTCGAGATAAATTCCATGAAGTAATACAAGTGAGCGTGGGTTTATTCCAATACTCATAACTTATGAGCACTCATGAATGTTGTAGCAACCATTGCTATGGCTAAACACCTTTAGTCATCTACAATCCCAATTCATGACAGTCTTGATTCATACCTACTTCCGACATATGACCGACTGTGGAGAATTTGAATAAATTTATTATTCTGGAAGTCAAAACATGCAAAGCTGAAACAATAGTAAATAATTGACGATGATAGCAACACCTTACTCATAAATAAATCACAACTTTTATTCATCATCAAACGTCGATTACATTTTACAAGTTTCAGTAATAACTATCTAATCTGTAAAACTAATATCGTCCCTTAGCCCGATGCGTCTCGCATGCTGCAAATGCTTAACCCTCGTCAGTCCCTTCGTAAGGGGATCCGCAGGGTTCTCATCTGACGATACCCTCTTTGCCACGAGGAGTCCCTCTTCTATCTTGTGTCTTATGAAGTGATATTTTCTGTCAATGTGTCGGGATCTTCCATGATCTCTTGGTTCCTTGGCTAAGGCAACCGCACTATTGTTGTCACAGAAAATCTCCATAGGCTCCTTAATAGGTGGTACAACTCCAAGGTCTCCGATGAATTTCTTCAGCCATATCACCTCCTTTGCCGCTTCACTCGCTGCTATGTACTCTGATTCACAACTCGAATCAGCTACAGTCTCCTGTTTGGAACTCTTCCAAGTGATTGCCCCTCCATTTAGGGTAAAGACCCAGCCCGACTGAGAGCGGAAGTTATCCCTATCAGTCTGAAAGCTAGCATCACTATACCCTACTACTCTCAAGTCATCACTCCCACCAAGGGTAAGGATCCAATCCTTAGTCCTCCGCAGGTACTTGAGAATATTCTTTACCGCAGTCCAATGAGCCTTGCCAGGGTTCCCCTGATATCTGCTGACCATGCTCAAAGCGAAGGCCACGTCAGGACGGGTACAAATCATAGCATACATGATCGAGCCAACAGCGGAAGCATAAGGTAATCGACTCATCTCAGCTATCTCATCTTCTGTACTCGGGCTCTGAGCCTTGCTCAGTTTGGCATTGCTTTGGATCGGTAATTCTCCTTTCTTGGAGTTCTGCATGTTGAACCTTTTCAACACCTTATCCAAGTAGATACTCTGACTAAGTCCAATTAGTCTTTTACTCTTTTCTCTTAATATCCTTATCCCTAGGATATAGGCAGCTTCTCCAAGGTTTTTCATAGCAAAGCACTTCCCAAGCCAGGACTTAACCTCCTGCAAAGTTGGGATGTCATTTCCTATGAGTAGTATGTCATCTACATACAACACCAAAAAGCTAATTATGCTCCCACTAGCTCTGAAATACACTCAAGACTCATCTTCACTTCTTGAGAAACCAAACTCTTTGACCTTCTCATCGAAACAAAGATTCCAACTTCGAGATGCTTGTTTCAATCCATAAATGGATTTCTCAAGCTTTCACACTCTATTAGGTTACTCTGCACTGACAAAACCCTCTGGCTGATTCATGTAAACATCCTCAGCCAACTTTCCGTTAAGGAAGGCATTTTTGACATCCATTTGCCATATTTCATAATCATGAAATCCAGCAATGGCTAGCATAACCCTAATAGACTTAATCTTTGCCACTGGTGAAAAGGTTTCATCATAATCAATACCCTGAGTCTGAGTAAAACCCTTCGCGACCAGTCGCGCTTTATAAGTGTGTACCTTTCCATCCATGTTGGTCTTCTTCTTGAAGATCCATTTGCACCCGACTGTCTTACGGCCTGGTACATTGTCAACCAAGTTCCAAATTTGATTGTCATACATGGACTATATCTCGCTGTCCATAGCCTCCTTCCATTTAGCAGACTCCGGGCCTGCCATGGCTTCCTTAACACTGTTAGGTTCATCGAGATTTACCAGTGTACTATCACTAATAAATGTATCACCTTGCATAGTAATATGAAATCCATAATAAAACTCGGGTGTGTTCCTAACCCTTGTGGAACGCCTCGGAGGTACAGACTCGTCAGCTGGATCAACAGGAGTTACCTCCTCAGGTTAATTGCTAGTGTCTGAGGTTCCTTCACCTATTGACTCTTGAATTTCTTCAAGGTCAATTTGCCTCCTACTGTCTCCTTGGTTTATAAATTCTCTCTCTCGAAAGACCCATCTCCTAGCCACAAAGACCACATTCTCACTGGGTCTGTAGAAGAGGTAACCAAAAGATTTTTGTGGGTAGCCGATGAAAATACACCTTTCACTTCGAGGTTCGAGCTTGTCATGAGTCTCGCGCCTCACGAAATCCTCGCAACCCCAAATCTTGATGTGGTCCAAATTGGGAACTTTCCCAGTCCACATCTCATGAGGTGTTTTGGCAACCTTCTTTGTAGGGACTAGATTAAGGATGTGGGGGGCAGTCTCTAAGGCATACCCCCAAAAAGAGATTGGTAGCGAAGCTCGACTCATCATAGAGCGAACCATGTCCAACAAAGTTCGATTACGCCTCTCAGCTACACCATTCAGCTGTGGTGTCCTGGGAGGTGTCAATAGTGAGACAATCTGACACTCCTTAAGATAGTCGAGGAACTCAGTACTAAGATACTTACCACCTCAATCGGATCGAAGCATCTTAATGTTCCTGTCCAATTGATTTTCTACTTCCTGTTTAAACTCTTTAAACCTTTCAAAAGTTTCTGACTTATGTTTGATTAAGTAGATATAACCATATCTACTAAAATCATCAATAAAAGTCACATAATAGCGATTAGCATCCCTTGTGGCGGTTTTGAATGGTCCACATACATCAGTATGTATAAGGTCCAACAAACCCTCACCTCTTGCACAAGTGCCAGTGAAGGGTGATTTTGTCATTTTTTCAAGTAGACAAGATTCACAACTGTCATCCAACTTAAGGTCGAATGACTCCAATACCCCATCCTTTTGGAGCTGGCCAATGCGTTTCTTGCTTACATGTCCAAGACGACAATGCCACAAATATGCTTTATCCAAGCTAGTAGAAGAATCAATACACAATACATTATTTCCTAAATTATCACAACTGATACAGCTTCATACACACCATCACAGGGTAATGCTTTAAAATAAAGAACATTACTAAATAAAGCATTAATACTACCAACTTTATTATCAAAAGAAAAGGTAAAACCTTGTTTGTACAAAGCATGAAAAAAAATAATATTTCTCCCCATTTCTGACGAGTACACACATTTATTCAAATCTAACTTTAACCCACTATCTAGCAACAAAGTATAAACTCCAATCTTGGTAACAGGTGAAATCTTCCTATTCCCCATGATTAAGTTTATCTTCCCGTGCTCCACATCCTCATTTCTTCTTAGGCCCTGCAAATCAGAACATATGTGAATACCACATCCTGTATCAAGCACCCAAGAGTTAGAATATGGTGATTTATTAGACAATATAGTGTAAATACCTGCATGGGATGGTTTCACTTTCCCATCCTTGACATCCTGCAAGTACTTTGGGCAGTTTCGCTTCCAGTGCCCCTTATTCTGACAGTAGAAGCATTCAGTATCCTTAGGGATGGCAGAAGGAGTGATAGAACCACCTTTGGTTCCAGATGAGGAGCCTTCAAGAGACTTTCCCTTGGTACCCTTCGAAGGGTGCTTCCTCTTCTTCCCTTTGCCTTGCCCGATAGCCAAAACAGGGGTAGTAGTAGGAGTAGGAGTAGCAACCGACTTACTTTTAAGACCACTTTCGGTAGTCTTCAGAAGTCCTTGAAGCTTACTGAGTGTGACTTCCTCCTTGTGCATGTGGTATGTCATACGAATCTGACCATAACACGAGGGCAAGGAGTGCAAAATGATATCAATTTCCAACTCCTCAGGGAAGTTCACATTCAGTTTCATTAGATGGTCCACATACCTTTGCATTTTCTGCATGTGGCCCGTGATTGGTTTGCTATCCTTCATACGGGTAGTGATCATGGAGGAGATTATTTCATACCGCTCTTGACGAGCACTCTGATGGTACCTTTCCATCAGATCCTGATGCATCTCAAAAGGGTAATAGTCCTCATAGGACTTTTGGAGTTCAGCTGTCATGGTGGCCATCATGATGCATGCCACCTTGGTGGCATCTCTCTCATGTGCCTGATACTCAGCGACCTCCTCAGGAGTAGCAGTGGACTCATCAAGCTCCTTTAGCTCCTTATCGAGGACATATTCCTTGTCCTCGTAACGAGTGACCATCCTGATGTTCCGGATCTAATCAATGAAGTTGGAACCATCAAAGATGACCCTCCCACAAAGATTCATGAGAGAAAAGGAGCCAGTAGGGTTAGATCCCGAAGCATTGTTGTTGGAAGACATCTGATAAGAAGGAAAAACAAGTTTAGATTAGATATATTGAATCCATAATAATACACCCAAATGTAATATTAAGGCTAGGATCCAACACAATATATTATAACTTAGAAGAGGGATGCCGAAATCTAAGCTATAACATATTTGAAGGTAGGTGAATGACGATTCACCAATTTCCACCATGAAAACGAAATGAATTATTACGTTCAATTAGTTTTGAAATTCCTAGATTCTTTTGAGATTCATTGAACTTTTCAATGGCATGTTTCAATCTCGATTGTGCCCTTCAAGTTTTGTGACTGGGATGCCGAGGATCACAAAACAAGGTGTGAATAACCATGCAAATTCATTTGGTACCCTTAATATTATCACCTAATCAATGTGCCGGTTAACCACACGCGCTCCACCGATCTATGATAAACATCAAGTCACCCTTCGTGATCCTTACTAGTCCAAGTTAGTGTGCCGGTTAACCACACATGCTCCACCAACGACTTGGTAAGGTACAAAGTGTGAATTTCATGGGTTAGCACCATATTCACATTTTCCTAAAGTAACTAAGATTGGGAATTTATAAAAGGTTTAGTTACTTTATAATATTCATTATACTTTTAATGAGAATTTAAAGTCATTGTCCTACCCGTTCGGCTAACGACCCTCCACCGATCAAGGAAGCGGTGGGTGAGAATGGACACCCATTAAGCTGCCATTTTGTAGGCAACAACCTTATACCCCCCCCCCCCTTATAGACCAGCTTCGTGAATAAGGCATACTAACGGTAAAACGACTTAATCTTATAAATATATATATAATAATTAACCATTAATGTTATAAATAGTATAAGGGTTGAATTTTAACTTTTAAAACTCTAAGGGTTTGAATTAAAGTATATTAAAGTGTGCATAACTTTACAAATTCCAAAACTTGAGGACAAGTTTTGAAACTATTCAAAACTTTTCATTTCATAACTTATGAATTAAAGGTTCATAAAAATGAAGACTCTTCATTTTTCATGTAACTTATGTGTTTTAAATGTGCATAAATGAAAGTGACCTTTGGAAATCCATAACTTGAGGGCAAATTATGGACTCCATTAAAACACATAAATGATCAAGAATTATCAATAAACAATTTAGCAAATAATTCCTATGATCTAACAATAATTCATAAGAACATGAACATCATATCAAAAATTCCAAGAACATATGAACACATATAAGCATGCAATTTTGATATAAGCCATTGTAAATGGATTAGCATAAACATTACACCATCTAAAACAGGTTTTAAAACACCAAAACAATTTAGGTAATGTTTCTAGTCCATTTCCAGCAGCAAAACTCGAAAATCTGCATTCAAAGGCTCCTACTCGTCGAGTGCACGAACCTACTCGACGAGTAGGATGAATTTACTCATGGACTCGGCGAGTCCCTATGGACTCAGCGAGTTCATGCTGCAGAATGCAGAAAACTTGAGTTTTTCAACAAGTATGCATCAAGTATCAAACAAACAAGCCTAGTCTTTCATACCACTGTTGGGTTTTGAGCAAATTAACACTCCTAAGATGTTCATGCAACCCTAGAAACCTTGGATGTATGTTTGTCTAAAATACATGCAAAATAATTTTCCAAGGTTCATAACTTATCTAGCATGCATAGGGTACTTTAAAACATAAAAGATACTAGAAGAATTACATACCTTTGTTAGTGAGTTGATTCCTTAGGAGTTTGAGAGCCAAGCACCAATAATGTAAATGCCTCAAATGGAAATCACAAATCACCATAAACTTGGAAAACTTATGAGAGAGTATACAATCACTCTAGAAATCGGCCACTCCTATGCACACACACATAGTGTCTTTTCAAGCACCATAAGCCACTTTATATAGTGTAGATGATTAGGGTTATGAACCATGCAAACCCTAATAACCCATGTCTTTTCCTATTCCAAGGATCCATGGGTTAAAAGCTCCATGGATCATCCATGGACTCCCACTTAAGCTTAGCCCATTTCCTAATGAGTGTTAGCCTACACCATATAAATATAATAGCCCATTATTAATTAGTCATCTTATGATCACTAAATTAATTCATAATTAATTTAAGTTCAATACTAATTAAATAATACAATTTCATATTAATATATTATAACTTATAATATATTAATAGGCTGCAAATATACTCTTCTCATAATATTATCCATATAAATAGTTTGGGTGAAGTACAACCCAAATGGACCATGTCGGGTCGGGTCAAGTATATACCAAATAAGTTATGGACTTAGACACCTTATCCAACATCAATATGTAACACATTATTTCATAAATTATCTACAACCATCACAGTTTCATATATACCATTGCAAGGTAATGCTTTAAAATAAAATACACCATTGTAATAAGCATTAATAGTACCAACTTCATTATTAAAAGAAAAGGTGAAACCTTGTTTATACAAATTGTGAAACGAAGTAATATTTCTCGCCATATCGGCCGAGTAACAACAATTATTCAAATCTAAATCTAAACCATTACTAAGCAATTAAAAATAAACTCCAATCTTGGTTACAGGCGACACTTTTTCCTATTTCCCATGATTAAGTTTATCTTCCCGTGCTCCACATCCCTACTTCTTTTTAGTCCCTGCAAATCAGAACAAATGTGAAATCCACAACCTGTATCTAGGACCCAATAATTAGCATGTGATGAGTCATTAGATTGAATAGTGTAAATGCCTGCAAAGGAGGGCTTGATCTTCCCATCCTTTATATCCTGCAAGTACTTGGAGCAACTTCGTTTCTAGTGCCCTTTTTCATGAAAATGGAAGCAGTCAGCATCCTTCGGATTGTAAGAGGGATTAGTTGAACCAACCTTGGTCCCACTAGAAGAGGATCCATCAAGAGACTTTCCCTTGCGGCTCTTGGAGGGATCCTTCCTCTTCTTTCCCTTCCCATGTCCGATTGCCAGAACAAGGGCAGAAGTAGTAGTAGTAGGAGTACACACAACCGATTTGCCTTTCAGGTTGCTTTCTGCAGTCCTTAGAAGGCCTTGAAGCTTGCTAAGAGTGACCTCCTCTTTGTTCATATGATAGGTCATACGAAAATGATCATAACAAGAAGGTAAAGAGTGTAGAATAATATCTATGGCCAACTCTTCATCAAAATTGACATTCAATTTTAGCAAGCGGTCCACATATCTCTGCATCTTTTACAAGTGGGTCGTGATGGGTTCACTATCCTTCCTTTTGATTGTGATCATGGAGGCAATGATCTCATACCTCTCCTGCCGAGCACTTTGATGGTATCTTTCCATCAAATCATGATACATTTCATAGGGATAGTAATCCTCATAGGACTTCTGTAGCTCAGTAGTCATGGTAGCGATCATAATACATGACACTTTTGTCGCATCCCTCTCATGAGTAGTGTGTTCAGCGATTTATTCAGGAGTGGCAGTGGTTACATCAATCTCCTTAAGCTCGTTATCCAGGACATATTCTTTGTCCTCATAGTGAATAGCCATTCTGATGTTACGAATCCAGTCATTGAAGTTCGAGCCATCGAAAATGACCCTCCCACATAGGTTCATGAGGGAGAAAGAGCCTGAAGGAATTGGTGTCGAAGCATTGTTTGGGATAGACATCTGAAAAAGAAGAAGAACAAAGTTTAGATTAGATGAGAATCCTTAATATTACACCCAAATGAAATATTAAGGCTAGGACCCAACACAATACTCTACAATTGCGAATAGGGATGTCGTAATCCAATTGTAAAATATTTGAAGGTAGGTAAATGACGATTTACCAATTTCCACCATGAATAACGAAATAGATTATTAAGTTTTAATTGGTTTGAAATTCCTAGATCTTTGAGATTCATTGAACTTTTCAATGGCATGTTTAAATCTCGATTGTGCCCTTCAAGTTTGTGACTGGGATGCCGAGGATCACAAACAATGTGTGAATAACCATGCAAATTAAGTTGGTACACCCAATGTTACTAATCATCTAATCAATGTGCCGGTTAACCACATGCGCTCCATTGATCTATGATTAACACCAAGCTACCCTTTGCCACACATTGTCAGTCCCAGATTAGTGTGTCGGTTAATAACACACACTCCACTAACGACTTAACAAGGTGCAAAGTGTAATTTCATGGATTAGCACCATTTTCACATTTTCCTAAAGTAACTAAGATTAGGAATTTAATAAAAGTTTAGTTACTTTATATTTATCATTATACTTTTAATGAGAGAGAATTAGTGTCCTATCCTACCCGTTCGGCTAACGACCCTCCACCAGTCAAGGAAGCGGTGGGTGAGAGTGGACACCCATTAAACCACCATTTTATAGGCAGTAACCTTATACCCCCCCCCCTTATAGACCGGCTTCATGAATGAGGCCTACTAATGGTAAGATTGACTAGTCTTATATATATATATATATATATATATATATATATATATATATATATATATATATATATATATATATTATTAAACTTATAATATTATAAAGTATAAGGGTTGAATTTTAACTTTTAAAACTCTAGGGTTTGGAATTAAAGTTTCATTGATGAGACTTTACAAATTCCAAAACTTGAGGGCAAGTTTTGAAAGTTGTCAAAACTCTTCACATTCATAACTTATGAGTTTAATTGGATTTTAATCTATGAGACCTTTCATTTTCCATAACTTGAGGACAAGTTATGGAGGTCATTAAAATTCATCCAGATCATTTTTCTAACAACTAAAATTATCACATAATCAAGATAATTTCAAGTCAACAATTTGAAAGCAACTTTGTTTATCATATAAAAACAACAATTATTTTAAAACTTTGACAATTATCTTGTGGTTGGATGAGTACAAGCACTACCAGATCATAAAAAAACATATCTAATGATCCAAAACAGTTTGTGGTAGTGCTCCAATCCAAACCAGGCCAAGAAACTCGAAATTCTGCAAACAAAGCCTTGAACTCGTCAAGTGCATGAACTGGACTCGGCGAGTTGCTCTGTTACTGAGTGGACTCGTCGATTATGTTCATGGACTCGGCGACTTCACCAGTCAGAGGCCAAAATTTTGACTTTTTCAGCTTTGAAAAACTAGTAAGCATCAAATATAATAGAAAACAATCCTACGCTCTGATACCACTGTTGGGTTTTGAGCACTATAACACTCCTATGGTGCACATGCAACCCTAAATGCTTTGGATCTATGTTTTCTCTAATTATACATGCATTTTGTTTTTCCAAAGCATTCACCCTAGCTAGCATACAATTGAAGCTATATAATATAAAACTTAGTTTGGATGCTTACCTCTTGAGTAGGGTAGAGTTCTTGACCTTTGAAAGCTTGAGCACCTCAAGTGTGATGCCTCTAATGGTTCACAAACACCAATATGCAAGAAGAGGTTTTAAGAGAATAAGTTACTTATCTCAAAGAGATGGTGTAGCCGATTTTGGCTCATAAGGGTTCTATTTATAGTGTGGCAAATGCTAGGGTTACACTTTGTAAACCCTAATGCTCCATGAGTTTTCACATTCTTATGATCCATGGGTTTAACCTCCATGGACTATCCATGGATTAACTTATTGGTTTAGCCCATCTAAATAAGCATGGATCATTGGCCCACACTACAAGAATCATTGATTTACATAATCAATCCCCATATATTTAATAAGTCTCTTTTGACCACGAAATTAATTCCAAATTAATTCTTGATCAATACTAATTAAATAATTTTATATTAATATATTATACTTGTAATATATTAATAAACCATAAATAACCTTATTCATAAAAAGTCCATCCCATCAAATTGCACTGGTGAAGGCAACCCAAAAGGACCATGCTACTATCGGGTCAAGTACATCCCAGTTATAGTTATGGGCTTAGACACCAAATCCAACAGCCTTCGCCATGCCATGGCACAACCCAAAATCTAAAATGCATTAACTTAATTACCTCCAAGAATCCTGATGTTACAAAATGTTAATAATGCTGATAGATCGCTTAAAAGGATATTGGAGGAGATTACTCCTGAAATTCAAGTCATTCTGGGAGGAGATGTGGGAAAAAGTTCTGTAAAGATTGGTTCACATAATGAAATTGATCCAAGTGATGCAGAGACTGAAAAAGAAGTCCAATTAAAAAAGGATGAAGAATTGGAAAGAATTAAGCAATTCCATATCAAGTTAGACAGACAGGATGCCGAGAAAAGAGAAAATAAAGCTATAGAAGCTACTCTGAGAGCTTTGTGGCTACAATGGGCAGTTGATAGAATTCGGAATGAGGGCATAAAGAATGTTGAAAATATTGGCTTGATCCTAACTCATCATCTATTGTTGATAATACAAATGATTGTCAACTTGATCTTCCAACGACTGCTAGAGCATTTCTCTTCAGAAGTTTTCAGCATATAAGCAGAGTTCCATCGTCTAATAACACTGCGAATAAGAAGCTTTTCACATTTTATGTTAATCATTCAAAGCATCAATATGAAGTATGGACTCTAAATTAGAATTCATAGTGTTGAGAGGAACAAACAATAAAAAATTAGAATTCTCATTTGTTGATATTCCGATCATGAATCCCTATGATTGGATCTTGCTGTTTGGAATGTTGAAAAAACATGAATCTAAGTTCGGATCTCAACTCCAACATTTGAATATCCCTTTTTGTTAGGCCTGAATTATCCTTTTTCAGGTATCGTTTCTAATTTCTTTCAAGCCACCAAGCTTTTCTATGTCCAAGCAATGCCCATTGTTTGGAGGATTTTGTACTGGATTGAGCGAGTGAATCATTCCCATAATCTAGACATTGGTCTTACTGAGTTAGTTTCCATTTATGATCTCTCTACTTTCGGGAATTCTCACTTTCTATTTAGGTTTAAAACCAATAAATACCCTATTGTCTTGAAAACCAAACACAGCGATGGAGCCTGGAAGGAAAAGTTTTTTTTGTGAGGCAAGATTCTATCGATGGTGGAGATCTCTTACCCAAAGCGTGGGTTGAAAAGGGTATGATCTTATTTGTTGATCTTGAGGATCAAGGATTTTGATTTCTTATTTTGTTCATTTTGATGCAGTTTACAAGTTTGGTGAAGCTTTCCACCATCTTCAATGGAAGGTCCAAAAAATTACGAGGGGAAAACTGAGAAATAAAAGGGCAACAACTAAACAACAATAACCAATAGGGGTAAAATAGTCAAAATCACAAAAAGAAACTTTTTACAGTAACCATCACAGTAAAATCCCTAATGAGTAACAGAGTGAACTAAATATATTTCATTGCTAGTATAAAATCATTAATTCAGACAGCCAAGTCAAGATGGCTTAACTCAAGCTTGATCTTCCTATTGACCTAGTTGGTGTCTCAGTTTTATATTAATCACATTGTTGAATCCCTTTATGAATCATTCTCATATCCACAAATTAATAACACCAAGTTCCATTGCCCTGCATACAAAGTAAAATAAATAAAACTAAACATATTTCTCCCAAAAATGTAATGTATACAAAATTTGACTGCAAGCAACAAAAATTTGGCATCATAACTGGTAAATTTGTAAAAATTTCATATCGTTAACTTTATAAATGGATTTTATGAAACATTTACCTTTAAGGTACTATCTTCAGGTAGAGAACCTGTCACCAACATCCCTAAACGATCAAATGAAGGGATAAAACAACAATAATAAAGGGGTTATTAACCGGTCATTTAAAAAACTTGTCTTAGTCCGACCTATTGAGATTCCGAGAATGAAGTGGCGAAATAAGGATGCGAGAGGTTTGATGTGATAGGGAAAAAAACAAAAACAAAGGTAAATTTGGTTATTACCCTAGTATGTGTTATATGATTTTAGATACAGGTCTTCTTAAACTTTCATCCACACTATTCGCTCTAAAAAAAGAGAGTCACACTAAAAAGCCAATTCTATAGAAGTCGTATATTCAAAATGTACTAATTTTCATATATATATATATATATATATATATATATATATATATATATATATATATATATATATATATATATATATATATATATATATATATATATATATTATACAATATTGGTCCAGTAGCTTCTTAAGAATAAACAATATTTTAGGAGGTTTCATGTTTAATACCTTGAATTATCAGAAAATATGGATCTTTGACATTTAGGTGAACAAAGTATCTGCTTCAGATCAAGTCACCAAAATCATGACATCAAATTTAAAGTACAATGCTATATTGGTATTAATGGTATTTACTTACCATCTAATATACAAATTTTTAACAACCATTTCAGATAGTATGCATTTCTTTTGCTGGTGTGGCATGTAAGGATGATTATGCATTTGTTGTTGTCACACCCACCAGAACGGTGGAAACGTCTGGGGGCGGATGGAGTGACTTCATGTATAGTATCATAACAATTGAATAGTAATGAAACATAGTAACACAAACATTCATACATTGATAATACAAGTTTACATTATTTACAACTTTGTTTTGCTCAAAAGTTAAATACAAATAACAAAAGTAGAAAACATATTGCAGCGACGTCGGGCCTCAAAATGTTGTGAATACCTATCTACTGATTCCCTGAGAATACAAGTGATTTTGAAAAGGGTCAACAATTAAGTTGGTGAGTTCATAAGCATTTTCGAACGAGAAAGATTTGTACTTGTTTTGTGTAAAATGACTATGTAAACTTCTATAAAATCCAATATTTTCTTTAAAACGAGTTTTAGGTATTATCCTCGAAAAGCTAAATGTATGTATATTTCTTTGTATCTTTTCCTTGTAACATGAGAGTGTATGTTTCCAGAAAATCCAATATTTTCTTAAATATGAATTGTAGGTCTTAAACCCTAAAACCAAAAATATAAGTAATGTTGTGCTGAAAATAGTATGTAGCTTTATCTTTTTATAAAACTATTGAAGTGTAAGTTACGCCGTAAACCGAGTAGTGGCACTAATCCCTATGTGAGTTATTATAACCATACTTAATACAACTAGTAGCCTGTACGACACTCTTCAGGCGTCGGAGCTGGTAGACATTTGTCACCCTAGATTTCCGGTCTAACTGTAGTGAACAGCTTAGGTATGGGGTTGCCAATCTCGTATAGATCTATACACAATGGTCTCGCTCTCCCTCCAGGAGACTCTGGTTATAATGTAGGACTTAATGTGTACTTTAGGCAAAGTACGTAAAGAGAGTGTGTCTCACAAGAGCATTAACTGATTTATGTGAACTATGACTCCTTTTTCTTGTAAAATGAATTAATTATATCTTTGAATAGTTATATTTATCTTCTGAAATGAATGTGTGGTTTGTGTCTTCCAAACTATACCAATTATAGTTTATCTTGTTTGTTTGAAGCTATTTATATAATATGTTATATAAATATGAATTCGCATTCTTGTCTAGTATTAAAATATCAAAACATAATATAATTGGGTTGTAACCCACCAAATTAGTAAAAGAATGTAACGTAACCATTTTTGCTAGAAAATCTATCTTTTAATAAAAAATTTCAAAAAAAAAACCATGGAGTTTTACAAATCATAAATTTTTCTTATGATTTTATAACGTAGATTTTGTTTGTTTTGTTAGCTTGCAATTCAAACTAATACATATATCACAATACTTGTATAAAAACTAGTATTAACCATATGTTATGTGAATAATATTTTATCTTTAACATAAGATGAAAACATGTAAAAAGTGTGATAAACAAATATTTACTTGTATCCCCCCCCCCCTTAAAAACATGAAAAAGCATGAAAATATGGGGGTATGAACTCACCTTGAGTGGTTTTTGTATGGGTTGGTTGAAGTGAGAAGATGAAGATTTCGATCCTAACACTTGGATGGTGTTTGATGAGCTTCCTTGAGAACAATGTTATCCTAAGGTTTTAACACATTTTAAGTGTGTAAATGGAATGAACTAAACATAAGAATGTAAAGTATGCTAAGAAGTCTCGAATTTACTTACCAAGACCTAGGAAAATGCTTGAAGAAATCAACCCTTCAAAGCTTGGAATTTGACTTCTTGAGAGCAAATAGAGTTTTACAGTATGTGAAATGGGTTTGTGGTATGTGAGGGAATAATTTCGTCCTTAATAAAAGAAAGGAGATGATAGGATGTTTACTTGGTTAACTGGAGGTTAAAGCATGGATATTTGATAGGTAATTTGCGTGGAATACTGGTAAGTTTGAATGGGAAAATGGGGATAAGCATCTTATCACAAAAGTCAACTATTCTTATATGTTTCCTTTCCTAGACCGAATTCCCATTTGTAAGGCATCATAGAGGTGATTTCAGCCATAATTATGATCCATGAAGGGTGTTTTCGGCCAAAGTGTAGCCCATTTAGATGATTTCGGTCTAGTGCTTTGGGATCTTAAGTGTTTTTGGCTTTGGGGCTCCATGGGGGGTTTTGGTCTAGGCATCACCTATTAAAGGGTGATTTCGGCCTTAGTGCTTTCTAGGCTTTGAGATTTCAGTTTAGGGGTGTTCTAGGTGGGGTATTAGGCCAAATATTATAAAACAATGTTTTAGTTCCATGATTTTATGTCCCATTTAGTTTGTTTGCTAAACTCTTATGTGTTTACTACCAACATTGGTTCTCAAAGTATGCATAACACTTATATATGTATTTTAAATCATATCATGAAGCCTTCTTGGTTTTCCAATGATTGTTATTGCATCAAAGTTACATATACCTACGTCGTGGGTACACTAATACATACGACCCCTTAGACTTTGTTTAACCCAAAATTTTCTAGTTGTCACAGTTGTTGTCCCTATTGTTGATGATGTTGCTTCATAGGCATTGGGGGCTTGGGTTCACTGTTCTGATGACTGCTTAGGTGTTGTTTACCCTATTGGTGCAGGATATACTATGCATAAGTAAAGAATGAGAGTGAAGGAGTCCTACTCCTAAGGAAAAGTATGTATAATCACAAACACACACATTCAAACACATCAAATAAAAGTTAAGAAATAAACCCAAAAAAATGATTTTTATTTCACTTAAAAGAATCTGCAACCTTTTTATCTTCATACAAATCATAAAACTATATATATATATATATATATATATATATATATATATATATATATATATATATATATATATATATATAGAGAGAGAGAGAGAGAGAGAGAATAATAAGGATTACCTATGATGTAGATCTAACTGTAATGTCCGAGCATAGTTCTACCATAACAAAGCTTGATGCTTTTTGTAGACACACCTCATATTGACACTACAAAAAAATATATGCCAAGTGGATGGTGTTGGAACTTATAAAACAAAAAAAAATTGTTTATTTAACTAAAAAGAAGTGAATTCCAATTATATTGAAAAAACATAAGATGATAGACTATTTACCAAATTAGAATTCCATGTGTCAGTGCAGTCATGTTTCTGACATCACAACCTAGATTTTTCTTAGAATTCAATACACATTTAAGTACATTTTAATGAAAAAAAATATAAAATGAGACAATATTTACCTTTGGTTCTACATGATTAACCTTTTAATCATGGAAGAATGAAACCTTTTTCACAGTCTCACATCCCCTGGTGTTGAATAATCGTTCAATATCGCGACCATTGATCATGAGATAAATCAAAAGTCTAGATTAGAAAAATTACATTTCAATTAAATTGACCAACACCATTAAAAAAATATCATTTCTATCAGCTAATATGAGTGAACAACAATTTCTAAAACATAATCAAAAGCATTTAATTTTAGGGAAAAATAATCAAATATATATGATATATTACCTTTTTTCGTAAAGATTATAGCAGGGAGTGTGGTGGGGGTTCATTACCAGAGAAGTGATGCAGGGTCATAAACGAACGAAGTGGAGACGACAGTTAGAGATGAGTGGTGATGCAAGGGACGATATTGGGTGGTTTTGCGCTGCCGATGGGATAGTGGTGTGGTAGAAATGAGGAGTGATAGGGGAGGGGTGTTTCCGGTGGCGTCTCTCTAATTTAGGATTATTCGGTATTTGACTCATAGAAAACGTGAGTTTCGAGAAAAAGATGACAAATGAAATTAGCGTTTCAACGTATGCATATTAGGCATAGTGGATAATAAGTTGTATATTATGTAATAGGTGTTGTACCAATGTCAGATTCGGAGCATGGTAGTCATTGACGCTTAGCCACCAGATGGTGGCGAAGGTGGGGGCAGCGGCGATTGCGTTATCTGTGACGATGAGTGGTGGCGGGGTTTGATAGTAAGTTAGGGTAGAGAGAGGCAGGGATAGATCATAATGGTGGTTAGTCACCGGAAAATTATTGTGAGGATAGAGAGATGTTGGATAATGAAGGTGTTGTGAGGTTGCAAAGTTGATGGTACTTCACTGGTGCGATGGTGGTGAGGGAGGAAAGAGTAGCATCCAATTAGGGTTTCTGTGTAGACGTTGCTTGATTGCTACGTTATGGTTTCTTTATTTAATTTAATTAAATGGATATACGAGTAGTGAATAATAAGCATAATACGATTGTATATGATGTATTAGGTTTTTTACCTCTTAAAATTCAAAAAACGTTATATATATATATATATATATATATATATATATATATATATATATATATATATATATATATATCCCCTAATCTAATAAATAAGTAGATTTTTGCCACGTGGCATTCTCTAAGCCCTTTCCAATCGATTTTTTCCGCTCAAAATACCAAAGTGAATTTCCCCAAATGCCCTCTGCTTCAGGTTTTAATACGTTTGAATTGATATACCAAATTATCGGGGACCAGTTTCGAATTCATAGCAAGAAATCAGAAATCATAATCATATCCGAACTTAATCACCAATTCTGGTAGATAGATTCATAATCCGCTTCCCTCTCCATCAATGACATTGCAAGAAACGGCGTTCGAAACAAAGCATTAAGTGAAATCAACAGCAATTAAATATGGTATCACAGAGCGTTAAGTGAAATCAACAGTTCTTTTTTCATCGCAGAGAAACGAAGCATCGACATGAAAGAAACGGCGCTCGATTCCATCAATCAGGTGAACGATTTGATTATATCGTTTCAGATTTCCATCTTAACATGTTCATCTCTCTCTTTTCCCGTTTAGTCTAATACCTACATGCGGTTTGAGCTTTGTACAGCCTCTCTTCCACTCTTTCTACAACAAACACCACTCACGTCGATACGATCAATGAACTGGCTCAACTGCAGCAACTTATCTCGACGAAGATGGGTTTGTCAAGTTGTGTACTTCTGATTTGATACCAGAGGTAAGTTCGATTAATGTTGAAATATTTGCCTACCAGGTGTTTGGTAAAAGTTCTTAATCAACTTGTTAAAGTATGAGCCCTAATCTCTTACCTCTATTCGTTGCTCTATATATTCAACCTTATAAATTTGTAACATACACGTTTTGAAATCGTGTTATGTAAATTAAAAAGTTAATAATATTATGAAATATTATGAGAAATTGAGTGTTAAGTTCTAACAGATAGTTTTTACTAGAAATGAAGTAACACTATGTTTAGAATCACTCATAAATTATTGGAAGTCTTATGAGATTCCAATTAAAAGCCAAATAGTGAAATTTAGCGAAAATATAAACTTTGAAATAAGTAAAATTTTATTATTGAAAGTTGTAGATAATCTCGTTAGAAACACGTAGGCGAAAACCTCGTCGAAATCCGAGTTATAACGAAGAAGTTATGACCAATCGAAGATCTGCGATAAAACCGGCACGGTGCCGAATGACGTAAAAAGTGAGTTTTTGATAAACTACTTTTTAGCCTTAGTGATCTAAATGAAAGTCGTAGTATTCGTTAAACAGAAAAGTTCGATAAAAAGAATGCCAAAATCTGACTTCGTATGAGGAAGTTATGATTTTTTTTACAAGTTTCAGCGTAGCAGTAGACAGCTAAAAACTCGAATTTTAGATCGAGTGATTTTTAGCCGACACAACCTAAACGAGAATCGAAGGTATCGTCATTAGCAGTATAATGGTAAAAAGTCTGACGAAATTGGACGTCGGATGAAGAAGTTATGAATTTTTAACGGATTTACCAGTCCCGGTCTGTTAAAAATAATAATATAAAAATAAATCAAAATTTTCCAACGAAGTCTAAACGAAAGTTGTAGAGCATAATTTTCTCTACGCGTGCATATAAAGAACGTCAAAAACGGAGCCCGTATGAGAAAGTTATGGATTTTACAAGATTGGGCACATTTTCATTTAATTTTCGCATGAATAGTGTTGATCCACGTGGCAATTTCTGATTGGACCGCAGCCTCGCTGGCACCTTCTGATTGGTCCGATGTCGTGTCCCCCTCGTTTCCGACGTCGTGACTCACCCTCGCCCGGATCCGACGCGTGTCGCGATGAGTCGTCCGAAGCTGCTTAGTCACCCGATGACTCCTCGCATCCGAAGACGCCTGTTGCGTCCGAAGCGAGCCACCTAGAGCCCTCGCATGCGCGCCATCTAGTCCTCTCGCGAGCCGCCAGCTGCCCCTCCTCCCTTCGGCCGAACACCTTCGCCTCCTATAAATAGGAGGGTGCGAACCCTCTCGGCTAACTTTGGAAATTTCACACTTTTTCACCATTTTTCAATACTTTTACTATCCCGACATCCCCTGAAGCCCCGGTACTTATTCCAAAGCCCGAAACGCGCCCCGAGATTCCCGAGAAGCCCGAAAATTTTATCTTTTCGATTTCGAAGCTCTACCTTCGCAGGGCCCGGTTTTCAACGAGGAAAGTCATATTTAGAGCCGAAATGCTGCCCAAATCATTATTTTGACCCCCGGTTAATTCAAGGTTAGTTTAATATGTAGAAACAATTGTATGTTATGTGTTATATGTGCTATGTGCTTTTCCATGTTATCATCTCGAGTTGTTGTATCCGCTATTTCTATAGCAAGGCTGTACCTCTGACTTGAAGTGTATGGCATAGGCATCACTTGGGTATTTGTATGAACCGTTGACCATGAAGTGTATGACATAGGCATCACTTTGGCTTCGGTAGAATGTTATTCCTGAGTATTTTCCCGTGTTATTTTTATTTCTGCTATTTATGATAGCAAAGCTATACCTTTGACCATGTGATCAGTTTACGAACTCAGATTCACAGTGGCACTGGTATGTAGCCTCTGGCCAAGTAGAGCATGTCCCCCAGTAAGTGAATGACTCTATTCTATGGCATTGGCATATGGTTAGACAGGGCGTGAAAACCTGAAATCTACATTAATGTTAATCAGAAATTGTTTGTCTTCAGTGCCATTTGGGCCGAAGCGTTATTGATGTTTATCAAGTATGGAAATTGTTATGTCTAAATGATGGTATATATTTAAATCAAATCAATGATTGTTAGGTAAAGCTTATCACATTATGTCTTTGTTGTTCCTTGCTTCTAATGCTTCTGCCATATTGGTATATATGTATGGCATAACGTTATATTGTATCTATTATTGAACTCACTAAGCGTTATCGCTTACCCCTCCCAATGTTTTAACATAATGCAGGCAATAAGCACCCAGTATAGTTGGAAGACTTAGAATAGTTTGTAATAATACTTTTGTACTTCACTTCATGTATGTATAAAATTACAATATCCTGGGTAGTCATGTAAAATCTTAAAACATAGTCTGTTTGTATCCAATCTTTTGTAATGACTTTATCAATGTAAAAATCTTGTTTTATGAATATGCATGTAGCATGTGTTGGAGTAACTATAATGTCAAGTATGAAAGTTTGGCACTTTCAGAAATATGAGAGTATAGAAAGGGGTTCTTTCAATCATGGTATCAGAGCAATGGTTTAAGTGAACTAAATTTCATGGATTGGTATTTAGACTTAAACTATTGGAAGTTCAATATATGAACTGAATCATTGTAAATATATGGATACAAACCCTAGGAAACACTTAAGTGGGGTATTGGGTAGTGATAAACCCTAGTATTCTAAGACATTAAGTTACTTCAAAAATTTTAGAGAATTAGTTTAAGTGAACTAGGAACGTTGAGAATTTCTAGACTTAAACATAAATTGTTAGGTAAAGATGATACAATATGTATCTGGTATATTTTAGGTTGAATACCTAATGGGGTAAGCACTAGAATATTAAGAGGAGATATGCCTTATATTCTAATATGTGCTAAATGATAAGTAAATATAGCATGCTTTAGGTTTTATACCTATATTGCTATTATATGAGAAAGTTTAAGGTCTGTTGCCGACCTTGGTTTAGAAAATTTTATGTTCAAAATTCTAAGAATTTTCGTAATAGAAATTACATGAAACTTTTCGAAGTGATAGAGACACTTATGATAGTTACAATCGATAAGTTTATAAATAAACGATCACAGGATATCGTAAAATAATAAATATGGAATGTTATCGTAAATAGTGTATTAATACCTATGAAGTGGTATTATGCATTTAAAATATGTAAGATAATATAATAACATATTTGGAAGAAAGATGTGCGTTTGAAACACGTTTGGGTGAGATAAATGTGTTGGTGCAAATCCGTGAAGTTGTTCCACCGCTGTCTAGATTGAAGCAGTGATAGTTTATAGAGTCGGAAGAACCGAGGATGGTGATAAATACTTCGACAGTATTGAAATTAATGTAGTACCAGATTTAGAAGAATTAAAAGAAGATCAAAGGAAAGGCTAATGAAGTTTTCAGACTCAATAGGCCAAGGCCTTGTGATGTAGTATGTAGTTCGAGTAGTAACCCTATACAGGATGCTCAGACTTAGTATTGAATAATACTGAGTCATGATTGATTTCTATCACATCCTTATGGAAGTTCCATTGTGTGTTAAGCCGACTTTAACATACAAAATTGGGATAGTGAAATAGGTTGTTTGGTTGTGAAAAGGCTGAGTGGCTTACTTGTTAGAGTAAGGTAGAGTACTTAGTTGAAGAAGATATACACTCATATTATTATATGAGAAGAAATGTTGTAATTAAGAATGACAGAGAATCAAGTTGAAGCTAGTAGAGCTTGCTGAGATGCAGCTATAATGCAGACTTCTTAGGATAGACTCATATGAAGTAGACTTAAAAGATACAACCAAGAGAAAAGACTTACTCAGATACAGGAATGATGATGTCATGAAAGGATAATGAAACCAACAAATATGCATGATGGTTTGCATGAGTTAGAAGATGATGTAAGTAGTTCGAAACTATTTGTCTTTACATTGCTAGAGGAAATTTTGGGTGTAGTATGTCTTGTAGAGTAGACACTACCCGAGAAAGAATTTATATGAAGAAATGGAAGTAAAATTTCTATCGACCTATGGAAAAATATTAGGATATATTAAATCGAGCATATGCATGAGAAGAATTTTAGAAGGCGAGTATAAGTAATCCAATATATGATTGATAGAAATGTGAAAACCCTAGTTGAGTCTAGGAGAAATTGTTGTATGTACTTGTTTGAACGCACTTAGGTGTGAAAATTTGCTTTGTGAAAACTTTTGAATGGTGACTTGGGAACTGCGAGACAATACTTGGGACGAGTATGAGTAGGTGTGAATAGTAGTAGAGGCATATACTACTGGAAGCACATGACTCACGCTTGGATCAGGAATGGTCACAAGGTTACCAAGAAGCTAGTAAATGATTCTGTTTTATTCATGTCTGTCGTTACCTTCGATTCGGTAATGACTAAGAAGATAATTATCGTTCAAATCTTAATGTCATAAAGAATCGAGTCCGATTAGTATAAATCCGCGAAAGGAGTCGATTGGTTTAGAGAACCATGTCTTGTATAGTGACGAAACTTCAGTAGGAATACTGAAGAAGTAAATGGTCGAGGTAGTCGATAGAAATATAACGATCTTTATTAAAGGATTGAGCAATCATTAGCCAGAGATGTGACTGGTTATGTGGTGTTACTGGCCACAAGAAATGTTTCCGCCCTACTCTTACTAGTCAAATGGCAGGGAGTCAAGTTTTCATTCAACAATCAAAGAGTACTCCAACTAAAAAGGAGGAGGTGCCAAAAGCTAAAAGATGTATATGTCCGAAAGCACGAATTAGGGATACGTCGTGCTATTCTTTCTATTCCGAAGCATCCACGTGTTGATCAAACTCTTTTCATTTTCTTTATTCCATCAGCTTGATTTATTCGATCTGATTCTAATACAAGAGTTTGGTTCGTTATGTATCTTTTGTGTTATAAATACAAATGTCATTAGAATAAAACCATTCGAGTTGCTGTTATAGCAAAAGTAAAGACCTTATCTTGGGTTTAGTCTATAAACCAAGAAGGAGCAGGAGTCTGCAATGAGAATTGAGTTTTAACTCAAAGATTAGGATCGAAAGCCCAATAGAGAATGATGAGCGGGTGCAGGTTTGAGCACCGCTAGTAATTAATAAGTTTGAAGAGTTTGACAATCGTTTGGCAAACTAAAAGTTAAATATCGTACATTTTAGATTACCACAGAGGAAGTAAGTTAGGACTCAAATGTTGTGACTAGTAATTTTCTCGTAAACTTTAGATCTGCTCACATCTTATTTGATTGTGATGCCTCAGATTCTTTCGTGCCTTATAAATTCGCACATTATTTTCAAATTGCTTATTATGCAAATTGTCCAATCATTTCATATAGATAACATAGGAAATATATTATTACTTGCTGATAAAGTCTATAGAGATAGTTTTATAGGAATTGAAAGTTATAATCTTCCTGCTAACCTAATTCCTATCTTTGATATTATTCTCGACATGAATTGGTTGCTAAAGAACTACGCAGATCTCTTGTAATACGAAGAGATGATATGCATCCCTATCGAAAGGAGGGATTCTATTTATGTCTACGGTGAAAATAATAAATTTCTTTCTTAAAAACTCGTAAACTTATATCGAATGGATATTCTACTTATCCGGCTTATACAGTTAATACCTTGAAAGAGGAGAAGAAAACTGTGAATGATAGCCTTTGGATAATTATCGACCGGCTGATTAAGAGTGCATATTTTCTCGCCATACGTACAACGATTCTAATGGAAAAATACGCACAAGTTACTTAGACGAAATTATGGCGAGACATGGTGTGCCACTAAAGATTATTTCCAATCGTGATACTCGCTTCACTTCTCACTTTTGGGCGAATATGAAGAGTGAATTGGGATCTCGAGTTACTCCCAACACAGCTTATCATCCCCAGACCGATGGTTAGACGGAGAGAACAATCCAAACAGTAGAAGATATGCTTCGTGCATGTGTCTTAGAGTTCGGTAGTAAATGTGAACACCATTATGTTGGCATAATGTAGGACAGAAAATCCTTGGTGGTCCTGAAATGATTCAAGACACCACTGCTAAGATTCAAATTATACGAGAAAGAATGAAAGTAGCCCAGGATCGACAAAAGACCTGTGTAGAAATGGAGGAGACGATCCATAAAATTCCAAGTGGGTGATACTGAAGGTAACCCCGTGGAAAGGTATTATGAAATTTGAGAAGAAAAGGAGATTGAGTCCTAGATTTGTTAGACTTTTCAAAAATTATATAGAGAATTAGTCAACAAGCATATCGCTTGGAAATTGCTTGAAGATTTGGCAGGTATTCATGATGTATTTCATGTAAGATATCTACGTAAATGCTTGAGCATGTATGATGAAACGGTTCCATTATCCAAGGTGAAACGAGATAATAAAATTATACTTAGGGAAAATAAGAATGAGATAAGAGCGAAATATCCTCATTTGTCTAAATCGTTGTGATTTCGGGGACGAAATCCTCAAAAGGATGAGGTATTTGTAACATACACTTTTTGAAATCGTGTTATGTAAATTAAAAAGTTAATAATATTATGAAATATTATGAGAAATTGAGTGTTAAGTTCTAACAGATAGTTTTTACTAGAAATGAAGTAAAACTATGTTTAGAATCACTCATAAATTATTGGAAGTCTTATGAGATTCCAATTAAAAGCCAAATAGTGAAATTTAGCGAAAATATAAACTTTAAAATAAGTAAAATTTTATTATTGAAAGTTGTAGATAATCTCGTTAGAAACACGTAGGCGAAAACCTCGTCGAAATCCGAGTTATAACGAAGAAGTTATGACCAATCGAAGATCTGCGATAAAACCGGCACGGTGCCGAATGACGTAAAAAGTGAGTTTTTGATAAACTACTTTTTAGCCTTAGTGATCTAAATGAAAGTCGTAGTATTCGTTAAACCGATAAGTTCGATAAAAAGAACGCCAAAATCTGACTTCGTATGAGGAAGTTATGATTTTTTTTACAAGTTTTAGCGTAGCAGTAGACAGCTAAAGACTCGAATTTTAGATCGAGTGATTTTTAGCCGACACAACCTAAACGAGAATCGAAGGTCTCGTCATTAGCAGTACAATGGTAAAAAGTCTGACGAAAACGGACGTCGGATGAAGAAGTTATGAATTTTTAACGGATTTACCAGTCCCGGTCTGTTAAAAATAATAATATAAAAATAAATCAAAATTTTCCAACGAAGTCTAAACGAAAGTTGTAGAGCATAATTTTCTCTACGCATGCATATAAAGAACGTCAAAAACGGAGCCCGTATGAGAAAGTTATGGATTTTACAAGATTGGGCACATTTTCATTTAATTTTCGCATGAATAGTGTTGATCCACGTGGCAATTTCTGATTGGACCGCAGCCTCGCTGGCACCTTCTGATTGGTCCGATGTCGTGTCCCCCTCGTTTCCGACGTCGTGACTCACCCTCGCCCGGATCCGACGCGTGTCGCGATGAGTCGTCCGAAGCTGCTTAGTCACCCGGTGACTCCTCGCATCCGAAGACGCCTGTTGCGTCCGAAGCGAGCCACCTGGAGCCCTCGCATGCGCGCCATCTAGTCCTCTCGCGAGCCGCCAGCTGCCCCTCCTCCCTTCGGCCGAAGACCTTCGCCTCCTATAAATAGGAGGGTGCGAACCCTCTCGGCTAACTTTGGAAATTTCACACTTTTTCACCATTTTTCAATACTTTTACTATCCCGACATCCCCCGAAGCCCCGGTACTTATTCCAAAGCCCGAAACGCGCCCCGAGATTCCCGAGAAGCCCGAAAATTTTATCTTTTCGATTTCGAAGCTCTACCTTCGCAGGGCCCGGTTTTCAACGAGGAAAGTCATATTTAGAGTCGAAATGCTGCCCAAATTATTATTTTGACCCCCGGTTAATTCAAGGTGAGTTTAATATGTAGAAACAATTGTATGTTATGTGTTATATGTGCTATGTGCTTTTCCATGTTATCATCTCGAGTTGTTGTATCCGCTATTTTTATAGCAAGGCTGTACCTCTGACTTGAAGTGTATGTCATAGGCATCACTTGGGTATTTGTATGAACCGTTGACCATGAAGTGTATGACATAGGCATCACTTTGGCTTCGGTAGAATGTTATTCCTGAGTATTTTCCCGTGTTATTTTTATTTCTGCTATTTATGATAGCAAAGCTATACCTTTGACCATGTGATCAGTTTACGAACTCAGATTCATAGTGGCACTGGTATGTAGCCTCTGGCCAAGTAGAGCATGTCCCCCAGTAAGTGAATGACTCTATTCTATGGCATTGGCATATGGTTAGACAGGGCGTGAAAACCTGAAATCTACATTAATGTTAATCAGAAACTGTTTGTCTTCAGTGCCATTTGGGCCGAAGCGTTATTGATGTTTATCAAGTATGGAAATTGTTATGTCTAAATGATGGTATATATTTAAATCAAATCAATGATTGTTAGGGAAAGCTTATCACATTATGTCTTTGTTGTTCCTTGCTTCTAATTGCTTCTGCCATATTGGTATATATGTATGGCATAACGTTATATTGTATCTATTATTGAACTCACTAAGCGTTATCGCTTACCCCTCCCAATGTTTTAACATAATGCAGGCAATAAGCACCCAGTATAGTTGGAAGACTTAGAATAGTTTGTAATAATACTTTTGTACTTCAGTTCATGTATGTATAAAATTACAATATCCTGGGTAGTCATGTAAAATCTTAAAACATAGTCGGTTTGTATCCAATCTTTTGTAATGACTTTATCAATGTAAAAATATTGTTTTATGAATATGCATGTAGCATGTTTTGGAGTAACTATAATGTCAAGTATGAAAGTTTGGCACTTTCAGAAATATGAGAGTATAGAAAGGGGTTCTTTCAATCATGGTATCAGAGCAGTGGTTTAAGTGAACTAAATTCCATGGATTGGTATTTAGACTTAAACTATTGGAAGTTCAATATATGAACTGAATCATTGTAAATATATGGATACAAACCCTAGGAAACACTTAAGTGGGGTATTGGGTAGTGATAAACCCTAGTATTCTAAGTGAACTAGGAATGTTGAGAATTTCTAGACTTAAACATAAATTGTTAAGTAAAGCTGATATAATATGTATCTGGTATATTTTAGGTTGAATACCTAATGGGGTAAGCACTAGAATATTAAGAGGAGATATGCCTTATATTCTAATATGTGCTAAATGATAAGTAAATATAGCATGCTTTAGGTTTTATACCTATATTGCTATTATATGAGAAAGTTTAAGGTCTGTTGCCGACCTTGGTTTAGAAAATTTTATGTTCAAAATTCTAAGAATTTCCGTAATAGAAATTACATGAAACTTTTCGAAGTGATAGAGACACTTATGATAGTTACAATCGATAAGTTTATAAATAAACGATCACAGGATATCGTAAAATAATAAATATGGAATGTTATCGTAAATAGTGTATTAATACCTATGAAGTGGTATTATGCAATTAAAATATGTAAGATAATATAATAACATATTTGGAAGAAAGATGTGCGTTTGAAACACGTTTGGGTGAGATAAATGTGTTGGTGCAAATCCGTGAAGTTGTTCCACCGCTGTCTAGATTGAAGCAGTGATAGTTTATAGAGTCGGAAGAACCGAGGATGGTGATAAATACTTCGACAGTATTGAAATTAATGTAGTACCAGATTTAGAAGAATTAAAAGAAGATCAAAGGAAAGGCTAATGAAGTTTTCAGACTCAATAGGCCAAGGCCTTGTGATGTAGTATGTAGTTCGAGTAGTAACCCTATACAGGATGCTCAGACTTAGTATTGAATAATACTGAGTGATGATTGATTTCTATCACATCCTTATGGAAGTTCCATTGTGTGTTAAGCCGACTTTAACATACAAAATTAGGATAGTGAAATAGGTTATTTGGTTGTGAAAAGGCTGAGTGGCTTACTTGTTAGAGTAAGGTAGAGTACTTAGTTGAAGAAGATATACACTCATATTATTATATGAGAAGAAATGTTGTAATTAAGAATGACAGAGAATCAAGTTGAAGCTAGTAGAGCTTGCTGAGATGCAGCTATAATGCAGACTTCTTAGGATAGACTCATATGAAGTAGACTTAAAAGATACAACCAAGAGAAGAAGACTTACTCAGATACAGGAATGACGATGTCATGAAAGGATAATGAAACCAACAAATATGCATGATGGTTTGCATGAGTTAGAAGATGATGTAAGTAGTTCGAAACTATTTGTCTTTACATTGCTAGAGGAAATTTTGGGTGTAGTATGTCTTGCAGAGTAGACACTACCCGAGAAAGAATTTATATGAAGAAATGGAAGTAAAATTTCTATCGACCTATGGAAAAATATTAGGATATATTAAATCGAGCATATGCATGAGAAGAATTTTAGAAGGCAAGTATAAGTAATCCAATATATGTTTGATAGAAATGTGAAAACCCTAGTTGAGTCTAGGAGAAATTGTTGTATGTACTTGTTTGAACGCACTTAGGTGTGAAAATTTGCTTTGTGAAAACTTTTGAATGGTGACTTGGGAACTGCGAGACAATACTTGGGACGAGTATGAGTAGGTGTGAATAGTAGTAGAGGCCTATACTACTTGAAGCACATGACTCACGCTTGGATCAGGAATGGTCACAAGGTTACCAAGAAGCTAGTAAATGATTTCGTTTTATTCATGTCTGTCGTTACCTTCGATTCGGTAATTACTAAGAAGATAATTATCGTTCAAATCTTAATGTCATAAAGAATCGAGTCCGATTAGTATAAATCCGCGAAAGGAGTCGATTGGTTTAGAGAACCATGTCTTGTATAGTGACGAAACTTCAGTAGGAATACTGAAGAAGTAAATGGTCGAGGTAGTCGATAGAAATATAACGATCTTTATTAAAGGATTGAGCAATCATTAGCCAGAGATGTGACTGGTTATGTGGTGTTACTGGCCACAAGAAATGTTTCCGCCCTACTCTTACTAGTCAAATGACAGGGAGTCAAGTTTTCATTCAACAATCAAAGAGTACTCCAACTAAAAAGGAGGAGGTGCGAAAAGCTAAAAGATGTATATGTCCGAAAGCACGAATTAGGGATACGTGGTGCTATTCTTTCTATTCCGAAGCATCCACATGTTGATCAAACTCTTTTCATTTTCTTTATTCCATCAGCTTGATTTATTCGATCTGATTCTAATACAAGAGTTTGGTTCGTTATGTATCTTGTGTGTTATAAATACAAATGTCATTAGAATAAAACCATTCAAGTTGCTGTTATAGCAAAAGTAAAGACCTTATCTTGGGTTTAGTCTATAAACCAAGATGGAGCAGGAGTCTGCAATGAGAATTGAGTTTTAACTCAAAGATTAGGATCGAAAGCCCAATAGAGAATGATGAGCGGGTGCAGGTTTGAGCACCGCTAGTAATTAATAAGTTTGAAGAGTTTGACAATCGTTTGGCAAACTAAAAGTTAAATATCGTACATTTTAGATTACCATAGAGGAAGTAAGTTAGGACTCGAATGTTGTGACTAGTAATTTTCTCGTAAACTTTAGATCTGCTCACATCTTATTTGATTGTGATGCCTCAGATTCTTTCGTGCCTTATAAATTCGCACATTATTTTTAAATTGCTTATTATGCAAATTGTCCAATCATTTCATATAGATAACATAGGAAATATATTATTACTTGCTGATAAAGTCTATAGAGATAGTGTTATAGGAATTGAAAGTTATAATCTTCCTGCTAACCTAATTCCTATCTTTGATATTATTCTCGACAGGGGCGGGGGGCACAGCCCCCCTCGCCCTTATGAAGATCCGTCCATGACTGTTGTTGCCAAGGATATTGATCAAGTATTGTATTTATCCCATTAATTTTTTTTGAAAATAAAATCATCCTTTCTGTTTCCCAATGATATTTTTACCTTTTTTTTAAGAAAAAAATAAGTATTGTTTCTTTATTTTATATCAATTTGATTTCATTTGGTTATGTAAATTTACATGACAAAGAATTTTGCAATTACAAAATATAGGTGGTGGTTAAAGGTATGCATCGTTTACTAACATACGATTTATATAAATTTGATATCTTTGCCGTTATTATAATTTTGGATTAGAAGGGTACGTTTAATGTACAGTTGATTACAATGAGAAACGACTACTTCATCTTCAGGTCAGTCGTATACTTGATTACAAATGTCTTCTGATGCTCAATGCCTTTGGGGCTATTGTGGTGATTGCTTCCTAATTCCCAATCAGTTTCATTGTTAAAGTGTTGGTTGGTGCTATGTATTTAAGAGTTGGTTGCTAAAGTTTGTTGCATCTTTTTAGGTTCTCAAGTTATTTAGTCATGGCTTCCTTAAGACTCAAATTGAATCATAATTTTTCTTATTATCATTTTCCTCATTAAGACATTATATAATTGACAAGAAATGGCAACGTATTTTTGTTGATTTATTTATTATAGCATCACACTTTTATTGCTTCCTATGTAACATTGTATTTTGAAAAATTACCAAATTATAGCATGTCATCCAAATAGATTTAAATATTGTTGCTTTTTTCTTATTGCAAACCACTTATTATGTATTAGTTTTGCTATTTTAATTTTTTAATTCGTGTATCACACGGGTTTTAACCTAGTATATATATATATATATATATATATATATATATATATATATATATATATATATATATATATATATATATATATATATATATATATGGAAAAGTTCAATAGAGAACCATTATTAATCAAGGAACCAAGGAACCAATCCAAAGCGTCGAAATTTAAAACGATCAACGTCAAAAGAAAGGGTTGTAGACTTTTACAATAGACGCACATGCACCAGATTATAACAAACTCACTTCATTTTTTTCGTTTAAAATTTTTTTAGGCCATGTTTTTTATCGAAGAAAAAAACCGAGTATACCGTTGTTGACGATTTTTCATCATCTTTCCAAAGAGATCCATGATGATATATAAAAATTGAACTTTTTTTTTTCAAAAAAAACTCACTTAAGTTTCTTTGTTGAAAAGTTAAGGTTTATTTTTTATTGAAAAAATGAATAAATATATCAAAATTCATCTTTTTTTTTTTGTACTTTTTAAACATAGATTTATATTCATGTAAAAAAACGATATTTCAGTTCAGATTCACATTGTGAACCTATTCATATTCATATTGTAAACCTGTTCAGATTCACATTGTGAACCTTCTCAGATTCACAGTGTGCATAATAGTAAGTCAGATTCACAGTGTGAATCTAAACTGATCGGGCTTTTTCACATTGTGAATGTTAAAAATTGAAATATTTACAGTTTAGATTCACAGTGTGAATCTACACTGATCGAGGTTTTTTTCTTTTGAACATTCTCAGATTCACAGTGTGCATAATAGTAAGTCAGATTCACAATGTGAATCTGAACTGATCGAGATTTTTCACATTATGAATGTTGAAAATTGAAATATTTACAGTTTAGATTCACAGTGTGAATCTACACTGTTCGAGGTTTTTTTTAAGTTGGTGTTGATGTTTATTAATAGAGTACAAAAAATTAATATTTTTGGTATAATTAGTTTTTTTTTATAAAAATATACTTAAATATTGAAAAACCTAACAAAATGAAGTGGGTTTTTTTCGGAAAAAAATCATTTTTTATATATCAACATAGATCTCTATGGAAAGAGGACGAAAAATCGAGAACAACGGTATATTCGGTTTTTTTTTTTTTTTGATAAAAAATGTAGCCTAAAAAAATTTTAAACGAAAAAAAAGGTGAGTTTTTTGGTAAGGAGATGAATTTTTTGGTATAATCTGGTGTGTGTGCGTCAAATATAAAAGTGTACATCTATTTCCTTAGCCGTTGATCATTATTATTTCCGACGCTCACGATTGGTTCATTGGTTTCTTGTTAATTATGATTCTGTATTGAATCTCATTATATATATATATATATATATATATATATATATATATATATATATATATATGCTTAGGTTATTTTGTTTAAAGTAATTATTGTGTTATTGTATTCATAAATGTGGGCCAATCAAATTTACTTATTTTAAGAAAATGATTAATATATATTATTGAATTAAATATAATTGAAAAAATCATCTTAATTAATTACAAGGGTAATTTAGTCAATTAATATAGATTTAATAAAGGAAAATTGCATTTTTTAAGGGATCATAGATTCTATTAATTTTAAAAATCCGATTTTACAAATTATAATTCTTTTAATTCGGACATTCTGACAGAATATGTTTATGAGTATATTCAAAAATAAAAATATTCTTGAACCATAAATAATAAAAATATTATTAAACCTATTTCTTTATCATGAATTTAAAAAACTTCTAATAGAATAACAAATTCTTGAACAATCAATTGAAGAATAAAAACAACAAATACATTATTTCTTATAGAATACGGGTAACAATTGTTAATAATTACATCAAAATCTAACAACGACTAATACATTCTAAAAGAATAATGTGGTCCGTTTCAATTTTGTGGTCCGTTCTTCAAGCATCAAATTCTGTGATTCCAACAGAATTGGAATTCGTCATTCCATTCCAACAGAATTGGAATTCTTGATTCCAATCCAATAGAATTGATAGAATACTATAAACGAAGAAATGTTCATGATTATCATAAAAAACATTCTTTTCTGATAGAATACTATAAACGAAGAAATATCATTCAGTTGAAGCATTTTAGCGAACACTTGGTGTGCATCAAAACAACTTTCAATTTCCTGTAAAAATTAGACAATAATAACAAATTCCCAATTCACCAAAAAGATTACACCTTGAAAGAATTAGACAATAAACCTGAACACATCCAAAATTTCTTTGATTTCTATAGATATAGTAAGAAAATTACTAATTATTTAAATTGAACTTGGATGTGCAACCTGAATCTTCTTCTTGCTTCAAGATTCTTGGGGACATTAGCAGCAGAATCCTTCATTTTTAAAAGTAAGTGCAACCGCTTCATCTGCTCGTTCTGTAAGAAGAGGTTAAATTATGTTGTCAATGAAATTGAACTTTTTTATAAAACTATATAAAGGTCAAAATCAACATACAATGTCGGGGTCTCTAGGCCATCTGATATTGGCAAATAGGCGTCCTTCATTTCTTGCCTTTGCTAATATATTCCATGTATCAAGCTGCTCACTGAAAAATTAAAACCCCGCTATAATTAATCTCATATAGAAGTAAAACATTTCATGATTTAGGTTTAGGGTGTAAGGTTTACACAGCATAGCTTAGATTTCGACCCACCTTTCTCATTCGATTTCAACATAGAGGCTTCAAATCCGATTGCAATCTCATGAACAGCCCCAATCGATTGCGAGATTGTGACATTCAATTCCAATCAATTCCGACTTTGAAGTATGATATTCCGATTTCAATTTTGATGAACAGTTCCAATTTTTGCTTATGAATAAAATCGGTTTCGCTTTATGTGTCTTCCGGCTAGAGACGAACCTTTCTTCTTCCTGTCAAAGATAACAATCGAACGCCTCGTGGATCGGTGTTGTCCCGGTGCTTCTTCCTAGACCTGGCAATTTCAAACACGAAGACACGAATCTGTGAGAGACACCACACGACACGAATACACGACACGAATACATCTTAAAAATTGATATAAAGCTTATTTCTCATCGTGTAATCGTATCGTGTCAAATTCGTGGCTGACACGTTTTCATGACACGAATACCCGAATTGCCAGGTCTACTTCTTCCTTCCGCACCTCCTCGCGATTTCTAAACTATCACAGAAGCTCCGTCGACATTCCATGTTCCTTCGTTTCCCTTACAGTCAGCGTCTTCCCTTCACACACTATGCCGGAACTGGGAGAGAAGCAGCCGAGAGCTGCTTGATTATGAAAGTCAGCTTGATGCCGGAGACGTCGTTTCTTTACAACAATTGATTGTGTTGGGTCTACAGCTAAGGATCGGTTGTTTATAGACTGGAGACGAGGTTGATTGTAGGGTTTTAAACTAAATTACTAACTAAAAGGGATGAAAATACCTAGGTAGCTAAGTCAATGGTTACCATAATTATAGGCTATTATTTGTGGAAACTAATTATCAAATTACCTATTTACCCTTATTTATTTATTTAATTATTTATTTTTATTTTAAATTTTGATTGGCCCACATTTATGCATATAATAACACAATATTTAGTTTAAATCTAACTGACATTATACTTTAATATATATAAATATGAAAATTAGTAATTAATTTAAATATTTTAATTTCTATAAACTAAATATTTTGTTATTGGATATTAAAGTAAAACTTCATTTTCCCATTGCGCTGACGTCATCGTCTTCACGTAATTGCCTGTCATCGTCTTCACGTAATTACCTCTGAACTCCATGGACGACTCTATATATATCCGACACTTCAATTACCTTCTATTCGTCTTGTCTTGTCTTTCAAAAGATAAAGTGGGAGCTAGAGAGGCAAGGAAAAACACATACACACTTCAAATCACCATCGAATTCACTGAAATGTCGAAGGTACGGATCTATTAATTCATTCAATTCGATTATGTTTTGCATGTATTTGAATAAGTTGAAAATACTTGTAAATGGTTGTTTTTGCAGCAAAAGATCGTTGTGAAGGTATCCATTTGCTGTGAAAAGCAAATTCGTAAGGCTCTGAAGATCGCCGTTGGTGTCTCCGGTAAGATCATCTGTCATAATTTCTCTCTCATGACTTTCCTTTTCTACTTCTACTAACATTTTTCAAGTCGACAGAAAATCATTGACGAATTTCACTTTCGTAACTTAAATGTTAATTTAAATAGGAGGAATATCGATTCCTGATTCAAAATAGATAGAAACTGGATTACTCTGCTTTGATTCGTTGAATTTAAACTGAATCATGGTCTGAAAACTGATAAACAGGGGTTGATTCAGCGTCGTTCATCGGCTCAGATAAAGACCAAATAGCGGTGATTGGAGAAGGTATTGACTCGGTCAAACTGACGATTTTGCTAAGGAAAGGAGTTGGACATACAGAACTAGTGAGTGTTGGTCCTGTGGAGGAGAAGAAAGAAGACAAAGAATCCAAGCCCAACGAGGTCACATTTCAGTTTCATCCTTACCAGTATTGCTGTAATAGCTATTACATGCCATACTATGTATGAGAGAAGTGAGATTTTATCAGTTGAAACGAATCGTTGCTCTCAAAGTCTTCTGAATTAGCTTCATTTCATCTCGTTTCTCTTTCTTTTATTGAGGAATTCTGCTTGCGAATATGGGATTTTTAATACTTCGTATGTGACAGATTTGGTCATTTGGTGAGGATTTATATTACTTAAATTTATTCCTATTTCTTGTTTCATGTTTTGCTGTATTAATAAATTTACTTACAAGTTTATGCTTGATTTATTTGATGGTAGAGTGTCTAGGATAAAGATATATAATAGAATAATAAGATATTGAGTAAAACAGACTTTTCCGTGTTGTGTTACATCTTATTATGTCAAATCAATTTTTTAGTTGAAACCAAAACGGTCGAATGGTCGAAAGTTGCACGAAATTTAATTTTAAGGTATACAACGATTTTTTATATTGTTAAACAATCTAAAATATGGTTTACTTTAAAAAAAAATCACAATATGATTCTAAATATCATCCATGACATGATTTAAACCTTGGACCCGGTAAGTCAATATCGGATACTAGAAACATTTTCGTAAATATGGTTTGTGTGGCCCACAATATTAATTTGCTTAAGACCAAAAATGTTTTTAATTTATTCTTGTTTCGTATTAGTCTATTAGTCTATTAGTTGTTATGTTTCTATGCATACTGAGTTGTCGTGTTATTAATTATTATTTTCGTTAATAAATAATAATATAACAATGAAATTCACATGTAAGGAAAATCTCTATGTCTAACCCTTTTGTTACCTTTATTCATTTGTATGTCACTCTTATTATACTGGGCTAATCACGTAAAGTACTTATTGTCTTTAATAATCAGAAAAAAGAAAGCTAAAATGGAACACTTTTGTTAAATTTATGGGTTTAATGAATCAAAAATACATAAAAATGTAAATTTTGAATTATTTTCATGAAGTTTCAGTTTATTAAACCAAAAAAAAAAAAAAAAACATTTATACGAAATTTAAAAGCTTTTATGTGATTATGACTATTATATTTGAATAATAATCGTGTAAAAAATCAAAAAGGGTAATTTGAAACCTTTATGTAAATAAAAGGCATGTAAACAAAAGTTTGAAAAAGGAAGAGGCATTCATATGAAATAATGAAATTATGAGATATGCTCTACAACCTGACGTGTCTTCAGCCCTTACAATCCCAGAAGTTGGTGACAGAGATCCAGAAAGTTATCAAATTATTTGTAAAATAAAATAATGCGAAGCTTCCTTCCCACGGCGTTGACCTTGTCGTCTTCCTCCTCTGTGAATTCCACGAACACTCTATAAAACCGCTCACAGAACTTTCACTCTCCACACATCTCCTCTAAATCCTTTTATTCTCCGATTTACTAGATCCAAAACAGATACTCATTACGCAAATCATCATCTAGTTCACAGAAATGGCAAAGGTACATAGCTTTTTAGTCATTCAATTCAATTCTGTTTTGCATATTTTCGAATCAGTTAATCTCAATTTGTGTAAATGATTGCTTTTGCAGCAAAAGATTGTGGTGAAGGTGACAATGAACACCGAGAAGAAAATTCGTAAGGCTCTGAAAATCGCCGTTAGTCTCTCCGGTAAGATCATGTTTCGTGATTGATTTTCATCTTCCCAACTTTCACTGGATTCTCCGTTCCAGAGAAATCGCTTAATTTCAATTTCGTAACCTAAATGTTAATGTCAATTGGAATTGTGTGTTTTATACCTGATTATTGTTAACCTCAATTGGAACTGATTGAATTACTTGACTAAATCATGATCTGAAAATTGATGAACAGGTGTGGAATCGGCATCTTTCGTTGGTTCAGATAAAACCCAAATCGCTGTAACCGGGGAAGACGTTGACTCAGTTGAACTGACGACCTTGCTAAGGAAAGGTGTAGGATACACAGAGCTACTGAGTGTTGGTCCGGTGGAGGAGAAGAAACCAGCCGCCGCAAAAGAATCAAATCCCGCGGTGGCGTCACTAAATGTTAATCCGTACCAATACTGCTACAGCAACTACGGGATGCCCTACTATGCCTATGAGATTTGAGATGTCATCCACAGAAACAGAGTCTAAAGAAATTAGTTTTATATTGATGCTTTATTAGTTTCATTTCATCCCATTCAATTTTTTTAGAGGGGAATTTCGCGTTGTATAAAATAAGAGACCCTTTGTACATGTATTGTGATCGTGATATATGGGAATTACGTAATATATGTTAGTTTATTAACCATCTTATTATTCTTCCTTCGAAAAGGAGTTTTGTAAATTTTTTATCTTCATATATTTTCTTTGCGCACAAATTCAATATCACAAATGATATAGTTTTATACAACTTGTCATTTTTAATCTATTGTGGATCATATGGATGGATTTATGTGAGTACGACTTAGGCCTTAATCATTCGTATTCTTTGCAGATTTTCATAATCAATGGTCGAATGAGAGTCGTCATTGTATGATAATAGAAAAAAAAACATTGTTTAGTTGTCACCGCATCTAAGTGCATCCACATTGGCGAATTTATTAATGGCCGAGCATCCACATTGGCGAATTTATTAATGGTTGAGTTAAATGAAGTCACAAGTCTAATTGTTATTCAATAGATGTAACTCAATCATTATGAGGTGATGCATTGTTAATTAATAGATTTGGAGTTTTATGACCATTGAACTTTTCAATGGGAATATGAAAATTTCCTATTTTTTAAATAAATACCACAAATTAGCTTTTGTAATATTCTATTGAATTTTGTAGAGTTCAATGCGTTGTAAGAAAAAATTGATAGAATTGTGTGTGTAGAAAGATGATGTGTTAATTAAACAACATAATCGCACCTTTAATTGTTAATGAATATTTGTTATATTGTAGTTTGTTAGGCCCGTATTCTTTGTAATCGACCCATGTCTTTGTAATATGTTATATATAGTGATTTAATGAGAAGGGTTATTTTCATGGGAAATAATAAAGTTTACATGATGTCAGAGCAGTCCTGATTTTTCTCACCCTTGACGCCGCTTCTTCCTTTCTGGCGCAAAACCCTTCTCATATTCTGACTTTTGTTGATCTCTCTTCTCTTCTTCTCTTCTTCTCTCTTCTCGTTTATTGAACCATGGTGCAATCATCAACACCCAATCCCAGTGTCACTTGGGAGAAACCTTATGGCATATCTAATATCAAAGCCTCAATACATATCATTCTTGATCTAGAAAAACTTAACTATGATGCATGGAGAAAACTTTTTCAGACTCACTGCACCGGTTTTGGAGTGACTGATCATCTAAATGCCCCAACTGAAAAAGCTATTGTTGTCATAGACGAAAGGGAGAGGATTGATTTTATTATACAAATTTCGATGTTTTGTACTATATCTAAATCATTACTTCAGATGGTCCTCAAGACCAAGGTTTTGAAAACCGGACCGGAGACCGAACTGACCATCCAACTGGCTTGATGGTTCAACTGGTCCGACCAGTCTCAAATAACCGGAAAAACCAGATCATTTTTTAGTCAAGTTATTATTAATTTTAATTATATAAAATACAAAAAAATAGCTTATGTTAGTAAAAGATAACAAGTATGTGATAAATAAAAACAATGACTAAAGTTGGGGGACAAATTATGTATATATGATCATATATAATGAAAACTATGTTTAGCGTTTTGTTAAAAAAAAAAATAGTTGTCACTTTTTCCTCACCATATTTCTATTTTATTTTTGTGCAACTTTTCTTCTTCTTTGTGTCCACATACATCTTTCTTCTTCGTATTCATAAAGAGATACATAGAAATAACTAAGAAGGTGAATCTGATGCAAGAGATGGTGATGTTTGTTCCGTTTCTTTTGATGGAAACTATTTTGTAACAACTGGTCTGGGTATAGTTGGTCGGAAAATCAAGATTTCAGCGAATCGGAAACCTGGCCTATTCCCGGTTCAACCGGACGGTCCGATACTATTTTCAAAATAGTGCTCAAGACACAATGCTCTACTCAGACATGTGGCAAGACCTTGAAGACATGTTTCATATTAACAAAGACATGAAATTCATCCAACTCGATAAAGTGCTCTGCACGATTACTCAAGGTGACTTTAATGTTTCTTCATATTGTACTCGTCTCAAGTCTATTGTTGATATGCTTGATAATATCGACTCTCTTGTACCCGAAAAGAATCGTGTTATATATATGTTATCAATGGGTTAAACCCAAAGTTTTAGAGTGTTGCTACTATCAAACGCCACATCAAGCCCCTTCCGAGTTTTTTGGACACTCGGTCCATTCTTATGGCTCAAGAACACTGGATCAAACAGCTTGATTCCTCGCCTACTTCAACAGCCACTCCTTCACCGCCTACTGTCTTGGTCACTAAACAACAAAACTTATTCCAAAATACTACTCGTGGAGGATTTAATCACTGTGGTGGTTGAAACGGCAGCAGGGTGAGAGGTCGCAACAGTCGTGGTGGTGGTCGTTGGTCTAATTTGACAGGGAAAACTCTACAGGATCCTCATGGTTGGGGGTTCGGATGGTACCCACTGTAAACAAGACAAGGCTTGCTGCCAAAACCTTTTTAGCAGCACAATTTCGTCACTCAACAGCCTTTGTGGGCCAATAATCAAGTGCAGCAACAACAACAACCCAATCTTCAAGCTTCATCCCAACAACTCCCTCCAACCCATCAGGCGTACACAACATATCAAACCAACAACACTCTTCCACATCAGGCATGGTTTCAGCAAAATTCTTTAGGTGTAAACCAGCCAACTTCCTTTCCAGAAATGTTCAATTCTATGTCTCTCAATGATCCATAAAATGACAGATAGGTAATGGACACCGGGGCTACTTCACATCTTCACTCCAATGCAGGTATATTGTAACGTTCCAAAAATATCAAGTAAAATTTTCATTTTAAATAAGTCAAAACCATTCATTCATTATCCCGAAAGACGATGAGAGTAAAAGTATTCTCAAAACATCAAAGTAAAACCATAAACAATCGCGGAATAAATCTTTGGGGGATGCAGTGCGATCAAGTCGGGCTCTTCCTTTTGAATTTGGAAGTACCTAAAAATGTTTAAACCACAAAATCGTAAGCACAATGCTTAGTGGGTTCCCTAAAATACCACATACCATACATACAAGTGACATGGGTTACCCCCAAGGTCTTTTCCCTGAAATGATATGGGCTACCCCAGGGTCTTACAACCAGATGCTATGGGCTACCCCATGGTCTTTCCTTAAAAAGCCATGGGCCACCCCTGTTGTCTGACATCCAAGTGTCATCGGCTACCCCCATGGTATTTCATGCAATTTCCATGTGCTACCCCCAAGATCTTTCACACAAGTTCCACGAGCTACCCCCGGGGTCTTCCAAGGAACTATAACAAAGATAACTAGCATTCTACATAACACAATCCAGTGGGCCGACATTGGTGCCTTCAACCCACAAGTACAATTAGAAGACTCACCTGAACTACTCAACAGAATCCTAACAACTACATCAACATCAAAACAGTGAACCCAAGCTTCCTAAAACCAAATCGAGACCAGCCCTAAATCAAAAACTTAACTCTACCAAAGTTTGACCAAAAGTCAAACCGGTCAAAAAGTCAACTATCAAAGCCAAGGTAAAAATTGCCAACAACATTCCTCTACATTGTTGCCTTCCTTGGCCACGTCGTGGACACATAATGCCAAAACAGTCGATGATACCCCAGTCGCCACGCCGTGGCAGCCTAAGGCCACGTCGTGGGGATTGGTCTGAACAGATCAAACGAGCTTAATCTGTTTTCTTCCGATTTCAAGAGCTCCAAAACTCATATCTGATCCTTTCTAAGGTCTTAATGGATAAAGTTTCCAATGTTTTAAAAACTGGTTTTTTAGTTGAACCGGTTCCTGGTTCAACCGTTTTGACCGTCAGATCAACCGGTTTCTATAATTTTCAATTTTTTTTTTTATTTTTATACACACATAGACATCTAAAAGTTTAAACATTAAAAATACACATAAATACATGTTGAAGATCAATCCAAATGCATTAAAAACATATAACCGTAAGTTTTACATCAATCCGCGTACATCAAAATAAAATAAAGTATATTACAGAAACAAAGTATTGTTTTAGATAAATACAAACGCATTAAATATTTATAACCTTTACTATGTTTTTTTATTCAAAGAAATCTAAGTAAATGTGGAAAAAAGTTTTTTACGAAAATGATTAATTTCAATGTGTTTTTATTTAATTTAACCGGTTCAACCAGTTTAATTCAACCAGTTCAACCGGATTTTTGTAAAACCCGGCCGGTTCATTCCACTTCAGAAATAAACATAAAACCGGTGCTAGTTGAACCGCTCCATTCTCCGGTTCCCGGTCCAACCGGTTTGACCGACCGATTCAAACCAGTTTTTAAAACATTGAAAGTTTCTAACTTTATCCGTTAGGAAGGTCCAAAATCACCAAGATGTAGACATTAAGTGCAAGTCTCCCACTTTCATATATGAATCAACAAGATGCTTAGATGGATAATGTTTTTAAATTCATCCATAAAAATATCTCAAGCTTTCAAGATCTAAACTTTAATACATAAAAATGACCTAAAGGACCAAGATAACTTGCATGGCTAAAAGGGAAGGCAAAAGATCATAACTTTCCTAGTCCATGAGGTCAATGAAGCATTCTAAACTAATCAAAAGATGTTGGAGTCCACTAAACTCCAAGATCACCCATAAAATGGACCAAAATTGCCAAAAGAAACCCAAATGACAAGATCTAAAGAACTAGATAACAAGATTAAAACTTTATACTTACAATAGTCCAGAAATGTAGTGTCTTTGAAGTATCCAAACTTGAAGCATCAATCCTTACAACCAAAAGAACCTTCTTGATCTTTAAACTTCATCAATATAATTTAAAAAGCATCCAAAAGAGAAGAGAAGAGAGAGGAGAATCTCAAATTTTGAAGGTGGAGGCTATGGTTTCTCCCATGGGGTCCTAGAGGTGATGGAGGCTGATAAAATGGCCAAAAAGTCAGAACCTTGTGCTTAAATACGTTGAAAACACTAAAATCATTGGCTTGAGTCTGACAGACTGCCACGTCGTAGGCTCTGATCCACACTTTCTGGCGACGGTTTTTCACCCAAATCCATTACAGCTTCAAACAGCCATAACTTCTTTGTTTCAACTCCGTTTTCGGCGATCTTTATATCCACGAAAAGGTATTGACGAGCCCCACAAACTTATCTAGTTACTTTTTACTTAATACATATCGAAATAAAATTCTTAATTCATGAAAGAAGTTTAAAACATCACTTTTCCCATTTTATCCTTTAACTACAAAACACAAACCAAGGGCTTAATGAAACATCCCAAAATACGGTCCAAAAATTTCATTTTAAAACCAATAATTAAAACCATAGTTATCAAAATCATTTCATCCAAAACAATAAGTTATCGTATCAAATCAGAATATCATATCAAAACACATGTTCATTATATCAGTGTAAAACATCCCAAGCTAAAACATCTTGGTGTGTGCAATGCAGTCATCCCGAGCTCTTCTCTTTGCAACTGAAAGTACCTGAAATCAAAACTGAAAACCGTAAGCACGAAGCTTAGTGAGTTCCCCAACCTACCACATACCATACACATAAGCACATATATTGGGCCCCCGCCCGCTACATCGGGCCCCACCTGACATCGGGCCCCGCCCGGCATCAGGTCTCGCCTGGCATCAGGCCTCGCCTGGCATCGGGCCTCGCCTGGCATCGGGCCCCGCCCGACATCGGGCCCCGCCCGGCATCAGGCCTCGCCTGGCATCGAGCCCCGCTCGGTATACAAATTTGTTTCTCTTATGCCCCGCCTGTCTCTGGGCCCCGCCCGCTATACACATACAACAATATCATATACTCATACTAGCACATAAAGAAAACATACTCTAAATGTATTTCCTGTCCTAAGGCCTCGCCGAACATGGGCCCCGCCCCTCCCCTGTCCTGCTACTGATGAGTCATGGAACCCCGTCCATTCTCAGCTAGTGATGAGATACGGGACCTCGTCCACACTCACCTCCCTACCAGACACATATAAGTATCACACAGACAACAAGTATAATCTATCATGCAAACATTCCTCGGGCTTGCCCCTGCATCGGACCTTAGTCCGGAATAACATACAGGTAAACCTTCCTCGGGCCCTGCCCGACATCGGACCAAAGTCCAGAAGCATATAAACATTCCCCAGGCTTACCCTTGCATCGGATCGTAATTCGGAACATATAACATAGCTGAGACCAAGGGCTAACCCCCGGGTCTTCCTATCATGCATAAACTAAATGGGTCGGCACTTTGGCCATAGACCCATACAAACAAGAGGAAACTCACCTCGCACTGCGGAAATCCCGCGGATAATCCTCTGGCTGCTAAGTGGAAATTCCTCGAACTGCTGATCCTTTGGCTCCCCGAGCTATCGGTACCGAAATAACACTTAGTCAAAAACCAATAGTCCTTACTTGGGGTAAAATGACCGTTTCACCCCTGGCCTAACAAGATTCACAACCAAGACCCAAAACTATTAAATTCATAAATATCCATCAATGGCCCAATTTTCCAAATTTGGCCCAAACCCTTACGTGGGCCTTTCCCCAATGGCCAATTACTTTTCTGAACCAATGATTTTCCGATGGCCCAAAGTCCAAGCCCATTGGGCCCCAATACTGGCCTACTATATTAGGCCCACTAAGGCCCAATTCATCAACCAAGGCCCATTATGGCAAGCCCATCAAGGCAAGCCCAACCAGTAGTCCATGTCACAACTAAGAATTTTGATGCTTTGTAACTACAACAATTACGTCATTTATGAACCAACAATGAGAAAGCATGTATGATGCTTATTCAATAACAACAAAACTTCATCAAATACTCCATTCAAACACTACAAATAGTCAACAAAGAATTGGAAACCCTTGAAATCCCGGTTAAAGTCTTTTTTGGACTAGGATTTCTTTATTGGGCCTAATGGACCAATAAGCTTCCAATTTAACTATTTTGAACATAGAACTCTCAAATGGGCCCTAATTGGACCCATATACATGAAACTTAATATTTTGGGCCTTATAAGCCTAAAATAAACTAAGTTAACTTTAATGAGCCTTATTGGTTCACAACAAATCTAATTAGCCCTAATGGATCATAAAAAAAATCATTCCTTGATTTATTTTGGGCCAAAGATGATCAAATTAAGTCATAATATGGGATTAAGCATTCAAGGCTCAATTTCCTTTCTCCTTTCTCCTCTTCTCGGCCCAACTACACAAAGGAAAGGGAGGAGTTGACTTCATGTGCCACCTCATTATTATACCATGGATTTCCATGCAAAAATCCCATGCTTCCATACAACCATCACTTCATCTACTCTCTCTTCTCTCCTCTCTCTTTTTCTCTTGGCCGAAACAACACAAACACACACACACCTCACCAAAAATTCTCTCTAAATCACTCTCAAGATCATCCCCTTCTTCTTTGAAGATCTCGAAAATTTGGCTTGAAGTCTAAGGATTTTCATCAAGTAATTCACATCCTTGGTAAGTTATTTCTTTGATTCATAACATATCTTCTTCATTTCATCAACAATCTCCCTTATCTCATACAAAATTTGTGATCTTGTCTCTTAGAACACATCTAAGCCAAAAATCTTCCAAGAACACTTGCTAGGATCGAAACTTACTTCATCTCTTCCTTCAAAACCGAAACCACAACTCAAGGTGAGCTTCATACCCCTCTATTTTCGGTTTTTATGTGTTTTATGGGGGAGAATACAAGAAAATGTGTAGATCTATGTGTATGTGTATGCTATGTGTGATTTTATGCATGTATGTGTGTTTTTATGTGTTTTTATGATGAACATGTAACTAAAAAGGGGTGATACTCGAGATCTATGACATGAGAAAAGAAACAAACATGATCTAAGTTATTTTACACTATACAAGTCAAGAATAATAACTTATAAGATTATGATGAACATATTTCCAACATAAAACCCATTTTTGGGCTTAAATTGTCAAAAATACAAAACTTAGGTTAAAAATTGTCAAGTCACGGTTTCTTAAGGGCCAAAAGAGTCAAAACAGTTTCCATAATTGTTTTTCTGAATATTAAAATTTTCAAAGGACTTGAAATGTAAATTTTTAGCTTAATGGGCTAATTTTGGGCTTTTTGGCCCAATAAGCCCAAAATTGCGAAAATGACAACTAAAGGGGCTGAAATGAAACTTTATTCAAAACAGGGGATAAAAAGTATAACAAAACTGTTTCAAGGGTCAAAAATGCTTTTCATATCCAAAAAGGATAAAAAATGTAAAGTTTTTGGATTTTGGGCCAAAACTGTAAAAATTGCGAAAATAGGGTTTTAACCGAGAAATACCATTATGGAAGGGCTAAATCTGTTAACAAAATCACTTTTGGGTTAAAACTATCATTTCAATAAATTTATGATGCAAAAGTGTCAAGAAAATGTTGTAGGGACTAAAAATGCAATTCTTTTATTTAAAAGACTAAAATTGTTATTTTTATAAAAAGAAAGGTAGTGAAAAGGTCAAATCCCCACTTTTAAACAAACTATTTCATTAAGTCAAAATAACAAATCACGACTACCGACAAATCGAAAGACGAATACACGTTTAACTCCGAATATCGTGATAAACGAATCGATCGGTCTCGAATCGATACCAAACCAACAAACGTTAAATCAAACCCTTCAATAGATACGCGATACCTAAGATGAGTAGATATACAAACTTTGGGCTTGAGAGTTTCAAATCATGCTTGTTGGATCTTGCAAGTCCATCAACATGATCTTTGGGCCCAAAGGGATAACGCTTATATGTTATTGGGCCTCCTATGACCCAATTCCATGTAAAAGGACTTTCAATGGCTTTTATGTGCTATTGGGCCCTAGCGGTCCATTAGTATTGCTAGTAAGGTCAAGTAATCAAATGCGGGTTGGGCCAACGTGTCCTTCGCATCCTCGACAGCCTAAGGTTCTTACGATAAGTAGCAGGCATTCGTACTCCTCTTCTCTTCGTTCGCTAAGGCTTATGAGTAATCAAAGTGGACGGAATTTAGGACGTTATTCAACAGTAATCAAGGTGGTTTGGATTAAGTGAGTAACAACGAACGACACCTCTATGGGACGTTTACAGTTGGCTGTTATAACTTGTCTTCACCGGACATCGTTACAACGACTCACTAGGTTTATCCAACACCATCCGAGTATTCAAGGATGAGTAATCAAAAGCCATTCGTGGTGGCGGTATAACAATTTGTAATCACGTACACCTTTCGACATCGGAAGACATCGGGTTTTCCGGGGAAATCAATACTACTCGCTCGGAATTTCTATAACTATAATACAAAACACTTTTATATATATATATATATATATATATATATATATATATATATATATATATATATATATATATATATATATATGTGTGTGTGTGTGTTTTGAAATCATTCATGCATCAACTTATGGATCTTCACACTTTGACAAACTAATGTCTTTTCAGAAAATATCGGATTTTCTGGGTTTTACAAACTATACAAATCATTTTATTCACAACTATGCTTATGAACTCACCAACATTCCATATGTTGACGTTTTCCAAAATAACTTGTATTCTCAGGTAACAGATAAGCGGAAGGGTAATACCAAGTATGTTAGAATGTTTTGTATTGAAAACTTTGAAACAATTTGTGTTACGAATGTGTAATATTTGATAACAATGTACTGGATGTAAACAATATCAGTTGTAATGTATTGATGCATGGTGATGTTTATGTTATGATTCATGTATATTCATTGTGATGGTATTCAATTTAAGTCACGCGAGCCCCCGGACGTTTCCGCCGTCTGGTTTCGGGGGTGTGACAGGTTGGTATCAGAGCTCTGTTTATAGTGAACTAGCATATCTAACCACACATTGATATGCAACTATAAACCAAAAGAGTGACTAACACAACTCTAAACAAAACAAATAAAACACAACGATAAAACATCCTTACTTGTGTGATATAGGAAAGAGAACATAATACAAAAATCAAACAAAATAACACTGACATCTCGGTTAAGTCGGGACTGTTCATGGTTGTAGTAAGGGGTGAGTGTAGCCTGATCAACTACATTTTCTCCGAAGTGCAACTATCACAGGCTCCGAGAAAGCCTCGATGGTCAGTAAACTTAAAAACATACCCTTGATTTCCAAGAAGGAAACATTAACTCAAATTACATAGTAACTAAAACATCTTAGAAATAATGAATAGTACATTTATATACTCTCGCAGATAGTATGGCCGGCTTCCATCACCCCGGAGATCCGTATTTCCCCAATCAGGGAATTAACGGATGGCTGGAGGAGGAACCCGAGGAAGACCCTGAGGAAGGGTCTGAAGAGGAACCTGAGGAGGAAGTCGAGGGCGGACTTGCCGAGCCAGTAGAGGTCCAGGAAGAAGGAGAAGCCGGAGAAGACTTCGAGGAAGAACCCAACGATGATGATTCGGACACAGAGTCCGAAGTCATCAATCCCCCTTACCCGACTATGGTGCCCGCTCACCAGATGGGCCCGACCGGCCCTACACCCCCCTGGGGTATCGACCTTTGGAGATGGAGCAGACAGCAGGGAAAACGACCTCCATTCGACATGTCACGCGAGTTCTACGACTTGAGGGAGGGAGGACCAGCGGATCGCGCACTTCCGGTCATGGTGAGACGACTGCGGAACACTGGCGCCCTGGCGCAGAGCACCGCTGATCAGATACACCAGATGCGGGCTAGGGTTGAGCGTGCAGAGCAGGAGACGCGAGAGGTTATTCGAGAGTTCCACATGAGGCAGGTGAGATGGGAGACTCGCCTCCGAGATGCGGAATGACAGGTGGCTCACCTTCAGGGAGCGTCCACTTCTTCAGCACCACCCCCTGGCGCATCACACCATGACTAGGACTAGTCATAACTACCTTTAGTATTAGGTTTATGTGACCTATGCTATGTACCATCGACTCTATGTTTAAGTGATTACACTACTCATAGAGCCGTTATGCTGCCGAACTTGCACCACTTATGTATGCTCTTCTGAGCAAAATTTTCATGTATCAAAAATGCGGATAATATTAATGAAAAACTTTATGTGTTCTATTGTGATGTTGTGATCTGCTATGTGTTATATATACATGATTATATGCTAAATTGCGAAACCACTTAAGTTCATGCGAAACCCCTAGTTTCTTTTAGGACCACAATCTCACAAAACTATAGGCACTCAACATCTTTTCGTTCCATGACAGAAAGATGCCTCGACGACCAACTCGTGGAAACCCTGGACCAACCTCACCCGAAGTCAACTCAGTTGCATTCCAGGCAGCTGTATCTTCTGCAGTTACTGCAGCCATGGAACAGATCCAGCAAGGAGACAACAGTGGAGTCAATGGACAAGGGGCTGGGAGTTCGAACAATGGAACAAATCACGGACCTACCAGGACATGTTCCTACACGGACTTCACCAACGCAAAGCCACGAACTTTTAATGGCACGGGCGGAGTGATAACCCTAAAGAGATGGGTGGAAAAGGTGGAATCAGTATTCGAAATATATGAATGCCCCGAGGAGGTGAAAGTGAAGTTTTCCGCGTGCACATTCGTCGACCAGGCTCTCACCTTGTGGAATGGACATATAGAGGCCATGAATCTCCCCGTCGCCAACGCTATGCCATTGACAGAGCTGAAAGAAATGTTGATGGCTGAATACTGCCCTCGTGGTGAAATTCAGAAGATGGAACAAGAGCTGTGGAATCTCACCGTCCGAAACTCTGATATAGATGCATACATATCTAGGTTTAGCGAGTTGTCATTGTTGTGCCCTGGCATGATTACGTCAGAAGGAAAGAAGATCGAACGATTCATCTGGGGATTGGCCTCCCCAATTCAAGGAAATGTGATCGCTGCAAATCCTGAAACCTTCGACAGTGCCAAGAGGTTGGCCAAGAGACTGTACGACCACAACAACAAAAGGGGCGAGAAGCCAGCGAAAATTGAAGGAAAGAAAGAAAGTGACAACAAGAAAGGAAAGAACAACAAGAGAAAGGGGTGACAAGGCTCGGAATCAACAAAGAAACAACAAACAGTGACAGTCAATGCTGCAATCACCCAAGTACCCTTCACCCCAGATGTTCCAGCCTCAGCTAATCCAAGTACTCCCAAGCAGTATTCTGGGAATCTCCCGAAGTGCAACAAGTGCAATTACCATCATAATGGCGAATGCAAGGAAATACAATGCACCAGTTGCAATCGGAAGGGTTACACGGCAAGGTATTGCAGGACTTATCCTCCCCAGAACCAACCACAAGGAAACAACAACAACAATAACCGCATCAACAACAACAACAACACCAACAATAGCGGCAATAACACAGGATCAAGCCCCACCTGCTATGGATGTGGAAAGACTGGGCATATCCGTCGCAACTGCCCCAACACCAACAACCCTGGGAACGGAGGAACAGGAAGGGTGCTAGCAATGGGTCAGGGAGAAGCGGTTCAGGATCCCGCTGTTGTTACTGGTATGTTTCTCCTAAACCACACTTATGCATGCATCCTATTTGATACCGGGGCAGAACGAAGTTTCGTGAGTAATAAATTCAAACACTTATTAAAACAACAACCCCAAAAGCTTAATGAAACCTTCACGGTGGAAATGGCCAATGGGAAGACAGAATCCACTGGGGAAATCTACATCGGATGTACCCTGACCTTAAATCATCACGTCTTTCAAATAAACTTAATGCCTGTTTCCATTAGGAGTTTTGATATGATTATCGGCATGGATTGGTTAAGCCCCCACCATGCTGAAATTATGTGTCACGAGAAGGTCGTTCGCCTTCATCTCCCAAATCACGAAACCCTAGTTATTTACGGAGACAAACCTAGCACGAACCTTCGTCTTATTTCGTGCATTAAGGCACAAAAGTACCTACGAAAGAAGGACTTGACGTTCCTAGCTCATATCATGGATAAGTCCAAGGAAGAGATCAGTATTCGAAACATCCCTGTGGCTTGCGATTTCCCAGATGTCTTTCCGGAGGATCTTCCGGGGATACCCCCAGAAAGACAAGTCGAGTTCCGAATTGATCTAGTGCCAGGAGCTACTCCCATCGCCAAATCACCCTACAGATTGGCTCCTGCGGAGATGCAAGAGTTGTCCAGTCAACTCAGCGAGCTTTTGGACAAAGGGTTCATCCGACCCAGTTTCTCACCTTGGGGAGCTCCGGTTCTTTTTGTCAAGAAGAAAGACGGTACCTTCAGGATGTGTATCGACTACAGAGAACTTAATAAGCTCACCATCAAAAACCGTTATCCACTTTCGCGAATTGACGATCTATTTGACCAGCTCCAAGGAGCTAGTTACTTCTCAAAGATAGATCTGCGATCTGGTTACCACCAACTCAAGGTCCGGGAGGAGGATATTCCTAAAACCGCCTTCCGAACTCGTTACAGACATTATGAATTTGTCGTAATGCCCTTTGGTCTAACGAATGCTCCTGCCGCATTCATGAACTTAATGAATTGAATCTGCCGACCATTCCTTGATAACTTTGTCATCGTTTTCATCGACGACATCCTCGTCTATTCTCAAAGCGAGGAAGAACACGGCCGACATCTCCGAAAAATCCTGGAAACCCTGCAAACCGAGAAGTTATACGCAAAACTCTTTAAGTGCGAGTTTTGGCTCCGAAGTGTGAACTTTTTGGGACATGTTGTTAGTCAGGAAGGAATTCATATGGATCCTTCTAAAATCCAAGCCATCGAAGGATGGGCAATTCCAACAACACCCACGGAAATTCACCAATTTCTAGGCCTTGCAGGCTACTACAGGAGATTCATTCAAAACTTCTCCAAAACGGCAAAGCCACTCACCTCGCTTACACAAAAGGGCGTACCCTTCGTATGGACGGACAAGCAAGAAGCTGCATTTCGAACTCTGAAGCAAGCACTCTGCAGTGCGCCGGTGCTATCGCTACCCGAAGGAACAGAAGACTTTATAGTTTACTGCGATGCGTCAAATCAGGGTTTAGGCTGTGTACTCATGCAGCGTGGAAAGGTGATAGCTTACGCGTCCCGGCAATTAAAGACGCACGAGGTGAATTACGCCACTCACGATCTGGAACTGGGAGCAGTGGTCTTTGCCCTGAAGATTTGGAGGCACTACCTTTATGGTACCAAGTGCACCATCTTCACCGACCACAAGAGTCTCCAGCACATTTTGAACCAAAAGGAGTTGAACATGAGACAAAGAAGATGGGTCGAACTGCTGAACGACTACGAGTGCGAGATCAAGTACCACCCATGCAAGGCTAACGTGGTAGCTGATGCCTTGAGTCGGAAAGAATACTCGAATCGTCGTTTGAAGACTGTCTCCATAACCATTCGATCCCACCTAACCTCTCAAATCAGGGCAGCCCAGTTCGATGCCATGAAGGCAGAAAACAAAACAAACGAAGCGTTGCGTGGAATAGAGAAGAACTTCGAAGTGAAGGAAGACAGAACGAATTACTTCATGAACCGCATTTGGGTCCCTAAACTTGGAGGATTCAGAGAAGTGGTCATGAACGAAGCCCACAAGACGCGATACTCCATCCATCCAGGTTCGGACAAAATGTACTTGGATGTTAAGCAACATTATTGGTGGCCTAACATGAAGGCAGAGAATGCCACTTACGTTGGCAAGTGCCTCACATGTGCTAAAGTAAAGGTGGAATATCAGAAGCCCTCCGGATTACTACAGCAACCAGTAATTCCCGAGTGGAAATGGGAAAGGATTAGCATGGATTTTGTGACCAAACTACCCAAGTCGACGGATGGTTTGGATACCATCTGGGTAATTGTTGATAGATTAACGAAATCCGCCCATTTCCTACCAATAAAAGAATCGTACAAGATGGAGCGCCTGACAAGAATCTACATTAAAGAAATAGTGAGACTCCACGGAGTACCCGTATCTATCATCTCAGATAGAGATAGTAGATTTACTTCACGCTTTTGGCAATCGCTTCAAAAAGCCATGGGAACACAACTTAACATGAGCACCGCCTACCACCCACAGACGGATGGTCAAAGCGATCGAACCATTCAAACGCTAGAAGATATGCTTCGCGCGTGTGTGATAGACTTTGGAAAATCGTGGGATACCCACTTGCCTTTGATCGAGTTCTCATATAACAACAGTTATCACTCGAGTATCAAAGTCGCTCCTTTCGAAGCATTATACGGGCGTAAATGTAGATCACCGTTGTGCTGGACTGAGGTAGGAGACACCCAGCTAGCAAGAGGGCAAACGCCAAACAATGCCTTAACGGGACCGGAAATCATACGTGAGACGACCGAAAAGATAGTTCAGATCAGGGCCCGACTACAATCATCACGAGACAGGCAAAAGAGCTACGCCGATAAACGACGAAAGCCCTTGGAATTCAGAGTCGGAGATAGGGTGTTACTGAAAGTCTCTCCTTGGAAAGGAGTGATTCGTTTTGGGAAGCGGGGCAAGCTGAACCCTCGATACATTGGACCCTTCGAGATTCTTGCCCGAATCGGTCCAGTGGCTTATAGACTGCAGCTACCCGCTGAGCTCAGCAGTGTACACCCTGTGTTCCACGTTTCCAATTTGAAAAAGTGCTTATCCGACGAGACTCTCGTCATTCCATTAGAAGAAATCGAAATCAACGAGAATCTTCTGTTCATCGAAGAACCAGTCGAAATCATGGACAGAGAGGTGAAGCGTACTAAGCAGAGCCGCATTCCGATTGTGAAGGTTCGATGGAACGCGCGACGCGGACCAGAATTCACATGGGAACGCGAAGATCAAATGAAGCAAAAGTACCCTCACCTATTCTCGCATTCCCAAATCTAGCTTTCAAAAGAATTTCGGGACGAAATTCCCTCTAACGGGGGGATGATGTCACAACTAGGAATTTTGATGCTTTGTAACTACAACAATTACGTCATTTATGAACCAACAATGAGAAAGCATGTATGATGCTTATTCAATAACAACAAAACTTCATCAAATACTCCATTCAAACACTACAAATAGTCAACAAAGAATTGGAAACCCTTGAAATCCCGGTTAAAGTCTATTTTGGACTAGGATTTCTTTATTGGGCCTAATGGACCAATAAGCTTCCAATTTAACTATTTTGAACATAGAACTCTCAGATGGGCCCTAATTGGACCCATATACATGAAACTTAATATTTTGGGCCTTATAAGCCTAAAATAAACTAAGTTAACTTTAATGAGCCTTATTGGTTCACAACAAATCTAATTAGCCCTAATGGATCATAAAAAAAATCATTCCTTGATTTATTTTGGGCCAAAGATGATCAAATTAAGTCATAATATGGGCTTAAGCATTTAAGGCCCAATTTCCTTTCTCCTTTCTCCTCTTCTCGGCCCAACTACACAAAGGAAAGGGAGGAGTTGACTTCATGTGCCACCTCATTATTATACCATGGATTTCCATGCAAAAATCCCATGCTTCCATACAACCATCACTTCATCTACTCTCTCTTCTCTCCTCTCTCTTTTTCTCTTGACCGAAACAACACAAACACACACACACCTCACCAAAAATTCTCTCTAAATCACTCTCAAGATCATCCCCTTCTTCTTTGAAGATCTCGAAAATTTGGCTTGAAGTCTAAGGATTTTCATCAAGTAATTCACATCCTTGGTAAGTTATTTCTTTGATTCATAACATATCTTCTTCATTTCATCAACAATCTCCCTTATCTCATACAAAATTCGTGATCTTGGGTCTTAGAACACATCTAAGCCAAAAATCTTCCAAGAACACTTGCTAGGATCGAAACTTACTTAATCTCTTCCTTTAAAACCGAAACCATAACTCAAGGTGAGCTTCATACCCCACTCTTTTCGGTTTTTATGTCTTTTATGGGGGAGAATACAAGAAAATGTGTAGATCTATGTGTATGTGTATGCTATGTGTGATTTTATGCATGTATGTGTGTTTTTATGTGTTTTTATGATCAACATGTAACTAAAAAGGGGTGATACTCGAGATCTATGACATGAGGAAGGAAACAAACATGATCTAAGTTATTTTACACTAAACAAGTCAAGAATAATAACTATAAGATTATGATGAACATATTTCCAACATAAAACCCGTTTTTGGGCTTAAATTGTCAAAAATACAAAACTTGGGTTAAAAATTGTCAAGTCACGGTTTCTTAAGGGCCAAAAGAGTCAAAACAGTTTCCATAATTGTTTTTCTGAATATTAAAATTTTCAAAGGACTTGAAATGTAAATTTTTAGCTTAATGGGCTAATTTTGGGCTTTTTGGCCCAATAAGCCCAAAATTGCGAAAAATGACAACTAAAGGGGCTGAAATGAAACTTTATTCAAAACAGGGGATAAAAAGTATAACAAAACTGTTTCAAGGGTGAAAAATGCTTTTCATATCCAAAAAGGATCAAAAATGTAAAGTTTTTGGATTTTGGGCCAAAACTGTAAAAATTGCGAAAAATAGGGTTTTAACCGAGAAATACCATTCTAGAAGGGCTAAATCTGTTAACAAAATCACTTTTGGGTTAAAACTATCATTTCAATAAATTTATGATGCAAAAGTGTCAAGAAAATGTTTTAGGGACTAAAAATGCAATTCTTTTATTTAAAAGACTAAAATTGTTATTTTTATAAAAAGAAAGGTAGTGAAAAGGTCAAATCCCCACTTTTAAACAAACTATTTCATTAAGTCAAAATAACAAATCACGACTACCGACAAATCGAAAGACGAATACACGTTTAACTCCGAATATCGTGATAAACGAATCGATCGGTCTCGAATCGATACCAAACCAACAAACGTTAAATCAAACCCTTCAATAGATACGCGATACCTAAGATGAGTAGATATACAAACTTTGGGCTTGAGAGTTTCAAATCATGCTTGTTGGATCTTGCAAGTCCATCAACATGATCTTTGGGCCCAAAGGGATAATGCTTATATGTTATTGGGCCTCCTATGGCCCAATTCCATGTAAAAGGACTTTCAATGGCTTTTATGTGCTATTGGGCCCTAGCGGTCCATTAGTATTGCTAGTAAGGTCAAGTAATCAAATGCGGGTTGGGCCAACGTGTCCTTCGCATCCTCGACAGCCTAAGGTTCTTACGATAAGTAGCAGGCATTCGTACTCCTCTTCTCTTCGTTCGCTAAGGCTTATGAGTAATCAAAGTGGACGGAATTTAGGACGTTATTCAACAGTAATCAAGGTGGTTTGGATTAAGTGAGTAACAACGAACGACACCTCTATGGGACGTTTACAGTTGGCTGTTATAACTTGTCTTCACCGGACATCGTTACAACGACTCACTAGGTTTATCCAACACCATCCGAGTATTCAAGGATGAGTAATCAAAAGCCATTCGTGGTGGCGGTATAACAATTTGTAATCACGTACACCTTTCGACATCGGAAAACATCGGGTTTTCCGGGGAAATCAATACTACTCGCTCGGAATTTCTATAACTATAATACAAAACACCTTTATATATATATATATATATATATATATATATATATATATATATATATATATATATATATATATATATATATATATATATATATATATGTGTTTTGAAATCATTCATGCATCAACTTATGGATCTTCACACTTTGACAAACTAATGTCTTTTCAGAAAATATCGGATTTTCTGGGTTTTACAAACTATACAAATCATTTTATTCACAACTATGCTTATGAACTCACCAACATTCCATATGTTGACGTTTTCCAAAATAAACTTGTATTCTCAGGTAACAGATAGGCGGAAGGGTAATACCAAGTATGTTAGAATGTTTTGTATTGAAAACTTTGAAACAATTTGTGTTACGAATGTGTAATATTTGATAACAATGTACTGGATGTAAACAATATCAGTTGTAATGTATTGATGCATGGTGATGTTTATGTTATGATTCATGTATATTCATTGTGATGCTATTCAATTTAAGTCACGCGAGCCCCCAGACATTTCCGCCGTCTGGTTTCGGGGGTGTGACAGTCCATTACTCAAAAATCCTTAGTCCATTATGAGCTCAAACAAAAAGACAAGTCCAATACCAAGCTAGCCCACAATCAAAGAGTCCAAAACTTGCACAGGGGTTGCTCACGTCATGATCCCTTCATGCTCACGTCGTGAGGTCGTGGTTTCAGTCAATGAACTTCCTCGAATACGTACTCACATCGTGAGGCTTCATTCCTCACGTCGTGAGTCCAGATCTGTCCAAAAATGAGCATTAAGCTCTTAATCCATTAACCCTTAACATGGGACAATTTATAGGGTCTTCCTTGACCCAAAGGACCATAAAAATCGAAGCTTTTCAGTCACATATGTCCAATACATGGCTTAAACACCAACTTGGGTCAAAATGAAGTAAAAAGGTCTAAGACTCAAACTTGGAGTCCAAAACCATGACCAAAATCCAAATATGAGACTTATAAGGCCTAAGGTACCACCATGATCCATAAAGTTGCCAACTCTATGGATTCCATGCATGCTAACCAATATTACAAGCCGTAAAATGCATGGAAACTTAGATCTAGCAAGCAAGGAAAAGAAAGGCATGAACTTGAAGACTTACAAAGGTCTAAAAGCTCCACAAATAGCTGATGATGAACCCAAGAAGCTAACCAATGAACCACCAATGATATTCTTCTCCTTAATGAGAGTCAAAGCCTCTAAAATCTCTTGACTAACACCAAAATGACCAACAACTTCAATGGGGGGCTGAGATTAGGGTTTCCAGAGGTCGTGGGAGTGAAAGAGGCTGAGGAGGAGAAACCCTAATGATCTCATACCTTTAAATACTCGGAAATCAAGGTTCGCTCCTCACGTCGTGAGAACTCCTTGCTCACGTCGTGAGCCTTAAATGAACTCGGTCAACAAGTCAACGATCACTCACCCGAACCACTTCAACTTCAAACAGCCATAACTTCTTCGTTTCAACTCTGTTTTTGACGTTCTTTATATCCAAGGAAAGGTGGCGAGAAGCTCTACACATCTATCAACTTATCTTCACCTCAAAACCTTCCGAACGAAAATCCAAAATCCATAAAGAGATCGAACTGCCACTTTACCGATATACCCCTTGTCTCCAAGGCACAACCCAAACCCCGGATCACCTCAATTACATCGTCTGTACCTAAATGGTTCTAGATCTCTCTCTTCCAAAGGACCTAATCCTTATGATAACCCATCTTCAAGCCATAGTCCCGAATTAGGAAAGCGATTCGGAACAGGGCGTTACACTTAGATCACATAACCAATATTGTCAACATACCATAGGGTCTAAACCATATTACCTTGAAGCCCAATATCACATCACCGTTTTTATAGCCAGAAAAGATCGATTTGTTTATGATTATTAAATCAGAGTATCCTTTCAAAAAGGTTTATTTTGCGGCATTTGTGATCAAGACATTTCCAATAAATGTATTTTATTTATAAAACTTGGGATGTCATCGTCAATACAAGAAACATAAGCATCAACAAAGACTTACAAAATCTTTATACTTTTAGTTTATATCTCCTTTAAATCTCTCGGAAGATGCCTATATCATCATATATAATTACCTGTGATACAATAAACTGAGTGGGTCAGGTTGGGAAACCTAGTGAGTACATAGGGTTTTCAAACCATAATAATATAATTTATCTTTTTTTATTATTCAAACCAAACAGTTAACCTGATTACCCATTCCCATTACTCTCTCTCTCTCTCTCTATCTATCTCTCTCTCTCTCTCTCTCTCTCTCTCTCTCTCTCTCTATGAAGGGTTCTACCCTAAGGGTTACGCATTGTTAACGTAACCAAGGAAAATAGAGTACTCAAATGAATCCACAATCCATAATCTCAGTTGTGTGATTTCATTAACACCTACAGATTGCAAGTCTGTTATTGTTCCACTAGACTATCTAGAATAGTCTATGGTCCCCATCAATAATCTGCTTGATGACTAATCTATGTTGGGCATGGTCTCTTTGCCATATCTCTGGAATGGTCTCTTACCATCAATCTATCTCTGGTATGGTTTCTAACCATTATCTCTTTTCTCTTATGGTCTCTCACCGTTATCTCTACTCTTATAGTCCCTAACTATTATCTCATTTCTCTTATCTCTTTCTACCTGTCCTACCCAATACATTATGAGTACGATAAAAGACATATATGATATTTTAGAAAAAATCATTATCTCATGTAACACAGATATCAAAAACTCAGATAATAAGCACGTAAAGCATTTAGGCAAATTAAATACTTGATATTTATGTGTATGTTGAAGGTAACTATGCACTCATTTGTTAAAGTGGATGACTGGAAGGTTGGACAGCGCTTCACTTTAGCACTTTCCTTTTCCTTTGATATGACCTAGGTTCAATTATCTCTAAGTATTAGTTTATTACCTCTTATGACTAATTAATAGTCTAGATTCCTCAATCCCGATGTTTACTGATCTATAGCAGAAAAGGGACAACTAGGTAGGATTATATCGGAGGTAGGGTCTGTTTGGTATACAGAGTATACTGTTTGGAAATCCTACTTAAACACCTGATCACTAAATCTAACTTAGACATTATCCCCGTAAGTAGATCAGTCAATATAACGACATGGAATTATTCATAAATCTTATTTATAAGTTCATAATAACGACTTATGACCATAAATACAAGTTACACTAAAAGAGATAGAGTGTAGCTTAACTTACAGAGATTATCCTGAAAAAAGTTAGGAAATTGCATTGGTAGAGCATCTACTCCCTAGCTACTACTATTTCAGGGACCGCAGGGCTTCGCCGAAGGCTAAAACTAAGGGAAAACGGGCTAAATTCAAAAGCAACTTGAGAGATAAGATATTGGGAGGTATGGGAAGGGAATGTGGTTTGGCTTCCTATTTATAGTTGTTTTTGGGGTGCACGGCATGAAAAAGGGGTGTACGTCGTGCATTTTAAGGTTACGTCTCCCCAACCACTTTGTGTCATGTCCTTTTGGTGACTTTATCCAAAAGTGAACCATTCTCTTCATGCCTTTTAACGTCACACATTCCTTGTGTGCGACTGACTTTTATATTTTATAATAATCATATCTAATTCGTACGAAGTCGATTTCTACGAAATTTACATTTCTAGGATCGGGACGATGTGTACTTTCTAAATATTATATATATATATATATATATATATATATATATATATATATATATATATATATATATATATATATATATATATATATATATATATATGTTTTGGCGCACTTATTTTTACGACTTACGGATGATTTGGCTGCTTTTTCCTATTTTTCCTTCGTACGAAACTTGTATTATATAGTCTGCAGCGTGCACGGCTATAGATTATCCTAATCAATGATTTAATTTTAATAATTATTACTTATTATGTGTAGCCTAAATTTGCGGGTGTTACACCCAAGGCCTTTACTTCATCCATTTACTGTCCAATATCCTGAAATAAGAATCTTCTCGAAACAGGATGTTACAACTCTCCCCCACTTAAACTGGATTTCTTCCTCAAAATCCGTCTTGGTTAGCATCTCTAAAAAAACACCAACATATTCCGTAAACTTCCTCTAACCACTTCGAAATCAAGGTAAAGTAAACTCAAGAGAGCACTTAGAAACCTACAACTGCCAACAGACAACCCAATATCTTGAAAATACTCAACAACAGCAACTATCTTTCTCTCCCTAACTGTAAGACCCAACATACATTGAGAACCACTCAAATCGAGAACTCACAAAACTACAACCACTAACCAATTCCATCACTATACTTCCCAAAACCAGTAACCCATCAGTCTAAACTTCAGAAACCATACCCTAAGACTGATGATCATTCATTTGTCGCACCTACACCTACTTCCCTGACTAGGAACACAACCAAAACATGCAGAAAGGATACTCAAAACATCCCGATCGTGAATTTCATCCATTCCCAAATCCAGAAATTGTCCCTAAAAACCTTAAATACACACTTTGTCTTCCTGACAAGTCATCACCAACCCGTTGCTCCCGCGAGCATAACGATGGTCAATCCAAGAATATCACGTTGCGTCCAAATCCCTCATCAGCTTAGGTGTACATTCGCCGGGAAAATCACTCGATACATTTACAACCAAACTCCTAATAAACAGCTTGCAAGCAAACATGCTTCATAATGCAAACATTCAGCAAAAGACTTCTGATGCACAATTAATATTCCCAACAACCTTTTACTGTCCACATGATCCAAACCAGCCGGTCACTGAGTCCCCCGACTCCCAACATGCCAATAAGACTAACGATCTGAAACCTAAGAGTCTCTATAAAATGACTATCGGGTCCAACCTATATGAATCATACAACCATTGGTTCACGATACATCGTGACACCATCTAGCCACTAGAACGATAAGCTCACGGTACTATGCCGATCTCGCATTTATTCCATCATTGTCCTGAAGACTCACCATAGGGGACTAAAGGTACTCAACCATCAATCCACCGACTTATGGAAACCCAATCAACATCCCTATCAACACAACACGAGCCATACCTTTCTATAACACATAATTCCTTTCACCGTACAGGATGCTACCAACGCAAAGTCAAATAAAAACATGGTCGCACACGACCAATGAATGAGATAGGCGGTTGTACTCTTGTTCCAATTAAAAAACTAAAAACTACATAAGAACCATACCAATAATTTCGGACCAAGTGTTCTCATGACATCACACTCAGTCCACATACTCATGACCATATTTGAGGCACTACCACAATATACATCCCCAAGGGGAGACACATAATTAACCCTAGATGTAATGCATTCCTTCTTCCTCACAACCTTACCCAAAGGGTGAAATACCAACAGATCTAGCGAAAAGACGGACCTCAACCGTTAACAGAAATATCCTCATGAATGACTCAAACAAGATCCCACACCTTGACTGAAACTGGACATATTGCACCAATACCAACCCTGCTGACACGACATGCCAAAATTGGATTTTGCGCAGATCTAAAGCCCCACCTGAAAAACTAAACAACACCGCTCTGACGTCCAAACTTCCAGTAACTAAGGACAACTGCCAAACCTGAGCCTGCTATGAATACTACTTCCATAACCAAAAATTGATCGTACCCATACCCAGAAACCAAAATGTATAATGTACATATTTTGACGACAGCTTGGCGTATCCATTGAACTTCAACTGATAAAGCTAGAAACTTTCAAAGATCCTCGGCTATTGACGATGAATGAAATGACCAACGATCGAGAAAGCATTAACAAATAATCCAATGACCCAATACAATACTGAAAAAAACCCATGTGGAACTAGTGTTGGAACCTGAATGTGAACCTCTAGCAATCATAAGTCCAATCTCCAATTGGGAAGTCAGCCAATGTTCCGAAGTGAAGAGTAGTCCGGAATCTGTCCGGACTTGGAGAGAAGAAAATGAGAAGTTCAGAATTGAAGACATTCCGGAGTGGACTTTATGTCCGAAATGTGTACTGATCCGGAGTCACTGTTTTGTCTCTTTGTGTATTAATTACTTTTGTCACTTTGCATGATTAGACGTTTCATAGGACTTAGTCTGTTTGTCAACTTGGACAATCAGAATGTAAGAATAATTCCTTTTATCTGGTCCTATGTATGTTTACTAGTTTGTACCATGTTTCGCACACTCCTATTTATAGGAGCTTCCAATGCAAAGTTAAATGACGGATTTTTCAGTCATTTTGGCATTTACTAAATTACTTCATTTCCTTTCAAACATTCTTCTTGTTCTTCATTTATTAACTTTACTTTGATCTTTATTCTCATTCTTCACTTATGGCTTGATTATTTCTTGAATGCATTAACTCAGACTTGACTGGTCTATCCAGGCTTGACTAGAATATTTATTAGCAAGCAGACATTGATCTTAAGCATTTACTCAAGGTTTGAGTTTTCAAACCTTGTCCCTGCGCATCAGATCTATCTTGTTCTCACAATTGGTATCAGAGCATGAGTGGTTGTCCTTTGAATCCATAAGATCAGATTATAGTTGGTTTGAAATTACCTTGGTACTTCAACCATTTCTATATTAAGGATAAAAGTTCTTCTATATACCACTTTTGCTTGAAGATATCTTAACTTCAATGGCTGCTTCTAATCCTCAACAAATGATTTCAATGCAAATCACAAATAGTGTGGGTGGGCCTACATGTGCCCCATTGCTAGTTGTGGAAGAATATGATCACTGGAAAGTTAGAATGGAAAGATTTTTACTAGCTAAAGAGAAAGGTGAAGAGATTTGGAGATCCGTCAAAGAAGGTCCTCATGTTCCTGTAAGAACAGTTGTGAGAGATGCTGTTGCTCAACTTATGGGTTAAGATGAAACTCGTCCAAATCCTCTAACTGCAAATGATATTGAGAAGTTGCATGCTGATAAAGATGATTTCTAAAAAATGGTGTTTGGTGTTCCTCCTTCACTCTTTGAGCACATTTAATTGTGCAAATCAACAAAAGAGATTTGGGACGCCCTTCAAGATCTGATTGAAGGTTCGGAAAATATGAAAGACAAGCATCTCACCTCAGTTTTCAATGATTTTGACACCTTCACTACCACTTCTAGTGAATCAGTAGCCTCAGCCTCTAACTGTTATCGAATCGTAGTCAACAACATGACTGCTCATGGGATTGTTCGAACTCCCTTGGAGTATAATCTCAAATTCATAAACAGTCTCGGTAAAGGATGGGGAAATGTGAAATCTTTTCTCCAAAGTAATGGTTCTTTGAAAAAGTTAAAGCTTTATCAACTTTTTGATGAACTTCAAGGACATGAATCTAATGTTGCTCAGACCATACGGGAACTCTCCGGAGGTCCTCTTGCTCTTGTCAGTTCCTTTGAACCAACCCTTCCGAACATATCCACCTCGGACCTTTTCAAACCAGTTATTTAATCTGTTCAATCCTCCTTACCTGTCTTACCCACACCAAACTATCCAGTTTATGATTCCGAAGCCATGGACTCTGAACTTCGTTTCCAACAGGAGTTTGCTCTCCTCTCCATGAAATACAAACGTCCTTTCAATCCCTCTTACAAACCATACCAAAATCTGTTCCATGCTCATCACCAAAACAATCCTCAAACATACTCTGCTCCGGAACCACAACCAACTCCGGAAAACCCTCCCTTATACAAACCGAACATCTCAAAACCAAACTCTACTTCGGAACCACAGTAGAATCCAAAATTCGATAAACCAAAAATTGTGTGTCACAAGTGTGGACATGCAAATCACTTTGCAAAATATTGCTTGGCTGAAGCTCCACAAAAACCAAAGATCAATGACTCTGCATAGTACGCCCGAAGAGCTCAAGAAATGGCTGAAAGTGAAAAAGCTTTCGTAACAACTGTATCAAGGGATGTTGAAGGATATTAGTCATATGGAGATGATGATGACGTGGTCACTGGAAGAAACATGTGCTTGATGGCAAGACAATCCGTTGAATGTGAAGAAGGCTATTGGTCCTCTGGTTCTGAAGATGAAGATGATGTTGCTGAACCACATTACTGCTATATGGCCACCAATGATCCACCCGGTCGAAGTATCGTCCAGCAGGTAAAATCTATGATTACTGATAATAATTTTGATCTATCTCTTTGTGAATCTTATCTGACCCAGATCCAAAGAGATATGAGCACCATTTATAAAGCCTATGAGTCTGCCATAAAAGCCAATGAGAAGAAGGAATGTGAACTAAATCGTCTTAGGTTGCGTTTTGAGGATAAAAAATTGAAAATCGATTCTTTAGAGCATGAGCATGTAATGTCTAGAGATGAATGTATCATTATGAAAGACAAATGTGAAATTACCTATTCTGAAAGAAATATCTTGATCACTGATAACAAACATCTCAATGCTAAGATAGATGCCTTGCATAATTCAATTGACATACTTGAATCGAATCTTCAGATGACTCATAATTTTCGTCATCTATGGTCTAAAGCACCTGGTCTCAGAAGTGAGTATCTGAAACCAATTTCTCGTCCTTTGAAAGAACTGCAAAATTTGAAATTCATGGGAGAGGTTCCGAACATCAAACATTCGGACACCCCTGTTTCACCTTTGTCACCTCTTCATGAGACCAGAGACCACTTTGCGTCCTTAATTCCTGAGTTTCAACCAATTGTGTTATCAAATGTCCCGATTCCACGCCTCTCTTGCCTCTGATAAATCTGGACTTGAATCGGACCACAAAATTTCATCATAGTGTTTCAAATTTCATAGATTACGTCCCTAGGAGTAATCCTCCTAACAACTGTGTTGTTGAAGAAATCATTCCGGTGACAACTGAAACTATTGCCTCTGAGTTTGTATGGGCATCCTTAGATGATAAAGTTGAAATCTCAAGCTGTGTCTCCTCTGATTCTTGTGAATCGGACTCTTTAGTAACCTCAAAAACAAGTTTGGTTCCCATTGATCCCAAGTTTAGCACTCCGTCTGCAGGGAAAACTTCAAAATCCTCATCTCACCCCAAGAAAAAACCAATGTTAAATAGGAAGGATATAGTAGATCCTAAAGTGGAGGCTCGAAATGTTCATAAAAAGGAAGTTAAAACTAGATAAAATTCTAGGTTCCTTGAGAACTCCAAAAAGAGTGTATCTCAGAATCCTCGGTCATCAACCCATAGTCAAAACTCCTTCACACCCACTAAGATCTTCAAGAGACATTCTGATTCTCTTAGCCCTGTAGAACCCAAGAAAGTAGTTAGTACCACTCAGCCTAAATCTTGTGTGAATACCATGAGTGTGCAAAACACCTCTCCTCGGACTGTTTCATCTGTTTTCATTGCTAAATCTGATGGCACAATTTTTAAACCAAATCTTTCGAAAACAAATGTGTCATCAAGCAAATAAAAAATTGCTGAGAAAACAAATTTTCAAAATCTTCAAAAAGGAATCTTGTGTGGAAAGAAAATCTCACATTGATGAATCAACAGTTCTGGAGGTTACATCTGTTTCCAACGCTCCAGAAGTCAATGGCCCGAAGAAGACTATTCGCAAGCCCCAATTCATTGAATATGACTACTGGATTGATGAGAAGACATTAGCCTTTTGTCTGTTTCCTAAGAACTGAAATAATACTCCTAAGAAACACAAAGTTGTTCCGACGTCACAATCCAAGTCCAAAGCCCGTGCCTATGTCCCTAGATCTAACTCGGAGCCTAAAAGCTCCATCACTCACTAATTTTGCAGGCACTTTGTGCTTCGGAGAAAGAAACAATATGGTATATTGATAGTGCTTGCTCCATGCACATGACGGGGCAGAAACACTTTCTGCGGGATCTCAAGCTTTCTCCGAATGTTGGCTACGTGACATATGGAAACAACTCCAAATCTCAAATCCGTGGTTATGGAATTCTCACCAATAGAAATTTCTCTATCTCCAATGTGGCTTATTTAGCTGATCTGAAACATAATTTGATAAGTGTTGCTCAGCTCACTGATTCAAATCGACCTGTGGAATTTTGCAAGAAGCACAGCTATGTAATGACTGAAGACCGAAAAGAATGTTTAATCAAGTCCAACTGCAACAAGAACATGTACCCACTCGACATCAACGTGATTATTGGCAAACCGCAACTCTGCCTTCTCTCCAAAGCCGTTCCTGAAGTCAGTTGGTTAGGGCACCGAAGGCTTACTCATTTGAACTTTCGGTACATGAATGATCTCGTATCTGGTGAAATGGTGAGAGGCTTACCTCTTCTCAAATTCGAAAATGATCATCTATGTGCTGCATGTGAGTGTGGAAAACAATCAAAGAAGGGTCATCCTGTTATCATCAAAAAATCAATCTCGGAACCATTGGAACTCCTGCACATTGATCTTTGTGGACCATCCACGATAGAAAGTCTTCATCATAAGAAATACATTTTTGTGATTGTTGACGACTTTACAAGGTTCACTTGGGTTTTCTTCCTCAGATTAAAGTCTAAAACGGCCTCTGAACTCATCAACTTCATCAAAGGAATTGAAGTCCCTATCAAACTTCCTGTTAGGCGTATCCGAAGTGATAATGGTTCGGAGTTCACCAATGGAACCATTGAGAAATTCCTCACCGAGAAAGGAATTGACCACAACTTCTCAGCACCGTACACTCCACAACACAACGGTGTAGTTGAAAGACGCAATGGAACTCTTGTTAAAGCTGCTCGTTCCATGCCTAACTTCACAAATCTACCACTCTATCTCTGGGCTGAAGCCGTATCAACTGCGTGCTTAACTCAAAATCGGAGTATCATCAATCGACGCCACAATATGACACCGTACGAAGCAATGAATGGTCGGAAGCCAACAATCTCGTTTCTTCATGTTTTCGGATGCAGATGCTTCATAAAGAACAACCATGACCAACTTACCAAGTTTCAACCTAAAGCTGATGAATCCATCTTCATTGGGTACTCTTCAAAATCAAAGGCTTATAGAGTTCTTAATCGAAGAACACGTGTGTTGGAAGAAAGCTTTGATGTTACATTCGATGATAATTGTGACAACCCAAAACTTCTACCTGTTACATCTAGTCAGTTAATCTAAGTTAAACTCGTTTCTGTTAGCTCCTGGCACTGATTAAGGGTTCATTTAAGCATTCTAAGCTCGAGTACAACCAAGGTCGAGATTAGGAATGAGTCAGTAAGTCGTAGGGTGACAAAACCGGGCCATACACACCCTTAGGGGGAGTGTACGACCGTACACATGGGTGTGCGGCCGCACACCACCTCTTGGCCGCACACTCACTTCTAGGCAGCACAACCACCCCTATATAAAGGGTAGACCCCTTTCCTTTCATTCCTTTAACACCTTGGCAACACACAACACCATTTCTCTCAAGCTTCTTCAACCACAAACCCTCCCAAGGCTTAAAAAATGTGAGTAATCCATCCCTTAACTTGTTGTGCTTGAAGAACCACTTGATCCAAGCCTTGAATCCTTGAGTCCCGTCATGTTCTTCATCTCTTTGAAGGAGTGCGGCCGCACACCCACATAAGGTGGCCTCACACTCCTAAAAGACCCTCCAAAGTGAGAGTTGGACTTCCATCTTCGAGTTAGACATGACCATAGCCTTGCTGCACCTTAGAATTGGCGTTTTCGACACAAACATGTAGGGTGTACGACCGCACACGCCTGTGTAGGGCCGCACACACCCTTGTGCGGCAGCACACTCCTGTGTGAGGTAGCACACTCCTTTGTGCGGCAGCACACTCCTGTGTGTGACCACACACACACCCTAGGACCACAAACCCATTTCTAAGACCCTAAACTTGTACTACAACTAAGTCTGAACCTAGAACACTTCATGGATGCAAGTATGGACCTTGAAAACACCTCAAAGGTACCTTCCATCATGAGTGTACGACCGCACACCCCTTGGGCCGCACACCCATGGCCGCACACACTCAAGGTGGCCATACACTCCCCTCATGCAATCCTACAAGGTTCTAACACTTAGTTCAACTAGTGCCAAGTCCCTAGAGTGGTTTCTTGTCATATCTAGTAGTGATATACCCTCATTTGACTCCTTTATGTATCATTGTATGTTAATTAGGATCAAATCGTGTTCAAGGCTTCACTTGAACATCCCGCCTTCCGTATCGATCCTTCATTCGAATCGCCCGAGGTGAGTTCATACCCCTACGTTTTTTCGAGTTTTTATGCTTTCAGGGGGGGGGGGATACAAGCAAAAGTACAAGGAAACTTGTGCTCAAAATATATTATTTTGTTTAAGACAATTATATTTTCAGTATGCTTTTAACATGAAAAACAGGTTTTACCAAACGATTAAGAAATCAACTCGTAGAAACAGTTTTCAAAACTAGGGTAACGAATTTGTGAATCATGTAGAAAAATGTATTATTTTAGAAAGGATTCATGCAAATCATAAACAAGATTTTTAGTATTATTACTTGTAAGTTTGTTAGTCTAAGTTGGAGACACGTCCTTCGTAACACTCCCACAGAATCAGAGTGTAGGACTAGCACTTGTAACCAGAATCTCTTGTAGGGAGAGCGTGGTTGTTGTGTATAGATCTATATGGGACTGACTATCCCGCACCTTGCTGCTGGCTACAGCCGGACCGGCAGGTCTACGGGTGACAAAGTCATAAAGGATACTGGCCTCGATATGTGCCATATCAAGTTAATGTATGGTTATAAAACTCACAACCTAGATAGCAGAGATTTACTTTTGTAATAATGAATCAAGTGAACTAACCTCAAAGTAATAACCGATTTGATTACTGGAGGGTATTAATAATACCTTCAGGATTTAGTTCATCACGTTTTCTTTTATTAGTTTTATTTATGTAATAGGGCTAATATACTTCACTGGGAGTAACCAGGGTTTTTAAAAGAAAACTACGTTTATCGATATAAGTAAGGTAGATACTTTTACACCTCAGTTTAGAACGGATAACCAACCATCAACTTTTAGGGAAAATATAGGATTTTCCCGGGATAACTCGGCTTTTCATAAACGGATTGTTTAACATGTAACTAACAGATATTCATATTCATTCCACGACTCCTTGGATTGTACATATCTTGTATGAATCTGGAAGTCATGGAAGGAATGGGTTTTCAAACACACTTTTCATAAGAAAATATAGGATTTTCTTGAGGAACACTTTTCAAAAGGTTTCAAAGAACATTTTTCCACCAAAACTAAATGCTTATGAACTCACCAGCTTTATGCTGATATTCTTTCAAAACTGCTTGTATTCTCAGGGAATTAGTAGACAGGTACTTCCAAGAACTTTTGGAGAAGTCGGAGCGTTAGAGTCACGTCTTTCCATTTTACTTTTGATATGAATAAAACTATGTATTGAACAATGTAAACCTTTTTCATATATGTATTCAATGTCTGGTTGTGTTTACTATGCTTGCTATGATACAATTGTTGTGATACTACGCATGATGTCAACCACCCCCGAACGTTTCCGCCGTTCCGATTTGGGGGTGTGACAATAATTTCGTTCGGAATTCTGGCCCAACTCATGTTAGAACTCACATTATGGAGTCCGATGCTCCAGCGCCAGGATGTCCGAACCAGCAAACCATCTTTGAAGTCAAATTTAAAACTCTCTTTGTACCTTCCAAAACTGCCATTGATTTGAAATCTCGATCAAGGCAAATTTCAACTTCGGAAGCCCCTGTTTCTCAACCGGTTTCCGGTCCTCTTCCTTATCTCTCTCCATTTGATTCCGAACCGTTTCAACCTTCTCAGGTTGAGGGGGAGATTGGTCAACCCTCTCTTGAATCAAATGTGGATGGTTTCCAAGATGCAGCTGCTAATTTCGACGACTGAAATCCTGTCAACATTGATGATAATGAAAATTTCTTTGATTTCCCTTCTAGTGATGATGTTAACCTCTCCGGTTCAGAAGTTCAGGGGGAGCATCACCCTCACGTTCAAACCATTCAGGGGGAGCAACTCAATTCTACTGTAGTAGTTGGTTCATCTGCCGCTCAAGAACTTCCAAGGTTCCATGTCTGGACCAAGGATCATCCTCCAAACCAAGTTATCGGAAACCCTAATGCTGGTGTACAAACTCGCTCAGCCTCAAGTGTTCAAAACGAATGTCATTTTTCGACATTTATCTCCATGGTTGAACCCAAATCCATCAAGGAAGCATTAGATCATGTTGACTGGATTACAGTCATGCAAGTAGAATTGGCAGAATTTGATAGAAATGAAGTGTGGACTCTCGTGCCTCCTCCTCATAATCATCCTATTGTCGGTACGAGATGGGCTTTTCGCAACAAGCTAGATGACGCAGGAGTTATTATTCGAAATAATGCTAGATTGGTGGCAAAAGGATTTACACAGATTCAAGGGCTCGACTATGATGAGACATTTGCTCATGTTGCTCGTCTTGAAGCAATCAGAATCTTTCTAGCTTATGTTGCTCACAAAGGCTTCAAAGTTTACCAAATGGATGTTAAGAGTACTTTTCTTAACGGTGAACTTGACTCTGAAGTATATCTTCAACAGCCCCCCGGATTTGTTAATCTCTCTTTTTCGAACTACGTTTATCGATATAAGTAAGGTAGATACTTGTACACCTCAGTTTAGAACGGATAACCAACCATCAACTTTTAGGCAAAATATAGGATTTTCCCGGGATAACTCGACTTTTCATAAACGGATTGTTTAACATGTAACTAACAGATATTCATATTCATTCCACGGCTCCTTGGATTGTACATATCTTGTATGAATCTGGAAGTCATGGAAGGAATGGGTTTTCAAACACACTTTTCATAAGAAAATATAGGATTTTCTTGAGGAACACTTTTCAAAAGGTTTCAAAGAACATTTTTCCACCAAAACTAAATGCTTATGAACTCACCAGCTTTATGCTGATATTCTTTCAAAACTGCTTGTATTCTCAGGGAATTAGTAGACAGGTATTTCCAGGAACTTTTGGAGAAGTCAGAGCGTTAGAGTCACATCTTTCTATTTTACTTTTGATATGAATAAAACTATGTATTAAACAATGTAAACCTTTTTCATATATGTATTCAATGTCTGGTTGTGTTTACTATGCTTGCTATGATACAATTGTTGTGATACTACGCATGACGTCAACCACCCCCGAACGTTTCCGCCGTTCCGGTTTGGGGTGTGACAGATTGGTATCAGAGCCCTTTTTTATAGTGAACTAAGTATACCGAACCTTACATGGTATACAACTATAAATACTAAGGGGCCTAAGTGCTCTAAACTAAAGTATACTTTCAAAAATATAAGTATTTTTATAACAAAGTATATAAGTGTACCCGAGTACCAGAATCCGTGTCATGAGTAGATCAAAACAAAAGGATTTGGATGTTGGACATCGCGGTTAAACCTGGGCAGTTATGTAAAAATGTCTAGGATCAATATAGCCTGATCAACTATATTCATTCGAGACATGACCAACATGTGCTTGGGAGTGACTGTGGTGTTGCAGCAAGCCTAAAACTTACCTAGATACCAGAAGAGTTCTAGAACCAAAAATAAAGGTTAAAATACTATAGGAGTATTTTAGGATGCTATAACAACCGAATCGGAAACTTACCCAAAATCCATTCTTCAAGAATCAATCATGTAACTATAATACATTGGAAGTATTCTTAGAATCAATGCCTATTAACTATCCCTTTGCCATCACCTCGCGTAGATAACATGGCTAGATTCCATCTTCCTGGCGACCCGTACTTTCCCAACCAAGGAGATGATGGATGGATCGAGCCAGAGCCAGTAGGAAACCATGGAATTCCTTTGGACGATGACTTTGCCGAACCATTTCCTGAAGAGACTGACTTGGAACCCGAAGTTGAGAACCTACCTCAAGTGGCCCCAATACCAAATCCTAACCCTCGAGATGGATTCCAAGGTCCAACGCCTATGTGGGTCGCGAGTTTGAATAGGTGGAGCCACGAGGAAGACCAACCCCTCCCATACGACGGAACCCACACCTTCTACAATCTGAACGAAGGAGGCCCCGCGGACAGGGCCCTTCCAATCCTGATACGCCGAGTGACTCGCAATGTGGAGCTAGGTATGGCAACCCTTCAATGAACTGTGGAGCTCGAAGTAGATTCGAACACCAGCACGGATCGCATTTGTCGCCTCGAGATTGCTCATGCGAGAGCTGCAAGGAACAATGAAGCTCTGCAGCAAGAGTTATCTACAACCCGAGCCGAAGTCATAGACCTCCGAGCTCGCCAGTCAGAGTACGAGAGACGCCTGCTTGGTGTGGAACGCCAGCTGGCCGAATTAAGGTTTCACTTGAGGGGTACCCGTTACCGATAGGAGAATACTCTACTCATCCTTCCTTTTTGGTCTAAGGAATAACTTTCATAATTATGTTCTAAGTAGCTCTTTTCCGTAAACATCTCTGTCTTTCATGTTGCCAAGATTCTTTCTCTGTTAGAATGACTTAGACCTATTTTTAGGTCAAGGGATTCCGAAATATGTGTAATATCAGTTTCAATCAGGATGACAACAATCATATTTCAGTTAAGAATTATCATTGTCAAAAGTATACCTTAGACCGGTATCATGCAAACGAAGCAACTTCATCAAAGTCCTATCACTGTTTTGTCTTCAAAACATGTATCATAGGATGTACTTAGAAGATCATTCCTCTTCCCCATCGATTTCATATCAGTGTCCATGAAAAGCTTCGATGTCCTAATCGGCATGGGATGGTTGAGCCCCAAATCGTGCTGATATTCTTTGTTTCAAGAAGGTGATTCGTCTCAATCTCCCCTTTGACGAAATCCTCACTGGTGTCAGTGATAAAAATTTGCTCGAACCTTCGTATCATTTCCTGCGCCAAAGCCCAGAAGTATCTGCGAAAGGGATGCTATGCATTCTCGGCTCATGTATCAATGTGACGCAAAAAGTTAAAGACCTTGAGAGCATCTCCGAAGTCTGTAACTTTCCTGATGTCTTTCCCAAAGACATTCCAGGGGTTCCTCCCGAGCGTCAAGTTGAATCCCGTGTCGACTTGATCCCCGGGGCTACCCTGATAGCTAACCCTTCATATCGTCGAGTGTCGGCAAAAATGTGAGAGTTATCCAGCCAACTCAATGAGCGGAGCAACAAGGAGTTCGTAAGTTTAATATATATGAACTTTATTGTGTTCAAATCTTTTCTATTCTTGCTAGGACCACATCATGGGGATGTGGGTCGAATCCATGAGAGTCAGCTAGCAAAACGGGAAATCTTAATGCATAGATAAACATTTAGGATACATCCAGAGGCAACCATTGTTGCTCACAAGCTTCTTTTCTTAACATGTAGTAGATCATGCCTCTCTAAGAAACGTAACCAGCCCATCGATAAGACACCAGTCCTCCAAATGGACTCAACTACGTTCCAAGCTACTGTCACAGCAGCGGTAGTAGCCGCCCTAGCTGTTCTTAACGCTAACAACACAAATGTGGGTGGAAGTGTTAATGCCAATCCAAATCTTGGTGTTAACCAATCTCAACAACAAGTGCCTACTAGAAAGGACACACGTGATCTCCAACCTAACATCCTGAAACGAAAGTTCAAAGGAATTTGTTCAACCCAAATACCTACTGAGAGGCAATGAATTGGGATAGTCAGTACCCCAGTCAGCCCTGTCGTTCCAACACCAACCACACCCTACTTGGGAAACCTCCCGCACTGCAGCAAATGCAACTACCATCATCATGGAGTCTACAGAGTGATGCATTGCACTAGATGCAACAGGAAAGGACACACCACACGATACTGTAGGGCACCTGCACAGCCAAACACCTCGATTACTGGTGTAAAGATGGATCAGGTTTGCTACAATTGTGGCGAACCCGGACATTTCAAAAGAAATTGTCCAAGGGCTAAGGATGGCCAGGAAGCTCGCTTCGCAAAGACCCCGACTCAACACATCACTTCCACTACCGACGTTAGCTTAGTTCAAGTGCGGGGTACATGTGGCGAAATGGGACATTTCAAAATAGACTGCCCAACAAAGAAGAACAATGAGGAAACAGGAGGAGTCTGACCTCAGGGAATGAGGAAACATCAAAGAACCCTACCATGTTTTGGTACGTTTTCGAAAACCCCAATAATTATTCATAATTTTGATTACTCTCTCGTCCGGGTTAAATCACGAAATCCTTATAAGGTTTAAAGCCCTACTGAGTAAATTATGATAGCTTAGTGAATACATTAGGTTTAGTTGTAGTTATACATGACTTGTATACATCAAACGATCATAAAGAGATCTATTAAGAACCATTTCATAAATGTTCATAGTTTCAAAACATCAGAACCCTCGTGTTAGTAGTACTTGTTAACTTCGAGTCAAACACAGAAAACACCAGAGACATTCACCCAGGGGCATCAATGTTCTAACAAAACGATCCTTCCAAACTAACTTAACGCGCGATTCTACGACGTCATCCTGTCTAGTTCGACTGAGTTTAAGTTATACCAAACCCATTTGTCCCCAAGAAGACACTTTTGTCTTCAATCATTCGATTACAAAAACTCTCGTCGCTCGTAACGACAAACTAGATGCGAACTTCGAAAATTCATCTCTCTTCGAAACCCGAAAGTATTCAAGCAAAGAGTATCATCCACAAAGAAATGGACAAAGTAAGAAAACAATCCGGACAATTGTAGATACGTCATGGGACACTCATCTACCCTTAGTGGAACTTTCTTGCAACAACGGCGACCTTTCCAGCATCAAGGTTGCGCCGTTCGAAGCCCTCTATGGCCGTAGTTATAGATCCCCTCTGTGCTGGACTGAGATGGGCGACACGCAACTAGTCAAGAGTCAAGTCCACGGCAGTACTCTCACGAGTCCTGAAATCATCCGAGAGGCGACTGAAAAGGATCGTACGAAAGGGCTACTCCGATAAGAGACAAAAACCCTTGGAGTTCCAGATTGGTGAACGTGTTCTGTTTGCAGGTCTCACCCTGGAAAGGCCTGATACGCTTCGAAAAGCGTAGAAAGTTAAATCCAGTTACCTCGAGCGCTTAGCAATGTTCATCCCGTCTTCCTCGTGTCGAACCAAAGAATGGTCTGTCCAATGAGACACTTGCGATTTTCCCTTGACAATATCGAGCTAGACAAGAGTCTACGCTTCATGTGAACACACGAATAGAGAAGTCAAGCGAACAAAATAACGTCACATCCTGATAGTGAAGGTCCACTGGAATGCCAAGCGGGAACTTGGATTCACTTGGGAGCACGAGAATCCAAGGAAACAGAAGTACCCCCATCATTTCCAAGTCCGCGAGTTACATCTTTATTCTTGAATTTCGGGACGAAATTCCCTTTAACGGGGGGATGATGTGACAATCCGAAACTTCTACCTGGTACATCTAGTCAGTTAATCTAAGTTAAACTCGTTTCTGTTAACTCTTGGCACTGATTAAGGGTTCATTTAAGCATTCTAAGCTTGAGTACAACCTAGGTCGAGATTAGGAATGAGTCAGTAAGTCGTAAGGTGACAAAACCGGGCCATACACACCCTTAGGAGGAGTGTACGGCCGTACACATGGGTGTGCGGCCGCACACTCACCTCTTGGCCGCACACTCACTTCTAGGCAGCACACCCACCCCTATATAAAGGGTAGACCCCTTTCCTTTCATTCCTTTAACACCTTGGCAGCACACAACACCATTTCTCTCAAGCTTCTTTAACCACAAACCCTCCCAAGGCTTCAAAAACGTGAGTAATCCATCCCTTAGCTTGTTGTTCCGTCATGTTCTTCATCTCTTTGAAGGAGTGCGGCCGCACACCCACATAAGGTGGCCTCACACTCCTAAAAGACCCTCCAAAGTGAGAGTTGGACTTCCATCTTCGAGTTAGACATGACCATAGCCTTGCTGCACCTTAGAATTGGCGTTTTGGACACAAACATGTAGGGTGTACGACCGCACACGCCTGTGTACGGCCGCACACGCCTGTGTACGGCCGCACACACCCTTGTGCGGCTGCACACTCCTGTGTGAGGTAGCACACTCCTTTGTGCGGCAGCACACTCCTGTGTGCGACCACACACACACACCCTAGGACCACAAACACATTTCTAAGACCCTAAACTTGTACTACAACTAAGTCTGAACCTAGAACACTTCATGGATGCAAGTATGGACCTTGAAAACACCTCAAAGGTACCTTCCATCATGAGTGTACGACCGCACACCCCTTGGGCCGCACACCCATGGCCGCACACACTCAAGGTGGCCATACACTCCCCTCATGCAATCCTACAAGGTTCTAACACTTAGTTCAACTAGTGCCAAGTCCCTAGAGTGGTTTCTCGTCATATCTAGTAGTGATATACCCTCATTTGAATCCTTTATGTATCATTGTATGTTAATTAGGATCAAATCGTGTTCAAGGCTTCACTTGAACATCCCGCCTTCCGTATCGATCCTTCATTCGAATCGCCCGAGGTGAGTTCATACCCCTACGTTTTTTCGAGTTTTTATGCTTTCAGGGGGGGGGGGGATACAAGCAAAAGTACAAGGAAACTTGTGCTCAAAATATATTATTTTGTTTAAGACAATTATATTTTCAGTATGCTTTTAACATGAAAAACAGGTTTTACCAAACGATTAAGAAATCAACTCGTAGAAACAGTTTTCAAAACTAGGGTAACGAATTTGTGAATCATGTAGAAAAATGTATTATTTTAGAAAGGATTCATGCAAATCATAAACAAGATTTTTAGTATTATTACTTGTAAGTTTGTTAGTCTAAGTTGGAGACACGTCCTTCGTAACACTCCCACAGAATCAGACTGTAGGACTAGCACTTGTAACCAGAATCTCTTGTAGGGAGAGCGTGGCTGTTGTGTATAGAACTATATGGGACTGACTATCCCGCACCTTGCTGCTAGCTACAGCCGGACCGGCAGGTCTACGGGTGACAAAGTCATAAAGGATACTGGCCTCGATATGTGCCATATCAAGTTAATGTATGGTTATAAAACTCACAACCTAGATAGCAGAGATTTACTTTTGTAATAATGAATCAAGTGAACTAACCTCAAAGTAATAACCGATTTGATTACTGGAGGGTATTAATAGTACCTTCAGGATTTAGTTCATCACGTTTTCTTTTATTAGTTTTATTTATGTAATAGGGCGAATATACTTCACTGGGAGTAACCAGGGTTTTTAAAAGAAAACTACGTTTATCGATATAAGTAAGGTAGATACTTGTACACCTCAGTTTAGAACGGATAACCAACCATCAACTTTTAGGGAAAATATAGGATTTTCCTGGGATAACTTGGCTTTTCATAAACGGATTGTTTAACATGTAACTAACAGATATTCATATTCATTCCACGGCTCCTTGGATTGTACATATCTTGTATGAATCTGGAAGTCATGGAAGGAATGGGTTTTCAAACACACTTTTCATAAGAAAATATAGGATTTTCTTGAGGAACACTTTTCAAAAGGTTTCAAAGAACATTTTTCCACCAAAACTAAATGCTTATGAACTCACCAGCTTTATGCTGATATTCTTTCAAAACTGCTTGTATTCTCAGGGAATTAGTAGACAGGTACTTCCAGGAACTTTTGGAGAAGTCGGAGCGGTAGAGTCACGTCTTTCCATTTTACTTTTGATATGAATAAAACTATGTATTGAACAATGTAAACCTTTTTCATATATGTATTCAATGTCTAGTTGTGTTTACTATGCTTGCTATGATACAATTGTTGTGATACTACGCATGACGTCAACCACCCCCGAACGTTTCCGTCGTTCCGATTTGGGGGTGTGACAATAATTTCGTTCGGAATTCTGGCCCAACTCATGTTAGAACTCACATTATGGAGTCCGATGCTCCAGCGCCAGGATGTCCGAACCAGCAAACCATCTTTGAAGTCGAATTTAAAACTCTCTTTGTACCTTCCGAAACTGCCATTGATTTGAAATCTCGATCAAGGCAAATTTCAACTTCGGAAGCCCCTGTTTCTCAACCGGTTTCCGGTCCTCTTCCTTATCTCTCTCCATTTGATTCCGAACCGTTTCAACCTTCTCAGGTTGAGGGGGAGATTGGTCAACCCTCTCTTGAATCAAATGTGGATGGTTTCCAAGATGCAGCTGCTAATTTCGACGACTGAAATCCTGTCAACATTGATGATAATGAAAATTTCTTTGATTTCCCTTCTAGTGATGATGTTAACCTCTCCGGTTCAGAAGTTCAGGGGGAGCATGACCCTCACGTTCAAACCATTCAGGGGGGGCAACTCAATTCTACTGTAGTAGTTGGTTCATCTGCCGCTCAAGAACTTCCAAGGTTCCATGTCTGGACCAAGGATCATCCTCCAAACCAAGTTATCGGAAACCCTAATGCTGGTGTACAAACTCGCTCAGCCTCAAGTGTTCAAAACGAATGTCATTTTTCGGCATTTATCTCCATGGTTGAACCCAAATCCATCAAGGAAGCATTAGATCATGTTGACTGGACTACAGTCATGCAAGTAGAATTGGCAGAATTTGATAGAAATGAAGTGTGGACTCTCGTGCCTCCTCCTCAGAATCATCCTATTGTTGGTACGAGATGGGCTTTTCGCAACAAGCTAGATGACGCAGGAGTTATTATTCGAAATAATGCTAGATTGGTGGCAAAAGGATTTACACAGATTCAATGGCTCGACTACGATGAGACCTTTGCTCATGTTGCTCGTCTTGAAGCAATCAGAATCTTTCTAGCTTATGCTGCTCACAAAGGCTTCAAAGTTTACCAAATGGATGTTAAGAGTACTTTTCTTAACGGTGAACTTGACTCTGAAGTATATCTTCAACAGCCCCCTGGATTTGTTAATCTCTCTTTTTCGAACTACCGTTACAAACTCCGGAAGGCAGTCTATGGCCTCAAGCAAGCTCCTCGCGCATGGTACGAGACCCTCACTGACTTTCTCAAATGCTATGGTTTCCAAAGAGGTATTCTAGATCCCACTCTATTCTGAAGATCGAAAGGAAAGCATCTCTTGCTGGTTCAAATCTATGTGGATGACATCATTTTTGGATCTACGGATTCATATATGGTTTCTAACTTTGCTAAACTAATGATCAATCGATTCCAAATGAGCATGAATCGGGAGTTAAGCTTCTTTCTTGGTCTCCAAGTCAAACAGACTAATAGATGAATTTTCATTCACCAAGAGAAGTACATTTCGGAACTCCTCAAAAAGTACTCAATGGACACCTGTGCCTCAGCCAAGGTACCAATGGGCTTCGGACACAAGATCTTTGCCGACCCTTCAGGTGTAGCAGTTGATGAAAAGAAGTACAGAGGAATGATTGGATCCCTGCTCTATCTCACAACAATTCGTCCGGATATCATGTTTTCCACATGCTTGTGTGCCAGATTTCAAGTCAACCCAAAGATGTCTCATCTTTTAGCTGTGAAACAAATTTTCCGATACCTCAAAGGTACAAAGAGTCTTGGAATCTGATACCCAGCAAACGAGAGCTTCCTACTTCAAGCATATTCAGATTCAAACTATGGTTGTATTCAACTTGATAGAAAAAGCACATCAGGTGGCTGTCAGTTCTTAGGTGGTCGTTTGGTTAGTTGGTCATCCAAGAAACAGAACTGCATTGCACTCTCTACAGCCGAAGCTGAATACCTTGTTGTTGCCAGCTGTACCTCTCAAGTTCTATGGATGAAGTCTCAACTCTTGGATTATGGTTACCATTTCCAACGCATTCCTATCTATTGTGATTCTCAAAGTGCCATTATGATTTCTCACAATCCAATTCAACACTCCATGACGAAGCACATTGACATACGATACCATTTCATAAAAGATCATGTTTTAAATGGTAACATTGAACTCATTTTTGTTCCATCTGACGATGAGATTGCTGATGTCTTTACTAAGGCATTAGATGAAACCAAATTCAATGGTTTTCTGAACAAGATGGGTATGATGATGCCATATCCTCAGTTCTTTCAAGAGACTTGCTCTCTTCGATGGAAGTATTCGAAAGAAAATTAGTTCCGATCTTAAAAAGAACTTTTCATCTCGGAACTACTTTCTCCCGGAATACATAGGATCATTTTACTTGTCTTTATTTCTAACCATCACTTGAGTTTTAAGCTGTACAGTTCATCCTGATTATTTGTTGTTCAACGTCCACATAGTCTTAGTGATCAAAATTTTCATCTCGGAATTCACTTCATAAGGTCATCCCGAAATTCCACTCCGGAAAGGTATTGTTCTCCTTACTCAGAAACTCATTCAAACCATGCTCCGAAACTTTTGGCTCCGGAACATCAAAATGCCCTCTCAAAATTTTCAAATCCTGTTCCGGAATGTCTTTCAAATCCATTCCGGAAATTCTTTTCGGAATTTTGCACCGAAATTGACAACTTTTTTACTCCAGAACTTTAAACTCTCTCCAGATTAATTTTATTCCGGACCTTTTTCAAAGACCATATTCCGGAGCTCAACTCTTTATCCTCCGGATCTTACACTGTCCGGAATCGATCATCCGGAATCCCAACGGTTTTTAAGGCGACATGTCTTACAACGGTTATTTTGTGAGGATCCTTATCCAATCTTCCTTGATTTTCGTGCCACGACTGCACGTCTCCAAAAGCATCCATCTAATCGTCGTTTGGGTTTTCTATTTCAAGCTACATAACAACCCTACCTTTCCCCTCCCATGTAAACTCTACCCCCAAAAGCAGTTATTCATTTAATGCAACCCGATTGAAATTCAGACCTTCATCATTACCATCCTTAACCCGACCCGTTTCCCTTACCTATATATACCCATCAAAACCCCATTTTTACTCTTTACGCGCTCAAACCCTCCATCTTCACATTCTCTATGTGTTCATCATGTTCTTCGAGCATTCATCCCTCTGCAACAATGGCTTCCCAATCTTCTTCGCTGAAAAACGCACCAACTGCCTCCACTCCCAGGAAATCGATTGCAAAGAAGAACTGCTCCAAGGGATCATCATCGTCTACATCGCCTGAACCCTTTCTCACGGATACAACCCAATTGTTTTCGCTAAACCCTATGGATTACAATGAATCCATTAGAGTGACGATTGAGTTCATAGCAAACCATCCCATCTCCATCCCTCTCACGAAAATCCCTGAACCACCTCTTCCACTTCATCATCTTCACCGAGCCTTTACAAGAATCAAAGAAGAAGACGGTGTGATGGAAAGGAAACTCATTGGTGACAGAATAGTACCCATCTACAAATCCACATTCCTTAAAGTGATTGGTGTAAAACAAAACCCTAGGGGTTTCAAAGTTCAAGAACCAACTGTAGAAGAATTCTAATTGGTCTTGAATCACATTGGGTATAACCAGGACTACAAAGCAAAGGACTTCAAGAAATCAGCCGTTTCAGAACTCTGGACCGTCCTGATGCATCTTATTATTCGAGGACTATCCGGAAAGCACGGCGGTACATATACTCTTAGCAAGGATTGGCTGTATGTGGTCTACAACATCTATTTCAGACGCAACAATGCGGTTGACCTTCCGGAAGTGCTATGGCAAGACTTCTGCAAGTTTTCCATCAAGAGGAAAGAGAATGAAATTTCAAACCCTAGGTTTTGGGCTCTGACGATTCAGCAGCTCTTCAAGGAACTTAAGGAACCTATTCCTGTTGCTACGATTCCTCCGGAGGTATGCGTTTCTTTCAAGACTGTTAAATCATATAGAATTTCGGCCCAATCTTCTTTTGGTCTTGTCTGGAGATTACCTCAACATATGTTGGATCTCATCCCTTCCAACACTGTTCATTTACGAAGACATTTGGAGACTTCGACTGTGTTCGACCTAACACAGTCTACCCAAGTCCCGATTGTGCCCATTCCGGAAGTGACCAAACCAACATCATCCGAACCACAGAAGACCAAGAAGTCCACCAAGCGAAAAACTTCTCCTACTAAGTCAAAGCCACAAAAGAGAACCAAAGTTAGCTTTTCCTCTCCATAGGAAGATGCTCATGACATTCCGGCTGACTCTAGTCGTACGAACACCCCTCTCATCTACTCATCCGAGGTACTCCTCGATGTTTCAAAATCACAAACACACACTCACGGGGAGTCTGCACATAATCCACCCTCACCTTCTCAAAAAGGTGATGCTGGTGTTGAAAAAAGTTCCTTTCCCCACCCCTGGAACAAACCCACGTTTCAAATTTGATATCCCACTTTTTTCATCACGCACACACTCCGGAACCCCTATTCCGGACCCTAAGCATTACGAGGTTGGAGTTGTCCCTCCAACCTCCGGTGCCACAACTGGTCTGATACCCGAAAAGGGTACAGGACGACCAGACGTTAACGATCCTTTGTGGGAAGATTTTGTGAACAGGGCACACTCAAGGCATCTGGAACTTACAAGAGCCCAAGTAGAAGCCACTCTCATCTCCATGCGGAACCGAGCCATTCAAAAAAACCTTTCCTATGCTGCTCCTACTGATGAGCTTACTGATCTTGAATTCACATCCGGAGAAACTCCACGGCCTACTCCTCCTGCTTCCAATCCTAAAGCTTCGGATGATGAAATTTCCGAAGAAGTGATTCTAACAACAGATGATGCACACGTTGCTGATGCTAACGTCTTTTCCTCAGATCAACTTCATCCTAAGCCATCTCCTTCCAAGCCAACATTTGATTTCAGATCCTCCTCCTCTACCCAACATGAATCCGAATCAACACAAAAGCTTCATGATGATGCCAACAAACCCACGCCTTCTGTCACTCCAATCACTCCGGAATCTCTGAAACACACTCCTCAACCTTCCAGCTCCGACAACGGATCCTCAGGCAGAAATCATATTGATCTGTTTGCTCTGTTGGATATCCGATCCAACGTTAAGGACATTATGAAGAAGGTTACCACTCTTGAAACTTCTGTGGCTGAGCTCAACACCAAGATAGACACAAAGGTGTCCGGACTGGACTCCAAGTTAGATACCATTCTCCAGTCCCTATCTACTCAGTCCGGAACTTCAATTGCTGAAAGAGAAGCTCAGTTAGATCAACTAATCTCACTCCGGCTCAAGAACTCCATAGAAGAAGTTGAAGCTAAATATGATGCCTCAGTGGATCACTACCTTGATACTATCACCACAATGCTCAAGGTCATGATGACTTGGTTTCTGCTACCAATGATCTTATCAAGAAGACCCATGTTCGTCATGAGAAGCAAATTCAAAGGCTGCAGAAGGAAATCAAGAAGAAGGATGAGATGAATCTCATAATTCAACAAATCCTCATCAAACTCCTTCGATCCACTTGGAACATTGTTGACGTTTCGAATCGAAAATTTGATGAGATGTTAGCCTTCTTGGACACCTGTTCTATCATCTCACTGCTCAAACACCTACTTTCGAAGCATATGATGCGCTTACTCGTCAACTAAACACGAGCCTTCAAAAAGTGTTCACAAAGTTTAATGATATGAAGGACTCGTTACTGCTTGCACCGGTTCCAAAAGCCACCGATGCAAGAGGGGGAGAAGGACCTAGTCAACCTAGCAACCATGGAAGCCTGCCTTGGGTTTTCAACTCCAAGATGAAGATCTTAATTCTGATGATGAAGTCCATGTTGTTTCCAGACTTCTAGGAAACAACTCTGATGATGATGAAGACAGTGATGAAGAGAAAGTATGTTACACATGGAGTTCTTGGTCTCGAAGCTCCAAACAAGCTCTTTCCAAAGGTGATGATAGAGGAAGAAAAGAGAATATGGTCCGCAGTCTCTTGGCCATCCTCTTTGCCTGACGTTCTCCAAAGGGCTATTCAAATGGCCAAAGCGAAATCACTCCTCACAGTTCAAGCCTTCCGAGCCACTCCTTCAATGATTCCTCCTATTCCGGATCCAAATATTTCTCCAATAGACCAGGTTTCTCCATTCCGGATCCCTGATGAGATTCCGGAAGAACCTCTTCCGAACCCTTCTCTGGAATTCGTTGTTGATGAAAACAAGCAGTTCATCATGTCTTCCCTAAAGAAAGACAAAGGAAAAAAGCCTATGACAGCCGAACAACAAGACTTCCTCTCCGGACATCCCTTAAAGAAAACACATGGATGGTCTCAGGAGGAAATTAACAAGGCATTAGAGGACGCATCCGGATCCAAGCTCTCAAGGATAATCCTGATCTGATGCGTGGAATATCTCCTCTATGCCGTGAAGGCATTCTCCGTGATCATGAAATCATTCCTTTCATGTATTATGATGTCCCGACAATGAATCCGAACAGCTCGATCTTCCTCTCTCTCCATACAGCAAATACTATATCAAATTCGCTCCTCTTCATCCCAATGACGATCCGGAAGTGATCCTCCGGACTGAGCGAGAAGGCTAGAAACATTCTACTCCAAGAATGCACAACCTCTTAAGGAAGTGTGGACGAGGAAAAAATTACCAAAGTCCATGGTTTTGGAAGGAAAATCTTAGTGAAGTTCGAATTCAACTGCCCATTATTTCGTTTTTACATCCTCCGGAACAAACCAACTCAACGGACCATCAATGACGTTGATTTCCCTTCGATGAATCTGAATGAAATTCTCACTTTGGCTACTCACTTCCGAGGAATTCAAAACGATGATATCAGCATGGGTGCTTACCATGCTGCTCTGAGTTTTATCAAGGACTACGTCGCGGAATTTTGCAGATGCGACTATGAGCTGGCACACTTATACGGAACTGAAGACTTTGTTGCGAAAATCAACTTTGTTCTTTCGGAAGCTGAATTGCTTGCAGATAGTCCAATCGATGACACGGTTCTAGGGTTTGTCTACACAACCAGGAAGACAATCAAGAAGAACTTTTTCCGAGTCCTTGACAAACACCTAGTTCCTACCAAAGCCCTTCGGAAGTTCATTTGTCACACCCCTAAACCAAGGATGGCGGAAACGTGCGGTGGTGGAGGACTTCATGTATAGTATCACAACAACGAGTATAATAGTGCTCAAAGTAAATACAACCATCATAAATATAAATGAAAAGGTTACACCATAGTATAAGTTTACATGTTTCAAAATCAATTACATTATGATGACAAAATGAACTGTTTGACGATTTAACGTCCCATCCTCAAGATGTTGTTGATTTCCTGTTTCACTGATTTCATGAGAATACAAGTAGTTTTGAAAGAGTGTCAACAATTAAGTTGGTGAGTTCATAAGAGTTTTGTTTGAGGAAAAAGCCGTTTTCCTTGTAAAAGCGATAGAGTGTGATTCCAGAAAATCCAATATTTTCTTTATTAAATGTGAAATGAATGCTCCTATGTTATGCGATAATGAACCCTAGAAAGACCCGTAGATTCCTTCTATAATCACCCAGTATATATAAGTTATATAAAATTTAAGTTAAATAAACCGTCGAATATAATGGGTCTGCCCTAGGTCCACAACCAAACAAGGAACAGGAAGTAAGGCGGGCCCACCAATTCTAAGTCGATTGTGACTAGATTCTTATATAACTCTAGCATATACACTTAGCAATTATAGCTGAAGTCTAACAATTCTAGACGAAATGTAGTTTTAATAGAATTATGTTTCCAAAGAAAATCCAATATTTTCCTTATAAAAGTCATGTAGTCCTAAATCGCAGGACCGAGAATATGTGTGTGTTCTGTACTTATAACGTATTTGTAGTTTTAATTAGATAAAACCCATTTTCAAAGTAGAATTTTCCTTGTAAACTTGAAAGATTGTTAACTCCCTATGTGAGTCGCTATAACCATACTATGACGAGAAATAACCTGCACAACGTTTTTCAGACGTTAAGATACTATGACTCTTGTCACCCGCAGACCTGCCGGTCCGGCTGTAGCTAGCAGCGAAGTGTGGGGTGTCAATCCTATATATAGATCTATACACAATTATCACGCTCTCCCTACAATAGACTCTGGTTATAACTTACAGGAATTGGAATCCCGTACTCTAAGAGTACAGGGAGAGAATTGTCTCACAACTTACGTTAACTAGTTTACATATAGTTTGAGTATTAAACCCCTTCCGTGGTGGAAGTGAAATCACCTTTTATGAAAATAAGTTAGTGATATGAATCCATTTATAGTTTATCAAGTAGTACATGAAAAACCCATTTATTTTGAGAGTAAGACCTTTTTCATGTAGTGAAAACCCATAAACTATGCTTATTGTAGTTTATTATATGTGTTCGAAATGAATGAGTAAACCTTATCATAAATGACTAAATTTCAGTTTATGAAGATAAACTAACAAGAAAATACATTTGATATTTAGAACTTATTGTTATGCACTTTGCTCAACATGCTACAAAGTGTTATGAAAGTTGTAAGCTGTTAACTAGTTTTTAACATTTCTACACTGTTTTAGAAAAATCATAGAAAAATCATACGAAGTCGAAAACTGAATCCGTAAATTCTGAGAGTTCACAAAATGTGTCTAGTTTATTCATAATTTTTATTATGATTTTTAGAAGTCTTTAACTTGTGTTAAAATGTTCATATTCACAGTCTGGTCCGAATTCGTTTCGGAAATAATAGGAAGTTTTGTAAAAATCACCATAAATCGTAGAAAAATCGTATGGAGATGTGCAAGTAGTAATTTTAAAGGTATGAACCTGAAATATTTGAATATTAAACAGTTTTGAAAGATATTAAGTTTAAGATAGTCAAAACAGTCCGTGAATAAGACCCAACTTTTCTGATGAAAGCTGTTGTTTGAGTTTAGTTGTGTTCTTGGTGTTTTAACTTGTATTTCCCCCCCCCCCCCCCCCTTAAAACTTGAGGAAAACATGAAAATGTAGGGGTATGAACTCACCTTGAGTGATTTCCTTAGATGTATGCTGAAGAGAAAGGGTTTCTAAGTCAAGAACACTTGATAGAAGCTTGGAGAGTTGAAGATCTAAGAACAATTATGGTGACATTGGTTATGAGAGATTCATAAGTTGAGTGAAGGAGTGAAGAATGTTCAATGTAGGATGAGAATACTTACTGAATGAGGGTGAGAAGTTCAAAGGCAGCCTTGGAGTCTCGAGTTCTTAGAGAGGGAAATGAGAGAGAAGTGTTTGTTTCTTGGTGAGAGTGTGAGTAAAGTGGAAGGAGAGATGGGAGTTTCCAACTTTTGATCAAGTTACCACCTGTAGGAGAGATGTGAGGGGACAAATAGTTGACTAGGTAGGGGTGAATAGTGACTGGGGGTTGTCCTAAGTGGGTATGGGGGATAGCTTGTGTCACACTCTATGGGAAATCAACACTCTAACACAATATCTCACCCAATAGATATTGTCCTTGGTTTATGATCCTTTCTCAAAATGTGGTTTAAAATATGATAATATAGGGTCTTATATATAAAAATATAAGTTTGGAGTGTTTAAAATTTGAAAAATAAAAGTCAGAGGAATTTTCCGGACCAAGAGGATTCCGGACTGAGAAGGTTCCGGACCATGAGGGTTCCGGACCAAGAGGGTCCTTTTGGGCTGTTTTCGACTGAGGAATGTACATAGAGAGATTTGGGAGAGATTTCACATACTTAGAGAGATTTGGGAGAGATTTCACATACTTGGAGAGATTTGGGAGAGATTTCACATACTTGGAGAGATTTCTCATACTTGGAGAGATTTCACATACTTGGAGAGATTTCTCATACTTGGAGAGATTTGGGAGAGATTTCACATACTTGGAGAGATTTCTCATACTTGGAGAGATTTGGGAGAGATTTCACATACTTGGAGAGATTTCTCATACTTGGAGAGATTTGGGAGAGATTTCACATATTTGGAGAGATTTCTCATACTTAGAGAGATTTGGGAGAGATTTCACATACTTGGAGAGATTTCTCATACTTGGAGAGATTTGGGAGAGATTTCACATACTTGGAGAGATTTCTCATACTTAGAGAGATTTGGGAGAGATTTCACATACTTGGAGAAATTTGGGAGAGATTTCTCATACTTGGAGAGATTTGGGTACAATGGGATAGATTGAGAGAGACTTTGTCGGGGGCCTTTATTAATGTTTTTCTTCGCAGATCAAAGGTCGTAGGCTTAGTTACAACCCATTTTGAGTGTTATACGCCCCCGAAGGGTACGTAATAATGTTTTATAGAGTTGTTACTTCCCTCAAACTGATTAGGGTTTAGGATTTTGAACATTTGAAACTTTCAAGTGTTACTTTGCATTAAGATTTAGAGTTACACATTAGAAAACATAAGGTAATCCCTAACATATTAGCACTAGTTGAGTTGACCAGTTTGACTCATTGACTTTCTTTGACTTTGACTTGACCAGAAAGTGACGGTTGTCACATCATCCCCCTGTTAGAAGGAATTTCGTCCCGAAATTTGCGTTTTGACTGGGACTACGAGAGTTTGGGGAAAAGATGTGGGTACTTTTCGTAGTACATGGAATTTATATGGTAAGGACCAAGCCATCTTACGTTAATTGGCGACGTTTGGACATCTTATTGTAACTGGTGCTAGGTCGATTAAAACTACAAGTGATTGTTTCGGGGTGACGGTGCATTCTAAGAATATGCCTTTACGCACTCCGTCTTATTCTTGGTATTACTACTCCGAATATTTTATAATGTAATTAGTGAGTTCTAGTATCACGAGTGCTTCAACAATTTGTGATGAAACTTGCAATATAAGTCCCACCAGATCTTCTATAATCGCTTGGTGTAAAATAGTCGTATATCATTAAGATTGCAAGGGCAGTCGAATGAGTGACTCCGCCTTAAGCCCACAACCAAACAAGGAATAGCAAGTAAGGCGGAATCATACATTCTAAGTCTATAGAATTTTAATGGTATATGGCCATAATGTTTACACTAGCCATCATAGATTCACTAGTAAAAACCATGCGCTTTTATATAGATGGTAAGACTTATTCGGGTTTTGTCGTGTTCTCTAGATCCATCGTTGATAACCTTAACTTGACACTGGTTTTAGTAAAAAAAAAATTAAAAATTTAAACGTTGATGTTAGAACATGTACCGATATTTACGGGCGGTTCCGGGGTGGTCTCTCCTGCGGTGATCGTAAGCACCCTTCCACCATCACCGACATTCCTTGCTCTTGGGCAGTCCCTTTTAAAGTGTCCCGTTTCGCCGCACTCGTAACAGGCTGAGCTTACTCCATTGCCAGGGACTTGGTTGATGGGTGTGCCGGTGCCTTACAAAAACGGACAGTGTGCCCCTTTCTGTTGCAATTTTTGCAATGCATCTCCTGGCAAACCCCAGTGTGATGGAAGTTGCACTTGTTGCATTTCGGAAGGGTTCCAGCGTATCGATTTATGGGTGTTGGCGTGGCGAGGGTTGTGGCAGCATGAACAGCAACGATCTGTTGCTTCTTAGTGAAGTCCTGGGCTGGTTGGTCCTTCTTGTTGTCCCATAACTTCCTTTTGTTGTTTCCTCCTCTTGCTGGATCCGGGGTGGTTATCGCAGTGTCATGGCTGGCACGATGGTCTATGAGTTATTGTGCCAATTCCTTGGCACTGTCAAAGCTAGTTGGTCTTGAGGCCAACACGCTATCTTGAATTTGGGGGGACAATCCCCAGAGGTATCGCTCCAACTTTTTGTCTTACGGGGTGACCATAGCGGGACAAAGGAGTGCTAGATCACAGAATCGGACGGTATAGGTTGCAAGGTCAGAGCCTGTCATTTTGAGGTCCCACAGTTCTTGCTCTAGTTTTTACACTTCGCCCCTGGAGCAATACTCTTTCAGCATATTTGCCTTCAAGTCCTCCCAGCTTATCGAGTTAGCCACTGTAAGCGTCAGTGACTTAACGTGGCCGTTCCACCAAGTAAGGGCCCGGCCGGAGAAAGTGCGAGCTGGGAATTTGACTTTGTTCGCTTCGGGGCACGCACAGATCTCGAAGACAGATTCGGTCTTCTCGAACCACTGCATCAAATTGATGACTCCCCCGCTACCATTGAATGAATCGGGTTTACCATTAGTGAAGTCCTTAAAGGAGCATTCTCTAGAACGCCCTTGGCTATCTCCTTGAGTAGAGTTATTAGTATCGCTCCCTGCCCGCCCTGCACCATCAGTACTGATTTGGGACATAGCAGCTGCCACCGCGACCGTGACCGCAGCTTGGAACATAACAAGATCATATTGGGGAGGCGGCGGTGATGGATTTGTTTGCGTTCTGCTAGTGCGTCTAACAGACCTTCGAGGTGGCATCTTTCTGTTATAGAATTTCAAAGACGTAATGAGTATAAGTATTTTAGTAATTGTTATTAGTTTTTAAGTATAGTATTTCCCGATTTTTCGAATGTGGAAAACAATTCATACTAGAGATCTATATAAATAAACTTATGAATTTAGTAGAAATGACTCGATTATAATCTTGTGATTTGTTCCATGTCCGATCCACTCCTAAGATCACCCAATGTATACCAGTTGTGTGTAATTAAGGTCCAATAGGCCGTTGAACTTAATGAGTCTGCCCTAAGCCCACAACCAAACAAGGAACAGGACCTAAGGCGGACTTACCATTTCTAAGCCCATCGTCTCTTAATTACACATAACCTTGAGGTATACATTAAGTAATCTTAGAGTTACCATAAGCAAATCGTTTGTAATAACAGGTTATGAGATATGTGGTAAACTCCCACTGAAATAAAATGCATGCCAATTTTATTGATATACTCTAGTTATATCCTTACCATTTATATACACACGTATAAATTTCGCACTTTACTGAACTATTCTCGGTGTTTCTACTAACGTCCCTGAGACGGAGTTATGGTAGTGGGTAGAAGTAGGTTTTGTACGGGCGTTAAGATTTACCCATAACGTTACTCGTGCGAGAATAGGGGTAGAAGAGATAATTAATAGACGCCTAATCCTATAATTACTTATAGGGGTGATCCTTATTAGTCATGTCTATAATCACGTAGTGCATACCAGTTATACATAATCTGAGATAGAATAGACCTTCGAATAAATGACTCTACTCTAAGTCCACAACCAAACAAGGAACAGGAAGTAGAGCAATAGTCATAGATTCTGAGTCTATAATATCTTTAATTATGCATAACCTTGGCGTATGTACGCAGTCATTGTAGACCTACTAATAGGGGTCTTTAGTTTTCACATAAGTTGGTTATAATATCACCAAATACTCCTATAGTATTTTAATGTTTGTCTTATGTTTTCGATGTTTGTTTGTAGATAGAGTTGGTAAGTTTTTAGACTTGTTGCAATAACACAACCATTCCCGGGCATATGCTAATCACTTTTGGGATAGACATAGTTGATCAGGCTATGTCATTCCCAGACCTGACCATACATCCCCAAGCTTACGCCATTCATCAATCACAACTTTTGTTTTGTTCTAGTATGATGCTGACCTTAGTACGTATGCATGCATGTATACTTTTAACACGAAACTATTTATTTCTAAGAGTATAGTCTTTTGAAAATGTTTAATCAGAGACTTTAGTCCCAATGCATTTATAGTTTGTATATCTTATGTGGTTCGATATACTTAGTTCACTATAAACAATGCTCTGATACCAATCTGTCACACCCCCAAACCAAGGATGGCGGAAACGTCCGGAGGACTTCATGTATAGTATCACAACAACGAGTATAATAGTGCTCAAAGTAAATACAATCATCATAAATATAATTGAAAAGGTTACACCATAGTATAAGTTTACATGTTTCAAAATCAATTACATTATGATGACAAAATGAACTGTTTGACGATTTAACGTCCCATCCTCAAGATGTTGTTGATTTCCTGTTTCACTGATTTCATGAGAATACAAGTAGTTTTGAAAGAGTGTCAACAATTAAGTTGGTGAGTTCATAAGAGTTTTGTTTGAGGAAAAAGCCGTTTTCCTTGTAAAAGCGATAGAGTGTGATTCCAGAAAATCCAATATTTTCTTTATTAAATGTGAAATGAATGCTCCTATGTTATGCGATAATGAACCCTAGAAAGACCCGTAGATTCCTTCTATAATCACCCAGTATATATAAGTTATATAAAATTTAAGTTAAATAAACCGTCGAATATAATGGGTCTGCCCTAGGTCCACAACCAAACAAGGAACAGGAAGTAAGGCGGGCCCACCAATTCTAAGTCGATTGTGACTAGATTCTTATATAACTCTAGCATATACACTTAGCAATTATAGCTGAAGTCTAACAATTCTAGACGAAATGTAGTTTTAATAGAATTATGTTTCCAAAGAAAATCCAATATTTTCCTTATAAAAGTCATGTAGTCCTAAATCGCAGGACCGAGAATATGTGTGTGTTCTGTACTTATAACGTATTTGTAGTTTTAATTAGATAAAACCCATTTTCAAAGTAGAATTTTCCTTGTAAACTTGAAAGATTGTTAACTCCCTATGTGAGTCGCTATAACCATACTATGACGAGAAATAACCTGCACAACGTTTTTCAGACGTTAAGATACTATGACTCTTGTCACCCGCAGACCTGCCGGTCCGGCTGTAGCTAGCAGCGAGGTGTGGGATGTCAATCCCAATATAGATCTATACACAATTATCACGTTCTCCCTACAATAGACTCTGGTTATAACTTACAGGAATTGGAATCCCGTACTCTAAGAGTACAGGGAGAGAATTGTCTCACAACTTACGTTAACTAGTTTACATATAGTTTGAGTATTTAAACCCCTTCCGTGGTGGAAGTGAAATCACCTTTTATGAAAATAAGTTAGTGATATGAATCCATAAACTATTACTATTATAGTTTATCAAGTAGTACATGAAAAACCCATTTGTTTTGAGAGTAAGACCTTTTTCATGTAGTGAAAACCCATAAACGATGCTTATTGTAGTTTATTATATGTGTTCGAAATGAATGAGTAAACCTTATCATAAATGACTAAATTTCAGTTTATGAAGATAAACTAACAAGAAAATACATTTGATATTTAGAACTTATTGTTATGCACTTTGCTCAACATGCTACAAAGTGTTATGAAAGTTGTAAGCTGTTAACTAGTTTTTAACATTTCTACACTGTTTTAGAAAAATCATAGAAAAATCATACGAAGTCGAAAACTGAATCCGTAAATTCTGAGAGTTCACAAAATGTGTCTAGTTTATTCATAATTTTTATTATGATTTTTAGAAGTCTTTAACTTGTGTTAAAATGTTCATATTCACAGTCTGGTCCGAATTCGTTTCTGAAATAATAGGAAGTTTTGTAAAAATCACCATAAATCGTAGAAAAATCGTATGGAGATGTGCAAGTAGTAATTTTAAAGGTATGAACCTGAAATATTTTCATATTAAATAGTTTTGAAAGATATTAAGTTTAAGATAGTCAAAACAGTCCGTGAATAAGACCCAACTTTTCTGATGAAAGCTGTTGTTTGAGTTTAGTTGTGTTCTTGGTGTTTTAACTTGTATTCCCCCCCTAAAACTTGAAGAAAACATGAAAATGTAGGGGTATGAACTCACCTTGAGTGATTTCCTTAGATGTATGCTGAAGAGAAAGGGTTTCTAAGTCAAGAACACTTGATAGAAGCTTGGAGAGTTGAAGATCTAAGAACAATTATGGTGACATTGGTTATGAGAGATTCATAAGTTGAGTGAAGGAGTGAAGAATGTTCAATATAGGACGAGAATACTTACTGAATGAGGGTGAGAAGTTCAAAGGAAGCCTTGGAGTCTCGAGTTCTTAGAGAGGGAAATGAGAGAGAAGCGCTTGTTTCTTGGTGAGAGTGTGAGTAAAGTGGAAGGAGAGATGGGAGTTTCCAACTTTTGATCAAGTTACCAGCTGGAGGAGAGATGTGAGAGGACAAATAGTTGACTAGGTAGGGGTGAATAGTGACTGGGGGTTGTCCTAAGTGGGTATGGGAGATAGCTTGTGTCACACTCTATGGGAAATCAACACTCTAACACAATATCTCACCCAATAGATATTGTCATTGGTTTATGATCCTTTCTCAAAATGTGGTTTAAAATATGATAATATAGGGTCTTATATATAAAAATATAAGTTTGGAGTGTTTAAAATTTGAAAAATAAAAGTCAGAGGAATTTTCCGGAGCAAAAATCACTTAAAATCATAAAAAGGTTCGAAATTGGTAAAAATCCGGAGTGAAGGGGTGGAATCCGGAGTCGTAGTAAAATTTCCGGAGCTCCTTTAAGCATTCCGGAGCTAACACCAAATTTCCAGAGAAGAGGATCAAGCTGCGAGGGTCCGAAGCGGGTATACAGGGAATTCTGGAGGTGCTGGGCGAAGTCCGAAGCTTTCTTCTCGGATCTGAGGTCAGGAGCGAGTTCGTCCGGTTCAGCTTGGAGGTCCGAACCGCCCCACATGTTCTGGAGTCAGAAAGGGGTTCCGAAGCAGGAGGATAATCCGGACTAAGGGGGATCCGAAGTGAGAAGCCTCTTGGTTCCTTAGAAGGTATTCCGGACCAAGAGGGTTCCGGACTGAGAAGGTTCCGGACCAAGAGGGTTCCGGACGAAGAGGGTTCCAGACCAAGAGGGTTCCGGACCAAGAGGATTCCGGACCAAGAGGGTCCGTTTGGGTTGTTTTCGCCTGAGGAAGGTACATAGAGAGATTTGGGAGAGATTTCACATACTTAGAGAGATTTGGGAGAGATTTCACATACTTGGAGAGATTTGGGAGAGATTTCACATACTTGGAGAGATTTCTCATACTTGGAGAGATTTGGGAGAGATTTCACATACTTGGAGAGATTTCTCATACTTGGAGAGATTTGGGAGCGATTTCACATACTTGGAGAGATTTCTCATACTTGGAGAGATTTGGGAGAGATTTCACATATTTGGAGAGATTTCTCATACTTACAGAGATTTGGGAGAGATTTCACATACTTGGAGAGATTTGGGAGAGATTTCACATACTTGGAGAGATTCTCATACTTAGAGAGATTTGGGTGAGATTTAACATACTTGGAGAGATTTGGGAGAGATTTCTCATACTTGGAGAGATTTGGGTACAATGGGATAGATTGAGAGAGACTTTTTCGGGGGACTTTATTAATGTTTTTCTTTGCAGATCAAAGGTCGTAGGCTTAGTTACAACCCATTTTGAGTGTTATACGCCCCCGAGGGGGACGTAATAGTGTTTTATAGAGTTGTTACTTCCCTCAAACTGATTAGGGTTTAGGATTTTGAACATTTGAAACTTTCAAGTGTTACTTTGCATTAAGATTTAGAGTTACGCATTACAAAACATAAGGTAATCCCTAACATATTAGCACTAGTTGAGTTGACCAGTTTGACTCATTGACTTTCTTTGACTTTGACTTGACCAGAAAGTGACGGTTGTCACATCATTTCTCGTGCATCCAAGTCTGAAGCTCCGGAACAGATCAAAGCAAAGTTTGTGAGTCAGCTGACCTGGTACATGGAAATCAGAGAATGGTTGTTTAGAGCCTTCACCTTCATCAAGGAAGAAGCTAACTAAGCTGACTGGATTGCTAAGTTCACTTAGGGGAGATTGTTGGAACCTAAAAGTGAACCTCTAGCAATCATAAGTCCAATCTCCAATTCCAAAGTCAGCCAATGTTTTGAAGTGAAGAGTAGTCCGGAATCTGTCCGGACTTGGAGAGAAGAAGATGAGAAGTTCAGAAGTGAAGACATTCCGGAATGGACTTTATGTTCGGAATGTGTAGTGATTCGGAGTCACGGTTTTTTCTCTTTGTATATTAATTACTTTTGTCACTTTTCATGATTAGACATTTCATAGGACTTAGTCTGTTTGTCAACTTGGACAATAAGAATGTAAGAATCATTCCTTTTATCCGTTCCTATGTATGTTTACTAGTTTGTACCATGTTTCACACACTCCTATTTATAAGAGCTCCCAATGCAAAGTTAAATGACGGACCTTTCACTCATTTTGGCATTTACTAAATTACTTCATTCCCTTTCAAACATTCTTTCTTGTTATTCATTTCTTAACGTTACTTTGATCTTTATTCTCATTCTTCACTTATGGCTTGATTATTTATTGAATGCATTAACTCAGACTTGACTGGTCTATCCAGGCTTGACTGGAATATTTATTAGCAAGCAGACATTGATCTTAAGCATTTACTCAAGGTTTGAGTTTTCAAACCTTGTTATTGCGCATCAGATCTATCTTGTTCTCACAACTAGACATACCAAACTCTGAATCTGATTTACCGATCAATAAAGCGCAGCCTAGACTATAGATAGAAATTGATACAACAAGCTGAAAAATCCCCCAACAACCGATACTCAACTTGGGTGACCCAAATGCCTCTTGATCTATTCATCGACATTCCTAAAAGGAACCACTGGCTACAACAAGATCCTTGATCGACAGCTTCCTTCCACGAAGACAACTCATACATTCCTGAGCACATACATCTAATTGTAACTTGCTCTGCAGCCCCATCTTGACCAAATCATGAACCAAAGTCTCGCTTACTCGAACCTTAGATTCCTATGACCCATTATTCTGAAACCATAAACTCGAACAGATCGAGGATCCACCAAGAAAAATACTCAGTTCTCCCTCACTTAAGGTTCGACCTATCACCAACTGGAGTTATAAACAAACCATATCTCAAACTTGCTCAACCAGTTACTGTCACACCCCCAAACCAGAACGGCGGAAACGTTCGGGGGCGGAGGACGTCATGTACAGTATCACAACAATGCATAATAGTAAAACAAGAAACAACATCATCCATTGCATTAATAGTATAATTTAATACAAGTGTGTTATGTATAGTTTATAAGACACCAAAATATGAATCAAAATAAGAGATGAGTCTTGAATGTGCTCCGTCTTCTCAAAACCTGGTCATCGGTACCTGTCTACTGGTGACCTGAGTATACAAGTCTTTTTAAAAGCGTAGATCAGCATTAAAGCTGGTGAGTTCATAAGTATTTTAGTGTCATTGTTTGTATATGTTTGAAGAGAGTGTTTGTAAATGTTTGATGTAAAAGTTTGTAAGTGTTTAATGTAAATGTTTGTAAACTTCCTACAAAATCCTATATTTTCTACTAAAGTATTCTTCTACCAAGACCCAACTATTCTTTATGTTTGTTCTTTTGTAAAAGTAAGTATTTTCCCAAAGTTCGACTATCATTACCAAAATATAGTTTTCATTATCGTTTATATGAGAAGATCACAATGTGAATGAAATGGGAAAATGAAAATGTACTGTAGTTTTATCTAAGTGGCTACCAATGTACTAACTACCTTAAACCTGATTGTTTAATTAAGGTAAAATGTGATATGATTGTAACCATACTTGATCGACTAGTATAATACGATGTTCGAGACGTCAAAATGATATAACATTCATCACCCGTAGACATGCAGGTCCCACTGTAGCTAGTAGCAAGGTGTAGGATGGTCAGTCCCGTATAGATCTATACACAAATTCACGCTCTCCTTCCAGGAGACTATGGGTACAAAACGTGACACAGTAGTATATTGTCGCGCCATGAAGTAGTGGCTCACATTCATGTTATAGTATTCTTGTATTTGTATTGTATGTTCTCTCTGTCTAGTGTGTAGTATGTTCTCTCTGTCTAGTATATAGTATGTTCTCTAGTGTATAGTGTGTAGTATGTATTGCTTCTCGTTATAGTATGTATTGTTTCTCTTTATACTGAGTATTGTCTCTCGTTATAGTATGTTCTATTTGTTTCTCTTTATAGTGAGTATTGTCTCTCGTTATAGTATGTTCTATTTGTTTCTCTTTATAGTGAGTATTGTCTCTCGTTATAGTATGTTCTATCTGTTACTCTTTATAGTGAGTATTGTCTCTCGTTATAGTATGTTTATACTGACTCATGTATGAACTGACTCTTTATATGTTTCATTGCTCTAGAAATAGTAAGTAGTGACTTCCTAAACTATATCTATTATAGTTTACTAGCAATGTTGTTTGTATGGATGAACATGTTTGTACACCTTTGCTACCCAAAGGTATTGAACTAAACGAAGAACTTTTATATCTATATACATATACATAATGTATAACTAAGATTCAAACGACCTTCGGACAAACAACCGATACCCTAAGTCCACAACCAAACAAGGAACAGTAAATAAGGTGAGTTAGCAGTCCTAAGTCCTTTCAATCCTACTTATATAACTATATCTATATAGACATGATTTTACAAAATATAAGTTTAAAAGAGTTTGATAAAGAGTTTGTAAAGAGTTTAATGACATGTGATTGATATAATAACTATAATGTTTCTACTTGTATTCCCTCCCCCCCCCCCCCATAAAAGCATTTAAAATCATTTAAAAGATAAGTTAAGGGCTATGAACTCACCTGCAGTGAGTGATACGAATGTAAGATCAGTTTGTAGTATGCTAAGTGTCAAGTGAAGCCTTGAGCACAACGGATCCTAATAAGCATATAATGACACATATATGTATATAATTAGCGTTTATACTACTAATCATGAAAGGAAAACACCCTATGGACTTGGAAACACATAGATTGAAGTGTTATAAGTACAAAGGATTGCATAAAATGGGTGTACGGCCACACAAGTGTGTGTACGTCCACTAGGTGTACGGCCAGGTGGGTGTATGGCCAGGTGTGTACGGCCATGGAGTGTACGATCATACACTCCTTGATCAAATTGCCAAAAAGTGTGGTCCAAGGCTCTATCTTGCATCCTCTAAGTGTTCTTGATCTTGTGTTGGAATATAACATGAGTTTTAGGCCAAATATGCACTAAATAAGGGGTGTACGGCCATACACTCCTTGTGTTCATGCATTATATGATGCTTTAAGGCTAGAAAAGGAGTGATTCACAAGCCCAATTAGAAGATGGAAGAGATACTTACGAATTAGAAGCCTTTTGGGGTGTTTAAGGTCCAAGAACTAGTGTGTGTTCTTGGTGAAAAATAAGAACACTTGAAGATCTAACCAAAAGAAGTAATTTCAAGGATGAAATCATGGATCTTCACTAGATAGTGTAATGAATCAACTAATCAAAGGAAGTAATACTTACTTATTGAAGATCTAGATGAAAAACCCGATGATAGTTGAGAGAGCATCGATTTCTTGGCTTGAAGGAGTGAAAAGTGATTAAAAATGGCTAAGTCCCACATATATATGTGAGAGTGTGCGGCCAGGAGGGGGGTGTGCGGCCGTATACCCATGTGTACGACCATACACTCCTCATGAAGGAGTGTTTGGCCCTTTTGAAAAGTGAAGAACTTCGGGAACCCATTTCTAAACCCTAACTTTGAAGGTACTAGGCTTAGAACACTCAAACTGACTCTAAAAAATGCTAAAAGATAGCATAAACGAGTCTGACGTTGATTGAATTGAACTATTGTACAAGATAGAAATTTCGGGTTGTCACGTCATCCCCCCGTTAGAGAGAATTTTGTACCGAAATTAGAGTATAAGCAATTTAGCAATTACAAATAACTAAGTAAAAAGATGAGGATATTTCAGCTTCATCTGATCCTCGCGCTCCCAAGTGAATTCGGGTCCTCGCTTGGCATTCCAGCGAACCTTCACTATCGGGACACGGCTTTGCTTTGTCTGCTTGACCTCTCGGTCCATGATCTCTACTGGTTCTTCCACGAAGTTGAGGCTCTCATTGATCTCGATCTCGTCGAGAGGGATTACAAGAGTCTCGTCGGACAGACACGTTTTCAAGTTCGAGACGTGGAAAGTAGAATGTACGTTACTAAGTTCGCGAGGTAGTTTGAGTTTGTAAGCTACGGGGCCGATTCTAGCGATAATCTTGAAAGGCCCTACGTATCTTGGATTTAGCTTTCCACGCTTTCCGAAGTGTATCAATCCCTTCCAGGGTGACACTTTCAATAGAACGCGGTCTCCCACCTGGAATTCAAAAGGTTTCCTTCTCTTGTCTTCGTAGCTTTTCTGTTGGTCTCTAGAGGCTTTCAATCGCTCACGAATTTGAACGATCTTCTTTGTTGTTTCCCGAATGATTTCCGGACCTGTGAGAGTGCTGTCAGGAACTCGTCCTTTAGCTAACTGAGTGTCACCCACCTCAGCCCAGCACAGAGGGGATCTGTACTTACGGCCATAGAGGGCTTCAAATGGAGCAGCCTTTATGCTCGTATGATAACTATTGTTGTAGGAAAAATCGAGAAGGGGTAAATCAGTATCCCAAGCCTTCCCAAAGTCTATCATGCAGGCTCGCAACATGTCTTCCAAGGTTTGAATAGTCCTCTCACTTTGTCCGTCGGTTTGTGGATGGTAGGCTGTACTCATGTCCAACCTTGTTCCAAGGGAACTTTGTAGCGACTGCTAGAACCTCGAAGTGAATCTACTATCTCTATCAGAGATAATGGATATGGGAACACCATGCAGTCGTACGATCTCCCTAATGTAGGTTCTTGTTAGCTTCTCCATCTTGTCAGTTTCTTTGATAGGTAGGAAGTGTGCGGACTTTGTTAACCTGTCTACGATCACCCATATGGTATCGAGACCACCCGTTGTCTTGGGCAACTTGGTTATGAAGTCCATTGTGATCCGTTCCCACTTCCATTCCGGTATCTCAGGTTGCTGAAGTAAACCTGAGGCTTTCTGGTATTCGACCTTAACCTTGGCGCAAGTAAGGCATTTACTCACGAAGGTAGCAATCTCCGCTTTCATGTTAGGCCACCAGTATAACTTTTTAAGATCCAGATACATCTTATCTGAACCTGGGTGGACGGAATAGCGAGTGTTGTGTGCCTCGGTCATGACCAAGTCTCTAAAACCACCGTGTCTCGGTGTCCAGATCCGATCCATGAGATATAAGGCTCTGACACCCTTGACTTCCAAGTTTTTATCCATCCCTCTCAGGGATTCACCCGCCACATTTTCAGGTTTCAAAGCTCGAGTTGAGCCTCCTTAATTTGTGTGGACAAGTGTGAATGGATAGTCATAGTCAAAGACTTGACTCTACGACCAGAGTATTCTTTCCGACTTAGGGCGTCAGCTACTACTACGTTGGCCTTGCCTAGATGATAACGGATTACACATTCGTAATCACTGAGTAGATTGACCCACCGTCGTTGTCTCATGTTGATCTCCTTCTGGTCGAATATGTGTTGTAGGCTTTTATGGTCTGTAAAGATAGTGCTTTTTGTACCATACAGGTAGTGTCTCCAGATCTTCAGAGCAAACACTAATGCTCCTAACTCAAGATCATGTGTGGTGTAGTTGACCTCGTGTGTCTTTAGCTGTCTTGAGGAATAGGCGATGACCTTACCTCGTTGCATCAGAACACAGCCGAGCCCTTGGTTGGATGCATCACAATAAACCACGAAGTCTTCTATCCCTTCTGGGAGGGATAGTATCGGTGCGGTGCATAAGGCTCGCTTCAGCGTTTGGAACGCTTTCTCTTGCTTCTCTTCCCAGTCGAAGGCCATGTCCTTCTGGGTCAATGTTGTAAGCGGTTTCGCAGTCCTTGAGAAGTTCTGAATGAACCTGCGATAGTAGCCAGCGAGGCCTAGAAATTGCCGAATTTCTGTAGGCGTCTTCGGTGCTGACCAGTTCTCAATGGCTTTGAATTTGGAAGGGTCCACGTGAATTCCCTCTTCACTAACCACGTGACCCAAGAATTCGACTCTTCGGATCCAAAATTCACATTTAGAGAACTTCGCATAAAGCTTCTCTAATCGCAGTGTTTCCAATACCTGACGTAGATGTTGACTATGCTTCTCCTTACTATGAGAATAGATAAGTATGTCATCGATGAAGACAATGAAGAACTGATCCAAGTAAGGACAGCACACCCTATTCATTAAGTCCGTGAATACTGTGGGCGCATTGGTCAATCCGAACGGCATCACTACAAACTCGTAGTGTTCATAACGAGTTCGGAAGGCTGTCTTTGGAACATCCTCCCCTAAAACCCGTAACTGGTGATACCCGGATCTCAGGTCTATCTTTGAAAAGAAGTTCATCCCTTGAAGTTAGTCAAACAAGTCGTATATGCGAGGCAGAGGGTAACGATTCTTGACGGTCAGTTTGTTAAGTTCCCGGTAGTCGATGCACATACGGAACGATCCGTCTTTCTTCTTGAGGAATAAGACCTATGCTCCCCAGTGTGAGAAGCTTGGTCTGATAAAGCCCTTGCTGAGTAGTTCGTTAAGTTGACTGGATAGCTCCTGCATCTCAGCTAGTGCTAGACGATAGGGCGATTTGGCTACTGGGGTAGCCCCTGGAACTAAGTCGATTCTGAACTCGACTTGACGTTGCGGAGGTAATCCGGGTAGTTCTTCTGGAAAGATGTCGGGAAAATCGTGTACCACTGGGATGTTCTTTATGTCTTTCGTCTCTTGGCTCACATCGACAACATGAGCAAGGAATGCGCGACATTCCTTTCGCAAGTACTTCTGGGCTTGAATGCTCGAGATGATACGAAGGTTTGTGCCTGGTTTGTCGTCGTAGATCACTAGGGTTTCGGTAGACGGTAGATTAAGGTGAATGGCCTTTTCGTAACACATGATGTCGGCACGATGAGAACTCAACAAATCCATACCGATTATGACGTCGAAACTTTTAATTGAGATCGGCATGAGGTCGATCGGAAATGAATGGATGTCTAGTGTTAGTGTACATCCTATGTATATGCAGCTAGTGCTCTCTGTCTTTCCGTTAGCCATTTCTACAGTGAACGGTTCTTTAAGTGCACGTGATTTTTTTTAAGCAAGTGAGCAAATTTCTGGTTCACGAAACTCCTCTCCGCTCCACTATCAAACAGTATGCATGCATATGAGTTATTGAGGAGAAACGTACCAGTGACCACTGTGGGGTCGGCAACTGCTTCCTCGTGGCCTATAGCAAAAACTTTTCCCACTCCGCCGGGATTCCCTACGTTTGGGCAGTTTCTCTTGTAGTGGCCCACCTCACCACATCCGTACCAAGTCTGACCCACACCAGCGTCGGGGACTTGGGTGATTGGCCTTGCCGGAGCCTTACAGAAACGGGCAGTGTACCCCTTCCTGTTGCAGTTAGTGCACTGCATTTCCCGGAAGGGTCCGTTGTGGTGGAAGCTGCATTTGTTGCACTTTGGCAAGCTTCCAACATACTGCTTTGTCGGCGCAGTAGCAGTAGGTGCTATTGCAGCATTAACAGCTATGAACTGCTGCTTCTTGGCAGCGTTCTGTGCCGTTTTCTTCTTTTTGTTATCCCAGAACTTCCGCTTGTTGTCCGTGGATTTTGAGGGTTCTGGGATGGCTAGGGTTGTTGTTGTTGACGGGGTACGGACCCCATGGTCAATGAGCCGATGTGCCAATCGTTTGGCACTGTCGAAGGTAGTGGGGTTCGAAGCTAAGACGTTCCCCTGAAATAGAGGCACCAGCCCCCAGATATACTTTTCCACCTTCTTCGCTTCCGAAGGGACCATTCCCGGACATAATGCTACCAGATCGCTGAATCTGGCAGTGTAGGAGACTATGTCGGAGCCCTTCATGGTTAGGCTCCATAGTTCTTGTTCAAGCTTCTGAACTTCGCCCCTCGGGCAGTACTCCTCGATCATAAGCTCCTTCAGAGCTTCCCAGCCCATAACATTAGCCACTATAAGACTTAGTGACTTGACATGGCTATTCCACCATGTTAGGGCTCGGTCCGCGAAGGTGCAGGCGGCAAATTTTACTTTGCTTCCTTCCGGACAGGAGTAGATCTCAAAGATCGACTTCATTTTCTCGAACCATTGCGAGAGGGCAATGATTCCACCAGTCTCATTGAAGTTCCTGGGTTTGCAGTTGGTGAAGTCCTTATACGAGCACTCTCTAGAGTGCACTGGAGCTTCCATTAGAGTGGGAGGCACATTTGTTCCACTCCCGCTAGTACCGGTAGTGTTGAATTGTGCTAGGGCTGCCGTAACAGCCGCATTCACAACAACTTGGATAGCTGCTGTGTTGTATTGAGGAGGAGGAGGTGTTTGATTCGGAGTTATTGGAGTAGCCTACCTGTTCGACCTACGAGGAGGCATCTCGAAGCTATAAAATCAAAAAATGAAGATATTGGTAAGAAATTAATAGAGAGAGTGATGAGAGTGAATCATGGACTAACTCTCCATAGCCCAACAAAACAGATGAAAGTATGGTTGAAATAGAATCTAGCAATAGAAAGATGAAATCATTTGGATAATAATTTCCATGAGATTCGATATCTATCAATAATACTGGTATTACACATGTAACAAGTTCGGGAAAAATAACCTAAGGGTAGGTCTTACATCAACCCAGAATAAGAAATTTTTTGACAGAATAAGACCTAGCGGACTGGAAGTCCAAGGTTTTTAAGATAACTAAGAAATTACAAGGAAAAAGTGCTACTTACAGCATAGATAGGAAAGCTAATCCTTTATCCAAAAGAAAGGGATGAGCAGATCATCCCCTACTGACGACGGGAACCCCTTGGGCGAACCCTTAAATCAGCTAGCTGACGCTCCAGGTCGAGAAGGAGTCGCTCATACACTCGCTGGTGTACTCGGTGTTCTATGACTTCAGCTCGAGTCACAGCCAGTTCTTGCAGTAAAGACTCATTGTCTCTCGCAGCTCTCTCACGAGCATCCTCCAGACGACGAATATGGATAGTATTGATTCCCACATTGGCATCAACCTCCGCGATGCGGTTGAGGGCTGTCCTACCCTGTATTTCTTTATGAGTAACCCTGCGGACCATAATAGGCAGGACTCTGTCCGTTGAGCCTCCCTCGCTCAGGTTGTAGAAACTTATATCTTCGTTGTAGGGCATGGTTTGACCCTGTTCTTGACTCCATGTTTCCAAACTTTCCACCCACAGAGGCGTCGGGCCTTGAAAAGCTAGACGAGGGTTAGGATTTTGGATTGGAGCTACCAGGGGTTGATCATTGACTTCTGGCTTGGAGTCAGAATCCTCCGGGAAGTTCTCTGCGAAGTCATCGTCCAACGGAATTGCAGGCTCCTCTTCTGGCTCATCGTCGAGCCATCCTTCGTTACCTAAGTTGGGAAAGTACGGGTCGCCAGGGATATGGAATTCAGCCATGTTATCTATGCTAGAAAGGGGTAAAAGAAATAATTAATAGACGTACTAATTAAGATAATTATAAGATGATCCTTACCAGTTACTCCAACATTTGCGTAGTGCATACCAGTCATATGTAACCAAAACAGGATAGACCTTCGAATAAGTGATCCTAACTCTAAGCAAAGACCACAGATTCTAAGTCTATGACACCTTAGTTACATATAACCTTAGCGTATCCACTCAACAACTATTGACATACTAATAAAGACCTTTTTAGTTTCCACATAAGTAATTATAGTAATACAAAATACTCCTATAGTATTTTAAGTTTATGTTCTGTTCTAATGTTTTCATTGTAGTAGTGTTGGTAAGTTTTTAGACTTGCTGCAACATCACAACCATTCCTAGGCACATGCTAATCACTTCTCGGAAAGATATAGTTGATCAGGCTATATCATTTCCAGATCTGATTATATGTTCCCAAGGCTACTTGTGTTGTCCAATAATCATAATACTTTTGTTCTGTCCTAGTGACACTGATTTTAGTATGAATGCATGTATGTATACTTTGGTTAAATAAGTTATTATTTAAAAGTATAACTCCTGGTCAGAGTATTTTAATCCTGTTGTGTTTATAGTTGTATATATTTTATGGGTTCATATACTCAATTCACTATAAACAATGCTCTGATACCAATCTGTCACACCCCCAAACCAGAACGGCGGAAACGTTCGGGGGCGGAGGACGTCATGTACAGTATCACAACAATGCATAATAGTAAAACAAGCAACAACATCATCCATTGCATTAATAGTATAATTTAATATAAGTGTGTTCTTTATAGTTTATAAGACACCAAAATATGAATCAAAATAAGAGATGAGTCTTGAATGTGCTCCATATTCTCAAAACCTGGTCATCGGTACCTGTCTACTGGTGACCTGAGAATACAAGTCGTTCTGAAAGCGTAGATCAGCATTAAAGCTGGTGAGTTCATAAGTATTTTAGTGTCATTGTTTGTATATGTTTGAAGAAAGTGTTTGTAAATGTTTGATGTAAAAGTTTGTAAGTGTTGATGTAAATGTTTGTAAACTTCCTCGAAAATCCTGTATTTTCTACTAAAGTAGTCTTCTACCAAGACCCAACTGTTCTTTATGTTTGTTGTAAAAGTAAGTATTTTCCCAAAGTTCGACTATCATTATCAAAATATAGTTTTCATTACCGTTTATGTGAGAAGATCACAATGTGAATGAAATGGGAAAATGAAAATTTACTGTAGTTTTATCTAAGTGACTACCATTGTACTAACTACCTTAAACCTGTTTGTTTAATTAAGGTAAAATGTGATATGATTGTAACCTTACTTTATCGACTAGTATAATACGACGTTCGAGACGTCGAAATGATATGACATTCGTCACCCGTAGACCTGCAGGTCCCACTGTAGCTAGCAGCAAGGTATAGGATGGTCAGTCCCGTATAGATCTATACACAAATTCACGCTCTCCTTCCAGGAGACTCTGGGTACAAAACGTGACACAACAGTATATTGTCGCGCCATGAAGTAGTGGCTCACATTCATGTTATAGTATTCTTGAATTTGTATAGTATGTTCTCTCTGTCTAGTGTGTAGTATGTTCTCTCTGCCTAGTATATAGTATGTTCTCTAGTGTATAGTGTGTAGTATGTATTGTTTCTCGTTATAGTATGTACTGTTTCTCTTTATACTGAGTATTGTCTCTCGTTATAGTATGTTCTATTTGTTTCTCTTTATAGTGAGTATTGTCTCTCGTTATAGTATGTTCTATATGTTTCTCTTTATAGTGAGTATTGTCTCTCGTTATAGTATGTTCTATCTGTTTCTCTTTATAGTGAGTATTGTCTCTCGTTATAGCATGTTTATACTGACTCATGTATGAAATGACTCTTTGTATGTTTCATTGATCTAGAAATAGTAAGTAGTGACTTCCTAAACTATACCTATTATAGTTTACTAGCAATGTTGTTTGTATGGATGAACATGTTTGTACACCTTTGCTACCCAAAGGTATTGAACTGAACGAAGAAATTTTATATCTATATACATATACATAATATATAAGTAAGATTCAAACGACCTTCGGACAAACAACCGATACCCTAAGTCCACAACCAAACAAGGAACAGGAAATAAGGTGAGTTATCAGTCTTAAGTCCTTTCAATCCTACTTATATAACTATATCTATATATACTTGATTTAACAAAATATAAGTTTAAAAGAGTTTGATAAAGCGTTTTGCATATAAAAGAGTTTGTAAAACGATTTAGGCAATTTGTTTGAAGACACAGTTTGAAGTATAAGACATCTATCTGTTTGATAGTTATTAATCACATGTGATTGATATAATAACTATAAAGTTTCTACTTGTATTCCCCCCCTATAAAATCATTTAAAATCATTTAAAAGATAAGTTAAGGGCTATGAACTCACCTGCAGTAAGTGATACGAATGTAAGATCGGTTTGTAGGATGCTAAGTGTCAAGTGAAGCCTTGAGCACAACGGATCCTAATAAGCATATAATGACACATATATGTATATAATTAGTGTTTATACTACTAATAATGAAAGTAAAACACCCTATGGACTTGGAAACACGTAGATTGAAGTGTTAGAAGTACAAAGGATTGCATAAAATGGGTGTACGGCCACACAAGTGTGTGTATGTCCACTAGGTGTACGGCCAGGTGGGTGTACGGCCAGGTGTGTACAGCCATGGAGTGTACGACCATACACTCCTTGATGAAATTGCCAAAAAGTGTGGTCCAGGGCTCTATCTTGCATCCTCTAAGTGTTCTTGATCTTGTTTTGGAATATAACATGAGTTTTAGGCAAAATATGCACTAAATAAGGGGTGTACGGCCATATGAAGGGTGTACGGCCGTACACTCCTTGTGTTGATGCATTATATGATGTTTTAAGGCTAGAAAAGGAGTGATTCACAAGCCTAACTAGAAGATTGAAGAGATACTTACGAATTAGAAGCCTTTAAGGGTGTTTAAGGTCCAAGAATTAGTGTGTGTTCTTGGTGTTCTTGGTGAAAATGAAGAACACTTGAAGATCTAACCAAAAGAAGTAATTTCATGGATGAAATCATGGATCTTCACTAGATAGTGTAATGAATCAACTAATCAAAGGAAGTAATACTTACTTATTGAAGATCTAGATGAAAAACTCGATGATAGTTGAGAGAGAATCGATTTCTTGGCTTGAAGGAGTGAAAAGTGATTAAAAATGGCTAAGTCCCACATATATATGTGAGAGTGTGCGGCCAGGAGGGGGTGTGCAGCCGTACACCCATGTGTACGGCCGTACACTCCTCATGAAAGAGTGTTTGGCCCTTTTGAAAAGTGAAGAACTTCGGGAACCCATTTCTAAACCCTAAATTTGAAGGTACTAGGCTTAGAACACTCAAACTGACTCTAAACAATGCTAAAAGATAGCAGATACGAGTCTGACTTTGATTGAATTGAACTGTTGTACAAGATAGAAATTTCGGGTTGTCACAGTTACATACCATCCTTGACTCTTGGAATGTATAACATAACACAAGATGATCTTCCAGATAAAGACAAACCAAACCCAAAGAGTTTCCAAATATCAGATAGAGACCTCGTAAACTTCCCAATCATAAGCGCCTCTAACATCAATAATCCCAGCAGATGTACAAGCAATAATTCTGACAGTCCATTCATACCACCAATTCTCTATCTAGAAACAAATGGACTACCACACACCTTGTATACAAATCCCCAACCATCAATTCATCGCAAAAATCATTCATAAATACAAGAGGCATCATTCTAATTGTCGGGATACATCAAAGGCAACAAAAGTTGTCGCTCCTGATTTACTTCTCTGGTCACCTAAAAGAATCAAATAACACCTGACCTGACTATATTCAAAAAAGCAGACCCTTGATCTCATCTCGAGGCAACCCTACCACAAGAATCCTCTTATGTATTCTCACATTGCCATACTTGCCGCCAAAAACCGCAACTATCTAGCACCATGTTGGGTCTACATCCCAACTTTGAAAGTCGCATGTTTGCTCTCTCTTCCCCCGATCACGGAAAGCTATAAGAATATAACCCCCCATCGTAGATAGTGACATCCCAATATGCCAACCCTCACCCTCCGACTGTAATCCTCGAGCCGATCATTAAAATTGCTTCCTTCTTGAGTCCCGCGACTCAACTGGGACTACCTCGAGCAAGGCCCTTGAGACCTCAAAATCAACTAACTCACCTAGGTCTGCACTATTCAGACCAAACTTACATAGCCACTAGGGCCCAAACAATCACTAGACCCATCCTAAGCCTGAACAACCATAAACACTAACCGATAAAGATGGAAACACACTGTAATGAATCATGGTGCCAAGCCATGCTATTTACCCCCAACCAGCTCCTTAGAATCCCATAAATTTTCCTTGATTCGAGTATGGATCCTGTGCTTTCAGTAGTACAGGCCCAATACTACATTCCATACCTATCCGTACTTTCCTCAAGAATCATTCCAGCTCCTCCAAGTTAATATCGATGTATACAACCGTTCGATCCAACCACAATACCCGCTCTTAAACGAATACATATCGCCAAACAATTCGCCAACTCCTCTAAGGCACTTCCTAGACTCTCCTAGGATCCACACCTCACCCTGCCATCATCTGCTGAATAACTCCTATAAATGTCAACTAACTACTTCATGAATACAATTACATGAAACAAAACTTAAATAATCTTTCAAATAAAAGACCCAAACCTACAACGGTTAGAATCAGACGAGAGTTGTGTAATAGGGTCGGATCAATCATTCTAAAATGTTTTAACCTTTGTAACATGTAACTCAACATATTCACTTAATAGTTAACTCACATTATTAAGAGTCCCACAAATCACAAAGCAAGCAACATTCGTGCAGTAACACTCAAAACCACAAAACAATCAAAGGGCATCCCACACTCACTTTCTACTACAATTCTAGGAACTTCCACTCACACTGTCGGTTGCCTTATGCATGCAAATTATACAAAAACAGGATCACATAGACTGTCAAATAATTGATCCTACTCTAAGTACACAACCATACAAGGAACATGAAATAAGGCCAAATCAGTCCTTCTACGGCTATATGATCCTAATCGTATATAATTTTAAAGTATACACTTAAAAATAAATTCCACCAACATGGATTCCAAATCTGACATAGCATCCAATTCCTCTTAGGCTACAAGGCATCACAAATCAGGCCATTCTATCGTGCAATTCCTAAAGGTATCCTTAGCCTCATCCTAGCATGCAAATATTTCATTTCATATAACATATCAACATATATGGGTATTCTGGGAATTAATTAGTTGAGCTCGGCTGATTGCACGCATCACACCCCTTTTTCTTGTAAAAATCTTTTGTAAAACTTATTTTCTCAAAAAAAGATTACCAATTCCTCAGTTTGAGTTCAGACACACCCGAGAGCATGCACGAATCCCTCAAACCAAGGCTCTGATACCAACTTGTAACATCCTAAAAATACTAAGTGAAATTTTCATTTTAAATAAGTCAAAACAATTCACTCATTATCCGAAAAGACGACCAGAGTAAAAGTATTCTCAAAACATCAGAGCAAAACCATAAACAATCATTGCGAAATAAATCTCTGGGGGATGCAGTGCGATCAAGTCGAGCTCTTCCTTTTGAATTTGGAAGGACCTAAAAATGTTTAACCCAGAAATTTGTAAGCACAAAGTTAGTGAGTTCCCCAAAATACCACATACCATACATACAAGTGCCATGGTGTAACACCATAAACTTTCAAACAAATTTTTCGTTTTTAAAACATATAATTCTCATTATCGCATTACCAAAAAACCACAAGTGTCAAATTGTCAAAACACAAATATCATAAATCATTTGATAAAATCCAGGATCCACAAAATATAAACTCCATCTCAAATATGTGTACAATCAAGCCGGTGCCTTCCCACGATCCTGAGAAGTACCTAAAACACATATCACATAACACGGTAGGCACGAAGCTTAGTGAGTTCCCCAAAATACCACACATATCTCATTAGCCTCTCATGGCTATATTAAGACCCTCCGGTCAATGTGTCTCAGTGGGACCGTCCGGTCCCACAACTCGGGTGGACCCTCTGGTCCTAACTCAGTAAGCTCAGAATAATACATAGCATAAATCACAAAGACATAATGCAGGATATCACAATACTCTATAATAGCATACAAGACCCTTCGGTCACACAAATTACCACTCAAGGTAAGTATAGTGAGAAGACTCACCTCGTAAGCAACAATAAACCTCGTACTCGAATCACTGACCTAGCCTCCGCCTAACACATACCATAATTATCTCTAATTAATAATCGACTCTAAAAGAAGTTAGGCTAAACCTTATAAAGACTCATAGAAGGATAAAAGACCATTTTACCCTTCCAAGGCCTCTATAGTCTAAAAATTAAACAAACCCAAAAAGTCAACAAAAGTCAACTGCAGCGCGTATGCTGGGCGTACTACCTCGCCATGCATGCATTGGGAATCCTTGACCCTACGCAGGCGCGTACTGGGATTACGCTCAGCGTACATCCCAGACTTGTTCTTTCCACTCTCTTGGTCTTAATTTTTCAAGACCATAGCTCTACTCTCAGATCTGGACTTCCAAAAGGCTCATACTCCATAGAGTTCTTGACTTTAAGCCTTTGGATGGCTGAGAAAGTCCCAAACACAAAAACAATCACTCTTTATATCCAAAAATGTTCATATCTCATGCATTAGGTGGTTCGAACGTACAAGACCTCATTTTTATGAATCCACACCCTTAAGAACACTCAAAGGGACAAATATTAGGCTCTGGAGTTCAACAACTCATGAAGCTTCAAGCTTTGGGACCAAAAACCCTGAAATGGACCATATTATGCACAAATCAAAAAGGATGATAATGCTCTGAACTTTATACCTCCAATTGATGCTTCAACCACAGAAAAGCTAAAATCCAAAGCCTGGACTCCAACTCTACTCTTTTCAATGCTCCTTCTTCACTCCAAAAATCCCACTAGAACATTTAGAAGCTCACAAATGGACACTCAAGCTCAAGGGACGAAAATTAGGGTTTTGAGAGGGTTGAGATCTGGAAATGGTGGCCAGAAATGAGGTCGTCATGTTCCTTAAATAGGGACTCACCCCTCAATTAGGGTTTCCATCCTGAGCCTAGTACGCCCAGCGTACTATGCGGCCTCCGCGTCCAAAACACGCACATGAGTACGCTAAGCGTACACACGCGTACTCCCATCGTACTGATTTACCACCTTTTCTCAATTAAAGGGCCAAACTTGACAATTACAACAACACAAGGGTTTATAAGTTATACCTGGTCTTGGGATGTTACAATTCTCCCCCACTAGAATCAAAGTTCGCCCTCGAAGTCATCTTCTGGAAATAACTTTGGGTACTGCTCGCGCATCTCGGACTCTGACTCCCAAGTCCACTCAGACCCCTTCCGATGTTGCCACTGGACCTGAACTAAGGGCACCTCTTATTCCTCAAGACCTTTACCTTCCTATCTAAGATCGTTATCGGCCTCTCGATGTAATTCAGACTCTCATCAATCTGAATGTCCTTTAACATTACCACTGTCGTCTCGTCGGCTACACACTTCCTCAATTGAGACACGTGGAAGGTGTTATGTATATGGCTCAACTCTGCAGGTAGCTCCAACCGATAGGCTACCTTCCCTACTCTGGCAGTCACTCTGAAAGGACCGATATATCTAGGACCCAACTTTCCATGCTTCCTGAATCGGATCACCCCTTTCCACAGGGATACCTTTAGGAGGACAAAATCTCCAACCTGGAACTCTATCTCGGATCGTCTCCGATCTATGTAACTCTTCTGGCGACTCTGGGCTGTCAGTAACCTCTGTCTGACCTGCTGAATCTGCTCGGTCGTCTTGAGCACTATCGCAGTGCTACCCATCACTCTCTGCCCCACCTCCCCCCAACAAATGGGAGTCCGACACCTCCTCCCATATAAGAGCTCAAAAGGAGGCATACCTGATGGGTTTTATACCAAACAACAATCCTATGTGCTCATACAAAACCCTAATGCTTAGATATAGGCTTCTTTATTGTACATGCAATTCATCTAAGACTTGAAACCCTAATCTAGCATACATAGAAATCTAAATCTATAACGAACTAGTTTAGATGATACCTTTCAATGGTTGCAAGAATCCTTTGATCTTCAAGAAACTTAATGTCACAAGTGTAACACCTCTAATGGCTAACAAACACCACAAGCAAGAGAATGATGTATAGGAGAGAGGATGAGAGGCAAAAATCGAATCCAAGCTTCCAAGGGATCAAGTGGCCGATTTTGCTAGCCCTAAGGGTCCTTATATACTTGAGCTTCTAGGGTTTCAGTCAAAACCTTAATTGGATGACTTAGGCCCTAAGTAACTTGAGAACCTTCTGGAATAAGTCCTCCCTGGACGAATTTAAGATGGACTCCTCCTTAAATTTGTCCTTGCCCTAATCCATAAGGATTCTCAGCCCAATATTAACTATCACACAAATGACAGTTCCATTCCCCTTTAATTAATTAATGTCTTTTAACCACATAATTAATTATTATTAATTATTGTCTAATATTAATTAAACTATATGATTTCTCTTTTAGTATATTATTCATATAATATATTAATAAACCATAATAACCTCTCTTTCTCCATAAATCATCCTATCAAGTTGCTTTGGTGAAGGCAACCCAAAAAGACCATGCACAACCGGGTCAAGTACATACCAAATATAGTTACAAGATTAGACACTAATCCAACAGTCTCCCACTTGGATAAGTCTAGTAACTATAGTGCAAGTACAATCCGATTAGCAATCTTAGCTCTCAAAGATGTTGTCGAACTCTGATCTTATCAGTAACCTGTCCTTTAGATAAGGGATCGTATAATCCTTTGTTCTAGATATCATGCGGACAATCACATGGAACATAGTCATACTTATTGTCCAGCAGTTTGTTTCTCGATCTCTGATTCGTCTGACATAGAACTTAATTGAACACATCAACTCAGTCCTGACCTGGCCCGACACATAAGTCAAACCAAATCATCGAGGGGCCCAGATATCACTTTTACCCTCTTAGGATAAAAGGAACATATAAACTTCGACTTATATGCATTTACCATTCACTTATCAAGTCATGCACAACAATGTGTTTTATTACATCAAGTTATTGATGCGTTTACGCATTATCAATGCACAACCAACTTTCAAATAATAAACCATATATCTAGATTTTAAGACCATATGATATTATCGTCTTGCGATCAATTGAGATAAATTCCATGAAGTGATACCAGCAAGCGCGGGTCTAATCCAATGCTCAAATCCTATGCATAAGAACTCATGAACGTTGCAGCAAACCTTTGCTATGTCTAATACATTTTAGACAATCTACAAACCAATTCATGACAATCTTCTTTCATACTTACTCCCAAAGTATGAGCAATTGTGGAACATTCAAATAATCTTATTATTCAGGAAGTCAAAACATGCAAAGTGAAACAATAGGTAAATAATTAACACAAGACAGTAGCTTTACTCATAAATAATACTCCTTTATTTAATCATCAAATGTTAATTAAAATTTATCTATTATACATTTCGAAGCTATCTAATCTAAACTAATATCGTCCTTCAGCCCAATGCTCCTAGCGTGCTGCAAGTGCTTGACCCTACTCAGACCCTTCGTAAGGGGATCTGTTGGGTTATCCTCTGACGACACCCTCTTCACTACTAGGATTCCCTCTTCCACCCGATGTCGAATAACATGATATTTCCTGTCGATATGTCGAGATCTACCATGATCCCTCAGTTCCTTGGTCAAGGCAACCGCTCCTTCATTATCGTAGAATATCTCCATAGGCTCCTTTATGGATGGAACAACCCCAAGGTCTCCGATGAAGTTCTTCAACCATATCGCCTCCATTGACGCTTCGCTCGCCACGATATATTCTGATTCGCATAGTAAATCAGTTACGGTCTCCTGCTTGGAAATTTTCCAAGTCACTGCTCCTTCATTTAAGGTAAAGACCCATCCCGACTGCTAACGGTACTTGTCTCGGCCGGTCTGAAAACTGGCGTCACTGTACCCTCGCACCTTTAAGTCATCACTCCCACCGAGGACTAGAAACCATTCCTTGGTCCTCCGAAGGTACTGAAGAATATTCTTAACTGCGGTCCAATGTGCTTTGCCAGGGTTCCCTTGATATCTACTGACCATGCTCAAGGCGAAGGCCACATCAGGGCGAGTACAAGTCATAGCATACATGATCGAGCCAACTGCGGAAGCGTAAGGTACTCGGCTCATCTCTGCTATCTCGACTTCGGTGCTCGGACTTTGAGTCTTACTCAACTTGGCATTACTTTGGATCGGTAACTCCCCTTTCTTAGAATTCTCCATACTAAAACGTTTTAGTACTTTATCTAAGTACGTATTCTGACTAAGTCCTACTAGTTTCTTACTTCTGTTTCTCACTATCCTTATTCCCAAAATATAGGCAGCTTCTCCAAGGTCCTTCACAGCGAAACACTTCCCTAGCCAGGACTTAACTTCCTGCAGGTTCGGGATGTCATTTCCTATGAGCAGTATGTCATCGACATACAATACGAGGAAGCTAACTATACTCTCACTAGCTTTGACATATACACATGATTAATCTTCGCTTTGTAGGAAGCCAAACTCTTTGAATTTCTCGTCAAAACAAAGATTCCATCTGCGAGACGCTTGTTTCAATCCATAAATGGATTTCTCAAGCTTACACACTCTATTAGGATGCTTCGCATCGACAGAACCCTTTGGCTGACTAATGTAAACATCCTCATCCAACTTCCCATTGAGGAAAGCGGTTTTGACGTCCATCTACCATATTTCATAGTCATGAATTGCAGCAAATGGCTAGCATCATCCTAATAGACTTTATCTACGCAACTGGTGAGAAGGTCTCATCATAGTCAACTCCGGAAGTTTGAGTAAAGCCCTTTGCAACCAATCGCGCCTTATAAGTGTGTACATTCCCTTCCATGTCGGTCTTCTTCTTGAAGATCCATTTGCACCCGACCGTCTTACGACCTGGCACATTGTCAACCAAATTCCAAACTTGGTTTTCATACATGGATTGAATCTCGCTGTCCATAGCCTCTTTCCATTTTGTAGACACATGGCCTGCCATGGCTTCCTTGTAGCTGTTAGGTTCATCCAAATTTATTAGTGTACTGTCACTAATAAACGTATCACCTTCACTTGTTATATGAAAACCATACAACACAAGCGGAACACTAACTCTACTAGAAGGTCTAAGAGGTAGGGACTCGTCAATCGGTTCAACAGGAGTTTCCTCCTCATATTGAATGCCAGTGTTAAAGGCTCCTTCATCGCTCGACTCTTGAAGCTCTTCAAGATCGTTTTGCCTCCCACTGTCTCCTTGGCTTATGAGTTCTCGCTCTCGGAAAACCCATCTCCTCGCAACGAAGACAACGTTGTCACTCGATCTATAGAAGAGATAACCAAAGGACTTCTTCGGGTAGCCGATGAAAATACATCGCTCACTACGAGGTTCGAGCTTGTCATGAGTCTCTCGTCTTACGAAAGCCTCGCAACCCCAAACCTTGATGTGTGTCAATGAGGGAGCTTTCCCTGTCCACATCTCGTGAGGTGTTTTGGCAACCTTCTTCGTAGGGACTAAATTAAGGATATGGGCGGCAGTCTCTAAGGCATACCCCCAGAATGAGATAGGTAGCGAAGCACGAATCATCATGGAACGAACCATGTCCAGCAAGGTTCGATTACGCCTTTCAGCAACACCATTCAACTGCGGTGTCCTAGGTGCTTTCAATTGCGAAACGATTCCGCATTCCTTGAGGTAGTCGTGGAATTCAAGACTAAGGTACTCTCCACCTCGATCGGATCGAAGCATCTTGATTTTCCTGCCCAACTGATTCTCCACTTCTTGCTTGAACTCTTTGAACTTTTCAAAGGTTTCTGACTTGTGCCTGATTAAGTAGATATAGCCATATCTGCTATAATCATCGGTAAAAGTTATGTAGATACAATAAACCCTCACCCCTTTCACAAGTACCAGTAAAGGGTGACTTGGTCATCTTTCCAAGTAAACAAGACTCGAACACGTCATCGTCCCTAAGGTCGAATGACTCCAATACTCCATCCTTTTGGAGTTGGGTTATGCGTTTCTTGTTGACATGTCCAAGATGACAATGCCACAAGCATGCTTTGTCCGAACTATTGGAAGAATCGATACACAACACATCATTCCCTAAATTGTCTACAACCATCACAATTTCATATATTCCATTACAAGGCAATGCTTCAAAATAGAAAACACCATTAAGATAAGAATTAATAGAACCCTTTTCATTATCAAATGAATATCTAAATCCTTATCTATACAAACCATGAAAAGAAATGATGTTTCTTGCCATATCTGGCGAATAGCAACAATTATTCAGATCTAGTCCTAATCCATTACTAAGCACTAAAGTGTAAACTCCAATCTTGGTGACAGGCGACGATCTTCTGTGCCCCATGATCAAGATTAACTTTCCATGCTCCACATCCCTATTTCTTCTTAGACCCTGCAAGTCAGAACAAATGTGAAAACCACATCCTGAATCAAGAACCCAAGAAATAGCATGTGATGAATCATTAGATTGAATAGTGTAAATACATGCGAAGGACGACTTGATCTTCCCATCCTTGATATCTTGCAAGTACTTCAGGAAGCTTCGTTTCCAATGCCCTATGTCGTGGCAGTGATAGCACTCTGCATCCTTTGGGTTTGAGGTGGGTGCAGCGGGACCAGCCTTGGTTCCACTAGAAGAGGTGCCATCATGGGACTTTCCCTTATGGTGGCTCTTTGAGGGAGCCTTCCTCTTCTTTCCCTTCCCTTGCCAATTGCCAAAACTGGGGCAGCAGTAGGAGTAGGAGTTTGTGCAATGGACTTGTCCTTGAGGTTGCTGTTGGCAGTCCTCAATAGGCCTTGAAGTTTACTCAACGTGACTTCCTCTTTGTTCATGTGGTAGGTTATGCGAAACTGGTTGAAGCAGGGTGGCAGTGAATAAAGGATGATATTCATCGCCAGCTCTCCATCGAAGTTAACATTTAACTTCAGCAGGCGGTCAACATACCTCTGCATCTTCTGCAGATGAGCAGTGACAAACTCTCCGTCTCTCATCTTGGTCGTGATCATCTAGGTGATGATCTCATACCTCTCCTGCCTCGCGCTTTGGTGATACCTTTCAACCAAGTGCTGATGCATTTCGTAGGGATAGAAGTCCTCGTAGGACTTTTGGAGTTCAGCAGTCATGGTCGCCAGCATGATCCAATGGACTTTCATGGCATCACGCTCATGAGCCTCAAAGGCATCGATCTCTTCGGAAGTAGCAGTGTTCATGTCCACCTCTTTCAGCTCCTTGTCGAGGACATACTCCTTGTCCTCATAGCGGGTGACCATCCTTATGTTACAGATCCAATCGTTAAAATTGTTTCCGTCGAAGATCACCCCCCCCACACACACACACACACACAAATTCATGAGTGAGAATGAGCCGGAGGCGTTTGAGCTTGAAGCGTTGTGGTTTGAGTTCGACATCTGAAAAGGAAAAGAGACAAATTTTGATTAGATAAGAATCCCCAATTAAACACCCAAATGAGAAATTAGGGCTAGGATCCAACAACATTATTTACAACTTAAAAGAGGGATGCTGTAATTTAAACTGCAAACAATTTGAAGGTAAGTGAATGACGATTCACTAATTTCCACCACGAAAAACGAAAACAATTAAGTTTTAAATGTATTGAACTCGTAGATCTTTTGAGATTCATCGAACTTTTCAATGGCATGTTTAAATCTCGATATGCCCCTCAAGTTTGTGATTAGGATACTGAGGATCACAAACAGAGTGTGAACAACCATGCAAATATACATGGTGCCCCGAGTTACAGTCACCTAATCGATGTGCCGGTTAACCACACACGCTCCATCGATCTATGACAAACATCGAGTCACCCTTTGCCACCTTTGCTTAGAGCCAAATTAGTGTGCCGGTTAACCACACACGCTCGACTAACGTCTTAGCAAGGGTACAAAGTATAATTTCATGGAATTGCATCGAATTCACTTTTGCCTAAAGTAACTAAGATTGGGAATTTTGTAAAAGCATTTAGTTACTTTATAAATTCGTTATACTTTTAATGAGAAATGATGTTGCCCTGTCCTACCCGTGCGGCTAACGACCCTCCACCAATTAAGGAAGCGGTGGGTGAGAGTGGACACCCATTAAACGACCATTTTATAGGCCATAACCTTATACCCCCCTTATAGATCGGCTTCGTGAATGAGGCCTAGTAACGGTAAGACTAGCATTTAGTTATACATATATATAATAATTATTCTTATAATATTATAATAGTATAGGGTGAATTTTAAACTTGTAAAATTCTAGGGTTTGGAATTTAATAATTTCAAAATTAAACTTTTAATTCAAAAAATTAAATTCCAAAACTTGAGGGCAAGTTTTGAAACATTTCAAAACTAACTAGATCAAAATTCAAATAAATAATTAAACAATTAATTATGGTGATTATCTAATTTTGACCTAATCCAATTTTATGCAAGATAATGATCAAATAAATTCAAATAATTAACATTTATCATATAGGGAAATAATTCTTCAATTAATTTAAAGATATATTTTATTTTGGCAAGGATAATCATCCAATATTAGTAAAATTCGTATTTTATTAGTCAAAAATGATTTGGTAATTATCCAACAGCAAAATAGGCATAAAATCCCGAAAATCCCTCTGTCTGACGGCCCGACTCGCCGAGTCCTCTTATGGACTCATCGAGTTCATCCTAATCATCGAGCCCACTTTGGGACTCGTCGAGTCTGTCTGTCAGAGGACCAAAAAACTCGATTTTTCAAGCATGAATGAAACACAAAGCATCAAATACAACAGAAGCCAATCAAGGGTTTGATACCACTGATGGGCTTTATACCAAACAACAATCATATGTGCTCATACAAAACCCTAATGCTTGGATCTAGGCTTCTCTATTGTACATGCAATTCATCCAAGACTTGAAACCCTAATCTAGCATACATAGAAATCGAAATCTATAATGAACTAGTTTAGATGATACCTTTCAATGGTTGCAAGAATACTTTGATCTTCAAGAAACTTAATGTCACAAGTGTAACACCTCTAATGGCTCACAAACACCACAAGCAAGAGAATGATGTATATGAGAGAGGATGAGAGGCAAAAATCGGCTCCAATCTTCCAAGGGATCAAGTGGCCAATTTTGCTAGCCCTATGGTTCCTAATATACTTAAGCTTCTAAGGTTTCAGTCAAAACCCTAATTGGATGACTTAGACCCTAAGTAACTTGAAAAACCTTCTGGAATAAGGCCTCCCTGGACGAATTTAAGATGGACTCCTCCTTAAATTCGTCCTTGCCCTAATCCATAAGGATTCTCAGCCCAATATTAACTATCACACAATTGACAGTTCCAATCCCCTTTAATTAATTAATCTCTTTTAGCCACAAAATTAATTCTTAATTAATTATTGTCTAATATTAATTAAACTATATGATTTCTCTTTTAATATATTATTCATATAATATATTAATAAACCATAATAACCTCTCTTTCTCCATAAATCATCATATCAAGTTGCTTTGGTGAAGGCAACCCAAAAGGACCATGCACAACCGGGTCAAGTACATACCAAATATAGTTACGGGCTTAGACACTAATCCAACAATACCAATACCGGAATGATGGTTGTTGTTATAGGAAAACCCAGCCAAAGGCAAATAGGTGTCCCAACTTCCTCCGAAGTCCATAACACATGCTCGCAGCATGTCCTCAAGCGTCCGAATCGTCTGCTCACTCTGCCCGTCAGTCTGTGGGTGGTATACGGTACTAAAGTGAAATCGTGTACCCAACTCCTCATGGAACATCTTCCAGAACCTGGAAGTAAAACGCACATCCCAATCTGACACTATCGATGTTGGCACTCCATGTCGTGCCACCACCTCTCTCACATAAAGCTCGACCAATTTCTCTGCAGAATAGCTCTCACTGATAGCAAGGAAGTGAGCACTCTTCGTCAACCGGCCTACAATCACCCATATCACGTCAACACCTCGCACGGTTCTCGGTAACTTGGTGATAAAATCCATGGAAATCTGTTCCCACTTCCACTGGGGAACCTCTAAAGGTTGCAACAAACCATGTGGTCGTTGGTGCTCTACTTTTGACCTGACGACAAGTCAAGCATCTCTCGACTACCCATGCCACATCTCTCTTCATACAGGGCCACCAATAATCCCTCTTCAAGTCCAAATACATCTTGGTGGCTCCCGTATGGATCGAGAATCTCGATTGATGGGCCTACTCCATCAAAATACGTCAAGCTCCACCCGTGTACGACACCCAAATCCATCCATGATAGGTCATAAGCCCCTGACTATCGGTCTCAAACTTAGAAATTTGCCCAATCACTTGCTCTCTCTTACGGTTGTATGGTCTCACAACCTCCACTTGGGCCTCTCGGATGGTATCTAAGACTGGAGTCATCACCGTCATCCTCATGCACACGTCTCAGATCGGATCACTCTCTGCTCTACGGCTCAAGGCATCAGCTACCACATTAGCCTTGCCTGGGTGATATAAGATCTCACAGTCGTAGACTTTCACTACGTCCAACCATCTCCTCTGTCTCATATTCAGATTGGGCTGATCCATAAGATACTTCAAGCTCTTATGATCCGTGTATATGGTACACCGAACACCGTACAGATAGTGGCGCCAGATCTTGAGGACGAACACCACCGCCCCCAACTCCAAATCATGGGTGGGATACCTCGTCTCATGAGGCTTTAACTGCCTCGATGCATATGTGATCACGTGTCCCCTCTGCATCAAAACCGCTCCCATCCCCGATATAGATGCATCACAGTAAACTACGAAGTCCTCCACTCCTTCGGGAAGGGCTAACAGTGGGGCCTCACACAATCTCTGACGAAGAGTCTCGAATGAGGCCTGCTGCTCGGACCCCCAGGCAAAAGTAACACCCTTCCTGGTCAATCTCGTGAGAGGAACAGAAATGTTGGAGAAATCCCTGATAAATCTCCGGTAGTAACCTGCCAGGCCAAGAAAACTCCTGATCTCAGATGGGGATCTCGGAACCTCCCATCCCATAACTGCCTCAATCTTTTCCGGGTCGACCAATATCCCATTCTGATTAACGAGATGTCCCAAGAACTTGACCTCTCGTAACCAGAAACCGCACTTGGAGAATTCGGCATAAAGCCTCCCCGACCTCAATACTCCAAGAATCTCTCTAAGATGCTCCTCGTGCTGCTCTCTGGACCTCGAGTACACTAGAATATCGTCGATGAACACGATCACCGAACGATCCAACATGGGCCTGCACACCCAGTTCATGAGATCCATGAACGCTTCCGGTCCATTTATGAGCCAGAAAGGCATCACCACAAACTCGTAGTGTCCATAACGAGTCTTAAAGGCCGTCTTCTGTATATCCTCCTCGCAAACTCTCATCTGCTGATACCCAGATCTCAAGTCAATCTTGGAAAACCAAGATGCCCCCTGCAACTGATCGAATAGATCGTCGATCCTTGGTAGTGGATAACGGTTCTTGACCCTCACCTTGTTCAACTCCCGGTAATCGATGCACATCCGGTGTGAACCATCCTTTTTCTTGACAAAAAGGATCGACCCTCCCCATGCTGAGCTACTCGGTCTGATAAATCCCTTCCCCAGCAGCTCCTGAAGCTGTGATAAGGTGCCTTGGCAATAGGTGTCGCGCCCGAAACAGAATCAATCTGGAACTCTACTTGCCTCTCGGGAGGCACACCCGACAACTCCTCGGGGAAAACATCCGGAAACTGGCACACTATCGGAACCTCGGAGATAGAACTTGGCCTCTCTGTAGCAACCCGCGTATCCATCACATACGCCAAAAAGCCCATACAACCCTGTTGTAGACTCTGCCTCACTCTGGCAGCAAAGGAGAAAGCTGATCCAGATATGGTACCCTCGGCATACACCGTAAGCATTCCCCCAATAGGGTCTCGTATGGTCACCATGTAACGCTCACAGTCAATCACAGCTCTGAACTGACTCAACTAGTCCATGCCAACTATGACACAGACATCACCCATGGCTATAGGTACCAAATCTATCGGAAACTCAACACCAAAAATCTCTAATACGCATCCTCGGAATACATCAGTGGCAAAAACCACATGCTCGTTGGCTATAGAAACCCTCATAGGTCGACTCAACACCTCTCGCCTGACACTGATGTGACGACTAAAAGCTAAAGAAATGAAGGATCGACTCGCATTCGAGCCAAATAACACCAAAGCAGATACATAACTCACAAGAAAAGTACCTATATACAACACAGTATAAGCAAATAAATCTCAGAATAACAGGAATAAGGAAATACATACCAGCCACAACATCAGGCGATGTGCGGACCTCCTCCGTTGTCAGCTGAAAAGCTCTCCCCCGAGCCTTCGGTGCCTCGACCTGCACTGGTCGACTATCAGTAGCTCGCAAAGTTGTAGGAGCGGAACCCTGGGATGATCCCTGAATGAGCTGAGGGAACTCGGCCTTCCGATGGCCGTTCTGGTTGCAGTGAAAGCAAACTACAAATCCCTTGGGGCAATCCTTCGCCAGGTGCCCCTCCTTGCCACATTTGTAGCAAATCCCTGCCCGACACGATCCCTCGTGACTCTTGCCGCACTTGCCACAAGTGCGGCCCATCTTGCCCCCAACCATCGTATCAGCGGGCTTTGCCCGCTTCGTCGCCGGCTGCGACTGTACTGGTCTCCGGTCTCTCCCCTGAGACTCCCCCTCCTCCCTAGCCTGTAACTCTAGCTCAATCTCCCTGCACCTGGCATTGGTATGCAGCTCAGCCAATGTCCGGTATGACGAGTTTTCCATGAACTCTCGTATATCCCTCCTCGGTATGCTCAGATATCGTCTCACACGTGCCTGCTCAGTAGACACATGCTCAGGGAAAAACAGCGCCCTCTCATGGAACATCCTCGTGATATCGGTCACAGTTTCTGTCTTCTGCTTGAGAGACAGAAACTCATGGGCCAACCATTGGCTCTCCATCGGAGGAACATACTCATCTCGAAACAATTGTGTAAACCTCTCCCATGTCACTACAACATGATCTGCAGGAGTAAAGCTGGAAGTCACAAACTTCCACCAGTCCTTCGCTCCCAAGCGAAGTTGGTTCAGCACGAACCGAACTCTCAGGTGCTCAGGGCATGAACACGTGTAAAAACATCCCTTAATGTCAGAGATCCATCTCATATCAGCAATCGGATCCTGTGTCCCATCAAACTCTGGTGGCTTCGTGTTGTTGAACTCCTAGAACAACAACGAGTCACCCTCCTGTGGTCTCGAAGCAGTTGGGGGTGCAGTGGCTGCGACAGCAGCAGCCTCAGTAACAGTAGCATAGCGCTCTTCAAAGGTCTCAATCAACGTGGTCTTAATAGACCCAAACATCTCCGGTATCGCCTCTCGGATAGCTGCGCCCACCTCAGCATAGATGATCCTACGGATCTCCTCGTCACTGGTACCACTGGTGCTCCCTGGGTTGTGGCTTGTACCCACCATGATGTCTCTGAAACACAACACGAAAATAATCAGAGACTCATTCGAGCATACGCACACTCGATTACCCGCCCCTACATGCTCCTTAGTACGGGCCCAATACTACCTTCCACAACAACCTGTATTCATCCCAAGTCCTCCTCCTAGGATCCTTATTCACAACAATCTATCCCTCACGGATATCAACTACTCTCTCAGTTGATTCCTCTATGCTCATCTTGGTATCCCTCCTAGATCACTCAACTCTCTCTGAAAGATTCCTGCTATGTCTCTCCTACTTAGTTCACATAGAGCAAATAACAGATAAGATTACTCCATAGCATACCCTAGGCTAAGGCATCATGAATCAGGTAACTCTAGCTCTAATTTCTGAAGTACCTAGCCTATCCTCTAGCATGCAACTCTAATATCTCATAAATATCTCATAATACAAACATGTAATGGTATTTTAAGAATAACCGTTTGGGCTCTGGATGATTGTACACACTGCTCCTCCTCCTCTTCCTTTTTCTCTTAAAAACTCTTTACTCGTTTTAGAAAAAATTACTTCTTTTGAAAATTTTTCTCAAATCCTCAGTTTGAGTCCAGACACACCCGAAGGTATATCCGAATCCCTCAAACCAAGGCTTTGATACCAACTTGTAACACCGTGAATTTTCAAACAAAATTTTCATTTTTAAAACACATAATTCTCATTATCACATTACTAAAAAACCACAAGTGTCAAATTGTCAAAACACAAATATCATAAATCGTTTGATAAAATCCAAGATCCACAAAATATAAACTCCATCTCAAATATGTGTACAATCAAGCCGATGCCTTCCCGCGATCCTGAGAAGTACCTGAAACACATATCACATAACACGGTAAGCACGAAGCTTAGTGAGTTCCCCAAAATACCACACGTATCTCATTAGCCTCTCATGGCTATATCTCAAGTAAGACCCTCCGGTCAATGTGTCTTAGTGGGACCCTCCGGTCCCACAACTCGGGTTGACCTAGCCTCCGCCTAACACATACCATAATTATCTCTAATTAATAATTGACCCTCAAAGAAGCTAGGCTGAACCTTCTACAAACTCACAGAAGGATAAAAGAACATTTTACCCTTCCATGGCCTCAATAGTGAAAAAATTGACCAGACCCAAAAAGTCAACAAAAGTCAATTGCAGCGCGTACGCTGGGCGTACAACCCCTTACGCTGGTCATACTACCTCGCCATGCATGCATCGGGAATCCTCGACTCTACGTTGCGCATACTGGGATTACACTCAGCGTACATCCCAGACTTGTTCTTTCCACTCTCTTGGTCTTAATCCGTTAAGACCATAGCTCTACTCTTACATCTGGACTTCCTAAAGGCTCATACTCCATAAAGTTCGTGACTTTAAGCATTTGCATGGCTGAGAAAGTCCCAAAAACAAAAACACTCACTCTTTATATCCAAAAATGTTCATATCTCATGGATAAGGTGGTTCTAACATCCAAGACCTCATTTTTATAAATCCACACCCTTAAGAACACTCAAAGGAACATATATTAGGCTCTGGAGTTCAACAACTCATAAAGCTTCAAGCTTTGGGACCAAAAACCCTAAAATGGACCATATTATGCACAAATCAAAAAGGATGAGAATGCTTTGAACTTTATACCTCCAATTGATGCTTCCATCACAGAAAAGCTCAGATCCAAAGCCTGGACTCCAACTCTACTCTCTTCAATGCTCCTTCTTCACTCCAAAAATCCCACTAGAACACTTAGAAGTGCACAAATGGACACTCAAGCTCAAGGGACGAAAATTAGGGTTTTGAGAGGGTTGATATCTGGAAATGGTGGCCAGAAATGAGGCCATCATGTTCCTTAAATAGGGACTCACCCCTCAATTAGGGTTTCCATCCTGAGCCTAGTACGCCCAGCGTACCCTCTGGTACGCCCAGCGTACTAGGTGGCCTCTGCATCCAAAACACGCACATGTGTACACTAAGCGTGCACACACGTACCCCCGGCGTACTCATTTACCACCTTTTCTCAATTAAAGGGCCAAACTTGACAATTACAACAAGACAAGGGTTTATAAGTCATACCTGGTCTTGGGATGTTACACATGGGCTACCCCCAAGTTATTTTCCCTAAAATGTTATGGGCTACTCCAGGTTCTTACAACCAAGTGCTATGGTCTACCCCCATGGTCTTTCCTTGAAATGCCATGGGCTACGCCCATTGTCTAACATCCAAGTGTCACAGGCTACCCCATGGTTTTTCATGCAATTGATATGACCTACTGTGACATCCCCATTTTCACGGCCAGCAAAGACTGATTTTGTTTATGCTTTATAAAAATTAGAGTACTTCTTTTAACAAAAATGTTGCAGAATTGGTTCCCAGAAAACATGATAAATAGGTTATCAAATCATTTCCGAGGAAATGTATTTTTATTCATTTTCAAAACATTGGGATGTCATTGTCAATACAGAAACATAAGCATAAACAGAACTTACATTATTTACACTAGTGATCTACATCTCTTTTAAATCTCTCAGTGTAAAGTAGCTTCGTATCGACACCTGTGATACAAATAAGCTTGAGTTGGTCAGGTTGGGAAACCTGGTGAGTACATAGGGTTTTCAACCCACAATAATATAATTATTATGTTTAAACAACAAACAATCAACCCCATTTACCCATCCCCATTATCTTCCTTACTCTCAAGGGTCTACCCTAAGAGTCATCTATTCGTTTATTCCGAAGTCCATTACTTCCAGGGTTTGTATAATAGGCACTAAGTCCATAGCTGCCAATGTTCGTTCGTAAAGCACTAATTCCATAGTTGCTAAAGTGCATTCATCGGGTACTAAATCCATAGGTACCAGTGTTCTTCTAATAGGTACTAAATCCATAGCTACCAACGTTTATTTAACAGGTACTAAGTCCATAGCTACCAACGTTTATCTAACAGGTACTAAATCCATAGCTACCAATGTTTATTTAACAGGTACTAAGTCCATAGCTACCAACGTTTATCTAACAGGTACTAAGTCCATAGCTACCGCGTTTATCCAATAGGCACTAAGTCCATAGCTGCCGATGTTATTTATTAGGCACTAAGTCTATAGCTGCTAATGTTCACTCATATCATCTTTCATCTCTCATCATTCATCTACCCATGTTTTACCTAACATATTTGTAGATATAAAATACGTATACAGTTTAAATCATTTAAAACTTGTATAAAAACGTTCATCCAGCATAGATAGCAAGTATACAGATAATATGCACACATAGCACGTAGTTTATATTAAATACTTCATATCTATGTGTAAGTTGAAAGTAACTATGCACTCACCTGAAAGGTGGTGATTCTGAATTCGGACATCGCTTCGTTACTTCTTAAAACAATTTCCCTCGACAAAACCTAATATCATTACCACTAGGGTTTAGCTCAATATTCACCGAGACTAATTAATAGTCTAGCTATTATTATTATTATATAAGCGTTAAACAACACTATATAACTCATAATAATAGCCCAAATAATTATTATAAGGTCCTAATAACATTACTATATTAAAACATAAGCTATACTAAAGATAGGGTAGGTATAGCTCACTTACAGCGGGTTTCCTTGGAAACCGGGCTCCGCCGGAGCAGAGTTTCTGAGCCGGAGGCTCTTCTTTTCGGAGCCGTCAGGTGCTTCGGGGCTTTCGCCTCGTGCTAAGGGGGTTCCCTAGGCTTTTCGGGGGGTTTTAGGGCTTAAAGAGAGTGTATAGAGAGAGGAATGAAGGGTTAAGGTGTGAGGAATGAAGGAGAGGGGTGTTTCTATTTATAGGAGGCTGGAGGAAGGTTCACGTCGTGAATTTTTGATATTCACTTCGTGAGCCAGGCTGGCTACAGCCAGCCACAGCCTGGTGCTGACACGTGGCATCGCACACGAGCTTCGTTTTCGACGTTCTTTTTTTTCACGCGTAGGTAAAAACAAGCTCTACAACTTTCATTTAGACTCCATCGGCTAATTCTCGACCGATCTTAAATTTAACAGTAGGATGAGATTAGACTGTTAAATAACTATGAAGAATTCGTAACTCCTTCATACGGACTCCGTTTTCGTCTGTCTTTTTACCGTTGAGTTCCTATTAATGAGATCTTCAACTCTCATTTAGGTTGCGTAAGCCAAAAACCGCTCGAACTAAAATTCGAGTTTCGGGTCGTGCACTGCTATGCTAAATCTTAGAAAATTCATAACCTCCTCATACGAAGTCAGATTTGGGCGTTCGTTTTATGGATGTTCTCGGTTTAACATATACTACAACTTTTATTTAGATCACTAAGGCTAAAAAGTCCTCTATTGTAAATTTACTATTTACGTCTCCCGGTGTCGTGCCAGTTTTGCCGAAAAACTTCGACGGGCCATAACTTCTTCGTTATAACTCGGATTTCGGCGTTCTTTATATGTACGGAACCCTTGGAACATATACTACCACTTGGTTAAGATTACTCCTTCTAAATAATCTTCCATCAAAAACTAATTTTTGATGCTCATCGTCTCTAAATTGACTAGCCCGGATCTACGGGCGTTACAGCTACCCCTATGGTTTTTCATACAAGTGCCACAGACTACCCCCGTGATCTTCCAAGAAAGTATAACAAACAACTAGAATTCTACATAACACAATCCAGTGGGCCAACATTGGTGCCTTCAACCCACAATTATAGTGCGAAGAGTCACCTAAACTACTCAATTGAAGCCTAACAACTACCTCAGCATCAGAACATCTAACCCAAGCTTCCTAAAACGAAACCAACACTAACCCTTAGTCAAAAACTTAATTCTATCCAAGTTTGACCAAAAGTCAAACTGGTCAAAATGTAAACAATCAAAGCCAAGGTAAAAATTACCAACAACATCCCTCCACATTGTACCCTTCCTTGGCCATGTCGTGGGCACAAAATGCCAAAACATTCATTGATTCCCGAGTGATCATGCTGTGACAGTCTAAGGCCACGTCATAGGGACTGGTCAGCTCAAACGAGCTTAATCCATTTTCGTCTGATTTCAAGAGCTCCAAAGCTCAGATCTGATCATATCCAAGGTTTTAATGGATAAAGTTTCTAAGTTTATCTGTTAGGATGGTCCAAACCACCGAGATGTAGACTTTCAATCTCAATGGGACCCAAAACTGCATCTTTCTTAACCTAATCCATTAAGTCCAAGTCTCCCACTTTCATATCTAAATTAAAAAGATCTCTAGATGGATAAAGTTTCCAACTTTATCCAGATTAATGTCTCAAGATTTTAAGATCTAAAATTTAATACACGAAAATGACCTAAGGGACCAAGATAACTTGTATGGCTAAAAGGGAAGGCAAAAGAGCACAACTTTCATAGTCCACGAGGTCCATGAAGCATTCTAAACTTATCAAAAGATGTTGGAGTCTACTCAATTCCAAGATCACCCATAAAATGGACCAAAATTACCAAAAAAACCCAAATAACAAGATCTAAAGAACTAGATAGCAAGATTGGAACTTTCTACTTACAATAGTCCAAAAATGTAGCGTCTTTGATGGATCCAAACTTGAAGCATCAATCCTTGAAACCAAAATTACCTTCTTGATCTTTAAACTTCATCAAAATAACATACAAATCATCCAAAAGAGGAGATAGGAGATAGGAGAAGCTTAAATCTTGAAGGTGGAGGTTAGGGTTTCACCCAAGGGGTCGTAAAGGTGATTGAGGCTCACAAAATGGCCAAAAAGTCAGAACCTTATGCTTAAATACATTGAAAATCCTAAAATCATGGGCTTGGGCCTGACAGAATTCCACACTATGGGCTCTGATCCCCATTCCGTGGCCTTCCACGTCGTGGGTTCTGATCCCCACTTTGTGGCGACAATTTTTCACCCAAATCCATTCCAGCTTCAAACAACCATAAATTCTTTGTTTCAACTCTATTTTCGGCGATCTTTATATCCATGAAAAGGTATTGATGAGCCCCACAACCTAATCTAGTTACTTTTGACTTAATAAATACCAAACTAAAATCCTTAATTCATGAAAGAAGTCTGAAACATCACTTTTCCCATTTTACCCTTTGACTCCAAAACATAAACCGAGGGCTTAGATCACATAACCAATATTATCAACATCCCACAGGGTCTAAACCCTATTACATTGAAGCCCAATGCATTTAATTCATCCATTTATTGTCCAAAATCCTGAAATAAGAAACTTTTTGAAACGGTATGTTACACCTACTCAATTATATTAGTGATAAGAGCATTAATTTACCTTCTGTTTTAGTTGGTAATTGGTCTAAAATTCAAGTCTACAATTATGGCCACTTTTATCTCCCTGACTCTAATCCTTACTGTCCCCTTATTCTAAAAAATATCCTTATCACACTCCTAATCATTAAAAATTTGATATATGTTCGTAAGTTTACTCGTGATAATCTTTGTTCTATTTAATTTGATGCTTAGGGTTTTTCTATGAAGGATTTCCAAACCAAGCAAATTCCCCTCCGAAGTGACAACTTTGGCGACTTGTACCCTGTCATGTTACCTACCCATCAAGCTTTGGTCTCTCCTAATTCCACCATTTGGCATCAACAGATTGGACACCCGAGCCAATAAGCTTTTAATCAGCTATCTACGCAAAATTTAATTCCTTGCAAAAAAATTAAAAATTATACTTTGTGTTAGTCTTGTTAGTTATGCAAGCATGTTAGGCTTCCTTTTACATTGTCGAATACTGTTGCTGCTTATGCTTTTGAAACTGTTCATTCTGATATATGGACATCTCCGGTTCTTAGCAACTCTAGTTTTAAGTATTATGCTCTATTTCTTGACCAATTTTCTCATTATCTGTGGGTGTTTCCTATCAAACATAAATATGATGTGTTTGAAAATTTTGTTTAATTTAGATCTCATGTTAGAAATCAATTTCGATGTGATATTAAATATTTTAAATGTGACAATGGGGGTGAGTATAATAATACTCAATTTCATAATTTTATACCACCACTGGCATCCACATGTGTTTTTCTTGTCCTTACACTTCCCAACCCTCAACTTCCCAACAAAACGGGAAGTTTGAATGTATGATTCATGCAATCAACATCGCTATCTGTACTCTTCTCCTTCAAGCTTGCCTCCCACCTACATATTGGACCATGGCTTTTTTCATGGTTGTTCACGTTCTCAACATCACTTCTTCCACCACTATCAAACATATGTCTCCTTATCAAAAAATTTATAATAAAACCCCTTTATATTCTTACCTCTGAGTTTTCAGTTGCCTGTGCTACCCACATATTCCAATTCCTCATAAATTATCTCTTCATTCCACTCCATGTATCTTCCTTGGCTATCCTACTCGCCACAAAGGGTATATATGTCTTAACCTTCATATAAATTCCATTATAATTTCCCGTCATGTCACATTTAATGAGAATATTTTTCCTTTTGGTTATTTCACTCCCAATGTTGCTCCAAACTATTCTTTCTTAGACACATATGATAATCCTAACATTACTGCCACTAAACTCTTGTTCTCTCCTTTTTTCACAACCTACTCACTCTTCCGCTACCCAGGTCTCTGAAAATCTTTACCAACCACTGATGCTCCTACATCGTCTTCCTCTTCTCCCAAGGTGAGCAACCCTCCTCCTCCTAGTCCCATCTCTACTCATCCTATGGTGACATGGAGTGTTGCGGTATTGTCAAACTGGTACATAAATTAAATCTTCACACTCAAGATATCTCGCCTACTCCTCGTTCTTACTTACAAGCCTTCAATGACCCTAATTGGCTTAAAGCAATGCAAGATGAATTTGATGTTCTTATTTCTAATAAAACTTGGGTGCTTGTTCCTAAACTTGCTGGTACTAATATTATCAATTACATTTGGTTATTTAAAAAGAAAGACCATCCTGATGGGCCCTTCTAATGATACAAAGCTCGCCTTTTGGCTAACGGTCATCGTCAGCGACCTGGAATAGACTGTGACGATACCTTCAGTCTTATGGTTAAACCAACCACAATACACACGGTTTTATCTCTTGCTGTTTCAAAACATTGGCCCATATCCAACTTGAGGTACAAAATTCCTTCCTTCATGGGCATTTTCAGGAAACCATGTACATGTCTCAGCTACCTAGTTTTTGTGACTCCACATTTCCAGATCATGTATCTTTCCTTTAGAAATCTTTATACGGCCTCAAACAAGCCCTGAGAGCATGGTTGTCACACCCCCAAACCAGGATGGCGGAAACATTCGGGGGTGGGTGACTTCACGTAGTATCATAACAGTTGAATATTGTAAAGAAAGTAAACACAACCATCATAAATATAATAAAAACTTACATTGTTGCTTGTAATACATGTTTCAAAAGAATATTACAAATATGATGATTTAAAATGTTTCGCTAATAGACGCCTTAGCGTTCCTTCTCCAAAAGCTGATGGTTACCTGTATTACTGATTCCCTGAGAAATACAAGTAGTTTTGAAAAGTGTCAACAATTAAGTTGGTGAGTTCATAAGCGTTTTTGTACTGAAATTTGTATGTCCTTTAGTAAAAATAATTGAACGTGTTTTCCAGAAAATCCAATATTTTCTACTTATAGTTTGAAAAAGTTCCAAGGACTAGAGTACAATAGTGTCTTTCGTGCTCAAAATAATGAAAGTGTATTTATACTCAAATAATGTATTTACTGAATGCATTCAAAAGTCTTGTAAATCAAACTTATTTTAATACTTCCGTGTGAGTTTTATAACCATGCTATTGACCCAGACTGCCTGTAACAACGTTCTTCAAGCGTTGTAGTGTTATGACGTTTGTCACCCCGGACCTGCCGGTCTAACTGTAGCTAACAGTTTAGGTGCGGGATTGTCAATCCCGTATAGATCTATACACAAGTATCACGCTCTCCCTCCAAGAGATTATGGTTTATAATACAGGACTTGAAATGCGTACTTGTGAGTACGTTGAAGTTGAATGTCTCACAACACTTAGTATTAATAGATTTACGAAAAGAAAGTCTATAACTCATGTAGATGAAAGTATTTCATTTTCACAATGTTTACGTAAAGATGTAATGAATAACCCGCAAACTATACCCATTATAGTTTTTCCGAAAGTGTGTTCCGTTTGGTGATAAAAACTCGATGTAATATTAACTTTGCATGTAAAGTATAACCTTGATATAAAAGTTATTCTAACATTTATAAAATGTAGATGGTGTATTTGAATCCGTATAAAATGATAAGTTTTTCCCGTATTGCACTTGTATTCCCCCCCTTAAAATATGAAAAGACGTCAAAAGTAGGGGTATGAACTCACCTGGAAAGTGTGATGTTTCGAAGAAATCGAGATTTTTCACGGGCGGCGCTTCGACCGGAAAGTGGTGAGATTCTCGGGAATCTCGGGGCTTCGGACCTTCGTCGGGGCTGAGGTATGAAAACCGGGGCTTCAGGATATTTCTTGCACGTAAAACGGAGTAAAAACGCAAGAGGAAAAGAGAAAATGAGCACTTATGCCCGGAACCCTCGCATCCTTTTTATAGTGGCTGAAGGCCCTCGGTACGCTGGGCGTACGAGGGTACGCGGGGCGTACTCGGACGTCATGCATGACCGCATCTTCGATTGCCGGACTTCGGACGGGATGGCGTAGAGGCGTAGGGGGTGACGTGGACGATCCGGAGCCTAGCATCCGAGTACGCTGGGCGTACGAGGGTACGCTGGGCGTAAATCGTCTCGTTTTGTGCACCTCGAACTTGTAAAATCCGTAACTTTCGCATACGAACTCCGATTTTGACGTTCTTTATATCCATGCGAAGGTGAGAAAATACTCTACAACTTTCATTTAGACTTCGTCGGCTAATTTTGACTTTATTTTTAATTATATTTTATTTAATAGGCCGGGACACGATAATTCCGTTAAAAATCCATAACTTCTTTATCCGACGTCCGTTTTCGTATGTCTTTTTTACCATTGCACTACTATTGTAGAGACCTTGAACTCTCGTTTAGGTTGCGTCGGCTAAAAATCGCTCGATCTTTATTCGGAATTTTTAGCTATCTACCGCTGTTCCGAAACTTAGAAAAATCATAATTTCCTCATATGAAGTCAGATTTGGGCGTTCTTTTTATGTATACTCACAGTTTAACGTAATCTACGGCTTTCGTTTAGATATATTAAGGCTAAAAAAAGCATTTTATTGAAGTTTCACTTTTTACGTTTAGCAGTGTTTTACCGGGTGTGTCGTGGATTTTCGATTGGTCATAACTCCTTCGTTATAACTCGGATTTGAGTGTTCTTTATGTTTTTGGAAACCTTGGCACGATATCTAACACTTTATGCATCCCAATTAAGATTTTAGAACACTTCATTTTTGACGCTAATTTCGTTGATTCCAAATAGTTCATTATATTTGACTTTTTTTTAATGTTACATTTGACTTAAAATATCGGGTTGTTACAATGGTCTCAACGATTTGCTAAATTTCTTTTTTAGTATGGTTTCACTAATAGCATATGTGATGGTTCATTGTCCATACATAATTAGGGTAGTCATATTGCATATTTCATTCTCTGTGTCGATGACATCATTCTCACAACTTCCTCTATGGAGTTATTGCACACGGTTACCAAGGTTCTTGGTTCTGAATTTGCTATGACAGATCTTGCAGATTTAAAGTAATTCCTTGGTATATTTGTTAAATAAAATTAGCTTTTATAATACTTTATTGAATTTTGTAGAGTTTAATGAATTTTATGAAAAAATTGACAGAATCGTATGGAATGTAGAAAGATGATGTGTCAAATACAAAACATAATCGAGCCTCTAATAACTTCATTGTGTGAACCTGTTGTTAACCAAACTAATTATGGTTGTCCTTCTTCAAAAAATAAGCTTTTCAGCAAAACTTGTGTTGTTCCACTTTCAAAAATCAAAACCTAACAAACAACACATACATTCTTGTTCTCTACTAATGGAAAATGACGAATAAGATATTCCTAACTACCAACAACCAGTAACACATAGTACTCATGCATATACCACATATCCTCAACATCGATACATTAACTAATTTCATCCTTACATCATGCAAGTACAAAAAGTAATCAACGATGGAAATTGTGGTTTTCAAGTAATATCTTTATGTCTCGGTTTAAAGGAAGATGCATGGCCTAATACTTGAAAAGACTTAATTAAAGAGTTGAAGAAATATAAGCCATATAATGTTGGCATGTTTGGAACCTAAGATTAGTCTCATAATTCCAAAGCTTTAAATTTTCCAGCAATCATGCACCTATTGGATAATAATATCGGAAATATCTATTCTCATTGCTTCAAGATATAATGTAATACTACATGATTTAACCGTCACAGGTAGTCAGACATACCTACCACTTCGATCTTTTCCACCGGTGTGGTATAAATGTGTTGTCATAGCAATTGGATATCAAAATGACAATCATTACATCTAGGGATGTGTGTTTGGACCGAATATCCGAACCGAAACCGAAACCTGGACAAGACCGACCCGAATTAGGACCGAATAAGTTATTTGGATCGGTTCTCGGGTATCTATTTTTTTCAAATTTGCGTTTCGAGTTATTCGGTCCGGTTACCCGAATAAAGGTTTAATCGGGCAAAAAAGACCGACCCGGAAAGTGAATAGTCATTTGAACCGAATAACCTAAATAAAGCGAAATGACTCGAATAACCCAAATAAACCGAAATGGCCCTAATAACTCAAATAAGGAAATTCTATATTTAATTCAAGAAAAAAATATTAAATTAATATTTTTTTTTTCTTGTACTAGATGTAGAATTTCCTTATTTAGGTTATTCGGGTCATTTCGGTTTATTTGGGTTATTCGGGTCATTTTGGTTTATTTGAGTTATTCGGTTCAAAAACATAATGCAAATGTTTATTTGGGTTATTTCGGTCCTTTCGGGTTAATAACCGAACCGAAACCATATTACCCGAACCGAACCGGTCCCGTATTAGTATAATCGGTCCGGGTTTTGGTTCCCACTTTTCATCCAATTCGGGTTTCGAGTTCGGGTCGGTTCCGGCCCGAAGCACATCCCTAATTACATCAAAGGTATATTCGATGGAGGATACCTGATGAGTACTATTTCGACACATTGAACGAGATAAGCAACTCTATATAAAGATTGACAAGATGTATATAAGTAGTTTTTGACCACTAATCGTAGTACTTAAGATGTTTTAGACAAACTGAAGTTGTAATATGAATTATATATACAAACATATGTATTTTATTGACAAAGTTATATCTTCATTATTATAAAAATATCAAAAACAAAAGAAAAACATTAAGTACACAAGAGAAAATATCTCATTTATTTTTGTGGGACGAAGACTTTTTTTTAGAATTTTTTTTAAAAGACTATAAATTGAACAAGTTCAATAAGTAAGAGGCGTTAATTGAAACTTATTTCAAAATTTAAGGATAATAAGTGAAAAATTAATGGCGGAACCCCTTAGGGGGCTTTTAGGTCTCCTTATACCTGTATTTACATAATCTCATAACCAAGTTGAAAAAAAAAATTTAAAATGACATCCTTGCAACCCCCCCCCCCCCCCCCCCCCCCCCGGTTTCCATATCATGTGAACATAAACTAATCTTAAACAAAATCAAAACCAACCTTGAACCTTGTTTCTTTACGATTCTTTAAAATAAGGAAACTTAATATCTATTAAAATCTATAAAAATCCACGATCTAATCAACATTACAACAATATAACAAAAGTTTGAGTTTAAGAAACTGAAAAGTGTAAGCCTAAAATCCTATGTTTATCCCGGCCGTCGGAAAACTATTTTTTGAAACTCACCGGAAGAACGCCACCCATTAAGATCGTTGCTGTCTTGTGCCCTTTTCTGGTCGCCGGATTGTTCACCGCACTCGTACCGTACAATTCTTTGATAGTCGTCGGAGCCTCCTCTTTACTAGTCGTTGGAGCCTCCTCTTTGCTAGTCGTCGGAGACTGGACAGTTGACCGTTGAGACGTGACCTCCGACGTGTGATTAAGTGCTCCGTTGATTTGGTCTCCGTTTCTCACTTCTTTTGTCAGGTTAGTAGTTTTGTTTCTCTCTCCTTTTCTTTATATCTTTGTTGGTTGTTGCTTTCTTTTTCTTTGTAGGTTAGTAGTTTTGTTTCTCTCTCCTTTTCTTTATATCTTTGTTGGTTGTTGCTTTCTTTTTCTTTGTATTTATATTGATTGCTTTTATTGTTGTTTCCACTACACTAGACACTAGCAACAACAATATTTAATAAAGTAGAAATTGTGATATGTGATTTTGACTACACACTACACACATCTGTCATGATATATATATATATATATATATATATATATATATATATATATATATATATATATATATATATATATATATATATATATATTACTTTAACTTTATTAGTTTATTATCAATTGAATTATTGATTTATTTGCATATAAAGTCGCAAATGAGGATGGCATACGTTGAATTAAAAGATGTAAATGGAATTATTGATTTATTCGAATGTTCTTTTTAAAATAAAAAACTTCATTTTTTTATTGTTATTTTATATTGATATTTGTTGATTGTTAGTAATGTGGGTTGTTTTGTAGATATCAACACGAAAAACAATCAACTATTGATGGGTTTTTTAAAAGAAAACACACAAGTTCTGCTCAAGATTCCGAAAAGTCACCGGATATTGTTTTAGATGAAGATACCCCACGTCCGTTGTTCCTAATACTGATACCGTTTCAAAAAACCTCATCTTGAAATTAATGAAATTGATCTTAATACACTAGAACGAGATCCTCGTTTTCGTAAGCATATTTATGATTATTCAGTTAATGAACGAGATACTATTAGGCGTGCATATATTAATCTTGGTCCCTTTCAACAAACACTTTCTGTATATCCAAAATCGGGACCAGAAACCCATAAACGTAGTTTTCAAGCTTCTTGGTTTAAGTTATATCACTGGGTTGAATATTCTGAGAGCTTAGATGGTGCGTTTTGTTTTCCATGTTTTCTATTCAACAAGCCTTCTGGAATGGGACACTACGGCCAACAAGCATTTACTATAGATGAATTTCAAAATTGGAAGAAAGTTGGTGAGAAAAGTTGTGCTTTTTTGCATCCAATAGGGACTGAGTGTACATCGTTTCACAACATTCCACAAAAATCATGTAACACCTAGTTTAAGTTGGGAAGGATTTATGCATGGACTCGGCGAGTTGGGAGGTCAACTCGTCGAGTAGGGTCGTGAGATCAAGTACTCGGCGAGTTTGAAAATAATAATGTTGTAATGTTGATGGTTTTGAAAACGATTATTGGAATCTTTATGTTTTAAGAAAATGGTTGACTAATTAAAAATGAAAAAAAAAATTCCTTTGTAAAATTTGGGTCGTTACAAGTTGGTATCAGAGCCTTGGTTTGAGGGATTCGGGCATACTCTCGGGTGTGTCAGGACTCAAACTAAGGAAAGGGTAAAATTGTTTCAAAAATAACATAAAAAGCTTTTGAAAGAAGGAAAAGATGAGAGTGCAACGCGCGTGATCAGCCGAGCCAAGTAAGTATATCCCCAATATGCTAGTTATGCTATTTTGATATTTGAACTTGGATGATCGTATGAAATTGCTATGTGTATGCTTTTAAAATTATATACAGTTAGGAGCTTATAGCCTTAGAATGATCGATTTGGCCTTATTTCCTGTTCCTTGTCTGGTTATGGTCCTAGGGTAGAATCTTTTATTCGAAAGTCTATTTGATCCTCTTCTGTGTATAATTTGCATGCATAAAAGGCAACTTGTTGTGTTTGGTCTGTTTGATGTGGGTAGAGAAATTATTAGAATAGTCTAGGATTTAAGTTATACGGTGGTTGGTAGAATACGGTTTATTTGGGACAAATTGGAGTTATCAGGTCGAGCCTTGGGTAAAGGTACCGGTAGGTGTGGAAAGTAGTATTGGGCCCGTACTACTAAAAGCACAGGACCTGTACCCGAACCAATATTAGATCTGACAACTTCAAGAAGGACCGGTGTGGAGAGATCCCTTTTATGGAAATCCTGATAAGTTGTGACTTATGACATTCCAGTTCAGCATGGTAGTGACACGTTTCGGGGCGGGAGGATCGGGATCGGGATCTGGATCCGGGAATGTACCGGGTGACACCACAGATGGCATGGATGAGAGGCCGCGCGAGCTTATTGCAGCCGAGGTTACCAGGGGCATCCTTGACGCTACCCCAGTCATTTTTGGGATGGTTAAGGAGGGCATAATGGAGATCATGGAAGAGAGACTCAGATCATTCCGGACTGAGATTGTTGCGGGCCAGTTGGGAGCCCGAACTCCCTCGATTCAGGAGTTCAAGGCATGTGGGGCGCCAGAGTTTTTCGGGGACAGGGACCCCATTGTCAGTCGACGTTGGGTGGCGGATATCGAAAACGCCCAGCGCACGAGTTCTTGCCCGGATGTGGAAAGTGTTAGGTTTGCTTCTTGCATGCTGAGAGACAGAGCCCGGGATTGGTGGGGCGAGGTTACTAGACAGGTGGGAACAGTCGGGGTGGCTGAGATGGTGTGGGGCGAGTTTGTTCGGCGATTCGATCTGGAGTTTGCGCCACCCATTGAGGTGCAACGATTAGTGCGAGAGTTTCATGATTTGCAGCAGACCACCGAGACTGTGGCGGAAATCACCGCCAAGTTTCGGGAACGAGCTTTGTTGATTCCACAATACGCTACTGATGAGGAAATGAGGCGGACCCGATATCATTCCATGCTTAGGGACGATATTCGGGAGTTTGTGAGCTTTACGGGGTGTAAGACCCTGAATGAAATGGTGGAGAAGGCCCGGGAACGGGAAATGGAGCTGGAATCCCGCACGAAGCGGAAGCCTGAGCAGGCTCAGGCAGCAGTAGGACAGGCTAAGAAGCCTAAGACGTCAGACACTTCCAGCAAGGGTCAGCAGGGTCGGGGCCGATGTGCCAAGTGTAGCCGGGTACACAGTGGAGCTTGCCGTATCGCAGGCTCGGGATGTTATGCATGTGGCCAGTAGGGCCATATGATCAGGGACTGCCGCGTGAAGTGCTTAATCTGATTTCAATGTAACCCGGTCATAAGCGGGTCAACTGTCCGAAGTTGCAAGGAGGAGGAGGAGCGGTGGCGGCGCCTGCGCCCGCCACAATGAGGATTACCGATGGATGCCCTGCTAAGGCGTAAGCTCCAGCAGTGAAGAGCCGTGCATTTTAGCTGACTACTGAAGAGGCACACGCAACGCCAGACGTTGTGGCTGGTACATGATTATTCTTCCATGCTCTATGTATCTGTTTTGCTTATGTGTATTATATGCTTGTATATGGACCTTTTTGGTCAATGGTATGTCTGCTCATGTCTTGTTTGATTTGGGTGCAACCCGATCGTTCGTATCTCTTGCGCTTAGCAAGAAGTTCCGGGAAGCGTCGGGAACTTTGGATTCCCCGCTCGAGGTGGAGATTGCGGATGACCGCACCGTTAGTGCTACGAGGGTGTATCGGGATTGTGTCTTGAATGTACTTGGTGAGAGATTTCGAGTCGACCTAGTTCTGATACCGTTGCGAGGACTGAAAGTAATTATCAGAATGGATTGGTTGGGGGTCAACGGGGCCATGATTGACTGAGAGCATCAGTTGGTGAGGGTTCGAGCCCCAAGTGGGGGAGAACTGGTGATACATGGTGATAGGGCATCGCAGGGACCGACCCTCTGTTCGGCTGCAAGGGCTAGGAGGTTCCTGCAGCAGGGTTGTACGGGATTTCTGGCATATATCTCGGATACAAAGGTAGAGATCACGAAGGATGTAGGCAGTGTGCCCGTTGTTCAGGACTTTCGGGACATTTTCCCCGAGGAGTTACCAGGCGTGCCTCCGGAGAGGCAGGTGGAATTTCATATAGAATTGGTGCCGGGTGCCGCTCCGATAGCAAAGGCACCATATCGGTTGGCACCACCTGAAATGCAAGAGTTATCTACACAACTTCAGGAGCTGTTAAACCGGGGGTTCATTCGTCCGAGTAGTTCCCCGTGGGGAGCACCAATCCTTTTCGTGAAGAAGAAGGATGGCTCCCACAGGATGTGTATCGATTATAGAGAGCTAAACAAACTAACGGTGAAGAACCGATATCCGTTGCCAAGGATCGATGATTTGTTCGATCAGCTGCATGGTGCGTCTTGGTTTTCCAAGATTGATCTTCAGTCGGGATACCATCAGATGAGGATTCGGGATGAGGATATACCGAAGACGGCTTTCAGGATTCGGTATGGGCATTATGAGTTTGTAGTGATGTCGTTTGGGCTCACCAATGCCCCAGCAACATTGATGGACCTTATGAATAGGGTGTGTAGACCGATGCTGGATCGGTCGGTGATCGTTTTCATTGATGATATCTTGGTCTATTCTAAGACCAGAGAGCAGAACGAACAACACTTAAAGGAGGTGCTGGAGACCCTAAGGGCGGAAAAGTTGTATGCCAAGTTCTCCAAGTGTGATTTCTGGCTGCGAGAGGTACAATTCTTGGGGCATATCATCAATCAGGAGGTTATTTCGGTAGATCCAGCCAAGGTTGAGGCTGTGATGCGGTGGGAAGTACCGAAGAATGCGTCGGAGATTCGTAGCTTCTTGGGTTTATTGGGTTACTATCAGAGATTTATTCAGGACTTCTCGAAGATTGTTGTGCCGTTGACACGACTAACCAAGAAGAATGTGACGTTTTGGTGGGGTACAGATCAGCAGTTGGCCTTCGAGACCTTGAGGCGGAAATTGTGCGAGGCTCCGATCCTTGTTTTACCAGAGGGATTAGATGATCTGGTAGTGTAATGTGACGCATCAATTCCAGGGTTAGGTGCGGTACTGATACAAAGAGGGCACGTGATAGCATATGCCTCGCGACAACTGAAGCCTCATGAGGCAAATTACCCTACTCACGATCTGGAACTGGGGGTAGTGGTGTTTGCCCTCAAGATTTGGAGGCATTACTTGTATGGAGTGCGGTGTACCATTTACACCGACCACAAGAGTCTGAAGTATTTGATGGACCAACAGAACCTCAACATGCGACAAAGGAGGTGGTTGGACGTGCTAAAGGACTATGATTGTGAGATTCTATACCACCCAGGGAAGGCCAACGTAGTGGCCGACGCTTTGAGCCGTAAGACGACAGGTTCCCCGTTTCGGAGTGTGTGTTTGAGGATGGCAGTGATCTCTCTATTGTTGGAAATGATCAGAAAGGCTCAAGTTGAGGGGGTAAAGAAAGAAAATTGGAAGGTAGAAAGGATCCGAGGGCAGTATTCCTTGTTTGTTAAGGATAGTCGAGGCCTACTGACGCAATGTGGTCGGGTGTGGGTACCGACAACTGGGGGAATGAGACAAAAGATATTGGAGGAAACGCATAAGTCCAGGTTCTCTATACACCCCGGAGCTACAAAAATGTATAGGGACTTGAGGCTGAGTTATTGGTGGCCATGCATGAAGCGGGAAATTGCGTGGTTTGTAGAGCGGTTCTTGACCTGCAGGAAGGTCAAGGCCGAGCATCAGCGGCCTCATGGTAAGGTCCAACCGCTACCCATTCCCATGTGGAAGTGGGAGGAGATCACGATGGACTTCATTACAAAGTTGCCAAGGACAGCGAGGGGTGTGGATGCCATATGGGTGATTGTGGATAGATTGTCGAAGAGTGCCCATTTCATTCTGATATCAGAAAGTATATCCGCAGAGAAGTTGGCGGATATTTACGTGCATGAGGTAGTGGCTAGATATGAGGTTCCTGTGTCGGTAGTCTTGGATCGTGATGTTCAGTTCACATCCAGATTCTGGAAGAAATTCCACGAGGAGTTGGGCACTCAGCTACATTTTAGCACGGCGTACCACCCCCAGACCGACGGTCAGAGTGAGAGAACGATCCAGACACTGGAGGATATGTTGCGGGCCTGCGTGTTGGATTTTGGAGGGAGTTGGGATACATATCCCCCACTAGCAGAGTTTCGTACAATCACAGTTATCATGCCAGTATCGATCGAGCACCATTTGAGATGTTATATGGATGGAGGTGTAGGACCACGGTTTGTTGGGACGAGGTTGGACACCGGGTCATGGGAAGCACTGAAGTAGTGCTCAAGACTACTGGGTTGATTCAGCAGGTGCGCGACCGGTTGCGGGTCGTGCAGAGCCGTCAGAAAAGCTATGCCGACCGACTGCGATCATATCTTGAGTTTCAGGTGGGGGGTTTCGTGTTGCTGAAGGTGTCGCTCTGGAAAGGGATCATCAGGTTTCGAAAGAGGGGCAAGCTGGGGCCTCGGTATATAGGCCCGTTCAGGATCACGACCCGGGTGGGCAAAGTAGCATATCGCTTGGATCTGCCAGAGGAGCTTAGCCAGATTCACAACACGTTCCATGTGTCGCAACTTCGGAAGTGTGTCACGGACGAGGCTGCGGTTGTCTCATTAGGGGATATCCAGGTGGATGAGAGATTGAACTACATCAAGAAGCACGTTGCCATCTTAGATAGGAAGACGAAAGCTCTTCGGAATAAGGAAGTAAGGCTGGTAAAAGTGCAATGGCAACATCGGAAGGGCTCCGAATGGACTTGGGAGCCGGAAGAGGAGATGCGAGACCATTACCCAGAATTGTTTGGGTCGGCAGACTTCGAGGACGAAGTCTAGTTCAAGTGGGGGAGACTTGTAACACCTGGTTTAAGTTGGGAAGGATTTATGCATGGACTCGGCGAGTTGGGAGGTCAACTCGTCGAGTAAGGTCGTGAGATCATGAATGTGGAACGGGACCGACTCAGCGAGTCGACGTCCGACTCGGCGAGTCCGAGCTGTTTAAAGAAAACCCTAAATTTTGGGTTTGCCCCCTATATAAACGTTATTATACGCCCCAGTAGCCTCCCTTAGCATCATAGAAAGACGTTTACGGCCGCACACCCTCTTGTGAATGAATCAAGATCAATTGGGAGCTTATCCTTGGAATTTTGGGGAGGATTCCAAGCTTGAAGAAGAAGTATCAAGGGGAAAACACTAGATCTAGCATCTAGTTCGTCTTGGGCATTGATTTGAGGTATGAATCTGTTATCTTAAGCATAAATTCTATTTGAGAGTTGTGATCAACTTTGAGGAAGTGGAAGCAAACTTAGATATGGACCTATCACAAGGATATGGTTCTAGATTTGGACCTTCTTAGGCCCCAAATATCATAAATTTGCATCTTTTATTGAGCTCATTCCCTCTCCATGCATAAGAACATTGTTTGATGGTTGGTTTTGGGTGTTATGGCCGTGTGAGGCTATGTATGCATGTAAAGTTTGCAACTTTACGTGATATCTGCAGTAGGAGATGATGGATCTAAAGTTTGGGACCTTAAGTCCCACTGGAAAGGACCGTAATCACGATGAACTTTGGGGAACTCGACGAGTCGTGCAAGTGACTCGGCGAGTCGAGAGGGTTTTCTCGTTTACGGCAAAGAGTGTACGGCCAAGAGTGTACGGCCAAGGGTGTTCGGCCAAGGGTTTGCGGTGACAGGTGTACGGCCGTACACATCAAGGAACTCGACGAGTCCCTCGGGTGACTCGGCGAGTCGGCGAGTTAAGCAAGGAACCCGACGAGTGAATTATTTTACCCGACGAGTCAAGGTCAACATGGACTGTGAACCTTGACTATAGACTGTGACTTTGACCAGGGTTGACCATGGGGGTGTTTGTGGGATTATGATGAGTTACTTACTCATTGATTATAGGCGGTTTGGGAGGAGCAGTGTGGGATATATCTGATTACAGTTTGCCAGTTCAGCCTTTGAGAGGTGAGTCTTCTCACCATACCAATGGGTCTAAGGCACCAAGGCCGGCCCATTTTGCGATAGTTGGTGTACTTGTTATGTAGAGGTGTGATATGTATTTGTGCATGATATGTGGTAGAGATAGCCTTCGTGGCTAACGGTAGAGATAGCCGTATGGCTACAGGTAGAGACGACCTTATGGCCAATGGTAGAGATAGCCTTTATGGTTGATGGTAGAGATAGCCGTTGTGGCTAACGGTAGGGATAGCTTCATGGCTAATTGACATGTGATATGTGTAGAGGTAGCTTTATAGCTAATATGTTATGTGGTTTGTGTGGGGTATGCTCTGGGGGACTCACTAAGCTTTCAGCTTACCGTTTGTGGATTTGTTTTCAGGTACTTCTGAGTCCAAGGGTAAAGGCAAGGCGTGATGATGCGGCGTGCACTCTATCTCTCTTTTCCGATCTGGTTTGGGGGACACTCTGATGTTTGAAAATAATAATGTTGTAATGTTGATGGTTTTGAAAATGATTATTGGAATCTTTATGTTTTAAGAAAATGGTTGACTAATTAAAAATGAAAAAAAAATTTCCTTTGTAAATTTTGGGTCGTTAGAAATCATGTGATGATTTGTTAAACGAGGCGCAAGACATACGAAATGTGTTTGAGACATTTACAGAAGAAGAGCATACAAATAATAGACAGAGACTAAAAGCCACTATTTATGCAGTACATTGGTGTGCCTTTCAAGGAGTTGCATATAAGGACCACGATGAAGGACCAGATTCCATAAACAAAGGAAATTTTCGTCAAATGTTGAAGACAATTGGCGATTATAACACGGAGATGGAAGAATTGTTTCGGACCAGCTCCTAAATATGCATCATATATATATATATATATATATATATATATATATATATATATATATATATATATATATATATATATATATATATATATATATATCACCTTCAATTCAAAAAGAGGTTCTACACCTTATATCAATTAGGGTGAGGAGGATGATTTGTGCGTAGATTGATGGTGGAAAATTTTGTTTAGTTGTTGACGAAGCACGTGATCAGCAGTAGCGGAGCCAAGATTTTGTTTTATGGTATGAAAATAATTTACAAAATATGAATGATAGAAAAATACTTCAAATGATAAAAGATGTAACAATATATGCAGCAAACGGTATTCTCTTCTTATAAAATTTGAAATTTTTAATGGGCATGCTATATGGCAATTCACGTCCCTAGTCTTTTGTAGTTAATAAATATATATATATATATATATATATATATATATATATATATATATATATATATATATATATATATATATTATGTGGGTGGGCCAAGGCCCACTCTTGTACTAATGTGGCTACGCCACTGGTGATCAGTCTAATAAAGAGCAAATGTCAATTTTTTTGAGATTTGTAAATAAAGAAGGCTTTGTTATGGAGCGTTTCTTTGGGCTTGTTCATGTACCCGACACTACAGCACAAACACTTAAAAATGCAATTTATTTTGTATTGTCACATAACAATCTTGATCTTCAGTCAATTCGTGGCCAAGGGTATGGTGGTGCAAGCAACATGCGAGGTCATTTCAAGGGTTTGCAAGCATTGATTTCAAATGATTGTCCATATGCGTATTATGTTCATTGTTTTTCTCATCGATTGCAATTAGCATTAATGGCTGCTTGACAAGGAGTTGTTGCATTTTAAAAGTTTTTTACTCGATTATCTTTAGTTATCAATGTTGTTGGTGTTTCCTCAAAGCGTGCCGATCAACTTAGAGTTGCACAAGTCGAAGAAATTGCATATAAGATTTTTATTGATGAGTTAGAGACAGGTAGAGGTTTTAATCAAATTGGTAAATTACAATGAGCTGGTGATACTAGATGGAGTTCTCACCTTAAATCAGTTTCTAGCTTAATATAAAAGTTTAGTCCAACTTGTGAGGTTTTACTTAAAATTATTGAAGATGGCACCGGTTCAATCAAAGGCGATGCAGATTCAACATATGAGGCTATTACTACATTTGAGTTCATTTTTTGTTCTTCATCTCGAGAAAGAAATAATGGAGATCACTGATTTACTTTGCCAAGCTTTACAAAGACAATCTCAAGATATTTGTAATGCATTGAGGCTAGTTGCATCTACCAAATTGTTATTACAAAAAATGAAATATGAAAGATGGGATGGGTTGCTCTATCTTGTTATTTCATTTTTCAGGAACGCAACATTGATATCCCTGATATGTATTCTCCACACTTTAGTAGAGGGGCTCGAGCTCGTAACGAGCGTAGTGATCATACACTTGAACATCATTACCGAGTTGATATATTTTACGAAGCAATTAATTGTCAAATAATGGAACTAAATCATCGATTCAGCGATAGCTCTACGGAGTTGCTTCGACTTCCAACGACTTTAGATCCTAAAAGTGTTGATGAGCCTTTTCGAAGTGGTGATATAATTGAATTAGTAGAGAAGTTTTACCCTGAAGATTTCAATGAACAAGAAAAAATAGTTTTGAAGATTCAACTTCAACATTATGAGATTGATTTCGTTCGGCATGCAGATTATAAACCATTGACATCTATGTCAGAATTGTGTCAATGGTTGATAAATACTAGAAGTGTAGCAAACTTTCATCTTATTTATCGAGTAGCTAGTCTCGTACTTACTCTTTCAGTTTTTACTGCTACAACAGAGAGATCATTTTCAGCAATGAACCTCATTAAAACAAGGTTACGGAATAAGATGGAAGACGAGTTTTGAATGACTCATTGGTTTTTCACTTCGAAAAGGAAATTGCTGAAAAGATTAGTTTAGAGACAGTTGTAGAAGACTTTAAAAAAACAAAAGATCGTAGCGTTCGACTTTCATAAATGATGTAATAGTCTTTATTAGTTTTCTTGTTTACACTTCTGATGTCATAATTTTGAACCAAATAAAACATGTTTATATAGTTTAATTATGAAGTTTTGATTTCGGCCCCTAGTTGTAATGTTTGTGTTCCGCCCCTATGAAAAATCTCGTTTGTTTGACCAAATCTAATCGTTTGTTTGACCAAATCTAATTGTTTAATAAAGAAATAAATGAAATAAATTTGACCAACTCATTCATGAATCAGAGACCCAAGTAATGATGATTCTATGTTTAAAATCTCATTGGTCTGTTAAAAAATAATCCAATTTCATCGTAACATACTTAGTTGTCATTTTTATAATTATTTTTGCTAATAAAAAATAATATAATATTGAGATATATATATATATATATATATATATATATATATATATATATATATATATATATATATATATATATAAGAAAAAGCTGTGTATCTCACCCTCTAGTTACACGTAGTAATTTGTAACTTAGGTTTATTATATGTAAATAATTGTGGTGTAGAAAAACAAAAAGGGGTAATTTGAAACTTTTATGTAAATGAAAGGCATGTAAACAAAAGTTCGAAAAAGAAGAAGTACGTATGCATATGATCTAGAAAATGACGTGCCTTTATTGCCTTTACAGTCCCAGAAGTTGCTGACAGAGATACAAAAAAGTTATCCAATTATTTGCAAAATAAAATAGTGCGAAGCTTCCTTTCCCACGGCGTTGACGACCTTGTCGTCTTCGTCCTCTGTGAACTCCTGGACGATCTATAAATACCCTCTCAGTACTTTGAATCTTCACACGTCTTCTTTAAATCCTCTTATTTTTCCAATTTACTAGATCCAAAGCAGATACACTCGGCACATTCAAATCAGCATCTACTTCACAGACATGGCAAAGGTACTTATTTGTTAACTAATTCAGTTCAATTCTGTTTTGTTTTTTCGAATAAGATAATCTCAATTTGTGTAATTGATTGGTTTTGCAGCAAAAGATTGTGGTGAAGGTGACAATGAACAACGAAAAGAAAATCCGTAAGGCTCTGAAAATTGCCGTTAGTCTCTCTGGTAAGATCATGTTTTGTGATTTTCCTCCTCCCAATTTTCACTCGATTCTTGTTTTCCAGAAAAATGGCTTAATTTCAATTTCATAACGTAAATGTTAACCTCAATTTGAATTGTGGGTTTTATACCTGATTATTGTTAACATCAATTGAAATTGATTGAATTACTTGACTAAATCACGATCTGAAAATTGATGAACAGGTGTTGAATCAGCATCTTTCGTTGGATCAGATAAAACCCAAATCGCTGTGACTGGGGAACATGTCGACTCAGTTGAACTGGCGACCTTGCTAAGGAAAGGTGTCGGATACACCGAGCTAGTGAGTGTTGGTCCGGTGGAGGAGAAGAAACCAGCCGCCGCAAAGGAAACAAATCCCACGGTAGCGCCACTAAATTTTACGGTTAATCCATACCAATACTACTACGGCAGCTATGGGATACCCTACTATGCATATGCATATGAGATTTAGATGTTATTTAGGGCATGTTCGGCGAAATTAGCTGGTAGCTTGTAGCGGGTGGCGGGTAGTTTGTAGTTTGTAGCGTTTTGTTAAACGCTACATGAAGTAGCATTTGCATTTGGAACGTTTTGTTTGAACTAAACGCTAGAAGTTGTAGTGCCAAACAAGACTTTATGTTCAAAATGGAACGTTTTGTCAAACGCTAGAAGCTAGAAGCTTTCAAACGCTCCCAAAAGCTCCGTGCCGAACACACCCTTAGTGAAAAAGAGTGAAAGAAATTAGTTTTATATTGCTGCATAACTAGCTTCATTTAACCTTTTTTTTTTTGGGAGTTTTGCATTGCATGAAATAAGAGACCCTTGATGTACATATTATCTTTGTAATATATGGGAAAATTTTACTATACTTTATATACATTAGTTTACTAGTTTATAACCCGTAGAAACAATGGTTACAAAATTACTTCATTTTGACAACAAAAATTCATAATTATTAATCAATTATTTTATATAAATAATTTTAAATAAATTATTAATTAAATGATATACCAAAATTTTAAAGTTAGTTATAGCTTCAAATTTAATATATAATCAAAAAAGTAAACATTTCTATAAAAAAATTAAAATCTATTATTTAAAACTTTAACCTCGTTAATTGTGATAGTGATTTGTCTAATATATCTCATTGACATATGTCATAATATTAATGTGAAGTTGTATTAGAATGACACATGACAAAAAGAGATTAAAACTATTCTTTTATTAGTATAGAGATTAAACATCTTATTTAAAAAAATAATAAATAAAGATAGTCTTGTAGATTATTTCCATATGTCGTCATTGAATACTAATGTGTTCCATATGTCGTCATTGAATTCTAATTTGTCATTACAAATGATACACTTTTGCACAACTAGTCGTTTACTTTATTATGAATCATCATATGAATGAACTTAGGTCGGACCGGCAAAAGTGATGTGGCATCTGTTGTGTGCAAGAAATATGATGCTGGTGTGGGCATGGAGAAGCTGATGTACATAACAATCATTTCTCTCTCCTCGGCAGGCAAATGTTATTTTCTTGTTGTCGGAAAAGGCTTGGCAAAGAAGATGCTAAGCTGGTGCTCTACTCCAGGGGCGTGGAAATAAGAGCGACTCCTTCAGAACGTTATTAAGCGTCAAATTGGTGAGATGGTAAAAAGTTGCACAAAGTATGTAATTTAGAAATATTTACAAAATAGCTTAGGGTGCGTTTGGTTGTGGAAAATTGTTTTCATTTTCTAAGAAAATGTTTTCAGAAAATAAAGTTGAGTTTCATTTTCAATTTTCAATGAAAATTTTAGAAAACGTGTTTGGTTGAAACCGGGGGGTTTTCATTTTCTATCTTATAAATTTGGAAAACTTTGGAAAACTATAAAAATCACTTTTCTAATTTACATACAATTTGAAAAAATGAAAATTTTCATTTTCTTGGAAAATTTTGGAAAACTGAACGAACCAAACGCGTTTTCAAATTTTCCGTTTTTCTTGGAAAATTTTCCTAAAAAACTGGAAAATTTTCCACAACCAAACGCACCCTTAATTTCTTAATGATTTAGCCAAAATTAGCTTTTATCGAAAAATAGCCAACGAAACCGCTGATGAGGCTAACATGCCCGTAGTTTCGTCAACTCAGATGTAGAATTGTCGTTTGACATGAGATTTTGTGTTATCTATAAAAAAAACCATTCATTTTGCCCATTTTTGAAACACAAAATCGCATATGGCACATGGCCATCTACGGTTTCCTCTCAAGTCCTCTGTGATTTCCACTTTTTTGACATGCGGTTTTTTATTTGTTACGTTCTCAATGAAAGTTTGTACGTTTGACTACAATTTTTGTTCATTTTGAATACGATTTCTGACATCTTTGACTATGATTTTGTATATTTTCACTACTTTATATATAGAATGTAGATAAAAGAAATTAAAGTATTAGTGTTTATTTTTTCATGTTATATTTTTCATTAAAAATATTATGATTTCTACTAAATATTTTGATGTGGTAATAACTGGCGGAAAGTGAGAGATAAATGATTATCAACTAAGATACGTTTGGAAATGGGGGGAAGTTCTAGAATACTTCCGTGTGCGATTTTCGGAAAATATTACTTTTTGTGAATTTCTATATTTGGTGAAAGTAAGACTAGTTTGTTAGATAAATCAAATATTAGTCTTGTTTTGCGTCATCCTAAAATGTAGTATATTATAGTCATAGTTGATGATGGTTATGTTAGAAACTTGATCAATGTAATTAAAGAGTTTTGGAACAAAACCTATGAATGTAATTCTCGTGGTTGTTGAAGGTGATGGTGCTAAGGAAGGAGACGATAGTGGAAAAACATCAGTTGAAAACATATCCAGCGGAATAGGAAGCAACTCTTAATGTACTTCGATTTCATAGTGTTGTTGAAAATGAAAATGTGGTGTAGTCACCAATTCACTATGTGGATCCTCAAAATTATACGTATGTTGTTACATATCTTAATGATGTAGGTGCATGCGATAATACCGAACACCAATACCAAGTTCATCTTAATGTGGTCGGTAAAGTTAATGAAATTGAAAACCAAGAAGAAGTTCCATTTTTTAATGATGTCAATCTAGCTGGTTACGGGGATACAATAGTTGTTCGTTTAGATATATTCGGCATATAAAGTAATTCCAATGGAGAAAAGTCAGATGGTGAACCAATACATAGGTTTCATATACCATATTGTATAGTATTCCCAATTTACCATCATGTAAAGACATTGGTAAAGTCAAGACTCCATCATATAAATTAGACCCTAGTCAAAAGATCGAACTTCGACACATATTTTCAAGCAAAGAAGCTCTTAAAATGGTTTTTGGAAAAAAAATGTATTAAGGGAGGTTTTTCAGTGCAAGACAACCAGATTAACCAAATAAAGGATCGAGCTTTTTTATTTTGAGAAAAAAATGTTCTTGAATGATAAGGGAAATAGGCCAAAGGCAGTCAAATAATGTGATTGACCTTTCCAAGTCACAATACATTTTGACACACACATGTTCTTCAATACAGCTACACCCGAAGCATCAACAAGTAAACAAAATTATAATAAAGCCTACCAGGGATGTGGGATTGTTAGGATTATGAACTCAAAGTACAAAATTAGTATTACATACCAACAGGCTTGGCGGGAAAAACAACATACAATCATATTGTTAAGGGGTACCGAAGAGAATTCATTTTGCCAAACTTCTCGCTTGTTTCTACAACTTAGTGAAGCCTAATCCGGACACTGTCATACATATTAAAACATATGATGGTTATCAGTTTGATTTTATGTATATCTCACTCGCTTACTCAGTAAGTATTATTACAATTTATAATTGCATTTTGGACGTACCCACACGAATGATTAATTTTAAATAAATTTCCTTTTCTTTGTAGGTACGTTCTTTCCTTAACTGTTATAGGTGGACCTGTGATAGGTTTTGGGAAGCTAAAAATGATATTTTTTATAAAACTATAATAAGCAAAAAACATAAGCGATATTAAAATAACATTCATTTTAAGACCATTTTAAAACAAAACCATGAAGGATCCAATTACATGATATATAAAGATTATAAACAACCATAGGTTGTTTAGATGATAACCTATGAAGACTTTGATCCCACTTTACAATTGGGGAGTTGATAAAGATGGCAAAAACTCAAGGAAGAGTTTCTCTATAATGTACTTCTTAAGCCTTCAAGCACTTATCACAAATAAGTTTAAAGAATAAACACTTAATAATCACTAACTCTTTCACTGTTCTTCAAAATAGAGAAAGAGAGGATAAAGATTTACATTCAGCCAAGAAGGAAAAACAGACAAATGGAAACTAAAACAGAAAGCCTTTAGCACTCTTTTATACGCACACATAATATCAAAGACCCATACTTCTACAAAGGTTAATGATAGAGGACATAAGGAGTATTGTATGTGTAAGAGGGAAACTTGCAAGAAAACTTGCCATATACCTTCTTACTTACAACCTAAGGGAAAGAAAGAAGAGCTATTGTGTGTCTTACACACAAATTTATAACCCACATGTGTATTAGATTATATATATATATATATATATATATATATATATATATATATATATATATATATATGAGATTCTAAAGGTCCAAATACTTGTACACAACATATTAAATTAAACCATATACCACAATACATATACAGTGCATACAAATAATGGCCTTCAGCATCAAGCTGGTCCGCCCTTGACCATCATCATGAAGCTGGTCTGCCCTTTTTTGCCTACAACATAAAGCTAGACCGCACCTTGGCCTTCAACGTAAAGCTGGTCCACTCGAGTCTATTGGACTTTAGCCCAAGGCTGGGCCGCTCTCAATTCCCCATATAATATATCAAAACATATAAAAGTACGACATGTAATAATCTAATACTACATGAAACTAACAGAACTAGACTAATGGCATACTACAGGGCAACTATATCCTAATATACATATGATATATACTGGAGCACATAATATAGTGAGGAAAACTCACCAGGACAGGTATTCAACCGATTGACAGCTATTTGGGTGATTCTACTAGCGATCCAATTTGGCTTGTAACGCGCCTAACAAGTATTAACCTATAATGAAAGCTAGATCTTTCACTAATCCCAGAGAATACCGAGATTTCTATGAAATAAGGGTTAGCCAGAACGGACAATTGGGAGGTAAGACCATTTCGGTATATAGCTTTTTGAAATCCAACAACCAAGCCAATATGACCATTCTAGACATCTCTCCCATAAGTAGATCAATCAACATTGTAACTAGAATTACTGATAAATCTTATATATATATATATATATATATATATATATATATATATATATATATATATATATATATATATATATATATAGAGAGAGAGAGAGAGAGCGAGTGAGAGTTAGGTTCAAATGTTTCTAACTATTGTGTTCTTAAATGCACCAATGAGAATTTAGCAATAATTTAATCACTAATTAAATTAATAAGGGTAAATTAGTAATAATACATATATATATATATATATATATATATATATATATATATATATATATATATATTAATTAATATCCAAAATTAACAATTGATATTCCTTTATTTAAGAGATCAATTTTTATTTAACTATTAAAAACCTATTCCACCTATAAACACCACCAATTGTTCCTCCTATTTCTCTAAAAACGCCGGCCACACCACCAACTTCTTCCCTCCGCCGACTTCTTATCTAGAAAGGCTCAGTTGGAGGCGACTAATGCAAGCTACATCTCCGGTTGCAAACCCCCTTCATGACAGCCATACCTAGGTAAGGTTTATTCTCGATTACATATTTCGCCAGGAATACTACCCACCTCGAGTCATTTGTTATGGCAACTAGTTTTTGTAAAAATTGTAGAAGAGAATTAGCCATATTTTTTATGTGGTCGCCGACGAGTTCTTAAAGGTCAAGTGATATAAGTTATATATTTTTTATCTTCCATCCTCATCATCTCACCGACTAAAATTAAGTTTGAACAATATGAAAACAAAAATTATCTATTCCTTTTATTGAATTCAGGAAACGTGGTCAAGGTTCTTTATTGAATCATGTGAATATGTTATCCTATCTGTTTATAATAATTAGGTGCACCATTTGCTAAAATTTGTCTTCTTTATGACTAGAATATTTGATATATGTTATCCTCTCTAAGGTGAACATTCCAGTAAGTATCTTGTATTTCCTCTGAGCCGTTATTTTATCTTTAAGCTTGTAATTATAATTTGATGTCGTATTTTTATTTGAAAAAAATTAGATGTAAATTTTGATATCGATTAAACAAAACTTGCATAATTCTTTAATGTCAACTGCAAATGTCATTCTTTGTTTATTTATTGAACTTTATTATTGAATAATGTTAGTAATAGATGAGTATTCTTTAAGAATGTTGTTATTCTTCAACTGAGGTAAGTTTGATATGTTGAACTATTTGGGAAGATTCTATCAGAATATGTTAATGTAAACTACATTCTATTTTGTTAGAATTACAGTAACATGTTTATACTTGTGTTGAAATATTATGTTGGAAGTAAAGTAGATACTATTCTGTTAGAATTCTTATGGAATTGAAGTTTGAGCAAGAAACATAAATGACATATTCTTTTAGAATTGAAGTTAATATGTGTAGTTATGTTATTTTGGTGTTTTTATTTTGTAAAAAACCGAACTATTGTTGTTTTTGAGAAGAAAATAGTGTATTATGATGTGAAAGTTGAGTATGAGGTGTGAATGGATTTGTGTGTATTCTGTCAGAATTTATTTATATAAATTCATTCTGTTAGAATGTCTTTAAGAATGTTTGTTAACAACAAGTATATTTGCTTACCTGGTAATAATAACTAGTAATGCATGTTATTCTTTCAGAACGCATTCAAGAAGGGATCAATTATTGATCATACAAGAGAAAGACTTGGAATGAAGTTCAAAAACAAGTATATTTGCGAAGAATTACATTCTTACAATAATACATCATATTTTTGTAAGAATAGTTGAAATCAAGTCGATTACTTTGACCATTGAAGAAGATCAAGTGCATTTGTTCAATAGTTGTATATTCAAGAATGCAATTTTGTAAGAATTTTAAACATTTTTATAACGTTTTGTTAGAATATGTGTAATTATATTAAAATGTATAAGGTTGTTATTTTGTAAGAATATGCATTAATTTATATTTACGTTCGGATGTCTATGAGTAGATATAAAAATGTTGTTATTATTCCATTGGGGATTAAAAAAATGATTCTTTATTAATATTCTAATAGAATACCATTCTGACAGAATGACAGAATATCATTCTAACAAAATAACATTCTAATAGAATAAAATCGGCTTATGATTACAAATTACGTTTAAAATTGAATTAATTTTAAAAAAATCAGATTTTTTAAATCAAGAGCATTAATTATCCCCTAAATCTCGAATTTTCCTTTTTTAAATTTGTCTTAATTGACTAAAATACCCTTATAATGAATTTAGATGGTATTTTTGTGTTATCTTTAATTTAATAACATTTATTAATCACTTACTTAAAATAACTAAAATGATTGGTCCACAATTAACCATACATGCACACAATACTTATGAAAAACAAAATAACCTAACCCTATATATATATATATATATATATATATATATATATATATATATATATATATATATATATATATAACAACGACTACAAATATAAATACAAGTTACACTTCAAGCGTAGTAAATGCAACTTAACTTACAGAGAGGTTCTAGTGAAAATCGGGAGATTGAGCCCGCAGAAATTCGACCCGAAAGATCCTATTTTTTGGGCTCTTAGATTCTCCAGAGCCCAGCTAAAAATACCCAGAAGATTGGAAAGGTCGGACCAAACATGAGGGAAGTGCTTGAGAGAGAAAGTGAGAAAGTGGTGAGAAGAAATGGTTGACATTTAGCTCAATTTATAGGAAAATAGATAGGGCGTGCCACACGCGACGCCATATAAAGGGCGCGCCACACCTAATGATGGTGTTGGCTCCTCTCATCTTTCAACATGTGTCGATCGCAAATTTATCCACACCACCTCCTTCTAGAACATGCCACGTGTCAACACTTGGTGGTGCCACATTTCAACACGTAGTGGTCCGTTTGTCATGGTGCCATGTCGGCGATGGAGGAACTTGGCCCTCTTTCTGCCACGTACCACACTCTGGTGCCGCCACATAGCCCACACCGGGTATTTTTCACAAATCTTCAAACAACCATAACTTTCGCATACGAGCTCTGTTTTTGACGTTCTTTTTTTCCCCGGAATCCTCTCGATGAGCTCTATAACTTTCCTTAAGTTCTCAACAGCTGTTCTCTCTCTAACTAAATTTCACATATAGACTAGTTTAGACTGTTAAAGTTCGTGCATAATTCATAACTCCTTCATACAAACTCCGTTCTCGATTGTCTTAATTTCGACGGGTTCATATTCACGAGATCTTCAACTCTCATTTAGATTGTTTTGGCTAACATTCAACTGATTTGAATTTTGATTTGTATGTCCACACTACTGCGCTAAAACTTCTAAAAATCATAACTTCCTCATACGAAGTCAGATTTAAATGTTCTTTACATGCGCGTTCTTGGTTTTATGATGACTACGACTTTTTTTAGATCACTAAGGCTAATAATCAATTTATCCCCGATTCGTATTTTATGACGTGCATAGTTTTGTCGGTGTAATCGCGAAACTTCGAAGAAGCATAACTTCTTCGTACGAAGTCAGATTCGGGTGCATGTTCTATATGTCTACGGAAATTGTATTGACGTTTTCTACGTGTTTATAATGATAACTTTAGATAAAAAGTAATATATCTCTACTTCGAATTTTATAAACAACAGTTTATATTGAATCCTACTGAATGGTGAAAATGGGGTGTTACAACTCTCCCCCACTTACAGAGATTTTGTCCCCTAAATCTTACTCCTAACGCACCTAAACATCATCTTATAAGAGTTATTTATGATATCCTAATGGAATCTACTTTCCAAAACATGCCTCTAAAAGCCTTATGACATATCCTTAAAATATTCATGAATCTATGTCACAAACGGTGTTCTAACCTAGTTCTGGTGCTCCAACATCATGATCTTTAATGAAAGTTACTATAATAATAGATTTACTGTTTCGAGACTCTCGGACCAATACTCCAATATTGGTGACGGACTCATTATAAGGCTTACTTATCTTCCAACCTAATAGATTATAATGAACACTAGGTCACCACTAACCTTCTCGTATGTGAGAGTTATGATTTTTATATGGATTTTAGCAGTCTAAGCCTGTAAATATAACTTTAAAAATAAATTCAACATCAACCGACGAAGTCTAAATGATAGTTGTAGATCCCGTCGATAGCTACGCGTGGATATAAAATACGTGGAAAACAGAGCCCATATGAAGAAGCTATGAATTATTTAAGAAAACAGAAATTTTCGTGCGCAGCCGCACGCACAAACAGAGGGCGCGACACGCCTCAGACCTCCCACAGGATGCTAACACGTGTCACCATAGAAAAGCCACCACATCACGTTATCCGACTAAGGACGCGGGGCACTAAGATAGGGTGCATGGCACGCCCCCTCTTCCAGGCCTATATATTCGCGATTTCTCCTTCATTTTTTTGACTGGATTACTTTCTAGCTTTTAGCCCTTTACTCCCGAGTTCCCGACCATTTCAGCGAAGTCCTACGGTGTCAGATGGCCGGTGAATAGAAGCTCCCGGATCAGAGTATTGTCTGTGTAATTCTCAGTTTTCGCTAGATTACTCTATAAGTTAAGCTACACTTATTATATTTATGTGTAGCTTTTAATTATAGTCATAGTCGTAGTTATGAACATATAATTAATATTTATTTGTGTTCCAAGTTATTATACTAATTGATCTACTTATGGGAGTAATGTCTAGGGTGGCTTTAGAGAGGTGTTTAAAGTGGGATTTCCAAACAATATACTCTGTGTACCAAAAGGATTCTACATCTGATATGATCCTACCTGGTTACTCCTTACTTGATAGATCTTGATGTAGACAATGAGATTATTGAGGAATCTAGAATATCATTAAATAGTCGCCAGGATTACGAAACTAGACTAAGGCTTAGTGCTTTAAATGTCTAGGTCTCTTTGGAAGTGTGAAGCAAAGTACTGTCAAAATCGCCAGTCACCCATTTTATCAAGTGAATGCATAGTCTCGTTCATGAACATAATTTTAATTCAAGTATTTATTGAATGTATTAAATATTTGTGAATTATATGATTATTGCCTGGAATATGTGGTATGAATACATATATATATATATATATATATATATATATATATATATATATATATATATATATATATATATATATACAAGGTGCGAACCAGATATGGTTCTATATGTGTTATAGTATATAGATAATATGAGTACATGATAATAAATAATTGAAGTATGATTAGTAATAAAGATAAAGGAAATGTTAATACCTAATACTCTATGTTAATATTAGGATAGGATTGCCTAAAATAGAGTTGGTATTTCAAGAAAAGTTCATAAGCTCGGTAGTCTTGCCTATTAGGGAAGTAAGACTTATAAAGGATGCTTAGTTCAATTAAGTTTGATAATGGGTAGTCTCTTTCGTAGAATGTGTGTAACTTAGGAACGAAGAGTAGAGTCCTATTTCGTGACACTTCAGGTGTCGATGTATGGTAGCTCCATATTGGAGTACATATCAGTATTCCATCTTGGGATGACCAGAAATGGTGGGTCCCGATCATGCAACTATTAATGGTATGTCTGGTCATCCCCGAGAGGAGGATGGCAACATCTGACCATTCTAGGCGGTTTGGTGAATTATGTTTCTTTTTTAGGCTCATAGCCTACAGACATAGATGAAAGGTAATATCCTATTCGTCAAAATACTCTAACAACTCATGTGCCTTTATGACTTAGACTGCCCAAGGAAGCCCCTAGATGTGTAGTCAAACCCTTTAAATGATTCATCGGGTAAGATAAAACTTCCTGATAATCATGCACTAGGATCTGTGAGGATCAATTAGGACTGGTAGAGGGTTCTATAGATATTTAAACCTTATCTATATTATTTGGTAATCGTTGGTTTTGAAGGTCTAATAATTAAGGAATATTGTAATGAAAATATTAAGGGATTGAAATCATTATGTATCTCACCAGGTTTCCCAACCTGACCCAATCAGATTATATACATCACATATATCAAGACTTAAGCTACTGGAACTTGTTTAGGATGCTGAGTGACCTACAATAGAGTTCAGGACCATTAGGTCATTACTGTAACACCCTCTTTCGAGTCGTTTCATAATTTGGGTCCGTGACCCAACGATCAAGTATCATAAGTCTCCAGGATTTGGGAAAAAGAGTTTTAGACCCATTTGGATGTTGGTAATGTAGATTATGTGGTCTAGGATTTCGTTTTGTGCTTTGGAGTCAAAGGGTAGAATGGGAAAAGTAGTGTTTCAGACTCCTTTTATGAATTATGGATTTTAGTTCGATGTGTTGGAAGTCAAAAGTAATTATATTGGGTTGTAGAGCTCCTCAATACCTTTACGTGGATATAAAGATCGTCGAACTCGGAGTTGAAACAAAAAAGTTATAACCGTTTGAAGTTATGACGATTTTTTGGTTAGCCGCGTACGTTGGTCGTACCAGGGCATCCCTAGTATGCCGGGCGTACCAGGAGTATGTTGGGCGTACGCGGTCAGTGCCTAAATCCTATGTTCTTGGTTTGAGCCATATTTAAGCTCCTTAACTTCCCCAAACCCATTCCATTTTAGCCTCCACCTCTCCAACACCCTCTCTTGAAACCCTAACCCTAGTTTGAGCATTGTGAGCAAAAAAGAAGATGTTTTTAAGTGCTTTGGAGTGTTCTTGGTGCACCTTGGAGAAGAAGGAACTCATTGAAGAAGCGTTGGTTGCATTGGAGCTTGTAGATTTAGACATTGTTCACCTTGATCTTTCTTATGGAGGTATAATGTTTGAATCTTGATGATGAAATTGTTAGATCTAGCTAGTTTTGGGTGTTATGAGCTTTTGGTAACTTTAAGTGCATAAAGTTTAGATCTTGAAAGTTTGTGACCTTGTTATGGATAAAGTTGGAAACTTTATCCAACTAAACATCATATTAATTCAGATATGAAGGTTGGAGACTTGAACTTAATGGATTAAGTTGAAAAAAATGCACTTTTACTCCCTTTGAGACTTAAAGACTAGATCTTGTTTGTTGGGACCATTCTAATGGATAAAGTTGGAAACGATCCATTATGGAGTCATTAGTAACCATAGAAATGTGACCTTCCTCCCTTATTTTCCTCCATGCATAATCTTAGATGTCTTAATGGGTTAAGAAGTTAGGGTTTTTGGATGTTGAAGACTTAATAGCCATGCACACCCATAAAGTTGGAAACTTTATGGTTAAGGATATCATTTGGAGGTTAAATCTGGATTTTGGACGAAAGAGCTTAAAGGATTAAGCTGCTAATGGATTGGGAGGATGGAAACCGCGTACGCTAGGCGAACCAAAGGGTACGCTGCGCATACGTGGTCATCCCCTCGACTTTTGGTCAAGGCGTAGTATGCCCTCCGTACGTGTTGAGTACGACCAACATACATAACTGAGTTGGACCGGTCGACTCGGTTGACTTTTGAATTTGACCAGGATTTTGACCAAGTTTAACTAAAGGGCATTTTGGGTAATTTGCTTTATAGTTTGAGATTTGGGTTCCTGTTAATTGTATATGTGATCGGTAGAGATAGATTTTAGAGTAGTGATCGGTGCAGCTATTCTTTCAGACTGTAAGGTGAGTCTCTTCATTATACTCATGGGTTGAAGGCTAAAATTATGGTATCCTTAACCATAAAGAAAGGAAACTGTAAGGCGAATTAGTTTTTGATTTGTTGATGATTATCTCTTACAGATTTTATGGGGTGCATTATTAATTAGAAAGAAAGGAAACTGACGAGGAAAATTAGGAAATATAATCAAGGCTAAAATTATGGCAAATAAAGCAGGCTAAAATGTTTGAGCGGGAAAAGATAATAGCGACTTATTATAAGGAGGACACGTGGCATATAAGGATGTAGAAAAATTGACACGTGGCAGTTTAAAGAGTGTTTTATTAGAAGAGAAAATATTAGGGCTGGCAAAATTGTACCATGAACAACCAACCAACATGTTACCAACCGAACCAAGAAAGTTGGTAGCCAATATAGTTGGTAGCCAACATGCTTGGTTGGTAGTACCGTACCAATTGAGCGATGTTGGTACGGTAATGGTACAAAAGTTAGAATACTATGGTAATACCGTACCAACCAATTCTTTTGTTTTATATATATACTATGTTATAACCCGTGTACTACACGGTTGACAAAGTAAAACAATATTAAAACTTAAAAAAAACTTAATATTAATCTTATATATATATATATATATATATATATATATATATATATATATATATATATATATATATGCAAACAATTATTTTATAAAATAATTATATGTTTTGTCTATAACTGATGATTTTGTAAAATGGTTTAAACATATGAGCAATGTTTTTTATATCTAGATTAGTGATTAAATGATCAAGTTGTACAATGAAATATAACATTTAAAAAATGAAAAAAATAATAATATAGACAATCTATGATGAATATAATGTTTTTTATTTAAAATTAAAGAGTAAGATAATATAGGAAATATACATGAACACTCTTGCATAGGTCTAAATCATACAATTTTCATAAGAATATAACAAAGTATACAAAAAATGAAATAGAAATATTGTATAATTAGAGCGATCAATGTTTATTCACATAGTTTAACTAAATTTATTAAACATCAATTTCTATAATATTTAATTTATTAGCCAAATATCAACTATCAAAACTAAAAATTCAATTAATGGAAAAACAGTTAATGAGTATTTAACAGGAAAAAACTTTGAGATTAGCTAAGGTGGGATGAGGTTTGGATTATGATGTGTATTACTTTCATCACAAAGAATAATCAAATGCCAGTATTGCATTCAAAACTATAATTTAGATAGTGACCATACATATGGAGAAATTGAAAAAACAGGACCACAGATTTTGATAGGCACAATTAGTCCATGTTTATTTTTTTTACACATAGAGGATGTTTATCTCTTTTTAAAATGACCAAAAATTTGAAAAAAAATAGAAGAAATTAATAAATTAGAGGTAATTTGTAAAAAGATGAAACTTAATGGAAAAGTCTCATTTATCTTTGTTTATTAGTATAAGCATGTCTAAGGAAGTCAGTTGCTTGACAAATATCTAAAAAACCAGTAAACATTTCAATGATCAAAATGATTAAGCAATTCAACTAATATTATCAAATGAACTATCAAGTAGACCGACTCATTTACTAAATAAAAAGTATGTTGATATTTCATATATTTAAACATTATTATAAGTATGCATCGTAATGGAAATATGACAAATAATGAAATCTTTGGTAAAAGATAAACAAATTTCCTACAAAACATTCTAGTATAAGCACCAATGTTACTCATCATCTGCAAGCTTGAAAAGTGAAAAGAAAAGCTCATCTTCATAAAAAAAAATAATAAATAATAGACAAACCTGAAAATAAATTATAAAGAATCATTAAAAACATATATTTCCGAAAAATTAAAAAAAAACATACTATTTTAATTGCACAACACATGTTCATTTAAACAAATAAAAAAGAAGATGAAACCATTTTCACATCCATCGTTACCACAAAAAACGGAAACCGCTTAAAAAAACACAACGATTGATAAGAGGACTATAAAAATATCATTAGCACCTGCATAACAATGTAGTCTTTCTCAATTTCGTTCTTATTAAATAAAGACCAAAACGCCCTCATTATATAACTATAATGTACTAAAACTGTATATAAAGTCAATAGGCTGAAACTGTAATTTTAATGTTGAAGTTGTCACACCCCAAAACCGGAACGGCGGAAACGTTCGGGGGTGGAGGACGTCATGTACAGTATCACAACAATGCAAAGTAGTAAACAAGCAACAACATCATCCATTGCATTAATAATATAATTTCATACAAGTGTGTTCTGTCAAGTTAAATAGACACCAAAAATATGTATCAAAATAAAAGATGAGTCTTGAACGAGCTCCATCTTCTCAAAACCTGGCACCGGTACCTGTCTACTGGTGACCTGAGAATACAAGTTATTTTGAAAGAGTTTATCAGCTTTAAAGCTAGTGAGATTATAAGTATATTAGTGTCTGTATTTGTATGAAAGCATTTGTAAGATGTTTGTAAGATGTTTGTATAATTTTGTAAAAGTTTGAATTCTCCTAGAAAACCCTATGTTTCCTACTAAAAGTAGCCTTCTACCAAGGCATCTAGTGTCTGTGTGTGTGTCACTTGTAAGAGTATGTATTTTCCCAAATCTGACTATCATTAACCAAAAATATAGTTTTTACATTACTGTTCATTGTGTGAATGTTCACAAAGTGAATGTAATGGGAAAATGAAATAGTACTGTAGTGTTGTATTAAGTAACTACTGCTGTACTAACTACCTTAAACCAATTGTTATTTAAAGTACCATGTGATCGGCCTGTACCCTGCTACCAACTCATAGAAAAACGACGATGTAAGACGTCGTAAGAAATGATGTTTGGCACCCGTAGACTTGCAAGTCCCACTGTAGCGAGCAGCAAGGTGTAGGATAGTCAATCCAGTATAGATCTATACACAAACTCATACGCTCCCCAGTTAAGGAGATTCTGGATACAAAACGGTCATGGCAGGTAGTGCCATGCCCCGTTACGTGGCTCACATAACTGTAATAATGTATATGTAATGTATGTGCTAGCTGTATTGTGTGTTCTTCCTCTGTCTAGCCTGTATGTATGTTCTCTCTGTATGGTATTGTTTGTTTCTCATCACTATGTATTATGTTTGTTTCTCATCACTATAAGTTATGTTTGTTTCTCATCACTATAAGTTATGACACATGTATGAACTGACTCATTGTATATTTCATTGGTCTAGTAATAGATTGGTAACTTCCTAAACTATACCTATTATAGTTTACTAGTAATGTTGTTTGTATGTATGAACATATTTGTATATCCTTGCTACCCAAAGGTATTGAACTGGAAAGAAGTAACCTTTTATATCTATATACATATACATAATATATAACTAGGATTCAAACGACCTTCGGACAAATAACCCTGATACCCTAAGTCCACAACCAAACAAGGAACATGAAGTAAGGTGAGTTATCAGTCCTAAGTCCTTTCAATCCTACTTATATAACTATATCTATATAGATACACTTTTAACAGAATATAAGTTTAAAAGAGTTTAAGTAACAGTATTTGACATGTAAAAGAGTTTGACAAAAGCATTTGGTATGAAAAAGAGTTTGTAAAACAGTTTGAAGTAAAACAGTTTGGTAACACAGTTTGAAAAGTAAGAAATCCACTTGTTTGGTAGTTATTAATCACATGTGATTGATATAATAACTATAATTGTTCAACTTGTATTCCCCCCCCCTCATAAAAGCATTTAAAATATTTAAAAGGTTAATTAAGGGGTATGAACTAACCTGTAGTGAGTGGTTTGGATGAATGGAATGTATAGGATGCTAAGTGTCAAGTGAAGACTTGAACACACACATGGATCCTAGTTAACATCTAATAACACATATATGTATCCAATTAGTCATTAAACAACTAATTAACCAAGTTAAGACATCCTAAGACATGTAAAACACTTGATTTAAGTGCTATAAGTCCTAAGGATTGCATCTAAGGGTGGTAGGACCTTGTAATTGAGTTTAGGGTTCAAGGGTAAACTCCTTTGGAGTTTACGGTTTTGTGACCATCACCCCTTGAGTTTACGGTCGTAAACCCATGAGTTTACGGCCGTAAACTCATGGTACTTTTACCATGTTGTGTTTTGAAGCTTTGCAAGTCATTATAAGCACTTCTACTTCATGCCTAAGCCTTTGGAAGAGATTAGGGCACCATTTCACTCCTTTGTGGAGTTTACGGTCCTTGGACCATTTCTCTTTTGGTTTACGGCCGTAAACCCAAATGGTTTATGGTCTTTTTGATGTTTTAAGTCCTAAGCACATCAAGGATGGTATCTAGACTAGTTTCCAAGGCTTGGTAAGGGACTAGGGCACACTTTGGCCCCTTTATTAGGGTTTACGGTCCAAGAACATCTTGGACCGTAAACACCTTTGATCTTGTGTTTCATTGGTGTTTTCTTGATGATTAGAAGTGTAACAAGTCTTATAATACACTAGGGTAGGAGTACTTACTAGGTAGAAGCTTGAAAAGGTGCTAAAAGTCTAAGAACACTAGTGTATGTTCTTGGTGTTCTTGGTGAAACTTGAAGATCTACACTTTTGGAATGATTTCACGGGTGGAATCATGTAAGATCACTAGATTAAGTAAGATATCAACTTTTTAGGGATAGAAACACTTACAAAGTTGAAGATCAAGAAGAAAAGTTGGATGATACTTGAGAGGATTTGAGTTTGGATCTTGAAAATGTGAAAAAGTGGTAAATAATGACTAAGTGTCATATTTATACCCCCTCTTAGGGTTTACGGCCGTAAACACCTTTGTTTAGGCCGTAAACTCCAAACTCTTGGAGTTTTGGGACTTTATTGTTGCACAATAAACCCTAGGGCATCCTCTCTCCTGATATCTCCTAAAGTACTAACTTTAAAACACTCAAACTTATTCCAAAAAGCTTGAAAATTAGCAGAAACAGTTCTGACTTCTATTGAAGTGAATGGTTGTACAGAATAGAAATTTCCGGTTGTCACAGAAGCCAGGGACCAAACTATAATATACCCTTTTAGATAATATTTTTCCCATTGTTGCATCAGACGTCTATAGTGCCATTCCAACCATCCTTTTATATGAGGGACAAAACTTATATTTCAACCATCCTTTGATAGAGCCCAAGGAGCAAAACTGTAATTTTAGTGCTGATTGCTTATAAATTAAAGATAAAATTCAAAATCATATTTACCTTCTTTCCATTTGAGAAACAATATGGATTAAATGTTTCACCAGGTAAATTTTCTTTGCACCCTTACCATCTATATTGCATAGTCATCAATTTTAAGGACTAATATGAAGTTAAAGTTAAAGAGGTAAAAAAAAATTACAACAAATAATTCAGAAATAAATTTTATAATATAACTAAAATTATTACAAAATGTAGCCTTTTTTCCTCTATCTCGGACGGTTTTCTTTTCGTTGGGTTGTTTTTCAAATGGAGCATACCTGTCATGTCGTTTTTCTGTCAGGCATGATTTAGATATCTGGCAAAGAAAAAAATTATTTGCAAAACAAAAATAAACCAGTTTACATTTTAATGTAAGTTGGACGTTTTCATCTATTCTTGAACTTTCATAAAGTGGGAAATAGTCTTAATAACATGACATCTAATATAACTCAAATAGCATTTCATTCAAAATCACTTCATATCAACTGCAAACTACAAATGACTACTTGGAAGAAAAGTTAGATATAAGAGGAAAAACTGGAAAAACATGAAATCAATGTACATACTTTAAATCCTTAAATAAAGATTTCAATACCTTATGACGAATGAAATGACAGGCTGGATCAATAAATTATATATATGATTGACAATGGCTAAATATAATCCACGATATATCTGTCTATTGCATGTATTCAATGTTTTATCAACAACTTTAAGAACGTTTTCTCTTCAATGGAAAAAAAGAGATATGTTTTACTGCAATTTACCAAGAAAAGTCAAATTGCAATTGATTTGACCTCGTAAGTCAAAACGACACCACCAATGGGATTGATAGGGACTGAAGCATAAGTCATCAACTCCTTGAGCTTGACCAACTTGTATACTTGTTGATTGCTTAACCGTTGCCTGTATTATAATGTATGTGTAACTGTAGCTGTTCAAAAAAAAATCAAGGATTATTGCAAGTAGAAGATTAAAATATGGTTAATGTTACCTTCAAAAAGAATTGGAAACTCAAACAGCATACCAACTTTTAGTTGAAGCTCAACAACATCAAGGCCGGTGGATTCTCATAGACCATAAAGTGCTCCTAGCAGCAAGGACTTACGGTTACTCAGGCCTATGATTCCCATGATTTTGCCTTTACATACATCTTGACTGACATTTTAAAGAATCAAAACTCCTTTCTCTAAATATATCTTTAGATCCTTCACATGGATATTGGCTTGTGATTCATTAAACTCGCCATCTTCGTTTACATTAATAGTAAATGTTTTTGCACCTCAACTGTTTGTTAAAATGTCAAAACCAAATAAAAACGATCAACAAACAATTGACAGAGTTTAAATTACCAAGACCGTGAAAGGGGTAAAACAGAATTAGTCATGAAATTGAAATTACAATGAAGTACTTGTATTAGAGCTGTTTTTACCTTCAAATTAAAACCGAACCAACACAGAATAGTGTGATCTCACATAGTATAATCTGTTGGATTAGTGTCTAAGTCCATAAATATTTTGGTATGTACTTGACCCGATGGTGCATGGTCCTTTTGGGTTGTCTTCACCAAAGCAACTTGATAGGATGAATTATGGAGAAAGAGGATTAATTATGATTTATTAATATATTATATGAATAATATATTAAAGGAGAAATCATATTGTTTAATTAATATTAGTCAATAATTAATTAAGAATTAATTTTGTGGCTAAAAGAGATTAATTAAACTTAAGGGACTAGAACTGTCAATTGTGTGATAGTTGAATATTGGGCTATTGGACTCCTTATTAGAGGAGTGGACGAATTCTATGGCGAAACCCATTAGAAATCGTCCAAGGCCTCTAAAGGAGGAGTCCATGGGTTGCTTAGGGCCTAAGCAGTCAAATTAGGGTTTCCTTGTTAGATAACCCTAATAGCCTCACTATTTAAGCACCCCTAGGGCACCAAAAACGTGGCTAACTGATTCCTTAGGGTTTCTAGACATTTTTGAGTGCCTCTCCTCTTCTCCTTCTTCATCCTCACGCTCTTGGTGTTTGTGAGCCATTAGAAGAGTGACATTTGTGACTCTAAGCTTTTAGAAGCCTATTACTAGAAGGAATAGATTGTTATTGCTACATAACAATCAAAGGTAAGATCTAAACCCTATTCTTATGTTTATATTGATTATCACATGCTAGATCTAGGGTTTATGGCTTTGGATGATTATTGCATGTTCATTAGACAAACTAGATCCAAAGCTTTAGGGTTTGCATGTACACCATATGAATGTTGTAGTGTTCAAAACCCATCAGTGGTATCAGAGCCTAGGGCTGTTTGTTAATGAATTTGATGCTTAATTGATCGAAAATTGCTTAAAAATCAATTTTTTTTTTGTTCTGACTGCTTGACTCGCCGAGTCACTTGGTGAAATCGCCGAGTCTGGCAGCGTTTTTTTGCGATTTTCTTGCTGTTTTGGCTTGGGATACTTACCATAAATGTTTTTAATTAGTAAAATCCGATTTTTATTGATTTTGAGTGAATATCCTTGCCAAAATAGTAGATAATTTCCAATTAATCAAATATTTGTTGCCTTATAAGATAATGTTTAATTATTTTAGTTATTTGGTGAATTATCTTGCAAGTAATTGGACTAGGTCAAAATTAGATAACCAAATTAATTGTTAATTGCCTTATTTGAATTGTTGATCTAGAATGTTCTTGATAAAGTTTGGAAAAGTTTTAATTTTTCCCCTTTTAGTTTTTAAAGTTTAAATTTGAACCTTAAAAGTTTTAGTTTTGAAATTTAAATAGTTAAACCCTAATGTTTTCAAATATTTCAAAACTTGCCCTCAAGTTTTGGAATTTAAATTTTTTGATTAAAAGTTTAATTTTTGAATTTTTAAATTCTAAAACCCTAGTTTTGAAAATTTTCAAATTACACCCTTATGGTTTTATTAAGTTAATTAAAGGTATAATTAAAAGAAAGTTAATAAATCCATTTTGATATGGTTTATATTTAATTAAAAGTGTAATTTATAAAATTAAACCACCTAGTATTTTAAAAGTGTAAAATACACCCTATACTATATATAACATTAAAAGTCTAATATTATATATGTATAACTTAAACTGCTAGTCTTACCGTTAGTAGGCCTCATTCACGAAGCTGGTCTATAAGGGGTGTTTAAGGAAATTGCCTATAAAATGGCGATTGAATGGGTATCCACTCTTACCCACCGCACTCTTGACTAGTGGAGGGTCGTTAGCCGAACGGGTAGGATAGGGCTAACCCCTCTCCTCATTAAAAGTATAATGAATAAAGTAACTAAATGTTTTTTCTAAATTTCCAAATCTTAGTTACTTTAGGAAAAAGTGAAATCGATGCAATTCCATGGAATTACACTTTGTACCCTTGTCGAGACAATTAGTGGAGCGTGTGTGGTTAACCGGCACACTAAATTGGGTTTGGCATTGGTACCGAAGGATGACTCGATGTTTGTCATAGATCGATGGAGCGTGTGTGGTTAACCGGCACGTCGATTAGGTGATTGTAACATTGAGGGCAGTACGTACATTCGCATGGTTATTCACACCTTATTTGTGATCCTCGGCATCCCAGTCACAAATGAAGGGCATAATCGAGATTAAACATGACATTGAAAAGTTCAATGAATCTCAAAAGATCTAGGAGTTTCAATTCATTTAAAACTTAACCTCTTTTCGTTTTTCATGGTGGAAATTGGTAAATCATCATTTACCTACCTTCAAATGTTCTGCGAGTTGGATTATGGCATCCCTCTTCTAATTTGTAGGATATTGTGTTGGGTCCTAGCCTTAATATCTCATTTGGGTGTTTTATTAAGGACTCAATCAACTAAACTTGAATTTTCTCCCGTTTTATAGATGTCAAAGTCTGACAACTATGGTCTTCCTAAATCCGTTTGGAAAAAGTTTTCCACGTGAAGATGATGTTCCACGATTGTATTGTGGAAATGGAAATCATGCTTCATTTCCTCCACCTCCTCCAATAATTCTCCCTGACCCACGTGTTCGAAGACTTGAAAAGTTCAAGGTCACTCAAGCCCTATTGGCAAAAGACATGAAAATGGAAAGTCTATATGTGCTCATAAAAGATTACATATTGGGATTGTTAGGTGTCGATGTTTAAAGGAAGTTGGTTGTTGACTTGGTTCTTAAGCCACTTCCCGAACCACATAGTAAGTTCGTAAGAGAGTACTATATGATGGAACACGACATGACACTTATTGATTTGACTTATTTGCTTATTGCTGCTGAATCAGAAATGATTTGGCGCACTGGTCAACAAATTTGTCTGGTAAATCAATATCCAACCCTCTATGGGCAATGGCACATTGGAAGTCCAGAAAAGTTTTTCTTTATGCAAGAGAAAAGCTGAGTCTGAGATAGTCCCGTGTACCATTCCATAAGAATCTATGTGTTTCTATTGCCAAAAGAAGGGGCATTGGTTACGAAGCTGTCCTGGATACCTGAGAGATCTAAGAGATGGGAGAGTCAAGATGTATGACTCTGCTTCAGGTAAAATCCACTAACTAACTCGATTAAGTTCCTGTTTGGAGATTCTTAATACATGATGTGATAAGATTACATTTTGATGTTTTGAAGGATCAAAGAAAGGAAAGGAAGCTTAAAAGGAAAGAAGTGAGCTAAATCTGATCATGAAGAAATGGATCTTGATCGCATGATTCAAAGATCAGATTGTTTTAGCTACTACTTTAGAGTTAGGATAGATTGCTAAATAATATTTGCGTAGTTTCTCATTTGTAATCGCGTTGTAAGGACAATATTTTTCCGCAATAAGATAAATTTTGATTTATCTTATTTATGTTTCCTTGCGATGGATTTTATGAAAATTGTTGTTTGAATGGTTTTATTGTTAGCAATATTGTGAAAGGATTTTATTCTTAGTTATGTTATTTGTGGTAATGTCAGAAATTTACCAAATGAGGAAAATTCTCATCACCCAAGTTTCAATTGGACAGAAACTTGGAATCATGCAACTGGTATTGTGTGATGAATGAGAACCTTCGTATTTGGGAAAATGAGACTAATTCCTTGTTCACATAAGTATGTGAGTCAAGTGAAGGACTAGGAGATCTGGTACACAATGTTGTGCACTGGTCAAGTCCACCACAAAGAACGATGAGTTTATTCGTCATGATTTACTAAAAGTCTAGTAAATGTGATTATGCTTACAAGATTAAGTGTAATTCTGAATTATTGAAAAGCTTCAATGAATGGGAGAACGAATAAGAAGAATCAATGAAGGCAGAAAGATAAAAGGTTCTCTAATCTAAGAAGAAGGGAGAGTACTTTTGTATCGTGTTTTATGATCATCATAAGAACCATATTACAATTCATCTTCTAAGGATACCTTAGTGCACTAGTTTGGCTAAGAAGAGGAATGGTGAATTGTAGAAATGATTAAGTCAATAAGATGTATCGTACTTCGTTCCAATATCAAGTCTTAGAGTCATACTCCAAGAATGTGAATTGAGTGAGATAATCTTAAGTAGGAATGTTCTTACACTTGCACATTTTGGTAAGTTGTGATGTCTTGAATAAGACAAAGACCAACTAATACCAAATTGTATGTAGGCTTGTCTTGATAAAGACACACACTGACTCTTGAATATTTGTTTTGTCAAGAAATGACTCTTGATAAGAGAATTTTATATGTCAAGAGGTAAGTGGGAGTCTAAAGATCTTGGAAAGTTTCAAGAACAAATCATGAAGTAAACCTCTTAATCTATCGTGTTGAAAATTTTTTTGCTTTCTGTGCCAATCCAGTTGAGTGATTATGCGTATGAGTTCTACGAGTTCCCAATTGAATGCATAAGGGCAAACATCTTGATCAATGAAAGTACATTGACTGGCATAGGTGAGTTGCTAAATAACTTGGAAGCAATGGTGGGACCCTTGATGGCAAGAAATTAAGAATGAACAAGTTCTGTCCATAAGAGGTTGAATTTGTCACAAACATTATCTTACGATTATGCTTATGACAAATTTGCATGGATAGGAACACATGCACCATAAAATCTAAGTGTCATAAGGTTTCTGTCCTTCATGAAAATGATTGTGAGGAAACGCTTTCTGATTTGTATTTTTAATGCACTAGTTTTTTATTTATAATTCCTATTTTATCACATCTAAACCACACCTTACAGGCAGTGAACCCGATCGAGTATAGTATAGCTTTGATAAGCAAGGGTGTCGAACTCAAGGGGAACGGTAGTGAATTAATTTAAAATGTTTGATTATAGGTTACACAAAACACACAAAAGCAGTAAAGAAAGGGTTTATTAAATCTCAAACGAACAACTAAATAGCAAATCTCGATAAACTGACAGGAAGACAAATCTGTTTAGGTACTTTGGTTTAGACAGATTACATCTTAAAATCATAGATAATTGCACACACAAATTTATTTATTCATGTTCACCGATTTCTAAAATGATTAGGTTCATGTTCAATATTACTAATACTTTAGCAAACAAGTCAATTCAACCAGTGATCAATTGATTAAACTAACATGTTTCCTAGTGTTCAGTTCGTATCAAGCAAGACTTGTAATAATAGTTAATTAAATTTGTCAATTCAATCAACTTATATGTGATTGGTCGTCACATACACTCACACATTAATTTACTTATTTTCTATTTAACCCTAGTTTCATGTTCACCATTCCTAGGCATATAATCTTGATGATCATCAAAATCATAAGATGCAAGCAATCAAGCAGATGTTCATACAACTCGATATACTTAATAATTAACAGAAAATAATTGTCATTAACACATAAGGATCTTTTAACAAGCTTAAAAAAATAAATTAAACATGAATAAAACAATCAAATATAGCAATTAATCCAATAATCAAGGTTTCATCTAATCATAAACTCAAAGCAAATGGTTTTGACACCAAAATCAGAAAGTAAAAACATAATAGTATCATAGTGGAATGATAAACATGGTCACGATAACAAACCACATGATTATCGACACGAATCCGCTCTCTAATCCTTCAGATATTCGCTCCTGTCAGCCTAACGACCTTCCGGCCGCCTTCTAGACCCTCAAAACGACAGTTATGAAGTTTTCTTGTCGCACAAGTCGAAGTGGAATATCATATATTATGAAAATGAGTGAATAATATGGGGTATTTATAGTTGAATGGAGATGGAATTAATATGGAATATTAGAGTTGGGTAGGAATAAGGAAACTAATGGTGGCTTAGGGATTAAGCAAATAAAAATAAGGTAAGTGGTGCTTGGGGAATAAGTAACTTGGAAGGAATTTCCGTCCAGCTTTTATGCTTCATCTTCAAGGCCGATTTTGGATAAGATAAATGCCGAATTAGCAAAAAGGCCCTCTCACATAAGTCGTAGTAAATTTCGTCTAGTTTTCAGAATATTTTGAATCTCGTAAATTGGACTTATGAGTCATCAGATATACCCGAAACACTGAATAGGGGTCAATCTGCCAGCAATATCCTTTTTGCATATTTTCAGCTCCATTCTCTTCCTTTTGTATTCCAGCTCCCATTTTAACTGTAATTGAATATTTCAAAACATATTAAGTATCTTTTAGTCCTAAATAACATAAAAACATAGTATAAAATAATAAGAAAACATCATAAATATATGCATAAAATAGACGTTATCAAACTACCCCACACTAGCCTTTTGCTTGCCCTCAAGCAAAAGTGATTTTATTATCTCACCAATATCGCATAGAATAATCCATTTCAAACCCAGCCATTATACCAAGACCACAATGCATGTATTTGTGTCTACAATTCCTAAGAACTTCCCACTCCTAAATACTCACAATCTTTATCAACCTTCACCCCTTAGCTTATATGACATTCATTTTTGCAACCCTCCGAATCAATCCTCAGAAATCTTTCTTAACCTCAAGGTATTTTTGGTTAAACTACCAAACATACATAAACTCTAGAAAGAATTACACTTTGATACCACAATGGAGCTCTTGGAATTCATCTCTTCTTTGATATTTGCTTTGATTTCTTTGAATTCACCACCTTTTTGTTTGATTTTTGGTATCTTCAACTTTTTGATTCTTCAGAATTTTGATCTTTGGATTTCATACTTGACTGCTCCAAAATTCTTTCAACTTTTTGGTAATTTCTCTCTCTTTTTTTATATATATCTCACTTTTTTCGCTCATATTCTACATGCTTAAGCAAGGAGCTTAACTTCAACCTTTATTGGTTAATATATTAGTCCAAGTAAAATGACTACATAAGCTTTCCTAGATAGATTGCAGGTTTAGGCTTCAAAACATATTATGTCATATAAACTACCAGATTACCTTTCATATCTCATGACTTTTCACTAGGAAATGGGAAGCCACAAATACATTATAACATGTGTTGGCTCAAGTAAACATTTGGGTTCTCATCGGATCATCGCACACAATATTAGCAAAAAAAATTAATTATTACTAGATTTTCCTAAATTAAACTACTATTTTTAATTTTCCAATTTAAATTCCTTTTTCGACCCCTACCCCACACTTATTTCATACAATGTCCTCATTGTATGCATAAAACTAATTAAACACATAAAAACAATAAAAAAGGAAAAAAAAAAGAGAAAAGGGAACAGACTCCCCTGGGGTCGTTGTGGCGAGATTGAATGGGGCTGCTAAAAGTTGCTCCATAAATGTGTTGGAAGACAGAAAACTGGAACTGCTGCTTCTGAATGTGCCGGAAAATAAAATCAAGAACACTGACTTCTAAAATGTGGTGCAAAATATTGCAAACTAATGCAATGTATAGTAACCATGACGTGGGAAAGTGTCGACCACGTCTTGTCATCGAACGAGGGAGAATATGAATAATAGTATGGTCACGACGTGGTAAGTGATAACCACGACATGATATCTAGAATGACAGCTTTCTTTTTGCGATGAAGAACTCCCCCACGACATAGGAAAGTGCCAACCATGTCGTGGCAGTCGGGATAATAATTAAGCTTCGCGTCTAAATAAAACTCCATGGCATGGGAACAGCTCATCCATGTCATAGGGATCAATGTATAGTTAGAAACGCCACTCTTTGAAAATAATAATCTCTTACGAAATCGACGCGCACCCCACACTTATTGAAACTCGTGGCTCTCAATTGTCAACTTCAAATTCTCTCACAACTTTTTTTCGCGTGACAAATCAGCATTAGACCCTAGTTGTTGAAATTTATGAAAGCATCCGAAGGGTAAAAATTCTGCAAAGATCTGAAACCATAAGAGCATCAACATGGAAAACAAAATTTTAAACAAACTAAAAATATAAATATAAATAAAAACACACTAAAATAACTAAAAAAATAGCAAACCAAAATAACTAAAAAGGATATCACGATCATTCGTCTTCGTTGAAATCAGACTACAATTGTTGATTAAATCCCTTGCATGCAACAGGCGGTTTGTGAAAACAAAAACTTTCGGGACCCGTTAGACTATTTCCTTTGTTTTCTTTGCACCATTAACTAATAAGTAGAACAAGAGTTGACCCAACTAGTCAAGAGTAGCAAGAGTTCGGTCTTCCACTTAACCACCTCGATACGCCTTGCTATACTACGCCTCGTGGATTGAGTTGGACAAATCATCAAAGTAGTAGATTAAACAAGTCAAGAATTCCCTAATCGCTTGCAATCTCGAAACCCATGCAAAAAGTAAAACCAAGCAATGCGTATGATCACGAATTCCTGCACATAACAACAAAAACCTCCCCGACAAGTGACATGATATCAACGAAAATAAAAATAAACATAGAATAAAATTAAAAATTAAAAACAAATAACGAATAATCAAACAAACCAAATTAATTGAAAACCGTTCCCCGGCAACGGCGCCAAAAACTTGATGTGAATATTTTTAATGCACTAGTTTTTTATTTATAATTCATATTTTATCGCATCTAAACCACACCTTACAGGCAGTGAACGCGATCGAGTATAGTATAGCTTTGATAAGCATGGGTGTCGAACTCAAGGGGAACGGTAGTGAATTAATTTAAAATGTTTGATTATAGGTTACACAAAACACACAAAAGCAGTAAAGAAAGGGTTTATTAAATGTCAAACGAACAACTAAATAGCAAATCTCGATAAACTGACAGGAAGACAAATCTGTTTAGGTACTTTGGTTTAGACAGATTACATCTTAAAATCATAGATAATTGCACACACAAATTTATTTATTCATGTTCACCGATTTCTAAAATGATTAGGTTCATGTTCAATATTACTAATACTTTAGCAAACAAGTCAATTCAACCAGTGATCAATTGATTAAACTAACATGTTTCCTAGTGTTCAGTTCGTATCAAGCAAGACTTGTAATAATAGTTAATTAAATTTGTCAATTCAATCAACTTATATGTGATTGGTCGTCACATACACTCACACATTAATTTACTTATTTTCTATTTAACCCTAGTTTCATGTTCACCATTCCTAGGCATATAATCTTGATGATCATCAAAATCATAAGATGCAAGCAATCAAGCAGATGTTCATACAACTCGATATACTTAATAATTAACAGAAAATAATTGTCATTAACACATAAGGATCTTTTAACAAGCTTAAAAAAATAAATTAAACATGAATAAAACAATCAAATATAGCAATTAATCCAATAATCAAGGTTTCATCTAATCATAAACTCAAAGCAAATGGTTTTGACACCAAAATCAGAAAGTAAAAACATAATAGTATCATAGTGGAATGATAAACATGGTCACGATAACAAACCACATGATTATCGACACGAATCCGCTCTCTAATCCTTCAGATATTCGCTCCTGTCAGCCTAACGACCTTCCGGCCGCCTTCTAGACCCTCAAAACGACAGTTATGAAGTTTTCTTGTCGCACAAGTCGAAGTGGAATATCATATATTATGAAAATGAGTGAATAATATGGGGTATTTATAGTTGAATGGAGATGGAATTAATATGGAATATTAGAGTTGGGTAGGAATAAGGAAACTAATGGTGGCTTAGGGATTAAGCAAATAAAAATAAGGTAAGTGGTGCTTGGGGAATAAGTAACTTGGAAGGAATTTCCGTCCAGCTTTTATGCTTCATCTTCAAGGCCGATTTTGGATAAGATAAATGCCGAATTAGCAAAAAGGCCCTCTCACATAAGTCGTAGTAAATTTCGTCTAGTTTTCAGAATATTTTGAATCTCGTAAATTGGACTTATGAGTCATCAGATATACCCGAAACACTGAATAGGGCTCAATCTGCCAGCAATATCCTTTTTGCATATTTTCAGCTCCATTCTCTTCCTTTTGTATTCCAGCTCCCATTTTAACTGTAATTGAATATTTCAAAACATATTAAGTATCTTTTAGTCCTAAATAACATAAAAACATAGTATAAAATAATAAGAAAACATCATAAATATATGCATAAAATAGACGTTATCAAACTACCCCACACTAGCCTTTTGCTTGCCCTCAAGCAAAAGTGATTTTATTATCTCACCAATATCGCATAGAATAATCCATTTCAAACCCAGCCATTATACCAAGACCACAATGCATGTATTTGTGTCTACAATTCCTAAGAACTTCCCACTCCTAAATACTCACAATCTTTATCAACCTTCACCCCTTAGCTTATATGACATTCATTTTTGCAACCCTCCGAATCAATCCTCAGAAATCTTTCTTAACCTCAAGGTATTTTTGGTTAAACTACCAAACATACATAAACTCTAGAAAGAATTACACTTTGATACCACAATGGAGCTCTTGGAATTCATCTCTTCTTTGATATTTGCTTTGATTTCTTTGAATTCACCACCTTTTTGTTTGATTTTTGGTATCTTCAACTTTTTGATTCTTCAGAATTTTGATCTTTGGATTTCATACTTGACTGCTCCAAAATTCTTTCAACTTTTTGGTAATTTCTCTCTCTTTTTTTATATATATCTCACTTTTTTCGCTCATATTCTACATGCTTAAGCAAGGAGCTTAACTTCAACCTTTATTGGTTAATATATTAGTCCAAGTAAAATGACTACATAAGCTTTCCTAGATAGATTGCAGGTTTAGGCTTCAAAACATATTATGTCATATAAACTACCAGATTACCTTTCATATCTCATGACTTTTCACTAGGAAATGGGAAGCCACAAATACATTATAACATGTGTTGGCTCAAGTAAACATTTGGGTTCTCATCGGATCATCGCACACAATATTAGCAAAAAAAATTAATTATTACTAGATTTTCCTAAATTAAACTACTATTTTTAATTTTCCAATTTAAATTCCTTTTTCGACCCCTACCCCACACTTATTTCATACAATGTCCTCATTGTATGCATAAAACTAATTAAACACATAAAAACAATAAAAAAGGAAAAAAAAAAGAGAAAAGGGAACAGACTCCCCTGGGGTCGTTGTGGCGAGATTGAATGGGGCTGCTAAAAGTTGCTCCATAAATGTGTTGGAAGACAGAAAACTGGAACTGCTGCTTCTGAATGTGCCGGAAAATAAAATCAAGAACACTGACTTCTAAAATGTGGTGCAAAATATTGCAAACTAATGCAATGTATAGTAACCATGACGTGGGAAAGTGTCGACCACGTCTTGTCATCGAACGAGGGAGAATATGAATAATAGTATGGTCACGACGTGGTAAGTGATAACCACGACATGATATCTAGAATGACAGCTTTCTTTTTGCGATGAAGAACTCCCCCACGACATAGGAAAGTGCCAACCATGTCGTGGCAGTCGGGATAATAATTAAGCTTCGCGTCTAAATAAAACTCCATGGCATGGGAACAGCTCATCCATGTCATAGGGATCAATGTATAGTTAGAAACGCCACTCTTTGAAAATAATAATCTCTTACGAAATCGACGCGCACCCCACACTTATTGAAACTCGTGGCTCTCAATTGTCAACTTCAAATTCTCTCACAACTTTTTTTCGCGTGACAAATCAGCATTAGACCCTAGTTGTTGAAATTTATGAAAGCATCCGAAGGGTAAAAATTCTGCAAAGATCTGAAACCATAAGAGCATCAACATGGAAAACAAAATTTTAAACAAACTAAAAATATAAATATAAATAAAAACACACTAAAATAACTAAAAAAATAGCAAACCAAAATAACTAAAAAGGATATCACGATCATTCGTCTTCGTTGAAATCAGACTACAATTGTTGATTAAATCCCTTGCATGCAACAGGCGGTTTGTGAAAACAAAAACTTTCGGGACCCGTTAGACTATTTCCTTTGTTTTCTTTGCACCATTAACTAATAAGTAGAACAAGAGTTGACCCAACTAGTCAAGAGTAGCAAGAGTTCGGTCTTCCACTTAACCACCTCGATACGCCTTGCTATACTACGCCTCGTGGATTGAGTTGGACAAATCACCAAAGTAGTAGATTAAACAAGTCAAGAATTCCCTAATCGCTTGCAATCTCGAAACCCATGCAAAAAGTAAAACCAAGCAATGCGTATGATCACGAATTCCTGCACATAACAACAAAAACCTCCCCGACAAGTGACATGATATCAACGAAAATAAAAATAAACATAGAATAAAATTAAAAATTAAAAACAAATAACGAATAATCAAACAAACCAAATTAATTGAAAACCGTTCCCCGGCAACGGCGCCAAAAACTTGATGTGAATATTTTTAATGCACTAGTTTTTTATTTATAATTCATATTTTATCGCATCTAAACCACACCTTACAGGCAGTGAACGCGATCGAGTATAGTATAGCTTTGATAAGCATGGGTGTCGAACTCAAGGGGAACGGTAGTGAATTAATTTAAAATGTTTGATTATAGGTTACACAAAACACACAAAAGCAGTAAAGAAAGGGTTTATTAAATGTCAAACGAACAACTAAATAGCAAATCTCGATAAACTGACAGGAAGACAAATCTGTTTAGGTACTTTGGTTTAGACAGATTACATCTTAAAATCATAGATAATTGCACACACAAATTTATTTATTCATGTTCACCGATTTCTAAAATGATTAGGTTCATGTTCAATATTACTAATACTTTAGCAAACAAGTCAATTCAACCAGTGATCAATTGATTAAACTAACATGTTTCCTAGTGTTCAGTTCGTATCAAGCAAGACTTGTAATAATAGTTAATTAAATTTGTCAATTCAATCAACTTATATGTGATTGGTCGTCACATACACTCACACATTAATTTACTTATTTTCTATTTAACCCTAGTTTCATGTTCACCATTCCTAGGCATATAATCTTGATGATCATCAAAATCATAAGATGCAAGCAATCAAGCAGATGTTCATACAACTCGATATACTTAATAATTAACAGAAAATAATTGTCATTAACACATAAGGATCTTTTAACAAGCTTAAAAAAATAAATTAAACATGAATAAAACAATCAAATATAGCAATTAATCCAATAATCAAGGTTTCATCTAATCATAAACTCAAAGCAAATGGTTTTGACACCAAAATCAGAAAGTAAAAACATAATAGTATCATAGTGGAATGATAAACATGGTCACGATAACAAACCACATGATTATCGACACGAATCCGCTCTCTAATCCTTCAGATATTCGCTCCTGTCAGCCTAACGACCTTCCGGCCGCCTTCTAGACCCTCAAAACGACAGTTATGAAGTTTTCTTGTCGCACAAGTCGAAGTGGAATATCATATATTATGAAAATGAGTGAATAATATGGGGTATTTATAGTTGAATGGAGATGGAATTAATATGGAATATTAGAGTTGGGTAGGAATAAGGAAACTAATGGTGGCTTAGGGATTAAGCAAATAAAAATAAGGTAAGTGGTGCTTGGGGAATAAGTAACTTGGAAGGAATTTCCGTCCAGCTTTTATGCTTCATCTTCAAGGCCGATTTTGGATAAGATAAATGCCGAATTAGCAAAAAGGCCCTCTCACATAAGTCGTAGTAAATTTCGTCTAGTTTTCAGAATATTTTGAATCTCGTAAATTGGACTTATGAGTCATCAGATATACCCGAAACACTGAATAGGGGTCAATCTGCCAGCAATATCCTTTTTGCATATTTTCAGCTCCATTCTCTTCCTTTTGTATTCCAGCTCCCATTTTAACTGTAATTGAATATTTCAAAACATATTATGTATCTTTTAGTCCTAAATAACATAAAAACATAGTATAAAATAATAAGAAAACATCATAAATATATGCATAAAATAGACGTTATCAAACTACCCCACACTAGCCTTTTGCTTGCCCTCAAGCAAAAGTGATTTTATTATCTCACCAATATCGCATAGAATAATCCATTTCAAACCCAGCCATTATACCAAGACCACAATGCATGTATTTGTGTCTACAATTCCTAAGAACTTCCCACTCCTAAATACTCACAATCTTTATCAACCTTCACCCCTTAGCTTATATGACATTCATTTTTGCAACCCTCCGAATCAATCCTCAGAAATCTTTCTTAACCTCAAGGTATTTTTGGTTAAACTACCAAACATACATAAACTCTAGAAAGAATTACACTTTGATACCACAATGGAGCTCTTGGAATTCATCTCTTCTTTGATATTTGCTTTGATTTCTTTGAATTCACCACCTTTTTGTTTGATTTTTGGTATCTTCAACTTTTTGATTCTTCAGAATTTTGATCTTTGGATTTCATACTTGACTGCTCCAAAATTCTTTCAACTTTTTGGTAATTTCTCTCTCTTTTTTTATATATATCTCACTTTTTTCGCTCATATTCTACATGCTTAAGCAAGGAGCTTAACTTCAACCTTTATTGGTTAATATATTAGTCCAAGTAAAATGACTACATAAGCTTTCCTAGATAGATTGCAGGTTTAGGCTTCAAAACATATTATGTCATATAAACTACCAGATTACCTTTCATATCTCATGACTTTTCACTAGGAAATGGGAAGCCACAAATACATTATAACATGTGTTGGCTCAAGTAAACATTTGGGTTCTCATCGGATCATCGCACACAATATTAGCAAAAAAAATTAATTATTACTAGATTTTCCTAAATTAAACTACTATTTTTAATTTTCCAATTTAAATTCCTTTTTCGACCCCTACCCCACACTTATTTCATACAATGTCCTCATTGTATGCATAAAACTAATTAAACACATAAAAACAATAAAAAAGGAAAAAAAAAAGAGAAAAGGGAACAGACTCCCCTGGGGTCGTTGTGGCGAGATTGAATGGGGCTGCTAAAAGTTGCTCCATAAATGTGTTGGAAGACAGAAAACTGGAACTGCTGCTTCTGAATGTGCCGGAAAATAAAATCAAGAACACTGACTTCTAAAATGTGGTGCAAAATATTGCAAACTAATGCAATGTATAGTAACCATGACGTGGGAAAGTGTCGACCACGTCTTGTCATCGAACGAGGGAGAATATGAATAATAGTATGGTCACGACGTGGTAAGTGATAACCACGACATGATATCTAGAATGACAGCTTTCTTTTTGCGATGAAGAACTCCCCCACGACATAGGAAAGTGCCAACCATGTCGTGGCAGTCGGGATAATAATTAAGCTTCGCGTCTAAATAAAACTCCATGGCATGGGAACAGCTCATCCATGTCATAGGGATCAATGTATAGTTAGAAACGCCACTCTTTGAAAATAATAATCTCTTACGAAATCGACGCGCACCCCACACTTATTGAAACTCGTGGCTCTCAATTGTCAACTTCAAATTCTCTCACAACTTTTTTTCGCGTGACAAATCAGCATTAGACCCTAGTTGTTGAAATTTATGAAAGCATCCGAAGGGTAAAAATTCTGCAAAGATCTGAAACCATAAGAGCATCAACATGGAAAACAAAATTTTAAACAAACTAAAAATATAAATATAAATAAAAACACACTAAAATAACTAAAAAAATAGCAAACCAAAATAACTAAAAAGGATATCACGATCATTCGTCTTCGTTGAAATCAGACTACAATTGTTGATTAAATCCCTTGCATGCAACAGGCGGTTTGTGAAAACAAAAACTTTCGGGACCCGTTAGACTATTTCCTTTGTTTTCTTTGCACCATTAACTAATAAGTAGAACAAGAGTTGACCCAACTAGTCAAGAGTAGCAAGAGTTCGGTCTTCCACTTAACCACCTCGATACGCCTTGCTATACTACGCCTCGTGGATTGAGTTGGACAAATCACCAAAGTAGTAGATTAAACAAGTCAAGAATTCCCTAATCGCTTGCAATCTCGAAACCCATGCAAAAAGTAAAACCAAGCAATGCGTATGATCACGAATTCCTGCACATAACAACAAAAACCTCCCCGACAAGTGACATGATATCAACGAAAATAAAAATAAACATAGAATAAAATTAAAAATTAAAAACAAATAACGAATAATCAAACAAACCAAATTAATTGAAAACCGTTCCCCGGCAACGGCGCCAAAAACTTGATGTGAATATTTTTAATGCACTAGTTTTTTATTTATAATTCATATTTTATCGCATCTAAACCACACCTTACAGGCAGTGAACGCGATCGAGTATAGTATAGCTTTGATAAGCATGGGTGTCGAACTCAAGGGGAACGGTAGTGAATTAATTTAAAATGTTTGATTATAGGTTACACAAAACACACAAAAGCAGTAAAGAAAGGGTTTATTAAATGTCAAACGAACAACTAAATAGCAAATCTCGATAAACTGACAGGAAGACAAATCTGTTTAGGTACTTTGGTTTAGACAGATTACATCTTAAAATCATAGATAATTGCACACACAAATTTATTTATTCATGTTCACCGATTTCTAAAATGATTAGGTTCATGTTCAATATTACTAATACTTTAGCAAACAAGTCAATTCAACCAGTGATCAATTGATTAAACTAACATGTTTCCTAGTGTTCAGTTCGTATCAAGCAAGACTTGTAATAATAGTTAATTAAATTTGTCAATTCAATCAACTTATATGTGATTGGTCGTCACATACACTCACACATTAATTTACTTATTTTCTATTTAACCCTAGTTTCATGTTCACCATTCCTAGGCATATAATCTTGATGATCATCAAAATCATAAGATGCAAGCAATCAAGCAGATGTTCATACAACTCGATATACTTAATAATTAACAGAAAATAATTGTCATTAACACATAAGGATCTTTTAACAAGCTTAAAAAAATAAATTAAACATGAATAAAACAATCAAATATAGCAATTAATCCAATAATCAAGGTTTCATCTAATCATAAACTCAAAGCAAATGGTTTTGACACCAAAATCAGAAAGTAAAAACATAATAGTATCATAGTGGAATGATAAACATGGTCACGATAACAAACCACATGATTATCGACACGAATCCGCTCTCTAATCCTTCAGATATTCGCTCCTGTCAGCCTAACGACCTTCCGGCCGCCTTCTAGACCCTCAAAACGACAGTTATGAAGTTTTCTTGTCGCACAAGTCGAAGTGGAATATCATATATTATGAAAATGAGTGAATAATATGGGGTATTTATAGTTGAATGGAGATGGAATTAATATGGAATATTAGAGTTGGGTAGGAATAAGGAAACTAATGGTGGCTTAGGGATTAAGCAAATAAAAATAAGGTAAGTGGTGCTTGGGGAATAAGTAACTTGGAAGGAATTTCCGTCCAGCTTTTATGCTTCATCTTCAAGGCCGATTTTGGATAAGATAAATGCCGAATTAGCAAAAAGGCCCTCTCACATAAGTCGTAGTAAATTTCGTCTAGTTTTCAGAATATTTTGAATCTCGTAAATTGGACTTATGAGTCATCAGATATACCCGAAACACTGAATAGGGGTCAATCTGCCAGCAATATCCTTTTTGCATATTTTCAGCTCCATTCTCTTCCTTTTGTATTCCAGCTCCCATTTTAACTGTAATTGAATATTTCAAAACATATTAAGTATCTTTTAGTCCTAAATAACATAAAAACATAGTATAAAATAATAAGAAAACATCATAAATATATGCATAAAATAGACGTTATCAAACTACCCCACACTAGCCTTTTGCTTGCCCTCAAGCAAAAGTGATTTTATTATCTCACCAATATCGCATAGAATAATCCATTTCAAACCCAGCCATTATACCAAGACCACAATGCATGTATTTGTGTCTACAATTCCTAAGAACTTCCCACTCCTAAATACTCACAATCTTTATCAACCTTCACCCCTTAGCTTATATGACATTCATTTTTGCAACCCTCCGAATCAATCCTCAGAAATCTTTCTTAACCTCAAGGTATTTTTGGTTAAACTACCAAACATACATAAACTCTAGAAAGAATTACACTTTGATACCACAATGGAGCTCTTGGAATTCATCTCTTCTTTGATATTTGCTTTGATTTCTTTGAATTCACCACCTTTTTGTTTGATTTTTGGTATCTTCAACTTTTTGATTCTTCAGAATTTTGATCTTTGGATTTCATACTTGACTGCTCCAAAATTCTTTCAACTTTTTGGTAATTTCTCTCTCTTTTTTTATATATATCTCACTTTTTTCGCTCATATTCTACATGCTTAAGCAAGGAGCTTAACTTCAACCTTTATTGGTTAATATATTAGTCCAAGTAAAATGACTACATAAGCTTTCCTAGATAGATTGCAGGTTTAGGCTTCAAAACATATTATGTCATATAAACTACCAGATTACCTTTCATATCTCATGACTTTTCACTAGGAAATGGGAAGCCACAAATACATTATAACATGTGTTGGCTCAAGTAAACATTTGGGTTCTCATCGGATCATCGCACACAATATTAGCAAAAAAAATTAATTATTACTAGATTTTCCTAAATTAAACTACTATTTTTAATTTTCCAATTTAAATTCCTTTTTCGACCCCTACCCCACACTTATTTCATACAATGTCCTCATTGTATGCATAAAACTAATTAAACACATAAAAACAATAAAAAAGGAAAAAAAAAAGAGAAAAGGGAACAGACTCCCCTGGGGTCGTTGTGGCGAGATTGAATGGGGCTGCTAAAAGTTGCTCCATAAATGTGTTGGAAGACAGAAAACTGGAACTGCTGCTTCTGAATGTGCCGGAAAATAAAATCAAGAACACTGACTTCTAAAATGTGGTGCAAAATATTGCAAACTAATGCAATGTATAGTAACCATGACGTGGGAAAGTGTCGACCACGTCTTGTCATCGAACGAGGGAGAATATGAATAATAGTATGGTCACGACGTGGTAAGTGATAACCACGACATGATATCTAGAATGACAGCTTTCTTTTTGCGATGAAGAACTCCCCCACGACATAGGAAAGTGCCAACCATGTCGTGGCAGTCGGGATAATAATTAAGCTTCGCGTCTAAATAAAACTCCATGGCATGGGAACAGCTCATCCATGTCATAGGGATCAATGTATAGTTAGAAACGCCACTCTTTGAAAATAATAATCTCTTACGAAATCGACGCGCACCCCACACTTATTGAAACTCGTGGCTCTCAATTGTCAACTTCAAATTCTCTCACAACTTTTTTTCGCGTGACAAATCAGCATTAGACCCTAGTTGTTGAAATTTATGAAAGCATCCGAAGGGTAAAAATTCTGCAAAGATCTGAAACCATAAGAGCATCAACATGGAAAACAAAATTTTAAACAAACTAAAAATATAAATATAAATAAAAACACACTAAAATAACTAAAAAAAAATAGCAAACCAAAATAACTAAAAAGGATATCACGATCACTCGTCTTCGTTGAAATCAGACTACAATTGTTGATTAAATCCCTTGCATGCAAGAGGCGGTTTGTGAAAACAAAAACTTTCGGGACCCGTTAGACTATTTCCTTTGTTTTCTTTGCACCATTAACTAATAAGTAGAACAAGAGTTGACCCAACTAGTCAAGAGTAGCAAGAGTTCGGTCTTCCACTTAACCACCTCGATACGCCTTGCTATACTACGCCTCGTGGATTGAGTTGGACAAATCACCAAAGTAGTAGACTAAACAAGTCAAGAATTCCCTAATCGCTTGCAATCTCGAAACCCATGCAAAAAGTAAAACCAAGCAATGCGTATGATCACGGATTCCTGCACATAACAACAAAAACCTTCCCGACAAGTGACATGATATCAACGAAAATAAAAATAAACATAGAATAAAATTAAAAATTAAAAACAAATAACGAATAATCAAACAAACCAAATTAATTGAAAACCGTTCCCCGGCAACGGCGCCAAAAACTTGATGTGAATATTTTTAATGCACTAGTTTTTTATTTATAATTCTTATTTTATCGCATCTAAACCACACCTTACAGGCAGTGAACGCGATCGAGTATAGTATAGCTTTGATAAGCATGGGTGTCGAACTCAAGGGGAACGGTAGTGAATTAATTTAAAATGTTTGATTATAGGTTACACAAAACACACAAAAGCAGTAAAGAAAGGGTTTATTAAATCTCAAACGAACAACTAAATAGCAAATCTCGATAAACTGACAGGAAGACAAATCTGTTTAGGTACTTTGGTTTAGACAGATTACATCTTAAAATCATAGATAATTGCACATACAAATTTATTTATTCATGTTCACCGATTTCTAAAATGATTAGGTTCATGTTCACTATTACTAATACTTTAGCAAACAAGTCAATTCAAGCAGTGATCAATTGATTAAACTAACATGTTTCCAAGTGTTCAGTTCGTATCAAGCAAGACTTGTAATAATAGTTAATTAAATTTGTCAATTCAATCAACTTATATGTGATTGGTCGTCACATATACTCACACATTAATTTACTTATTTTCTAGTTAACCCTAGTTTCATGTTCACTATTCCTAGGCATATAATCTTGATGATCATCAAAATCATAAGATGCAAGCAATCAAGCAGATGTTCATACAACTCGATATACTTAATAATTAACAGAAAATAATTGTCATTAACACATAAGGATCTTTTAACAAGCTTAACAAAATAAATTAAACATGAATAAAACAATCAAATATAGCAATTAATCCAATAATCAAGGTTTCATCTAATCATAAACTCAAAGCAAATGGTTTTGACACCAAAATCAGAAAGTAAAAACATAATAGTATCACAGTGGAATGATAAACATGGTTATGATAACAAACCACATGATTATCGACACGAATCCGCTCTCTAATCCTTCAGATATTCGCTCCTGTCAGCCTAACGACCTTACGACCGCCTTCTAGACCCTCAAAACGACAGTTATGAAGTTTTCTTGTCGCACAAGTCGAAGTGGAATATCATATATTATGAAAATGGGTGAATAATATGGGGTATTTATAGTTGAATGGAGATGGAATTAATATGGAATATTAGAGTTGGGTAGGAATAAGGAAACTAATCGTGGCTTAGGGATTAAGCAAATAAAAATAAGGTAAGTGGTGCTTGGGGAATAAGTAACTTGGAAGGAATTTCCGTCCAGCTTTTATGCTTCATCTTCAAGGCCGATTTTGGATAAGATAAATGCCGAATTAGCAAAAAGGCCCTCTCACATAAGTCGTAGTAAATTTCGTCTAGTTTTCAGAATATTTTGAATCTCGTAAATTGGACTTATGAGTCATCAGATATACCCGAAACACTGAATAGGGCTCAATCTGCCAGCAATATCCTTTTTGCATATTTTCAGCTCCATTCTCTTCCTTTTGTATTCCAGCTCCCATTTTAACTGTAATTGAATATTTCAAAACATATTAAGTATCTTTTAGTCCTAAATAACATAAAAACATAGTATAAAATAATAAGAAAACATCATAAATATATGCATAAAATAGACGTTATCAAACTACCCCACACTAGCCTTTTGCTTGCCCTCAAGCAAAAGTGATTTTATTATCTCACCAATATCGCATAGAATAATCCATTTCAAACCCAGCCATTATACCAAGACCACAATGCATGTATTTGTGTCTACAATTCCTAAGAACTTCCCACTCCTAAATACTCACAATCTTTATCAACCATCACCCCTTAGCTTATATGACATTCATTTTTGCAACCCTCCGAATCAATCCTCAGAAATCTTTCTTAACCTCAAGGTATTTTTGGTTAAACTACCAAACATACATAAACTCTAGAAAGAATTACACTTTGATACCACAATGGAGCTCTTGGAATTCATCTCTTCTTTGATATTTGCTTTGATTTCTTTGAATTCACCACCTTTTTGTTTGATTTTTGGTATCTTCAACTTTTTGATTCTTCAGAATTTTGATCTTTGGATTTCATACTTGACTGCTCCAAAATTCTTTCAACTTTTTGGTAATTTCTCTCTCTTTTTTTTATATATATCTCACTTTTTTCGCTCATATTCTACATGCTTAAGCAAGGAGCTTAACTTCAACCTTTATTGGTTAAGATATTAGTCCAAGTAAAATGACTACATAAGCTTTCCTAGATAGATTGCAGGTTTAGGCTGCAAAACATATTATGTCATATAAACTACCAGATTACCTTTCATATCTCATGACTTTTCACTAGGAAATGGGAAGCCACTAATACATTATAACATGTGTTGGCTCAAGTAAACATTTGGGTTCTCATCGGATCATCGCACACAATATTAGCAAAAAAAATTAATTATTACTAGATTTTCCTAAATTAAACTACTATTTTTAATTTTCCAATTTAAATTCCTTTTTCGACCCCTACCTCACACTTATTTCATACAATGTCCTCATTGTATGCATAAAACTAATTAAACACATAAAAACAATAAAAAAGGAAAAAAAAAAAAAAAAAGAGAAAAGGGAACAGACTCCCCTGGGGTCGTTGTGGCGAGATTGAATGGGGCTGCTAAAAGTTGCTCCATAAATGTGTTGGAAGACAGAAAACTGGAACTGCTGCTTCTGAATGTGCCGGAAAATAAAATCAAGAACACTGACTTCTAAAATGTGGTGCAAAATATTGCAAACTAATGCAATGTATAGTAACCATGACGTGGGAAAGTGTCGACCACGCCTTGTCATCGAACGAGGGAGAATATGAATAATAGTATGGTCACGACGTGGTAAGTGATAACCACGACATGATATCTAGAATGACAGCTTTCTTTTTGCGATGAAGAACTCCCCCACGACATAGGAAAGTGCCAACCATGTCGTGGCAGTCGGGATAATAATTAAGCTTCACGTCTAAATAAAACTCCATGGCATGGGAACAACTCATCCATGTCATAGGGATCAATGTATAGTTAGAAACGCCACTCTTTGAAAATAATAATCTCTTACGAAATCGACGCGCACCCCACACTTATTGAAACTCGTGGCTCTCAATTGTCAACTTCAAATTCTCTCACAACTTTTTTTCGCGTGACAAATCAGCATTAGACCCTAGTTGTTGAAATTTATGAAAGCATCCGAAGGGTAAAAATTCTGCAAAGATCTGAAACCATAAGAGCATCAACATGGAAAACAAAATTTTAAACAAACTAAAAATATAAATATAAATAAAAACACACTAAAATAACTAAAAAAAAATAGCAAACCAAAATAACTAAAAAGGATATCACGATCACTCGTCTTCGTTGAAATCAGACTACAATTGTTGATTAAATCCCTTGCATGCAAGAGGCGGTTTGTGAAAACAAAAACTTTCGGGACCCGTTAGACTATTTCCTTTGTTTTCTTTGCACCATTAACTAATAAGTAGAACAAGAGTTGACCCAACTAGTCAAGAGTAGCAAGAGTTCGGTCTTCCACTTAACCACCTCGATACGCCTTGCTATACTACGCCTCGTGGATTGAGTTGGACAAATCACCAAAGTAGTAGACTAAACAAGTCAAGAATTCCCTAATCGCTTGCAATCTCGAAACCCATGCAAAAAGTAAAACCAAGCAATGCGTATGATCACGGATTCCTGCACATAACAACAAAAACCTTCCCGACAAGTGACATGATATCAACGAAAATAAAAATAAACATAGAATAAAATTAAAAATTAAAAACAAATAACGAATAATCAAACAAACCAAATTAATTGAAAACCGTTCCCCGGCAACGGCGCCAAAAACTTGATGTGAATATTTTTAATGCACTAGTTTTTTATTTATAATTCTTATTTTATCGCATCTAAACCACACCTTACAGGCAGTGAACGCGATCGAGTATAGTATAGCTTTGATAAGCATGGGTGTCGAACTCAAGGGGAACGGTAGTGAATTAATTTAAAATGTTTGATTATAGGTTACACAAAACACACAAAAGCAGTAAAGAAAGGGTTTATTAAATCTCAAACGAACAACTAAATAGCAAATCTCGATAAACTGACAGGAAGACAAATCTGTTTAGGTACTTTGGTTTAGACAGATTACATCTTAAAATCATAGATAATTGCACATACAAATTTATTTATTCATGTTCACCGATTTCTAAAATGATTAGGTTCATGTTCACTATTACTAATACTTTAGCAAACAAGTCAATTCAAGCAGTGATCAATTGATTAAACTAACATGTTTCCAAGTGTTCAGTTCGTATCAAGCAAGACTTGTAATAATAGTTAATTAAATTTGTCAATTCAATCAACTTATATGTGATTGGTCGTCACATATACTCACACATTAATTTACTTATTTTCTAGTTAACCCTAGTTTCATGTTCACTATTCCTAGGCATATAATCTTGATGATCATCAAAATCATAAGATGCAAGCAATCAAGCAGATGTTCATACAACTCGATATACTTAATAATTAACAGAAAATAATTGTCATTAACACATAAGGATCTTTTAACAAGCTTAACAAAATAAATTAAACATGAATAAAACAATCAAATATAGCAATTAATCCAATAATCAAGGTTTCATCTAATCATAAACTCAAAGCAAATGGTTTTGACACCAAAATCAGAAAGTAAAAACATAATAGTATCACAGTGGAATGATAAACATGGTTATGATAACAAACCACATGATTATCGACACGAATCCGCTCTCTAATCCTTCAGATATTCGCTCCTGTCAGCCTAACGACCTTACGACCGCCTTCTAGACCCTCAAAACGACAGTTATGAAGTTTTCTTGTCGCACAAGTCGAAGTGGAATATCATATATTATGAAAATGGGTGAATAATATGGGGTATTTATAGTTGAATGGAGATGGAATTAATATGGAATATTAGAGTTGGGTAGGAATAAGGAAACTAATCGTGGCTTAGGGATTAAGCAAATAAAAATAAGGTAAGTGGTGCTTGGGGAATAAGTAACTTGGAAGGAATTTCCGTCCAGCTTTTATGCTTCATCTTCAAGGCCGATTTTGGATAAGATAAATGCCGAATTAGCAAAAAGGCCCTCTCACATAAGTCGTAGTAAATTTCGTCTAGTTTTCAGAATATTTTGAATCTCGTAAATTGGACTTATGAGTCATCAGATATACCCGAAACACTGAATAGGGCTCAATCTGCCAGCAATATCCTTTTTGCATATTTTCAGCTCCATTCTCTTCCTTTTGTATTCCAGCTCCCATTTTAACTGTAATTGAATATTTCAAAACATATTAAGTATCTTTTAGTCCTAAATAACATAAAAACATAGTATAAAATAATAAGAAAACATCATAAATATATGCATAAAATAGACGTTATCAAACTACCCCACACTAGCCTTTTGCTTGCCCTCAAGCAAAAGTGATTTTATTATCTCACCAATATCGCATAGAATAATCCATTTCAAACCCAGCCATTATACCAAGACCACAATGCATGTATTTGTGTCTACAATTCCTAAGAACTTCCCACTCCTAAATACTCACAATCTTTATCAACCATCACCCCTTAGCTTATATGACATTCATTTTTGCAACCCTCCGAATCAATCCTCAGAAATCTTTCTTAACCTCAAGGTATTTTTGGTTAAACTACCAAACATACATAAACTCTAGAAAGAATTACACTTTGATACCACAATGGAGCTCTTGGAATTCATCTCTTCTTTGATATTTGCTTTGATTTCTTTGAATTCACCACCTTTTTGTTTGATTTTTGGTATCTTCAACTTTTTGATTCTTCAGAATTTTGATCTTTGGATTTCATACTTGACTGCTCCAAAATTCTTTCAACTTTTTGGTAATTTCTCTCTCTTTTTTTTATATATATCTCACTTTTTTCGCTCATATTCTACATGCTTAAGCAAGGAGCTTAACTTCAACCTTTATTGGTTAAGATATTAGTCCAAGTAAAATGACTACATAAGCTTTCCTAGATAGATTGCAGGTTTAGGCTGCAAAACATATTATGTCATATAAACTACCAGATTACCTTTCATATCTCATGACTTTTCACTAGGAAATGGGAAGCCACTAATACATTATAACATGTGTTGGCTCAAGTAAACATTTGGGTTCTCATCGGATCATCGCACACAATATTAGCAAAAAAAATTAATTATTACTAGATTTTCCTAAATTAAACTACTATTTTTAATTTTCCAATTTAAATTCCTTTTTCGACCCCTACCTCACACTTATTTCATACAATGTCCTCATTGTATGCATAAAACTAATTAAACACATAAAAACAATAAAAAAGGAAAAAAAAAAAAAAAAAGAGAAAAGGGAACAGACTCCCCTGGGGTCGTTGTGGCGAGATTGAATGGGGCTGCTAAAAGTTGCTCCATAAATGTGTTGGAAGACAGAAAACTGGAACTGCTGCTTCTGAATGTGCCGGAAAATAAAATCAAGAACACTGACTTCTAAAATGTGGTGCAAAATATTGCAAACTAATGCAATGTATAGTAACCATGACGTGGGAAAGTGTCGACCACGCCTTGTCATCGAACGAGGGAGAATATGAATAATAGTATGGTCACGACGTGGTAAGTGATAACCACGACATGATATCTAGAATGACAGCTTTCTTTTTGCGATGAAGAACTCCCCCACGACATAGGAAAGTGCCAACCATGTCGTGGCAGTCGGGATAATAATTAAGCTTCACGTCTAAATAAAACTGCATGGCATGGGAACAACTCATCCATGTCATAGGGATCAATGTATAGTTAGAAACGCCACTCTTTGAAAATAATAATCTCTTACGAAATCGACGCGCACCCCACACTTATTGAAACTCGTGGCTCTCAATTGTCAACTTCAAATTCTCTCACAACTTTTTTTCGCGTGACAAATCAGCATTAGACCCTAGTTGTTGAAATTTATGAAAGCATCCGAAGGGTAAAAATTCTGCAAAGATCTGAAACCATAAGAGCATCAACATGGAAAACAAAATTTTAAACAAACTAAAAATATAAATATAAATAAAAACACACTAAAATAACTAAAAAAAAATAGCAAACCAAAATAACTAAAAAGGATATCACGATCACTCGTCTTCGTTGAAATCAGACTACAATTGTTGATTAAATCCCTTGCATGCAAGAGGCGGTTTGTGAAAACAAAAACTTTCGGGACCCGTTAGACTATTTCCTTTGTTTTCTTTGCACCATTAACTAATAAGTAGAACAAGAGTTGACCCAACTAGTCAAGAGTAGCAAGAGTTCGGTCTTCCACTTAACCACCTCGATACGCCTTGCTATACTACGCCTCGTGGATTGAGTTGGACAAATCACCAAAGTAGTAGACTAAACAAGTCAAGAATTCCCTAATCGCTTGCAATCTCGAAACCCATGCAAAAAGTAAAACCAAGCAATGCGTATGATCACGAATTCCTGCACATAACAACAAAAACCTTCCCGATAAGTGACATGATATCAACGAAAATAAAAATAAACATAGAATAAAATTAAAAATTAAAAACAAATAACGAATAATCAAACAAACCAAATTAATTGAAAACCGTTCCCCGGCAACGGCGCCAAAAACTTGATGTGAATATTTTTAATGCACTAGTTTTTTATTTATAATTCTTATTTTATCGCATCTAAACCACACCTTACAGGCAGTGAACGCGATCGAGTATAGTATAGCTTTGATAAGCATGAGTGTCGAACTCAAGGGGAACGGTAGTGAATTAATTTAAAATGTTTGATTATAGGTTACACAAAACACACAAAAGCAGTAAAGAAAGGGTTTATTAAATCTCAAACGAACAACTAAATAGCAAATCTCGATAAACTGACAGGAAGACAAATCTGTTTAGGTACTTTGGTTTAGACAGATTACATCTTAAAATCATAGATAATTGCACATACAAATTTATTTATTCATGTTCACCGATTTCTAAAATGATTAGGTTCATGTTCACTATTACTAATACTTTAGCAAACAAGTCAATTCAAGCAGTGATCAATTGATTAAACTAACATGTTTCCAAGTGTTCAGTTCGTATCAAGCAAGACTTGTAATAATAGTTAATTAAATTTGTCAATTCAATCAACTTATATGTGATTGGTCGTCACATATACTCACACATTAATTTACTTATTTTCTAGTTAACCCTAGTTTCATGTTCACTATTCCTAGGCATATAATCTTGATGATCATCAAAATCATAAGATGCAAGCAATCAAGCAGATGTTCATACAACTCGATATACTTAATAATTAACAGAAAATAATTGTCATTAACACATAAGGATCTTTTAACAAGCTTAACAAAATAAATTAAACATGAATAAAACAATCAAATATAGCAATTAATCCAATAATCAAGGTTTCATCTAATCATAAACTCAAAGCAAATGGTTTTGACACCAAAATCAGAAAGTAAAAACATAATAGTATCACAGTGGAATGATAAACATGGTTATGATAACAAACCACATGATTATCGACACGAATCCGCTCTCTAATCCTTCAGATATTCGCTCCTGTCAGCCTAACGACCTTACGACCGCCTTCTAGACCCTCAAAACGACAGTTATGAAGTTTTCTTGTCGCACAAGTCGAAGTGGAATATCATATATTATGAAAATGGGTGAATAATATGGGGTATTTATAGTTGAATGGAGATGGAATTAATATGGAATATTAGAGTTGGGTAGGAATAAGGAAACTAATCGTGGCTTAGGGATTAAGCAAATAAAAATAAGGTAAGTGGTGCTTGGGGAATAAGTAACTTGGAAGGAATTTCCGTCCAGCTTTTATGCTTCATCTTCAAGGCCGATTTTGGATAAGATAAATGCCGAATTAGCAAAAAGGCCCTCTCACATAAGTCGTAGTAAATTTCGTCTAGTTTTCAGAATATTTTGAATCTCGTAAATTGGACTTATGAGTCATCAGATATACCCGAAACACTGAATAGGGCTCAATCTGCCAGCAATATCCTTTTTGCATATTTTCAGCTCCATTCTCTTCCTTTTGTATTCCAGCTCCCATTTTAACTGTAATTGAATATTTCAAAACATATTAAGTATCTTTTAGTCCTAAATAACATAAAAACATAGTATAAAATAATAAGAAAACATCATAAATATATGCATAAAATAGACGTTATCAAACTACCCCACACTAGCCTTTTGCTTGCCCTCAAGCAAAAGTGATTTTATTATCTCACCAATATCGCATAGAATAATCCATTTCAAACCCAGCCATTATACCAAGACCACAATGCATGTATTTGTGTCTACAATTCCTAAGAACTTCCCACTCCTAAATACTCACAATCTTTATCAACCTTCACCCCTTAGCTTATATGACATTCATTTTTGCAACCCTCCGAATCAATCCTCAGAATTCTTTCTTAACCTCAAGGTATTTTTGGTTAAACTACCAAACATACATAAACTCTAGAAAGAATTACACTTTGATACCACAATGGAGCTCTTGGAATTCATCTCTTCTTTGATATTTGCTTTGATTTCTTTGAATTCACCACCTTTTTGTTTGATTTTTGGTATCTTCAACTTTTTGATTCTTCAGAATTTTGATCTTTGGATTTGATACTTGACTGCTCCAAAATTCTTTCAACTTTTTGGTAATTTCTCTCTCTTTTTTTATATATATCTCACTTTTTTCGCTCATATTCTACATGCTTAAGCAAGGAGCTTAACTTCAACCTTTATTGGTTAAGATATTAGTCCAAGTAAAATGACTACATAAGCTTTCCTAGATAGATTGCAGGTTTAGGCTGCAAAACATATTATGTCATATAAACTACCAGATTACCTTTCATATCTCATGACTTTTCACTAGGAAATGGGAAGCCACAAATACATTATAACATGTGTTGGCTCAAGTAAACATTTGGGTTCTCATCGGATCATCGCACACAATATTAGCAAAAAAAATTAATTATTACTAGATTTTCCTAAATTAAACTACTATTTTTAATTTTCCAATTTAAATTCCTTTTTCGACCTCTACCCCACACTTATTTCATACAATGTCCTCATTGTATGCATAAAACTAATTAAACACATAAAAACAATAAAAAAGGAAAAAAAAAAAGAGAAAAGGGAACAGACTCCCCTGGGGTCGTTGTGGCGAGATTGAATGGGGCTGCTAAAAGTTGCTCCATAAATGTGTTGGAAGACAGAAAACTGGAACTGCTGCTTCTGAATGTGCCGGAAAATAAAATCAAGAACACTGACTTCTAAAATGTGGTGCAAAATATTGCAAACTAATGCAATGTATAGTAACCATGACGTGGGAAAGTGTCGACCACGCCTTGTCATCGAACGAGGGAGAATATGAATAATAGTATGGTCACGACGTGGTAAGTGATAACCACGACATGATATCTAGAATGACAGCTTTCTTTTTGCGATGAAGAACTCCCCCACGACATAGGAAAGTGCCAACCATGTCGTGGCAGTCGGGATAATAATTAAGCTTCACGTCTAAATAAAACTCCATGGCATGGGAACAACTCATCCATGTCATAGGGATCAATGTATAGTTAGAAACGCCACTCTTTGAAAATAATAATCTCTTACGAAATCGACGCGCACCCCACACTTATTGAAACTCGTGGCTCTCAATTGTCAACTTCAAATTCTCTCACAACTTTTTTTCGCGTGACAAATCAGCATTAGACCCTAGTTGTTGAAATTTATGAAAGCATCCGAAGGGTAAAAATTCTGCAAAGATCTGAAACCATAAGAGCATCAACATGGAAAACAAAATTTTAAACAAACTAAAAATATAAATATAAATAAAAACACACTAAAATAACTAAAAAAAAATAGCAAACCAAAATAACTAAAAAGGATATCACGATCACTCGTCTTCGTTGAAATCAGACTACAATTGTTGATTAAATCCCTTGCATGCAAGAGGCGGTTTGTGAAAACAAAAACTTTCGGGACCCGTTAGACTATTTCCTTTGTTTTCTTTGCACCATTAACTAATAAGTAGAACAAGAGTTGACCCAACTAGTCAAGAGTAGCAAGAGTTCGGTCTTCCACTTAACCACCTCGATACGCCTTGCTATACTACGCCTCGTGGATTGAGTTGGACAAATCACCAAAGTAGTAGACTAAACAAGTCAAGAATTCCCTAATCGCTTGCAATCTCGAAACCCATGCAAAAAGTAAAACCAAGCAATGCGTATGATCACGAATTCCTGCACATAACAACAAAAACCTTCCCGACAAGTGACATGATATCAACGAAAATAAAAATAAACATAGAATAAAATTAAAAGTTAAAAACAAATAACGAATAATCAAACAAACCAAATTAATTGAAAACCGTTCCCCGGCAACGGCGCCAAAAACTTGATGTGAATATTTTTAATGCACTAGTTTTTTATTTATAATTCTTATTTTATCGCATCTAAACCACACCTTACAGGCAGTGAACGCGATCGAGTATAGTATAGCTTTGATAAGCATGGGTGTCGAACTCAAGGGGAACGGTAGTGAATTAATTTAAAATGTTTGATTATAGGTTACACAAAACACACAAAAGCAGTAAAGAAAGGGTTTATTAAATCTCAAACGAACAACTAAATAGCAAATCTCGATAAACTGACAGGAAGACAAATCTGTTTAGGTACTTTGGTTTAGACAGATTACATCTTAAAATCATAGATAATTGCACATACAAATTTATTTATTCATGTTCACCGATTTCTAAAATGATTAGGTTCATGTTCACTATTACTAATACTTTAGCAAACAAGTCAATTCAAGCAGTGATCAATTGATTAAACTAACATGTTTCCAAGTGTTCAGTTCGTATCAAGCAAGACTTGTAATAATAGTTAATTAAATTTGTCAATTCAATCAACTTATATGTGATTGGTCGTCACATATACTCACACATTAATTTACTTATTTTCTAGTTAACCCTAGTTTCATGTTCACTATTCCTAGGCATATAATCTTGATGATCATCAAAATCATAAGATGCAAGCAATCAAGCAGATGTTCATACAACTCGATATACTTAATAATTAACAGAAAATAATTGTCATTAACACATAAGGATCTTTTAACAAGCTTAACAAAATAAATTAAACATGAATAAAACAATCAAATATAGCAATTAATCCAATAATCAAGGTTTCATCTAATCATAAACTCAAAGCAAATGGTTTTGACACCAAAATCAGAAAGTAAAAACATAATAGTATCACAGTGGAATGATAAACATGGTTATGATAACAAACCACATGATTATCGACACGAATCCGCTCTCTAATCCTTCAGATATTCGCTCCTGTCAGCCTAACGACCTTACGACCGCCTTCTAGACCCTCAAAACGACAGTTATGAAGTTTTCTTGTCGCACAAGTCGAAGTGGAATATCATATATTATGAAAATGGGTGAATAATATGGGGTATTTATAGTTGAATGGAGATGGAATTAATATGGAATATTAGAGTTGGGTAGGAATAAGGAAACTAATCGTGGCTTAGGGATTAAGCAAATAAAAATAAGGTAAGTGGTGCTTGGGGAATAAGTAACTTGGAAGGAATTTCCGTCCAGCTTTTATGCTTCATCTTCAAGGCCGATTTTGGATAAGATAAATGCCGAATTAGCAAAAAGGCCCTCTCACATAAGTCGTAGTAAATTTCGTCTAGTTTTCAGAATATTTTGAATCTCGTAAATTGGACTTATGAGTCATCAGATATACCCGAAACACTGAATAGGGCTCAATCTGCCAGCAATATCCTTTTTGCATATTTTCAGCTCCATTCTCTTCCTTTTGTATTCCAGCTCCCATTTTAACTGTAATTGAATATTTCAAAACATATTAAGTATCTTTTAGTCCTAAATAACATAAAAACATAGTATAAAATAATAAGAAAACATCATAAATATATGCATAAAATAGACGTTATCAAACTACCCCACACTAGCCTTTTGCTTGCCCTCAAGCAAAAGTGATTTTATTATCTCACCAATATCGCATAGAATAATCCATTTCAAACCCAGCCATTATACCAAGACCACAATGCATGTATTTGTGTCTACAATTCCTAAGAACTTCCCACTCCTAAATACTCACAATCTTTATCAACCATCACCCCTTAGCTTATATGACATTCATTTTTGCAACCCTCCGAATCAATCCTCAGAAATCTTTCTTAACCTCAAGGTATTTTTGGTTAAACTACCAAACATACATAAACTCTAGAAAGAATTACACTTTGATACCACAATGGAGCTCTTGGAATTCATCTCTTCTTTGATATTTGCTTTGATTTCTTTGAATTCACCACCTTTTTGTTTGATTTTTGGTATCTTCAACTTTTTGATTCTTCAGAATTTTGATCTTTGGATTTCATACTTGACTGCTCCAAAATTCTTTCAACTTTTTGGTAATTTCTCTCTCTTTTTTTTATATATATCTCACTTTTTTCGCTCATATTCTACATGCTTAAGCAAGGAGCTTAACTTCAACCTTTATTGGTTAAGATATTAGTCCAAGTAAAATGACTACATAAGCTTTCCTAGATAGATTGCAGGTTTAGGCTGCAAAACATATTATGTCATATAAACTACCAGATTACCTTTCATATCTCATGACTTTTCACTAGGAAATGGGAAGCCACAAATACATTATAACATGTGTTGGCTCAAGTAAACATTTGGGTTCTCATCGGATCATCGCACACAATATTAGCAAAAAAAATTAATTATTACTAGATTTTCCTAAATTAAACTACTATTTTTAATTTTCCAATTTAAATTCCTTTTTCGACCCCTACCTCACACTTATTTCATACAATGTCCTCATTGTATGCATAAAACTAATTAAACACATAAAAACAATAAAAAAGGAAAAAAAAAAAAAAAGAGAAAAGGGAACAGACTCCCCTGGGGTCGTTGTGGCGAGATTGAATGGGGCTGCTAAAAGTTGCTCCATAAATGTGTTGGAAGACAGAAAACTGGAACTGCTGCTTCTGAATGTGCCGGAAAATAAAATCAAGAACACTGACTTCTAAAATGTGGTGCAAAATATTGCAAACTAATGCAATGTATAGTAACCATGACGTGGGAAAGTGTCGACCACGCCTTGTCATCGAACGAGGGAGAATATGAATAATAGTATGGTCACGACGTGGTAAGTGATAACCACGACATGATATCTAGAATGACAGCTTTCTTTTTGCGATGAAGAACTCCCCCACGACATAGGAAAGTGCCAACCATGTCGTGGCAGTCGGGATAATAATTAAGCTTCACGTCTAAATAAAACTCCATGGCATGGGAACAACTCATCCATGTCATAGGGATCAATGTATAGTTAGAAACGCCACTCTTTGAAAATAATAATCTCTTACGAAATCGACGCGCACCCCACACTTATTGAAACTCGTGGCTCTCAATTGTCAACTTCAAATTCTCTCACAACTTTTTTTTGCGTGACAAATCAGCATTAGACCCTAGTTGTTGAAATTTATGAAAGCATCCGAAGGGTAAAAATTCTGCAAAGATCTGAAACCATAAGAGCATCAACATGGAAAACAAAATTTTAAACAAACTAAAAATATAAATATAAATAAAAACACACTAAAATAACTAAAAAAAATAGCAAACCAAAATAACTAAAAAGGATATCACGATCACTCGTCTTCGTTGAAATCAGACTACAATTGTTGATTAAATCCCTTGCATGCAAGAGGCGGTTTGTGAAAACAAAAACTTTCGGGACCCGTTAGACTATTTCCTTTGTTTTCTTTGCACCATTAACTAATAAGTAGAACAAGAGTTGACCCAACTAGTCAAGAGTAGCAAGAGTTCGGTCTTCCACTTAACCACCTCGATACGCCTTGCTATACTACGCCTCGTGGATTGAGTTGGACAAATCACCAAAGTAGTAGACTAAACAAGTCAAGAATTCCCTAATCGCTTGCAATCTCGAAACCCATGCAAAAAGTAAAACCAAGCAATGCGTATGATCACGAATTCCTGCACATAACAACAAAAACCTTCCCGATAAGTGACATGATATCAACGAAAATAAAAATAAACATAGAATAAAATTAAAAATTAAAAACAAATAACGAATAATCAAACAAACCAAATTAATTGAAAACCGTTCCCCGGCAACGGCGCCAAAAACTTGATGTGAATATTTTTAATGCACTAGTTTTTTATTTATAATTCATATTTTATCGCATCTAAACCACACCTTACAGGCAGTGAACGCGATCGAGTATAGTATAGCTTTGATAAGCATGGGTGTCGAACTCAAGGGGAACGGTAGTGAATTAATTTAAAATGTTTGATTATAGGTTACACAAAACACACAAAAGCAGTAAAGAAAGGGTTTATTAAATCTCAAACGAACAACTAAATAGCAAATCTCGATAAACTGACAGGAAGACAAATCTGTTTAGGTACTTTGGTTTAGACAGATTACATCTTAAAATCATAGATAATTGCACATACAAATTTATTTATTCATGTTCACCGATTTCTAAAATGATTAGGTTCATGTTCACTATTACTAATACTTTAGCAAACAAGTCAATTCAAGCAGTGATCAATTGATTAAACTAACATGTTTCCAAGTGTTCAGTTCGTATCAAGCAAGACTTGTAATAATAGTTAATTAAATTTGTCAATTCAATCAACTTATATGTGATTGGTCGTCACATATACTCACACATTAATTTACTTATTTTCTAGTTAACCCTAGTTTCATGTTCACTATTCCTAGGCATATAATCTTGATGATCATCAAAATCATAAGATGCAAGCAATCAAGCAGATGTTCATACAACTCGATATACTTAATAATTAACAGAAAATAATTGTCATTAACACATAAGGATCTTTTAACAAGCTTAACAAAATAAATTAAACATGAATAAAACAATCAAATATAGCAATTAATCCAATAATCAAGGTTTCATCTAATCATAAACTCAAAGCAAATGGTTTTGACACCAAAATCAGAAAGTAAAAACATAATAGTATCACAGTGGAATGATAAACATGGTTATGATAACAAACCACATGATTATCGACACGAATCCGCTCTCTAATCCTTCATATATTCGCTCATGTCAGCCTAACGACCTTCCGGCCGCCTTCTAGACCCTCAAAACGACAGTTATGAAGTTTTCTTGTCGCACAAGTCGAAGTGGAATATCATATATTATGAAAATGAGTGAATAATATGGGGTATTTATAGTTGAATGGAGATGGAATTAATATGGAATATTAGAGTTGGGTAGGAATAAGGAAACTAATGGTGGCTAAGGGATTAAGCAAATAAAAATAAGGTAAGTGGTGCTTGGGGAATAAGTAACTTGGAAGGAATTTCTGTCCAGCTTTTATCCTTCATCTTCAAGGCCGATTTTGGATAAGATAAATGCCGAATTAGAAAAAAGGCCCTCTCACATAAGTCGTAGTAAATTTCGTCTAGTTTTCAGAATATTTTGAATCTCGTAAATTGGACTTATGAGTCATCAGATATACCCGAAACACTGAATAGTGGTCAATCTGCCAGCAATATCCTTTTTGCATATTTTCAGCTCCATTCTCTTCCTTTTGTATTCCAGCTCCCATTTTAACTGTAATTGAATATTTCAAAACATATTAAGTATCTTTTAGTCCTAAATAACATAAAAACATAGTATAAAATAATAAGAAAACATCATAAATATATGCATAAAATAGACGTTATCAAACTACCCCACACTAGCCTTTTGCTTGCCCTCAAGCAAAAGTGATTTTATTATCTCACCAATATCGCATAGAATAATCCATTTCAAACCCAGCCATTATACCAAGACCACAATGCATGTATTTGTGTCTACAATTCCTAAGAACTTCCCACTCCTAAATACTCACAATCTTTATCAACCTTCACCCCTTAGCTTATATGACATTCATTTTTGCAACCCTCCGAATCAATCCTCAGAAATCTTTCTTAACCTCAAGGTATTTTTGGTTAAACTACCAAACATACATAAACTCTAGAAAGAATTACACTTTGATACCACAATGGAGCTCTTGGAATTCATCTCTTCTTTGATATTTGCTTTGATTTCTTTGAATTCACCACCTTTTTGTTTGATTTTTGGCATCTTCAACTTTTTGATTCTTCCGAATTTTGATCTTTGGATTTCATACTTGACTGCTCCAAAATTCTTTCAACTTTTTGGTAATTTCTCTCTCTTTTTTATATATATCTCACTTTTTTCGCTCATATTCTACATGCTTAAGCAAGGAGCTTAACTTCAACCTTTATTGGTTAAGATATTAGTCCAAGTAAAATGACTACATAAGCTTTCCTAGATAGATTGCAGGTTTAGGCTTCAAAACATATTATGTCATATAAACTACCAGATTACCTTTCATATCTCATGACTTTTCACTAGGAAATGGGAAGCCACAAATACATTATAACATGTGTTGGCTCAAGTAAACATTTGGGTTCTCATCGGATCATCCCACACAATATTAGCAAAAAATATTAATTATTACTAGATTTTCCTAAATTAAACTACTATTTTTAATTTTCCAATTTAAAATTCCTTTTTCGAACACTACCCCACACTTATTTCATACAATGCCCTCATTGTATGCATAAAACTAATTAAACACATTAAAACAATAAAAAAGGAAAAAAGTGAAAAAGGAACAGACTCCCCTGGGGTCGTTGTGGCGAGATTGAATGGGGCTGCTAAAAGTTGCTCCATAAATGTGTTGGAAGACAGAAAACTGGAACTGCTGCTTCTGAATGTGCCGGAAAATAAAATCAAGAACACTGACTTCTAAAATGTGGTGCAAAATATTGCAAACTAATGCAATGTATAGTAACCATGACGTGGGAAAGTGTCGACAACGCCTTGTCATCGAACGAGGGAGAATATGAATAATAGTATGGTCACGACGTGGTAAGTGATAACCACGACATGATATCTAGAATGACAGCTTTCTTTTTGCGATGAAGAACTCCCCCACGACATAGGCAAGTGTCAACCATGTCGTGGCAATCGGGATAATAATTATGCTTCGCGTCTAAATAAAACTCCATGGCATGGGAACAGCTCATCCATGTCATAGGAATCAATGTATAGTTAGAAACGCCACTCTTTGAAAATAATAATCTCTTACGAAATCGACGCGCACCCCACACTTATTGAAACTCGTGGCTCTCAATTGTCAAATTCAAATTCTCTCACAACTTTTTTTCGCGTGACAAATCAGCATTAGACCCCAGTTGTTGAAATTTATGAAAGCATCCGAAGGGTAAAAATTTTGCAAAGATCTGAAACCATAAGAGCATCAACATGGAAAACAAAATTTTAAACAAAATAAAAATATAAATATAAATAAAAACACACTAAAATAACTAAAAAAAAATAGCAAACCAAAATAACTAAAAAGGATATCACGATCACTCGTCTTCGTTGAAATCAAACTACAATTGTTGATTAAATCCCTTGCATGCAAGAGGCGGTTTGTGAAAACAAAAACTTTCGGGACCCGTTAGACTATTTCCTTTGTTTTCTTTGCACCATTAACTAATAAGTAGAACAAGAGTTGACCCAACTAGTCAAGAGTAGCAAGAGTTCGGTCTTCCACTTAACCACCTCGATACGCCTTGCTATACTACGCCTCGTGGATTGAGTTGGACAAATCACCAAAGTAGTAGACTAAACAAGTCAAGAATTCCCTAATCGCTTGCAATCTCGAAACCCATGCAAAAAGTAAAACCAAGCAATGCGTATGATCACGAATTCCTGCACATAACAACAAAAACCTTCCCGACAAGTGACATGATATCAACGAAAATAAAAATAAACATAGAATAAAATTAAAAATTAAAAACAAATAACGAATAATCAAACAAACTAAATTAATTGAAAACCGTTCCCCGGCAACGGCGCCAAAAACTTGATGTGAATATTTTTAATGCACTAGTTTTTTATTTATAATTCATATTTTATCGCATCTAAACCACACCTTACAGGCAGTGAACGTGATCGAGTATAGTATAGCTTTGATAAGCATGGGTGTCGAACTCAAGGGGAACGGTAGTGAATTAATTTAAAATGTTTGATTATAGGTTACACAAAACACACAAAAGCAGTAAAGAAAGGGTTTATTAAATCTCAAACGAACAACTAAATAGCAAATCTCGATAAACTGACAGGAAGACAAATCTGTTTAGGTACTTTGGTTTAGACAGATTACATCTTAAAATCATAGATAATTGCACACACAAATTTATTTATTCATGTTCACCGATTTCTAAAATGATTAGGTTCATGTTCACTATTACTAATACTTTAGCAAACAAGTCAATTCAAGCAGTGATCAATTGATTAAACTAACATGTTTCCTAGTGTTCAGTTCGTATCAAGCAAGACTTGTAATAATAGTTAATTAAATTTGTCAATTCAATCAACTTATATGTGATTGGTCGTCACATATACTCACACATTAATTTACTTATTTTCTAGTTAACCCTAGTTTCATGTTCACTATTCCTAGGCATATAATCTTGATGATCATCAAAATCATAAGATGCAAGCAATCAAGCAGATGTTCATACAACTCGATATACTTAATAATTAACAGAAAATAATTGTCATTAACACATAAGGATCTTTTAACAAGCTTAACAAAATAAATTAAACATGAATAAAACAATCAAATATAGCAATTAATCCAATAATCAAGGTTTCATCTAATCATAAACTCAAAGCAAATGGTTTTGACACCAAAATCAGAAAGTAAAAACATAATAGTATCACAGTGGAATGCTAAACATGGTCACGATAACAAACCACATGATTACCGAAACGAATCCACTCTCTAATCCTTCAGATATTCGCTCCTGTCAGCTTAACGACCTTCCGGCCGCCTTCTAGACCCTCAAAACGACAGTTATGAAGTTTTCTTGTCGCACAAGTCGAAGTGGAATATCATATATTATGAAAATGGGTGAATAATATGGGGTATTTATAGTTGAATGGAGATGAAATTAATATGGAATATTAGAGTTGGGTAGGAATAAGGAAACTAATGGTGGCTTAGGGATTAAGCAAATAAAAATAAGGTAAGTGGTGCTTAGGGAATAAGTAACTTGGAAGGAATTTCCGTCCAGCTTTTATGCTTCATCTTCAAGGCTGATTTTGGATAAGATAAATGTCGAATTAGCAAAAAGGCCCTCTCACATAAGTCGTAGTAAATTCTGTCTAGTTTTCAGAATATTTTGAATCTCGTAAATTGGACTTATGAGTCATCAGATATACCCGAAACACTAAATAGGGGTCAATCTGCCAACAATATCCTTTTTGCATATTTTCAGCTCCATTCTCTTCCTTTTGTATTCCAGCTCCCATTTTAACTGTAATTGAATATTTCAAAACATATTAAGTATCTTTTAGTTCTAAATAACATAAAAACATAGTATAAAATAATAAGAAAACATCATAAATATATGCATAAAATAGACGTTATCACTTTCACTAAGAGAGATTTTAAGGAGATAGCGATTATGTAAATTGCATTCTCAAATTCGATTATGATTACGGCATCCCTTTTCATAGTTCGAATTGTGAGATTTGGCAATTAGTTTGAACAATCGAGACTTATTGCTATAAGTTCTGGAATTGTTTAGACATAGACGTGAGTTGTCTAAAGTAAGGTGTATGAGTTTGAGATGCTTAGATAAAAGCTTATCAAAGCATATCGTATTAAAAACAATTAACTTTGGAAGTCAATAAGTATTGTTTTCTAGAAGTTTAGCTAGTTTCTGAATACGTGTCAAAGCTAGTGGGAGCACAAATGTTATGCTAGTATGGATATAATCATCATGTTAGTGGGAGTATGATTATTATTGCAAGTTAGCAATATTAGTTATAGAAAACAAAAGTTTCACTTTGCAAAGTTGCATAGGTTGAAAAGTTGTTTTGCTATAATTAAGGGAGAGAATGTTATACTTTGTTTCAAATCTAAAGGTTTAGATTAAGAAATTTTACTCAAATTTAGTCAAAAAGGCATATGGATGTTATGTTGAAAGGATTCAACGTAAGAGAATTCTATATATGGAAATATTTGTTGCGTTCTCACACTCGATTATGATTACGACATCCCTTTTCATAGTTCGAATCGTGAGACCATGGCAAATAGAAATATTATAGCAAAAGACTGGTAAAGTATCATGTCATTGTAATATTCGACCGTTCTAAAATTTTCCGAATGCCTAGGGCATTAAGAGGGAAAGAGGACTAGAATCGGATTTGACTGAATTAGTTAAACAACTGTCAAGGATAATCTAAAGTTTGCCAATGATTGGTCGCTTGTGAACAATTGGAAGTATAGTAATGGAAGGAACATATTGACATTATTATTATTAGATATGATTCTATTAATAATGAGTTGTCATATGGCAAATATGGAAATGTTTCCTTATTGGGAGTTGGACGTTAAGAGTTTATGTGTAGATTAGAAAAACTTTTATGCAAGAAGGATGTTCAAAGGAATGTACTTTGAATGTGAGACTTCATGTCTATGGAATTGTCTTGTAACAATATCCAATAGAGCATTTTGTAATTTCATTGGCCGAGTCTTGGTGACTTTTGTGCCATGACATTACGAAAGGACTGTTGCATAAAGTGTTAGAATCTAACATATTCTATAAGTGGCAAGAATTTGGTATTCTTACACTTGTGGTAAGGATTGGGAATTGTAAAATGAGTGTGATTGAAAATGTTGTTCAATTATACTATTTCACAGAGTAAGGACCATAAGTAAACATAGTGTGCATGCTAAGAGCATGGGACAATTGTCGTTATAATTCAAGTAAGAAGTTGATTACCCGAAACAACAAATAATGAGTAATCAATATGGTGATTAAATAAAAGTGTTTTATTTATACTCAAAAGTTTGGGGCCATATAAGATTAGTATTATTCTTGTGTTTCAATTTGCATGTTTTGACTTCCTAAATAATTGAGTTATTTGAGAATAATCGAATTATTTGAACGTTCCACAGTCGCTCATACTTTGGGAGTAGGTATGAAAGAAGATTGTCATGAATTGGTGTGTAGATTGTCTAAAGTGTAGCAAAAGTTTGCTACAACGTTCATGACTGCTTACGAATATGATTTGAGCATTGGATTAAACCCACGCTCACTTGGATCGCTTCATGGATTTTTTATCATGAGTGATTAGTGAGACGATAATATCTTATATTCTTAAAACCCAGATGTATGAGTTGTATCTTGCGAGTCGGTTGCACATTGATAATATGTAAACGTACCAATAACTTGGTGTTATAAAACGTATTATTGTGTGTGATTCGGTGAGTAAGTACAAGCGAGCATTGAGTCGAAGTTTATCCGTTCCTTTTAACCAAAGTGGGATAAAAGCGATATCCGTGGTCCCCTTGATGATTTAGTGATGACAAAGGAAAGTGCTCGGCCGGGCCAGGACTGATTTGATTTGTTCAATTAGTCAGTTGTCATAAATCAGAAATCGGGAAACGACACATAGACTGAGAGAATGATTTCAATCCATGTCTCACGTCTATACGATATCTAGAATGGAGGAATATATGATCCCTTATCTAAAGGACGCGTATCTGATAAGATCAGAATTGACAGCGGCTTTTGAAAGCTACGATTGTGGATCAGGATCTAAAGTCATACGCAAAATAGTTATTAGACTTATCCAAGTGGGAGACTGTTGGATTAGTGTCTAAGTCCATAACTATTTTGGTATGTACTTGACCCGATGGTGCATGGTCCTTTTGGGTTGCCTTCACCAAAGCAACTTGATAGGATGAATTATGGAGAGAGAGGATTAATTATGATTTATTAATATATTATATGAATAATATATTAAAGGAGAAATCATATTGTTTAATTAATATTAGTCAATAATTAATTAAGAATTAATTTTGTGGCTAAAAGAGATTAATTAAACTTAAGGGACTACAACTGTCAATTGTTTGATAGTTGAGTATTGGGCTATTGGAATCCTTATTAGAGGAGTGGACAAATTCTATGGGGAAACCCATTAGAAATCGTCCAAGGCCTCTAAAGGAGGATTCCATGGGTTGCTTAGGGCCTAAGCAGTCAAATTAGGGTTTCCTTGTTAGATAACCCTAATAGCCTCACTATTTAAGCACCCCTAGGGCACCAAAAACGTGCTAACTGATTCCTTAGGGTTTCTAGACGTTTTTGAGTGCCTCTCCTCTTCTCCTTCTTCATCCTCTTGCTCTTGGTGTTTGTGAGCCATTAGAGGAGTGACATTTGTGACTCTAAGCTTTTAAAAGCCTATTACTAGAAGGAATAGATTGTTATTGCTACATAACAATCAAATGTAAGATCTAAACCCTATTCTTATGTTTATATTGATTATCACATGCTAGATCTAGGGTTTATGGCTTTGGATGATTATTGCATGTTCATTAGACAAACTAGATCCAAAGCTTTAGGGTTTGCATGTACACCATATGAATGTTGTAGTGTTCAAAACCCATCATAATCTTCATATCTTCATCCATGTAATTCGAGAACTACTTCAAGGGGTAGGAATTCGAGGAGCTTGGTGGGTAAGAAACGAAGAGAAGAAGCAAGGATTAATTCTGACGAGATATGAAGTCAAATAAAGCCCTAGTCAAACCGATTCAATTTTGGAGATGATTTGTTTCCTGATTTCTGGCGAATTAGTTTTTGATTTGTTGATGATTATTTCTTACTGGTTTTATGGGGTGCATTATTAATTAGAAAGAAAGGAAACTGACGAGGAAAATTAGGAAATATAATCAAGGCTAAAATTATGGCAAATAAAGCAGGCTAAAATGTTTGAGCGGGAAAAGATAATAGCGACTTATTATAAGGAGGACACGTGACATATAAGGATGTAAAAAAATTGACACATGGCAGTTTAAAGAGTGTTTTATTAGAAGAGAATATATATATATATATATATATATATATATATATATATATATATATATATATATATAAACAAAATCTTATATTTCATCTGCTAATTACGTTTAGTGTTTACATTTTTAAGAACATTATACAATTCATTTGGTCGCATTAGTCAATAGTTACTAACACGTTAAAGCACAAAAGGAAAACGCTACTTTAGCGTTAGTTCAATAGAATTCTTTTGTAAACTAAAAGAATTACGTAACTATTTTCTATATTAAACATCAAAAGTACTCAATGTCTTTGCTTATTTTTAAATCTTACAATAGAAATTAAAAGAAGTTGGTATATACCATTACCAATTTGTACCAACCAAACTTGTTGGTAGCCAACTATATTGGTACCAAGTATACTTGGTACGGTACCGGTAGCATTTTTTTGTTACCAATTATAGTTGGTACGGTACACGGTTTAGAGAAAAATGAATTGGTACCGTACCAATTCCACCCCTAGTACAAGCTGTTATATAGAGTCATTATGGACTCGGGGTTGATAAGGACCTGGGGGTTGATACGAACCTGACACAGGCACATGTTGTTATATGTATATGTGTATTCTATATGGTATTTTTAGGAACTCACTAAGCATTGTGCTTACGGTTTCATATTTATGGTTTCAGGTCCTTCGATTCGAAAGGGAATAGCCCGACGTGACTGCACAACATCCCCCAGAGTTTTCCGCTTTGGCAATTAATGATATTACTATGATGTTTAAATAAGATACTCACTTTGATCGGTTTTGGAACAACTCGTTTGTATGATTTATTGTTTTAAAAATGAGAATTTTACCTTGGATTTTCGGGACGTTACAATTACATTGTAACTTATGTTTTTGTATCGATTATGACATCCTTAAGATTTTATTAAATTGATACAATCACTTGTACTAAAAATTTTTCAAATGTACTGGAAATTTCCGCATCAATGATAATATAATTTTAAAAGCATATAGAAAAAGTTTTAATTGGTGCTGAAAATTAGAGGATGTTACAGAAACCTACTAGTATCATTTTACTATAAAAATTTATCACATGGCAAGACTGTCAAGCAGTGGTGGACGCAAACTGTTTTAGTAGGGGTGTCCCTCGTACTTCAAGCTGTTGCACCTAATAGAAAAAAAAATTACACTATGTGCCGGAAATTGAGCAGTGGCCCGGGACCCCAATGCTCCACTATGGTCCGCCACTGCTGTCAATACTAACAAAAATTTCACCACTATCATAACCACCCCTTTGGGAATCCTCCTTCTAAAGTAAGTATATCACGTTTAATTTCCGTTCAATATATCAACTATCATCTGAACATATTTAATCAGGCTACAGTGTACTATCACCTCAATGATGCATAATATATTGATATCACAATATATATTAAATTCTCATATTGTGCAACAACACACATCGATAAATATTCGGTGTTAGAGTAAAGTTACACACCTGGTTACTTAGCGGATTAATTCCATCGTTGGTCTCTAATCTCCGTTGCCTTTCAACTTGTCACACACCAACACAACGATTCATCTCGTAGCTTAACCCTCACATCATCGTATACTAGTACAACTCTACAGTAACAAGCCTACATAAATGCCTCAGAGTCTCTCTCCCAACCGTGTGTGCCAAAACTCTTCAAATGAAATAAACCTACCATAAACTAGTGACATTTTGTGAGCCATCACAAAATTTCCAAGTCCATTCCTCATCAATGATGTCTTCATGCTCCCACTTGATTCAACACCTTGTAGCAAATTCATTAAATGATTTTATAAAGTTTATAAAATTTAATAAAATCAAGAGAATGAATATTTGATCTTCAAAATGGCCACCAACTTCATTCTTTTAACATTTTTATAAATTAAACTATTTTAAAACTAATCTATCACGTACAAAATAATAAATAAAAACTATATATTTAATTATTACATATCATATGAATAAATAAATAAATATTACAATCATTTAAACAAATCAACATTAACATCATCACTTTAAGACCGATTTTCACATAAAGAAAGAAGAAGAGAATAACTATCTTTAACTTCTTACTTTTAAATCTTTATCCCAAGGGTCTTGACACTTTAAGACTACCCCATTGGTAGTTTTGGACGAGCCGCTCGTCCAATTTTTATTAAAAAAGAAATGAAAATTACATAAATACCCGTGGCCTAGGCCACACACACGATCCAAGTTCACAAAGGGTTGCTAACTTATTTTGATGCCACGTGCATATTATTAAAAGATAGATATATATTATTTTTTGATAAAAACTATTATCATTAAAAAAACCAATTTTATCTCAATAAAAAAATAAAAAGAAAATACTAAAATTCATGATTTTTTGTTCTCTATAAATAGAGTATAATATTGATATAGTTCCAATTTATTTTTATTATATTTTTTTTAAAATAAAACTAGGTTTGGGTTGGATTGTTAATGAGTATGAATAATTGAATTTTGTTGAGTTGTATAGGTGGAAGAAAGAGAAATTAGTTTTTTATATAAAAAGTAGGTTGGGTTGGGTTGCTAATGGGGGTAGTCTAAGACCGCTGCTTCATAATTATGTCAATACATACTTTAGAGGCATGACTATCTTAATATAATAATCAAAATGCTTCTACTTGTACCCTCTCTCCAAACCTAACGTTATGGTGAAGAAGAAGACAAAATTTTATAAAAATTCTCTTAACTTTTATAAGTTAAATAGTCTTATCTATTTAGCTAAAAGACAAACGTAATTCTAGTCCAAAAGGATATACATGAATTAATAAATCATATCTTATGATATATTATGATACTTAACTTAGAAATTTATTATTTTCATAAAATAAATAATTCCCAATTACTTACAAGAGTTATTAATATTTATCAAGAATCAAATTCTTATAAATAGTTTATTTGCGTCAAATTGTTATTGTGACTCTTTAGGATTATATATTATAACCAATTATCATTCTATAATGATTCTTGAACATATAGATCTTTCAGAAGATGTATACCCTAATATTCGAAATGACTTAATTGAAGAGTCGAAGAAATATAAGCCATAATATGTTGGCATGCTTGGAACCAAATATTGGTCTCATAATTCCAATGCTTTGAATTTTTTCAACAGTCCTACGCCAAGAGAATATCGGATGATAATGTCGAAAATATGTATCCTTATTGCTTCAAGATGTATTGTAATACTACATGTTTTAACCGTCACAGTACCGAGACATACCTGCAAGTTCGATCTTTCCATCAATGTGGCATAAATGTGTTTTCATAGCCATTGGATATGAAAATAATACTCCATCCGTCCCAAAATTATAGTGCATCTTTCCTTTTAGGTTTGTCCCAAAATAATAGTCCACTTCTAAAATAAATAACGTTTATACCGAAATACCCCCTCATTATTATTTAACCAACGAAGTATTTAATGGAATATTAAATGTAAATTAAAGACAAAACTGTCATTTTATTGTATAAAGTTAATGGTAATTAATGTTTCCTTAATCTGTGTGTTTTTTGTCTGTGGACAATAATTTTGGGATGGAGGGAGTAATCATTATGTCGAAGTTATATTGAATGGAGGATACATGATGCCTACTATTTTGCCACACTAGGGATGCTTGTGCAACGAAATAGGCTACAATTAGTGGCGAATCTAGAACAAAATATCACGTGGTTCCCAAATTGTGTGGAGCCGATAAAAAAAAATCAACAACATTTGTGAGGGGTCGGGTCGGGTCGGGACGTGTACGATTTAATGAAATATAACTGAAAAAACCGATCAGGCACCACCAATTAAAATTTTAAAAAACCGATTAAAATATAATTGAAAAAACCGAACGATTTAATGAAAAACAAGTTGATTATTAGTGCACTGATACCTTATTGTTTGATAAAAACTATATATTATATTTAATCCTATATATTTAACAGTACAAATGCCCCATGCAACTTATTTTTTTCTCCTTTTAAAATGGTTTTTAAGACATTTTAAAAAAAACAAACTCAAGGTAGGTCCTTTATTTTTTCTAAGTTGATTCCTAAATTTTGTAGTACATATATTATAAATGAAATACAAATTTTAGGTAGGTCCTGGGACCTACCTTCATGCTTCTTAAATACGCCCCTGGCTACAATGTATAAAGATCGTCGAGCGACTCGACTGGACGTATATGAGTTGTTTTTAACAACTAATCATAGACGTTAACAATTTAACATTCTGATTTTAGACCAATTGAAGTTAATTGTAATATGAATTTTATATATAAACATATGTATTTGATTGACAAATTTACATATTCATTATTACAAAAAAAAAAAAAAAAAAAAAAAACAAAAGAAAAACAACACACAAAAGAAAAGATCTCATTTATTTGTTAGTTGGACGTCGCTTTTTTTTTTTTTTTTTTTTTTTTTTTTTTTTTTTTTTTAATTTAGTTGCTTTAAAAAAAAGACAATATAAAGTTATAAACTGAAAGTTCAGTAAGTAAAAGGTGTTAACTGAAACTTATATAAAAATTTAAGGAGAGTAAGTGAAAAATCTCATTTGTTTGACCAAATCTAATTGTTTAATAATACAACATTTAATAAAAAAAATGAAGAAAATTTGACCTACTCCATGCATGGTAATGATGGTTGTATGTTTAAAATAGCAATTCGTATGTTTAGAATAACCAATTTGGTCGTAACAAACTTAGTTGTCATTTTTAAATTTTAAATTTGTTGATAAGAAAATAACATAAAATTGAGATACATATTAAGAAAAAGCTGTATGTCTCACCCTGTTGTTACCTTTATTAATTTGTAAGTCAGGTTTATTATATGTAAATAATAATTGTGGTGTAGAAAAACAAAAAGGGGTAATTTGAAACTTTTATGTAAATAAAAGGCATGTAAACAAAAGTTTGAAAAAAGAAGAAGTACGTATGCATATGATCTAGAAAATGACATGCCTTTATACCCTTTACAGTCCCAGAAGTTGGTGAGAGGGATCCAAAAAGTTATCCAATTAGTCCGAAGCTTCCTTCCCACGGCGTTGACCTTGTCGTCTTCCTCCTCTATGAACCCCTGGACGATCTATAAATACCCTCTCAGAACTTTCACTCTTCACACGTCTTCTCTAAATCCTCTTACTTTCCGATATTCTAGATCCAAAACAGATACACTCGTTACAATCAAATCATCATCTACTTCACAGAAATGGCAAAGGTACATGTTTACTCATTCAGCTCAATTCTGTTTCACATTTGTTCGAATCAGTTAATCTCAATTTGTGTAATTGATTGGTTTTACAGCAAAAGATTGTGGTGAAGGTCACAATGAACAACGAAAAGAAAATTCGTAAGGCTCTGAAAATCGCCGTTAGTCTCTCCGGTAAGATCATGTTTTGTGATTGATTTTCATCTTCGCAACTTTCACTGGATTCTGGGTTCCAGACAAATCGCTTAATTTCAATTTCGTAACCTAAATGTTAACCTCAATTGTAATTGTGGGTTTTATACCTGATTATTGTTAAACTCAATTGGAATTGATTGAATTACTTGACTAAATCATGATCTGAAAATTGATGAACAGGTGTGGAATCAGCATCTTTCGTTGGATCAGATAAAACCCAAATCGCTGTAACAGGGGAAGATGTTGACTCAGTTGAACTGACGACCTTGCTAAGGAAAGGTGTCGGATACACAGAGCTAGTGAATGTTGGCCCGGTGGAGGAGAAGAAACCAGCAGCCGCAAAGGAAACAAATCCCACGGTGGCGCCACTAAATTTTACAGTTAATCCATACCAATACTACTACGGCAGCTATGGGATGCCTTACTATGCATATTAGATTTGAGATTTCATCAAATGAAAATGAGTGAAAGAAATAGTTTTATATTGTTCCATAGTTAGCTTCATTTTTAATCTCTCTTCACCTTTTTTATTGGGGAATTTTGCATTGCATAAATGAGAGACCCTTGATGTAAATATTGTGTTTGTGATATATGGGAAAATTTTGCGCTACTTTATATACTTTAGCTTATTAAGCATCTTATTGCAATAAAAAAGTCTTAGATACTCATAGGTCTCTCCACCTTTAGGTGTATGAAAATAGTCAATAAAAGCCCTTAGGTGTATGACAATAAGAGCGACTACTTCATAACGTTATTAAGCGCCAAATTGGTCAGACGTCAAAAGTTGAACGACATGTAATTTTAAATTTAAAGTATATAACATTTTTAATTTTAAGTAATATGAAATATGGTTTATGTGGTTCTCGATATTCATAGGTTTAGGCCAGATTATTTTTTGGTCTGTAATATAGGTTTTGTTTCATTTTTTCTGTCCCTTTAATGTTCAAATGTTCAAGATAAAATCTCATCTATTAAATTTACAAAATGCTCATTATTATAAAATACATTTACCATTTCTCCATGGTAGATACCCCACCCTTTTTATCTATTAAGATTCACGGCAAGGAATCGCATAGTGTATAAACTGAGCTTATTAAGGGCTTATTTTTCGAGCTTATTTTTTATAAGTCCATTTTTCTGACTTATTTTTCCAACTTAAGAGCTTATTATGATTTACACTAACAAAATAAACTGAGCTCATGAAAAATAAACTAGAAAAAATGAGCTTATAAAAAATAAACTTGAAAAATAAGTCTTTAATAAGCTTAGCCAAACACCCTTGAGTTCTATCATTAGACTACATCATTATATAATAAAGATCTAAAAGTGGTTACATTAACATGTTTAGAATATGCATACTTTGTTTTACACTCCGTCCCATGTAGGTTAGAATTCCCTAATGCCAGCTACCAAAGAAGTTCCCATTTAATAACCGGTCGTTTCTTCAAAATTTTGGGCTCATAGAATAATAATTCATCTTCAATTTAAACCATGTTTGATGAAGACCTTTTCTTAAAATCACTTACAATAAACAATCATTACTAAATTCAAATTGTTATTTGAGTCAAAAGTTCAGCAACATAAACAAAATACAGAGATGACACATCACTAGGTGTTAATGCATTTTAGGACATATATTTCATGCATTTACATCATAGTTTGGATTCAAATCTCATGTATTTTGCATTCTTTGGCTATTTTACGTAAATTTGAGGAACCTATTGATTTGCACACTTTTTATATGAGTTTTCAGTGGTTCAAAGCTTGGAATATGCTTTAGGGGATTCTAGGAGATGCAATTGTATTTTCATGAAGATCAGAGCGATATGAAAAAGTTGAAATTTTAGAAAATTGAAACCTTTTTAGAAGATAACACAGTTCTTTCGGGGTCAAGATGGTCAAAAATTCAAGATTTTGTATTGTTTTGTTTCCATGTGAGTTTACTCGGCCGAGTCACTCATATTAGCAATTTTAACTCAGTCGAGTCAGATGTGACTTGGGTACCAAGCTTCCTAAAACCTATATAAACATAATGTGGGTCATTATCTTGATTGTATATATGATTTCGGAGTTTCGAGACAAACTTTTGGAGCATTGGAACGCCGAAGAACTCAATTTGGAGACGCTATTCGGTGTTTTTTTTTTTTTTTTTTTTTTTTTTTTATATCATTTTGTTTATAAAACCTTCTATCAATATCTATGAACTTGTGTTTTCAGACAAGAATTGTTAAAACCTTTTTTCCGGTTCTAAATTCACAATTCAACTATGTGTAATTGATATTGTTGGCTTGATTTTGTAGACTTGAATTTACCTTGGGCCTTATGTTTTGGTTTTAATAGAGTGCTTGAATTTATTATTTTTCATGAATGGGTACATGAATTAGTTTAATTTGTGTAAAGTTAGTTAATTCATAATGATATGTAATTGAATTATAAATCAACACAATTAACAATAACCGATTGGTTCTTAACTTAGGATTTCATTTGTTGTAAACATAAATTCACATATTGTTACCTTTCCGAGCTTATGAAAAGTATTAAGTATTATTGGGAAACTTTTATGAAAGTTAATGCGACTTTTAATCATGATATTTCCTACATGGAGACATTTCTGCTCACTAATATCTTTTCATTACCTTTAAGTTTTCTTTAATTAGTTCAAAATTACTACGAAAAATTACCATATGGGGGAATTTGTATAATTACATCTAATAATAGATATGTTTACCTTAATGGTGCAAAAAGTTTCCATGATTTCATTATCCGCTATTTTCTTGGAGTTAACAAGTCGCGAAGGAAAATGAAGTTAGATGATTAGGACTATGTTTTGCAGATTATCTGAAAAGTCATTTGCTAGCTGAAAAGCTAGTTAAATAACGTTTGATAAGCTAACTTATATATATATATATATATATATATATATATATATATATATATATATATATATATATATATATATATCATGGGAATATAGAATATTGAGTTTTATTTATAATTAATAAAGGGAATACTAGGAAGATTTTTAAAAAAGTTCAATAAGCTCGTTGAAATGCTAGTATTAGTAACTATTTAAAAAGCTAGTTTATAATCTACTTTTTTATTTATCAAACATAACAACCTAAAAAACTCAAAGAATAAATTGACTTATAAGTTAGTTGTAGTGTGTCAAACATAGCTGATATGTATGAGTACTTTTGATGCCATGAAACTGAAATTGGTTGGGTAAGTAAATATGGACATCTGATTATGTAAAGTTATGTGGTGTTAAATGATCAATTTCTAGTTTGTGTATTTGAAGTAGGAACGTGTGAATGGTTTTGATCAAATCTTGGGGTGATGTAGTTTGGGGAATTGTTTGAATCCATTTTAGTAAAAAAAAAAGACTTTAACATAATGGTATAGCCACTACACATTAATTATATAAGAGAAATCAAATATCATCATAGATTTTCTTCCTACGTATCCTCCTAATCTTCGGATCAAGATAAATGTCAAAATCAAGAGATGAGATTAAAAGAGATAATTAGTGGTATCCACATGTCATAATCTTATATAAATAAGAAGATAAGTACGAACAAAAGGTAGGAGGATATTTTACTTTTCATAATATAATATAATTATAATTATATCAAATTTTATAAGTATATCTATTTAAAAGTTTCATGACTTTAAGAAAATCTATAATTTCAAATTTTTTAATAAAACCATTAAATTTTAACAAAATATTGTAGACAATTTTAACTTACTATAACATCTTGAAGTAATCAACATAGAAAATTATCAATCTTGAATACTTTTTATTAATGAATTTAAAAAAGAGAAGTTAAATCAAGAATATGACCATAATGTATTGAATTTTATATATAGCCGAATAATTTAGTATAAAATACAATGTCACACACACACACATTGTAACATCACAAAATTCATGACCAAAAATTTCTTTTTAAACATTACTAATCCATAGCATTAAGTCATTCAAACATACAAAAAGGGGTTATATGACAAATCAGAGTATCTTTTCCAAAACACTTATTCATTTTATCAGAGTAAATATCCCAGGCTAAACTTCTTGGTGTGTGCCATGCGATCATCCCGAGCTCTTCATTCCGCTATCGGAAATACCTGAAACCAAAACTGAAAACCATAAGCACGAAGCTTAGTGAGTTCCCCAACCTACCACATACCACACATATCTACTGATCCATACATGCCATACATAATTCTGAGCACATAACCACATATTGGGCCCCCGCCTGCTGCATTGGGTCGCGCCCGCCATCGGACCCCGTCCGTCATCAGGCCTTGCTTGGCATCAGGTCCCACCTGGCATCGAGCCCCGCCCGGTATACAAATCTGTTTCTTTAGGCCCCGCCTGTCTCTGGGCCTCGCCCGCCATACACATACATACGATTAAATAACATACTGAAACATACATAAACATTCCCTAACCATTCCTTGCTCTAAGGCCTCGCCTAACCTGGGCCCCGCCCCTGGTCTGCTACTGAAGTAGTGGAACCCCGTCCACACCCCTACTGGTAGTGAGATATGGGCCCTCGCCCACACTCACATCCTTCCTATCACGGTCCTCGCCCCTGCTTTGCTAATATCGAGATATGGAAATCCATCCATACTCCGCTTGTGATGAGATACGGGACCTCGCCCACACTCACCTCCCTACCAGGCACTTACAAGTATCACGAAGACAATAAGTATAATCTAACGCACTACATAAGAATCTTCCTCGGGAATACCCTGGCATCGGACCCCCGCCCCGGAAACATACTATTATCTAACATACTTCGGGCTTACCCCGACATCGGACCCTCGGTCCGGATCCTATCATACCGAGTCATGCAAGAATCATAAAGACATCTAGCATCCTAACATTCCTCTGGCCTCGCCCGACATCAGGTCGTAACCCGGAACATATATCAATAAGTGCCTAGGGCTAACCCCCGGGTCTTCCTTCTATACATAAGCATAAACATGAACATGAACATAATGGGCCGGCATTGTGGCCGTAGACCCATGCACACAGTGAGGAGACTCACCTCGCACTGCTGAAAACTCGCTGAACACTTCTGATTGCTAACTGGCAACTTTGAACCGCTGACCCTTCGGCTTCCCAAACTATCAATACCCAAAATAACATTTAGACCACAATAAACCAAAAGTCAACCCTGGTCAAACTTGGTCAAAGTCAACATCCAGTTGACCTGACTCGCCGAGTTGGTTTACCCACTCGTCGAGTCCATACTCTTCCAATCCCAAAACAACCCCGACTTTACTCGTCGAGCCTTGCAAGAACTCGACGGGTTCTCCTTCAACCATGCCACTGGGACCATCTTTAACCGACTCGTCGAGTTCATCATTGAACTCGTCGAGTTCATCATTGAACTCGTCGAGTTCATCATCCACATATGAATGTCTCTAGTATGTGACTCGCCGAGTTGTATGAACAACTCGTCGAGTCCATCTTCATAACTAACAAGATTGCCTTAGACTCGACGAGTTCTTCCTTGAACTCGTCGAGTACGATGAACTTCATAACCATTATGGACCCAGACTGGTTGAATCCTTTACCAACTCCACTCACTGATCCGAATCATAAACAGAAGGGTTTGGGTTTCCGACCTGTGACAACCGCCAAATTCAAGTCAAAGTCAACAAGGCAAACCGGTCAAACTTAACTAGTACTTGTATGTTAAAAAGTTATTCTATGCATAAAAATGTGCATTTGTATGTCAAAAGTTCAAGTGTCTCGAAGAATCTATGTGTTAACAATGTAAAAACCCTAAAAAGAGAGTTAAACGCATCAAAACACGACTAAGGACCCTTTCGGTGACTTAAAACGATCATTAGCGAAGCATAACGGGGTTCACGAACCTTGCATTACGAGATTATACGATAATAACGGCAAATGTTAGATCTCTCCCAAATCTCTCCAAGTATGTGAAATCTCTCCCAAATCTCTCCAAGAATGTGAAATCTCTCCAAGTATGTGAAACCTCTCCCAAATCTCTCCAAGTATGTGAAATCTCTCCAAGTATGTGAAATCTCTCCCAAATCTCTCCAAGAATGTGAAATCTCTCCAAGTATGTGAAATCTCTCCCAAATCTCTCTAAGTATGTGAAATCTCTCCAAGTATGTGAAACCTCTCCCAAATCTCTCCAAGTATGTGAAATCTCTCCAAGTATGTGAAATCTCTCCCAAATCTCTCCAAGAATGTGAAATCCCTCCAAGTATGTGAAATCTCTCCCAAATCTCTCCAAGTATGTGAAATCTCTCCCAAATCTCTCTCAACTTTTTATAGTCATCCCGACCCTTAACTTGGCCAAAAACTGCTTGAAACGGGGAGTTATATCGAAAAACAGCTAAATAGGGCCGAAACCTCTCTTAGGAGCCGAACATGTCAGAAGCGAAATTGTCAGAAGCGAAATTGTCAGAAGCCTTCTCGGACCGAAGCCAGCAGCGAGGACCGAACTTCGGCCCCCATCCGAGAAGCATCGCACCTTCGGTCCCTCCCTTCGGACCTTCGGTCTCCTCTCGGCTCCTTCTTTACCTTCTCTCGGTTCTCACTTCTTTAGAGCCGAACCTCGCAGGTTCGCTCCCTAATGCCGGTTTTCGACTACTTTCGCCTCCTAAGCCCGTTTTTGACGTTTTTGACAGGATTTTTTCACCAAATTCATATTTTTACCATTTTTAACCCTCAAAACTCATATTTTATTTATTTTTCAATGATTTTTAATTAAAAATCATTATTTTATAATAAGAGTAGTATTCTACCCCACAAGTCGGTCAAGTGTGCACACTTGCCTCCATGTGTCATCATCTCATTAGCCAGCCTTATCTACATCACACAAACCAAGACACACATCACTTCAAAGTCACAAGTTGCTCCAGCAACCTTCAATATATATAGAGATCCCTGGAGCATTTCTTGGCTTACTTGCTCATTTCAAATACTTACACACTTCTCAAACCTTCAAGGGAGCCTCTTTTTCTCTCTACTTCCCACCACCTTGTGCAAGTGTTCTTGAGTTGCTACTGCACTTTTTGGTAAGTATTCTATCTAAACTCAAGTGTTATTCCAAGTCTTCCCGTGTTCATCAAGTGCTCTTGACTTGATATTCTTTAACTTCAACCTTCCACTCTTCAAGTCATCACTCAAGGTGAATTCATACCCCTACATTTTATAGTTTTCTTCAGTTTTCAGGGGAGGGGGGGGGGGGGGAATACAAGTTAAAACACCAAAACATATTCAAAACTTAACTTGACAGCTTACAACAGAAAAGTTGTGACCTGTTCACGAACTGTTTTACCCAACTTAAACATAATATTTTTCAAAAATGTTTAATATGCAAGTAGTTCAGGTTTATACCTTTAAAATGACTACTCGCACATCCACATACGATTTTTCTACAATTTATGGTGATTTTTACAAAACTGCCTATCACTGCAGTATCAAAGTCAGACCAGGTTGTGAAAATGAACATTTTCACACTAGTTTGAGACCACCAAAAATTATGGGAAAATTTATGAACACAGTAGACACTTTTTCCAAATACTTAGAGTTTACGGATTTAGTTTTCGACTTACGATGACTTTTCTATAATTACTCAAAAACAGTGACAGTTAAGGATAAAACTGTCAAATACATATTTAAGAGTTATTCACACCTTGTAACATGTTGAGCAAGGTGTGTAAGATTTACACTTAGTATTTCCAATGTCCTTTATTTGAAATACATATACATGCGTAACAAGGTTTCATACCATCATACAACACTTTTGATAAACTACAATAAGTATAGTTTTGAACACTTCATTTAACAAAGAAAACAATAACATTATCGATTTACAAAACGAACTTTCACTACACACTACGTGAACTCGTTAATGAATATTTGTGAGACATTCTCCTTTGGGGTACTCTAAGAACCACAAAAAAGTCCTTTAGTTATAATCAGAATCTCCTGGAGGGAGAACGTGATAGTTGTGTATAGATCTATACTGGGTCCGATAAACCCGCACCTGAGCTGCTTGCAACAGCTAGACCGGCAGGTCTGTGGTGACAAGTGTCATAACTTTCCGACGCCTGAAGAACGCCGCATTCAAGGCCATCAAGTCTTTAGTATGATTATAACATCTCGCATGGAATATTAACACATCATACAGTTCACGGAAATTCTAAGGCTTTATACAAAGGAGTTTTATTTAAATATAAAACACACACATAAGTATGGCGATTTACTTACACATACTAAGCTTTGTTTCAATTCAGTTTACAACAAATCTTTTAGAAAATATTGGATTTTCTGGAAACAAACTTGTAACAAACGTTAAGGAAACAACATTCATTTTCTTTTATAAAATACTTATGAACTCACCAACTTTATGCTGATACTCTCTTTTCAAAACAACTTGTATTCTCAGGTAATCAGTAATACAGGTAATCACAAGATTTCTGAAGTCAAGACGCTAAGGCGTAGATTCTTTTGCTACATTTTATCATCATATGTAATTTAATTGGAAACATGTATTTTTGGAACATGTATTTTGGAAACAATGTAATCTTTTAAATTATATCTATGATGGTTGTGTTTTACTTTCTTCACTATGGTTATGATACTGAGCATGACGTCCTCCGCCCCCGAACGTTTCCGTCGTTCTGGTTTGGGGGTGTGACAGATTGGTATCAGAGTTTTGTTTATAGTGAACTAAGTATATCGAACCGCATAAGATATACAAACTATAAACACAACGGGACAAATTCTCTGACGTAGCTTTTCAAAAGTACTTTTAAAAATTTGTATTTTTATAAAAAGTACACATACAACCGCACTCATCAATTCAGTATCAGAAAAGTATTAAGACAAGTTGGACACCATGGTTCAGCTTCGGGGTATGTAGTCAGATCTTGGATGAATATAGCCTGATCAACTATATTTAGCCAAGGTAGGACGAATGTATGCCGAAGAAGGATCATGGTGAGCAACAAGTCTGCAACTTACCAAAGATTTCAAGAATCAAACTTAAAAATACTATAGGAATATTTTAACACAAAAAGCCGTAATCACAACTTCGACAACTAAACTTCTTGTTCCCAAAGTTTCTCGCGACATTCCTCCTTATCCCTATTCTCGCACAGGTACGATGGCAGGATTTCATTTGACGGGTGATCCCTACTTTCCCAACCAAGGGAATGCTGGTTGGATTGAGGAAGACCCAGAGGAAGAACCCGAAGAAGAACCCATGGAGGATGAGGAACCCATGGAAGAGGAAGAATCCGTAGACGGTGAAGAGGAAGAAGACTCAGATGGAACCGACTCCGAACCCGAATTTTACAATCCACACCCTGCCCCTATTCCTCCGCAACATTTCCAGGGCCCGACGCCCCAATGGGCTGAAACTATACATCGATGGAGCCGAGAGCAAGGTCAACGACCTCCCTATGGCATGCAACGAGGTTTCTACGATCTCAGCAGAGGAGGGTCAGCCGACCGAGCTCTCCCTGTCATAGTTCACCGTGTCACACGCCACGAAGAGCAAACAAGAGTTAACACCCGACACCTCATGGAAGTTGGTGCCACCAGCCAAGTCAACTCCGTTCGCATTCGTCGTTTGGACGATGAATACGAACGAACTCGAGACCGCACCGAGCTTCTTCGACGGGAAATGGCCGCGACCCGAGCCGAAGTGCAAGAACTCCGAGAACACCGAGCCACTTTTGACGGACGCCTGGCAGAAGCAGAGCGTCAAGCGGCGGAATCCAGGGCTGAAATGAGGAACTTCATGTCTACACTTCGTGATCCTCAGAGCTTCAAGCACCGCAAGTAGTGCTTGCACTGCTCTTTTCAGTTTAACCTAGTTTGCGGATAAATATTACTATTATTTTCTAGTATTCTATGTCCGATCTCGCGATTTAAGTGTTTACGCTTCCGGGATCAGTTAGGCGGTCAAAATTTTCCGTACATTGATGTAGCATAGACCCCTAGTAGGGTCAAATTTTCCCAAGTATTATATACTGTCACACCCCCAAACCAAGGATGGCGGAAACGTCCGGTGGTGGAGGACTTCATGTATAGTATCACAACAACGAGTATAATAGTGCCCAAAGTAAATACAACCATCATAAATATAATTGAAAAAGTTATACAATAGTATGTGTTTACATGTTTCCAATCAATTACACTTATGATGACAAAATGAAATGTTTGACGATTTAATGTCTCATCCTCAAAAGCGGTTGATTTCCTGTTTCACTGAATTCCTGAGAATACAAGTAGTTTGAAAAAGCGTCAACAATTAAGTTGGTGAGTTCATAAGAGTTTTATTTGAGAAAGAAGCCGTTTTCCTTGTAAAAAAGCGATAGAATATGATTCCAGAAAATTTCATATTTTCGTATGTTATGCAATAATGTACCCTAGAAAGGCTCGTAGATTCCTTCTATAATCACCCAGTGTATATAAGTTATATAAAATTTAAGTTAAATAAACGGTCGAATATAATGGGTCTGCCCTAGGTCCACAACCAAACAAGGAACAGGAAGTAGGGCGGGCCCACCAATTCTAGGTCGATTGCGACTAGATTCTTATATAACTCTAGCATATACACTTAGCAATTATAGCTGAAGTCTAACAATTCTAGATGGAATGTAGTTTTGATAGAAATATGTTTCCAAAGAAAATCCAATATTTTCCTTATAAAAGTCATGTAGTCCTAATTGTTAAGACAGAGAATATATGTGTGTTTTGTGCTTACAATGTTCATAATGGGAATGTGTTTCCAAAGAAAATCCAATATTTTCCTTATAAAAAGTCATGTAGCCTTAAGCGTCAAGACCGAGAATATACAAGTATTTTTCCATACTTAGAGTAATTCTTGCAAGTTTAAATCGGCATAAACTCGTTTAATTTAGAAGTAAAACCCCTTTTCAAAGTAGAATTTTTCATGTAAACTTGAAAGATTGTTAAATCCCTATGTGAGTCGCTATAACCATACTACGACAGAATAACCTGCTTACGACGTTCTTCAAGCGTCGGAATCGAAATGACATTTGTCACCCCCGATCGGCCGATCGGACTTATGCAAGCAGCATGGGTGTGGGTTGTCAATCCCAATATATATCTATACACAATTATCACGCTCTCCCTATAAGAGACTCTGGTTATAACTAATTCAAGATTTTCTGCGGTACTTAAGAGTACCCCGAAGGAGAATGTCTCACAACTTACGTTAACTAGTTTACGTATAGTTTTGAGTATAAAACCTCTTCCGTGGAGGAAGTGAAATCACCTTTTATGAAAATACATTTGTGATATAAATCCATAAACTATTACTATTATAGTTTATCAAGTAGTATATGAAAAACCCATTTGTTTTGAGAGTAAAACCTTTTCCATGTAGTATGCTTTTTGTTAGATATAATGTCTAAGTCCATAACTATATTTGGTATGTACTTGACCCGACCCGGCATGGTCCATTTGGGTTGCACTTCACCCGAACAATTTATGGATAATCGTTTGAGAATAGTATAAGTTATAATTTATTAATATATTATAAGTCCTAATATATTAATATAAAATCATATTATTTAATTAGTATTGATCTATAATTAATTTAGAATTAATTTAGAGATCAAAAGTATGACTAATTAAATATGGGCTCTTGTATTTATATAATGTGGGCTAATGCTTATTTGGAATGGGCTAGGCTTGCATGGAAAGTCCATGGATACTCCATGGAGCTTTAACCCATGGATCTCATGGAAATGAAAAGACATGGGTATTAGGGTTTACATGGATGTAACCCTAATCCACCACACTATATAAAGGAGGCTTTGGTTCTTGAAATTGCACTAGTTGATGTGTGTAAACTAAAAGGGCCGATTTCAAGAAGTTTGTGACTATTCTCTCAAGTTTCCAAGTTTGTGGTGATTTGTGACTTCCATTTGAGGCATCCACATTATTGGTGCTAGGCTCTCAAACTCCAAGAAATCAACTACTACTACAAGGTAAGTAATTCTACTAGTTTTATTTGATTCAAGTACCCCATGCCATGCTAGTTAGGATAAGAACCTTGGAAAAATAGTTATTTGCATGTATCTTAGTCAAACATAGATCCAAGGTTTCTAGGGTTGCATGTACACCATAGGAGTGTTAGAATGCAGAAAACCCATCAGTGGTATCAGAGCTTGGTTTGTTTATTTGATACTTGATGCAAAAAAAAAAAAAAAACTTGAAAATCGAAGTTTTGTTTAAAAGCTCGTATCAAAATTTCAAGTTTTGTATATGTACTTACGATTCTTGAAATTTTTGATATGAACATTCATAAACATATGATTTTAGAAGATCATAGAAATTATGTGCTAATAATTGATTAGATTAATTCTTGATCTTTATGTGTTTTAATGGAGTCCATAACTAGTTCTTAAGTTATGGATAACCAAAAGTCACATTTATAAATAACCATTAAAAGAACACATAGGTTACAAAAAATGAAGAGTCTTCATTTTTAATAACCATTAACTCATAAGTTATGAGAAATGAAAAGTTTTGAAAGTTTACAAAACTTGCCCTCATGTTTTGGAACATGTAAAGTCATATTAAAAACTTTAGTTCCAACCCCTAGAATTTTAAAAGTTAAAATTCAACCCTTATACTTTATAATATTATAAGTTTAATAATATTTATATATGTATAAGATCAAGTCATCTTACCGCTAGTACGCGTCATTCACGAAGCCGGTCTATAAGGGGGGTATAAGGTTGTTGCCTATAAAATGACAACTTAATGGGTGTCCACTCTCACCCACCGCTTCCTTGATCGGTGGAGGGTCGTTAGCCGAACGGGTAGGACAAGGACTTATAAATTCTCATTAAAAGTATAATGATAATACTAAAGTAACTAAACTTTATTGAATTCCCAATCTTAGTTATTTTAGGAAAATGTAAATAAGGTGCTAATCCATGAAATTACACTTTACACTTTGTTTAAGTCGTTAGTGGAGCGTGTGTGGTTAACCGGCACACTAACTTGAACTTAACAAGGTAGGTAAAGGGTGACTTAATGTTTATCATAGTATCGATGGAGCGTGTGTGGTTAACCGGCACATCGATTGAGGGGTAATACATTAAGGGTACCAAGTAATTTGCGTGGTTACTTCACACCTTGTTTTGTGATCCTTGGCATCCCAGTCACAAAACTTCAAGGGCACACTCGAGATTGAAACATGTCATTGAAGAAAGTTCAATGAATCTCAAAGAATCTAGGAGTTTCTAAACCAATTAAAACCTAATTAAATATTTCGTTTTTCATGGTGGAAATTGGTGAATCGTCATTCACCTACCTTCAAATATCTTATAGCTTAGATTACGGCATCCCTCTTCTAAGTTATAAAATATTGTGTTGGGTCCTAGCCTTAATATTACATTTGGGTGTTTTGTTAAGGACTATCTCTATATCTAATCTAATGTATTCCCTCTTCTTTTCAGATGTCTTCAAATAACAATGCTTCTGGCTCAAACCCTACTAGCTCCTCTCTCATGAATCTTTGTGGGAGAGTCATCTTTGATGGGTCCAACTTTACAGATTGGATTAGAAACATCAGGATGGTCACTCGGTATGAGAAAAAAGAATATGTTCTCGACAAGGAGCTGAAGGTACCCGAGCCAACTGCTACTCCTGAAGAGCTTGCTGAATATGAGGCACATGAAAGAGATGCTACAAAAGTGGCATGCATCATGATGGCCACCATGACAGCCGAGCTCCAAAAGTCCTATGAGGACTATTATCCTTTTGAGATGCACCAGGACTTGATGGACCGTTACCATCAAAGTGCTCGTCAAGAGCGATATGAAATAATCTCCTCCATGATAACAACCCGAATGAAGGATGGTGAACCCATCACGGGCCACATGCAGAAAATGCAAAGGTATGTGGACCATTTACTGAAGTTGAATGTGAACTTCCCTGAGGAGTTAGCAATAGACATCATTTTGCACTCCTTGCCATCGTGTTATGATCAATTCCGCATGACATATCACATGAACAAGGAAGAAGTCACCCTCAGCAAACTTCAAGGACTCTTGAAGACCGCCGAAAGTGGTCTAAAGGGTAAGTCGGTTGTTACTACTCCTACTCCTACTCCAACTGCGGCCAATGTCTTGGCAATCGGGCATGGCAAAGGGAAGAAGAGAAAGAACCCTTATAAGGGTACCAAGGGTAAGACCCTTGAAGGCTCCTCTTCAAGCAAAACCAAGAAAGGTTTTGTCACTCCTTATGCTAACCCTAATGAGGCTGAATGCTTCTATTGCCATGAAAAGTCGCATTGGAAGAGAAACTGCCCAAAGTACCAGCAAGATTTGAAGGATGGGAAAGTAAAACCCAACCATGCAGGTATATACACTATATTGTCTAATAACTCACCTCATTCTAAGTCTTGGGTCCTTGATACAGGTTGTGGTATTCACATATGTTGTGCTTTGCAGGGACTAAAAAGAAGTGAGAATGTGGAGCAGGGAAAGATAAACTTGATCATGGGAAACAGGAAAGCTTCACCTGTCACCAAGATAGGAGTTTATTCCTTAGTGCTAAATAGTGGGTTTACATTAGATTTGAATAAATGTTATTATTCTCCAGAAATGGCAAGAAATGTTATTTCCTTTCATGCATTGTATAAACAAGGTTTTACCTTTTATTTTGATAATAATAATGGTAGTATTGATGCTTTCTTTAATAATGTTCTTTATTTTAAAGCATTACCTTGTGAGCGTGTATGAAATTGTATCTGTTGTAGATAATCTAGGAAATAATGTATTGTGTATTAACTCTTCCACTAGCTTAGTTAAAGCATCCTTATGGCATTGTCGTCTTGGACATGTAAGCAAGAAACGCATAGGCCAACTCCAAAAGGATGGAGTCTTGGAGTCATTTGACCTAAAGTCAGATGATAGTTGTGAATCTTGTTTGCTTGGTAAAATGACAAAGTCACCTTTTACTGGCACTTGTGCTAGGGGTGAAGGTTTGTTGGACCTCATACACACGGATGTTTGTGGACCCTTCAGAACCGCCACAAGAGATGCTAATCGGTTCTATGTGACTTTTACTGATGATTTTAGTAGTTATGGATATGTCTACCTAATCAAGCATAAGTCAGAAACCTTTGAGAAATTCAAAGAGTTTAAGCAAGAAGTGGAGAATCAGTTGGGCAGGAACATTAAGATGCTTCGATCCGATCGTGGTGGTGAGTATCTTAGTACTGAGTTCCTTGACTATCTTAAGGAATGTGGGATTGTCTCACAATTGACACCTCCTACGACACCACAGTTGAATGGTGTAGCTGAGAGGCGCAATCGGACCTTGTTGGACATGGTTCGTTCCATGATTAGTCGAGCTTCGCTACCAATCTCATTTTGGGGGTATGCCTTAGAGACTGCCGCCTATTTCCTTAATCTAGTCCCTACAAAGAAGGTTGCCAAAACACCTCACGAGGTGTGGACTGGAAAAGTTCCCAATCTAGACCACATCAAGATTTGGGGTTGCGAGGCTTTCGTGAGACGCGAGACGCGAGACTCACGATAAGCTCGAACCCTGAAGCGAAAGGTGTATTTTCATCGGCTACTCACAGAAATCCTTTGGTTACATCTTCTACAGACCCAGTGATAATGTGGTCTTTGTAGCAAGAAGAGGATTCTTTCGAGAGAGAGAATTCATGAGCCAAGGAGACAGTGGGAGGCAAATTGACCTTGAGGAAATTCAAGATTAAAGTGGTGAAGGAACCTCAAACCCTAGCCCTCAACCTGAGGAGGAAACTCCTGTTGAGCCGACTGAAGAATCTATACCTCTGAGGCGTTCCACCAGAGTTAGGAATGCACCTGAGCATTATTATGGTTTTCATATTACTGCAGAAGGTGAGACACTTATCAGTGATAACACACTGGTAAATCTGGATGAGCCTAACAGCTACACGGAAGCCATGGCAGGCCCTGAGGCTGCTAAATAGAAAGAGGCTATGGATAGCGAGATACAGTCCATGTATGACAATCAAGTTTGGAACTTGGTTGACAATGTACCTGATCGTAAGATAGTTGGGTACAAATGGATCTTCAAGAAGAAGACCGACATGGATGGTAATGTACACACTTATAAGTCACGACTGGTTGCAAAGGGTTATTCTCAAACTCTGGGAGTTGATTATGATGAGACCTTTTCACCAGTGGCCAAGATTAAGTCTATTAGGGTTCTGTTAGCCATTGCTGCATTTCATGATTATGAAATATGGCAAATGGATGTCAAAACCGCTTTCCTTAATGGAAAGTTGGCTGAAGATGTTTCCATGGTTCAGCCAGAGGGTTTTGTCAGTACAGAGTACCCTAGTAGAGTGTGTAAGCTCGAGAAATCCATTTTTGGATCAAAACAGGCACCTCGCAGATGGAATCTTTGCTTTGATGAGAAAATCAAAGAATTTGGCTTTTCAAGGAGTGAAGATGAATCTTGTGTCTATATCAAGGCTAGTGGGAGTATAGTCAGCTTTTTGGTACTATATGTGGATGACATACTACTCATAGGAAATGACATCCCAACCCTGTAGGAAGTAAAGTCCTGGCTTGGGAAGTGTTTCGCTATGAAGGACCTTGGAGAAGCTGCCTATATCCTAGGGATAAGGATTTTGAGAAACAGGAGTAAAATACTAATTGGACTTAGTCAAAGCACCTATGTGGACAAAGTGTTGAAAAGGTTCAACATGCATAACTCCAAGAAAGGAGAGTTACCCATCCAGTGTAACGCCAGATTGAGTAAGACACAAAGCCCTAGTACTGAGGCTGAGATAGCAAAAATGAGTCGAATACCTTATGCTTCAGCTGTAGGATCGATCATGTATGCTATGACGTGTACTCGACCTGATGTAGCCTTTGCTTTGAGCATGGTTAGCAGGTATCAGGGGAACCCTGGCAAGGCACATTGGACTGCGGTAAAGAATATCCTCAAGTACCTACGGAGGACTAAGGACTGGGTCCTTACCCTCGGTGGCAGTGAGGACTTGAGAGTTGTAGGGTACAGTGATGCTAGCTTTCAGACTGACAGGGATAATTTCCGCTCTCAGTCGGGCTGGGTCTTTACTCTAAACGGAGGGCAATTACTTGGAAAAGTTCCAAGCAGGAGACAGTGGCTGATTCCACTTGTGAATCAGAGTATATAGCAGCAAGCGAGGCAGCAAAGGAGGCTATATGGCTAAAGAACTTCATCGGAGACCTTGGAGTTGTACCAGCTATAAAGGAGCCAATGGAGATTTTCTGTGACAGCAATAGTGCGGTTGCCTTAGCCAAGGAACCAAGAGATCATGGGAGATCCAGACACATTGACAGAAAATATCACTTCATCAGACATCGAATAGAATAAGGAATCCTCGTGGCAAAGAGGGTATCATCAGATGAGAACCCAGCAGATCCCCTCACGAAGGGACTGACTCGGGCTAAGCATCTCCAGCATGCTCGGAGCATAGGGCTGAAGGATGATATTAGTTTTAGTAGTTAGATAATCTTGAAATTTGTAAAATGTAATTGACATTTGATGATAAATAAAAGCTGTTATTTATGAGTAAAGTGTTGCTATATCTTGTCAATCGTTTACTATTATTTCTTTTTGCATGTTTTGACTTCCAGAATAATTATGTTATGGTTTATATCATATTATTCAAACTCTCCACAGTCGGTCATATGTTGGAAGTAGATATGAATCAAGACTGTCATGGGTTGGCTTGTAGAGGTCTAAGATGTTAGACAAAGCGGGGCTACATCACTCATGAGTGCTCATAAGTTCTGAGTATTGGATTCAACCCACGCTCACTTGTATCAATTCATGGAATTTATCTCGAGTGATCGTGAGACGGTAATATCATACAAGTCTTCAAACCTAGAGATATGATTTGTTGCCTATGAGTTGGTTATGCATTGATTGCACGAAAACACATTGGTAACTCGATGTTATAAACCGTGCCTTTGTGTGTAGTTCAACAAGTAGTAGAGCAAACATATGAGTCGAAGTTTATCTGTTCCTTCTAGGATTAGAAGCGATATCTGGGCCCCTCGATGATTTTGTTTTAACCTATGTACCGGGCCCGGTCAGAACTAAATTGATGTGTTCAGTTAAGTTCTATGTCAAACAAATCGGAAATCGGGAAACAAATGCTGGACAATAAGCAAGACCATGTTCCATGTATTTGTCCGGCTGATATCTAGAACAGAGGATTATATGATCACTTATCTAAAATGGCGCTTCATAGTTTAAGAGAGTTTAAAGAGCTACGACTGCTGATCGGTTCCTAAAGTCATACTTGCAACTATAGTTATTAGACTTATCGAAGTGGGAGACTGTTGGATATAGTGTCTAAGTCCATAACTATATTTGGTATGTACTTGACCCGACCCGGCATGGTCCATTTGGGTTGCACTTCACCCGAACAATTTATGGATAATAGTTTGAGAATAGTATAAGTTATAATTTATTAATATATTATAAGTCCTAATATATTAATATAAAATCATATTATTTAATTAGTATTGATCTATAATTAATTTAGAATTAATTTAGAGATCAAAAGTATGACTAATTAAATATGGGCTCTTGTATTTATATAGTGTGGGCTAATGCTTATTTGGAATGGGATAGGCTTGCATGGAAAGTCCATGGATACTCCATGGAGCTTTAACCCATGGATCTCATGGAAATGAAAAGACATGGGTATTAGGGTTTACATGGATGTAACCCTAATCCACCACACTATATAAAGGAGGCTTTGGTTCTTGAAATTGCACTAGTTGATGTGTGTAAACTAAAAGGGCCGATTTCAAGAAGTTTGTGACTATTCTCTCAAGTTTCCAAGTTTATGGTGATTTGTGACTTCCATTTGAGGCATCCACATTATTGGTGCAAGGCTCTCAAACTCCAAGCAATCAACTACTACTACAAGGTAAGTAATTCTACTAGTTTTATTTGATTCAAGTACCCCATGCCATGCTAGTTAGGATAAGAACCTTGGAAAAATAATTATTTGCCTGTATCTTAGTCAAACATAGATCCAAGGTTTCTAGGGTTGCATGTACACCATAGGAGTGTTAGAATGCAGAAAACCCATCACTTTTATCGAAAGTTCATAAACTATACTTAATGTAGTTTATTAGATGTGTTCGAAATGAATGGAGGAAAATCCTTAACATGAATGACTAATTTCTGTTTATGATGATAAACTAACAAGAATGCATCCAAACATTGAGAAACTTATTGTTATGCACTTTGCTCAACATAATACAAAGTGTTGTTAATATGGTAAACTATGCAACTAGTTTTTATCCTTTCTGCACTGTTTTGAAATTATCATAGAAAAATCATACGAAGTCGAAAACTAACTCCGTAAACTCTGAGAGCTTAGAAAATCTGCCTAGTTTATTCATAATTTTTATTATGATTTTTAGAAGTCTCTAACATATGTGAAAGTGTTCATAATCACAGACTGGTCCGAATTCGTTTCTGAAATGATAGGCAGTTTTGTAAAAATCACCATAAATCGTAGAAAAATCATGTGGAGATGTGCAAGTAGTCATTTTAAAGGTATAAACCTGAAATATTTGCATATTATACAGTTTTGAAAAATATTAAGTTTAAGTTGGGTAAAACAGTTCGTGAACAGGTCACAACTTTTCTGTTGTAAGCTGTCAAGTTGAGTTTTGAATATGTTTTGGTGTTTTAACTTGTATTCCCCCCTGAAAACTGAAGAAAACTAGAAAATGTAGGGGTATGAACTCACCTTGAGTGATTTCTTGAAGAGTGGAAGGTTGAAGATGATGAGTTTCAAGTCTAGAACACTTGATGAACACACGAAGTTTTTGGATGATCCTAAGAACGATTTCGTGTTAAGATATGAGTCGATGATCCAAGAGTGTTATGAAAACAAGTAATAGCACTTGAGTTAGAAGGAAATACTTACCAATTAGTGAATAAATGACTCGAGAACACATCAAAAGTGTGGCTGAAAGTTGAGAGAAAAGAGGCCCTCTTGATGGTTTAAGAAGTGTATAATGTTTGATGGTGAAGCAAAAGATTAAGGGAATCCCAGACATTTCCTTATATGGAGGGTTGCTGGAGCAAGTGGCTAGGGTGAAGGGATGTTTGCCTTGGTTTGTGTGATGTGGATAAGGTTGGACCAATGAGAAAGTGACACATAGGAGGCAAGTGGGCACACTTGACCCACTTGTGGTGTAGAATATTCTTCTTATTATAAAATAATGATTTTTAATTAATAAATCCTTGAAAAATAATTAAAATAATAGTTCTGGGGGTTAAAAATGATAAAAATATGAATTTGGTGAAAAAAAATCCCGTAAAAAACGGGCTTAGGAGGCGAAAGTAGTCGAAAACCGGACAATAGGGACCGAACCTGCGAGGTTCGGCTCTTAGAAGCTAGGAACCGAGAGTGGGGAAGGACGGACCGAAAGTAGACCGAAGATCCGAAGTGGGTGTGCGAGGGTCCGAGGTCTCGCATGGGGGGGAGGGGTGGGCGAGGTTCGGTCCTCGCTGCTGAGCTTCGGTCCGAGATAGCCTCTGACAAGTTCGGTTCTGACACTTTCTGTTCCTAAGAGGACTTTCTGTTCCTAAGAGGAGTTTCGGTTCCTAAGAGGACTTTCTGTTCCTAAGAGGAGTTTCGGTTCCTAAGAGGACTTTCTCTTCCTAAGAGGAGTTTCGGTTCCTAAGAGGAGTTTCGGCTCCATATGGCTGTTTTTCGAGAAATCTTTCCGTTTTGCGTGATTTTTGACCAAGTTAAGGGTCGGGATGACCCGGATGACTATAAAAAGTTTGAGAGAGATTTTGGGAGAGATTTGGGAGAGATTTCACATACTTGGAGAGATTTCACATACTTGGAGAGATTTGGGAGAGATTTCACATACTTGGAGAGATTTCACATTCTTGGAGAGATTTGGGAGAGATTTCTCATACTTGGAGAGATTTCACATACTTAGAGAGATTTGGGAGAGATTTCACATGCTTGGAGAGATTTGGGAGAGATTTCACATACTTGGAGAGATTTGGGGGAGATTTCACATACTTGGATAGATTTCACATTCTTGGAGAGATTTAACATACTTGGAGAGATTTAACATACTTGGAGAGATTTCACATACTTGGAGAGATTTCACATACTTAGAGAGATTTAGGAGAGATTTCACATACTTGGAGAGATTTGGGAGAGATTTCACATACTTGGAGAGATTTGGGAGAGATTTCACATGCTTGGAGAGATTTGGGAGAGTTTTCACATGCTTGGAGAGATTTGGGAGAGATTTCACATGCTTGGAGAGATTTGGGAGAGATTTCACATACTTGGAGAGATTTGGGAGAGATTTAACCTCAGCCATTATTATCGCATAATCTCGCAACTGTAAGGTTCGCGAACCCCGTTATGCTTCGTTAATGATCGTTTTAAGTCCCCGAAAGGGTCCTTAGTCGTGTTTTGATGCGTTTAACTCCCTTTTTAGGGTTTTTACATTGTTAACACATAGATTCTTCGAGACACTTGAATTTTTGACATAAAGATGCATATTTTTATACATAGAATAACCTTTAACATACAAGTACTAGTTAAGTTTGACCGGTTCGACTTGTTGACTTTGACTTTGACTTTGACTTGAATTTGACGGTTGTCACATTATCCCCCCGTTAGAAGGAATTTCGTCCCGAAATTTGTATTTGAGTGGGACATCAAGGGTTGGGGAATAGATGTGGGTATTTTTCTGCTTTATTTGGCCTTCGCGTTCCCAGGTGCACTCGGGTCCTTGTTTCACGATCCAACAGAGGTATCACTAGAGTCTCGTCGGACATACCTTTCTTTAAATTTGACGCGTGGATGGTTGGATGTACATTATTAGGTTCTTGGGGCAGTCGGAGTTTGTATGCTACTAAGCCAATCCTAGCAAGGATTTCGAATGGTCCGTTGTACCTTGGGTTTAGTTTCCCTTGTTTACCGAAAAAAATATCATTGTTTTGAATGGTAAGGCCTTCGGTAGAACTTAGTCACCAACCTGCAATTCCGAGGGTTTGCGTCGCTTATCTGTGTAGTTCTTTTGTCAGCTTCGAGATGCTTTCATCCTTTCTCGAATTTATACTAAGGCGTGAGTAATACTTCCCCTCAGAGCACTGCATAAGGTCCGCTTTAGTGTTTCTCATTTGATTAGGTCGGTAGGGAGCATATGGGTTCGGTTTTCGAGACTAGACTTATTTGGATGGTAGAACGTTCATTCACACTCCTGGGTAGCCTTGTCCCGAAGTTCATGGTAGGACTCGTACCTGGTCCATCTATCTTTAACTTGCGTATAGAGGTCGTATGTAATTAGGATTGGTAAGACAGTTGGATGGATGACTCCGCCCCAAGTCCACAACCAGACAAGGAACAGGAAATAGGGCGGAAACACACATCCAATGTCCATAGAATCTTAATTATATATTATCCTCGCGTATACACTTCGTAGTGATAAACTAACTGTATTCATCTCAAGCTTATGTGCTTGCTCTTGTCCTGTTATACGTGTGATATTCGCGAAGGGTTTACTAGGAATAATTTGAAAAAGGTGCGGAAAGTGTAATACTCCTCTGGTGAGTGTTTTGAGGTTTCACAGCGAGAGATGTCCCGGAGGTCCGTGTCGGATTTGCGTTTATAAGAGACGAGGGTTTCGAGGTTAGGTGAAGGGTCTTTTCGTAGCTGTTTAATCGGGAATGTGAGGACTATACCAATCGACATCGAATGGCGACAACATATCCTTTTAGTAACACATGTGTTAAGTTGTATTCATACGAATCATTCGTTAGGGAGATAGAGTATCATGTGATTCTTGTTATTGTGCTCTGTTTTGATCGGTGTTATTGTTACTGCAAATGATTCATATCACAACAGCTAGTACTGGTAGTAAGTGTGTTCTGAATTTTAGTAGTGATTCCTTATATCATGATCCCCGACCGATCATTCTATGGTCGATCGGTATATGCAAGTCGTTTGTAAATTGGTATTGATGAAACTGTCGAGTGAGCGGTTCTACCCTAATCCCACTACTAGACATGAAATAAGGGTTAAGACGGAATTATTTGCTTTAAGCTTGTAGTATTTTGATTATGATTAACCCTGATGTATATACCAAGTTATCCCAGCTCACTGGTAATAATCCTAAGATCATATATAAGTGTCTTTGATTTGATTGAACGAGAGAGTATTTTTTTTACTACTTTTTGATATACGGTAATTTTAGCAACATACCAATTTCATTACAAACATATGGTACTTAAACGTTTTTGTTGTTGGAAACATTACAAAAGTCCTAACAAGGTTCCGTGTTGCTCCTGCTGGTTTGGTTGTCACACTCCTCCTGCTCCTCCGTCATTCCTCTCAGTTGGGCAGTCCCTCTTGAAGTGTCCCATTTCACCGCATAGGTAGCATACTGGACTTACACTTATGTTGGTGATTGAAGCGATGTGCTGGGTCTGGGTCCTGCAGAAACGGGCAATATGTCCGTTCTTGTTACAGTTTTTACAGTGAAACACCCGGCAAACTCCATTGTGATGGTAACTACACTTGATACACTTTGGAAGGGTGCCCATATATTGTCTGACCGGTGTTTGAGTGATAGACGCTGTGGCTAGTGTCGAGGCATGAGTCGGGACTGGTGTTGTAGTTACAGGGGCAGCCACTGATTGTTGTCTTTTAGCGCGTTTTTGAGATAGGTTGCGCCCCTTTTTATTCCAAAACTTTCGCTTCTTGCTCTTGGGCTTGTGGTCTGAGGCGTCTTCGTAGGTAGACACCCGCTGGTGTTCTTGACTGTTACTGCGGTTAGAATTGTCAACACCGCCTTCAACTCTGCTGGCGTTGTTAGTATTGAGTTGCGCCATGACGGTTGTCACGGCTGCCGTGACCGCAGCTTGAAAAGTAGCAAAGTCTATCTGCAGGATTGCTGCCTTGCTTGTTGGCTGGTTACCTTCTTGTGAAGACATAACTCTGTTGCATGTGGAGAAACGATTTCGTGAGTGGGGATGATTCTAATTATACCCTTATTATTTATATACACATATATAAATTTCACAATTTACTGAACTAGTCTTGATGTTTCTGTTAACGTTCCGGAGACGGAGTTTATGGTAGTGGGTAGAAGTAGGTTTTGTACGGGCGTTAAGTTTTTCCCATCCTAGGATTAGGTTTGTCCAAACACACTTGGTTGAGGAGTTCTGATGGGATCCGGTGCATTAGTGCTGGTATGACCGCACCCTATAGGTCTATGGAAAGGCACCTTTCAACCATGAGGTTTAAAAAGAAGAAATGATAATGAGTATTGAATAAGGGTTTATACGTCAGGAGTTATCTCACTCAGTTTATCTTAGTTCTGAGTGTATCGAGTTCTAATGTTTTTGGTGTCTTTTGAAAACAATTCATAATGAGAGTCTATATATAATAAACTTATGAATTCTTAGTAGTATTGCTCCCAATGAAAATAATACGCATGCCCCTTTCATTTGTATGATTCTAGTATATTTATCTTTTAGAGAAAGGTTTTGAGCCTGATGCAGGTCTACACCACATTATTGCAAGGAAAGGTTTGGACCGTAATCAAATCTCTCGACTAGTGTAATCACTAACTCGCGGGGTCGGGCCTACACATGGAGGGCAGTAGTACCAACGCATACTCATAGGCCTAATCTACCAGGTCTTGTGAGTAAAATGAACTTTACTCTCGACAATTCGTCCCCAAATGGCGATTGTTGTTGGTGATGGCGACCCCATCCCTTGATCATTGCTGCCCAACGGGGCACATGTTCGATGTAGTCGAGGCGGTTCGTGAAAGCCCTGGCTATGTAAGGAGAGTTGTCGACCTCTGGCTCCATCTTCGACTCTTTTCCTCATCACCCACTAACTTTCCGGGTTCGGAAAGTAGGGGTCTCCCGGTAAGTAAGATCTTGTCATGGTGTCCGTGCGAGAATAGGGGTGAGGTAAGAGGCATATAATAATTATATTCCTAGAATTACTTATAGGGGTTTGATCCTCTTTAGTTACTTTTATGATGACATGGTGCATACTAGTTACATATCTAGGTTATATATAACTTTAGCGTATCCATTTAGTGATTGTAGACCTACTAGCAAGAATCAGTTTAGTTTTCACATAAGTTATACTACCACAAAATACTCCTATGGTATTTTAAATGTATGTTTGGTTGTTAATGATTTTCTGGTATGGGTGTTGGTAAGTTGATAGACTCGATGTCCACTATGACTATCCCCTGGCACATACTAATCACTTCTCGGACGAATATAGTTGATCAGGCTATATCCCTCCCAGACTTGATTGCATACCCCAGGGCATATTCACATTGCACAACTCTTCTATTTTTAAATTTTGTGTTTTCCTTAGACATGGCACTAAACCGGTATGCATGTATGTACTTATACTTTTAACAAGAAACTATTTATTTCTAAAAGTATAGTTATTTGAAAATATTTAAATCAGAGACTTAAGTCCAATTGCATTTATAGTTTGTATATCTTATGTGGTTCGATATACTTAGTTCACTATAAACAATGCTCTGATACCAATCTGTCACACCCCCAAACCAAGGATGGGGGAAACGTCCGGGGGTGGAGGACTTCATGTATAGTATCACAACAACGAGTATAATAGTGCCCAAAGTAAATACAACCATCATAAATATAATTGAAAAGTTATACAATAGTATGTGTTTACATGTTTCCAATCAATTACACTTATGATGACAAAAATGAAATGTTTGACGATTTAACGTCCCATCCTCAAAAGCGGTTGATTTCCTGTTTCACTGAATTCCTGAGAATACAAGTAGTTTGAAAAAGCGTCAACAATTAAGTTGGTGAGTTCATAAGAGTTTTATTTGAGAAAGAAGCCGTTTTCCTTGTAAAAAAACGATAGAATATGATTCCAGAAAATTTCATATTTTCGTATGTTATGCAATAATGTACCCTAGAAAGGCCCGTAGATTCCTTCTATAATCACCCACTGTATATAAGTTATATAAAATTTAAGTTAAATAAACGGTCGAATATAATGGGTCTGCCCTAGGTCCACAACCAAACAAGGAACAGGAAGTAGGGCGGGCCCACCAATTCTAGGTCGATTGCGACTAGATTCTTATATAACTCTAGCATATACGCTTAGCAATTATAGCTGAAGTCTAACAATTCTAGATGGAATGTAGTTTTGATAGAAATATGTTTCCAAAGAAAATCCAATATTTTCCTTATAAAAGTCATGTAGTCCTAATTGTTAAGACAGAGAATATGTGTGTGTTTTGTGCTTACAATGTTCATAATGGGAATGTGTTTCCAAAGAAAATCCAATATTTTCCTTATAAAAAGTCATGTAGCCTTAAGCATCAAGACCGAGAATATACAAGTATTTTTCCATACTTAGAGTAATTCTTGCAAGTTTAAATCGGCATAAACTCGTTTAATTTAGAAGTAAAACCCCTTTTCAAAGTAGAATTTTTCATGTAAACTTGAAAGATTGTTAACTCCCTATGTGAGTCGCTATAACCATACTACGACAGAATAACCTGCTTACGACGTTCTTCAGGCGTCGGAATCGAAATGACATTTGTCACCCCCGATTGGCCGATCGGACTTATGCAAGCAGCATGGTGTGGGTTGTCAATCCCAATATAGATCTATACACAATTATCACGCTCTCCCTACAAGAGACTCTGGTTATAACTAATTCAGGATTTTCTGTGGTACTTAAGAGTATCCCGAAGGAGAATGTCTCACAACTTACGTTAACTAGTTTACATATAGTTTTGAGTATAAAACCTCTTCCGTGGAGGAAGTGAAATCACCTTTTATGAAAATACATTTGTGATATAAATCCATAAAATATTACTATTATAGTTTATCAAGTAGTATATGAAAAACCCATTTGTTTTGAGAGTAAAACCTTTTCCATGTAGTATGCTTTTATCGAAAGTTCATAAACTATACTTAATGTAGTTTATTAGATGTGTTCGAAATGAATGGAGGAAAATCCTTAACATGAATGACTAATTTGTGTTTATGATGATAAACTAACAAGAATGCATCCAAACATTGAAAAACTTATTGTTATGCACTTTGCTCAACATAATACAAAGTGTTGTTAATATGGTAAACTATGCAACTAGTTTTTATCCTTTCTGCACTGTTTTGAAATTATCATAGAAAAATCATACGAAGTCGAAAACTAACTCCGTAAACTCTGAGAGCTTAGAAAATGTGTCTAGTTTATTCATAATTTTTATTATGATTTTTAGAAGTCTCTAACGTATGTGAAAGTGTTAATAATCACAGATTGGTCCGAATTCGTTTCTGAAATGATAGGCAGTTTTGTAAAAATCACCATAAATCGTAGAAAAATCATGTGGAGATGTGCAAGTAGTCATTTTAAAGGTATAAACCTGAAATATTTGCATATTATACCGTTTTGAAAAATATTAAGTTTAAGTTGGGTAAAACAGTTCGTGAACAGGTCACAACTTTTCTGTTGTAAGCTGTCAAGTTGAGTTTTGAATATGTTTTGGTGTTTTAACTTGTATTCCCCCCCTGAAAACTGAAGAAAACTAGAAAATGTAGGGGTATGAACTCACCTTGAGTGATTTCTTGAAGAGTGGAAGGTTGAAGATGATGAGTTTCAAGTCTAGAACACTTGATGAACACACGAAGTTTTTGGATGATCCTAAGAACGATTTCGTGTTAAGATATGAGTCGATCATCCAAGAGTGTTATGAAAACAAGTAATAGCACTTGAGTTAGAAGGAAATACTTACCAATAAGTGAATAAATGACTCAAGAACACATCAAAAGTGTGGCTGAAAGTTGAGAGAAAAGAGGCCCTCTTGATGGTTTAAGAAGTGTATAATGTTTGATGGTGAAGCAAAAGATCAAGGGAATCCCAGGCATTTCCTTATATGGAGGGTTGCTGGAGCAAGTGGCTAGGGTGAAGGGATGTTTGCCTTGGTTTGTGTGATGTGGATAAAGTTGGACCAATGAGAAAGTGACACATAGGAGGCAAGTGGGCACACTTGACCCACTTGTGGTGTAGAATATTCTTCTTATTATAAAATAATGATTTTTAATTAATAAATCCTTGAAAAATAATTAAAATAATAGTTCTGGGGGTTAAAAATGATAAAAATATGAATTTGGTGAAAAAAAATCCCGTAAAAAACGGGCTTAGGAGGCGAAAGTAGTCGAAAACCGGACAATAGGGACCGAACCTGCGAGGTTCGGCTCTTAGAAGCTAGGAACCGAGAGTGGGGAAGGAAGGACCGAAAGTAGACCGAAGATCCGAAGTGGGTGTGCGAGGGTCCGAGGTCTCGCATGGGGGGGAGGGGTGGGCGAGGTTCGGTCCTCGCTGCTGAGCTTCGGTCCGAGATAGCCTCTGACAAGTTCGGTTCTGACACTTTCTGTTCCTAAGAGGACTTTCTGTTCCTAAGAGGAGTTTCGGTTCCTAAGAGGACTTTCTGTTCCTAAGAGGAGTTTCGGTTCCTAAGAGGAGTTTCGGCTCCATATGGCTGTTTTTCGAGAAATCTTTCCGTTTTGCGTGATTTTTGACCAAGTTAAGGGTCGGGATGACCCCGATGACTATAAAAAGTTTGAGAGAGATTCTGGGAGAGATTTGGGAGATATTTCACATACTTAGAGAGATTTGGGAGAGATTTCACATACTTGGAGAGATTTCACATTCTTGGAGAGATTTGGGAGAGATTTCACATACTTGGAGAGATTTCACATACTTAGAGAGATTTGGGAGAGATTTCACATGCTTGGAGAGATTTAGGAGAGATTTCACATACTTGGAGAGATTTGGGGGAGATTTCACATACTTGGATAAATTTCACATTCATGGAGAGATTTGGGAGAGATTTAACATACTTGGAGAGATTTCACATACTTGGAGAGATTTCACATACTTAGAGAGATTTGGGAGAGATTTCACATACTTGGAGAGATTTGGGAGAGATTTCACATACTTGGAGAGATTTGGGAGAGATTTCACATGCTTGGAGAGATTTGGGAGAGTTTGCACATGCTTGGAGAGATTTGGGAGAGATTTCACATACTTGGAGAGATTTGGGAGAGATTTAACCTTAGCCATTATTATCGCATAATCTCGCAACTGCAAGGTTCGCGAGCCCCGTTATGCTTCGTTAATGATCGTTTTAAGTCCCCGCAAGGGTCCTTAGTCGTGTTTTGATGCGTTTAACTCCGTTTTTAGGGTTTTTACATTGTTAACACATAGATTCTTCGAGACACTTGAACTTTTGACATAAAGATGCACATTTTTATACATAGAATAACCTTTAACATACAAGTACTAGTTAAGTTTGACCGGTTCGACTTGTTGACTTTGACTTTGACTTTGACTTGAATTTGACGGTTGTCACATTATCCCCCCGTTAGAAGGAATTTCGTCCCGAAATTTGTATTTGAGTGGGACATCAAGGGTTGGGGAATAGATGTGGGACATCAAGGGTTGGGACATCCTAGACGCGGCGACGCAACTGAGACTGCACCACCCCCACCACCACCTCCTCAGTTCGACCCAGCCATGTTCCAGGCTGCGGTGGCGGCCGCAATGGCAGCTGTGATAGCCCAAATCAACCCCGATAATTCAGGAGGTGCAGGCAGTGGTGCCTCGAATTCTAATAACGGGGACGGCCAGGGACGCTCGAGAGAGTGTACCTACAAAGACTTTACTAACGCCAAGCCCAAAACCTTCAACGGAAGCGGAGGTGTCATAGCGTTGCTACAATGGTTCGAGAAAACCGAGACCATTTTCGAAATATGCGCATGCCCTGAAGAGAGCAAGGTCAAATTTGCTTCATGCACATTCTCCGAAAGAGCCCTCACCTGGTGGAAGGGTCACGTCAAGGCATTAATGCTCCCGGTGGCTAATGCGATAACATGGGAAGATCTAAAAACCATGTTAATGAAGGAGTACTGCCCCAGGGGTGAGATACAGAAGCTGGAAGAAGAATTTTGGGGTCTTAAAATGACAGGCTCTGACACCCTGACTTACACCTCAAGGTTCAGCGATCTAGCCATGCTGTGTCCCGGGATGGTTCCTACTGAAAGCAAGAAGGTGGAAAGATACGTATGGGGATTATCTCAACAACTCCAAGGACACGTATTGGCCTCAAAGCCAATTACCTTCGACAGTGCCAAGGAACTGGCACAGCAACTCATCGACCATAACGCCAGCCATGGCACTGTAACGACCACCTTCGAGCAAGCAAAAGGGGGAAACAACAAAAGAAAATTCTGGAATAAGAAAAAGGGCCAGCCTACTCAAGACCCTGCCAAGAAACAACAAGTGGTTGCAGTGCACGCCGCCACAACCACTACCAACCCCACTCCGATAAGGCAATACGCGGGGAACCTGCCCAAGTGCAACAAATGCAGCTACCACTACAACGGTGCATGCCGTGAAATGCATTACACCAATTGTAACAAAAAGGGGCACAACGCCCGATTCTGTAGAACTCCAGCCCAACCGAACGCATAAGCTGCCAACGCCGGAGCAAGCCGAACCTGCTATGGATGTGGAGAAGTAGGACACCTCAAACGTAACTGCCCGAAGGCAAGAAACCCCAACCCCGGCGAAGTGGGTAGAGTTCTGGCGATAGGGCATGAGGAAGCCGTCGTAGATCCAACTGTGGTTACCGGTACGTTTCCCCTCAACAATACCTACGCATGCATTCTTTTCGATAGTGGCGCAGAGAAAAGCTTCGTGAGCCACCAATTTAAATGCTTGCTTAATCAAACACCACAAACACTAAAAGACACATTCACCGTAGAAATGGCTAACGGAAAAACAGAGAACACTAACGATATTTACATCGGGTGTACCCTCACCTTAAACAATCACTCTTTCCAAATCGACCTTATGTCGGTCACCATAAAAAGTTTTGACGTTATCATTGGCATGGATTGGTTATGCCCTCACCATGCTGAAATCCTGTGTCACGAAAAGGCCGTTCGCCTTAGTCTGCCGAGTGGCGAAACTCTCGTTGTCTATGGCAACAAACCTGGCTCAAACTTTTAGATCATCTCTTGTATCAAGGCTCAAAAGTATCTCCGCAAGGAGTACCACGCCTTCCTATCCCACGTCGTAGATAAGGGTCAAGGAATGAAAGACATCAAGGACATTCCGGAGGTCTGCAATTTCCCCGATGTATTCCCGGAAGACCTTCCAGGAGTGCCCCTTCCTCGACAAGTCGAATTCCGAATCGACTTAATTCCCGGAGCTATCCCCGTAGCTAAATCGCCATACCGTCTAGCCCCAGCCGAGATGCAGGAACTGTCCAGTCAACTGAACGAACTACTGAGCAAAGGCTTCATTAGACCAAGCTTCTCGCCTTGGGGAGCACCAGTTTTGTTTGTTAAGAAGAAGGACGGATCGTTCCGTATGTGCATTGACTACCGCGAATTAAACAAACTCACCATCAAAAACCGATACCCTTTGCCTCGAATCGATGACCTCTTCGACCAACTACATGGAGCGAGTTTCTTCTCGAAGATTGACCTTAGATCTGGGTACCATCAACTACGAGTTCAAGAGGAGGATATTCCCAAGACATTGTTCAGAACGCGCTATGGTCACTACGAATTTGTAGTGATGCCTTTCGGCTTAACAAATGCACCCGCAACGTTTATGGATCTGATGAATCGGGTGTGTCGACCTTACGTAGATAAGTTCGTGATTGTTTTCATCGATGCTATACTAGTTTACTCACGAAGTAAGGAAGAATACAGCCAGCATTTACGTCGAGTCCTGGAGACGCTGAGGGCGGAGAAATTGTACGCAAAGTTTTCAAAGTGTGAGTTCTGGATTCGAGAGGTGAATTTCCTCGGGCATGTAGTCAGCAAGGAAGGAATCCATATGGACCCTTCAAAGATCAAGGCGATTGAAAGTTGGGCAGCACCAAGAACACCCACGGAGATCCGACAATTTTTAGGGCTCGCCGGTTACTGTCGGAGATTCATTCAAAACTTCTCCAAAATCGCAAAACCACTCACCACCCTGACTCAAAAGGGGTGACATTCGTCTGGGGAGATAAGCAAGAGGCTGCATTCCAAACACTAAAACGAACTCTATGTAATGCTCCGATCTTGTCCCTACCAGATGGAACCGAAGACTTTGTGGTTTACTACGATGCATCAAACCAAGGTCTAGGGTGTGTGTTAATGCAACGAGGAAAAGTCATTGCCTACGCCTCAAGACAACTGAAGACGCATGAGGTAAACTACACGACGCACGACCTTGAATTAGGAGCAATAGTTTTTGCCCTAAAAATCTGGAGGCATTACCTTTACGACACCAAGTGCACCATCTTCACCAATCAAAAAAGCCTCCAGCATATCCTCAATCAGAAGGAACTCAACATGAGACAAAGGCGATGGGTGGAATTACTAAACGGTTACGAATGCGAGATTCGTTATCACCCCGGAAAGGCCAACGTGGTTGCAGACGCTCTAAGCAGAAAGGAGTACTCGGGCCGCCGAGTAAAGGCATTAACCATGACCATCCACTCACACCTGTCCGCACAAATCAAGGAAGCTCAGGAAGAAGCCTTGAAGCCAAAGAACGTGACAGGTGAAGCATTGAGAGGAATGGATAAAAATCTTGAAGTCAGGGATGATGGAGTTCGTTGTCTCATGAACCGGATCTGGACACCAAAATTTGGTGGATTCAGGGACGTTGTCATGAACGAAGCTCATAAAACTCGCTACTCCGTGCATCCCGGCTCAGACAAGATATACTTAGACCTCAAGAAGATGTATTGGTGGCCGAACAATGAAAGCTGAAATAGCTACCTTTGTGGGCAAGTGCCTGACTTGCGCCAAAGTTAAGGTAGAATATCAAAAGCCCTCGGGACTACTCCAACAACCAGAGATACCCGAGTGGAAGTGGGAGCAGATTACGATGGATTTCATTACCAAGTTACCTAAGACCGCGGGTGGACTTGACACCATTTGGGTAATCGTCGACAGATTGACCAAATCCGCACACTTCCTACCAATAAAGGAAACAGACAAAATGGAGAAGTTGACAAGGATCTACATTAGAGAAATAGTGCGCCTTCACGGAGTACCGATATTCATTATCTCCGTCAAAGATAGTAGGTTCACATCACGATTCTGGCAGTCACTACAGAAAGCTATGGGAACTAGGTTGGACATGAGTACAGCCTACCACCCACAGACTGACGGTCAGAGTGAAAGAGCCATTCAGACGTTAGAGGACATGCTAAGGGCTTGTGTGATAGACTTTGGTAAAGCTTGGGATACTCATTTACCTCTTATTGAGTTTTCCTACAATAATAGTTATCACACTAGCATCAAAGTTGCTCCGTTCGAAGCCCTCTACGGCCGTAAGTGCAGATCACCCCTATGCTGGGCCGAGGTGGGCGATACACAACTAGCAAAAGAGCAAGTCCCTAACAGCGCACTCACTGGCCCGGAGATCATAAGGGAAACAACCGAGAAGATCGTCCAAATTCGAGAGCGAATGAAGGCTTCGCAAGACCGACAAAAGAGCTACGCGGATAAGAGACGAAAACCTTTGGAGTTCCAAGTTGGAGATCGAGTACTTCTGAAAGTATCACCTTGGAAGGGATTAATACGTTTTGGGAAACGTGGGAAATTAAATCCAAGGTATATCGGGCCATTCGAAATCCTCGCCAGGATTGGCCTGGTGGCATACAAGCTACGATTACCACAGGAACTCAACCACGTCCATCCTACCTTTCATGTGTCAAACCTGAAGAAATGTTTGTCTGATGAGACCCTCGTCATTCCGTTGGAAGTAAATGAGATCAACCAGAACCTCCACTTTGTAGAGGAACCTGTTGAAATCATGGACCGAGAGGTCAAATCGACGAAACAAAGCCGCATTCCCATCGTAAAGGTCCGGTGGAACGCCAAGCGAGGACCCGAGTTTACTTGGGAACGTGAGGACCAAATGAAGCAAAAATACCCACATCTATTCCCCGACCCTTGAAGTCCCACTCAAAATGCAAATTTCGGGACGAAATTCCTTCTAACGGGGGGATAATGTGACAACCGCCAAATTCAAGTCAAAGTCAACAAGTCAAACCGGTCAAACTCAACTAGTACTTGTATGTTAAAAAGTTATTCTATGTATAAAAATGTGCATTTGTATGTCAAAAATTCAAGTGTCTCAAAGAATCTATGTGTTAACAATGTAAAAACCCTAAAAAGAGAGTTAAACGCATCAAAACACGACTAAGGACCCATTCGGGGACTTAAAACGATCATTAACGAAGCATAACGGGGTTCGCGAACCTTGCATTACAAGATTATACGATAATAATGGAAAAGGTTAGATCTCTCCCAAATCTTTCAAAGTATGTGAAATCTCTCCTAAATCTCTCCAAGTATGTGAAATCTCTCCAAGTATGTGAAATCTCTCCCAAATCTCTCCAAGAATGTGAAATCTCTCCAAGTATGTGAAATCTCTCCAAGTATGTGAAATCTCTCCCAAATCTCTCTCAACTTTTTGTAGTCATCTCGACTCTTAACTTGGCCAAAAACCGCTTGAAACGGGGAGTTATATCGAAAAACAGCTAAATAGGGCCGAAACCCCTCTTAGGAGCCGAACATGTCAGAAGCGAAATTGTCAAAAGCCTTCTCGGACCGAAGACAGCAGCGAGGACCGAACTTCGGCCCCCATCCGAGAAGCCTCGCACCTTCGGTCCCTCCCTTCGGACCTTCGGTCTCCTCTCGTCTCCTTCTTTCCATTCTCTCGGTTCTCACTTCCTTAGAGCCGAACCTCGCAAGTTCGGTCCCTAATGCCAGTTTTCGACTACTTTCGCTTCCTAAGCCCGTTTTTGACGGGATTTTTTCACCAAATTCATATTTTTACCATTTTTAACCCCCAAAACTCATATTTTATTTATTTTTCAAAGATTTTTAATTAAAAATCATTATTTTATAATAAGAGGAGTATTCTACCCCACAAGTGGGTCACGTGTGCCCACTTGCCTCCATGTGTCATCCTCTTATTAGCCAACCTTATCCACATCACACAAACCAAGGCACACATCACTTCAAACTCACAAGTTGCTCCAGCAACCTTCAATATATATAGAGATCGCTGTAGCATTTCTTGGCTTACTTGCTCATTTCAAATACTTACACACTTCTCAAACCTTCAAGGGAGCCTCTTTTTCTCTCTACTTCCCACCACCTTGTGCAAGTGTTCTTGAGTTGCTACTGCACTTTTTGGTAAGCATTCCATCTAAACTCAAGTGTTATTCCATAATTTCATAACACTCTTGGATCATTGACTCATATCTTAATACCAAAAATCGTTCTTAGGATCATCCAAGTCTTCCCGTGTTCATCAAGTGCTCTTGACTTGATATTCTTTAACTTCAACCTTCCACTCTTCAAGTCATCACTCAAGGTGAGTTCATACCCCTACATTTTCTAGTTTTCTTCAGTTTTCAGAGGGGGAATACAAGTTAAAACACCAAAACATATTCAAAACTTAACTTGACAACTTACAACAGAAAAGTTGTGACCTGTTCACAAACTGTTTTACCCAACTTAAACTTAATATTTTTCAAAACTGTTTAATATGCAAGTAGTTCCGGTTTATACCTTTAAAATGACTACTTGCACATCTCATACGATTTTTCTACAATTTATGGTGATTTTTAAAAAACTGCCTATCACTGCAGTATCAAAGTCAGACCAGGTTGTGAAAATGAACATTTTCACACTAGTTTGAGACCACCAAAAATTATCGGAAAATTTATGAACACAATAGACACATTTTCCAAATACTCAGAGTTTGTGGATTTAGTTTTCGACTTACGATGACTTTTCTATAATTACTCAAAAACAGTGACAGTTAAGGATAAAACTGTCAAATTCATATTTAAGAGTTATTCACACCTTGTAACATGTTGAGCAAGGTGTGTAAGATTTACACTTAGTATTTCCAATGTCCTTTATTTGAAATACATATATACATGCGTAACAAGGTTTCATACCATCATACAACACTTTTGATAAACTATAATAAGTATAGTTTTGAACACTTCATTTAACAAAGAAAACAATAACATTATCGATTTACAAAACGAACTTTCACTACACACTACGTGAACTCGTTAATGAATATTTGTGAGACATTCTCCTTCGGGGTACTCTAAGTACCACAGAAAAGTCCTTTAGTTATAATCAAAATCTCCTGGAGGGAGAACGTGATAGTTGTGTATAGATCTATACTGGGTCCGACAAACCCGCACCTGAGCTGCTTGCAACAGCTAGACCGGCAGGTCTGTGGTGACAAGTGTCATAACTTTCCGACGCCTGAAGAACGTCGCATTCAAGGCCATCAAGTCTTTAGTATGATTATAACATCTCGCATGGAATATTAACACAGCATACAGTTCACGGAAATTCTAAGGCTTTATACAAAGGAGTTTTATTTAAATATAAAACACACACATAAGTATGACGATTTACTTACACATACTAAGCTTTGTTTCAATTCAGTTTACAACAAATCTTTTAGAAAATATTGGATTTTTTGGAAACAAACTTGTAACAAACGTTAAGGAAACAACATTCATTTTCTTTTATAAAATACTTATGAACTCACCAGCTTTATGCTGATACTCTCTTTTTCAAAACAACTTGTATTCTCAGGTAATCAGTAACGCAGGTAATCGCAAGATTTCTGAAGTCAAGACGCTAAGGCGTAGATTCTTTTGCTACATTTTATCATCATATGTAATTTAATTGGAAACATGTATTTTTGGAACATGTATTTTGGAAACAATGTAATCTTTTAAATTATATCTATGATGGTTGTGTTTTACTTTCTTCACTATGGTTATGATACTGAACATGACGTCATCCGCCCCCGAACGTTTCCGCCGTTCTGGTTTGGGGGTGTGACACGACCCGACTCGCCGAGTCCACCTTGTGACATTTCTATTCTGTCGATTACAGTCCATTCCAATACCTTCAACCCATAGATCTGGACTTCTAATGCCAGCATTACACGTAAAGTTGCTAACTTTACGTGCATGCAAGGTGCTATGAAGCTAGTACTCTTAATCCAAGCTAAAATGAAGGTCTAGGACATGAAATGGAGCCATAGCTGGATAAAGCTACCCACTCAGAGCTCCTCAAGCTCAGAAATGCCCAGATCTGAAGTCCTTTTCGTCCTCAAAGGCTCAATACTCAGATTGGCCTTGGAAATGGCCCAAAAGTGGGAAAATACAAGCTAGAAAGGGAATCTAGATGGTTAACAGCCAAGGTATAAGCTTTATACCTCCAAATGATCTGTAATGCTACCCCAACTCTGGATCTATAGCTTCTTCTTGCACCACCAAGGTCCTTCTTCCTTCTCCAAGCTTTAATTCACTCTCAAGGCAAGAACTAGCTCAACAATGGAGTTGGGTGGCTAGGGTTTCGAGTTCTGGACTAGAGAGGCTACAAATGAAACCCTAGGAAGGAGAATAGGATGCTTAAATAGGGTACCAAGTCCCGAAATTAGGGTTTCCAAACCCAGACCAGACTCGCCGAGTCCACTTGCCGACTCGCCGAGTCGGTCACTTAATCCGCGACACGGAACACGCTCTGACTCGTCGAGTTCCTCCTTAGACCCGACGAGTTGACCCCTTTGACTTAGGGTTTTTTTCTTTTCTTTCCGGGTCTTCTGGATTCTAGGTGTTACAACTCTCCCCCACTTAAACTAGACTTCGTCCTCGAAGTCCGCCACGGTCAACTACCTTACAATCCGCTTACCGCTTTACGCACTACACCCATTAGGTCCATTCCTGGATATATCATCCTCGGAATAATCCGGTCATTACTACCTTCGAGTACAACACCTTTACCCAACCGGTAGCCCTACCGGTACTCCCAGTGCACTTACACTGATACACAAGGGGTTCACCCCTTTTCCTTGCGCTGCCACTGGCCTTTCCAAGGCAACTTCCTATAAGCAACGATATTTCCGATCTCCATCAAGAACAAATCTTTTGTTGAAACCGCAATTCTGGCCATTCTCAGTGCCGACCATCATACCAGCACCCACGAATTATCCCCTCATACGATGCTCCAATCCTGAAAACTCCACCCAGCGTGTGAATTCAGACCATCCTCCGATATTATCTGATTCCGCAGTGAGCGACTTAGCATTACCCGATCAGCTCACTGCCTTCTGCACCAAACACCTTAACATCATTCCTGCCTGAGGTCCTGCCGACTCCCATCCGCCTTCCGGATGAACCGAGACCACCCTGGTCCCAACCGATCCACCGTTACCCGAAATACCGGTCCCCCACCGGTTACCGAACGCGAGAACATTCCCTCAGTCGCTCCCAGCGACTCATAAAGATACCGCGACTACCTGAACTGCTCTACTACCCCAGCCACTCTGGCTCTAGAAGATCTAGGATCCCTGATCCCCTACCTTACCCTAAGGTCTCTACCAGGTCCCACATGTTGCTAAAAGAACACGGGCCTCGCCCATGGGTCCCACCCATCTATACTTCGGAGCGGCCTCTCCCACAGGTCTCACCTATCCAGGGCTATGCAGACCTACTCCTCTTCTGATCTCAACTAGCTAAACTTTCCTGATTCTTATCATGCTAGCTCGGAGAGATACGGGCCCCCGCCCACACTCCGCGAACTAAGAGATACGGGCCCCCGCCCACACTCCGCTAACTAGGAGATACGGGCCCCCGCCCACACTCCGCTAACTAAGCTGCTAATGAATGATACAGCTTACCCGCAGTCTTACATCACTTCCCGCACTGACTCGCTGCTGGGGAATGCTGTGACTACCCCGCAACTTTATATCCCGACTAAACTCGCACCTGCCGAAGGCTCTCCGACCTGGTTTCACCGAACCAGCCATCAACTACTCGTGAAGACACGAACTCAAAGTTGGGAAGTTTTCCCCAACTTCCATCCTCATAGCTCCTCAATCCAAATAGCCACTTGAGCTGCTTCCTTCCTCGCCAAGACTGCGGAACTATCTCAGTCTTGCACTTACTTCTGTCTCTGGCCCCCCACGAGTGGCTCTCCCCCACTTCGATTCGTCTAGCTCCTCACAGCTCACAGCTTGAGAGAATTACCAATTCTCCCCACTATCCTCTGGCCACTTCTGCTGAAAACCCGAGCTTACCACAGCTGGGAATCTAACCAATCTACCCCCTAGCGACACCTCCCCGAAGCTAGCGAGACACTACCGAGCCCCACACATGCATGCTACAGTTACTGCATCCAAATTAACCTGCTCTAAAGGAGGCGACCTCCTATTATCATTCTAAAATCCAAGGTATGCAGATGACATATAACTCAATCACAAGCAGGCCACAAAATTCCGAAATATCATTATCAATACCGATGTAGAACCATAACAATAAGATCATAACATAAGCTGATAGGGAAACAAAAGAAGATATGTACCTGACGCATCAGGCTGATCACACCTCATCTGAAACCAACTGATACGCCCTGCTCCTCGCTGCAGGCGCCTCCGCCCGGCCCTGACGGCCGTCGGTGATCCTCAAGGTTGCAGGGGCAGGTGCTATCACCTGTCCTGCTGAATGAAAACTAGGACATTGGGCCTTCTTATGGCCCCTCTGACTACAATGAAAACATATCAGGTATGATCCCTGAGTGATGGTAGCTGTACAATCTCTGCTGAAATGGCCAGTCCGGATGCACTTGAAGCAGCCTGAATCACCACCACTACCGCTCCTGCACGCACCCTCATGCATCCTGCCACACTTGCCACAGCGGCTGCGGCTCTGGAAATCCCTCGATCTCAAATTTGACCCCCTGGGTCTCTTGCCTGAACCTGTGGCTACCTGAATCTCATCCGACTTCCTCTTCCTGTTCTGCTCCAGATCAATATTCCTCTCCCTGGCCCGAGCAATCATGTCCTTCAGCGTCTTGCAGCTGGACCTGCTCACAAACTCCCTGATGTCAGCTCTCAACATCTCATGATATCGGGCCTTCTTCATTTCCTCATCCGCGACATACTGCGGAACAAGAAGAGCCCTCTCTCTGAATTTGGCGGTGATCTCCGCCACTGTCTCAGTAGTCTGCCTCAGATCCTGAAACTCTCGTGCTAACTGTTGCACCTCAATCATCGATGCAAACTCGGCCCTGAACCGGGTCGAGAAATCACTCCATGTCATCGCGTCCAACGCGACATCATCACCAATGGCATGTCCAACCTCCTCCCACCAATCTCGTGCTCTGTCCTTCAGAAGACAGGAGGCAAGTCGGACCTTGTCCCCCTCGGGACACCGGCTCGTACGGAAAGCGTTGGCGACATCAGCCAACCATCTGCTGCTAGCACTGGGGTCCCTAGCCCCATGGTAGTCTGGAGCTCCACAAGCTCTGAACTCCCGGAATGTCAATGTACGCGCTCCCAACAAGGCCATCATCTCTGTGCGGAAGGCTCCAAGCCTCTCATCCAAAATCTCCATGATGCCCTCCTTGACCGTGCCAAAGATCACAGGAGTCTGGTCTAGAATACTGCGCGTAACCTCCGCTGATACAAACTCCCTCATCCACTCCTCGAGCTGCTCGGTCCCTGAACCCGAGCCCGATCCCTCTCTGACACCTGACCCATCCACTGGTCCATCTTGCAATGTCGCCATACTGAAAACATGCCATAACAATCATCAAAATACACATCACTGACGAGGGATCACACACACTCTACAAGTTCCCTGGTTTCATCTCGGCCCCTCTTGAATCGAGTACGGATCCTCTGCTTTCAGTAGTATGGGCCCATACTACCTTCCACATCTATCCGTACTTTCCTCAAGAGTTACCTCAACTCCACCAAGTCCCTTTCACTACCACTGCTGCTCCCAGCACTAAACTCATCCTAGGCTTGCCCTAGGGAAATCTCTGACCCAAACCAGTCCTCAGCTGCTGAAAGATTCCCAGTAATATCAACTAGCTACCTCATGAATATAGCCACATGCAACAGAGATTAGATAATCCTTCGAGTAATAGAACCATCCCTAGAACGGTTGCACTCAGACAAGAGCTGCGCAATAGGGTCAAATCTATCACTCTGAGATTATCCAGCCTGTGCTACATGTGACCTAGCATATTCACTTAATAGCTAGCTCACATTACTAAGAGTCCCACAAAGCACAAAGCAAGCAGCATTCAGACAAAAAGGGATATCTAACCAGAACATAATCAAGCAATTCTATCAAAATAACAAGAATCTGCACTAGCATGCGATATAAGCTAATATAATCAGGCATAACCTAAACATGCTATCCTACCACTGTCTAACCAATACTAGCATATAGCTCAATAAGCACATATAACAGGCACATAAGGCATCCTCCTAGATCCTTATCCCAAAATCTAGCATGCTGATCACATAATCATATCATAACATAAAACTTATATGGATAATTTGGGAGAACTTACTTGAGCTCGGCTGATTGCATGCACCACACCCTTTTCTCTTTTCAAAGTTCTTTTGTCTTTTCAAATTCTTTTGTCTTTTCTAAATTCTTTTTATAAAAAATGATTTTCTTTTGAAAATTTCCATACCAAGTCCTCAGTTTGAGTTCAGACACACCCGAGAGTGTGTCCGAATCCCTCAAACCAAGGCTCTGATACCAACTTGTAACATCCCAAAAATCATGACCAAAAATTTCTTTTTAAACATTACTAATCCATAGCATTAAGTCATTCAAACATACAAAAAGGGGTTATATGACAAATCAGAGTATCCTTTCCAAAACACTTATTCATTTTATCAGAGTAAACATCCCAGGCTAAACTTCTTGGTGTGTGCCATGAGATCATCCCGAGCTCTTCATTCCGCTATCGGAAATACCTGAAACCAAAACTGAAAACCGTAAGCATGAAGCTTAGTGAGTTCCCCAACCTACCACATACCACACATATCTACTGATCCATACATGACATATATAATTCTGAGCACATAACCACACACGGGGCCCTCGCCCGCTGCATTGGGCCTCTCCCGCCATCGGACCCCGTCCGTCGTCAGGCCCCGCCTGGCATCAGGTCCCACCTGGCATCGAGCCCCGCCCGGTATACAAATCTGTTTCCTTCAGGCCCTGCGTGTCTCTGGGCCTCGCCCGCCATACACATACATACGATTAAATAACATACTGAAACATACATAAACATTCCCTAACCATTCCTTGCTCTAAGGCCTCGCCTAACCTAGGCCCCGCCCCTGGTCTGCTACTGAAGTAGTGGAACCCCGTCCACACCCCTACTTGTAGTGAGATATGGGCCCTCGCCCACACTCACATCCTTCCTATCATGGGCCTCGTCCCTGCTCGGCTAATATCGAGATATGGAACCCCATCCATACTCCGCTTGTGATGAGATACGGGACCTCGCCCACACTCACCTCCCTACCAGGCACATACAAGTATCACGAAGACAACAAGTATAATCTAACGCACTACATAAGAATCTTCCTCGGGAATACCCTGGCATCGGACCCCCGACCCGGAAACATACTATTATCTAACGTAATTCGGGCTTACCCCGACATCGGACCCTCGGTCCGGATCCTATCATACCGAGTCATGCAAGAATCATAAAGACCTCTAACATCCTAACATTCCTCGGGCCTCGCCCGACATCAGGTCGTAACCCGGAACATATATCAATAAGTGCCTAGGGCTAACCCCCGGGTCTTCCTTCTATACATAAGCATAAACATGAACATAAACATAATGGGCCGGCATTGTGGCCGTAGACCCATGCACACAGTGAGGAGACTCACCTCGCACTGCTGAAAACTCGCTGAACACTTCTGACTGCTAACTGGCAACTTCTGAACCGCTGACCCTTCGGCTTCCTGAACTATCAATACCCAAAATAACATTTAGACCACAATAAACCAAAAGTCAACCCTGGTCAAACTTGGTCAAAGTCAACGGTCAAAGTCAACATCCAGTTGACCTGACTCGCCGAGTTGGTTTACCCACTCGTCGAGTCCATACTCTTCCAATCCCAAAACAACCCCGACTCTACTCGTCGAGCCTTGTAAGAACTCGACGGGTTGTCCTTCAACCATGCCACTGGAACCATCTTCAACCGACTCGTCGAGTTCACCATTGAACTCGTTGAGTTCATCATCCACATATGAATGTCTCTAGTCTATGACTTGCCGAGTTATATGAACAACTCGTCGAGTCCATCTTCATAACTAAGAAGATTGCCTTAGACTCGACGAGTTCTACCTTGAACTCGTCGAGTACGATGAACTTCATAACCATTATGGACCCAGACTGGTTGAATCCTTTACCAATTCCACTCACTGATCCGAATCATAAACATAAGGGTTTGGGTTTGCGACCCGACTCGCCGAGTCCATGAACTGACTCGCCGAGTCCACCTTGTGACATTTCTATTCTGTCGATTACAGTCCATTCCAACACCTTCAACCCATAGATCTGGACTTCTAATACCATCATTACACGTAAAGTTGCTAACTTTACGTGCATGCAAGGTGCTATGAAGCTAGTACTCTTAATCCAAGCTAAAATGAAGGTCTAGGACTTGAAATGGAGCCATAGCTGGATAAAGCTACCTACTCAGAGCTCCTCAAGCTCAAAAATTCCCAGATCTGAAGTCCTTTTCGTCCTCAAAGGCTCAATACTCAGATTGGCCTTGGAAATGGCCCAAAAGTGGGAAAATACAAGCTAGAAAGGGAATCTAGATGATTAACAGCCAAGGTATAAGCTTTATACCTCCAAATGATCTGCAATGCTACCCCAACTCTGGATCTATAGCTTCTTCTTGCACCACCAAGGTCCTTCTTCCTTCTCCAAGCTTCAATTGACTCTCAAGGCAAGAACTAGCTCAACAATGGAGTTGGGTGGCTAGGGTTTCGAGTTCTGGACTAGAGAGGCTGCAAATGAAACCCTAGGAAGGAGAATAGGATGCTTAAATAGGGTACCAAGTCCCGAAATTAGGGTTTCCAAACCCAGACCAGACTCGCCGAGTCTACTTGCCGACTCGCCGAGTCGGTCACTTAATCCGCGACAAGGAACACGCTCTGACTCGTCGAGTTCCTCCTTAGACCCGACGAGTTGACCCCTTTGACTTAGGGTTTTTTTCTTTCCTTTCCGGGTCTTCTGGATTCTGGGTGTTACACACACACACACAATATATATATATATATATATATATATATATATATATATATATATATATATATATATATATATATATAGTTAGGAAATCAGACGATACTTGGAAAGACTCAAAACAAATATGATACCACTTGTCAAGCTCTGATGACCCTTGTTCGGAAGTAAAGAAGATAACAAGCAAACTAAAAGCACACAAAGACACAATATTTATGTCGTTCCCTCAAGGTGACCTACGTCCACAAGCAGTAATGGATTATTCGTTATTCACAAGGATTACAAGTAGAACTCAACAGAGATTCGACCTACTCAGTAAGGATAAAAAGGAATCACCAAATGGTTTAGCATGCACCCCTATTTATAGTGAAGGGATCAGGCCTAAAAATCTAATGGGCCAAGCCCATTGGTCAATAGGCCCTTGAATAGTGTCAACCACTCGCAATCTGCCATGCAACAACTTCTAGAACATGCATCCTTGATTTCCATTGCATGAGCATCAGTAGTATACATGATGAAACACCATGAAGTATAGTGGCTCATCATGATGCAAGAGTGGCACATCAAGATCACCGTGGCTCATCAACCATCATCGTGGCACATCAAGCAATAATCCTTGAGCATTTTTACATCTAAGTAACCTTGAACAATCTTGTGCATCATAGAGGACTTCATAGCATATATAGCTCATCAAGGGATACCATGGCTCATCAGGGAACCAAATGGCGCACCTTTCACCAAGATGGCACATCTAGAATGATGATGTCACATCTTGTGCAAGGTTTGATGCATCTGCTCCAAGAATGGCGCACCCTCCTTACAAATGGTGTATGTGGCTTCTAAGTGGCGCATTCTCCTTCCAGAGTGGTGCATCTATTCATAGAGTGTCACACCTTGATCATGGATGGCGCATCCATGCACCAAGGTGCTCCATTCCACTCCCAAGTGCTCCATACCTCTTCCAGGTGATCCATACCCCCTTTTAGAAGATCTGTTCCTTTGTCACTTGATCTGTTCCTTTGTCAGATGATCCATTCCCTTCTCAGATGATATATTCCTTTGTTACATGCTCCATGAGCCCCAAGTACACTATTGAGTTCCAAGCTCTCCATTGAACTCAAATGCTCCATGAGAATGCTCCAAATGCTTAACTCACATTTATCAATCTCCACCTTGACTTGAACATCCTATGAACTCCACCCTTAACAAGAACTTCTTCTCCCTTCCTGCCATCCATCCCTGAAGGGGCCTACCTCCTACGAATATCAACCAAGTACAAGCAAAGCTTGAACTTCTCAGTGAGCAACGACTTTGTCAACATTTCTATTGGGTTTACCTTGGTATCAATCTTTAGAATTAAAAACTTTTCTTCTTCCAGAATGTCAGAAATAAAATTCATCCCAACATCAATGTGCTTCATCTTCTCATCGTCCATAGGATTCTTTGCAAGGCTTAAGACACTCTGAATGTCACAATATAAGACAAGCTTCCCCACCTTCCGACAAGGACTCTGAATAAGCCTATGCAACCATATTTCCTCCTTTATTACTTCCACCATAAACATGTACTCGGATTCAGTTGTAGAAAAAGTAACCATATCTTGTAATGTTGACTTCCAACTGATGGCATATCCGAACAAGGTGAATATGTAACATGTCTGTGACCTACGTTTCAAAAAATCACCACCATAATCACATTCAGCATATCCAACCAAGTCACTTTTCTTATTAGCTCCATACACCAAGTAAATATATGTCGTTCCCTTCAAGTATCACAAAATCCACTTAATTGCTTCCTAATGAGCCTTCCCTGGATTGCTCACAAACCTGCTTACTACACCAACTGAATAAGACAAATCAGGTATGGTACAAACCATTGCATACATGAGACTTCCAACAACACTAAAGTATGGAACCCTGCTCATGTAATTCCTTTATTTATAAGTTGTGGGTATAGTATGTGGACTATGTTTAAAGTGAACCGCCAAAGGAGTTCCAACTGGTTTGCACTGATCACAATAGAATGAATGTAGAACTTTCTCATGTATTTTATTTCAAGAAATACGCAACCTCCATGCTCTTCTATCCCTTTGAATCTCCATTCCAAGTATCTTCTTTGTTGCTCCAAAATCTATCATCTCAAACTTATTCTTCAAGGTCGCCTTCAAGTTATTAATTCCAACCATGTCCTTAGCTATAATGAGCATGTCATCAACATATAGCAACAAATATATGGAGGAATATGATGACAATTCCTTTGAGTAAATACAGTTTTCAAACTGGATCCAAGTGTAGCCATGCGAGATCATGAATTACTCAAATGGGCCCAACCTAACTGTAACATCTCAAAAATCACAACCAATTTAAACTTTTCAAATCAGTGCATTTACTAATAAAAGTGTTTAGAAAACCATTGTTTTTAAAAGCATTGTTCAAAACACTGTCTCCCAAGATCAACAACATAAAAAATCAGGATGTGTGTGGTCACGCCTTCGCCCTCCCCAGATCCTCAAAAGTACCTGAAACCATAACCAAAAACTGTAAGCTAACGCTTAGTGAGTTTCCCCAAAGTACCACCACACAACATCCAATCAAACAAATAACGGGTCCACAACCTCCTAGTTCGATTAACTGTAACACTCCAAATCAGGTATTACCCTTTGAACCCTTATAATTATAAGTAATGCATAATGGTCCCTTAAGTACGTTGGGCGTACTTCAGGAGTACGCTTAACGTACCATGCATGGATGGACGTGGAGGGTCAGCATGTACGCTGGGCGTACCAAAGGGTACACGGGGCGTACGTGACGAATGTTCCAACCCTAATTTCCAGACTTAAGACCTATATAAGCATCCTTATCTCATTTGAGCATCACCCTAATCAACCTCCTTCACCTACAAACGTCTCTAAAACGCTAAAATCATTAGAGTGTGTGTTCTTGAGCTTGTGAGTGCTTTAACACCATCTTTTTGGTGTGTTGGCTACAAGGAAGAGGACGAAACAAGCTTGAACGAAGAAGGGCTTCTGGATCTTGCATTTAGAGAAGCTTAGGAAGCTTGAGGAGGTAAAAAGTTTTCTCCTTGGTCATCATTGTCATTTCTAGAGCTAGGGTTTTCTATATAGTCATTTTTTGTGTTCGGGGATCATCTCTTGAGAGTTGGAGCAACTACAGAGCTTAGGAAGAGTAGATCTGAGGTCCCTTGGTTCATTCATACCATAAAAATGCAATCTTGATGGGTGTTTTGACATCATGCATGAGTTAAGACCCTTGGAAAGGTCTTAATGGGTTATAAGGGGTTGTTGGGAACATATGGAGCATGCAAGGGCATAAAGTTGCCAACTTTATGTCTTAGAATGTCTTAATGGACTCAGATCTAAATCTTGACGATAATATTCCAAGAATTAAGAGCTTAATGGTCATTTGTGCATGGCAGACTAGTACGTCGTGCATAGAAGCATGTACGCAGCGCGCACGGCTAAAGGAGCCAGAACGCTGAGCGTACAGGAGTGGTATGCAAGGCGTACACACTCATATGGGTTTGGACTTGTTTTGGGCATGAAATCCCTTTGGGCCTTAATCAGTTATTGGGCCTGGTCATGTTTTGAGTTGGTGGTCCAATTTATCAGTTTTGGGTCATGGTTGTTATAGTTGGGCTTTATTGGGCCATGTGGCCCATTAATAGCTTTAGACATGGACTTTAAGCCCATTAGCAAAGGAAAGACTGTTGAGCCATTATGGAAGGACTTGGGATTAGATAATTGGGCTCCTTAATTTGATTGTATTTAATCCTAATTTTGGGTTAATGGCATTATTGTTCAGCACGGGTGGTTTCAGACTGTTAAACGAGCAGCTTTCGAGTTCAGCAGACAGAGGTGAGTCTCCTCACCATACCAATGAGTCAAAGGCACCAAGGCCGACCCATTACGTGTTATGTGGTACACTAGTTGGTTATATGCCAGTTGGTATGCTAGTTGGTTATTGCTATGTGGTATACTAGTTGTTGTTGTGATATTTGCAAGGTACTTGGTTGTAAGACCATGTGGGGGTGCCCATGACATTCCAGGTAAAGACCATGGGGTGCCCATGACACTTGGTTGTAAGACCATGTGGGGGTGCCCATGGCGTTCCAAGTAATACCATGGGGGTGCCCATGGCACATAGGTGTAAGACCATGTGGGGGTGCCCATGACATCCTGGAGTAAGACTCTAGAGGGTGTCCAGTGCATCCTTATATGTTTATATGCATGGCTTATGTGATTTATATGGATTATAGGATTATGTGGTTTATGTGGGGTATGCTCTGTGGAACTCACTAAGCATTAGCTTATAGTTTGTTGGTTGTTTCAGGTACTTCAGGATCTAAGGGCAAGGGCCCGGCATGATGGCGCGGCATGCACTCTCTGGCGTTTTGTTTGGGGACACTATGATTTTATGAATAATTTATCTGATGTTATGGATTTGAAAAAAATTGTGATTGGAATTTTATAATTTATGGAAATGAATTTCTTAATTAAAAATGAAAAATTTTATTGAGATTTTGGGTTGTTACAAGTTGGTATCAGAGCCTTGGTTTGAGGGATTCGGGCACACTCTTGGGTGTGTCAGGACTCAAACTAAGGAAATGGTGAAAATTGTTTTAAAAAATCAAAGTTAAACACTTCTTAAAACCGATTTCTTGTAAGGAAAAGGGAGAGTGCAATGCACGTAATCGGCCGAGCTTAAGTAAGTATTTTCCCCAGTATGTTAGTCATGCTATGTTGATATTTGGAATGTGATAATCATATGGATATTGCTATGTGTATGCTTTCAAAATTGTATACGGTTAGGGTCTTATAGCCTTAGAATAATCGATTTGGCCTTATTGATCGAGGTCGTTGTCTCGGTCAAAAATAAACCTCTCACACACTAGATAGCTAGGGTAAGTAAGGGTCGAATCCACGAGGAGATTGTGGTCAAACTTTGTGTTAAAATAGTCAACGAAAAACTACTACTAGCAATTGTCACGAAATTATTTGAACTAAAAGTTGATGAAAAAGCTAAAAACTTGGTAATGCAAGAACTACTAAAACAAACTACTATCAATGAGAAAAAAACAAGATACTTCCGGTTCAGTTGTTCAGATGGTTGGACTTACACGTTTTTCTTCCCTTAAATTCCAATTTAATTACCTAGACATAATTAAGGTTGATTAAGTTGCAACAAATAATTTTGACCACACAATATTTTATTCCAACTAGTTGTCTTACTCCCTATGTCTAATTGGATTAGGAACAACTAGTGGTTTGGCGATAATGTGTCTTACGATTAGCTATTACAATGTTGAGTATATAATACTACAAATTCAGAATAATGTATGTGGGTTCAACTGATCATCTTAGTTCCTAAACTACTTGAATTCAGAATGATTAGTGAATTAACAATACACTATCTTAGTTGCAATATCACACAATAAGAAAACCCAACTACAATTACTGTAAGTAAAAATCATAACTTTAAGAATGAAACAATAACTGAAATTGACTAGAATAAAAGTAATAATCAAAACGTGTTCATCCTAACATCCTACAACGTTCCCGGAAGCAACCCTAATGGTTTAATCTTCCATAACAATCAAAAAGCACACAAATTGAATAAAAACAATGGAATTCATACTAAGATTCATAAACAAACTTGAAATCATAAAACTAATAAAGTCTAATGATCAATCAATCATAGAACGATGAAACCTTGGAGAAAAATTAATCAAATATGGAGTTTGATAGAATTGATAACGATTCATCGGTTGAATGATCTTCAAATGTTGCTTGATGATGAACTTGGTGATTCGTAGCCTCAGATTCAGAAATTGATGATCAATAACGCATTTGGAGAAGGTTAGAAAGTGTTTGGAACCCTCTAAAACTGTGGAAAATCGCAGGGGAGAAGTCCAAAGTCGATTAGGGTTAAATCTCCTTTAAATAGGTGCTGAAAAACTGATTTTCGGAGCTGTTTTCCGCGTCGGCGTCATAGTGGGCATCTTAGACGTCATATAGGACGTCTGGGCGTCCTTCGTGGTGTTTTACATTGCTTCTGTCATCCTTGATTTGCACTTAAAAATGGGGCGTCTTAGACGCGTTCTAGGACATCTTTCATCTTTGTTGCCCCTTTTTGGTGATGAAAACGGTAGAATCAGTAAAAACGCAAAACATGAAAGTTGTAGGAAATTTTGTCTAGTTGCCAGAACGTATTCATTCATGTCAATAGGAGCTCTAGATCTTGAGATATGATCAAAACATTGAAGAGTGGTCAAATTTCTCAGCACCATTTTTCTTCATTCTTTTAACAATGTCTCCCACGCTTGTTAGCTTCATTTTTCTCGTTTTTCTTGCGGGTTCCGCCCACTTTTAGTACAATATATTTACCTGCACATAAATTTCAACAACTCATCAAAGTAGTGTTATTCTTGGGCAATAATACATCAATTCAACAGATTTATGACAATTTAGTACATTCATAAAATAGACTTATCACTTATTTCATGTTCCTCGTTTGGTTGTGGTCCTAGGGTAGAGTATGTTATTCGAAAGTCTATTTGATCTTGTTCTGTGTATAATTTGAATGCATAAGGCAACCTCTTATGATTGATTTGAGTTCTGGTTTGGGGGGATTTAGCAAATCTTAGGATAGCCTAGGATTTGAGTTATGCGGTAGTCTGTGAAATATGTTTTGTTCTGGGACGAATTATAGTTATCAGGTAGGGCCTTGGGGAAGGTACAGGTAGGTGTGGAAGGTAGTATTGGGCCCGTACTACTGAAAGCATAGGACCTGTACCCGAACTAATGTTAGATCTTGAAGCTCTAAGGAGAACAGATATGGAAGGAATCCCATTTTTAAACATCCTGATCGTTATGTATTAATGTATTTCAGTGCAGTATGGTGATGACACGACACGGAGCAGGGGGATCGGGATCGGGATCAGGATCAGGGTCGGACTATGCTACGGAACCCATTGACGAGAGGCTGCGCGAGCTTATCGCAGCCGAGGTTACGAGAGGCATTCTTGATGCTACCCTAGTGATTTTTGGGACCATCAAGGAGGGGATGATGTAGATCATGGAAGAGCGGCTCAGGTCTTTCCGAGCCGAGATTGCAGCGGGCCAGATCGGGGCCCGAACTCTTTCATTCCAGGAGTTCAAGGCGTGCGGGGCGGCCAAGTTCTTTGGGGTCAGGGACCCCATAGTTAGCCGACGATGGGTAGCAAACATGGAGAATGCCCAGCACACGAGCTCTTGCCCCGAGGTGGCAAAAGTGGGGTTTGCTTCGTGTATGTTGAGGGATCGGGCCAGGGACTGGTGGGAGGAGGTGACCCACCAGGTGGGATCAGCTAGAGTTGTTGAGATGTCTTGGGAGGAGTTTGTTAGGCGTTTTGAGTTGGGTTTTACACCATCCATCGAGGTGCAATGGATTGTGAGGGAGTTCCAGGAGTTACAACAGACCACCGAGACTGTGGCGGAGATCACCGCCAAGTTTCGGGAACGAGCACTATTGATCCTGCAATATGCTGCAGATGAGGATATGAGGAGGATGAGCTATCATTCCATGCTGAGGGATGATATCTGTGATTTTGTGAGCTTGTTAGGGTGCAAAACCCTGAATGAGATGGTGGAGAAGGCCCGGGAGCAGGAAATGGAGTTAGAGCACCGCACCAAGCAGAAGCCAGAGCAGGTCCAGACAGCTGTAGGTCAGCCTAAAAATCCTAAGACTCTGATTCTTCCACTACGGGCCAGCAGGGTCGTGGCTGGTGTGCCAAGTGCGGTAAGCTTCACAATGGGGCTTGTCGAGCAGCGGGTTCGGGGTGTTACACATGTGGACAGCAGGGTCACATGAGCAGGGATTGCCCTAAGAAGGGCTTGATTTGTTTCCATTGCAACCAGACCAGCCATAAAAGGGTCGATTGTTCGAGGTTACAGGGAGGAGGAGGAGCAGTGGCGGCGCCTGCGCTTTCCACAATGAGCATCACTGATGGCCACCCTACCATGGTAGAGGCTCCTGCGGTGAAGAGCCGTGCATTTCAGCTGACCACAGAGGAGGCTCGAGTTGCACCAGATGTCGTGGCTGGTATGAAATCTATTTTTCTTGTTTATGCCTATATGTATACATATGTGCACTTGTATAGGGACCTTTTTGGTCAACGGTATATCAGCTCATGTTTTTTTTTTTGATTTGGGAGCTACCCGATCATTCGTATCTTTTGCACTTAGCAAGAAGTTCTGGGATGCTCCGGGGACTCTGGATTCCCCGCTGGAGGTTGAGATTGCGGATGACCGCACCGTGAGTGTTGCGAGGGCATATCAGGAATATGTCCTGAATGTGTTTGGGGAGAGATTCCGTGTTGATTTGGTTCCGATACCGTTACAAGGGTTGAAGGTGATTGTCAGGATGGACTGGTTGGGGGCCAATGGGGCCATGATAGACTGCGAGCACCAACTGGTGAGAGTTCGAACTCCAAGTGGGGAGAACTAGTTATTCATGGGGAGAGGGCCTCGCAGGTGCCAACTCTCTGTTCGGCTGTGAGGGCTAGGTTATTCATCAGGGTTGTTCGGAATTTTTGGTATACATCTCAGCTACGAGGGTTGAGCCCATGACAGATTTGAGTAGTGTACCAGTTGTACGAGATTTTCGGGATGTCTTTCCCGAAGAGTTGGTAGGGGTGCCTTCGGAGAGGCAAGTACTCATTGATTTGTTTGTCGGGTGCCGCTATGATAGCTAAGGCACCATACCGACTAGCTGCGCCTGAGATGCAGGAGTTGTCTACGCAGCTTCAGGAGCTGCTAGACCGAGGGTTTATTCGTCCGAGGAGTTCCCCGTGGGGAGCACCGATCATGTTCATGAAGAAGAAGGACATGTCACACAGGATGTGCATTGATTATCGGGAGCTAAACAGGCTAACGGTGAAAAACCGTTATCCACTTCCGAGGATCGATGATTTGTTCGATCAGCTTCTCGGTGCATCTTGGTTTTCCAAGATTGATCTTCGGTTGGGGTGCCATCAGATGAGGATTAGGGATGAGGATATACCGAAGACAACCTTCAGGACTCGGTACAGACACTATGAGTTTGTGGTGATGTCATTCGGGCTCACCAATGCCCCAACAATGTTCATGGGCCTCATGAACAGGGTGTGTAGGCCGATGTTGGATCGGTCTGTGATCGTTTTTATCGATGATATCTGGGTCTATTCTAAGACCAAGGAGCAGCACGAGCAGCATTTGAGGGAGGTATTGGAGACACTGAGGACGGAAAAGCTTTATGCGAAGTTCTTGAAGTGTGATTTTTGGTTCCATGAGGTGCAGTTTTTGGGGTACATCATCAACCAAGAGGGTATTTTGATTGATCCATCCAAGATTAAGGCAGTGATGTGATGGGAAGTACCGAAGAATGCATCTGAGATCCGTAGCTTCTTGGGCCTAGCAGGGTATTACCAGAGATTTATTCAGGATTTCTCCAAGATCGCCGTACCCTTGACTTGCTTGACTAAGAAGAATGTGACATTTCGGGGGGCTCAGATCAGCATTTGGCTTTCAAGACCTTGAGAAAGAGGTTATGCGAGGCGCCAATTTTAGCATTACCTGAGGGGCTGGATGATTTGGTGGTGTATTGTGATGCATCTACCACAAAGTTAGGAGCTGTTTTGTTACAGAGGGGGCATGTGATCGCGTACGCCTCGAGGCAGATGAAGCCTCATGAGGTGAACTACCCCACTCACGACCTGGAATTGGGGACGGTGGTGTTTGCCCTCAAAATATGGAAGCATTATTTGTACGGAGTTCGGTGCACCATCTATACCGACCACAAAAGTTTGAAATATTTGATGGATCAGCAGAACCTCAACATGCGACATAGGAGGTGGTTGGATGTACTGAAAGATTATGACTGCAAGATTTTATACCATCCAGGGAGGGCCAACGTGGTGGCCGATGCCTTGAGCCGCAAATCGGCAAGCGCTCCGATTAGAGATGTTTGTCTGGGGATGACGATGATTTCCCCCTTTTTGGATATGATCAAGAAAGCTCAGGTAGAGGGTTTAAAGAAAGAGAACTAGAAGATAGAGCAGATTCGGGGTCAGATTCCCTTGTTTATACGGGATGGTCGGGGACTCTTGACATAGTGTGGCCGGGTGTGGGTACCAGTATATGGGGGAGTGAGACAGAAGATATTTGAGGAGGCACACTAGTCCAAGTTATCTATACATCTGGTTCTGGTTCTGGTTCCGGCTCAGGTGCAGGTACTGAGCCGATTAGCGAGCAGATGCGGGAGTTCATCTCATCGGAGATTTCTCGCAGTATTTTGGAGATCTTGGATGAGCGCTTGGGGGTGTCCCGTCCTGAGGTCATGGCTATCGTTAGAGCTCGCACTCTTTCTTTCCGTGAGTTCCATGCTTTTGGAGCTCTTGCGTTCGATGGGGAGAGGGACCCCATTGCTAGTAGGAGGTGGTTAGCAGATATGGCTAACACGTTCGAGACGAGTTTCTGCCCTAAGGAGGTGAATGTCAGATATGCTTCCTGCCTTTTAAAGGACAGGACACGCGATTGGTGGGAGGAGGTTGGTCAGTGAAGATGCAGTTAATGGCATGTCTTGGGATGATTTTTCGAACAGGTTCCGAGCTGAGTTTGCACTGGTGGTCGAGGTGCAACAGTTGGCACGAGAGTTTCAGGATTACCGCCAGACTACTGAGACTGTGGCAGAGATCACTGCCAAGTTCTAGGAGGGGGCGTTATTGGTTCTGCAGTATGTAGCAGATGTGGAAATGAAGAAGGAGAGGTATCATGATATGTTGCGGGATGATATCAGGGAGTTTGTGAGTATTTCAGGGTGCAAGACCCTGAATGGTATGATTTCTAGAGCCCGAGAGTGGGAAATCGATATGGAGCACCATGGGAAGAAGAAGCCAGATCAGGTGCATATATTGGAGGGTCCCAGGAAGAGACCCAAGACTCTAATCAGTGTTTAAGAGGCCATCAGGGTCGGAGTCAGTGCAGCACGTGCGGCAAACTGCACTATGGAGTTTGTCGTTCTAGGGGTATGGGCTGCTACAAGTGTGGCAGGGTTGGACATGTCAGAAGGGATTTCCCTCAGGGGGCAAGCCCGTTATTTTTTCACTGCAACCAGGTGGGCCACAAGAAGGCCGACTTTCCGATGTTGAGGGGAGGAACATTGAGTGCGCCTGCTCCGGCTACTTTGAGGATCAATGATGGTCGTGAGGGTAGGGTTGGAGCACCAGCAGAGAGGAGACGGGCATTGCAGTGTCAGACAGGGGAGGTCATGTCTCCAGCAGGCGATATTGCGGGTATGTTATCTTTTGCTTTCTTTTGGTTATGATCAATATTTATATGTTTATGATTTTTGTATCGGTTTGGGTAAGCTTCATTTGTGGTTTAATTCGCGGTTATTAATTGTGTTGTATCATTAAGAATTGTTATATGTCATTTGCATGCCATGAATCATCAGTGGGAGAGTGAGGGGTTGTATCTCGTGTAGCGGATTCTAAAGTGTCCGGTTGTTATTCTGGTTTTTGGCGACATCGGTTCAGGGGTATTGTGTGGAAGGTCTATGGTCAGGATTCAGCGGGTTAGCTCCATAGTATCGTTAGCATTCATTGGATTTAGCGATTGTGCTTGGTTGGATCTTGGGGGTGCCAAGGGAAGTGGTCTATTGCTGAGGTTTTGGTCTGAGCATCTGTTCGAAGGGCTTCAAGATTTTAATGTTGTATCATTAAAAGATTCTCGGGTCATCAGTTTTGCTAGGATTTCGGGGAGTGTTCATCATGGTCTACTAGGGTGGTGCGGTCTTTTGGGTTGTCTAGTAATGGATCACTAGCATTGGTAAGGGTATGTTGTCAGCAGTTCGATCATTGGAGGGTAAGATGGATTGGGAATCCTTCAAATATTGTGTGATGTAAGAGCTTAGTTGAATTAAAGTTGGGGAGAACCGTTCATGTATTCAGGAGAAGAAGCAGACGTGAAACTAGGATAAGTTTCACATCCCCGTCGAAGAGGGAGGCGGCCCAAGTGGCCGTCTAGATTGAGGATTGTGCGAGTTGGGAGTTTGGGAAATTTCCCAGCAGTTGGTTAGCACCTTCTTAGTAGAAGTGTTTTAAGGCTGCGGGGTGGCTCGTAGCATTCACTAGTGGCCAGTTAGTGTGGGAGTGTTGTAAGACCGTGGGGTGGCCTGTAGCATTCACTAGTGTTCCGTTAGTATGAGAGTGTTGTAAGACTGTGGGGTGGCCCGTAACATTCACCGGTCCCTGTGTAGTGGTGAGAGTGTGGCAAATATATGATTTGGTCACAGATTTCTTCATATGGTTTAGACCAGTGTCTTTGGAGACCTGGTATGATATGAGACTACAGCTGGTCATGTAGCATCCATTTTAGCATTGGTTTTGGTGGCGAGATGGCTTGTGCAATAATTGCCAAATAAGGTTTCTCTCGGAAGTGGCGTGGGGTGACTGTGCATGTGTGACTTTCGACTCATCAACTGGACAGGAGTCCGGTGTCTCAGATAGTTGGCAGACAAATTGGGGCCATGGAGGTCTCAGATGCTTTTGGAAAGCAGCTAGGGGCAGCAAGATGAGTCAGAGTGGTCTCAGTGATTTAGGATTCATGTGTGGAGTCACTTGTTATTCGGGGCATATGCTAAGTCACTTGTAGTTTGGATTAAATCATCTCAAAGTAGTTGATTTGACCCTGTTGCACGGCTCTCGTTTGAGTCTAACCGTTGCAAGGATGAATCTTCTACTCAAACGATTATTTGAGCCTTCTGTCAAGTATAAGTGTTCTGTAGTTGTTTATGGTCAGTGACTTTGTTCCCAATGGTAGCATCAAGATAATCAGGGGGTGGAAGTGTTCTGCTTAGTCTGGTATTCAATGTTGATTTGTCATGGTAATGGTTTAGTGTGGGCGGTCTGTCATGGAGTCAGACCAAATTGAGACTTCAGGTTTCGGAAAGGTAGAAGCGGTTTTATGCATGGGTTTATGGATTCGTCTTCGTCGGGTCGAAGAGTTCTGTCAGGGTTGGGTTCAGTTTCTTTGGGAAGGTCGTTGTTTGCTCATGGTTTTCGGTTGCGTACCTCGGGTTGCTTGGTATGATATGAGTGTTAGCAAGGAGCGATTTCGAGGATGACATCTAATTTAAGTGGGGGAGAGTTGTAACACTCGGTTTTGGATTGCTTCATTATTCGGGGCTGTGGCCCAATCATCAGTTATCATGAAGCTTAGGGCCTTAGGGAAGAAAGGATTTGGCCCCTTTTTGGACATGGATGCTACAGTTTAAGTGATCCAAGTGTTCGATGGCGTTTCGAAGCCCAATGGTATAATTGTAATTTGCTAGTTCGGGCCTTTATGTATTTTTGGTTCTTGTTCGTGAAGTTTTAAGGCAATGGTGAGTTTTTAGAAGCGTAGAGCTTCTCGTCACCTTTCCGTGGATATAGAGTTCATTGGAAATGGATTTTGGACGAAGGAGTTGTGGTCGAATGAAGTTTGAGTGTTTTGGAGGTGCATCTAGTATGTGGGGCGTACTAGATATGTACGCAGGACGTACCGAGTATAGTAGTCACGGGTGGCCTTCGAGTACGCCGAGCGTACCAAGGGGTACGTAGGGCGTACTCCCTTCAACCATAAAACCCTAAATTGTGATCCTTGACCCTAGTTAAACCTTATTTCTTTCATGAGCCTCATCTTTTATCAACCTCTAGGCCTCCTAAACCCTAGAAGCCGACCCTTAGCCTATATCTTGGATCTTTTAAGCCATTGTGAAGGATCTTGGAGTATTCTTGTGCACTTTGAAGATCTTGGAGCTTGTTGAAGAATCACCACCTGGAAATGAGCTTTTAGATCTAGAAGTTTGACACCTTTTGCAATCTATTGAAGGTAAAAAAAGCTTTGATCTTGCTCACTCCTTGGTTAGATCTTCTTTTTGGGTTTGTTCATAGTCCTTTTAGCCTCTTTTAGTGGTCCTTGTGAGCTATGGTTGTCTCAGAGGTTTGATATTGTGGATCTGGATGTTTTAGGTGTCCCAAAGTCATAAAAATGGGATCTTTATGGTTTATTTGGACTCATGCATGTGTTAAGACCTTTCATTTAGCTCTTTTGAGCTCTAGAGTCCTATTAAGCCATGTATGCAAGTAAAGTTGCCAACTTTACGTGATAAGTCATCCATAGGAAGAAGATCTAAGAATTTGAAGTAAGGACTTAAGTGGTTAAGTGCTTAATGGAGAGGGTTGGGGTTCAGGGGAGTATGTTGGGCGTACCCATCTGGTACGTTGTGTGTATTGGCCCCAAAGGGTGTACGTTGGGCGTACCAGTTGCGTACGCGGGGTGTACTCGGCCTGTTGGGCTTTTCTTGTTTTGTTGACTTGTTGTCCCTAGAGTGTTGACCAAAATTTTGACCAGGTTTGACCATTGGTTATTTTGAGCCTTTTTGGACGTTGGGCCTTCTCGGGTTAGGTCCATGATGGGTTTCGGCCGAATTTGGATATTTGGGCCTTAGTGGGTCTTATGGTGTCATTTCGGGTTTGGGCTATCGTTCGTGCTTGGTTTGCTTAAGGCTTTGTTTGGCCATCTATAGACAAGTGTTGGGTTTGGGGAAAAGTTAGTGGGCTTTAGGGTAAGGCTCATGTAAGGGTTTGGGCTCAATTTGAAAAATTGGGCCATAAGTGAGCTTAGGATGAGTATTTAGTTTGTGAGCCTTTGATTGTGAGTTTGGGTCGTAGTCTTGGACCAAACTAGGTGAGGGGTAAAATGGTCTTTTTACCCCATATATGGATTATTGAATTGGGTATTGGAACCCAAATGTTAATTGAATGTCTTCATGCTTGTTAGCGCGGGGATTCTAGCGGATCTACAGTCAGAGATATATTCGTGGGTTCAACTATTGAGGTGAGTCTCCCTTCGTAAAATCTGTGGGTCGTAGGTACCAAGGCCGGCCCACTAGTCATGTTATAGTATGATGATTGTCTTTGTGATAATTATCAATTGTGCATGTTTTGCTTGATGATTTCTGTGTGATATTATGTGGTAGTGGTAGGGGTGAAATAGACCCGGTATCCGATTGAAATAGACCGAAGGGGCATGTCGAGCACCTAGATATGCTCGGCATGATCCGGTTGAAATAGAACGAATGGGCAGGTCGAGCACCCATATATCCTCGGTAGTATCCGGTTGAAATAGACCGAAGGGGTAGGCCAGCACCCGGATATGCTTGGCAGTATGTTTGTTATTTTTGGTGAGTGGTATTTGGGGAACTCACTAAGCTTTGTGCTTACAGTTTGTGGGTTATGGTTTCAGGTACTTTCGGTTCGAAAGGGAAGGGACCGGCTTGATCGCAACGCATACACCCATTTTTTTTCCTCAATTCGTGATCTTGGGATTCTACTCTGATAATTGTTTTATTGTAGACTACTTTTAAATGTTTGGATAAACACAAATGAATGTTTAAATATATATTAAAAATGAAAATTTTCCCGTATAATTTTCGGGACATTACAATGACACAAGACTGCAACATATCCTCAAGTGTATGGATGGTATGCTCACTCTGACCGTCGGTCTGCAGGTGATAAGTCGTGCTGAAATGTAGCCTCGTGCCCAGTTCCTTATGTAACTTCTGGCAAAATCGGGAAGTGAATCGAACATCTCGGTCTGAAACAATGGAGACCGGAAACCCATTGACGAGCAACAATCTCCCGAACATACACATCGGCCAACTTTTCAGCCGAAGAGCTCTCACAGATGGCCAAAAAGTGGGGACTCTTGGTCGATCGATCCACGATGACCCATATAGCATCAAAACTCTTGGCAGTCTTCGGCAACTTGGTGATAAAATCGATGGTGATTTGTTCCCACTTCCACATGGGAACCTCCAAAGGTTGCAACTTGCCATGCGGCCTCTGATTCTCGGCCTTGACCATCCTACAGGTCAATCACCTCTAAACGTACCAGGCTATCTCTCTCTTCATATACAGCCAAAAGTAACTCAATCTCAAATCTCGATACATCTTGGTGGCTCTCGGGTGTATAAAAAAATGAGACTTATGAGCCTCCTCCAACACTATATGCCTGATACCACCAGAAACTAGAACCCAAAACCCGACCACACCGGGTCAACAACCCCCGACTATCGGTGAAAAACCTGTCGATCTTGCCCCTGATCCTCTCCTGCTTCTAATCCTCCTTCCGAACTCCCTCTGCCCGTGCCTCTCTGATCACACCCAAAAGTGGAGAATCAACGGATATCCTTATATACATCTCTCCAACTAAAGATCTAGCCGACTTGCAGATCAAGGCATCCGCTACCACATTCGCCTTACCCGGATGGTAAAGGATCTCGTAGTCATAATCCTTGACCACGTCCAGCCACCTAGCTTCCTCAGGTTCAGGTGCAGCTGGTTCATAAGATATCACAAACTCTTGTGATCTGTGTAAACGGTACAACAGACCCCATAAAGATAATGTCTCCAAATCTTGAGGGCAAACACCACTGCCCCCAACTCCAGGTCATGAGTAAGATACCGCGCCTCATGCGGCTTCAACTACCATGAGGCATATGCAATCACTCGCCCTCTATGCATAAGGACCGCCCCCAAACGGGTGATGGATGCATCACAAAATACTACAAAATCCTCAACACCCTCTGGAAGGGTCAGCATCGGGGCCTCACATAACCTTTGTCACAGCATCTCAAAAGCAACCTACAGCTCAGGGCCCCACCAGAAATCCACTCCCTTCCTCTTCAGACGAGTGAGGGGTACTATGATCTTGGAAAAATCTCGGATGAATCTTTGATAATATCCCACCAAACCTAAAAAACTCCCGATCTCTAAGGGAGACTTCGGAACCTCCCACTGCATCATGACCTTGATCTTGGCCGGATCAACCAAAATCCTGTTGGATTAATGTCTAAGTCCATAACTATAATTGGTAAGACTTGACCCGACCCGACATGGTCCATTTGGGTTGCATGGCATCGGGACAATTGGATAGACAAGATGAGGAAAAAGGATACTAGTGATTTATATTAATATATTATAAGTTCTAATATATTAATATATAATCATATTATTTAATTAGTATTGATCAAGAATTAATTTATAATTAATTAAGTGATCAAAAGGAACTAATTAAATATGGACTCTAAGATATATGTGTGTGATGGGCCAAGTTCATTTAGGTTGGGCTAAGCTTTCATGGATAGTCCATGGAGTGTTTAACCCATGGATCATATGAAATGAAAGGTCATGGGTATTAGGGTTTAACCCTAATCTCCACACTATATAAAGATGTCCTTGGTTGGTGAAATGGGCACTAGTGTGTGTACACAAAAGGGCAAAGCCGATTTCACTAGAGAGAACCAAAGTATCCTTATTCTCAAGGTTATTCCAAGTGTTCATGGTGTTGTGTGAACCATTTGAGGTGTCACACTTGGGGCACTAGGCACTCAAGCTTCATGAAGACAAGTTACATAAAAAAAAAGGTATGTATTCTATCTATTTTATTACCCAAGTATATGATATGTGTATGCTAGTATAGGGTAATATCTTGGAAACTTCATATTTGCATGTATAATAGAGAAAACATAGATCCAAGGTATTTAGGGTTGTATGTGCACCATAGGATGTTGTAGTATACTAAAACCCAACAGTGGTATCAGAGCCATGGGTTGTTTTCTGTTATATTCATGCAAATGTTTGATTTTCAAAGTTGAAAAAAAAAGAAAAAAAAACATGAAGTTTGTCAAATTTTAAGATAATTACTTGTTTTGTGAAAAACTAATTATTTGTAAAATTTGAATCATTTGCTATATGAGTTGAATTAGGTCAAATTTAGTAAAAGATAAAATGATATGATTATTTTATTAGTTTTAAAAGTTTGATCTAAATGTTTTAAGGAGTTACAAATTTTGTCATAAAATTTTGGAGCTCAAAAAGTTTTTTTTAAAGTTGTGATCTTATGTGTTTTGAAACCTCCATAAGTTATGGATATGAAAAGGTTTTTAAAAAAAATTGTTTTTATGGAGTTATAAAATTTGGTGTTAATGTTTTAAATAATTCCATAACTTATTCTTAAGTTATGGAACATGAAAAGTTTCATCATAAAACAAGCATTTAACTCCATAAGTTATGGATTACCAAAAGTTCTATGTTTCCTTGATTTATGAGTTAGTTTAGATTAATGGAAAATAAAATTTGTGTTTTAGTTGTTTTCAATCCTAATTAATCTAAAAGTTGTTCATAAAATGTGTTTTTTTGTAACTTGTCCTCAAGTTATATGAAAAGTCACATTTATGAATCTTAAAAAACTCATAAATATGCCTTAGGTTACAAAAAAAAAATGAAGAGTCTTTTCTTATAAATAGTTTTTATGGCTCCATAACTTGTCCTCAAGTTATGGATGTCCAAGAGTCTCTGCATTAAAAGTTTTAAAGATTTACTTAAAACTCATAAGTTATGAAAATTCAAGAGTTTTGAATAGTTTCAAAACTTGCCCTCAAGTTTTGGAATTTGAAAAGTTTTCTCTAATGAATACTTTAATTCCAAGTTAAGCCTTTAGAATTTTAAAAGTTAAAATTCAACCCTTATACTTTATAATATTATAAGTTAATAATACATATATGTGTATAAGAGCAAGTCAGTCTTACCATTAGTAGGCCTCATTCACGAAGCCAGTCTATAAGGGGGCTATAAGGTTGTTGCCTATAAAATGGCAGCTTAATGGGTGTCTACTCTCACCCACCGCTTCCTTGACTGGTGGAGGGTCGTTAGCCGAACAGGTAGGACAAGGACTATAATTCTCCCTTCATTAAAAGTATTAATGATAAATACTAAGTAACTAAACCTTTTATTAATTCCCAATCTTTGTTACTTAGGAAAATGTGAATAAGGTGCTAATCCATGAAATTACATTTTGCACTTTGTTTAAACCGTTAGTGGAGCGTGTGTGGTTAACCGACACACTAACCTGGATTTAACAAAGTAGGCAAAGGGTAACTTAATATTTATCATAGTATCGGTGGAGCTCGTGTGGTTAACCGGCACATCGATTGAGGGGTAAATATTAAGGGTACCAAGTATATTTGCATGGTTACTTCACACCTTGTTTTGTGATCCTCGGCATTCCAGTCACAAAACCTGAAGGGCACACTCGAGATTGAAACATGTCATTGAAAAGTTCAATGAATCTCAAAAGGAGTTTCAAATCCAAGTAAAAACCTAATTAAATTATTTCGTTTTTCATGGTGGAAATTGGTAAATCGTCATTTACCTACCTTCAACTATTTTATAACTCGGATTACGGCATCCCTCTTCCAGTTATAAATAGGTTGTTGGATCCTAGCCTTAATATTTCATATTGGGTGTTATATTAAGGACTTTAGATCAACTATCTTGAATATCTCCCAAAAGATGTCTAGTTCAGACATCTATGATCTTAGCAAATCTCTTGGAACTTTACTTCCTCCACCTCCTCCAATTATTCTCCCTAACCCACAAGTTCAAGGTCACTCAAGCCCTAATGGCAAGCAAGGTCTATGTGTGATCACATCTTAGAGATGAAGTCACATATTGACAATCCGAGAGAGTTGGGTGTCAAAGTCTTGAGAAAGTTGGATGTTCAATCACTTTCTAAGTCACATAGTGAGTTCCTTTGGGACTACTATGAAACAGACTATGACATGAACCTTAATGATCATATCTATTTACTTGGTGCTGCTGAATCAGCAATGATTTGGAACGATAGTAAAGCAAATTTGATTAGAAGATCAACTTCCCAAAAACTTTATGGACAGTGACAATGGTGACAGTGGAAATCCAGAAAAAGCATTCTCTTCCCAATGGAAAGGGATTGGCCATAGTCAACCCGGTTGACCAAATGGTAAAGAGAAAGGCTAAGTCTGAGATAGTCCCATTACCAAAGGGTCCATATGTTTATTTTGCCGAAGGAAGGGGCGTTGATTGCAAAGCTGCCAAATTTACCTAAGGATGTTAAAGTCAATAAGTTTGACTCTACATCAGGTAGAGCCCATTATCTAACTCTGTTAAGTTCTATTCTGAGATCCTCATTACAAGATGTGACTGGGTCACATGTTGATGTTTTAAGAATCAAAGAATAGAGAGAAATCTTAAAGGAAGTATATGTTGATTCTGATCGCGAAGGTGAATTTCGATCGCATCAGAATTTTGAGCAGTTGCTTAAGAAGTTATGATATATTGCTAAGGAATAGATAACAACAATTTTCCATGTGGATTGTAAGGATAAGTTTTTCCGCAAAGTTTTAAAATAAAAGAAAATTGTTTAATTTTATTTATTTGAAGTATCCTTACAATGGCGTTTGTGGAAAATTGTTGCTTATATGATTCCACTGACAACAATATTGGAAAATGGATTTGATTCTTTCATTTGTGGTAGTGTCTAAATTTACCAAATCAGGAAAGTTCCTCATCGCCCAAGTTTCAATTGGACCGAAACTTGGAATCATGCAAGTTGAATAGTATGATGAATGAGAACTTTCAAGCATTGGAAAATCAAGACTAATTACTTGTTCACATGGATGTGTGAGTCAAGTGAAGGACTAAAGGGATCGAGTACACATTCTTGTGCACTGGTCATGTCCACCACAAAGCTTGTTAAGACTATTTGATTTACTAAAGTTTAGTAAATATGGTTATACTTACAAGTTTAAGTATAATTCTGAAACATTGGAAATGTCTCAATGTATGGCAGAACGAATGGGAAGAATCAAATTAGGCAGAAAGAAAAAAGTTTCTCAAATCTGAAAAGATGGGAGAGTACTTTAGTATCATGTTTGTGATCATCTTAATGATTTAGAAATCATATCACAATTAGTCCTCTAAAGGTCATCTTAGTGCATTTTTATGACTAAGAAGAGGAGTCATGAATTGTTGAAATGGTTAGATCAGGAAGATGAGTCATACTTCGTTCCAAAACAATTCTTAGAGTCATACTCCAAGATTGTAACTTGAGTGACATATCTTAAAGAAAGGTTTAAAACACTTGTCAAATGTAAGAGTAAAAGTGTCCTACTCTTGTAAATTTGAAATTGGTAGGTTGTGATGTTTTGGATAAAACAAAGACCAACTAAGGCCAATTGTGTGAAGTGTTTGTCTTGATAAAGAATCCGCACTATCTCTTGAATATTTGGCAACATAGTCTTATATGTCAAGAGGACAGTGGGAGTCTTAAAGATCCTAAAAAGAATTTCAGGAACTAATCAAGAATAAAACCTGAGGTTCTTCACTAGCACACGACTTGAGGTTTATAACCTATCGTGTTGACATATTCTGTGCCCATTCCAGTTAAAGTTGGCTTTGCATAGGAGTTTTGAAAGTTCTCAATTGGTTCCATAACAACTTGGAAGCAATGGCAGGCCCTGTACTGCCAGGTGGCAAGAAGTTAAGATTGCATAAGTTCAGTCCATATGAGTTTGGATTTGTCATTATCCTTGTCATATGACTATGGTTTTGACGATTCACATGGATAAGAACACATACACCATAAAATCTAAGGGTCATAAGGTTTCTCTCCGATTCATGAAAATGATGGTGAGGAAACACTTCCACCAAGTAGATTTGAAGCAGATGGTAAAAGGTCTAAACAATTGAGACTATGATTACGGCATCCCTTTTCATAGTTCTGAAATTGTTTAGACACACATGCATGCTATCTAAGGAAAGGTGTATGATTTTGATAAAGTTTTATCAAAGCATCTCGCATCAGAAATCTGAACTTTGGTAAGAAAGTAATTAAAGTATTGATTTCTAGAAGTCCAGCTGATTTCTGAGTACATGTCAAAGCTAGTGGGAGCATAAGTGTTATGCTAATAATCATCATGTTAGTGGGAGCATGATAATTATTGTTAGTGTTGCAAGTTAGCAATGTTAATTATAGAAAACAAAAGTTTCAATTCGTGAGGCTGCAGGGATTGAAAAAGTTGTTTTGCTATAATTAAGGGAGAGGATATACTTCATTTCAGTTCTAAAGGCTTAGATTGAGACCTTAATCATCGTTAATCAAGAATATATATATATATATATATATATATATATATATATATATATATATATATATATATATATATATATATGAATTTCATGTCGGATTGGTTCAACTTAAGGAAATTCTATATATTGCGTTCTCAAAATTCGATTATGATTACGGCATCCCTCTTCATAGTCAAATTTTGAAAACATGGCAAATAAAAATATTGTAGCAAAAGACTGGTCTAGAATCATGTCTTTATGTGAGACATCATGAATCGTGTTGGTGCATGGAAATGCTCCACAAATAATGAGTGTTTATTAGGTTGTATTTTCCCTTTATTGTATTTTGTGGTGTAAATACTCTCCCTCCTATATAAAGGGAGAGTTGGTCATTTATTACTTTAGCTAGCTCATTTCTTTTCTTAGATTAGAGAATACATCTCTCACAATGTAATCTCTAGAGAGAGAAAGTTGGTGGGTTCTCCCACCCAGGGAGAGTTTCTCTCCCACCATGTTCTTCATGAAATATATTATTCTCTCTTTGTTCTTAGTCTTCTTCAACGAACTCATAATATGTTCTTCGTGTTCATACTTACAAAAACACAATTAATCTCAAGATATCCTTCTTCCGCACTCACCGTTCGTTATAAAAATGGGTCTCTACAATTGGTATCAGAGTCGTACCTTGAAGATCTCACGATTATTTCTAGGGAACGACTCCCGTTCGGTGATTATCTTGTGATTTTTCCGTGTTTCTGCAAGAAAAAAAAATTTCGGGTTGCAAACCGGAATTTTTTTTATGATGTTCTTTCTTATTTCTATCTTCCGGGTGATTCTATCTTAGCAAAAATAAAAGTTGCTGCTGCTTATCGTTCTCTATTATTGCTGGAAAAATTGATGTTCTTCATGTTCTTATTACTTTTCTGTTGAAGAAATGAAGAAAAATGGGAGAAGAAATTAATTTTGGTGGTCTCCAAATTGTTGAAAAATTTGTTCCAGGGAGTTCTCTTATTCTTGGATGAGAAGACACAATTAATGGGCTTATTTTCTTTGAAGTGGTGCTCTTTTTTTTTACCCAGCAGCTTGAAAATCTTCTTGAGGTATGAAGTTCTTTATTCCTCATTTTCTTGCTGTGAATCTTAAATTGAAGGAAAAATGGACGTAATATGTGTTTGCATAAAGCACTTTGTCCTTTTTGCTCTTTTGGGTAAAGAGTAATTCACTCTTATTTGCCTTCCCAAGCAAAAACCATGTGACTATGACAAATCCCATCACCTTTTGTCCCCTAAAATCCCCTGCACACTCTTCCTTTTTGCCTTCCCAAGACCACATGTTGACTTAAAATGCTTTATAAAAAGATTTCCTCATTAAAATATGAATAAATGGCCTTTGCGGTACCATTTTTCATGAAAAAAATAGCATTTTTCGTCACCTGTTCAGCCCCTCTCAGCCCCCCGGACCGCAGCCAAAAACTGCCTACCGGAGTCCCCTTAGAAGCCTACCCGCAGCCCTTCTTAGCCTTGCTACCGCAGCCCCTCTCAGGTCCCTATCCGCAGCCGAGAGACTGCAGTCATATGCTTATTCCGAAAAACCGCAGCGATCCCTCTTGCTCGGACCGCAGCCTCGGTCCGCAGGCATTCCCTCCAGTTTCGCACCGCAGTTAGCCCCTTTGCACTGTAGCTCGCATCCGCAGTCAGCTGTTTCATCTGCAACTCCTTGCTTTGACTTCGGTACCTGACTACCCCATCAGCGCCCAGCCCTTCCATCCGCACCCAAGACTCCTACCGCAACCACTTCCCACCCAAATCACCTCTCTCACCCGCAGTCACCTCCTACCGCAACCACCTCCCACCCAAATCACCTCTCTCACCCGCAGTCACCTCCTACCGCAACCACCTCCCACCCAAATCATCTCTCTCACCCGCAGTCACCTCCTACCGCAATCACCTCCCACCCAAATCACCTCTCTCACCCGCAGTCACCTCCTACCGCAATCACCTCCCACCCAAACCACCTCCTCTCATCCGCAAGGTACTAGACCCGCAACCACCCTCCATTAGCACCCTCCTCCTTCCTTCGACCAGACCTTCCCTCCTCCCTTCTCCACCCTCCTTCAGCCCCTCCCCTCCTCCCCTCTCTTTTTCCTTCTTCCTCCTCCTCCTCCCCCATCCTTTCCTCCTTTTCTTCCTCCTCCTCCCCCCATCCTTTCCTCCTTTTTTTCCTCCCCTCCCCCCCTTTTTTTCCCCTTCCTTTTTTTTAAACCCTTTTTTTTTCTAGAATTATTTTTTTATTATTCAGATTTTTTTTTCTGCATTATTATTATTACTTTTTAATTAAATTTTTTTACACCAATTTTTTTTATTTAGCCAATTATTTTTTTTAACACCAATTTTTTTTATTTTAGCCAATTATTTTTATTCAGCAATTTTTTTTTATTAAAACCAATTATTTTTTTTACACCAATTATTTTATTTAACACCAATTTTTGCCACAACCGCACCCTTGGATTGTCACATTGGTTCATTTCATGCCGGTTATTATTATTGGAAGAATATTCCTACCGCAGTCGGACTTCATATTATTTTTGGTGATGCTTGCACCGCAACGACGATTGATCAACAAAGTTGTTTCGCATTCTTCACTTTATGAGATTTTATGACTTGTCGCTCTTGATTTTTGGTTGACGAATCATGTATCTTGAGCATGTGGACTTTATTCTCTATTGAAGACCACTTCAAGTGTTCCGGCACCGCAGTTTGGATATTTGGATATATTTTTGGCACAACAGATTATTCTCAGCACAGCTTCAGCAACTATGTCACCCGCCTCCTCATGACCGCAAGAGTATCTCTTTTACTCTGTCTCGTTTCTTATCGAGACCCTTCATACATCTAGGGAGAGCTTCTCTATTAGCTCTTGGTATCCGACACTCTCCATCCGATGATTTGTTGATTTTTGATATCCGGTCATTGGTTATCAAAAATAGGGAGAGAATATCATCCGGATTTGGTTATTATGATTGTTTGAGTTTGGATTTTGAAGACTTCTGAAGACGATTATTTATTTAGTGATGCGATGTGACACTTCTTTTTGGTCTTTACGGATCAAATTTTTGGCATTACTCGATGTTTTCCGATTCAGATTATTTATTATTCGTACTCTACCACAGGATGATTTTGTGTTCGCATCCGGTTCAGATCTTATGGTTTCACGAGTTTGGATTTGTGATATGTTGAAGACGAAGATTATTTTGGCAATGTGACGTGGCACTTATTTTTGGTCCTTGGATCAAATTTTCGACATTGCTGGACCATGTTTTTGGACTCACATTATTTTTATCCGGACTTCATTTTATGGATGCTTCACATTTTTAGCAGGTTATTCTTTGAAGAATTTCGGTGTATTATGATTCGAGAACTCGAGATGTTTTTCAGTCATTTGAAGCCGAAGTGTTTCTTTTATTGGATCTTCTACTTGCTCATGGTGACCTCCTTCTTCGGGTGATTATGACTGGTTTGAAGATTTGGATCTTATTTTTTTTTCTGCTTCATTGGTTGTGCTTTGAAGCCGAAGACCTTCATTTTCAGAGATTCATGACCAGTTTCAGACTGCACAGACACTTCAGAGTTTCAGAGACATTTCAGCACTTGATTTCATTTTATTACCACACTTGCTAGTCGGATTACTATATTATAGCCTTGTATCACTTATTGGATCTCTCATCATTTGTAAGCATTTAGGGAGAGAATGTTGGTGCATGGAAATGCTCCACAAATAATGAGTGTTTATTAGGTTGTATTTTCCCTTTATTGTATTTTGGGGTGTAAATACTCTCCCTCCTATATAAAGGGAGAGTTGGTCATTTATTACTTTAGCTAGCTCATTTCTTTTCTTAGATTAGAGAATACATCTCTCACAATGTAATCTCTAGAGAGAGAAAGTTGGTGGGTTCTCCCACCCAGGGAGAGTTTCTCTCCCACCATGTTCTTCATGAAATATATTATTCTCTCTTTGTTCTTAGTCTTCTTCAACGAACTCATAATATGTTCTTCGTGTTCATACTTACAAAAACACAATTAATTTCAAGATATCCTTCTTCCGCACTCACCGTTCGTTATAAAAATGGGTCTCTACAAATCGTGTACCATTTGCTTTGGGTACAGGATCGATTGCATGTGCTATAATATTTGTCATTTCTAAATTTTTCCAAATGCCCAGAGGCATTAAGAAGGGAAAAGGTCTAGAATTGGATATGACTAAAATGATTAAGCAATTGTCGAAGACAATCTGAGGTTTACCAAAGATTGGTTGCTCAGGGACAGTTGGAAGTATAGTGCTAATTTTGGAAGGACCATATTGACATATTCTGAAAAGAGGCATCTCTTGTTCAGAAGTGATAGTAAAAATGAGAATATGGAGTTGTCTCCATTGGTGGAAGTTATCTGTGTAAGATTAGAAAACTTAATGCAAGAAGCATGTCCAAAGCAATGTACTTTGAATATGAGACTTAGTTTCCATGGAGTTGATATCCATTGGAATACCTTCTAATGACTGTTGACAAGTCTTTGTGACTTTGTACATATTCATTACAGGAGGGTCAGTGCATATAAGTTTAAAATCTAAACACATTTCGATAAATGATAGGAATTTGAAATTCTCACATTTTTCGATAAGGATTTGGGAGTGTGAAATTAGAATCATTGAAATTATGTTCAATTGGTTTATTTCACAAAGTAAGGATCATAGACAAACATAGAGTGCATACTTGGTGTATGGCAAAGCTATTGTTTAGAAAAACATAGTGTACATGCTTGGAGCATGGGACAACTAGTGTTTTTAATTCAGGTATAAAGTTGATAAAACCGAAACAATGAAATAGTGAGTAATCAGTATGGTGATAAATAAAAGTGGTCTATTTATATTCATAGGGTTTGATACCATATTTGATTCATTTATTCTTGTGTTTCATTTTGCATGTTTTGACTTCCAGAATAAACTAGGTCATTCTTCCTGAATGACTAAGTTATTCAAACTATCCACAGTCGGTCATATGTTGGAAGTAGATATGAATCAAGATTGTCATGGGTTGGCTTGTAGAGGTCTAAGATGTTGGACAAAGCGGTGGTACAACACTCATGAGTGCTCATAAGTTCTGAGTATTGGATTCAACCCACGCTCATTTGAATCACTTCATGGATTTTATCACGAGTGATCATGAGACGATAATATCTTATATTCTTAAAACCTAGAGATATTAGTTGTTACTATGAGTTGGTTATACATTGATTGCACGAAAACGCATTGGTAACTCGATGTTATAAAACGTGCCTTTGTGTATGATTCAACAAGTAGTAGAACAAGCCATATGAGTCGAAGTTTATCCATTCCTTTTACCTTCGGGATAAAAGCGATATTTGTGGGCCCCTCGATGATTTAGCGATGACACATGTGAGTGCTTGGCCAAGCCAGGACTGATTTTATTTGTTCAATCAGTCAGTCATCATAAATCGAAAATCGGGAAACAACAAATGGACAGAGAGAATGATTGATAATCCATGTCTCAGTCCATATGATATCTAGAATGGAGGAATATATGATCCCTTATCTAATGGACAAGTCATTGACAAAGGTCAGAGTTCATCGGCAAGGTCAGAGTTCGACAGAAGCTTTTGAGAGCTACGATTGCCAGTTGGTTTTTGAAGTCATACTCAATAATAGGTTTAGACTTATCCAAGTGGGAGACTGTTGGATTAATGTCGAAGTCCATAACTATAATTGGTAAGACTTGACCCGACCCAGCATGGTCCATTTGGGTTGCATGGCATCGGGACAATTGGATAGATAGGATGAGGAAAAAGGATACTGGTGATTTATATTAATATATTATAAGTTCTAATATATTAATATACAATCATATTATTTAATTAGTATTGATCAAGAATTAATTTATAATTAATTAAGTGATCAAAAGGAACTAATTAAATATGGACTCTAAGATATATGTGTGTGATGGGCCAAGTTCATTTAGGTTGGGCTAAGCTTTCATGGATAGTCCATGGAGTGTTTAACCCATGGATCATATGAAATGAAAGGTCATGGGTATTAGGGTTTAACCCTAATCTCCACACTATATAAAGATGTCCTTGGTTGGTGAAATGGGCACTAGTGTGTGTACACAAAAGGGCAAGGCCGATTTCACTAGAGAGAACCAAAGTATCCTTATTCTCAAGGTTATTCCAAGTGTTCATGGTGTTGTGTGAACCATTTGAGGTGTCACACTTGGGGCACTAGGCACTCAAGCTTCATGAAGACAAGTTACATAAAAAAAAAGGTATGTATTCTATCTATTTTATTACCCAAGTATATGATATTTGTATGCTAGTATAGGGTAATATCTTGGAAACTTCATATTTGCATGTATAATAGAGAAAACATAGATCCAAGGTATTTAGGGTTGTATGTGCACCATAGGATGTTGTAGTATACTAAAACCCAACAAATCCCGTCTTAGTTAACGAGATATGCCAGGAACTAGACCTTTCGTAACCAAAACTCACACATCGAGAACTTGGCATAGAGTTGTTCCCGCCTCAATACTCCCAAAAGCTCTCGAAAGTGCTCCTCGTCTTGCTCCCTGGTCTTGGAATACACCAATATATCATAAATGAACACAATAACAGATCGGTCGAACATCAGCCTACACACCCGTTTCATCAAATCCATAAACATTGCAGGCGCATTGGTGAGCTCAAATGGCATCACCACGAACTCGTAATGCCCATAACGAGTCTGAAACGTGGTATTCTCCACTTCCTCCTATCTCACTCTCACCTGACGATAACCCGACCTCAATTCGATCTTGGAGAACCAATATACACCCTGTAGCTGATCAAAAAGGTCATAAATCCGCGGAAGGGATAACGGTTCTTTACCGTTAACTTGTTTAACTCCCAGTAATCAATGCACATCTGGTGTGAACCATCATTCTTCCTAACAAACAGTATCGGCGCCGCCATGGCGAACTGTTCGGTCTGATGAACTGCTTGCCTAATAGTTCCTGAAGCTGAGTAGACAACTCTGGCATCTCAGGGGGTACCAAGCGGTACGACGCCTTGGTAGTCGGAGCCGCACCTGGCACTAGATCAATCCTGAACTCAACCTGCCTCTCGGGAGGCGCACCGGGTAACTCCTCCGGGAATACATCGGCAAACTCCCTAACAACTGGCACATCAAAACCCGAGACCTTCTCCCCCACCCGAGTATCAAACACATAGGAAAGATAACTCGCACACCAATGCTGAATATACTGTCGAGCCCTGGCTTCCGAACAAAACCCTGAACCAACCCTGGTACCCTCTGCATAGATAACCAGTTCTTCCTCACTTGTGGTTCGAACTACTACTTGCTGGCCCTCTTAATCGATCATAGCACCAAACCTGCTCAACCAATCCATCCCTACTATCACACATACATTCCACATGGGGATAGGGATCAGATCAATCGGGTAAGGCACCCCGAAGATCTCCAATATACAACCCCGATATACATTGGATGCAGAAACCCCGTGTTCATTGGCGATAGAAACCCGCAACAGACACTCCAACTCCCCAAGAGGCATATTAAACTCCCTACTGAACATATGGGATACAAAAGATCAACTCGCACCCGAGTCAAAAAGCACAAGAGTAGACAAAGAGTTCACTAGGAAGGTACCTAACATAATCATAAATATAAGCATACCATAAAATAATGGACATACCAGTAAATAGAAACATACCCTTCATGATGTCTGGCACTGCCCTGGCCTCCTCCATTGTGAACTGAAAATGCAATCTCGAGCCCTCGGGGGCTCCACCCTGCACTGGGTCCCATCGGTGACTCTCAAAGTAGCCGACGCTGGAGTCTGCGCTGCTCTATAAGTAAGCAAAGTGCATTGGACCTTCATATGGCCAGCTGGTCACAATGTTAGCACATCCTTGTGCTGGGTACTGGAGCCTGCTGACAGCATTCCCTCGCAATGTGGCCCTGCCTGCCACATTTGTGGCATCTAGAAGAAGATCGGAAAGCACCATCATGAACCTTGCCACACTTTCCACCAGTGCGACCCCTATGACTCCTAGATCTAACATCAGCGGCCTTGAATCACTTTGGCGCAGGCTACGACTACGTCGGGGCTGGCCTCTACTCCCTCGTCTGGAGCTCCATCTTGATCTTCTACCGCCTAGAGGCCTTCTGCAAATCCACCAATTAATCATAACGTTGCGTAGACAAAAATTGGCAGATGTCCGTCTTGGGCATGCTCATGTACCGGGTCATCTGAGCTTGCTCAGAAGCAGTAAACTTAGGGCAAAACATAGCCCTCTCTATAAACATCTTGGTGATCTCTGTCACCGACTCGGTCCCCTGTCTCAGATCCAAGTACTCCTGATCCAGCCTCTCCTATTCCACCAATGGAACATATCTCGAGCGGAAAATCTCAGAGAACTGCTCCCATGATGTTGTTTCTCGCTGCTGCGGGGTGTATGAACTAGTAACTAGTCTCCACTAATCCTTCGCTCCGGACCTAAGAAGGTTCAGAGCGCACTGGACCCTCTGGTCAGCTAGGCAAGAGCAAGTAAAGAAACATCCCTCAACATCTAACAGACACCTCATGGAAATGATAAGATCATGAACCCCGTCCAACACCGGGGGCTTCGTATTGTCGAAGTCCGGTACTGGAAAGCCCTCTCAACACCAATCCCCGTAGCAGCAACGGCTGCGGTGGCTGCAGCAGCAGCAGCAGTCTCTAAAAGTATGGCGTATCGGTCATCAAAGAACTCCATCATGACGGTCTTGATAAACCCAAATAGCTCCGGTATTTGCTCCCAGACGATAGAAACAACCTCCTCACGAATAATTTTTCTAACCCGTTCCTCAGTCAACTACGACCTACCCTGGACACCTGATCCGGATCCTGCCTCAAATCTCCTCGTAACCACCATACTGAAAATAAACCAGGGATAGATCAGATAAAACACATATATACCATATGGACGATTCTCCAAGAAAACCCTAGGGGTTGTGACTTCCTTGTTACGTGTACGGGTCTTGTGCTTCCAATAGTACGGGCCCATACTACCTTCCACACCTACTTGTATTTATCTTAGAAGATCATTACAACATCCCTAAAAATACTCATTGTAATATGCATACACCCTATTCTCACTTCCTAGAGAAAGGCTAGACAACCCTCAACGGGTCGGTTGACTCCAGATACTTCATCCACAAATAACAACAATTAACCAAATCTATCCCAACACCACTATCAAGTACAAGCCTATACGTCCCAATCTTGGTAACAGGTGAAGAATGCATATTCCCTATGACCGGGTTGAGCTTCCCATGCTCCACTTCCTCACTTCCGCTTAGACCCTGCAAATTTGAGCAAATATGAAAACCACATCACCTATCAAGGACCCCAAGAATGAGAATGTTGTGTGTTATTGATATGAATAGTTTATATACCTGATGAGGAGACAGATGGCTTGATATTCCCTTCTTTCAAATCTTGAAGGTAATTTGGGCAGATTCTTCTCCAATTCCCTTTCTCGCCACAATGAAAGCAAGTGGCCTCCTTTGGATCACTAACGTGAGGAACATCGAAGTCAGGCTTTGCCTTTGACCCACTCCCAGATGCTCCAGCATGGGCCTTGCCCTTCAAGTTCGATTGTGAGGAAGCCTTCCTCTTCTTTCCTCTGCTCTGACTAATGACCAGGACAGGAGCACTTGTCACAGAAGGGACATGATTTTTCTTTATCCCTAATTCAGTAGTCTGCAACAAGTTGTTGTGTTGGGTCAATGTTGTCTCAGTTTTGTTCAAATGATAAGTCAATATGAACTGATCATAAGTATGACACAAAGAGTTAAGGAGCCTGTCAATGTCTAACTCTTGGTCAAACGACACATTGAGCTTTTCCAAATGCTCGATATATCTATGCATTTTTCGCACATGATTGTAGACAGAGTCTCCTTTATTCAACTTCCATGCCATTAGAGACTTGATCACTTCATAGCATTCTTGTACCGGTTTCTTGTGAAACTTTTCAGCAAGATCAAGGCACATTTCATATGGCCAGTAGGCCTCGTAGAACCTTTGGAGCTCATGTGCCATGGTATCAACCATGATGCATGAAACCTTAGTGGCATCTTCATGATGCTTGTTTAACGCGTCATTCTCTTTAAGAGTGGAAGTTGATTCATCCATTTCAACAAGAGGCTTCTCGAGAACATATTTTTGTTCTCATGTCGAAGATTCATCTTCATATTTTTCATCCAGTTCATATAGTTGGGACCAGTGAGCTTCTCTTTTGACAAAATCGACAAGAGAGTGAAGTTTGAGTTTTGAGTGGAGCTTTGAGTAGCAGGAGCATCACCATTTCCATACATCTATTATAAGAGATATATTTTTAGTTAGTTTATATAAATTCTTAATATTTTAACCCAATTTAATATTCAAGGCTAGAATCTAAAATACAATTCACAATTAAGAACATGGATGTTGTAATCTAATAGCAAATTCATCAAGGTAGGTAAAACGATTTGCCAATTTCAATCTTACGAAATTCCTATATCATTTGAGATTCATTGAATCATATCAATAGCATGTTTAATCTTGGATTATGGTCTTTAATTTGTGACTGGGATACCGAGGATCACAAACAAGATGTGAATAACTATGCAAACCTGCTCGACAACCTCGATATCATTTATCATCTCAAATTGTTGTGTCGATAAACCACACACGCTCCATCAATAACGATAATTTTCGATTTGTGCCATCATCTCAACTTTATAGTCCCAAATTAGTGTGTTGGTTAGCCACGCACACTCTACTAACGACTCATAAAGAATGATGTGTGTTTTCATGGATTAGCATACATTTCATATTTTTATCTTAAAGTAACTAGAGTGGGATTTTAAAAGGTTCTATTACTTTATATCATTATAATTTTAATGAGATTATGTCCTATCGAACCCGTTCGGCTAACGACCCCTCACCACACAGCAGATCGATGGGTGAAAAGGAGACCCATTCAATGGTCATTTTATATACCGTTTTATTATACCTATTTATATCATGGTTTCGTGAATGAGGCCTACTATTGATTCGACTTAATTTTCTTATACATATAGTAGTTAAACTTTTAATAACATATATAAGGTGTATTTTAAAACTTTTCAAAATACAAGGTCTAAATATTAATTATCAGCTTAAACATTTAATTAACTAATCAATTTGAACCTATCATGGATTTATAATTATCTTTTAGTTAGTCTGATAATTAAATTAATTATTAGTTCCATTAGGATAATATTAAGCAATCTTATAATTAATCATTATCTTGTATAATATTATCCCTTAACATTTAGGGTTTTTATTTTAATCATCATAGGCAAGCAAAATCGGATTTTGGTAGAAAAAAAATAGGTAATTACCAAATAAAACCACATAAATCATATTCAACAGAAAATCTCAAAATTCCGGATCTGAGTTGTGTTCACGTCGTGAAGACAATTTGGCGAAAAAGTTTTGTTTGATTCAACAAATATACGATTAATGTAATACACACCAAGTAGCTCTGAAACTATTGATGGGTTTATTAGGTTACACCAAAATGCTTAATGCGGAAAACACTTAACAGTTAAGAAAGGACACATTTAACCTAAAAGGATCTATATCTTTCACATTAAGGCAAAACACATTGAATAACAAAACTTGAATAAACGCTAGCAATTTCAAAAAACAAAACTTAGAGTTACATACCTTAAACTTGTTATAGCAAACAAGTTACTTGAATTTTTCCTTTGTAGACTTGAGAAACTAGCACCAAAAGTTTAGTGCCTCTAATGGTTTGTACCCAAACCCTAGCAACAAGAACACAAGAGGAGAGAGGAGTAGAAATTCAGCTATCCATATAGTAAAGAGCATGGACAAAAATAAGGCACCCAAGTGGTCCTATTTATACCTGATAGAAAAACCCTAGAAACCGTAATCCTGATTAAAATAATATTATTTCAATTTCAGGTGGTTATCCAGTTTCCTTATCTTCAGAAGGAATATTCCCGATGCCTTTGGCATCTCCTAAAACTGTCTACCCTTGATGGAAGGTTCTGGAATTCCTTCTTGTTTGACTATTGAACAAATATAGTCCAGTCCTTGCACCTTTAATTAATCCAATCAATCCCGAAATTAACCCCAATCAGTTTTTGATTAATTCTTAATTAAAAACTACTATTTCTAGATAATATATTATTCACATAATATATTAACAACTTATTTATTGCAATTTATTAATTATATAATAAATCAATAAATTAACCTGTCTGTCCAAATGTCATTCTATTTAGTTACTAGTTATGAGGGCAACCCAAAAAGGATTTTGCTTCTAATTACAAGTCATACCAATTTATTTATGGGCTTAGACACCTTAATCCCACAACTTTATTCATTCCTGCTTCATCATTTTGCAACAGATTGTGAAGTTGCACCAATGTCGTTTCTGTGTTGTTCAAATGATAAGTCAAGATAAACTTATCATAACTACTAGGTAAAGACTTCAAGACCATTTCAGTGGCAAGCTCTTTATCGAAATTCACATTCAAATTCTTCAATCTTTCCACATGCTTATGCTTTTTCTGCACATTAGCGGACACGAATTCTCCTTCATTGAGCTTACACACCATTAGGGACTTTATGACTTCGTACCTTTCTTGTCTTGGCTTCTTTTGAAACATTTGAGCAAGGTGCAATTTCATTTCGTACGGACAGTAGTCCTCATAGGACTTTTGCAGATCAAGTACTATAGTTGCAATCATTATTCAAGTGACCTTAGTGGCATCATCAACATGTTTGTTATAAGCAACAATTTCTTCACAAGTGACATTCGATTCATCAATCTCAGGAATAGGTTTCTCGAGAACATATTTCTTGTTCTCGTAAAGAAGAGTCATCTTCAAGTTGCGCATCCAGTCTATGTAGTTAGGACCAGTGACATTTTCCTTCTACATAATCACTAAGAGAGTAAATTTTGATTTTTAAGTGGAAGTAGGAGGAAGATAAACATTACCATTTCCAGACATCTAGAGTAAGAGAGAAAGTTTTTGTTAGTTGATATAATATCCTTAATATTTTAACCCAAATTAATATTCGAGGCTAGGATCCAAGACACAATTTGAAATTAAGAAGAAGGATGTTGTAATCTAATTACGAATTTATAAATTCAATATGATATTAAATTCCTAGATCTTTGAGATTCATTGAATCATATCAATGACATGTTTAATCTCAGATTATGCTCTTCAATTTGTGACTGGGATATCGAGGATCATTAATAATATGTGAATAACCATCCAAACCCGTTTGACAACCTCGATATCATTTATGATCTCAAATTGATGTGTCGGTTAACCACACACACTCCATCAATGATAATAACTATCAAGTTATTCCATCATTTCATATTTATAGTCCCAAATTAGTGTTCCAGTTAGCCATGTACGCTCCACTAACGACTTATAAAGAAACGATGTGCATTTTCATGGATTAGCATACATTTCATATTTTTTTTCCTCAAGTAACTAGAGTGTGATTTTAAAAAAATGTTCCAGTACTTTATAGCATTATACTTTTAATGATTATGTCCAATCAAAACCGTTCAGCTAACGACCCTCCACCACACAAAGAAGCGGTGGGTGAAAGGACACCCATTCAACGATCATTTTATAGGACGTTTCCTTATACCTCTCTTAGAGCGTGGCTTTGTGAATGAGGCCTACTATTGAATTGACTGACTTTTAGTTATACATATAGTATTAAAGTCTTACACATATGTATAGGGTGTATTTTAAAACCTTTTGAAATACAAGGCTTAAATATTAATTATTTGAATTAAACATTTAATTAGTTGATCTTTAAACCAATTACGGATTTAATATTTGTCTTTTAATTAATCATTTAATTAAATATATTATTAAAATCCATAAGGATAATTCAGTTTAATTATCTTATAATTAAAAATTATATTTCCATATTTATCTGCTCAAAATCCAAATTAGGGTTAATCGTATCTTTTGAATAAAAACTGGAGTTTGACAGATTTAAAACATATAATCACTAAAAATTAAACCTAAAATCGGATCAGGCAGATAAGGGCACGAAAAAAAACAGAAAAGCATGGCACGTCTTTTGAGATTTTTTTTCTTTGTTTGATTCAACTCATATGCAATCAATTGTAAGACCAAGCTTTGATACCACTATTGATGTTACATGTTATAACAATCATGTATATGTAGAAAAAACACTTAACAATTAAGGATACATCCAACCTATAAGGATCTATGTGTTGACACATTGAAGGAAACATACAATGAACATGTAACAAGAACCCTAACCCTATGTAAAAATCGAAATCTACAAAAATAGGGTTACATACCTTTGAATTGTTATAGCAAACAATCCTTTGAATCCTTCCTTTGATTTTCATAAAGCAAGGACCAAAAGTATGATGCCTCTAATGGCTCGCACCCAAACTCTAGAAACTAGAAGACAAGAGGAGAGAGGAGAGGGGAGGCATAATTTCGGCTAGGGTTCAGAAAGTACAACCAAATCTTCCTTGAATAATCATCAATGAACGTCACAAAGTATGAGCATCCTCCTTGAGACTTTACTGGAGATGGACCACACAAATCTAAGTGAAGATATTCCAGGACTTCCTTACTTGTTTGTTGACCAGTAGTGAACTTCACTTTGTGATGCCTTCCTTTGATGCAAGCTTCACAAAACTTTATCTTTCTAGTAACCTCTCCACCAAATAGTCCTTGTTTTCTTATATAACTGACATGTCTTTCTCATTCATATGTCCCAATCTATGAGGCCACAACTTTGTCTTGTCATTGCCTTCATTCAAGGATTGGGAGATAGCCACCATCCCTATAACCATACTGCCTTCCAGGATATAAATCCCTCCATGATTCATTTTTCCCTTCATTATAACTAGAACATCTTTGAATACTTTGACCCAATCACCTTCACCAGCATACCTCATCCCATTCTTAGCCAAAGAACCAAGAGAAATTAGATTCTTCTGAAGATCCTTTACGTACCAACAATCTGAATTTCTGACCATACCATCGTGCATCTTGATCTGTACAATGCCACTTCCCTTGATACTGCTCACCCAGTTATCACCCATCTTGATTGTGCCATTGCACTCTTTAAAGGATTCGAAACAGTCACGATTGTACGTTATGTGATAGGATGCTCAAGAATCCAAGACCCAAGCATCTACAGAACTACCTGTACTTACAGTCAGTACATTACCATTGATCCTTGCATCAGAACTCTCCTGAGCCATAGAAACAATTTCATTGCTACTTGATTCACTCTTGAACGTTTCATTCTTCTGTTGTAGACAATTACGCTTGAAGTGTCGCTCTGTTTCCCTGAGTCCTCTCTTTAGTCCTTCCTCTCCCTGCGAACAAACCGGAACTTGAAACTTCTTCTCCAACTGAAACTTTTCTTTCTAGGTCCTTGGAAATCAAAGAATCCCTCACATCATTCACAATGATTATTGTCCTACCATAGATCATGGTATCAACAAAATTCTCGCATGAGTTCGGAAGAGAACATAAGAGAATTAGCGCACGATATTCATCTTCAATTTTCACATAAACCTGTTGCATATCCAAGATGATGCAATTGAAGTTATCCAGATGATATTTCAGTTTGGGTACATTCAGACATTCTGAGATTGTATAAACATTGCTTCTCATACAACCTGTTCGTCGTAGAGTTGTTTTAGTACTTGTTACAAAGTTTCTCCGAGAGCCCAAAAGTAATTGTTTGATCTACGACCTCCCATAGTACTTCATCTCACAAACTCAACAAAATGACACTATGTGCCTTCGTCAGAACGTCCACCTTCTTTTCAACCACCATGTCCTTTATCATTTTTGCCTCTCCTTCCAGTATCGCTGGACATGCTTGTAGAACCAGAAGAGCCCTCATCTTCACCTTCCACAAAGTAAAGTCATTTGAACCATTGAACTTCTCCAAATCAAACTTGTGAGTAGATATATTCAATCACAGGAACAAAAACCGTAGTTTTTATAACACGTCTTAGGAAATCAGACGATACTTGTCAAGACTCATAACAAATTTGATGCCACTTGCCAAGCTCTGATGACACTTGTTAGGAAGTAAAACAGATCACAAGCAAAACTAAAAGGACAAAAAGACACAATATTTACGTGGTTCGGTCAAGGTGACCTACGTCCACAAGCAGGAGGGGAGTACTCTTTATTCATAGAGTTCTATAATAGAGACTACAAGTCCAACTCAACATAGATTTGACCTACTCACTAAGGATACAATGGACTCAACAAATGACTTAGCATGCATCCCTATTTATAGTGAAGGGATGAAACCTAAAACCCTAATAGGCCAAGCCCATTGGCCCATACGCGCATAAATGGTTTCAACCAATCTCAATCTACCATGTAGCAACTTCTGGAACATTCATACTTGATTTCCATTGCATGAGCATCAACAACACACATAATGGGGCATCATGATCAATAGTGGCTCATCATGATGCAAGAGCGGAAAGTTAAGATTACCATGGCTCATCAACCATCATCGTGTCACATCAAGCAATAATCCTTCAGCATCTTCAACATATGAGTAATCTTGTATAATCTTGAGCATCATAGAGGACTTCGTAGAATACGTTTCTCATCAAGGGATACCATGGCTCAACAGGGAACCAAATGCCGCCCTTTTCACCAATATGGCGCATATAGCGTGATGATGGCGAATCTTGTGCAAGGGTTGGCGCATCTCCTCCAAAAATGATGCACCCTCCTCAAAAGTGGTGCATGAGGCTTCTAAGTGGTGCATCCTACTTCCATAGTGGCACATCTATGACCTTTCTATGACTAAAGTGGTGCACCTTAAGCACGGATGACACATCCATGCACCAAGGTGCTCTATTCCACTCTCAGCTCCTGCATACCTCTTCCAGGTGCTCCATACCCTTTTTTAGAAGACGCGTTTCTTTGTCAGACGATCAATTCCCTTCTCAGATGATTTGTTTCTTTGTTACATGATCCATGAGCCTTATGTGCTCCATTGAACTCAAATGCTCAATGAGAATGCTCCAAATTCTCAAGTCACATTTAATATATATATATATATATATATATATATATATATATATATATATATATATATATATATATATACATATATATATATATATATATATATATATATATATATATATATATATATATATATATAGGTTCATTTAAGACCATGGTATGAGACATGAGGATACAATTTTAGCCACTCATTTTGAAAATTCTAATATTTTACTAGCGTTGTTAAAATTGTTAGAATATGTTAATATTCTACTAGAATATTACACATAAAATTATGTTGAATTTTTCACGTATATATAAAAAACGAAAATTTTTTATTTTTATTTATTATTTATTATTTATTTTATTGTTATTATTTTTTGAATAAAGAAAAGGACGAAAATAATATTTAAAAAAAGCAAAATTTTCCATATATTTTGCATATTAGATTTTTTTATCTCAAAATAAGTGGCTATGATTACGTTCACATGTCTCACAAAAAAGTGGTGGTCTCAAATAAACCTACACATATACGATATAAATACTAATTATATAATACAATATAAAACGATCATTATCTACGCTAACTTTTAAAGATAAAAATTAATCAATGCTTTATTTTTATTTTAATATTTTATTCAAATTGATATACATAAAATATAGAAATTAAAAGAAACAAGTAATGAGATGCCATTAATACTATAAAATAATAGACAAAACTGCAAGATTGGTCCCTGTGGTATTCAAAAAACTTTGGATAGGGTCCAAAAAGTTTCTAACTTGCATGGAATGTCCAAAATCAAGGTTTTTCTGGGTTTTTGGCCCCATATATACTTGAAAAGTCGATTTTACGCTTTCCATTTATTTTTTCTATTTTCTCTATTTATTTTGGTGCTTAAATAATATAAAGTAAAAATAAAAAATAAAATCTCGCCCAACCCTCTATCTCTCTCTCTCTCTCTCTCTCTCTCACACACACACACACACATACATTACAACCCCACATTTTCACAACATCAATTCAAGGTTCCAAATCACAGTGTATAATTGTATATTGATAGAACAAACTGGAGTATGAATGAAACTTCTTACCACATTGTAGAATATACGTGCGAAGAGTACCACAAACTAAAAACTGAATTGATGTATACAACCACACAAATCTTGTAGTCACGACACACAAGAAAACTAAAAAGGTAAAAAAAATTAAGAAATGGGCGGCTTTTCATTTCAAATTTCGGAAAGAACAGATAACATAAACATGGAGGAAGAGGTCGTGAATGAAAGAAAACCCAAAACACACGAAAATGAAAGAGACGATTACACCTGTTCCTAATCTCCTGACCTTCATTCAACAAAATCATCAAATGGATATATTCATTACATAATTTAAAATATCTAATAATCTTGTGAGTCTTATGAGCAACTGCTAAATGAAACCTAAGTATGCATGCATGCTAAGAATGACCAAAATCGGAACTCCCTGCCACATCCTATATAGATCACTAATTTATAGCAGAACAAAAACTGTAATTAGATGAAAATCGAGAAATTTAGTTTGAACAATAAATTGGATAATTAACATACCCATAGCCATTAATTTCCATGTGATTGGCTCTACTTACAGAAGAGGCGTTTCGATTTCTAGTTGTACTCTGGATTCTTAGAAGTGCAACATATATATTTCGAAATTGATTTTAGATATATCGATGTTTGAATCTGCTAATCACCATCTGCATCATATCAGGTTGTATATGTAATGGTGAAGAACACCAATTGTAGATTTAGGGCTTCTCATTTGAACATGAAAATGAGGAATAAAACGATGAAATCGGAGGAAATAGTGATGCTTGTAACTTCAATAAACTCAGAACCTAAGGAGAGGGAGGATATGTAAAGGACTAGGAAGCATAAGAATGTAAGGAGTGTAAACCACATGACATGTGACTTGTATTCTTCATCGATGTTGGATGTCTCGCTGACGACGATGTTGATTTGTTCTACTGGTGGTTTTGGAAGTATTATGTACTGAAATTGTTGTTGAAGTCTTCCTTGATAACTTTGGCACCGATGAAGAGGACTTCAATCGTGATAAGCATTGAAGCAAGTGATCTAGTGACTTAAGCTGCATATCTAAGAGAGAGAGAGAGTGAGGGGGGGAGGGAGGGAGAGAGATAGAGGGTTGGATGAGATTTTATTTTTTATTTTTTATTTTTAATTATTTAAATACCAAAATATATAAAGAAAATAGAGAAAAGAACTGAAAAGGGTAAAATCGACTTTTCAAGTGTATCAAGGACCAAAAACCCAGAAAAACCTTGATTTTGGACCTTTCAAGCAAGTTGGAAACTTTTTGGACCCTATCCAAATTTTTTTGAATACCACAGGACCAATCTTACAGTTTTGCAATACAATATTTATTTAGATTTCTAAGTAAAAAATGTTATTTATTATTATAAATAAATATAATACATAAAACTGCAAGTTTGGTCCATGTGGTATGTCAAAAATTGGATGTTTGGTCCAAAATGCTTTGTAGTTGCACCAGTGGTCCAAAATAAATATTTTGTTGTAGTTTTGGCCCCTGAAGGAATTTAAATGAGTAAGGGGTCATTTGATAGTTGCTAACTGAGTTAGATCTGACTGGATTAGAAGTTGACTGGGTTAGAAATTCTGACTGAGTTAACTTCTGATTGAAACTTATTGTTTGATTTTACTTCTGACTGACAATCCAAAATGACTATATTACCCTCAAACAATATATTCTATATAATAATTCCTTTATGATTTACCATTTTATATTTGGGATGTCATATTTTTATAATAAGCAAAACATTGTCATATATAAGTCCTAATTTGATTAGAATACACCAAGATAAAACAAATACATTCATAAGAGCAAACACCTTCAAAGTTCCAAGTTCTATGAATCAAAATTAAAATTGAATGCAATCTCATAACAAACAAAAAATTAAATTACACAATTGAGTTCTTGCATCTTCATGTTTAACTTGACAAATTATAGATATGGTTTTACCAATTACACATTGTATAGTTCTATCCTTACATCAAGATCAAGCACTATTATCAAAATCACGAGAAGCTCTAGCATACAAACATCAAACTGTTGTAGATGCTGCATCTTTCAAATCATTTGGATTCATGTGAAGAATATCCTTCAAATTGGTTGTAGGAGCTCCCATGGAAGAAGAATTTTTATCCCTCTAGAAACTGAGAAATACAAATACCATTTTAAGCAACAAATTCCTTGCACAATAACAACAAATAATCATAAGCATAACAACAAAATAATGAACAAGAAAATCATGTAGAGCAAGATCAAGGCAAGAAAATTACATCAACTACTACTCCTAGAGCATCAAGATGTTCATCAGAACTAACAATACTATATTGTCTGATAGGATCATAATCAATTTCTCCACATTACTAGTCGGACCCCCTCAAATCCAACTCATAAGAAATCAAGGATCTCTGTTCTTGTTGTTGATTCAACATTAGAACATTAATTAATAAGCAACCAATAGTAAAAAATCAAAAGCATAATTGAAATATTAAGCAACTTGAAGCAGGAAAACGATCCAGAACACTAAAAAAAACGCACGAGCTCTGGACCTCGAAAAAGCTTGTTGTTGGGACTTCAATCTAGAAAGCAAGAGGTGTTTCGCAGTCCACATCCTTGCATAACTCTTTCTTGATGTTCTTTGAAATCGAAATCAGGTAACAGAAGGAAAATCAAATTCGAAATCAGGTGCAAGATAAACAAAAATCGAAATCAGAGCATATCAACAACAAGGAAAATTGAAATCAGGTGCATAATGAACAAAAATTGAAATCAGAGCACATCAACAACAAGAATCAGAGCACATCAACAACAAGATAATCAGAACACACAACAACAACAATTTCACCTGTTGAAATCGATTTTGATTTTGTGAAATTGATCCAATCGATAGCCAACATCTTGTTGTTCAAAAAAAGAACTCACCTGAGCAAGACGACGACGCGGAGGAGGAATCTGATGGCATTAGCAATGGCGTCAGCGGAACAGCGAATGGAGATCCTGAACGATGGTGACCAGCCTCCTTTCAACGGTCATTTTATGAATAAGGGTAATAAAGGGCGATGTTGTCTTAGGAAGAAGACGGTGAGGAGGAAGAAGTTGACTTGCGATGTCGATCAAGCGCCAAAGGGCAAAAAGGGTAGATGATGAAGATGACCCAGTCATGCGCTTTTTTTCCTTGGACCGAGTCGGAGGATTTAGGAGAGTTTTGGACCGAGTCATAGGTTATATAGATGTCATCAAACACACAGACTCAGACCGGGTCAGCAAAAACTTCTAACCGGACTGGATCAGAAGGCAATCTAACAGCCCCTAAGAATGACTACTTTGCCCATTTTCATTACTTTTATTTATTTTATTTGTTTTTTAAATGAAAAATAAAATAAAAATTCCTAACCCCACTCTTTCCCTTCCATCGTTCTCTCTCTCTCTCTCTCTCTCTCTCTCTCTCTCTCTCTCTCTCTTTCTTTCTCTCTCTCTCTCTCTCTCTCTCTCTCTCTCTCTCTCTCTCTCTCTTTCTCTTTCTCTCTCTCTCTCTCACACACTCTGTATGTGTGTGTGTGTTTGATAAACACCCAAGAACATATTCATAGATTCAAGAACACCAAATAATATATTCATCGATTCAATAACACTTAAGAACATCTAACGCCACCACCACCATTCCACAACCGTCTGCCACCTCTATGTCCACCTAAATTGTTTTTTCCATTTCTTCTCTGCCAAATCAAATTACACCAAATCTGACGAAGACACACACATACACGAAATCAGATGAACACACACACATACATATGAAATCAAATGTACAAACACATACATACAAGAAATCATATGAACACGCACACAATCAGATCAGATGTCGTCCCCTTTCTCAGATCTGCACCGTCGTTGGAACACCCACATACAAATTGATTTCTGAGATGAACACATACACATAAATGGATTTCCAAAAATGAAAAAACACACACATATATACAGTGAAATCAATGAAATCCAAGTGAAATCGGACATAAAAAGCAACCAAATCTGGTTTTCAGTGTATGTGTTTGCCTTGGATATGAGGATGAAATTAGTGTCGATTCCGACCACGACATTTCAAAAATAGAAGAGACGAGTTCAATGCAACAACACATACAGGAGATTTTCCGCTGACGAGCTTGATAAGCTTTATTCGAGTTTGTGATTCACTTCGAAGAGAGCAAGAAGCTTTCTCCTCCACTAACCAATGTTTGTATGTAAAGGTGGAAGTCAATCTGAGTGGATCTGCAGGTAAGAGGAAAGGGGGCGAAGTCGATTGGAAGACATATGGTAGATCCGGCGTAGATATGGCAACATAATGTAGGTTTGCTTTGTGTTGGGTTGGAGAAGATGTAGCCTGGAAATTGATTTCTTCCAAAATATGAAGGTTATTACTGGGACAAAACTGTCAAATTGGTCCTTGTGGTTTGCAAAAAACTTTGGATGGGGTCCAAAAAGTTTTCAACTTGCATGGAAGGTCCAAAATCAAGAATTTTCTTTGGCTTTGGTCCTTGAAAAATTGAAAGGACTATTTCGCCCTTATTATTTATTTTTCACATTTTCTTTATTTGTTTTAATTGTTTTATAATTAAAAAAAAGCAAAAGAAAAGAAAAATAGAAGGACGACCCCACCCGATTTCTCTCTCTCTCTCTCTCTCTCTCTCTCTCTATCTCTCTCTCTCTCTCCACCAAATCGCTTTTTTAAGCCCTTTATTTTATGCATTTTGAAATTTCAACAATGGTGGTTACACTCTCCCTCCGTCACCTCCGGAGGGCCACCACCTGCCACCACCAAATCAAATGAAATGGCATCAAAAATAGAAAATCCTCCACAATCAAAGATAAAAAATCTACTGAAATAAACCAACTCAAACCAAAACAAAATCAAATACCCTTCCATAAAATGTTTACACTCTCCCACACAACCTTTCTCTACTTCAATTTACTTGGTTCATCGTTGCTTCAAACTTCCGTCTGATTCATTCTTATTCATCAACACTGTGACCTTTATGTTGCAGAGCTTCCACAATAAGAAATCTCTCCCAGTTTCTAATAACACCACATATGACCCACCGCCACCACCAGCAGGAGTCAGAATACACCGAAGGATCTCCTGAATGACATTTCATATCCAACCACCAACAATCTCAGATACAACCATGTGGGTTGTGGATGTTATGCATCTCCAAATCGGTATCTTCACTGGGGAATCGATGTCCACATCCATTAGGAACTGGTAGGATATTGGTTGGGGATCGATCCTTTCCAGAAAATCAGAATTCGCATAGGATCTGGAGATGAATCAAGAGGCATCTTCCATTCTCGTTGCCATAAGAAAGGTAGATTAAGACACATCCGACAAGTTCATCAGATCTGATAAGTCGGACTTCCTCGGACCATCAGTTCAAACTCCTACAGTTCTACCATTTGAGAAGATGAAGGTTGAAGATGAAGAGAGAGAGAGAGAGAGAGAGTCGTTCTTGATCCAAATCTCGGCGTTTTCTCATTCAATCTTCTACCTGTTCCTCCACCTATTGATTTGTTTCAGTCCGAAAAACCCAGAAATCAATTTGTTTCTTCCTGATATCATCGATTTGAGATAAGTTTGATTTAGAGGCGAGGGTGAGGAAGAAGAAGATAGGAGAGAGATTCTGATAAAGGAGGAGTAGGTTACCAGTGAGATTTTATTTTATTTTTATTTTGAGAAGATGCAGGTGTTGAAGAAGGAGAGAGAGAGAGAGAGAGAGAGGGGGGGGGGGAAGGGGTGGGGTGAGCCTAATTCTTTTATTTTTAATTTTAAATAATAAATAATTAAAGGAAATATAAAAAAATACAAAAAAGAAATAAAAAGGGCAAAACGGTCTTTTCAAGTTCTCTATGGACCAAAACCAAAGGAAACTTTTGATTTTGGACTGTCCATGCAAGTTAAAAACATTTTGGACCCTATCCAAAGTTTTTTGAATACCACAATGACCAATTTTGCAGTTTTGTCTATTATTGGGTTTGAGTTGCAATGAGGAAGAAGGTATTCTTAATCATATCTCCTTTTCTTCGAATGATCAAACTGTAACCTGTACCCCTCATTTCCTCCCCATTGTTTCTAGCGATTTGGATGCATCTAAGGTCAAAGTTGTTATGTGACATCCCCAATTTCACGGCCAGAAAAGACCGGTTTGTTTATGCTTTATTTTAAAATCAGAGTAATCATTTAAAGAAAACTATTGCGGAATTTGTTCCCAAAACGAAATATGATAAGAATTTATCAAAAGCATTTCTTAAAGAAATGTATTTTCATTATATAACAAAATCTCGGGATGTCATGTTCCGATACAGACCAAAAGCATAAACAGATCAAAATAGACCTTACAACAGTTATTTATAACTACTGGCCTATAATCCACTATCTCTCGTCATGTCGACCAACTTATGCTCTTGAGCCACTTCCTGTAATACAAAGAAAACTGAGTGGGTCAGGCTTGGGAGCCTAGTGAGCTTATAGTGTTTTCAACCCACAATAATACAATTATTATATTCAATCATCAAACAATCAACCCAATTACCTATCCCCATCATCTTCTTTATTTCTTAAGATTTTACCCTAAGAATCAACTATCCTTCATTCATTCATTCCTAAGGATTGACCTAAGGAATTGGCACAAAATCCATTGCTACATAAGGCGCATCTGCCAACTTTATCCTTTAAGCGCCTCTGTCAGGATTACAACATTCACTATTAGGCGCATCTGCCAACATTATCCTTTAAGCGCATCTGCCAGGATTATGACATTTACTATTTGGTGCATATGCCAATATTATTCTTAATCATCTTTCATACCTCATCATTTATCTACCCATGTTTTCCCCATCATATTCGTAGATATAAAATACATATACATTTTAACTTATTTAAAACCTGTACCAAACATTGCATTCAACACCCATCTCAAATGAACAAACAACTTATTAACACATATTACGTATTTTATAGCCAAAACTTCATATTCAACACCCATCTCAGATAAAACAAACAATTTATTAACACATAGTACGTATTTCATAGCAAATACTTCATATTTATGTGTTGGAAGAAAGTGACTACACACTCACCTGATAAGACGATGATCGGGCAGCAGTACGGCTCTTCGAGTAGAAATTCTCCGGTGAAACCGGGATGCATTCTTGAAAACCGAGCTTTTCGCGGGCAGAGTTTTGGCTCGGAAACTTTACTTCTCGGGATCCTCGGGGCTTCGGGACTTGCTTCGGGTCTCGGGAATGATACCAGGGCTTCGGGGTATAAGTTGCACGCAAAACGAGGCAATAACAAGTGAGAGAGAAGAATTTGAGCACTAAAACTCGGCAGCCCACGACATCTATTTATAGGGGCTGATCCCTACGATTACGCTGGGCATAACTTCAGAGTACGCTGGGCGTACTCCCTCTACAAGCAGTACGCTGGGCGTACTCTTCGGATAAGCTTTGGTATGCGTGCCTCGAACTTCAAAAATTCATAACATTCGCATACGAGCTCCATTTTTTACGTTCTTTATATCCACGCGTAGGTGAGACAATGCTCTATAACTTTCATTTAGACTCCGTCGGCTAACTTTGAATTATTTTTAGTAGGCCGGGACAGGAAAACTCCGTTATAAAATCATAACTTCTTCACCCGGCGTCCGTTTTCGTCTGTCTTTTTACCGTTGGACTACTAACGACGAGATCTTCGATTCTCGTTTAGATTGTTTCGGCCAAATATCACTCGATCTCAATTTCGAGATTTGGGCTGTACACCGCTAAGTCGGAACATAGAAAAATCATAACTTCCTCATACGAAGTCAGATTTAGACGTTCTTTTCATGCACGCTCTCGGTTTAACGAACTCTCCGACTTTCATTTAGATCACTAAGGCTAAATATCACTCTAACGTAAATTCACTATTTACGTCACGTAGTGTCGTGTCGGTTCTGTCGCGAAACTTCGACAGGTCATAACTTCTTCGTTATAACTCGGATTTCGGCGTTCTTTATATGTACGGAATCCTTGTAACATATACTACAACTAAGTTAAGATTATTCCTTCTAAATAATCTTCCATCAAATAGTCATTTTTGATGCTTATCGTCTCTAAATTGACTAGCACGGATCTACGGGCGTTACATGTTATGTGATTATAGCTAAAATCGTTCCTATTTCTATTAAATCCCAAATCGTAGGTCCTTCTTAAGAAAAGAAACACACCATCGACACTGAGAGAGAGATAGAGAGAGAGAGAGAGTGTGTGTGTGTGGTATTTTCTTTTTCTAATTGTTGTAAAGAAAATGAAAAAAACTAAATTAAAATTGCAAAATTTCCATTTTAAATGTTTTCAAATAACTTTGGATCAAATTCGTAACAAATGAAACATTTTGCACGACTGCTGCACTTCCAAAACATTTTGTAACAAACATCCAATTTTTGACATTGCATGATGCGATCCGGTCCACTCAGGAAGTCTAACCAACAACCGCACAAGAACAGAACCGGTCCCACGAGAATTATCAGAAGACGCAACTGATTCCATGATTGAAGAACTAGTCAATCTGTGACCACTAGCGTTGTTTCCCTTTCAAGAACACCAAATAATATATTCATAGATTCAATAACACGTAAGAATATCTAACGCCACCACCACCATTCCACAACCGTCTGCCACCTCTATGTCCACCTAAATTGTTTTTTCCATTTCTTCTCTGCCAAATCAAATTACACCAAATCTGACGAAGACACACACATACACGAAATCAGATGAACACACACACATACATATGAAATCAAATGTACAAACACATACATACAAGAAATCATATGAACACGCACACAATCAGATCAGATGTCGTCCCCTTTCTCAGATCTGCACCGTCGTTGGAACACCCACATACAAATTGATTTCTGAGATGAACACATACACACAAATGGATTTCAAAAAATGAAAAAACACACACATATATACAGTGAAATCAATGAAATCCAAGTGAAATCGGACATAAAAAGCAACCAAATCCGGTTTTCAGTGTATGTGTTTGCCTTGGATATGAGGATGAAATTAGTGTCGATTCCGACCACGACATTTCAAAAATAGAAGAGAGACGAGTTCAATGCAACAACACATACAGGAGATTTTCCGCTGACGAGCTTGATAAGCTTTATTCGAGTTTGTGATTCACTTCGAACAGAGCAAGAAGCTTTCTCCTCCACTAACCAATGTTTGTATATAAAGGTGGAAGTCAATCTGAGTGGATCTGCAGGTAAGAGGAAAGGGGGCGAAGTCGATTGGAAGACATATGGTAGATCCGGCGTAGATATGGCAACATAATGTAGGTTTGCTTTGTGTTGGGTTAGAGAAGATGTAGCCTGGAAATTGATTTCTTCCAAAATATGAAGGTTATTACTGGGACAAAACTGTCAAATTGGTCCTTGTGGTTTGCAAAAAACTTTGGATGGGGTCCAAAAAGTTTTCAACTTGCATGGAAGGTCCAAAATCAAGAATTTTCTTTGGCTTTGGTCCTTGAAAAATTGAAAGGACTATTTCGCCCTTATTATTTATTTTTCATATTTTCTTTATTTGTTTTAATTGTTTTATAATTAAAAAAAAAAGCAAAAGAAAAGAAAAATAGAAGGACGACCCCACCCGATTTCTCTCTCTCTCTCTCTCTATCTCTCTCTCTCTCTCCACCAAATCGCTTTTTTAAGCCCTTTATTTTATGCATTTTGAAATTTCAACAATGGTGGTTACACTCTCCCTCCGTCACCTCCGGAGGGCCACCACCTGCCACCACCAAATCAAATGAAATGGCATCAAAAATAGAAAATCCTCCACAATCAAAGATAAAAAATCTACTGAAATAAACCAACTCAAACCAAAACAAAATCAAATACCCTTCCATAAAATGTTTACACTCTCCCACACAACCTTTCTCTACTTCAATTTACTTGGTTCATCGTTGCTTCAAACTTCCGTCTGATTCATTCTTATTCATCAACACTGTGACCTTTATGTTGCAGAGCTTCCACAATAAGAAATCTCTCCCAGTTTCTAATAACACCACATATGACCCACCGCCACCACCAGCAGGAGTCAGAATACACCGAAGGATCTCCTGAATGACATTTCATATCCAACCACCAACAATCTCATATACAACCATGTGGGTTGTGGATGTTATGCATCTCCAAATCGGTATCTTCACTGGGGAATCGATGTCCACATCCATCAGGAACTGGTAGGATATTGGTTGGGGATCGATCCTTTCCAGAAAATCAGAATTCGCATAGGATCTGGAGATGAATCAAGAGGCATCTTCCATTCTCGTTGCCATAAGAAAGGTAGATTAAGACACATCCGACAAGTTCATCAGATCTGATAAGTCGGACTTCCTCGGACCATCAGTTCAAACTCCTACAGTTCTACCATTTGAGAAGATGAAGGTTGAAGATGAAGAGAGAGAGAGAGAGAGAGAGAGAGAGTCGTTCTTGATCCAAATCTCGGCGTTTTCTCATTCAATCTTCTACCTGTTCCTCCACCTATTGATTTGTTTCAGTCCGAAAAACCCAGAAATCAATTTGTTTCTTCCTGATATCATCGATTTGAGATAAGTTTGATTTAGAGGCGAGGGTGAGGAAGAAGAAGATAGGAGAGAGATTCTGATAAAGGAGGAGTAGGTTACCAGTGAGATTTTATTTTATTTTTATTTTGAGAAGATGCAGGTGTTGAAGAAGGAGAGAGAGAGAGAGAGAGAGAGAGAGAGAGGGGGGGGGGGAAGGGGTGGGGTGAGCCTAATTCTTTTATTTTTAATTTTAAATAATAAATAATTAAAGGAAATATAAAAAAATACAAAAAAGAAATAAAAAGGGCAAAACGGTCTTTTCAAGTTCTCTATGGACCAAAACCAAAGGAAACTTTTGATTTTGGACTGTCCATGCAAGTTAAAAACATTTTGGACCCTATCCAAAGTTTTTTGAATACCACAATGACCAATTTTGCAGTTTTGTCTATTATTGGGTTTGAGTTGCAATGAGGAAGAAGGTATTCTTAATCGTATCTCCTTTTCTTCGAATGATCAAACTGTAACTTGTACCCCTCATTTCCTCCCCATTGTTTCTAGCGATTTGGATGCATCTAAGGTCAAAGTTGTTATGTGACATCCCCAATTTCACGGCCAGAAAAGACCGGTTTGTTTATGCTTTATTTTAAAATCAGAGTAATCATTTAAAGAAAACTATTGCGGAATTTGTTCCCAAAACGAAATATGATAAGAATTTATCAAAAGCATTTCTTAAAGAAATGTATTTTCATTATATAACAAAATCTCGGGATGTCATGTTCCGATACAGACCAAAAGCATAAACAGATCAAAATAGACCTTACAACAGTTATTTATAACTACTGGCCTATAATCCACTATCTCTCGTCATGTCGACCAACTTATGCTCTTGAGCCACTTCCTGTAATACAAAGAAAACTGAGTGGGTCAGGCTTGGGAGCCTAGTGAGCTTATAGTGTTTTCAACCCACAATAATACAATTATTATATTCAATCATCAAACAATCAACCCAATTACCTATCCCCATTATCTTCTTTATTTCTTAAGGTTTTACCCTAAGAATCAACTATCCTTCATTCATTCATTCCTAAGGATTGACCTAAGGAATTGGCACAAAATCCATTGCTACATAAGGCGCATCTGCCAACTTTATCCTTTAAGCGCCTCTGTCAGGATTACAACATTCACTATTAGGCGCATCTGCCAACATTATCCTTTAAGCGCATCTGCCAGGATTATGACATTTACTATTTGGTGCATATGCCAATATTATTCTTAATCATCTTTCATACCTCATCATTTATCTACCCATGTTTTCCCCATCATATTCGTAGATATAAAATACAGATACATTTTAACTTATTTAAAACCTGTACCAAACATTGCATTCAACACCCATCTCAAATGAACAAACAACTTATTAACACATATTACGTATTTTATAGCCAAAACTTCATATTCAACACCCATCTCAGATAAAACAAACAATTTATTAACACATAGTACGTATTTCATAGCAAATACTTCATATTTATGTGTTGGAAGAAAGTGACTACACACTCACCTGATAAGACGATGATCGGGCAGCAGTACGGCTCTTCGAGTAGAAATTCTCCGGTGAAACCGGGATGCATTCTTGAAAACCGGGCTTTTCGCGGGCAGATTTTTGACTCGGAAACTTTACTTCTCGGGATCCTCGGGGCTTCGGGACTTGCTTCGGGTCTCGGGAATGATACCAGGGCTTCGGGGTATAAGTTGCACGCAAAACGAGGCAATAACAAGTGAGAGAGAAGAATTTGAGCACTAAAACTCGGCAGCCCACGACATCTATTTATAGGGGCTGATCCCTACGATTACGCTGGGCATAACTTCAGAGTACGCTGGGCGTACTCCCTCTACAAGCAGTACGTTGGGCGTACTCTTCGGATAACCTTTGGTATGCGTGCCTCGAACTTCAAAAATTCATAACATTCGCATACGAGCTCCATTTGTTACGTTCTTTATATCCACGCGTAGGTGAGACTATGCTCTATAACTTTCATTTAGACTCCGTCGACTAATTTTGAATTATTTTTAGTAGGCCGGGACAGGAAAACTCCGTTATAAAATCATAACTTCTTCACCCGGCGTCCGTTTTCGTTTGTCTTTTTACCGTTGGACTACTAACGACGAGATCTTCGATTCTCGTTTAGATTGTTTCGGCCAAATATCACTCGATCTCAATTTCGAGATTTGGGCTGTACACCGCTAAGTCGGAACTTAGAAAAATCATAACTTCCTCATACGAAGTCAGATTTAGACGTTCTTTTCATGCACGCTCTCGGTTTAACGAACTCTTCGACTTTCATTTAGATCACTAAGGCTAAATATCACTCTAACGTAAATTCACTATTTACGTCACGCAGTGTCGTGTCGGTTCTGTCGCGAAACTTCGACAGGTCATAACTTCTTCGTTATAACTCGGATTTCGGCGTTCTTTATATGTACGGAATCCTTGTAACATATACTACAACTAAGTTAAGATTATTCCTTCTAAATAATCTTCCATCAAATAGTCATTTTTGATGCTTATCGTCTCTAAATTGACTAGCACGGATCTACGGGCGTTACATGTTATGTGATTATAGCTAAAATCGTTCCTATTTCTATTAAATCCCAAATCGTAGGTCCTTCTTAAGAAAAGAAACACACCATCGACACTGAGAGAGAGATAGAGAGAGAGAGTGTGTGTGTGTGTGGTATTTTCTTTTTCTAATTGTTGTAAAGAAAATGAAAAAAACTAAATTAAAATGGCAAAATTTCCATTTTAAATGTTTTCAAATAACTTTGGATCAAATTCGTAACAAATGAAACATTTTGCACGACTGCTGCACTTCCAAAACATTTTGTAACAAACATCCAATTTTTGACATTGCATGATGCGATCCGGTCCACTCAGGAAGTCTAACCAACAACCGCACAAGAACAGAACCGGTCCCACGAGAATTATCAGAAGACGCAACTGATTCCATGATTGAAGAACTAGTCAATCTGTGACCACTAGCGTTGTTTCCCTTTCAAGAACACCAAATAATATATTCATAGATTCAGTAACACTTAAGAACATCTAACGCCACCACCACCATTCCACAACCGTCTGCCACCTCTATGTCCACCTAAATTGTTTTTTCCATTTCTTCTCTGCCAAATCAAATTACACCAAATCTGACGAAGACACACACATACACGAAATCAGATGAACACACACACATACATATGAAATCAAATGTACAAACACATACATACAAGAAATCATATGAACACGCACACAATCAGATCAGATGTCGTCCCCTTTCTCAGATCTGCACCGTCGTTGGAACACCCACATACAATTTGATTTCTGAGATGAACACATACACACAAATGGATTTCAAAAAATGAAAAAACACACACATATATACAGTGAAATCAATGAAATCCAAGTGAAATCGGACATAAAAAGCAACCAAATCCGGTTTTCAGTGTATGTGTTTGCCTTGGATATGAGGATGAAATTAGTGTCGATTCCGACCACGACATTTCAAAAATAGAAGAGACGAGTTCAATGCAACAACACATACAGGAGATTTTCCGCTGACGAGCTTGATAAGCTTTATTCGAGTTTGTGATTCACTTCGAACAGAGCAAGAAGCTTTCTCCTCCACTAACCAATGTTTGTATATAAAGGTGGAAGTCAATCTGAGTGGATCTGCAGGTAAGAGGAAAGGGGGCGAAGTCGATTGGAAGACATATGGTAGATCCGACGTAGATATGGCAACATAATGTAGGTTTGCTTTGTGTTGGGTTGGAGAAGATGTAGCCTGGAAATTGATTTCTTCCAAAATATGAAGGTTATTACTGGGACAAAACTGTCAAATTGGTCCTTGTGGTTTGCAAAAAACTTTGGATGGGGTCCAAAAAGTTTTCAACTTGCATGGAAGGTCCAAAATCAAGAATTTTCTTTGGCTTTGGTCCTTGAAAAATTGAAAGGACTATTTCGCCCTTATTATTTATTTTTCACATTTTCTTTATTTGTTTTAATTGTTTTATAATTAAAAAAAAAGCAAAAGAAAAGAAAAATAGAAGGACGACCCCACCCGATTTCTCTCTCTCTCTCTCTCTCTATCTCTCTCTCTCTCTCTCTCTCCACCAAATCGCTTTTTTAGGCCCTTTATTTTATGCATTTTGAAATTTCAACAATGGTGGTTACACTCTCCCTCCGTCACCTCCGGAGGGCCACCACCTGCCACCACCAAATCAAATGAAATGGCATCAAAAATAGAAAATCCTCCACAATCAAAGATAAAAAATCTACTGAAATAAACCAACTCAAACCAAAACAAAATCAAATACCCTTCCATAAAATGTTTACACTCTCCCACACAACCTTTCTCTACTTCAATTTACTTGGTTCATCGTTGCTTCAAACTTCCGTCTGATTCATTCTTATTCATCAACACTGTGACCTTTATGTTGCAGAGCTTCCACAATAAGAAATCTCTCCCAGTTTCTAATAACACCACATATGACCCACCGCCACCACCAGCAGGAGTCAGAATACACCGAAGGATCTCCTGAATGACATTTCATATCCAACCACCAACAATCTCAGATACAACCATGTGGGTTGTGGATGTTATGCATCTCCAAATCGGTATCTTCACTGGGGAATCGATGTCCACATCCATCAGGAACTGGTAGGATATTGGTTGGGGATCGATCCTTTCCAGAAAATCAGAATTCGCATAGGATCTGGAGATGAATCAAGAGGCATCTTTCATTCTCGTTACCATAACAAAGGTAGATTAAGACACATCCGACAAGTTCATCAGATCTGATAAGTCGGACTTCCTCGGACCATCAGTTCAAACTCCTACAGTTCTACCATTTGAGAAGATGAAGGTTGAAGATGAAGAGAGAGAGAGAGAGAGTCGTTCTTGATCCAAATCTCGGCGTTTTCTCATTCAATCTTCTGCCTGTTCCTCCACCTATTGATTTGTTTCAGTCCGAAAAACCCAGAAATCAATTTGTTTCTTCCTGATATCATCGATTTGAGATAAGTTTGATTTAGAGGCGAGGGTGAGGAAGAAGAAGATAGGAGAGAGATTCTGATAAAGGAGGAGTAGGTTACCAGTGAGATTTTATTTTATTTTTATTTTGAGAAGATGCAGGTGTTGAAGAAGGAGAGAGAGAGAGAGAGAGAGAGAGAGAGAGGGGGGGGGGGGGAAGGGGTGGGGTGAGCCTAATTCTTTTATTTTTAATTTTAAATAATAAATAATTAAAGGAAATATAAAAAAATACAAAAAAGAAATAAAAAGGGCAAAACGGTCTTTTCAAGTTCTCTATGGACCAAAACCAAAGGAAACTTTTGATTTTGGACTGTCCATGCAAGTTAAAAACATTTTGGACCCTATCCAAAGTTTTTTGAATACCACAATAACCAATTTTGCAGTTTTGTCTATTATTGGGTTTGAGTTGCAATGAGGAAAAAGGTATTCTTAATCGTATCTCCTTTTCTTCGAATGATCGAACTGTAACCTGTACCCCTCATTTCCTCCCCATTGTTTCTAGCGATTTGGATGCATCTAAGGTCAAAGTTGTTATGTGACATCCCCAATTTCACGGCCAGAAAAGACCGGTTTGTTTATGCTTTATTTTAAAATCAGAGTAATCATTTAAAGAAAACTATTGCGGAATTTGTTCCCAAAACGAAATATGATAAGAATTTATCAAAAGCATTTCTTAAAGAAATGTATTTTCATTATATAACAAAATCTCGGGATGTCATGTTCCGATACAGACCAAAAGTATAAACAGATCAAAATAGACCTTACAACAATTATTTATAACTACTGGTCTATAATCCACTATCTCTCGTCATGTCGACCAACTTATGCTCTTGAGCCACTTCCTGTAATACAAAGAAAACTGAGTGGGTCAGGCTTGGGAGCCTAGTGAGCTTATAGTGTTTTCAACCCACAATAATACAATTATTATATTCAATCATCAAACAATCAACCCAATTACCTATCCCCATTATCTTCTTTATTTCTTAAGGTTTTACCGTAAGAATCAACTATCCTTCATTCATTCATTCCTAAGGATTGACCTAAGGAATTGGCACAAAATCCATTGCTACATAAGGCGCATCTGCCAACTTTATCCTTTAAGCGCCTCTGTCAGGATTACAACATTCACTATTAGGCGCATCTGCCAACATTATCCTTTAAGCGCATCTGCCAGGATTATGACATTTACTATTTGGTGCATATGCCAATATTATTCTTAATCATCTTTCATACCTCATCATTTATCTACCCATGTTTTCCCCATCATATTCGTAGATATAAAATACATATACATTTTAACTTATTTAAAACCTGTACCAAACATTGCATTCAACACCCATCTCAAATGAACAAACAACTTATTAACACATATTACGTATTTTATAGCCAAAACTTCATATTCAACACCCATCTCAGATAAAACAAACAATTTATTAACACATAGTACGTATTTCATAGCAAATACTTCATATTTATGTGTTGGAAGAAAGTGACTACACACTCACCTGATAAGACGATGATCGGGCAGCAGTACGGCTCTTCGAGTAGAAATTCTCCGGTGAAACCGGGATGCATTCTTGAAAACCGGGCTTTTCGCGGGCAGATTTTTGGCTCAGAAACTTTACATCTCGGGATCCTCGGGGCTTCGGGACTTGCTTCGGGTCTCGGGAATGATACCAGGGCTTTGGGGTATAAGTTGCACGCAAAACAAGGCAATAACAAGTGAGAGAGAAGAATTTGAGCACTAAAACTCGGCAGCCCACGACATCTATTTATAGGGGCTGATCCCTACGATTACGTTGGGCATAACTTCAAAGTACGCTGGGCGTACTCCCTCTACAAGCAGTACGCTGGGCGTACTCTTCGGATAAGCTTTGGTATGCGTGCCTCGAACTTCAAAAATTCATAACATTCGCATACGAGCTCCATTTTTTACGTTCTTTATATCCACGCGTAGGTGAGACTATGCTCTATAACTTTCATTTAGACTCCGTCGGCTAATTTTGAATTATTTTTAGTAGGCCGGGACAGGAAAACTCCGTTATAAAATCATAACTTCTTCATCCGACGTCCGTTTTCGTCTGTCTTTTTACCGTTGGACTACTAACGACGAGATCTTCGATTCTTGTTTAGATTGTTTCGGCCAAATATCACTCGATCTCAATTTCGAGATTTGGGCTGTACACCGCTAAGTCGGAACTTAGAAAAATCATAACTTCCTCATACGAAGTCAGATTTAGACGTTCTTTTCATGCACGCTCTCGATTTAACGAACTCTCCGACTTTCATTTAGATCACTAAGGCTAAATATCACTCTAACGTAAATTCACTATTTACGTCACGCAGTGTCGTGTCGGTTCTGTCGCGAAACTTCGACAGGTCATAACTTCTTTGTTATAACTCGGATTTCGGCGTTCTTTATATGTACGGAATCCTTGTAACATATACTACAACTTAGTTAAGATTATTCCTTCTAAATAATCTTCCATCAAATAGTCTTTTTTGATGCTTATCGTCTCTAAATTGACTAGCACGGATCTACGGGCGTTACATGTTATGTGATTATAGCTAAAATCGTTCCTATTTCTATTAAATCCCAAATCGTAGGTCCTTCTTAAGAAAAGAAACACACCATCGACACTGAGAGAGAGATAGAGAGAGAGAGTGTGTGTGTGTGGTATTTTCTTTTTCTAATTGTTGTAAAGAAAATGAAAAAAACTAAATTAAAATGGCAAAATTTCCATTTTAAATGTTTTCAAATAACTTTGGATCAAATTCGTAACAAATGAAACATTTTGCACGACTGCTGCACTTCCAAAACATTTTGTAACAAACATCCAATTTTTGACATTGCATGATGCGATCCGGTCCACTCAGGAAGTCTAACCAACAACCGCACAAGAACAGAACCGGTCCCACGAGAATTATCAGAAGACGCAACTGATTCCATGATTGAAGAACTAGTCAATCTGTGACCACTAGCGTTGTTTCCCTTTTAAGTTTGCATGCATTTCTCCATGATACAATGAACTACCCATGTTCCCTAAATAACTTGCATGTCTCCATATTCAGTAGAATTAGGATTGAAGTATTGTTGCATTAGTATTTATAGGATTGTAATTTTGTTATTAAGGATTATTCAGAAAAATTGCTCCAATCGTGCTTCTTACTCTTGCTTCTTGGGAGACTAACCATCTCAAATCAGGTAATATCATTTGGTGCTTTCATCGACGTTACTATGCCTCCTCGGAAAGACTCCACATTCGACGACCCACCACCTCCCGGCGACATGCAAACCCTCATCCAGTTAACCACCAACCTCATCAGCCACGTCACCGCTTAATCCGCCACCATGTCCTACCAAACGAAATCCATTACCAAACTCACCACACTCCTCACCAAACCAAAAAACCAACCACACCCACCACCACCACCACCTCCACCACCACAAAACAACCACCGACAACCTAAGATCTCGCTCCCCCTGTTTGACAGAACCAACCCATTATATTGCTCTTCCAAGCCGATAACTACTTCACATATTATTCCGTACCACACACACAACATGTTGCCCTTGCCATGTTCTACTTCACAGGAGACGCCCTCAGCTGGTACAAACATCTGTCCAACAACCATCTTCATGGTACTTGGAGTGATTTCACTTGAGCCCTGGAAACCCGTTTTGGACCCACTATCTATGAAAACCATCAAGCCACACTTTTTAAACTCCTCCAATCCACCACCGTATCGGCTTATCAATAAGAATTCGAAAAGATTAGCAACTGTGTTGAAGGTCTCTCTCCCCCCCCCCCCCCGAAGCCCTTCAGAACAGTTTCATCTCGGGCTTGCGATCCGATATCCAATCCAAGATCGCCCTTCATAACCCCACCACACTCCACTAAACTTACGAATTAGCCAAACTCATCGAGGATAAACTCACCACCAACCGGGCCCGTTACACACCCTCCCCACGCAACTACAGTCCTGACCCATCTACCCCACCAACACCTCCCAAAACAGCCATCACCCTCCCTGCCCCTCAAACCACCACCGTTGGTCTACTATCACTGCCTAAACACCGTAATCCCCTCCCATTCACTCGCCTATCACCCGATGCATTATAGAAAAGAAGAGCCAAAGGTCTTTGCTTTCGCTGCCCGTAAAAATTTCACCCGGGACACGTGTGCAACCCCCCACAATACCTTCTGATTGCAGATAACGATGATATCCATCCCACCGAACCACAATCCGATGCTAATTCCCTCATCTCCACCGATTCAAATCTTCCCAACACCACCCCTACTACCGACCCAAACATCGACAACTTACAACCTCAATTCCTGTCTCTATCAGATGCTACATTCTATGGGTTATAATCGCCTCGAGCTATTCGTGTCACTGGTTACATCCATGGCCAGCCGGTAACTACCCTTGTAGATTTTAGAAGCACTCACAACATCATCCAACCTCGCATTGCTGCCCTCCTTAATACTACATCCACACCAATTCCCCCATTCACAGTCATGGTCGGCAATGGATAATTTATTGAGTGTAACAGCGTCGTTCCCAACACACCACTCGAGCTTAATAAAAATACCTTTCAAATGCTCGTCTTTGTGTTACCAGTAGTAGGAGCTGATGTTATCCTAGGCCTTGCATGGCTTCGTTCACTAGGACCAATCCTGGCAGATTTTTCCATTCCCCAAATCTCATTCACTTTTAATGGGTCACCTTGTGTCCTAAAAGGAGAACTGTTGGCATCTTCAACTTCACCCAGTTCCATCCATACATTGCTAAAAAAACTCTGTGACCTCCCTATACATTATGATTTACCACCATCAAACAACCACCACTAACCCACAATGCTACCAACCACATCTGGACCCCATTATTGAATCCATTCTCACAAAATACAAACCCCTATTCGACACACCTCACAACCTACCACCATATCGCCAACATGATCATCACATCCCTGTTCTTCCTAATACCCAATCCATCAATGTAAAACCATACCGTTATCCACACTATCAAAAAGATATTATGACCTCTCTAATCACCAAAATGCTCACAAATGGCATTATCCAACCAAGCCATAACCCATACTCTTCCCCGGTACTTCAAGTACAAAAGAAGGATGACACTTTGTGCTTTGTGTCGATTGCCGAGCCCTCAATGCAGTCACAGTACACAACCATTTTCCTATACCCATTGTCGACGAGCTACTCGATGAACTCCATGGTGCCACCGTTTTCTCAAAAATTGATCTTCGTGCCGGCTACCACCAAATCTGGGTTTCACCAGCCGATATTCACAAAACAACGTTCCGCACAATAGATGGGCATTACGAATTCAAAGTAATGCCATTTGGCCTTACCAACACCCGTTCGACCTTCCAGGGTTCCATGAACGATCTCTTCCGATCAGTTGTAACATCCCAAAAATCATGACCAAAAATTTCATTTTTAAATCATTAATTAAACCATAATTATAAAATCATTCATCCAAAATCATAAGTCATTATCCCAATCACTAGTTCATTTAATCAGAGTAAACATCCCAGGCTAAACTTCTTGGTGTGTGCCATGCGATCATCCCGAGCTCTTCCCTCCGCTACCAGAAGTACCTGAAACCAAAACTAAAAACCGTAAGCACGAAGCTTAGTGAGTTTCCCCATACTACCACATACAATACACATAACCACATATTGGGCCCCCGCCCGCTGCATCGGGACTAGTCCTGGCATCGGACTCGCTCCGGAATCGGGCCCCGCCCGGCATCGAGCCCCGCTCGGTATACATATTTGTTCACTTAGGCCCCGCCTGTCTCCGAGCCTCGCCTGCTAAGCATATACAATCATATCGCGTAACACATATCATAAAGCTAAACATACTCTACTGTACTACTGATCTAAGGCCTCGCCCCTGTCCTGCTACTGGTGAGTCATGGAACCCCGTCTACGCTCCTGCTGATAGCGAGATACGGGCCCCCGCCCACACTCACCTCCCTACTAACTCGGGCCTCGCCCCTGCTCTGCTACTAATGAGATACAGAACCCCGTCCGTACTCGAATAGTGATGAGATACGGGTCCTCGCCCGACTCACCTCCCTACCAGGCACATACAAGTATCACAAAGACACCAGTATAACTACACATACGCTACTGCCTCGGGTACCACCCGACATCGGACCGAAATCCGGAACATACAAGCTGCATCGGGCTAACCCCGGTAACAGATCTAAATCCGAACAAATCACAATAAGTGCCTAGGGCTAACCCCCGGGTCTTCCTACTATACATAACCATAAGCATAAACATAATGGGCCGAAATTGTGGCCATAGACCCATGCACACAGTGAGGAGACTCACCTCGTACTGCTGAAACTGTTGATAACCCTCTGGCTGCTATCTAACAACTCTCCAAATTGCTGCTCCTCTAGCTCCCCGAGCTACCAATACCAATAATAGAAACACTTAGCCTAACTGTCATCAGGAAGTCAACTAAGTCAAATCTGGTCAAAGTCCTTCTCAAGGTCAAAGTCAACCTTCCAGTTGACTCGACTCGTCGAGTTATCCGGCCAACTCGCCGAGTCCATGCTCCTCAAGTTCCAAACAACCCCGACTCCACTCGTCGAGTCTAGCGAGGACTCGACGAGTTCTCCTTCATCTAACACTTCGGGACTATCTTAACCGACTCGTCGAGTTCATCCTTGAACTCGTCGAGTTCATCATCATCGTATGAATGTCTAGACCATGATTCGTCGAGTTGTATGAACAAATCGTCGAGTTCATCTTCATAACTAAGGAGATTGTCTTGGACTCGCCGAGTTCCTCATCAAACTCGTCGAGTACTATGATCTTCATGTCCATTACGGACCCAGTCTGGCTGAATCCTTCACTAACTCCACTCACTGATCCGAATCATAACAGAAGGGTTTGGGTTTGCGACCCGACTCGCCGAGTCCATAAACGGGCTCGTCGAGTCCACCTTGTGACATCTCTATTCTGTCGATTACAGTCCATTCCATCACTTCCAAATCATAGATCTGGACTCCTAATGCTAGCATTGCACGTAAAGTTGCTAAATTTACGTGCATGCAAGGTGTTATGAGGCTATAATACTTATTCCAAGCTACAATGAAGGCCTAGGTCATGAAATGGGACCTTAGCTGGATAAACCCAACAACTTTGAGCTTCTAAAGCTCAAGAGTGTTCAGATCTGTTGTCCAATCCATCCTCAACGGCTTAATACTCTGATTCTACTTGGAAATGATCCAATTTTGACAAAAGGCAAGCTAGAAAGGGGATCTATCAATTGAAAGCTCAAGGTTCAGACTTTTTACCTCCTAAAAGTTGCCAAGTCGATATAGAGGCTGGATCTACTCTTCCTTCCTTGCTCCTTTCCCTCCAAGCTTCCAAAATGCACTCTAAAGGCCCTTTATCTTCTCAAAAGCTCAAAGAATGGAGTTGGGTGGCTAGGGTTTTGGGTTCTGGACGAGAGAGGCTGTAAATGAACCCTAGGGAAGAGAATAAGATGCTTAAATAGGGTACCAAGTCCCGAAATTAGGGCTTCCTAACCCAGACCTGACTCGCCGAGTCCACTCTCCGACTCGTCGAGTCGGTCACTTAATCTTGCACCCGGATCCCGCTCCGACTCGTCGAGTTCTTCCTTGGACTCGACGAGTTGACCCCCTTTTGACTTAGGGTTTTCCTTCCTTTCTTGGCCTTTCTCATACTGGGTGTTACATCAGTGCTGCGCAAATTCGTACAAGCTGCATCGGGCTAACCCCGGTAACAGATCTAAATCCGAACAAATCACAATAAGTGCCTAGGGCTAACCCCCGGGTCTTCCTACTATACATAACCATAAGCATAAACATAATGGGCCGGCATTGTTTCCGTAGACCCATGCACACAGTGAGGAGACTCACCTCGTACTGTTGAAACTGCTGATAACCCTCTGGCTGCTATCTAACAACTCTCTGAATTGCTGCTCCTCTAGCTCCCCGAGCTACCAATACCAATAATAGAAACACTTAGCCTAACTGTCCTCAGGAAGTCAACTAAGTCAAATCTGGTCAAAGTCCTTCTCAAGGTCAAAGTCCTGGTCAAAGTCAACCTTCCAGTTGACTCGACTCATCGAGTTGTCCGGCCAACTCGCTGAGTCCATGCTCCTCAAGTCCCAAACAACCCCGACTCCACTCGTCGAGTCTAGCGATGACTCGACGAGTTCTCCTTCATCTAACACTTCGGGACTATCTTCAACCGACTCGCCGAGTTCATCCCTGAACTCGTCGAGTTCATCATCATCGTATGAATGTCTAGACCATGACTCGCCGAGTTGTATGAACAACTCGTTGAGTTCATCTTCATAACTAAGGAGATTATCTTGGACTCGCCGAGTACTATGATCTTCATGTCCATTGCGGACCCAGTCTGGCTGAATCCTTCACTAACTCCACTCACTGATCCGAATCATAACAGAAGGGTTTAGGTTTGCGACCCGACTCGCCGAGTCCATGAACGGGCTCGTCGACTCCACCTTGTGACATCTCTATTCTGTCGATTACAGTCCATTCCAACACTTCCAAATCATAGATCTGGACTCCTAATGATAGCATTGCACGTAAAGTTGCTAACTTTACGTGCATGCAAGGTGTTATGAGGCTAGAATACTTATTCCAAGCTACAATGAAGGCCTAGGTCATGAAATGGGACCTTAGCTGGATAAAGCCAACAACTTTGAGCTTCTAAAGCTCAAGAGTTTTCAGATCTGTTGTCCAATCCATCCTCAACGGCTTAATACTCGGATCCTACTTGGAAATGATCTAATTGTGACAAAAGGCAAGCTAGAAAGGGGATCTATCAATTGAAAGCTCAAGGTTCAGACTTTTTACCTCCTACAGTTGCCAAGTCGATATGGAGGCTGGATCTACTCTTCCTTCCTTGCTCCTTTCTCTCCAAGCTTCCAAAATGCACTCTAAAGGCCCTTAATCTTCTCAAAAGCTCAAACAATGGAGTTGGGTGGCTAGGGTTTTGGGTTCTGGACGAGAGAGGCTGTAAATGAACCCTAGGGAAGAGAATAAGATGCTTAAATAGGGTACCAAGTCCCGGAATTAGGGCTTCCTAACCCAGACCTGACTCGCCGAGTCCACTCTCCGACTCGTCGAGTCGGTCACTTAATCTTGCACCTGGATCCCGCTCCGACTCGTCGAGTTCTTCCTTGGACTCGACGAGTTGACCCCCTTTTGACTTAGGGTTTTCCTTCCTTTCTTGGCCTTTCTCATACTGGGTGTTACAATTCTCCCCCACTTAAACTAGACTTCGTCCTCGAAGTCCGCTACGGCCAACTGTCCTGCAATCTGCTTCCAACCTTCCTGCCTGATGAATCTAACCCCTGCTGACCGCTTCCTTTGACCTTCCCCCCGGTCATTCAGATAACACAAGTCCTTGCAAATAACAATCTTCAAGTGCACTCTGATCCCGTTAGTCCTATGAACACAACTTACTCAACTGACAATCCTTTCGGTACTTCCCGAGTACTTATGCTGGACATCCTAGGGGTTCACCCCCTTTTCCTTGCGCTTTTTCTGGCCTTCCCAAGGCAACTTGCCATAGTTAACCACCTCCTCTATCACTGTGAAGGACATACCCTTCACGGTATCCCTTACTCCATCCACTCCCAGTGCTGGTCACTGCTGCCGGTACACACTGAATACTTCTTACTGCTATAACTTAGTGTTGAGCACCCATCCCAGCGAATGGATCAGATAATCCTTCGAGTAAAAGATTCATCCCTGCAACGGTTAGACTCATACGAGAGCTGCGCAACAGGATCAAACCCTTCCCTCTGAGATTATTCAACCCTGCCGTGAGTGGCGTAGCACCTCTCGGTCAACTAGCTGCTCCATCAGGAACTCTCCTATCGCTATCCCCGACTGAAGATCATGTTATCCCCTGTCCGCTTTCCGGATGAAACGAGACCACCCTGGTCCCAACTAATCTGCCATTAACTGGTTTACTGGACTCCTACCGGTTACTAAACCCAAGATCAATCGCTCAGTCGCTCCCAACGACTTCCGAAGTAACTTCGGCTATCAGCAACTGCTTTATCTACTTAGCCACTCTGACCCCATAAGTCCTGGGATCCTCGATCCCCTATCTTGACCCTACGGTCTCTACCAGGTTCCACCTGCGCTGCTAAAATCTCACGGGTCTCACCCAAACTATATCTTAGAGCGGTCTCTCCCTCTAGTCTTACCTATACTGCTACTAACATACGGGCCTCGCCCACGGGTCTCACCCAACTGTATCTTGGAGTGGCCTCTCCCTCAGGTCTCACCTATATAGGGCTATGAAGGCCTGCCTCCATACTAAATCTCAACGAACTATGTCTACCTGATCCTGACCATACTAACCAGGAGATACGGGCCTCGCCCACACTCCGCCAATTAGGATATATGGGCCCTCGCCCACACTCCTCTAACTAGGAGATACGGGCCCTCGACCACACTCCTCTATCTGGCTACTAACAAATGTTGCGGCAATCCTGCAGTCTTACCACACTCCCCATGCTGCCTCTACACTGACTACTAATCCGAAAGCATACCATGCCGGACATTCACTCAATCTTCATCTTGACTCACTCGAGTCCTGCTGGCGATCCTCCAACCTGGTTTTCCAAACCAGCCATCAACTAACGTGAATACTACGGTCATCCGTAGCCTCACTACACTTCTCGCACTATCTACCTACTGGTGAATGCTACGGCTATCCAATAGTCTTACATCCTGGCTAAACTCACGTCATGCCGAGGAAACCTCCAACCTGGTTCCCAACCCGACATCAACTATTGCGAATACACGAACTCAACGTCGGGAAGTTTTCCAAACTCCCGACTTCCACGCTGCTCTATCCAGGCAGCCGCCCAGGCTTCTTCCCTTTTCGTCAAGAACGCGAATACATCCAAGTTGCGATCTTACCTTAGCTCCTGACTACTGGGTGATTCTCCCCCACTCTGATTACACTAAATCCTTACAGCTCCCAGCTTGGAAAGGATTCCTAATCCTTCTCCCTATCTAAAAGGTTGATCTGCTGACAACCAATGCTTACCATTGCTAGTGCTCCCAAAACTAACCAATACCAAATCTGAACCACTCTAGAAGACTAATAGAACACCTCACGAGCCCCACTCACACTTGCTACAATGACTGCATCCTGAGGACCTGCTCAAAAGGGAGACATCTTCGAACTACTACTCTAAACCCATGGTATGCAGATGACATATAACTCAATCATAGGCAGGAAACAGAATCCAAAGTACAATCACTAATATCGATGCAGTACCATAGCAATTAAATAATGAATAAAACTGTCAAGCAGCTAAAGGATACGCACCTGCCACATCCGGGGCTGCTCGCATGTCATCTGAAACCAACTGGTACGCCCTACTCCATGTCGTAGGCGCCTCTGTCCGGCCCTGCCAATCGTCGGTGATCCTCAAAGTCGCAGGGGCAGGTGCTAACACCTGTCCTGCTGAAAGCAAACTCGGACACTGGGCCTTCTTGTGGCCCCTCTGACTGCAATGGAAACATATCAACTCTGATCCCTGGGCGGTGGTAGCAGTACAATCCCTGCTGAAATAACCAGTCCGGCCGCACTTGAAGCAGCCAGAATCACCACCACTACCACTCCTGCACGCACCCTCATGCGTCCTGCCACACTTCCCGCATCGGCTGCGGCTCTGGAAATCCCTCGATCTCGAGTTTGACCCCTTGGGTCTCTTGCCTGAACCTGTGGCTACCTGTATCTCATCCGGTTTCCTCTTCCTCTCTAACTCCAAATCAATCTCTCTCTCCCTGGTACGAGCAATCATGTCCTCTAGTGTCTTGCAACTGGACCTTCTCACAAACTGCCTGATGTCACATCTCAGCATCTCGTGATACCGAGCTTTCTTCATCTCCTCGTCTGCCACATACTGCAGCACGAGAAGAGCCCTCTCTCTGAACTTGGCGGTGATCTCCGCCACTGTCTCAGTAGTCTGCCTCAGATCCTGAAACTCTCGAGTTAACTGTTGCACCTCAATCATCGGTGCAAACTCGGCCCTGAACCGGGTCGAGAAATCACTCCATGTCATCGCGTCCAACGCGGCATCATCACCAATGGCATGTCCAACCTCCTCCCACCAATCTCGTGCTCTGTCCTTCAGAAGACAGGAGGCAAGTCGGACCTTGTCCCCCTCGAGACACCGGCTCGTACGGAAAGCGTTGGCGACATCAACCAACCATCTGCCGCTAGCAATGGGGTCCCTAGCCCCGTGATAACCTGGTGCTCCGCAAGCTCTAAACTCTCGAAACGTCAAGGTACGTGCTCCCATCAAAGTCATCATCTCTGCACGAAAGGCTCCCAGCCTCTCGTCCAAAATCTCTAATATACCCTCCTTGACCGTGCCAAAGATCACAGGAGTCTGGTCCAAGATGTCGCACGTGATCTCAGCTGATACAACTCTCGCATCTGCTCCTCGAGCTGCTCGGTCCCTGAACCCGAGCCTGACCCCTCTCCGGCTCCTGATCCGCCAACTGGTCTACCCCGTAGTGTCACCATTCTGCAACAAATCATAACTATCCTCAGAATACACCCTTCTACCGAGGGATTACACTCACACTACAAGTTTCCCGGTTTCATCTCAGCCCTTCTTGAATCGAGTACAGATCCTCTGCTTTCAGTAGTATGGGCCCCTACTACCTTCCACATCTATCCATACTTTCCTCAAGGATTGCCTCGACTACACCAAGTCCCTTTCACTGCTACTAACACTGCTCCCAGCACTACTCTCATCCTAGGCTTTCCCTAGGGTAACCTCCAACCCGTACGCAGTCCTCAGCTACTGAAGGTATCCTCGTAATGCCAATTAGCCACCACCTGAATACCATCACATGTGACGAGGCTCAGATAATCCTTCGAGTAAAGGACTCGTCCCTACAACGGTTAGACTCAGACGAGAGCTGCGCAATAGGGCCAAATCCAGAACTCTGAGATTATTCAACCCTGATCACATGTGACTTAACGTATTCACCTAATGGCTAACTCCCATCGCTCAGAGTCCCACAAAGCACAAAGCAAGTAGCATTCAGACAAAAGGTAAATCTAACCATATAATCCAATCATACTGCTCTATCCCCTACTTAAGAATCTGTACTAGCATGCAACACACATAAGCTCACACACATATAACAGGCATGTAAGGCATCCTCCTAGATCCTTAGTCCTAAACTAGTATTCAGTTCTAATACACATATCATAACATAAACTTGTATGAGTAATTTGGGAGAACTTACTTGAGCTCGGCTGATTGCATGCACCACACCCTTTTCTCTTTTCAAAGTTCTTTTCTTTCTAAAAATTCATTACGCTTTTTCTAAAACACTTTTCTTTCCTCAAAATCCTTCTTACAAAAATTGATTTTCCTTTTGAAATTTCTATACCAATTCCTTAGTTTGAGTTCAGACACATCCAGAAGTGTGCCCGAATCCCTCAAACCATGGCTCTGATACCAACTTGTAACATCCCAAAAATTATGACCAAAAATTTCATTTTAAAATCATTAATTAAACCATAATTATAAAATCATTCATCCAAAATCATAAGTCATTATCCCAATAAGTAGTTCATTTAATCAGAGTAAACATCCCAGGCTAAACTTCTTGGTGTGTGCCATGCGATCATCCCGAGCTCTTCCCTCCGCTACCGGAAGTACCTGAAAACAAAACTGAAAACCGTAAGCACGAAGCTTAGTGAGTTTCCCCATACTACCACATACCATACACATAACCACATACTGGGCCCCCGCCTGCTGCGTCGGGACTAGTCCCAGCATCGGACTTGCTCCGGCATCGGGCCCCGCCCGGCATCAGGCCACGCCTGGCATCGAGCCCCGCTCGGTATACAAATATGTTCTCTTAGGCCCCGCCTGTCTCCGGGACTCGCCCGCTAAGCATATACAGTCATATCACGTAGCACATATCGTAAAGCTAAACATACTCTACTGTACTACTGATCTAAGGCATCACCTGTCTTGGGCCTCCTTGTGTCCTAAAAGGAGAACTGTTGGCATCTTCAACTTCACCCAGTTCCATCCATACATTGCTAAAAAAACTCTGTGACCTCCCTATACATTATGATTTACCACCATCAAACAACCACCACTAACCCACAATGCTACCAACCACATCTGGACCCCATTATTGAATCCATTCTCACAAAATACAAACCCCTATTCGACACACCTCACAACCTACCACCATATCGCCAACATGATCATCACATCCCTGTTCTTCCTAATACCCAATCCATCAATGTAAAACCATACCGTTATCCACACTATCAAAAAGATATTATGACCTCTCTAATCACCAAAATGCTCACAAATGGCATTATCCAACCAAGCCATAACCCATACTCTTCCCCGGTACTTCAAGTACAAAAGAAGGATGACACTTTGTGCTTTGTGTCGATTGCCGAGCCCTCAATGCAGTCACAGTACACAACCATTTTCCTATACCCATTGTCGACGAGCTACTCGATGAACTCCATGGTGCCACCGTTTTCTCAAAAATTGATCTTCGTGCCGGCTACCACCAAATCTGGGTTTCACCAGCCGATATTCACAAAACAACGTTCCGCACAATAGATGGGCATTACGAATTCAAAGTAATGCCATTTGGCCTTACCAACACCCGTTCGACCTTCCAGGGTTCCATGAACGATCTCTTCCGATCAGTTGTAACATCCCAAAAATCATGACCAAAAATTTCATTTTTAAATCATTAATTAAACCATAATTATAAAATCATTCATCCAAAATCATAAGTCATTATCCCAATCACTAGTTCATTTAATCAGAGTAAACATCCCAGGCTAAACTTCTTGGTGTGTGCCATGCGATCATCCCGAGCTCTTCCCTCCGCTACCAGAAGTACCTGAAACCAAAACTAAAAACCGTAAGCACGAAGCTTAGTGAGTTTCCCCATACTACCACATACAATACACATAACCACATATTGGGCCCCCGCCCGCTGCATCGGGACTAGTCCTGGCATCGGACTCGCTCCGGAATCGGGCCCCGCCCGGCATCGAGCCCCGCTCGGTATACATATTTGTTCACTTAGGCCCCGCCTGTCTCCGAGCCTCGCCTGCTAAGCATATACAATCATATCGCGTAACACATATCATAAAGCTAAACATACTCTACTGTACTACTGATCTAAGGCCTCGCCCCTGTCCTGCTACTGGTGAGTCATGGAACCCCGTCTACGCTCCTGCTGATAGCGAGATACGGGCCCCCGCCCACACTCACCTCCCTACTAACTCGGGCCTCGCCCCTGCTCTGCTACTAATGAGATACAGAACCCCGTCCGTACTCGAATAGTGATGAGATACGGGTCCTCGCCCGACTCACCTCCCTACCAGGCACATACAAGTATCACAAAGACACCAGTATAACTACACATACGCTACTGCCTCGGGTACCACCCGACATCGGACCGAAATCCGGAACATACAAGCTGCATCGGGCTAACCCCGGTAGCAGATCTAAATCCGAACAAATCACAATAAGTTCCTAGGGCTAACCCCCGGGTCTTCCTACTATACATAACCATAAGCATAAACATAATGGGCCGAAATTGTGGCCATAGACCCATGCACACAGTGAGGAGACTCACCTCGTACTGCTGAAACTGCTGATAACCCTCTGGCTGCTATCTAACAACTCTCCAAATTGCTGCTCCTCTAGCTCCCCGAGCTACCAATACCAATAATAGAAACACTTAGCCTAACTGTCATCAGGAAGTCAACTAAGTCAAATCTGGTCAAAGTCCTTCTCAAGGTCAAAGTCAACCTTCCAGTTGACTCGACTCGTAGAGTTGTCCGACCAACTCGCCGAGTCCATGCTCCTCAAGTCCCAAACAACCCCGACTCCACTCGTCAAGTCTAGCGAGGACTCGACGAGTTCTCCTTCATCTAACACTTCGGGACTATCTTAACCGACTCGCCGAGTTCATCCTTGAACTCGTCGAGTTCATCATCATCGTATGAATGTCTAGACCATGACTCGTCGAGTTGTATGAACAACTCGTCGAGTTCATCTTCATAACTAAGGAGATTGTCTTGGACTCGCCGAGTTCCTCATCAAACTCGTCGAGTACTATGATCTTCATGTCCATTACGGACCCAGTCTGGCTGAATCCTTCACTAACTCCACTCACTGATCCGAATCATAACAGAAGGGTTTGGGTTTGCGACCCGACTCGCCGAGTCCATAAACGGGCTCGTCGAGTCCACCTTGTGACATCTCTATTCTGTCGATTACAGTCCATTCCATCACTTCCAAATCATATATCTGGACTCCTAATGCTAGCATTGCACGTAAAGTTGCTAAATTTACGTGCATGCAAGGTGTTATGAGGCTATAATACTTATTCCAAGCTACAATGAAGGCCTAGGTCATGAAATGGGACCTTAGTTGGATAAAGCCAACAACTTTGAGCTTCTAAAGCTCAAGAGTGTTCAGATCTGTTGTCCAATCCATCCTTAACGGCTTAATACTCTGATTCTACTTGGAAATGATCCAATTTTGACAAAAGGCAAGCTAGAAAGGGGATCTATCAATTGAAAGCTCAAGGTTCAGACTTTTTACCTCCTAAAAGTTGCCAAGTCGATATGGAGGCTGGATCTACTCTTCCTTCCTTGCTCCTTTCTCTCCAAGCTTCCAAAATGCACTCTAAAGGCCCTTAATCTTCTCAAAAGCTCAAACAATGGAGTTGGGTGGCTAGGGTTTTGGGTTCTGGACGAGAGAGGCTGTAAATGAACCCTAGGGAAGAGAATAAGATGCTTAAATAGGGTACCAAGTCCCGAAATTAGGGCTTCCTAACCCAGACCTGACTCGCCGAGTCCACTCTCCGACTCGTCGAGTCGGTCACTTAATCTTGCACCCGGATCCCGCTCCGACTCGTCGAGTTCTTCCTTGGACTCGACGAGTTGACCCCCTTTTGACTTAGGGTTTTCCTTCCTTTCTTGGCCTTTCTCATACTGGGTGTTACATCAGTGCTGCGCAAATTCGTTCTAGTTTTTTTGGATGACATCCTTGTCTACAGCCCTACCATCAAAAACCATTATCGACACTTACAATTCGTTTTTCAGACACTAATGGACAACGATTATCACGCCAAGGCTTCCAAGTGTCAATTCGATGCTACATCTATTCCATTCCAAGGGCATATTATATCTGCCAAAAGTGTCGATGCCGACCCAGAGAAACTATCAACGATTCAAGCCTGGCCCACACCCACCTCCTTCACTACCTTGTGCGCCTTTCTGGGCCTTGCATGATATTATCGGCGGTTTGTCAAAGCCTACGCCCATATCGCTGCCCCACTAACGGACCTCCTCAAAAAGCCCACCTTTTCTTGGAACGAGAACGCCACCACTGCCTTCGCTTCCCTCAAAACGACGATGACCCAACTGCTTACCCTCGCCCTCCTAACTTCTCAGAACCCTTCGACATCACCACGGATGCCTCTGGAGTGGCAATAGGCGTGGTTCTATCCTAACATGATAAGCCTATCGCTTTTTTCAGCAAGAAATTGTGTGATAGAATGTAGGAAAACTCCACCTATATAAGAGAATTATACGCCATGACTGAAGCCATCAAAAAATGGCGACAATATCTCTTAGGTCGCAAATTTCGTGTCTACACTGATTACCATAGCCTTAAACACCTCCTCACAAAACATTCCAAACACCCGAACAACACAAATGGATCACAAAATTATTGGGATACAATTTCGAACTCCACTATAAGTCAGGCAAAGAAAACAAAGTAGCCGATGCCCTTAGTCGCACCGAACCACCACAACTCATGGCGCTCACTGGACCCACAACCACTTGGTTAAATGACCTGCATTCCTATTACACTAACCACCCCGAGGGCAAGAGTTTGATTGCAAAATTAAAGCACGATTCGCCTTCACTCCCAAATCATACAGTTCACAACGGCTTGGTATTTATCCATAACCGCCTCCTTATTCCTAACATTCCACATGTACGTTCCTTACTTTTGCAGGAATTTCACAACTCAACACTTGGAGGCCATGTTGGAATACAAGCTAATGTTCGTCGCATATCATCTTCATTCTATTGCCCACAACTCAAACAAGAGGTTACCACATTCATTAACCAATGCTCCACTTGTCAAACCACCAAATACCCCACCCACAAGCCTTACAGCCTCCTCCAACCCCTTCCCATACCAACTAAACCATGGAACGATCTTACAATGGACTTCATTACCCATCTCCCACCCTCCAACGGAAAATGATCATAAGGGTCATTGTTGACCGACTCAGAAAATTTGCTCATTTCCTGGCCCTCCCTAACCACATCACAGCTCACTCCTTAGCCACGATCTTCCTACGAGATATCTATCGCCTCCACGGCTACCCAACTCCATTACATCCGATAGAGACCCCGTGTTCTTAAGCCATTTTTGGACCCAACTGTTCAAACAATTAGGCACAAAGCTCCGAAATTCGAGCGCCTACCACCCTCAAACGGTTGGCCAATTTGAGGTCGTCAACCATTGCCTTGAGTCGTACCTTCGAGCCTTCGTTCATGATGAACCCCGCTTCTGGCAGCGTTACTTATACTTAGCAGAATTTTGGTACAACACTAGCTTCCATTCATCTACCCACATGACTCCATTCAAAGCTATGTACGGACGTGAACCGACTACCTTTCACGACTATACCACAGGCTCTAACACTATAACATCCATTGATGCCTCTCTCCTGGAACACCAACGTCTCATTGAGCTTCTCAAAACAACCCTTTCACAAGCCCAAAACTGGATGACTAAACAGGCCAACAAGAAACGGATGGATAAACAATTTCAAGTGGGTGATCTGGTTTATCTTCGTCTCTGTAATTACCGACAACATTTAGTAGCAGCAAGATAAAGTCAAAAGCTATCTAAAAGGTTCTTCGGGCCCTACAAAATTCTTGAACAAGTCAGACCAGTAGCCTACTGACTACAACTACCACCCATGTCATGAGTCCACGTATCTCTCCGCAACCAATTGCGACAGAATTTCCCAGTGAATGGCGATCTGATTTAACTGATAACATTCCAGTTCCAGAGCGGGTCCTCCAACACCACCAAATAGATCCATGAATCAACCAAGTGCTCATCAAATGAAAACACCAAGATCCATCTGAAGCAACCTGGGAAGATTCAAGAGAATTCAAACTCAGGTTTCCATATTTCATTACCGGACTTGAGGACAAGTCCGATTTCTTGGAAGGGGGTATTGATGCGATCCAGTCCACTCAGGAAGTCCAACCAACAGCAGCCCAAGAACAGAACCGACCCAAGGGAATTATCAGAAGACCCCGCCGATTCCAAGATTGAAGATTGAAGAACTGGTCAATCTGTGACCACTAGCGCCATTTCCCTTTTAAGTTTGCATGCATTTCTCCATGATACAAGGAACTACCCATGTTCCCTGACTAACTTGCAAGTTTCCATATTCAGTAGAATTAGGATTGAAGTATCGTTGCATTAGTATTTATAGGATTGTAATTTTGTTATTAAGGATTATTCAGAAAAATTGCTCCAATCGTGCTTCTTACTCTTGCTTCTTGGGAGACTAACCATCTCAAATCAGGTTATATCATAGCACAAGGACCAAACTTACAATTTTATCAATAATTTAATATGAAAGTTTCAATAAAACCCAATTTCAAAACCACATGTTTAATTGTCAGTTTATACTATAACTTTTGTTAGTAAATAGTAATCTAACAATAACAATAAGATACATGTATAAGAAAAAGTATTATGTATCACCTATTATTACCTTTATTCATTTGTATGTGAGGCTTATTTTATTTGAATAATAATGCTGTAAAAAAGCAAAAGGGTACTTTGAAACATTTATCTAAATAACGCGCATGTAAACAAAAGCTTTGAAAAGTAATCAAATTATTTGAAAATAGTGGGAAGTTTCCTTACGACGACGTTGACCTCGTCGTCTTCCTCCTATGTGATTTACTGTGAACTCCATGGACGCTCTATAAATACCCTCTAAGAACTTTCACTCTTCACACATCTTCTCTATATCCAATTATTTTCCGATTTACTAGATCCAAATCATCATCTAATTACAGAAATGGCAAAGGTACATACCTTATCACTCGTTCAATTCAACTCTGTTTTGAATATTTTTCGAATACTCGATCTCAATTTGTGTAATTGATTGGTTTTGCAGCAAAAGATTGTGGTGAAGGTCACTATGAACACTGAAAAGAAAACTCGTAAGGCTCTTCAAATCGCCGTTAGTCTCTTCGGTAAGATCATGTCCCTTCACAATTTCTTTTACTACTACTTTCACATTCTCAAGTTCATATATATCAAGTATCCCATTTTTCAAACGAGTGTAGTTTTCCAGAGAAATCGCTAGTTTCACTTTTACGACTTAAATGTTAACCTCAATTGGAATTGATTGAATTACTTGACTAAATCATGATCTGAATATTAATATTTAACAGGTGTGGAATCAGCTTCTTTCATGGGTTCAGATAAAGACCAGATAGCGGTGACCGGAGAAGGAATTGACTCAGTTGAACTGACGACCTTGCTAAGGAAAGGTGTCGGATACACAGAACTAGTGAGTGTTGGTCCGGTGGAGGAGAAGAAACCAGATGCCGCAAAGGAAACAAATCCGTACCAATACTACTACGGCAACTATGGGATGCCTTACTATGCATATGCATATGAGATTTGAGATATTATTAAAAATGGAAGAGAGTGAAAGAAATTAGTTTTATATTGCTGCATAATTAGCTTAAATTTTTTATTGGGGAATTTTGCATTGTATAGAATAAGAACCCTTTGATGTACATATTGTGTTTGTAATATATGGGAAACCTAATTTTGGTCGACGTTATATAAATATAGTTTATTAAGCATCTTATTTCAAATTAAAAAAAAGTCTTTGTCGATTGTAATATATTGACTTTTATACCCCTCTTATAAATACAAGTTTAAAATAACATATATACTCTCCATAAACTACTTGTATATTATATTTATCCAAATCTAAATTCATCCTTATTAGCACCCACAACTTTGTCCACTATTTCTCCACTCTTAAGGAACAAGAATGATGACAATGTATCTACAGAGGTACCTCTGAACAATGCTATGTAAAAAAGAGAAATACTAACAAGTTATTTCAAATCATTAAAAAAAAAAAACCCTATCTGAATATGAAGATGAATCAACTCGGATAAACGCCTCAACAACAACAAAACAGCAAGAGATGTTTAAAAGGGAAAATTGTTTTGTTAATAACTCATATGTATCAGTAATGGATTGTAGTCTAATCGATGCATTAGAAGAAAAAATTCAAGCTTATGAATTTCATCCACTTGTGCTACAGAACAAACTAAAAGAACAAAACACCAACACTATCGATATCGAATTTTAGAAAAAAAAAACACATATTGGAATACCCAAAGTGTAAATCAATTACAAAAACACAAAATAATTTATAATTAAAAGAATACAACAAGAAGATTACTGTTATCACTCATCTAAAGAATAAATGAACCTCATTAACTTTAAATCATTTAAAAAAGAAATGAAATAATTTGTGGGTTATTATCCGTTTAGTTACGTGATCAATGAAGTGCATTAATAAGTGGTATTAACATCACATAAACATTAATGTGATATTAACATCATTAGAAGCATTAACGTGGGTTTTTTTTTTTTAACGGGCAAATATTATTAAGAAGAAAGAGGAAAAACCCAAACCTCATCTATGCAGGAGGAGGGAAACAGAGAGAATTACATTTACAGATAAATAATACAAAAGACCTCCAATTAGAGTTCAATATAAACAAATTAAACTCTAAGTTTAAAATTTAATCCGCAAAGGGATTAATGCACCATTTAGTCCAATTGAAATTGTTGCTACCACCGTTACTCCTATGTTTGAACCACATAAATACCGATGCCTTTACGATATCAGTTACCATCGCAGGAGTTGTCATCTTTTTTCTGAAAATTCTATCATTCTGTGCTTTCCATAAACTCCAAATCGTACCATAGCAAATTCCTAATAGTATTCTTCTCTTTTTGGGATAGTTTCCCCAGGTTGCAGCGAAATCCAATACTCTTTTGCCGCTATTCCTTTCATCCCCTGTTGATTGACGAATAACAAACCAGACCCAAGGACGATCATGCGATTTTTTTTCCTTTCTTTAATCCTGACGTGTGATACAACTCACAAGGGACAACTAAGGATCGATTTTTTTGTCTACTCCTTTAATCCGTGCGTAATGTCCAAGAGGAACCGATGGAAATTGGATCGATCAAAGTCCCTATAATACTGTTACATTCCGAATTTCGTAAATAAACCCCTCCTTATCCAATCTTGCATCCAATTTTCCCTAACCATAGTTATTTGGCAAATTAAGTTTCTTTTAGTGACACCTTGGCCCCTTACTTCATAGTAAGCCCCCTTTTTTTAGAATCATCTTAAATACCCTAATCATCAAACTCTTAGGTAAAAATTAACACCCTTTTAAATTTATTGATTAATTCTTTTAGATATTAATTAATATCTTTTCTTTAGTTTATTTCAATTAATACGCTTAGAATCGAAATAACTTTACCACCACTTATATTCAAGTAACGGAAGGTTAATGTCGTCTACGAAAGGATTTTCGGGTTGTTACAACATTTTTGAAGTTTTTTCTTAATAAAGGCTATACTAGGAAGAATGTTAAAAAAGCTCTTCAAACTCTTTGAAATGCTAATATTAGTAGCTATCTAAAAAACTAGTTTATAAGCTACTTTTTGATTTATAAAAATAAAATCTAAAAATGCTCAAAAATAAGTTTGCTTATAATCGGTTGGGTAAGAAAATATGGACATCTAATTGTGTACGGTAAAATAGTGTTGAATGATTGAAACCAAAAATGTTTCTAGTTTGTATATTTGAAGTAGTAACAAGTGATTGGTTTCGATCAAATCTCGGGGTGATATAGTTGGGGGAATTTTTTGAATCTATTTTAGTAAAAAAATTTAATAAAATAGTATAGTGACTAAAGTTAATAATACACGATAATATATTTAAAATTATATCAAAATTTATAATTATATAATATGTGATAATATAATTAAAATTATATCAAAATTTATAATTATATCTATTTAAAAGTTTAATGACTTTAATAAAATGTATAATGCAAAACTTTTTATTTAAACCATTAAATTTTAAATATTGTTCTAGACAATTTTAACGTGCTATGTAGAAGTATTCAACTTAGAAAAAATCAAACTATGAATAGTTTTTATTGATGAATTTAAAAAAAAAAGAAGTTTAATCAAGAATATCACTATTGGATTTTATATATGGCCTAATAATTTAATATAAAATATAATTTGTTATATATATATATATATATATATATATATATATATATATATATATATATATATATATATAGGTTGCGTTGAAATTCCTAAAAAAGTAGAAAAATTGAGATTCAACCTCAGTCATATATTTTTCATTTGTCGCTCTAGCGCTCCAACGTATCGTTGTTGTGATGGGAGAATTATAATCATAAATGATTATGCAGCGTCGCACGTTCCTTTTTCCTCCGCCACCTTCTCTACCACCACAATCGTCATCGCCACCACTACTGCTACCACCAGCCGACCCTACCACTGCCACCAGTGGCGGAGCTTGAACAAATTATTTGGGGGGGCCGAAACGAAAACTATAGTTTCTTAAAAAAAACAGCAGGGGCCAAAGCCTAAATTTTATAATTTTATGTCTAATATGTATAAGAATTAGTAGATAAAACTAGTTATAAGCCAAAAAACAGGGGGGCTACAGCCCCCCCTAGCCCTTAGTATGCTCCGCCCCTGACTGCCACCTCTGCCACCACCTCTCATCTGCCACAAACCACCTGAATCATATATGATTAATCACTTTGTGAACATACATATATGTACAATCATTTATGATTAGGCATATATGTATAAACATGTATAATCATATATCATTATACCTCCCGTCATATAATCATTTATGATTAGATATTATCCCTCCCGTCATATAATCATTTATGATTAGATATTATCCCTCCCGTCATATAATCATTTATGATTAGATATTATCCCGCTGTGACGGTATGCTGGAGCCTTGGAGCTGAAGTTGAATCACCTATGTCCCGAACAAGACTTGAACTCTCGATTTCGAGGAGGGAGGGCAACATCTAGTACCGTTAGGCTAGAAGCCTTTTGGTATATAATACAATATAACACCATCATATACGTTAACTTTTTAAGATCAAAATTAATCAATCTTTTACTTTTATTTTTATTTTTTATTCTAAATAATATACCTAAAAGTTAGAAATTAAAAGAAACAAATGATGAAATGTTAAATTTACTATAATATAATATTTATTTAAACTTTTAGGTAATATGTATTCTTTATTACTATAAATAATTATAATACGATAGCCTTAATAGTTATTAGTAATGATTTAATATGAAAGCTTCAAGTCCGATTTCAAAATCACATGTTTAATTGTCGTTTATATTATTACTTTTGTAATAATAAATAATAATCTAGCAATGAGATACATATATAAGAAAAAGCTCTGTGTATCACCTTTTGTGACCTTTCTTCATTTGTATGTCAGGCTTATTTTATCTAAACAATAATGATGTAAAAAAAGCAAAAGGGGTCATTTGAAATTTTATGTAAATGAAACGCATGCAAACAAAAGCTTTGAAAAGTAATCGAATTATTTGTAACTAGTGGGAAGTTTCCTTCCCACGGCGTTGACCTCGTCCTTTTCCTCCTCTGTGATTTACTGTGAAGTGTGAACTCAATCGACGCTCTATAAATACCCTCTAACAACTTTCACTCTTCAGACATCTTCTCTAAATCCTCTTATTTTCCGATTTACTAGATCCAAATCATCATCTAATTCACAGAAATGGCAAAGGTACATACCTTATTACTCGTTCAATTCAACTCTGTTTTGAATACTTTTGGAATACTCGATCTCAATTTGTGTAATGGATTGATTTTGCAGCAAAAGATTGTGGTGAAGGTCACAATGAACACTGAAAAGAAAGCTCGTAAGGCTCTTCAAATCGCCGTTAGTCTCTTCGGTAAGATCATGTTTCATGATTTTCCCGTTCACAATTTCTTTTACCACTTCTGTCACATTCTCAAGTTCATGTATATCAAGTATCCCATTTTTCAAACGATTGTAGTTTTCAGAGAAATGGCTAGTTTCACTTTTACGACTTAAATGTAAACCTCAATTGAAATTGATTGAATTACTTGACTAAATCATGATCTGAAAATTAATTAACAGGTGTGGAATCAGCTTCTCTCGTGGGTTCAGATAAAGACCAGATAGCAGTGACAGGAGAAGGAATTGACTCAGTTGAACTGACGACCTTGCTAAGGAAAGGTGTCGGATACACAGAACTAGTGAGTGTTGGTCCGGTGGAGGAGAAGAAACCAGATGCCGCAAAGGAAACAAATCCCACGGTGGCGTCACAAAATTTCAATCCGTACCAATACTACTACGGCAACTATGGGATGCCTTACTATGCATATGCATATGAGATTTGAGATATTATTAAAAATGGAACAGAGTAGAAGAAATTAGTTTTATATTGCTGCATCATTAGCATAAATTTTCTATGGGGGAATTTTGCATTGTATAGAATAAGAGCCCCTTGATGTAATATTGTGTTTGTAATATATGGGAAACCTAATTTTGGTCGACGTTATATAAATTAGTTTATTAAGCATCTTATTTCAAATATATATATATATATATATATATATATATATATATATATATATATATATATATATATATATATATATATATATATATATATAAAGTCTTCCAGAATCGTTTTTTTTTTTTTTTTTTTTCATTTCAACCTATTATAATTCTAAAATAGAAAATATCTGGAATTGGATATTGCACAAAAAATAGGATGTATGCTATTGCTATAAAATGAAGTACAGTTTTAGAACTTACTCCATAACTATATACATATAGGAATCCTATACAAAAGCATTGTGGAATTTAAAGCTTGTAATATTTTGACTTCTCTCTTCGCATCTTCAAACACCAATTAGAAGGATCATCTGTCACAGTCATAGAATAAAAAAAAATATATTTGAAGACAATTAAGTTCGTAGTTGATGCCATCTTCTAAAGATCAATGTTTTACTCCTTGTGTGACCTCTGTAAAAAAATTGCAAGTAATATTCATTCCACACCAGACACAAATTATACAAAAACAAATTAATGACTAAAAAAAGAAACAAAGTCTTACTGTTGTTGAGCAGCAATGTCAATTTGGACTTCTGCAAAGGCAGGAGACTCCAGAAAATGCAAGTTAGGGTCCCTAAAAACAACAAAATTCTAACATTGTATCAAAACATGCAACATTTTCACTTATTGTAGTCAGACATATCCAAAATAACAAATGAAACCACATGGACATTTTTTGATTATAAAAAAAAGTTAAGAACTAAACTATATTTTTTTTGGAACTACAGGGACCATGTGTCACACTGTGATTTTTCACTAACTTTTTTTAAACATTTATTTAATACGTTAGCTAAAGTCTTATTTTGAATTTTATGAAAACATCACCAATGTTACTTTTATTTCCAAAAGCAACCTTCATCAAATTAAAGTTCATAAAACCAACCAAAGACAAGTTCTTAAAACCGTAAGTAATGAAAACTCAACGACATGTCCAAAGTGGTATCATCTCTAAAATATATTAATGTAACTACCCCAAAAGATTCCCATCCTCTCCAAGGCATCATATCATGCTACATGTTCCAATCCAAGACAAATAACAAGCAAATAAACAAGTGTAAGCATAAGCTAAGTGAGTCAATCATAATATAGTGTTACGTAACATACATACCCCAAATGGGTCAGACAATACATCATATAAGTACGCATTCAAGCACTCATATAGCTTGACATAAGATATATCATATAATCATCACATACACGACTTCCATTACATACGTCACTTACACCACATACATCACATACATCACATACAGTACTTACATCACAATAGTGCTCATTAATATAATTCATCATTAAAGCATTTTAGTTAGCTTTCATTATTCATCTTTGTAACTAACTATTACTTTATTAACCGCCATAATATTATGGGATAATATTAACCTTCTTTTTCATCTTTAATAATTACCTCCTGCCAGTCACCTTTGTAATTATTACAATTATTACAATGATACTTCTTATTTATGGGTCTAATTATTAGTACAAGCAGTGCCAGTACCACTATGTTACACCTCCCAAATCTCACGTGATGTTTACGCTGGCCCCACCGCTTTGCCAACATCACTTTAGTCCACCCACCGCAAGGACCATGTACCAAGTGATTGTCTAGAATAACCACTCGACATCTCTATTGGCTTCAACACTTATCCTATTGGTATCTTTCAACCCATTAGGCTATCAAATAATCTGGATATGGTACATACCTATGTCTAGGTTGCTAGCCTTCGTCCCACTAGTGTCTTCCCCTTTTAATTAATTAATTGTCAATTCATCTTTTAAGGAGTTACACATATGACCTCCATAAGTAATCATGCATATTTATTATCATTTTTTTCTAGCATATTACTTCACAAGTTCTTATGTAAACATGCAAACAATAAATTACAAGTTATAACATTTTTCATCACATCCAATTTCCATGCACATATCATATCATCATTATAGATATCATTTCACTAGCATGATTTTTCCAAAATCATCACATACAAATATTTTCCAATAAACTATAGAATGCACACATCACATATGATCAATACAAGACACTTTTTCTATCATGGCCTTATCACACCTCTCACATCAAAAGAATAAGAATCTTGCATATAAGCATCCTAAATACTCATACACATAAGGAATCATAATAACCAATAACATATCACACACAATTGGGGTACATGAAACATAAAAAACCTAGGTTCATTCCAATCCATCCAAGATATGGAATTCCTTATCAAAGTACTCTAAAAATCAACAAGATTACCTCGCGTTTGTCAAAAACGCATCCTCTGTACACTTCAAATATTGTAGGAACTGAGGTTCCAAACCTTCCCCTATTAAAGCACAAATACATGGATTAATAGAAGTTTACACGAACAAAGAATAGCAATTTACTACCTAAAACATGCAAATTAGTTATTAGGCAAAGTTCTCAGATTTTGACTTAAAACAATAGCATATTCAAGGCCATTTTAGCACAACTTAAACCTTTAGAAATTACAATATTTTTTTTCATATTCCAATAGATTAGAATTTTCTCTTTTCAGAAAGTACTCGCTCATGTCCATAAGATTTCTATAATTGTCTATAAATTTTACAAAACTTCATATCCGTGCAGCTAATTTATGACTAATCAATGAAAATGACGATTTTCATCTTGGTTAGAATAAATATCAGGTACTAGAAAAAATCAGGGACAAACTAGACTCAAAATTAAAACCTTGAGAGTTTACAGATCCCCAATCTGAACCCTGATGATTTTTCTATATTTTTTTTTCAAAATAGGGACAAAATGGGAATTTTCCTAAACTTCCCAGCTTTGCATTTTAAGGGTTATTTGACAACTTAACCCATTAAGCCATAGCCAAAATAAACTATAAAGATAGAAATTGAGTTCATAATAATACCAACATATCAAGAAGTCAAAATAACAATTTCAACCTCAAACCATGAATCAAAGTACATTGCTTTTATGGGGAAAACAAAGTACATTGCTAAAAGCAAAAACACCGTTAGGGCTTAAGTTTCCTTCATCATTAAGCCTCATGAAAAGGCTTTTCAGGGACTGTCTTGAAGACCTTTTAAATGGTTTAAAACATGGTCTATTTATAGAAAAAAATCATATGTATAAGACAATAGGATTTCGTGATTGAAAATACAAGAACATACCACCAAAAGTAGGCAAGTCTGCTCATGATTTCAACTATTTAATCAAGTAATTGGAACAAGAATGTAACACCCCAAATTTCAACCCAAAAATATCAATTAAAAAATTTAAGTGTTTATTCAAATCACAACTACAAGATCTTAAAACATTTATCAGAGTATCATTTAAGAGTCATCGTGTGCACAAGTCCCCCATTGACGCGATGCAGTCGAGCCGTGCCCCTACTTTGATATAAGAAAAACTTAAACATGTAAACCACAAATCTTAAGCACAAACCTTAGTGAGTTCCCCAAAATACCACACACAACACAATACCAATAAACATCTATGGGTTATCAGCAACCCTGGGGAGTATCAGCAGTCCCAGTGGGCAAACAGCATGCCCGATGGGATATCAGCAACCCTGGAGACTACCTGAAGTCTCAATGGGAAAACAACACGCCTGGTGGGTTATCAGCAACCCTGGAGACTTCCCGAAGTTTCAGTACACAGTAACACATATCACAATAACAACAAGCGAGACCCAGCTGTTCAGCATATATATATATATATATATATATATATATATATATATATATATATATATATATATATATATATATATATATATATATATATATACATACTACCACAAAGGCTCATACAAACATGCAATAGTCACAAAGATAGCTAGCATCCTACATACACAATTTAGTGAGCCCGCATTGGTGCCTTCGACTCACAAGAACAGGGAGGAGACTCACCTCAAACTGCTGAAACAACAAGATAAATGCTCGGACTGCTGATCCGGAAAATCTTCGCACTAAATTTCATCAGATAATATCCTAATTAATAATCTGGTCATAAACCAATACCAGGCCCTGCCCAAAGACACCCAAAATCCTAAAATGGCCTAAATTCCTAAATGGTGCCCAAAGCCCATTGTTATGCTCCTTAAGGGAAAAAAAGACAATTTTATCCTTTCCATGGTCCAAAACATTAAATCTTGACCAAAAGTCAAAAGTCAGCAAAAGTCAACTGCCCAGGGCGTACGATGGACGTACTCTCCCCTTATATGCGGTGCACTCGAAGGATCAGGACGGTTGGGGTCAGGCCTGTCTACATTAGGCGTAGCCAGAAGTACGCGGGGCGTAGGTCGTCTGATCCCAAAACTTACTCCAAAATGTCTTAATCATTAAGACATGAAATCCAAACGTAGATCTGAACTCCAAAGAACGTCTTAGTCCATAAATTCCATAACTTTAAGCCTTTGCATGGCTGAAAAGAGCTTAAACCTGAAAACCCTAACTTAATCTGTAGTCAACACCACCAAAATCTTGCATGGTTGGAAAGGGACCATCAAACAACCACTTTTATGAATCTAAGTACTCTAATACCTCTAAAAGGACAACCATAATACTCTGGAGTAACCTATACTCACAAAGGTCCATGCTTTGGGACAACAAGCTCATAAAAACCACTTAAGAGATCTAGAAAGAAACACATCAAGGTATAAACTTTATACCTTCAAAAGATGCACAAAGTGACGTAGTTTCTAGATCCACAAGCTTGCAAGCAACACCACCTTCTTCAATAGTCTTCTTCTTCTACAAGAGAGCACGAATCACTAACAAGCTTTAAAATCTCCAGACACAAGGCTTAGGCTCGAGAATAGGGTTTGAAAGGAGTGGAGGCTGAGAAGAAATGTCCATGGGAGGCATAAGGTGGATTAAATAGGGAGAAAAGCCCTAAATTTAGGGTTTAGGAGTTGAGCTAATATGCCCCGCGTACTAGCATGCATCCCGCGTTCCATGGCTGAAATGTAAAACTTTTTCCATAAAGGGCCAAATATGCAAACTTTAATTAAGCCAATGTTGAAAATTGAAATACCTGGAAATCCAGATGTTACAATTCTCCCCCACTAGAATTAGATTTCATCCTCAAAATCATTCATTAATATCTCCTCTGCCAAACCAAACGATCCTGACTAAACTCCCTGAATCCCATATATGATTGGAGAAGTCATCCCAGTTGGACGACTGTCCACCCTTACTGCTGTCGAAACCAATTTAGTAGATATCACAAGCCCTAACGAGTGTCCAACCGCTATGCCTGAAACTGAAAAACCATGATCATTGTTTGACTCCTAGACAAACAAAACCATTCCAAGCCGTTCCCACAATGACTTGACTTCACAACCCGAACCGCATAAATCTATCCATCCTGATCCATTCATAGATACTCGAAACATATACGCCCGACCACTTACCGGTACCGAAAAATCCTCATCAAAACAAAATCAGCTCCAGACTAAAAAACTGAATAGGTACACGTGGTCATGCTCTATCTAAAACATCCATAAAAATCATGATAAATTTAAACTTTTTAAATACAACCCAAATCTATCAAGTGTTTACAAAATAGTTTTCAAAACAATTCCTACATCAGAGTTTTCCCAAAATCATAGATCACAACAAGAGGATGTGTACGGTCACGCATTTGCCTTCCCGCGGTCATTCGAAGTAAATGAAACATAACCCAAAGCTATAAGCCAACGCTTAGTGAGTTCCCCCAAAGCACCAACACATAACCAAATAACATATACAATAACATCATGCAATGGGCCCACAACTAAAAGACTGTATTACTGTAGTGGTTTTGATTATGATGACATATGCAAAATTGATAAGATCTAGTGAATCCTTATAAGAATCATGAACACAAGGAGTAAATAAATCTGCTTTAAGCTCTCATTAGATCTAGAAAGAAAATACAAAGTGGGTCTTGTACAATTCTCTCTTTATTCTAACTCTCCAAATGAACATTTCATAAATGAGTGTCACCCACTTCCTATTTATAGGAAAGACAACTCATTACACAATACAAGAGGGTAAGCACAAATTACATCCAAGCATGACTTTTCACCCTAACATTCTCCTCCTAAAAGTTAGGATTGGATGTCCCAGCTTCAATATCCAACGAGCTCACGCGATCAAGACTAACTCCCCCTTGAAGTAATATCGGTCCTCAAATTCGCAAATGAATACCCGCGAAGCTTCGAATACCCACTCTTCATTCTCACCTTTTATAATCAAAAAATGACTATAAAACCCATTAAGGGTGAGAAGCGCCCGATGAATAATCTTCACATAACTCCCCCTTGATGTGTGCCAAAAATGAAACCTCGAAAAACTTGCATGGAAAAACAATAACGAAAAAGTTATGAGTAATTTCCAATTTTGTGAAAATTTTCAACTTTTGGGTGAGAGTTGCAAAAATTTCCAAAAACCGGGTAAAAACTGCCAATATCAGAATTCAGTAGGGACCCATTGCTCGAAAAACAGTCTAAGATGGAAAACACTCCCCCAATTGCGAAATTGGGCATAATGCGTTAATTCGCATAAACTATAGGGACTAAACTGTAAATTCCTCCATTTCTCAGAACTTTTAGTCCTATTCCGAAGTTGGGTAGCTTCTGCCAACATGTCGAAATTGTAGGGACTAAATGAGAAACATCTTCATTCTTCACAAATTGTTTTCATCAATTCGAATGTGGACCATTTTTGCCAAATCGTTAAAAGACTAGGGACCCAAATCGAAAATGTTTGTTTTCTTCTTCAATTCTCTTTGTTACCAGTTGATTGTTCGCTTTTCATCTATATGCCCTCGAAAATCACTCCAACCCTTCGCTTTTCAACTCAACCCTTCGTTAACGAAGCACAAATGGTCATCGATAACGAATCACTCACGAGTCCTCGATAACAAATCACCGCTAAGGAATCTCGACAACCGACTCCAGCCCTTCGCTAACGAACTTATCGACTGTTGATTCACGGTAATGACCTTAGAAATCAAGAGCTTACAACAATCAATCTTATACCTTCGATGGTACATCTCGTTCCAATAATAGACCATCGCAACCTGCCAAATGCAGTCGAGTGTATATTGGAAACCAACCCTTTGCTTTTAATCAAAATCTATCGACGTCGATCATTGACACCAAATCAACAATCCTTCGATTTCAATCAAACCAAACATCAAGCCATCAACTCCAAATGCTTCGATTTTACATCTTTCTCAAACCAGACTCCTATTTTGAAAGAAAAATCAACGCTTCGAAATCGAACAACAACCATCGATATCAACGAATCAAAACAAGTTTATTCCTAGTTTGTTTTCAACCATTCGTTATCAATACCTTCAGTCTTCGATTACAATTTAGATATCCCTAGAGCTCAATAGGTTCTAACTCAAAATCAAAAATCGACATAACTCCATTTTAATCAACACGTTTGATCCCAGTACAATTAAAATTGATTTCGATTCCAAGCGCCAATCGAATACCTAGTCAACTTCGAAGAGCATAGATTCCATTCAAACTTTCTGTTTCTCTTCAAGCTAAAGACATTCAACTGTTAACCAAAAATCGATGCTCCAACACAATGACTTTTCGATTTCGATTCATCAAAAATTCGTTTGACCTGGACTCAAGAAATTATTCAACTTTGACATAAATTGCAAAACCACTCGATCTCAAAACGTTTCTTGTTCGATTCCAAGGAAGGTATTTTCGATTTCAATTCATTAATCAACATACGTTCGAGATTTCGATTTTGACTTCATTCATCGATTTTGACTTCATTCATCGATTTTATCTTGAAGAATAAATGAACAAATTTGTTTTGGATAAAGGATAAACGATTGTGGATTAGGCTTGAAATAAATGAATAATACTTGAAAATTTAAGTTTGGGCTTCATGAACAGTGAATGTCGAAATTAAAAAACTGATAGAATATGATTTTGATTTTTGGAATTTTGATTTAAACAAAAATAATTAGATCAATCAATGGGGTTGAAATGGATTAGATCCAATGAGAAAAAGCAATCAAAAATGAAAAACACAAAACACGATTCAAAATCATGGACGTTTTGGAATCCATTTGAGAATTTGAGATACCTTTTTGACGATCCGAGTTCCATTTGCAACGAACGAATCAAATTTTGAAGATCTTGGTTCTTTTGTTGGAACAAGAAAATCTCCAATTTGCACATTGTACCACCCATGATGCGTGGTGTACAACTTGTTCTTTGTGTTCTTCAACGATCTAAGAACATCTTCACAAGAACCATCAACACTTTAGGGTTTTGACTTCAAATTCAATCCAACATTTGGATATTGTTGCTTTGGAACCCAAATTTGCTTCATGGATTTCGGCTTCATAACAACATTTGACGAATTTGTGAATAAACCCGCTTGTTTTTATGTTTGATCTTCTTCTTCTTTTTCTTTTTCATTTTCATGGAACTTGAAGATTTGAATTCATGAACAAACCAATTTTTCACAACTTCAACTTGACAAGTTTGGATCATATCTTTTGGAGTTTGATACTTGTGAATTTCTTGGATTAACGGTTTTCGATAAGGAATCATTCATTCCAACGAACCACAAGAACACAAAATATCATCGGTTTGAACTCCAATCGAGCAAAAAGCTTTTTCATCTTCATGAGAATTAACTTGAATATTCTTGTAATGAACTTCAAGAACATCAAGAACATCACATTGAACTCCATAGTCTTGAGCTTCAACATACTTAAGAGCATGAAGATCACCTGGGTTTTCAATAAAAGAAATGTATTTCCTATTAAACAAATCTCTTTCTTCTCCTTCCTTGTGATTTTCACTCCAAGATACCATGATCAAGTAGATTTCAACCAATCATTCAATCTTCAAAAGTGGTTGAAAAATCAATCTTCCATGATCATCCTTCAAACCTCCATAAGAAATCATAGTACCCCATGAAATCAACCCTCCTTTCAACAATAATCCATAGAATTGATTTTCGTTGAATTTGTATTTGACATCTTCAATAATCACAATCCAAGAATCATAACGTAAGTACACCATCTTTGATCAACCGATAAGATATTGAGTTTCTCTAGAGAGAGAAAGTGATTTTGAATGGGTTTTCTAGAGAGAGAAAGCAAAAATCACTTGAGTTCTATTGAAGAAAATCGAATTATGAATTGAATCAAGGATGAATTCGATTTCTAGAATCCAAAAAATCTCTAAAAAATGAAGATCATAACACAATGAAGAATCACCAAATCAAAAATATCATCATGGATCAATTCTTGATCAAATCAAGAACACCTGCTCTAATACCAATTGTAGTGGTGTTGATTATGATGACATATGCGGCATTGATAAGATCTAGTGAATCATTGTAAGAATCATGAACACAAGGAGTAAATAAATCTGGTTTAAGCTCTCATTAGATCTAGAAAGAAAATACAAAGTGAGTATTGTGCAATTCTTTCTCTAGTCTAACTCTCTAAATGAACATTTTATAAATGAGTGTCACTCACTTCCTATTTATAGGAAAGACAACTCATTAAACAATACAAGAGGGTAAGCATAAATTACATCCAAGCGTGACTTTACACCCTAACAATTACCCCTGAGCCCACAACATAAGTCTGGATTTCCCTCGGGGCCCACAACTTATGTATGGCTTGCTTCCTGACCAGATCAGTCTTCGGACTGAAATACCATCAAGCCCTCAGTATGAGTCTGGCATACCGCCCGGTCCTCAGCTCGTATTTGAAATGCTCATGAGCCCACAGTATGAGTCTGGCATGCCCTAACATAATCATGCATATATATTCCATACTCTGTATATCAGTGAATACCAACCAATGGGCTGGACTTGGTGCCTTCGACCCGCAATTACAGCGAGGAAAACTCACCTCGCAAATTGGACAAAAGTTGATGAGGTCTCGACGCCGAATCTCAACTTCAACCGCCTCCTATTCCAACCAAATGACCAATTTCAATCAAAATCCCAAAATACCCTTAAGGTAAAACTTGGTCAAAGTCAAAGTCAAACTGGTCAAACCAACTAAGTCAATTGAGTCAACCCAGCCGAGTCAACCCAACCGAGTCAACTCAGCCGAAACGAATCAGAGTGAGTATGCGGGGCGTACACCGAAGGTAAGTTGGTGTGACATCCCCATTTTCACGGCCAGAAAAGACCGATTTTGTTTATGCTTTATAAAAATCAGAGTACTTCTTTTAATAAAAATCTTGCGGAATTTGTTCCCAGAAAAACATGATAAATACTTTATCAAAGCATTTCCGAAGAAATGTATTTTTATTCATTTTAAAACATTTGGGATGTCATCGTTAATACAGAAACATAAGCATAAACAGAACTTACATTCATTTACACTAGTGATCTACATCTCTTTTAAATCTCTCAGTGTAATCTAACTTCATATCGACACCTGTGATACAAATAAACTGAGTGGGTCAGGTTGGGAAACATGGTGAGTACATAGGGTTTTCAACCCACAATAATATAATTATTATGTTTAAACATCAAACAATCAACCCAATTAGCCATCCCTATTATCTTCTTTACTCTTAAGGATCTACCCTAAGAATCAATTATTCCTCGTTCATTCATTCCTAAGGATCATCCTAAGGAATCGACACGAAGTCCATCGTTGTCAATGACACAGCTGTCAAGCACAGCTGCTAGTTCTATCACTTAGGCGCAGCTTCCAGAATTATGACATTCTATGTGAGGCGCAGCTGTCAGTATTGTCCTTCGAGCACATCTGCCAGGGTTATCTCGTTTATTGACAGTATCGTTTTCGAGAGTCCACTCGCAATACATGTCAATGGGTTTTTAGAGTACACCGGTAAACACATCGTTCACAACACCTACAGGTTGCGAGCCTGCCAGTGTTCCACTGGACTGTCTAGAATAGTCCGTGGTTGTCATCCATACTCTGCTAGATGACGGGGCCATCATTTGGGAAAGGCTTCTCACATCGTCTACCTCTTATGCTCACCTCGTGGTCTATAACACCTCTCAACTCATCATCCAACTCATATAATCCAAGTATTACATCTACCCATGTTTTACCCAACATATTCTCGTAGATATATATATACAGTTTAAATCATTTAAAACATGTATAAAATCGTTCATCCAACATAGATAGCAAGTATACTGATAATATGCACACATAGCACGTAATTTATATAAAATACTTCATATCTATGTGTAAGATGAAAGTAACTATGCACTCACCTGAAAGGTGGTGACCCTGCACTCGAACAACGCTTCGTTACTTCAAAATAAGTTTCCCTCGACAAAACCTAGTATTAATACCACTAGTGTTTAGTCTAACGTTAACCGCGACTAATTAATAGTCTAGCTATTATTATTATTATATAAGCGTTAAACAACACTCTATATAACTCATAATAATAGCCCAAATATTTATTATAAGGTCCTAATAACAATACTAATATTAATCATAAGCTATACTTAAAGTAGGGTAAGCATAACTCACTTATATTGGGGTTTAGCGAATAACCGGGCTCTGCGCGGGCAGAACTTCTGAGCCAAAAGCTCTTCTTCTCAGGGCCTTCTGGCGCTTCGGGACTTGCTACTAACTCCTAAGAAAGGCTAGAGAAAAGCCTTGAGGCTTTGGGGGTGTTTGGGAGAGAAGTTGAGTGTACTCAAAAGTTACGCTGAGCGTACTCAAAAGTTACGCTGGGCGTAATGGGGTTTTAAGGGTTACGCTAAGCGTACTCAAAGTTACGCTGGGCGTAATGTGCCACGTGTCGCGATCTCATGCAAAGTCGTGGGGAAGAAGGTGTGGCCCAGATTGTGCCACGTGTCACTCGCAGATTACTCCAAAAACTAATTATCTTCTAAAATCCGTAACTTTCGCATACGAGCTCCGTTTTCGACGTTCTTTATATCCACGCGTAGGTGGGAACGTACTCTACAACTTTCGTTTAGACTTCGTCGGCTAATTTTGAATTTATTTTGAATTTATATTTTTAACAGGCCGGGACAGATTTGGTCCGTTAAAAATTCATAACTTCTTCATCCGACGTCCGTTTTCGTCTGTCTTTTTATCGATACGCTACTATTAACGAGATCTTCGATTCTCGTTTAGGTTGTGCCGGCTAAAAACCGCTCGATCTAATATTCGAACTTCGGGCTGTACACTACTAAGCCGAAATTTCGAAAAATCATAACTTCCTCATACGAAGTCAGATTTGGGCGTTCTTTTTATGGACGCTCTCGGTTTAACGTTTTCTACGACTTTCGTTTAGATTTCTAAGGCTAAAAGTCGCTCTATCGTAAATTCACTTTTTACGTCTCCCGGTGCCGTGCCGGTTTTGCCGAAAAACTTCGGCGGGTCATAACTTCTTCGTTATAACTCGGATTTCGGCGTTCTTTATATGTACGGAAACCTTGAGACATATTCTACAACTTGGTTAAGATTATTTATTCTAAATAATCTTTTTGTCGAAAAGTCGTTTTCGACCCTTATCATCCCTAAACTGACTAGCCCGGATCTACGGGCGTTACAGTTGGGCGTACTCGTGTCCTCGCATGTTGACCACCATCGGGGTGGTTGACCTGGTATGCAGGGCGTACTCACAGAAACCCAAAACTTCTATTAAGAGCTTAATGGCTAAAGCTCTTATGTCCATATTGCAGATCCATGGCTAAAATACTCTTAGGAGTCATAAAGTCTCCGACTTTATGACATAGCATGTCCAGTAAGTGCTTAACTCAATGTATTCATCCATTGAGACCTTCTACATGATGCATGGAGCAAAACTAACCATTTGGAAGCCATTTTTATTACTCAAGACCCTTCCAAACGTCTGAAAGGACAAATTAATGGGTCAAAAACATGCTTTGTTCAAGAATCATCATTTTGGGACCAAGAAGAGACTTTAAAGAGCAAAAACCTAGATCTACAAGATGGAGTGGAAAAGATGCAAGCTTTATACCTTTTTGAGGTTGCAAACAAGCTAGAAATCCCAGATCTACAATGCATTCCACTCCAAAGTCTTCACACCACCTTCTTCTTTCTTCAAAACCACACCAAACTCTCTTAAAGGCTCACAAATTGGCTTCCTTTTTCTCTAGGGTTGCTTAAGGGTAGAAATTTCTGAAAGAGGCTAGATAAGAATAGGGTTTATGTCCATTAAGATTCTTAAATAAAAGCAAAGTCCCCAAAATTAGGGTTTGCGTGCCACCCTCGTACGCCTAGCGTACAAAGTGTACACCCAGCGTACTAAGGTGCGCCTTAGTATGCTTAGCATACACACACGTACGCATGGTATCCTCATCCGACCCAAACTCCACCAAAAGCCACTTTGGGCCCATTGTCACAATTTCTGAACTTATGGAACAAAATTCAATATACTAAAAGCATAAAGACCAAGATTAGAAGTACCTTAACATGAGGATGTTACAATTCTCCCCCACTTGATCTAGACTTTATCCTCGAAGTCTGCCGCGATGAATAACTCAGGATAATGCTCCCTCATCTCAGCTTCAGGCTCTGAGGTCCACTCGGAGCCTCTCTGATGCTTCCACTGTACCTTTACCAAAGGTATCTCCTTGTTGCGTAGGACCTTCTTCTTCTTTTATAGAATAGCTACCGGCCTCTCAACATAGTTCAGGTGCTTATCGACCTGAATATCATCCAACGGAACCACCACCTCGTTGTCCAACACACACTTCCGCAATTGAGAGACATGTAAATTGTTGTGAATATGACTAAGCTCGCTCGACAAATCCAACCTGTACGCCAACTTGCCAACCGTGACAATCACCCGAAAAGGTCCAATAAACCGGGGACCCAACTTCCCCCTCTTCCTGAAGCGTATCACACCCTTACAGGGTGAGACTTTCAAAAGCACCATATCGGCGACCTGAAACTCAAACTCTGATCAGATTCGTTCGACATAGCTCTTCTATCGATTCTGAGCGGTCTGCAGTCTCTGCCAGATCTACTAGATAGGCTCCATGGTCTGAAGGAATAGTTCGGTCCTTCCTATAAACCTGTGACCAACCTTTCCTAACAAATCGGGGTACGATACCTCCGACCATACAAGAGCTCAAATAGCAGGGCACCAATGCTGGAGTGATAATTGTTGTTGTAGGAGAACTCCACAATAGGTAGGTAGTAATCCCAACTCCCACCAAAATCAATAACAAAAGACCATAACATATCCTCAAGGGTCTGTATAATCCATACACTCTGGCCATTGGTCTACGGATGATATGCCATGCTAAAATATAATATCGTGCCCAGTTCTGCATGGAACTTCTTCCAGAATAGGGAAGTGAATCGAACATCTCGATAAGAAGAAATGGATACCGGGAGCCCATGGTGAGCAATGATCTCCCGGACATAAACATCGGCGAAGTTTTCGGCCGAAGAATTCTCACAGATAGCCAAAAAGTGGGCACTCCTAGTCAATCAATCCACGACGGCCCATATAACATCAAAACCATGTTCCATCTTCGGCAACTTGGTGATAAAATCCATGGTGATCTGCTGCTATTCCTACATGGGAACCTCCGGAGGCTGCAGCTTGCCATACGGCCTCTGATGCTCGACCTTGACCATCTTGCAGGTCTGTAACGGTCGGGATTCAGGTATTTACACTTCTTACCCCTAGGATGAAAGTCATTGTAAAAGTTGGTCCTTTAGTACGTTGGGCGTACTTAAGGAGTAGGCTTAGCGTACTAAGGTTGGGTAGATTGCGAAGGTTCCGTATGTACGCAGGGCGTACCAATGGTTACACGGGGCGTACATGAATAAACACCAAAACCCTAATTTCGGGCTTACGACCTATATAAATTTCCTTAAGGCTTTTGGACCAAACCCTAATCAGCCTCCATATCCTCATTTCATCCCGTAACCTCAGATTTCCTTGTGCGTGTGATTCTTGAGCTTAGAAGTGTATTGGTGGCCATTTTAGAGTGCATTCAAGACGGAGAAGGTGGTGATCAAGCCTTGAGTGTCATTGAGCTTCTAGATCCTACATCTAGTTCATATTGAGGAACTTCTGGAGGTATAAAGTCATGACCTTGTCATCTCTTTTGATTATTTGAGCTAAGGTTTTGTTATGGAGTCCCTTTTTGGCTTTGGACCTTCTCTTGTGAGTTGAGAAACTCCAGAGATTAGGATGGCTAGATCCAAGATCTTTGAGCATATTTGATGCATAAAGGTGCCATCTTGGAGGTTGTTTTGATCTCATGCATAAGTTAGAGGTCTTAAATGAGGTCTTAATGAGAAGCATGAAGTATAGGGGTCACTCATGACATGCAAGGGCATAAAGTTGCCAACTATATGTCTTAGGACATCATAATGGACTCAGATCTAAAGTTTGACGTTGAAATCCCAAGTATTAAGTATTTAATGGTCGATTGTGCATGTATGGTTTGTAAGCCATGCGTACTACCGTGTACGCAACCGTACTGCTTAAGGGGCTAGTACGCTGAGCGTACTGGAGTGGTACGCAGGGCGTACGCACTCAGATGGGTTTGGGCCTTGTTTTGGGATTGTAAGCTTATTGGGCCTGGTCCCATTTAGAGTTTTGGACTGATATTGTGTTTTGGGCCATAGTTGTTTTGGTTGGGCCTTATTGGGACATGCGGACCATTAATGATTTTATCTTGGAACATGGGCCCGTTAGCAAAGGAAAAACTTTTGGGTCATTATGGAAGGGATTAGGCTTAAGTGTTTAGACTCTTTTATTATGTTGTGCTATAATACTAATTTAGGGTTAATTGTATCATTGTTCAATGTGTGGGTTCGGACTGTTAGACGAGTAGCTCTTGTGTTCAGCAGACTGCGGTGAGGCTTCTCACTACACTCATGGGTCAAGGCACTAAGGTCGGCCCATTAATTGATATGAAATGTTTAGTCATGGAATATGTAATGGTTGCTATTTGATCTATGTGTGAATTATGTGAAGACCATGGGAGGAGACCATGTCATTTGGCAAGACCATGGGAGGAGCGCATGGCTTGAAGGTATAAGACCATGGGGGTAGCCCATAGCATTCCAAGTGAAGACCATGGAGGGAGTCCATGGCAACCTTATATGCATGTGTGCCTGGTATTATATGGTTATATGTTTTATATGTTATGGGAAACTCACTAAGCGTGTGCTTACATTTTTGTTGAATGTTTCAGGTACTTTTAGATCTAGGGGCAAGGGCCCGGCTTGAAGGCGCAGCGTGCACTCTCCAGCATTAAAAATGGATTGTTAATATTTAAATGAAAATTTTACTTGAAATTTTGGGCTGTTACAAGTTGGTATCAGAGCCTTGGTTTGAAAGATTCGGGGCACACTCTTCGGTGTGTCAGAACTCAAACTGACGAAATAGTAAAAATTGTTTTTCAAAATCAAAAGTTAAAATTTGCTTGAAGTTAATTTTGTAAGTAAAAGGGGAGAGTGCAATGCGCGTAATCGGCTGAGCTCAAGTAAGTATTTTCAATGTTTTAGCCATGCTATGATATATATGGAAATTGATGTTGAATGGATTAATTGCTAAGTGTATGCTGTCAAAGTTGTACATGCTTAGGATTGCATAGCCTTAGAATGTGGTAATTTGCCTTATTCCTGTTCCTTTTCTCATTGTGGTTTAGGGTAGAAGCTTTATTTGACAGTCTATGTGATTCTCTTTGTGTGTAACTTGCATGCATAGTGCAACCTGCTATGATTAATTTGAGTTTCTGGTTTGGTGAGGGTTTAGAATCCTAAAGAAGTCTAGGATCTGAGTTAGTGTTGTGTTTATGAGTCATGATTTTTGATCGGATGATTTAGGGTTATCAGACATGGCCTTAGGGAAGGTATAGGTAGGTGTGGTAGGTAGTATTGATGGATCGAGCAGGAGACTGGTGGGAGGAGGTTACCCGCGAGGTGGGATCAGTAGGTGTGGCTGAGATGACTTGGGAGGAGTTTGTGAGGAGGTTTTATCAAGAGTTGGCACCAGCCATCGAGGTGCAACATTTAATGAGAGAGTTCCAGGATTTATAATAGAGTACCGAGACTATGGCGGAGATCACCGCCAAGTTTCGGGAGAGGGCACTATTGGTTCCGCAGTACACTGCGGATGAGGAGATTTCTTACCGTGAAGGATTATTGGATTTAGAAAATTGGGCCATTAGTGGGCCTTTGGTGGGCCATTAGTGGGCTTGGAAGGATTAGAAGGAATTGGGCCTAGATTATGGTCCAAATTAGATTAGGGGGGTAAAATGGTCATTTTACCCTAAGAAGGATTATTGGATTTTGACTAAGTATTATTGTTAATGATAGTTAGGGAGTCGTAGGAGCAGCCAATAGAGATTTCTCATCGTGAGATTCAACACTCAAATTTACGAGGTGAGTTTTCCTCCAGTAGGAACGGGTCGAAGGCACTAATTCCGGCCCGTTTATGTATGTTAGCGTATGCCGGACTTAGGTTCGATGTCGGGGTTAGCCCGATGTAGGTTATATGTTTCCGGACTTCGGTCCGATGCCGGGGAAAGCCCGAGGAATGTTTATATGCTTGATATCTTTGTGATTCTTGCATGTGTTCGTTTATATGTGTCGTGCTTCGGTCTGATGCCGGAGCAAGCTCGAGGAATGTTTACCTTATATGTTCCGGGCTTCGGTCCGATGCAGGGGCAAGCCCGAGGAAAGTTTACATGCTTATGTTATGTGTTTATGTTATATGCTTTGTATATATGTTAGATGTATTCCGGACTTCAGTCCGATGCCGGGCGGGGCCCGATGCCAGATTTAGGTCCGATGTCGGGTGGGGCTCGATGTAGTGGGCAAGGCCCAGTGTATGTTATTAAGTGATTATGTGTATGGTATGACAGAGTGCGAGCATCTGTTAGTGAGTGTTCGAACACTAAGTGGGGGAGAACTTGTTATTCATGGAGAGAGAGCCTCGCATGGGCCAATGTTATATTCAGCTGTGAGGGCTAGGAGACTCCTTAAGTAGGGTTGTTCTAGGTTTTTGGCTTACGTTTTGGATACGAGGGTGGAGGCCACGTCAGATATGAGCAGGGTACCGATTCTGGAAGATATTCCTAATGTATTTTTAGAGGAGTTACATGGGGTGCCTCCTGATAGGCAAGTGGAGTTCCCTGTTGATTTAGTGCCTGATGCGGCTCCGATAGCTAAGGCGTCGATCGTCTAGCTCCGCCTGAGATGCAGGAGTTGTCTATGCAGTTTTAGGAGCTGCTAGACCGGGGATTCATTCGTCCGAGCAGTTCCCCCTGGGCAGCACCGATCCTGTTTGTGAAAAAGAAGGATGGGTCACACATGATGTGTATTGATTATTGGGAGCTGAACAAGCTAACAGTGAAGAACCGTTATCGCTTCCGAGGATTGATGATTTGTTCGATCAACTTCAGGGTGCATCGTGGTTTTATAAGATTGATCTTCGGTCAGGGTATCATCAGATGAGGATCTGGGATGAAGACATACCAAAGACGGCGTTCAGAACTCGTTATGGTCATTACGAGTTTGTGGTGATGCGATTTGGGCTCACCAATGCTCCAGAAGCGTTCATGGACCTCATGAACCGAGTTTGCAAACCGATGTTGGATCAGTCTGTGATTGTTTTCATTGATGATATTTTGGTCTATTCTAAGACCAAGGAACAACACACGCAGCATTTGGGAGAGGTGTTGGAGACGTTGAGGAGGGATAGGCTTTATGCTAAATTCTCCAAATACGAGTTTTGGTTGCGTGAGGTGCAGTTTCTGGGGCACATCATCAACCAACATGGTATTTTGGTAGATCCCGCCAAGATTGAGATGGTAATGCGTTAGGAGGTTCCGAAAAATGCATCTGAGATCAGGAGTTTCTTGGGATTAGTGGGGTATTATCGGAGATTGATCCAGGATTTCTCTAAAATTGTTGTATCCCTGACCCGTTTGACTAAGAACAGTATGACCTTTCGGTGGGGTCCAGATCAACAATCAGATTTCGAGACATTGAGGCAGAAATTATGGGAGGCCCCTATTCTTTCTCTACCTGAGGGATTGGATATTTTGTACTGTATTGTGACGCTTCTATTTCAGGGTTAAGAGTTGTGCTGATGTAGAGGGGGCATGTTATTGCTTATGCTTTGAGGCAGCTAAAGCCTCATGAGGCGAATTACCCTTCTCATGATTTTGAATTAGGGGCACTGGTATTTTCCCTCAAGATTTGGAGGCATTATCTATATGGGGTACGATGTACCATCCTCACCGATCACAAGAGTTTGAAGTATTTGATGGATCAATAGAATTTGAATATGCGTGTGAGGAGGTGCTTAAATGTGGTGAAAGATTATGACTGTGAGATCTTGTACCATCCCGGGAAGGTCAAAGTCGAACATCAGAGGCCACATGACAAGATGCAGCCGCTACCTATTCCCATGTGGAAATGGGAAGAGATCACCATGAATTTTATCATGAAGCTACCTAAAACAGCGCGGGGTGTGGATTCCGTTTGGGTTATTGTGGACAGTTTGACCAAGAGTGCACATTTTATTCCGATTTCCGAGAGTATCTCCGCCGAGAAAATAGTAGACATTTATATGCAGGAGGTGGTGGCCAGGTACGAGGTGCCGGTATATATGGTCTTAGACCGCGATGTTCGTTTCACCTTCAGATTCTGGAGGAACTTTCATGAGGAGTTGGGTACTCAATTGCATTTCAGCACTGCTTACCACCCCCAGGCCAATGGACAGAGCGAGCGGATGATCCAGTCGCTCGAGGATATGCTTCGGGCATGTTTATTGGATTTCGCGGGGAGTTGGGATACTTACCTCCCTCTAGAATATTTCTCATACAACAATAGTTATCATGCTAGTATTGACCGACCCCTGTTTGAGATGCTGTTTGGTCGGAGGTGTAGGACTCCAGTTTGTTGGGGGGAGGTTGGGCATCAAGTTATGGGAAGCACCGAGGTGGTGCTTAAGACCACCTAGTTGATTCAGTAGGTGCGTGACCGGTTGCAAGTCGCGTAGAGCCGTCAAAAAAGTTATGCTGACCGGCGTCGTTCGGATCTCGAGTTTCAGGTGGGAGGTTTTGTTTTGCTGAAGGTGTCACCTTTGAAGGGTGTCATACGGTTTCGGAAGATGGGCAAGCTGGGACCCCGATTTATTGGTCCCTTCAGGATTGCTGCCCGAGTCGGCAGGGTTGCTTATCGATTGGACCTTCTGGATGAGCTCAGTCAGATCCATAACACCTTCCATATGTCTCAGCTCCGGAAATGTGTATCAGATCAGTCTGCAGTTATTTCATTGGATGATATTCAGGTAGATGAAAGCGTGAATTATGTTGAGAAACCCGTCGTAGTGTTGGATAGGAAGACTAAGGCTCCTCGTAACAAAGAGGTGAATGTAACATCCGTCACCTGAGGTATTATTTATTTTTAAATATTTATTATTTGTTGTTGGGCTATGAATTAGATAAGTGGTTTATTGAGTTGGACTTTAGCAAGTGGGCCGTGTAGTTGGGCTGCCCAGAAGACGTACACTGGGCGTACACGGGGCGTAGAGGAGCTTTGGATTTGGGAGGTGCATGCACGTACGCGCAGCGTACCAAGGAGTACATGCAGTGTATGTGAGCAGATTCCAAACCCTATTTTTTAGGGTTTAAGCCATATAAATACAACATTATGACTCAAACCCTAGCCTCCTTACCAGCCTCTCAACCTCAAAAAACCCTAGAAACCCTTTCATACTTCATCCTTGTGTGTTTTTGGTCTTGTGAAGCTTACTTTGGTGATTTGGAGCTTGAAAGAAGAGAAGAGAAGTTGGTGAAGAAGAACTTGAGTATCTTGAGCTCAAGGAACTGAGATTACCTCACCATTTGACACTCATTAGAGGTATAAAACTTTCAAATTTCCTCATGTATGCTTAGATCTAGTGTAGAAATGTTTTGGGATCTTTTTAGTCCCAAGAATGGATCTTTATGACTCAAACTCGTTTCTAGGTCTAGGGTTGCCACTTGTGGGTTGCAAGCCACCAAGTAGTAGACTTTATGAGTTAAGACATGTTAAGGGACTCAGATCTGTAATATGGGCTTAAGGTCTTATTTTTGAGGTTGATGGCTTAACAGGGTAGTATGTTGGGCGTACAAGCAAATACGCGCATTGTACAAGCCATGCAACAGTACGCTTAGCGTATAGAGGAGTATGCCCAACTTACTCTCAGGATTTGGGCTTTGTCACATTTGGGCCTCAGTTTGGGTCATTCTTTGGACTTAGGAGTTATTGGGCCTTAATGGGCCATCAAAGGTCAGATAATGGACCATGAATATGTTTGGGCTTAAGGGAAGGCCCATTTGAGAAGTTGGGCCCAATTTAGAAAATTGGGCCATTAGTGGGCCTCTGGTGGGCCAATAGTGGGCTTGGAAGGATTAGATGGAATTGGGCCTAGATTATGGTCCAAATTAGATCAGGGGGGTAAAATGGTCATTTTACCTTAAGAAGGATTATTGGATTTTGACTAAGTATTATTTTTAATGATAGCTGGGGAGTCGCGGGAGCAGCCGACAAAGATTTCTTACCGTGAGATTCAGCACTCAACTTTACAAGGTGAGTTTTCCTCCAATACGAACAGGTCGAAGGCATCAATGTCGGCCAGTTTATGTATGTTAGTGTGTAACGCCCGTAGATCCGGGCTAGTCGATTTAGAGATAATAGGGGTCGAAAACGACTTTTCGACAAAATATTATTTAGAATAAATAATCTTAACCAAGTTGTAGAATACGTCTCAAGGTTTCCGTACATATAAAGAACGCCAAAATCCGAGTTATAACGAAGAAGTTATGACCCGTCGAAGTTTTACGGCAGAACCGACACGGCACCGGGAGACGTAAATAGTGAATTTACGATAGAGCGACTTTTAGCCTTAGCGATCTAAACGAAAGTCGTAGAAAACGTTAAACCGAGAACATACAAAAAAGTACGCCCAAATCTGACTTCGTATGAGGAAGTTATGAATTTTCTAAGATTTGGCATAGCAGTGCACGACCCGAAACTCGAATTTTAGATCGAGCGGTTTTTGGCTACGCGACCTAAAGGATAATTGAAGATCTCATTAATAGGAACTCAACGGTAAAAAGACAGACGAAAACGGAGTCCGTATGTAGAAGTTATGAATTTTACGCGGACATTTAACAGTATAATCTCCTCGTACTGTTAAATTTAAGATCGGTCAAGAATTAGCCAATGGAGTCAAAATGAAAGTTGTAGATCTTATTTTTACCTACGCGTGGATATAAAGAACGTCAAAAACGGAAGTCGTATGTGAAAGTTACGGATTTTAGAAGTCGGAAGTGTGTTGTGCGAAAATGGGTGATGTGGCACAATCTTGGCCATTGCTTTCTCCCCAAGTCTTGCCACTAGATGGTGACATGTGGCACCAAGTTCAGCCATTTTTCACCCTATAAATAGAACCTCTCCCACCCTCATTTTCTTCACACCTTTCCCATTCTTTCTTCTCTTTACTCTCTCTCTAGAACCTCTCTCTCTAGCCCCGAAACCCCTCGAAAAGCCTAGGGAACCTCCCTAGCACGAGGCGGAAGCCCCGGAGTGCTCGACGGCTCCGATAAGAAGAGCTTTTCGGCTCAGGAACGCTGCTCCAAGCAAAGCCCGGTTTTCTATAAAACCCGCTGTAAGTAAGCTACGCCTACGCTATTTTTAATATATCGTTTATTTAATTATAGTAGCGTTATTAGGAACTTATAATAAGTACTTGGGCTATTATTATGGGTTATATAAGTATTGTTTAACGCTTATATAATAGTAATAATAGCTAGACTATTAATTAGTCTCGGCGAATAATAGACTAAACTCTAGTGGTAATAATACTAGGTTTCGTCGAAGGAAGTTATTTTTAAGAAACGAAGCGCTGTCTGAGTTCGGATTCACCACCTTTTCAAGTGAGTGCATAGTTACTTTCATCTTACACATAGATATGAAGTATTTTAAATAAATTACGTGCTATGTGTGCATATTATCTGTATACTTGCTATCTATGCTGGATGAACGATTTTATACATGTTTTAAATGATTTAAACTGTATATATATATATATATATATATATATATATATATATATATATATATATATATATATATATATATATATCTACGAGAATATGTTGGGTAAAACATGGGTAGATGTAATAGATGGAATATGAGTTGGATGATGAGTTGAGAGGTGTTATAGACCACGAGGTAAGTGTGAGAGGTGGACGATGTGAGAAGCCTTTCCCAAATGATGGCCCCGTCATCTAGCAGAGTATGGATGACAACTACGGACTATTCTAGACAGTCCAGTGGAACACTGGCAGGCTCGCAACCTGTAGGTGTTGTGAACGATGTGTTCACCGGTGTACTCTAAAAACCCATTGACATGTATTGCGAGTGGACTCTCGAAAACGATACTGTCAATAAACGAGATAACCCTAGCAGTTGTGCTCGAAGGACAATATTGGTAGCTGCGCCTCACGTAGAATGTCACAATTCTGGCAGCTGCGCCTAAGTGACAGAACTAGCAGCTGTGCTTGACAGTTGTGTCATTGACAACGATGGACTTCGTGCCGATTCCTTAGCATGATCCTTAGGAATAAATGAACGAGGAAAAATTGATTCTTAGGGTAGATCCTTAAGAGTAAAGAAGATAATGGGGATGGGTAATTGGGTTGATTGTTTGATGTTTAAACTTAATAATTATATTATTGTGGGTTGAAAACCCTATGTACTCACCAGGTTTCCCAACCTGACCCACTCAGTTTATTTGTATCACAGGTGTCGATATGAAGTTACATTACACTGAGAGATTTAAAAGAGATGTAGATCACTAGTGTAAATGAATGTAAGTTCTGTTTAGGCTTATGTTTCTGTATTAACGATGACATCCCAAATGTTTTAAAATGAATAAAAATACATTTCTTCGGAAATTCTTTGATAACGTATTTATCATGTTTTGCTGGGAACAAATTCCGCAAGATTTTTATTAAAAGAAGTACTCTGATTTTTATAAAGCATAAACAAAATCGGTCTTTTCTGGCCGTGAAAATGGGGATGTCACAGTTGGTATCAGAGCATTAGTTTAAGCGAACTAGGAATATGGATTTATTTCTAGACTTAAACTTAGAATGCTAAGCGATGATTGTGAGATGTGAGCACTAGCTTATTTAGGAAAGTATGCCTAATATGCTTTATGTGCTAAATGATTTATGCCTCATATGTTGTTATTTGTTCGGATCTATGGTCTGTTGCCGACCGGATCTGGAAACCTTATGTGTTTAGGATTCTAAACGTACGACTACGATATTAGAACTAACATGTAAACGTTTCGGAGTGATAAGGACGATTTAAACGACTATCCTAAATAAAGATCTAGATTCACCTTATTCGGTGTATAGATCAAAATGGCAAGAACCCGCATTGGACCTGGGAATGCTAATGGGAACAGAAACCAACCCCCAGTGATTGAGCAAATACCGGTTGTGGTTGCCGCTGCTGAGCCAATAACCATGGCCGGAGTACAAGCGATGATCCAAATGATGTTGGATCGTCAGATGGAGGAAACAAGGCATTTACTTCAACAAAATCGAGAGGAACTTACGGTGCCTATTGAACAGCCCGAGCTCAGTGATGGGCAGTCAGAAGGAGGGAACTACAGTGGGACGGTTGGTCGAGCCGACCCACCGATAGTTAGACGAAACAATCAGGATGGAGGAAATGACGGACGTAGATGCAAGTACAAGGATTTCATGGCATCAAAACCCCCGAGTCTTTCTGGAAGCCCAACACCGGTGGAAGTTATGGACTGGATCTCCGAGATGGAGACAATGTTTGAGAGTTACGAGTGTAGCAACAAACAGAAGACCGCTCTCGCGATCCCTCTGTTAAAGTCTGGAGTACTGAGCTGGTGGAAGCTACTAGCTAACACAATGCCCAAGGGAGAAGCAAGCAAGATGTCTTGGGAAGATTTCGTGGTGCAACTGAAAATGCAGTACTGCTCTGAGCAGGATCTCCTAGAGATCAACAATGAGTTTCAAAATCTGAAGAAGGGAAGGATGAGTGTCACTGAGTATGCTGCAAGTTTTACGGAGAAGATGAAGCTTGTTCCTTACCTAGTTCCAACTGAGCTCTCCAAGGTCAACAAGTTTGCCCATGGATTACCAGCGGACTTTAGTTCAATGGTCAAGCAAGCAACCACTTTGAAAGCCGCCATCTGGGCAGCCAGGAATGTTGAGACTCAGATTAGGGAAAAGGGTATGGAGAAAGCTGAAGTTGGCGAGAAGAGGAAGTTTGAAGGATATTCAAGGTCCAACAAGGAGACCAAATTCCTGAAGTCTGGAGGCGGAAGAGGAAGTGAAGCAAGATGGTGTGAGAAGTGCAAAAAGAAACACTCTGGAACATGCGGTGAAAAGGTGACTTGTTTCAAGTGTGGAAAGCATGGGCATTACGCCAACGAGTGTACATTCAACAAAAGGGTATGTTACGCATATAACGAGGAAGGTCACTTCAAGCAAGACTGCCCAAAGAGAGAAGGGGCTACAAAGCCAAATGTGCCGCCAAAGCCAAAGGCGAGAGCATTTCAAATGATCCTTGACGAAGCAGATAACAATGCAAGGATTCAGGAGTGAAGGCTTAATATCCAAAGATCGAGTTATGAAGTAACCAAGGGATAGTATCATATAATGTAACCTGTTAGAGGCATAGTATAGGGTGAACTCGAACACCTATGTAATAGTTTCAAGAAATAATAGAGCCTTCGTTTTGTTATCTGGTTTGTTAAACTGTTATGTGATTTTCTTGTATGGTGACTTGGGGACTGCGAGACAATACTTGGGACGAGTATGAGTAGGTGTGAAAGGTAGTAGATGCATATACTACCGGAAGCACAGGACTCACGCTTGGATCAGGGAAAGTCACAACGTTATCGAGAAGCTAGTAGTTGATTCCGTTTTGTTCAGGTATGTCATTACCATTGTTTTGGTAATGACTAAGAAGATGATTGTTATTCTGACCCTGGTGTTCATATCAAATCGAGTCTGACTATGATGAGTATGTTACGAGGTTCAGAGAACCAAGTTCGATGTAGCATCTGACTTAAGCCGGAAGATTGAAATGAAAGATAATCAAAGCGATCAGTACAGGTATCATGACAGTTGCTTGTAGCTAGAAATGCTACCTTTTAAGATGTGATAAGAACATGAAGGAAGGTATAGTCTGTTCCGGAATTTGACTCTAAAAGACCTGAGTCTAAGCATTGCAACATACGATGAGAGGTCATTAGAACATGACCTATCGGTCTATTATGATAATCGAAGGAAGAAACTTATCTCAAGTTTGTTAAATAAGGAGTCTCCAATAAAGATCGAGATCGTGACATGAAGATCATGATTGGAAGTCTAACATAAGATAGAGAGCGGATGCAAGATCGAGCACCGCCTGTAGTCAAGGAGTCTAAGAGTTAGATACTCGTTCGAAGAAACATCAAAGTTATGACTTAGGATGAAGAGATAACGTATGGAGTCATCATGTGAGCCCTGTTTCGTTGATGATTCCGGGACGTAATCATCCTAAGGGGGAGATAATTGTAACGCCCGTAGATCCGGGCTAGTCAATTTAGAGATAATAGGGGTCGAAAACGACTTTTCGACAAAATATTATTTAGAATAAATAATCTTAACCAAGTTGTAGAATACGTCTCAAGGTTTCCGTACATATAAAGAACGCCAAAATCCGAGTTATAACGAAGAAGTTATGACCCGTCGAAGTTTTACGGTAGAACCGACACGGCACCGGGAGACGTAAATAGTGAATCTACGATAGAGCGACTTTTAGCCTTAGCAATCTAAACGAAAGTCGTAGAAAACGTTAAACAGAGAACATACAAAAAAAGTACGCCCAAATCTGACTTCGTATGAGGAAGTTATGAATTTTCTAAGATTTGGCATAGCAGTGCACGACCCGAAACTCGAATTTTAGATCGAGCGGTTTTTGGCCTACGCGACCTAAAGGAGAATTGAAGATCTCATTAATAGGAACTCAACGGTAAAAAGAACGACGAAAACGGAGTCCGTATGTAGAAGTTATGATTTTTACGCGGACATTTAACAGTATAATCTCTTCGTACTGTTAAATTTAAGATCGGTCAAGAATTAGCCGACGAAGTCAAAATGAAAGTTGTAGATATTATTTTTACCTACGCGTGGATATAAAGAACGTCAAAAACGGAGGTCGTATGTGAAAGTTACGGATTTTAGAAGTCGGAAGTGTGCTGTGCGAAAATGGGTGATGTGGCACAATCTTGGCCATTGATTTCTCCCCAAGTCTTGCCACTAGATGGTGACATGTGGCACCAAGTTCAGCCATTTTTCACCCTATAAATAGAACCTCTCCCACCCTCATTTTCTTCACACATTTCCCATTCTTTCTTCTCTTTACTCTCTCTCTAGAACCTCTCTCTAGCCCCGAAACCCCCCGAAAAGCCTAGGGAACCTCCCTAGCACGAGGCGGAAGCCCCGGAGTGCTCGACGGCTCCGATAAGAAGAGCTTTTCGGCTCGGGAACGCTGCTCCAAGCAAAGCCCGGTTTTCTATAAAACCCGCTGTAAGTGAGCTACGCCTATGCTATTTTTAATATATCGTTTATTTAATTATAGTAGCGTTATTAGGAACTTATAATAAGTACTTGGGCTATTATTATGGGTTATATAAGTATTGTTTAACGCTTATATAATAGTAATAATAGCTAGACTATTAATTAGTCTCGGCGAATAATAGACTAAACTCTAGTGGTAATAATACTAGGTTTCGTCGAAGGAAGTTATTTTTAAGAAACGAAGCGCTGTCTGAGTTCGGATTCACCACCTTTTCAAGTGAGTGCATAGTTACTTTCATCTTACACACAGATATGAAGTATTTTAAATAAATTACGTGCTATGTGTGCATATTATCTGTATACTTGCTATCTATGCTGGATGAACGATTTTATACATGTTTTAAATGATTTAAACTGTATATATATATATATATATATATATATATATATATATATATATATATATATATATATATATATATATATATATCTACGAGAATATGTTGGGTAAAACATGGGTAGATGTAATAGATGGAATATGAGTTGGATGATGAGTTGAGAGGTGTTATAGACCACGAGGTAAGTGTGAGAGGTGGATGATGTGAGAAGCCTTTCCCAAATGATGGCCCCGTCATCTAGCAGAGTATGGATGACAACTACGGACTATTCTAGACAGTCCAGTGGAACACTGGCAGGCTCGCAACCTGTAGGTGTTGCGAACGATGTGTTCACCGGTGTACTCTAAAAAACCATTGACATGTATTGCGAGTGGACTCTCGAAAAAGATACTGTCAATAAACGAGATAACCCTAGCAGTTGTGCTCGAAGGACAATATTGGTAGCTGCGCCTCACATAGAATGTCACAATTCCGGCAGCTGCGCCTAAGTGATAGAACTAGCAGCTGTGCTTGACAGTTGTGTCATTGACAACGATGGACTTCGTGCCGATTCCTTAGCATGATCCTTAGGAATAAATGAACGAGGAATAATTGATTCTTAGGGTAGATCCTTAAGAGTAAAGAAGAAAATGGGGATGGGTAATTGGGTTGATTGTTTGATGTTTAAACATAATAATTATATTATTGTGGGTTGAAAACCCTATGTACTCACCAGGTTTCCCAACCTGACCCACTCAGTTTATTTGTATCACAGGTGTCGATATGAAGTTACATTACACTGAGAGATTTAAAAGAGATGTAGATCACTAGTGTAAATGAATGTAAGTTCTGTTTAGGCTTATGTTTCTGTATTAACGATGACATCCCAAATGTTTTAAAATGAATAAAAATACATTTCTTCGGAAATTCTTTGATAACGTATTTATCATGTTTTTCTGGGAACAAATTCCGCAAAGATTTTTATTAAAAGAAGTACTCTGATTTTTATAAAGCATAAACAAAATCGGTCTTTTCTGGCCGTGAAAATGGGGATGTCACATAGTGTATGCCGGACTTAGGTCCAATGTCGGGGTTAGCCCGATGTAGGTTACATGTTTCCAGACTTCGGTCCGATGCCGGGGAAACCCTGAGGAATTTTTGTATGCTTGATGTCTTTGTGATTCTTTCATGTATTCGTTTATATGTGTCGGGCTTCGGTCCGATGCCGGGGCAAGCCCGAGGAATGTTTAGCTTATATGTTGCGAGCTTCGGTCCGATGCCGGGGCATGCCCGAGGAAAGTTTAAATGCTTATGTTAGTGTTTATGTTATATGCTTTGTTTATATGTTATATGCATTCTGAACTTCGGTCTGATGCCGGGCGGGGCCCAATGCCGGATTTCGGTCTGATGCCGGGCTGGGCCCGATGTAGTGGGCAAGGCCCAGTGTATGTTATTATGTGATTATGTGTATGGTATGTGGTAGTGGGCACACACCATTTATTTAGCCTGGGATGTTTATACTCTGATATGTTTTGACAGATGTTTATGATATTTTGAGATACATGACTTATGTTTTTTTATATAATGTTCGATGACTATGATTTTCTTAATAATTAAAGACGAAATTTTTGGACTGTATTGTTGGGATGTTTTAGTGAAGCTAGTGAAGGTGCAATGGCAGCATCAGAGAGGCTTCGAATGGACCTGGGTGCCGGAGGACGAGAGGAGAAAGCATTATCCGGATCTTTTCATATCATCAGACTTCGAGGATGAAATCTAGTTCAAGTGGTGGAGATTTCTAATGGTCAGGATTCAGGTATTTACACTTCTTACCCCTAGCATGAAAGTCATTGTAAAAGTCGGTCCTTTAGTACGGTGGGCGTACTTAAGGAGTACGCTTAGCGTACTAAGGTTGGGTGGATCGCAAAGGTTCGACACGTACACTGGGCGTACCAATGGTTACGCGGGGCGTACGTGACTGAACACAAAAACCCTAATTTTCGGGCTTAAGACCTATATAAACATCCTTAAGACTTTTCGACCAAACCCTAATCAGCCTCCATAGCCTCATTTCTTCCCTTAACCTCAGATTTCCTTGTGAGTGTGATTCTTGAGGTTAGAAGTGTATTGGTGGCCATTTTAGAGTGCATTTAAGACGAAGAAGGTGGTGATCAAGCCTTGGGTGTCATTGAGCTTCTAGATCCTGCATCTAGTTCATCTTGAGGAACTTTTGGAGGTATAAACTCATAACCTTGTCATCTGTTTTGATTATATGAGCAAGGGTTTTGTTATGGAGTCCCTCTTTGGCTTTTGGACCTTCTCTTGTGACTTGAGCAACTCCAGAGATTAGGATTGCTAGATCCAAGCTCTTTGACCATGTTTGATGCATAAAGGTGACATCTTGAAGGTTGTTTTGATCCAATGCATAACTTAGAGGTCTTAATGATAAGCATGAAGTATAGAGGTCACTCATGACATGCAAGGGCATAAAGTTGCCAACTATATGCCTTAGGGCATCTTCATGGACTCAGATCTAAAGTTTGACGTTGAAATCCCAAGTATTTACTTAATGGTCGAATGTGCATGTCTGGCTTGTACGCCATGCGTAGTATCGTGTACGCAGCGTGTGCTGCTTAAGGGGCTAGTACATTGTGTGTACTGGAGTGGTACGCAGGGCGTACGCACTCAGATGGGTTTGGGCCTTGTTTTGGTCTTGTAAGCTTATTAGGCCTTATTCAGCTTTTGGGCCTGGTCCCATTTAGAGTTTTGGGCTGATATTGTGTTTTGGGCCATAGTTGTTTTGGTTGGGCCTTATTGGGCCATGCGGCCCATTAATGCTTTTATCTTGGATCTTATGCCCATTAGCAAAGTGAAGACTTTTGGGTCATTATGGAAGGGCTTAGGCTTAACTGTTTAGACTCTTTGATTAGGTTGTGCTATAATACTAATTTAGGGTTAATCGTATCATTTTTCAGTGTGTGGGTTCGGATTGTTAGACGAGCAACTTTTGTGTTCAGCTGACTGAGGTGAGTCTTATCACTACTATCATGGGTCGAAGGCACCAAGGCCGTCCCATTAATTGATAGGAAATGTTTAGTCATGGAATATGTAATGGTTGCTATTTGATCTATGTGTGAATTATGTGAAGACCATGGGAGGAGCCCATGACACTTGGCAAGACCATGGAAGGAGCCCATGCCTCAGGGGTATAAGACCATTAGGGTAGCCCATGGCATTCCAAGTGAAGACCATGGAGGGAGTCCATGGCAACCTTATATGCATGTGTGCATGGTATTATATGGTTATATGCTTTATATGTTATGGGAAACTCACTAAGTTAGTGTTTTATATGCATGTGTGCATGGTATTATATGGTTATATGTTTTATATGCATGTGTGCATGGTATTATATGGTTATATGTTTTATATGTTATGGGAATTTCTAATTATTAAACATGGACTGTTAATATTTAAATGAAAAAATTTTATATGAAATTTTGGGTTGTTACAAGTTGGTATCAGAGCCTTTGTTTGAGAGATTCGGGCACACTCTTGGGTGTGTAAGAACTCAAACTGAGGAAATAGTAAAAATTGTTTTTCAAAATCAAAAGTTAAAATGTTCTTGAAGTTAATTTTGTAAGTAAAAGGGGAGAGTGCAATGCACGTAATCGGCCGAGCTCAAGTAAGTATTCCTAATGTTGTAGCCATGATATGATATATATGGAAATTCATGTTGAATGGATTAAATGCTAAGTGTATGTTTTCAAAGTTGTACATGCTTAGGATTGCATAGCCTTAGAATGAGCGAATCTGCCTTATTCTTGTTCCTTTTCTGGTTGTGGTTTAGGGTAGAAGCTTTATTTGACAGTCTATGTGATTCTCTTTGTGTATAACGTGCATTCATAGGGCAACCTGCTATGGTTAATCTGAGTTTCTGGTTTAGTGAGGATTGAGAATTCTAGAGCAGTGTATGATCTGAGTTAGTGTTGTGTTTATGAGTCGTGATTTTTGATCAGATGATTTAAGGGTATCTGGCATGGCCTTGGGGAAGGTATAGGTAGGTATGGACGGTAGTATTGGGCCCGTACTACTGAAAGCACAGGAACTGTTCCCGAATCAATGACAAATCTGATAGTTCTTAGGAGTCCGGTGAGGAGGAATCCCTTTCGAATTCCTTATTTTTGTTAATTTTGATATTTTCAGTTGAGGATGGTGATGATCATGCGAGGTTCAGGTTCAGGATCAGGATCAGGTTCCCGACTCTGGTGCAGAGCTCATTGATGAGAGGATGCGTGATATTATCGCAATCGAGGTTACTCGTGGAATCCTTGATGCTACCCCAGTGATTTTTGGTACCGTCAATGAGGGCATCATGGAGATCATGGAGGAGCGGCTCAGGCCTTTCTGAGCCGAGATTGCTGCAGGCCAGATTGGGGCCCGATCTCCCTCATTCAGGGAGGTTAAGGTGTGTGGAGTGCCTGAGTTCTTCGGGTTCAGGGATCCCATAACTATTCGATGGTGGGTGGCAGACATGGAAAATGCCCAGCTAACGAGCTTTTGCCCCAAGGTGGAAAAGGTGGGGTTTGCATCTTGTATGTTGAGGGATCGAGCAGGAGACTGGTGGGAGGAGGTTACCCACGAGGTAGGATCAGTAGGTGTGGCTGAGATGACTTGGGAGGAGTTTTTGAGGAGGTTTGATCAGGAGATTGCACCATCCATCGAGGTGCAGCGTTTAGTGAGAAAGTTACAGGATTTATAGCAGACTACCGAGACTCTGGCGGAGATCACCACAAAGTTTTAGGAGAGGGCACTATTAGTTCCACAGTACGCTGCGGATGAGGAGATGAAGAAGACGAGGTATCATTCCATGCTGAGGGCTGGCATTCGGGAGTTTGTGAGCTTTTCGGGGTGCGAGACCCGAAATGACATGGCGGAGGAGGCCCGAGAGCGGGAAATTGAGTTGGAGCTCCGGACTAAGCGGAAGTCGGAGCAGGTTCAGGCAGGAGTAGGTCAGGCCAAGAAGCCTAAGACCTTCGATCCTCCCAGCAGGGCCGTGGCCCGTGTGCCAAGTGCGGTAAGCCGCACAGTGGAGCCTATCAAGTAGCAGGCTCGATATGTTATACATGTGGCCATCCGGGTCACATGAGCCGAGATTGTCCCATGAAGGGCTTGATTTGTTTCCACTGCAACCAGACCAGTCATAAAAAGGTCGATTGTCTGAGGTTGGTTAGAGGAGGAGGAGTAGTGGCTGCACCTGCGCCCGCCACGATGAGGATTACTGATGGCTGCCTGATCAAGGCGGAAGCTCCTGCGGTGAAGAGCCGTACATTTCAGCTGACTACAGAGGAGGCCCGATCAGCGCCTGACGTCGTTATTGGTATGTGATATATTTGTGTCTTGTTTATTTCGTTATTATGCTTATGTTGTTGTGATTTTATATAAGGACCTTTTTGGTCAATGGTTTGTCGGCTTAGATTTTTTGTGATTCGGGGGCTACCCGATCGTTTGGATCTCTTGCGCTCAGCAAGAAGTTTCATGATGCTCCAGGGACTCTGGATTCCCCACTCGAGGTGGAGATTACGGATGACCGCACCGTGAGTGCTGCGAGGGTATTTCGGAGGAGTGTTCTGAATATGTTCCGGGAGAGGTTTCCTATCGATTTGGTTCCGATTTCTTTGCGAGGATTGAAGGTGATCATCGGGATGGATTGGTTGGGGCCCAATGGGACCATGATAGATTTCGAGTGTCAGTTAGTGAGGGTTCGAACCCCAAGTGTGGGAGAATTCTTATTCGTGGAGAGAGAGCCTCGTATGGGCAAGCTCTCTGTTCGGCTGCGAGGGCTAGGAGACTCCTTCAACAGGGTTGTTCTGGGTTTTTTCATTTTGGATACGAGGGTGGAGATCATGTCAGATATGAGCAGGGTACCGATTGTACGAGATTTTCCTAATGTATTTCCAGAGGAGTTACCTGGGGTGCCTCCCGAGATGCAAGTGGAGTTCCGTATTGATTTAGTCTCTGGTGCGGCTCCGATAGCTAACACGTCGTATCGTCTAGCTCTGCCTAAGATACAGGAGTTGTCTACACATCTTCACGAGCTGCTAGACCGGGGATTCATTTGTCTAAGAAGTTCCCCCTCGGGAGCATCGATCATGTTCGTGAAAAAGAAGGATGGGTCGCACAAGATGTGTATTGATTATCGGGAGCTAAACAAGCTAACGGTGAAGAACCGTTATCCACTTTTCAGGATTGATGATTTGTTCGATCAGCTTCAGGGTGCATCTTGGTTTTCTAAGATTGATCTTTGGTCAGGGTATCATCAGATGAGGATCAGATGAAGACATACCGAAGACGACGTTCAGAACTCGTTATGGTCATTACGAGTTTGTGGTGATGCCATTTGGGCTCACCAATGCTCCAGCAACGTTCATGGATCTCATGAATAGGGTTTGCAGACCGATGTTGGATCAGTCTGTGATTGTTTTCATTGATGATATTTTGGTCTATTCTAAGACCAAGGTGCAGCACGAGCAACATTTGAGAGGGGCGTTGGAGACCTTGAGGAGGGAGAGGCTTTATGCCAAATTCTCCAAATGTGCGTTTTGGTTGCGTGAGGTGCAGTTTCTGAGGCACATCATCAACCAAGACGGTGTTTTGGTAGATCTCACCAAGATTGAGGTGGTAATGCATAGGAAGGTTCCGAAAAACGCATCCGAGATCAGGAGTTCTTGGGATTAGCGGGGTATTATCAGAGATTCATCCAGGATTTCTCATAAATTGCTATAGCCTTGACCCATTTAAATAAGAAGAGTGTGACCTTTCGTTGGGGTGCAGATTAGTAGTTGGATTTCGAGACATTGAGGAAGAAATTATGTGAGGCCGCGATTCTAGCTCTACCCGAGGGATTGGATGATTTTGTAGTGTATTGTGATGCTTCTATTTCAGGGTTAGGAGGTGTGCTAATGCAGATGGGGCATGTGATTGCTTATGCCTCGAGGCAGTTGAAGCCTCATGAGGCGAATTACCCCACTCATGATTTGGAATTAGGGGCAGTGGTATTTTGCCCTCAAGATTTGGAGGCATTATCTATATGGGGTACGATGCACCATATTCACCGATAAAAAGAGTTTGAAGTATTTGATGGATCAAAAGAATTTGAATATGCATCAGAGGAGGTGGTTAGATGTGGTGAAAGATTATGACTGTGAGACCTTGTACCATCCCGGGAAGGTCAAGGTCGAACATCAGAGGCCTCACGGCAAGACGCAGCCGCTACCTATTCCCATGTGGAAATGGGAAGAGATCACCATGGATTTTATCACGAAGATACCTAAGACGGCGCGGGGCGTGGTTTCCATTTGGGTTATTGTGGAAAGGTTGACCAAGAGTGCACATTTTATTCTGATTTCCAAGAGTATCTCCACCCAGAAATTAGTAGAAATTTATGTGCGTGAGGTGGTGGTTTGCATGGGGTGTTGGTATTTGTAGTCTCGAACCGCGATGTTCGTTTCACCTCCAGATTTTGGAGGAAGTTTCATGAGGAGTTGGGTACTCAATTTCAATTCAGCACTGCTTACCGCCCCTAGACCGATGGACAGAGCGAGCGATGATCCAGACGCTAGAGGATATGCTTTGGTCATGTGTATTGGATTTCTGGGGGAGTTGGGATACTTACCTTCCTATAGCAGAGTTCTCATATAACAATTGTTATCATTCTGGTATTAACCGACCCCCATTTGAGATGATGTATGGTCCGAGGTGTAGGACTCCAGTTTGTTGGGGGGAGGTTGGGAATCAAGTTATGGGAAGCACCGAGGTGGTGCTTAAGACCACCTAGTTGATTCAGCAGGTGCGTGATAGGTTGCGAGTTACATAGAGCTGTCAGAAAAGTTATGCTGACCGGCGTCGTTCAGATCTCGAGTTTCAGGTGGGAGATTTCGTTTTGCTGAAGGTGTCACCTTGGAAGGGTGTCATTTGGTTTCGGAAGAGGGGCAAGTTGGGACCCTGATTTATTGGTCCCTTCAGGATTGTTGCCCGAGTCGGCAGGGTTGCTTATTTATTACACCTTCTGGATGAGCTCAGTCGGATCCATAACACCATCCATGTGTCTCAGCTCCGGAAGTGTGTACTAGATCAGTCCGCAGTTATTTCATTGGATGATATTCAGGTAGATGAAAGCCTGAATTATATTGAGAAATCCGTCATAGTGTTGGATAGGAAGAATAAGGCTCTTCGTAACAAAGAGGTGAAGCTAGTGAAGGTGCAATGACAGCATCAGAGAGGCTCCAAATGGACGTGGGAGCCAGAGGACAAGACGAGAAATCATTATTCGAATCTTTTCACATCATCAAACATCGAGGACAAAGTCTAGTTCAAGTGGGGGAGATTTGTAACGGTCGAGATTTAGGTATTTACACTTCTTACCCCTAACATGAAAGTCATTGTAAAAGTTTGTCCTTTAGTACGCTGGGTGTACTTAAGGAGTACGCTTAGCGTACTAAGGTTGGGTGGATCGTGAAGGTTCGACACGTACGCTGGGCGTACCAATGGTTACGTGGGGTGTACGTGACTGAACACCAAAACCCTAATTTTCGAGCTTAAGACCTATATAAATGTCATTAAGGCTTTAGGACCTAACCCTAATCAGCCTCCATAGCCTCATTTTGTCCCTTAACCTCAGATTTCCTTGTGATTGTGATTCTTGAGCTTAGAAGTGTATTGGTGGCCATTTTAGAGTGCATTCAAGAAGGAGAAGGTGGTGATCAAGCGTTAGGTGTCATTGACCTTCTAGATCCTGCATCTAGTTCATCTTGAGGAATTTCTGGAGGTATAAAGGCATAACCTTGTCATATATTTTTATTATTTCAGCAAGGGTTTTGTTATGGGGTCCCTTTTTCGCTTTTGGACCTTCTCTTGTGAGTTGAGCAACTCCAGAGATTAGGATTGCTAGATCCAAGCTCTTTGAGCATGTTTGATGCAAAAAGGTGCCATCTTGGAGGTTCTCTGATGCCATGCATAAGTTAGAGGTCTTAAATGAAGTCTTAATGAGAAGCATGAAGTATAGGGGTCTCTCATGACATGCAAGGGCATAAACTTGCCAACTTTATGACTTAGGGCGTCTTAATGGACTCAGATCTAACGTTTGACTTTGAAATCACAAGTATTAAGTACTTAATGGTCAATTGTGCATGTCTGGCTTATACGCCATGCGTAGTATCGTGTAAGCAGCGCGTACTCTTTAAGGGGCTAGTACGCTGAGCGTATTGGAGTGGTATGCAGGGCGTACACACTCATATTGGTTGGGGCCTTGTTTTGGGCTTGTAAGCTTATTGGGCCTTATTCAGCTTTTGCGCCTAGTCCCATTTAGAGTTTTGGGCTGATATTGTGTTTTGGGCAATAGTTGTTTTGGTTGGGCCTTATTGGGCCATGCGGCCCATTAATGATTTTATCTTGGATCTTAGGCCCATTAGCAAAGGGAAGACTTTTGGGTCATTATGGAAGGGCTTAGGCTTAAGTTTTTAGACTCTATGATTAGGTTGTGCTATAATACTAATTTAGGGTTAATTGTATCATTTTTTAGTGTGTGGGTTTGACTATTAGACAAGCAAATTTTATGTTCAACAGACTGAGGTGAGTCTTCTCACTACACTCATGGGTCAAAGGCACCAAGGCCGGCCATTAATTGATATGCAATATTTTGTCATGGAATATGTAATGGTTGCTATTTGATCTATGTGTGAATTATGTGAAGACCATGGGAGGAGCCCATGACACTTGACAAGACCATGGAAGGAGCCCATGACTCGGGGGTATAAGACCATGGGGGTAGACCATGGCATTCCAAGTGAAGACCATGGAGGGAGTCCATGGCAACCTTATATTTATGTGTGCATGGGATTATGTGGTTATATGTTTTGTTTGTTATGGGAAACTCACAAAGCGTGTGCTTACAGTTTTGTTGGATGTTGTCACACCCCCAAACCGAAATGGCGGAAACGTTTGGGGGCAGAGGACGTCATGTACAGTATCACAACAATTGAATAATAGTAATCAAAGCAACAACAACCTTTAATTTAATAGTATAGTTTTTACATTACATTTTAATCGTACATGATCGACTCCAAAAGTAAATACAAGTAAAGACCCGAAGCTACTATGCTCCGTTTTCTTGAATCCGTGCGTGTACCTGTCTACTGATGTCCTGAGAATACAAGTAGGTTTTGAATGAGTATCAGCATAAAGTTGGTGAGTTTATAAGCATTTTGTTTTGGAAAAATTGTTCTTTGTTCTTTTGAAAAGTGTGTTATCTTTCTCCAGAAAACCTTATATTTTCTGATGTAATGAATGTATAAACCTTCAGTAAAAATGATTCTTACTAGTTTCTCCTGCGAGTACTTAGTGTATACAAACCATATACAATCCTGATTGAACAAACAATCGATTGTGTGGTTCTGTCCCAAGCCCACAGCCAAACTAGGAACAGGAAGTGAGGCGGAGGCCACACATTCCACTGGTTGTCGGATCCTCATGTACATAATCTTGAAGTATTCACTAGATACTTACAAGTTAACTGTATTGATCCTTTGATATCTGTTTGAAAGTGTTCCTCAAGAAAATCCAATATTTTCTTAATGTAAAGCATGATTAAACCTATTCCTTCTATAACTACTTAGTTCATACTAGTTACATATAAACCAATATCGAATGGACAGGTAATTGTATGGATCTGCCCTAAACCCACAACCAAACAAGGAACAGGGAATGAGGCGGAAACCACACATTCCATAGTCTATCGGATATTCTTCATATGTAACCCGGATGCACAAACTAAGGAATTATAGAATTTATAAAGAAAATTCGTTAATTAAATAATTAACCAATTGTTTGTAAAGTACCGATGTTTACCCTGAAAAATCCTATATTTTCCTAAGTGTATGTTATGTATGTATTGTGTACGAAAACCTTTGTATGAAAACCCTTGTATGAAAACCTCTGTACGAAAACCATGGCTAACCACCAATAATGTATATTAGTCTTATTACATAAATAAAACTAGTTGAAAACGTAGTGTTCTGTATCCTGAAAGTGTTGTTAATACCCTCCTGTGATCACTTAGTACATACGAGTTATAGAAATCTAGATCGAACAAACAGTCGATTGAATCATCCCGCCCTAAGCCCACAACCAAACAAGGAACAAGAAATGAGGCGGAGATTACACATCCCACTGCAAGTCGGATGTTAATTTCATATTACCCTAGTGTATATACTAAGTTATCACATAGTTATTAACCCTAATGTTTGTTCGTTAGATATATTATTACGTGGACGAGTCGTTGTTTCACCTGTGGATTTTTATAACTATACTATGGACGATAAACATTACGACGTACTTCGGACGTCGCGAACTGAATGACGTTTGTCACCCTCGGTTGACTGTAGCTAATAGTCAGGGTGCGGGATTGTCACTCCCGTATAGATCTATACACAAACTCACGCTCTCCCTCCAGGAGACTCTAGTTATAAGGCGTCTCACACTGTAGTTCTCTCAACGAATCCACGAATAATACTATGAAAACTCTTTTTGATTTAAACATGAATCCCTATGAAATAGTAATTTTCATTTCATAATTCATAAGTTTGTTTCCTTTGTTTCTAAAGCTGTACTTGTAACATTTGTATCTTAACATGTTTTGTAAAATAATTTCAAGTCTAGTAGTAACTATGTTCATCATGTTTAGTAAGTTCTGTGTTCAATGTATAGTTATGATTACGAAAATATAATAAACCAAATTATATTTTTAAAACACAAGATTTCTTGTGCTTTTACTTGTATTCCCCCCCCCCCCCTGAAAACATTAAAAATTCGGAAAAATATAGGGGTATGTGTCGCACCCCCAAACCAGAACGGCGGAAACGTTCGGGGGCGGAGGACTTTAGGTAAGTATCACAACACATGCAATATAGTATTCAAAGTACAAACAACCATTGCATTAATAAGTATAAGTTTTACATAAGTGTTTAAACATTACATATATTCAAACACAAAAGTAGGTACAATAGAAGACAAGAGTCGCGGTACAGTACTAGGTAGTCTTCTCAAAAACTTCGGGAGTGTACCTGTCTACTGGATTCCTGAGAATACAAGTTATTTGGAAAGAGTAGATCAGCATTTAAGCCGGTGAGTTCATAAGTATTTTAGTTATGTTAAGTATACCCTAAGTTCTTTGGATAAGTTCACTGGTTTCTCCAGGAAATCCTTTATTTCCTGAGGTGATTAACTGATAACCTCAATAGTTTCCCTCTGTAATTACTTAGTTTATACTGATTATATATAACCCAATATCGAATGGACAGTCAAATGGGTGTATCTGCCCTAAGCCCACAACCAAACAAGGAACAGGAAGTAAGGCGGAAGTCACACATTTCACTGTCAATCGGATATTACTTATGTATAACTATGATGTAATAACTAAGGAATTATAGAATTAACCACTAAAGGTCTTTTATGTTATACTAGTTTACAAAGATTGAATGACTAAGTTTCATTTGATAAGTGGTTTAATCCCATAAACCGTTTCATTTGTATAAGTGGTTTAATCCCATAAACCGTTTCATTTATAAAAGTGTTCTTAGTTATATTTGTTCTATAGTAAAAACCTTAGTATTAATCCTGGAAAATATTGTATTATCCATAATACTGCCTTGTGGTTTTAAATGTTCAAAATCAGAAGTATAATACTTGATTTCATGATACGTAGCTTTTACTGTAAGTAAAAACTACTGAAGGTATATCTGGTCGGGATGTAATTAACTTTTCTTACTGTTATAAGAGAAGTATATTACTTTGTAATTCACTCGTTGTTTTATCCATGTGAGTTCTATTAACCATACTAATATCACTGATATGCCTGCGGCGACATTCTTCAGGCGTCGGAATGGTATGATATTTGACACCCTAGGCCTACCGGCCAAACTGTAGCGAACAGTAGAGGTGCGGGATTGTCAGTCCCATATAGATCTATACAGAAATTAACGCTCTCCATACAAGAGATTCTGGGTAATAGGTCAGGACTTAAAAGTCGTACTTAGATAAGTACACCGTGAAGGGTCTCACAAATTTATTGTTTCAACGAGATTTTCGATGTATTATTATTACCCTATGAATGCTAACTCTGGTACTTTGTATCGTACCCTTGGTTAATGCAAACCCGGTATGATGTATTATTACCTCGTGTTTGCTAACTCTGGTACTCTGTATAGTACCATTGCTAATGCAAACCCGGAATGATGTATCTTTACTTCTTTAATATGTTGTTCGTATATTAAAGGTATTATACATATCTTGGTATAGTTGAATGAATTTTGGTAATTTCCTTGGAAAGTATACAGTCGTGAATCATACTTGTATATTTAGTTTTGAATCATAAATTATACCTATTATAATTTATATGTTCTATCTGATTAGCATGATTTCTCATGGATGAACACCTTTGCTCAGCCTGATACAAAGGTAATGATACTAAAAGGAGTAACCTTTTATACTCATATATGTATAATATATATATATATATATATATATATATATATATATATATATAATTAAGAAGGAAACGACCTTCGGAAAAATAATACAACCTTAATTCCACATTCAAACAAGGAAAAGGAAATAAGATAATTCATTAGTCCTAAACCCTTCAAATCTTATTTATATATTTATACATATATAAACATGATTTTGGCATTTATACTTTGAAATAGCTTATAAAACATTTTTCAAAGAATTTAACGGAGTTTACATGACTTTAAAGATTTAACATGGCTTCAAGTCATTTTGGAAGTATTTGGTAATTCGTAAAAGCATACGGAAAATCTTTGTGTGATTATTATCACATTCAGTTATTAACACAATTTAATATTGTGTTAAACTTGTATTCCCCCCCCCCCCCTAAAAAGCATATAAAACCATTTGAAAAGGTATATTATAGGGGTATGAACTCACTTTGATAAGCGGTGATTTGGGCAAGCGTTTCGTTTCCCGGAAAGAGTTTATTTGACGAGAAACCGGCTCAAATCGGGCAGAGTTTCATTTCCCGGAAAGAGTTTATTTGACGAGAAACCGGCTCAAATCGGGTAGAGTTTCGACTGGAGAGAGGATAACTTCTCGAGAATTTCGGGGCTCCGGGGCTTGCTTCGGGCTTTAGACATGATACCAGGGCCTTAGGGGGTCGTGAGAAAGTCGAGGGGGTGAAATGGTGAATTTGGGTGAATTTTGGGGTGAAAAATCCTTCAAATTCGAGAAGGCTCGCACCCTTTATATAGGGGTGCGAGGGTTCGGCCGAAGGAGGACAGCTGGCGAAGCGAAGAGGAGTCAGCAGCCACGCGTCAGTCAGCAGCGAGGTCCACATGTGAGGCTCGGACAGATGAAGGCTTCGGACTGGACCAGACTTCGGTCCAATAAGAGGAGTGCACGACGGTCCGAGGGGCATCCGAGGAGTGTACGGGGGTGTCTCATGCGATGGTGTCCGAAGCTTAGTGGACCGCGAAGTTGGTCCAATCAGAAGGCGACACGCGAGGCTGCGGTCCAATCAGAAGCGAACACATGGAGGCTGCATGCGAAGGGTGACGTGTCCAAAGCCAGCTATGCGAATTTGCCCGGTTTTCAAGATTTTCTTGATTTGCGTGCCAAAAACTTGCGAAAATCATAACTTTCACATACGAGCTCCGGTTTTGGCGTTCTTTATATGCACGCGTAGGTAAAATTATACTCTACGACTTTCATTTAGACTTCGTCGGCTGGTTTTGAGTTTATTTTTAATATTATTATTTTTAACAGATCGGGACAGGAAATCCGTTAAAAATTCATAACTTCTTCATCCGACGTCTGATTTCGTCTGTCTTTTTACCGTTGTGCTACTTTTGATGAGACCTTCGATTCTCGTTTAAGTTGCGTCGGCTAAATATCGATCGATTTATATTTCGAATTTTTAGCTGTCTACTGCTAAACCGAAACTTCGAAAAATCATAACTTCCTCATACGAAGTCAGATTTTTACGTTCTTTTTATGAACGTTCTCGGTTTAACATATTCTACAACTTTCGTTTAGATTGTTAAGGCTAAAAAGCCTTTTATCAAAAAAGCACTTTTTACACTGAACAGTGTTTTGCCCGGTTTATCGCGGATTTTCGATTGGTCATAACTTCTTCGTTATAACTCGGATTTCAGTGTTCTTTATGTCTTTGGAAACCTTGTTACAGACTCTACCACTTGGTTCATCCCAATTACGATTATTGATCAATTTATTTTTGAACAAAATTTGACTGGTGTCATAGTATGAACTCACCTTATGTGTTTGATTTGATTGAAGGTTCGCGTAAGGATGAGAAGTTCCACGAATAAATTCCCGAGACACAACGAGTCCTAAATGACATATAATAGCATATATAGGCATGTAATTAGTGTTTTGGACAACTAACATGCAAGGAAACACCCTTAGGGACCATGAAACACTTGAAACTAAGTGTTACAATCACATGTGATTGACTAAAAGGGGTTTTCGGCCATACAAGAGAGTGTACGGCCAAGGGTTCACAGCTAATGTGTGTGTACGGCCATGAGTGTACGGCCATGGAGTGTACGGTCGTACACCCTTGAAAGAAACATGCAAAAAGGGGTGATTTGATCCATGGGGAAGCTAGTGGGTCTAATGTTCAACAAGAAGATGGGCAAAACACTCGATTTGGACTCCTTTAGGGTGTTTACGACCAACCTATGAAGGGTTTACGGTCGTACACCCTTCAAGATGATGAAATATGAGGAAATATGAAGAATCGGGGCTTGGATCTAGTGGTCTTTCAAGTATAACAAGTTTAAGGTTGAAATACTTACGTTTTTGGAGCCTTGGGGGTGTTCACGGCCGATGATAGTTTAGAGAGAATGGGAGTGATCTTGGTTGGGAGGAGGGGAAAATGAGAAAAGAATGAGCATTACATATATATATATATATATATATATATATATATATATATATATATATATATATATATATATATATATATATATATATATAGACGGTGGTGTACGACCGTGGACCCTGTGTACGGCCGTACATACGTTGGGAATGGTTTCCGTAACGAGTCAAACTCTCCAGCCTCGAATAAACACTAAAGTTAGAAGCTCTTGAGGTGAAAGTGAAGGAATATGATGCATATGGGGTGAGTTCACGGCTACCTTAAGTGTACGACCGTACACCCATGTGTGCGGCTGTACACTCCTCTTAAAGGAGTGTTTGGCTTGAATGCAACTCGATGAACTTAAAAGAACTCATCCCCAGACCCAAACCTTGAATGTACTAGGTTTAGAACACTCAAACAGACCCTAAACAATGCGAAAAGATAGTAGAAACGAGTCTGACTTTCAATGATCGAGGTAACTTAGATATGGAGATTTTCGGGTTGTCACATCATCCCCCCGTTAGAGGGAATTTCGTCCCGAAATTCAAGCATAGGATATAAATGATGGACTTGGAAAAAGATGAGGGGTAGGGTACTTGGGTTTCATAAAACCCCCGCGTTCTCCAGTGAATTCAGATCCTCGTTGGGTAATTCAGCGGATCATTACTTGTTGTATATGCTTTTCCGGTCTGTAAAGGGTGTGTAGGTTTAGCTTGCTCAACTATGTTCATCCAACTGGTAGGATCCCCATTCGTAGTTCCGAGTAGATTTTTGCCCTGAAGTTCATGGTAGGACTCATTCCTGGTTCATCCATCAATGTCTCGTGTACACAAGTCGTATATAACTAAGATTGATAAGACGGTCGGATGGGTGGCTCTGCCCCAGGTCCACAACCAGACAAGGAACAGGAGATAGGGCGGAAACACACATCCCAAGTCAGTAGAATCTTAATTATATACCACCCTTGCGTGTACATTTAACATTTATAGGCTAACCGTATCTCTGTCCCTAGCCTCTGTGCTTGAACTTGCTTGCTGCCCGAGTGGTATTTCCAAAATGGTCTGCTAGTAATACTTAAGGAAGGTTACAGGAGGATACCGTACTCCTCGCATGAGTACTTCGGAGGTTTGAAGTGAGAGTTGATTTTGAGGTTCGCATCTAATTTGTCGTTATGTGCGATGGGGTTGCGTTATTAAATCGGTTTAAGGCGAAGAATCTCGTCGGTGACACATAGGTTCGGCATCGCGTGGACTCAGTTGGACTAGGCGGGATGATTTTTGTAGGATCACATGTTAAGTTAGTCTGGAAGGAGTGTTTTGTTATGATCGTTAGTGCGTCGGTGTGTGTACGATTCTAGTGCTTTCTGTTTTGACCTTGTTATTACTATTGCGAGTGTTTTGTTCTGTGTCAAGTGCATACTAACTGAAAGATTGTTCAAGTGAATGATACTTGATATTATGATCCCTATCCAGTCCCTCTATAATCGCTTGATGTCTACAAGTCATATATAATTAAGATTGACAAGACGGTCGACTGGGTGACTCTGCCCTAAATCCACAACCAGACAAGGAACAGGAAATAAGGCGAAGTCACGCACTCTAAGTCTATTGGTTCTTAATTATATATGACACTAATGTTTACACCAAGTCATTATAGCTTACCAGAAAGAGTATTTAGTTTCTATATAAACTATGTGCTTAGTTTAGACGAGGAAGAAACTATTATAGCTAGGATTTGGTTGGGAAACGTACCACTGTTCTCATGTGGTTCCGAGGTAGACTCTCCTGCAGTGATCATTAGCACCCTTCCTTCTTCATGAGGGTTTCTGGCCAATGGACAATCTCTCACGTAGTGTCCTGCTTCACCGCATTCGTAGCAGGCCTGACTTGCTTCCTCAAATGGAACCTGAGAGATTGGTCGTGCTGGTGCTCTACAGAAGCGGATGGTGTGTCCTCTTTGAAGGCAGTTCTTGCAATACTACTTCCAACACCTTCCGGTATGATGGAAGTTACACTTATTGCATTTAGGGAGGGTTCCAGCATAACGACTGCCTGGTGTTGAAGTGGTTGGTGTCGTGGCAGCATAGGCCGCACCCGTCTGTTGTCCCTCGGAGGGTCCTTGTGTTGATTGTCTCTTCTTCCTACTCTCGGACCTTTGTTTATCATCGCCTCCTTTGGTTGACCCACGAACGGGGTCCATTATGCCTTGGCGGATCCCATAGTCCACCAAGGTTCGAGCCAGGCGTTTGGCACTGTTAAACGTAAGAGGTTTCACTGCTATTACGTTTCCTTGGATTGGAGAAGGCAGTCCCCAAATTTATCTCTCTACCTTCTTGCTCTCCGGGGTAACCATCCCAGGGCATAGCGCAACTAAGTCGCTGAATCTATATGTGTAGGCTTCTATGTCCGAGCCTGCCATGGTGAGATTCCATAGCTCATGCTCTAGTTTTTTCATTTCGCCCCTCGGGCAGTACTCTTCCACCATCATCTGTTTTAGATTCTCCCAGCCCATTGAGTTTGCTATCGGAAGAGTCAATGACTTGACATGGCTATTCCACCATGTAAGAGCCCTGTCAGAGAAGGTGCAGGCAGCAAACTTCACTTTGCTCCCTTCTGGGCACGTGCATAGTTCAAAAATCAATTCTGTCTTTTTGAACCATCGCATTAGAGCGATGACTCCCCCACTTCCATCGAAGGATTTGGGTCCACAAATCATGAAGTCCTTGTATGAGTACTCCCATGTGTATCCGTGGTTAGAGTTGTTGGTTCCACTACCCGATCCACTGGTACCCCTTGCATTGATTTGTGTCATGACAGCTGTCACTGCGGCTGTTACCGCCGCCTGAAAGACAACCGGGTCATACTGAGGAGGTGGCGGTGGTGGTGCGTTGTTTTTGTTTCTGTTCGCCCTCTTCGGTGGCATCTTTCTTCTATAAGGTTTAAAAGAGGATACGAGGGTAAGTCCTTAGTGGTTACAAGTCGAGTGTTATCTGAATCAAAGTTGTCTCAGTTCTGAATGTATCATGTTCTGACTTTCGAAGCAATTCATAAAAGAGGTCTATGCAACATAGACTTATGAATTTGATAATGACTACCCTCTTAATGAAGTGATGGGATCTGGTTTACTTTTACTAGCTGATATGATAAAGGCAATAAGCCTAACAGATAGTGTGAGTAGTGTAATCACTAACTCACTAGATCACATTAGTTAGTTAATTATTAGTATGAGGTATATGGTGCTCTACCACCTTGCGTGCCTTGGGGGGGGGGTTTCATGTCCTAGTTATGATGTTCCTGAATTCAGCCGTGGGGATTTGTTGTCTCTGAACTTTCCTATAGTTTTCCTATTCACTGTAGCTCATGCTTCTGGTTCTATCACAGATGTCCAGTACTTCCTGATGAGAGATTTGCCTCCTCGTACGATTCCTTCTCGGAATCCACTTTATGAACCCTCTCTTATTCCTTATTGACTTCTCTGGTGGTGGTTGGAGTGGCTATCTATTTCTAGGTTGTTCGCGCGAGAATGGGGATGTCTAAAGAATCTTACGAGATTAAGTAGAACATTTATTCTATAGTTATTGATGATCCAAACTGGGTCCTCCTATAGTCACGCAGTGCATGCAAGCTGTATATAACCAAGATCCAATAGACCTTCGAAATAGGTGATCCTACTCTAAAACCACAACCAAACAAGGAACAGGTAATAGAGCGAAGATCACCAATTTTCTAAGTCTATAAGATCCCAATTATATATAACCCTGGAAGCATACGCTTCACAACTATAGACCTGTCAGTAGGGGTCTTTTAGTTCTCATATAAGTTTGTTATAGTGCCTAAAATACTCCTATAGTATTTTATCTTTATATTTTATTCTAGGGATACTTTGTATATATAGAGTTAGGTAAGTTTTAGACTCGTTGCGATGCCACCATCACTCCCAAACACATGTTGGTCGTATCTTGAATAAATATAGTTGATCAGGTTATATTTATTCCAGATATGATTACATAACTACTTAGGTTTGACTCTAGTGTCCAACATCTAAATACTTTTATTCGTTTTGTTCTTATTTGTTCTTATTGTGATACTTGTTCTTAGTATGTATGTTTATTAGTATACTTTTCGTAAAATACTTATATTTTAAAAGTATACTTTTAGTCAGAGCACTCCGGCCCCATTGTTATTTATAGTTGTATATCTTTTACTGGTTGATATACTAAGTTCACTATAAACAATGCTCTGATACCAATCTGTCACACCCCCAAACCGAAACGGCGGAAACGTTCGGGGGCGGAGGACGTCATGTACAATATCACAACAATTGAATAATAGTAATCAAAGCAACAACAACCATTGATTTAATAGTATAGTGTTTACATTACATTTGAATCGTACATGATCGACTCCAAAAGTAAATACAAGTAAAGACTCGAAGCTACTATGCTCCGTCTTCTTGAATCTGTGCGTGTACCTGTCTACTAATGTCCTGAGAATACAAGTAGGTTTTGAAAGAGTATCAGCATAAAACTGGTGAGTTCATAAGCATTTTGTTTTGGAAATTGTTCTTTGTTCTTTTGAAAAGTGTGTTATCTTTCTCCAGAAAACCGTATATTTTCTGATGTAATGAATGTATAAACCTTCAGTAAAAATGGTTCTTACTAGTTTCTCCTGCGAGTACTTAGTGTATACAAACCATATACAATCCAGATCGAACAAACAATCGATTGTGTGGCTCTGCCCCCAAGCCCACAACCAAACAAGGAACAGGAAGTGAGGCGGAGGCCACACATTCCACTGGTTGTCGGATCCTCATGTACATAATCCTGAAGTATTCACTAGATACTTACAAGTTAACTGTATTGGTTCTTTCATATCTGTTTGAAAGTGTTCCTCAAGAAAATCCAATATTTTCTTAATGTAAAGCATGATTAAACCCATTCCTTCTATAACTACTTAGTTCATACTAGTTACATATAAACCAATATCGAATAGGCAGTTAATTGTATGGATCTGCCCTAAACCCACAACCAAACAAGGAACAGGGAATGAGGCGGAAACCATACATTTCACAGTCTATCAGATATTCTTCATATGTAACCCGGATGCACAAACTAAGGAATTATAGAATTTATAAAGAATATTCGTTAATTAAATAATTAACCAATTGTTTGTAAAGTACCGATGTTTACCCTGGAAAATCCTATATTTTCCTAAGTGTATGTTATGTATGTATTTTGTACGAAAACCTTTGTATGAAAACCCTTGTATGAAAACCTATGTGCGAAAACCCTGGCTACCTCCAGTAATGTATATTAGTCTTATTACATAAATAAAACTAGTTGAAAACGTAGTGTTCTGTATCCTAAAAGTGTTGTTAATACCCTCCTGTGATCACTTAGTACATACGAGTTATAGCAATCTAGATCGAACAAACAGTCGATTGAGTGATCCCGCCCTAAGCCCACAACTAAACAAGGAACAGGAAATGAGGCGGAGATTACACATCCCACTGCAAGTCAGATGTTAATTTCATATTACCCTAGTGTATATACTAAGCTATCACATAGTTATTAACCCTAATGTTTGTTCGTTAGATATATTATTACGTGGTCGAGTCGTTGTTTCACCTGTGGATTCTTATAACTATACTATGGACGATAAACATTACGACGTACTTCGGACGTCGCGAACTAAATGATGTTTGTCACCCTCGGTTGACTGTAGCTAATAGTCAGGGTGCGGGATTGTCACTTCCGTATAGATCTATACACAAACTCACGCTCTCCCTCCAGGAGACTCTAGTTATAAGGCGTCTCACACTGTAGTTCTCTCAACGAATCCACGAATAATACTATGAAAACTCTTTTTGATTTAAACATGAATCCCTATGAAATAGTACTTTTCATTTCATAATTCATAAGTTTGTTTCCTTTGTGTTCGAAAGCTGTACTTGTAACATTTGTATCTTAACATGTTATGTAAAATGATTTCAAGTCTAGTAGTAACTATGTTCATCATGTTTAGTAAGTTCTGTGTTCAATGTATACTAATGATTACGAAGATATAATAAACCAAATTATATTTTTAAAACACAAGATTTCTTGTGCTTTTACTTGTATTCCCCCCCCCTGAAAATATTAAAAACTCGGAAAAATATAGGGGTATGAACTCACCTTATGTGTTTGATTCGATTGAAGGTTCGCGTAAGGATGAGAAGTTCCACGAATGAATTCCCGTGACACAACGAGTCCTAAATGACATATAATAGCATATATAGGCATGTAATTAGTGTTTTGGACAACTAACATGCAAGGAAACACCCTTAGGGACCATGAAACACTTGAGACTAAGTGTTACAATCACATGTGATTGACTAAAAGGGGTTTTCGGCCATACAAGAGAGTGTACGGCCAAGGGTTCACGGCTAATGTGTGTGTACGGACATAAGTGTACGGCCATGGAGTGTACAGCCGTACACCCTTGAAAGAAACATGCAAAAAGAGGTGATTTGATCCATGGGGAAGCTAGTGGGTCTAATGTTCAACAAGAAGATGGGCAAAACACTCGATTTGGACTCCTTTAGGGTGTGTACGGCCAAACTATGAAGGGTTTACGGCCGTACACCCTTCAAAATGACGGGATATGAAGAATCGGGGCTTGATCTAGTGATCTTTCAAGTATAACAAGTTTAAGGTTGAAATACTTACGTTTTTGGAGCCTTGGGGGTGTTCACGGCCGATGATAGTTGAGAGAGAATGGGAGTGATCTTGGTTGGGAGGAGGGGAAAATGAGAAAAGAATGAGCACTACATATATATATATATATATATATATATATATATATATATATATATATAGAGAGAGAGAGAGAGAGAGGGTGGTGTACGACCGTGGACCATGTGTATGGTCGTACACACCTTGGGAATGGTTTATGTAACGAGTCAAACTCTCCAGCCTCGAATAAACACTAAAGTTAGAAGCTCTTGAGGTGAAAGTGAAGGAATATGATACATATGGGGTGAGTTCACGGCTACCCTGAGTGTACGGCCGTACACCCATGTGTGCGTCCGTACACTCCTCTTAAAGGAGTGTTTCGCTTGAATGCAACTCGATGAACTTAAAAGAACTCATCCCCAGACCTAAACCTTGAATGTACTAGGTTTAGAACACTCAAACAGACCCTAAACAATGCTAAAAGATAGTAGAAACGAGTCTGACTTTCAATGATCGAGGTAACTTAGAGATGGAGATTTTAGGGTTGTCACAGATGTTTCAGGTACTTCTAGCTCTAAGGGCAAAGACCCGGCTTGATGGCGCATCGTGCAATCTCCGACATTTTTCCCCACTAGTTATTATGGAAACTCTGATCTTTCTGAATAGTATGTTGATGTATTGAATTTTGGAAACAACTTATGATGGGAATTTCTAATTATTAAACATGGATTGTCAATATGTAAATGAAAATTTTTACTTGAAATTTTGGGCTGTTACAAGGTCAAGCACCTCTCGACATACCAAGCTATCTCTGTATTCATGCATGGCCACGAGTAACTCGATCTCAAATCCCGATACATCTTGTTGGCCCCTGGTAGTATAGAAAAGAAAGACTTGTGAGCCTCCTCCAACACAATCTTCCTGATCTCACCAGAAACTGGAACCCAAACCCGAAGACAACGGGTCAACAACCCTCAACTATTCGTGAAAAATATATCTATCTCACCCAAAATTTGTTCCTGTTTCTAGTTCCCCTTCCGAACTCCCTCTACCTGAGCCTCTCTGATTAATCCCAGAAGCGGAGAATCAACGGATATCCTCATACACATCTCCCTAACCGATGACCCAGCCGACTTGCGGCTCAACGCATCCGCTACCACGTTCGCTTTACCTGGATGGTAAAGGATCTCACAGTCATAATCCTTGACTACATGTAGCCACCTGTGCTGCCTCATGTTCAGGTTCAGTTGATATATAATATGCCTCAAACTCTTGTGATCTATGTAGACAGTAAAACAGACCTCGTAAAGATAATGCCCCGAATAAATCTCCAATAGTACCACAATCTTGGAGAAGTCCCAAATAAATCTCCAATAGTACCTTGCCAAATCCTCGTCAGACGTGTGAGGGGTACCACAATCTGTTCGTTCCCTTCCTCGTCAGACGAGTGAGGGGTACCACAATCTTGGAGAAGTCCCGAATAAATCTCTAATAGTACCTTGCCAAATCCAAGAAACTCCTGATCTATGAGGGAGATTTCGGAACCTCCCACTGCATCACAACCTCGATCTTGGCCGGATCGACCAAAATCCCATCCTGGTTAATGAGATGCCCCAGGAACTGGACCTCTCATAACCAAAACTTGCACTTCATGAACTTGGCATAAATTCGTTCCCACTTTAGAACCTCCAGAAGCTCTCGAAGGTGCTCCTCATGCTTCTTTTTGATCTTGGAATACACCAAGATATCATCAATGAACACGATAACAGATCGGTCGAGCATCGACCTGCATACCCGATTCATGAGATCCATAAATACAGCAGACGCATTGGTGAGCCGAAAGGGCATCACCACAAACTCGTAATGCCCATAACGAGTCCAGAACGTGGTCTTCTACACGTCCTCCTCTCCCACTCTCACCTGATGATACACAAACCTCAGTTTAATATTGGAGAACCAAGATGTCACACCCCGGCCGTCGGCGGAAACACCGGGCGGTGTAACGTCATTTCTTGTATCATAGTTATCAGCTTCCTAAAAACACATGCATTTAAAAATACGTCAACATAAAGTTGGTGAGTTCACAGGTTTTGACTCCATAAAATAATACATTTTCCAAGTTCAAAAGTATAGTTTTGAAAGTATCATTTTGACTCTTCAACGTTTAGTATATATATCCTAGGTATAAAATTTTACTTACCAAATAAGTAGTTTACCTATAAGTCTCAAATACTATGAATATAAGTGTTTGTAATTCCATACAAACGAAAGTTGCTACGTATAAATCTTATTTCAATTCTATACGAGTAAAACCGCTACGTATAAATCTATTTCAATTCTATACGAGTATGTGTGTTAGGTATAATTATCTACTTAATATACAAGTAGTACCTAGGGTATAAGTAGGGGGAAACTTATACTTAACATTAATACTTGTATACGACAAAGTATAATGTTTCTAACAATTTTCTACCATGAGCCTGTAACCGTTGCTATAACATAATACCTCTGATAAAACCCACTCATGATTTCCATGAGGACAACCTACTCATGATTTCCATGAGGACAACCCACTCATGATTTCCATGAGGACAACCCACTAATGATTTCCATGAGGACAACACTGTACGCTTCATCGACGCCGGAACAATAACAAGTAAAAGGATAGTTCGTCACTTGCTTATGGATGACTGTAGCTAACAATCACAAGTGGGGTGGTCAACCCGTATACTAATTATGCACGACTTCCTCGCTCACACGGGATTAACGGTTACAGTTCAGAGGATTTCCGCTAAGATCCCCAATCTTAGTTGATGAATACAATTACTCATGTAGACTTCGACGGCTTCCTATAGCTCTAAAAACAAAAGCATTTTCATGTCTAAAACCCTAAGTTACTAGACTATGGTTTTAAACAGTACTCCTAACATCATAACATTTAGGCAGTATAACAACTATAACTTGAAGTAAAACCAGGTTTTATCTTGACAGAAAACCAATAACAACAACAACATATGACATACCAAGTTTTATCTTGTCATAAAACTAACAATAACAACATACTTTATAAATTAACATATAGAACTTCCGAATATAACTTCGGAACTATATCGCACACAACATATATATAGAATCCTAAGTATAACTCAAGATCTACATAATAACATGCTAACAAGTTGATAATAGTTGTATATAAAAATAATATATTTAAAACAACTATACCCCGGTTATTATAACTATCTACGTTGATACTAATATACTATCATATAGACATAATAGTAACGTATATACAACATTTAGCATGCGTTTTCCCCCGAAATATTAGAAAGTGGGGTCGTGAAACTCACCCTAGTAGCAATATTTTATGTAATATAAGCAGAAACGGTTAGCGTACGAGGTCGTCGGGGCTCGGGATGCAAGATGGCTTCAGCAAAGGAGAGAGGAGAAAGAAGTTTTGGTGTAAGAACGGCTGAAGTCGGACCTGCTATTTATAGTAAGGATTTTGGATCCCCACGTCGTGGGTTTTATAAGGCCCACGTCGTGAGTTTGGATCTTATCCCCGTAGACTTGCCATTTGCGTCCCTACCTTCGGAAGGTGGCCATGTGACTCATCACGTCGTGAGATATCCTTGCTCACGTCGTGAGTTTGGATCTTATCCCCTCGCAGCCTCGTCACACACCTTCTAGATTCCGAGATGTGGATAAATGACTCCTCACGTCGTGAGTTTTGTGCTCACGTCGTGAGCTTAGTCAGATTAGGGTTTCTGACAGCTGAATCTTCGGAAGGTCATAACTTTCATACGAACTCCGTTTTTGACGTTCTTTATATACACGCGTAGGTATTTACAAGTACTACAACTCTCTTTTAGACTCCAATAGCTAATTCTAAATCTATTTTAAATTCCTCTTATTATAGAGATTTAGAGTGTTCGGTTTATCATAACTTCTTCATGCGAAGTCAGATTCAGACATTCTCTATATTTTTGGAATCGTATGGACGTATACTTTGAGTTGTATCATAATGAAAGTTCATATGTGTATTAGAATTTATCATGAACTACATAGCACTCTTATCACATTAGTAGTTTAACAAAATCACATTACATGATTGGCATAATCACATGTGATTGTCTATCTATTTTGACTAGTGTTACATTCTCCCCCCGTTACAATAATTTCGTCCCGAAATTTATCTTATGGATGGGGTTTTGTCAAACAGTTAGGGGTATTTTTCCTTCATCTGATCTTCATGTTCCCAAGTAAATTCAGGTCCTCGTAAAGAGTTCCATCGAACTTTCACTATGGGAATACAACTTTGCTTTAATCGTTTGACTTCTCGATCCATGATCTCAACAGGTTCTTCTACAAAGTTGAGTTTCATATTGAATTGTATCTCTTCGAGAAGTATAACAAGAGTGTCATCGGAAAGACATCTTTTGAGATTTGATACGTGAAAAACATCGTGCACATTACTTAGCTCTTGAGGCAACTTGAGTTGGTATGCGACAGAACCAATTCTTGTTAGAATTTTAAAAGGTCCTATATACCGTGGGTTTAGTTTTCCTCGTTTCCCGAATCGAATTACGCCTTTCCAAGGAGAGACCTTCAACATTACTTTATCTCCAACTTGGAATTCTAAAGGCTTACGTCTTACGTCAGCATAGTTCTTTTGACGATCACGTGGAGCCTTTAATCGATCCTTAATTTGCACGATCTTTTCAGTTGTTTCATGGATTATTTCTGGTCCAGTGCGTAAGGTATCGCCTGTACATTCTCTGGCCATCTGCGTATCTCCAACTTCTTCCCTCCATATTGGGGAACGACATTTTCGTCCATAAAGAGCCTAAAACGGTGCAACCTTGATGCTGGTGTGATGACTATTGTTGTAGGAAAACTCAATTAACAGTAAATGAGTATCCCATGCATTTCCAAAGTCAATAACACTGGCTCGGAGCATATCTTCTAAAGTCTGAATGGTTCTCTCACTCTGACCATCAGTCTATGGATGGTAAGCTGTACTCATATCTAGACGTGTTCCTAAGGATTTTTGTAGAGATTGACAAAATTGTGAAGTGAATCTACTATCTCGGTCAGAAATAATAGAATTTGGAACTCCATGCAATCTGAAAATTTCCTTAAGATAAACTCTAGTCAGCTTCTCCATCTTGTCGTTCTCCTTAATTGGTAAGAAATGGGCGGACTTAGTCAATCTATGGATTATTACCCAAATAGTGTCGAACCCACTAGGAGTTTTGGGTAACTTAGTGATGAAGTCCATTGATATATGCTCCCATTTCCATTCAAGTATTTCCGGTTGTTGAAGTAAACCTGAAGGCTTTTGATGTTCTGCCTTTACTCTAGAACAAGTCAAGCATTTGCTCACATAAGTAGCAATCTCAGCCTTCATGTTTGGCCACCAATAATGTACTTTTAAGTCTAAGTACATTTTTTCAGAGCCTGGATGCATGGAATATCTGGACTTATGGGCCTCTTCTAAGACCAAGTCCCTGACTCCATCGAACTTAGGCATCCAAATTCGGTTCATAAAGCGTCGCTTTCCGTCATCTTTTTGTATAAGTTGCTTTTCCATTCCTCGCAAAGCTTCGTTCTTGATGTTTTCTTCTTTCAGAGCCTCAAGTTGAGCTTCTCTAATTTGTGTGGCAAAGTTAGAATGGATAGTTATGGTTAATGCTCATACCCGACGGGGTTTAATATATTCTTTCCGGCTCAAGGCATCAGCTACCACGTTTGCCTTTCCGGGATGAAAACGAATCTCACATTCGTAATTTTATAAAATTGTTGCACTTTAACAAGGACTTTATTGTTGCAATCTTTTAGTAGTTCAATGTCTTCAAATTTTTAGTGCAAAAAAACTACAGCTCCCAATTCAAGACCATGGGTAGTGTACTTATTCTCATGCACCTTAAGTTGTCGTGATGCGTAGGCGATAACCTTTCCTCTTTGCATCAACACACATCCCAATCCTTGATTTGATGCGTCGCAGTATACGACAAAATCTTATGTCCCCTCTGGGAGGGATAGGATTGGTGAACTACACAACATTTTCTTTAGTTTCTGAAAAGCAGCTTCTTGTTTGTCTTCCCATTTGAACTTCACATCCTTCTAGGTTAGTGTTGTAAGCGCCTTGTCTATTTTGGAGAAATTATCTTTGAATCTACGGTAATAGCCAGCAAGTCCTAAGAATTGACACACTTCTGTTGGCGTCTTTGGTGCTTCCCAATTCTTAATTGCTTCAATCTTAGAGGGTTCGACATGAATCCCTTTGTTACTAACTACATGTTCTAAAAATTTGTACTTCTCTAATCCAAAATTCACATTCGGAGAATTTGGCGTACAATTTTTCTTTTCCTAGTAGTTCCAAGATTATTTGCAAGTGTTGACCGTGTTCTTCCTTGGTTTGTGAATATATCAATATATCATCGATAACTACTATCACAAATTTATCCAAGTACGTCTTGCAAATAGGATTCATGAGATCCATGAATATTGTTGGAGTGATGGTCAATCCAAAGGATTAACTAGGAACTCATAATGACCATACCGAGTCCTAAATGTTGTCTTCGGAACATCATCTTCTTGTACTCTGAGTTGATGGTATCCTGATCTGAGATCTATCTTTAATCTTCTAGAATCTTCAGGTGTTTTAGTGTATCAACCACCGTATCCAAGTTTAGTTGTGCATCGGTCTGACCATAATTAAACATAGGTGATCAGTCTACATTTAGTTGTGGTTCGGCCCATGTACAATAAAACTCGACTAAGGAGTTTGACCTAAAACATTGTGTTGTATAGTTTATCGAGGGTTTGAGTTTTCTATATTTTTGGGTTATACATATGCTCTCATCGCGGGACTGAGTTCATATATAACTCTATATCTTTGTGTTTGTTGTATTCACGGGTATTATTAATTATTGTTTGTTACTTCAGGTCTAGCTGATAAGGCACCGGCCAGTCAGGACAATCGGTGGGCAGGATCATTTTAGCATATAGCCGTTTTGAAAACCAGCAACCCAAGCGACATGTCTATCCTGTCACCGCTCCCGTAAGTAGTCCTTTAGTAGTATAACTACTAATACTTTTTATTTTTAGGTTAAGGGATATACCTAAACCTAACAGAGTAAGCCCTAAACTATAGTCGTGCTTTCTTAAGAAAATACTAATTCACTATAGTTAATAGCTCTGATACCAATCTGTCACACCCCGGCCGTCAGCGGAAACACCGGGTGGTGTAACGTCATTTCTTGTATCATAGTTATCAACTTCCAGAAAACACATGCATTTAAAAATACGTCAACATAAAGTTGGTGAGTTCACAGGTTTTGACTCCATAAAATAATACATTTTCCAAGTTCAAAAGTATAGTTTTAAAAGTATCATTTTGACTCTCCAACGTTTAGTATATATATCCTAGGTATAAAATTTTACTTACCAAATGAGTAGTTTACCTATAAGTCTCAAATACTATGAATATAAGTGTTTGTAATTCCATACAAACGAAAGTTGCTACGTATAAATCTTATTTCAATTCTATACGAGTAAAACCGCTATGTATAAATCTATTTCAATTCTATACGAGTATGTGTGTTAGGTATAATTATATACTTAATATACAAGTAGTACCTAGGGTATAAGTAGGGGGAAACTTATACTTAACATTAATACTTGTATACGACAAAGTATAATGTTTCTAACAATTTGCTACCATGAGCCTGTAACCGTTGCTATGACATAATACCTCTGATAAAACCCACTCATGATTTCCAAGAGGACAACCCACTCATGATTTCCATGAGGACAACCCACTCATGATTTCCATGAGGACAACCTACTCATGATTTCCATGAGGACAACCCACTAATGATTTCCATGAGGACAACACCATACGCTTCATCGACGCCGGAACAATAACAAGTAAAAGGATAGTTCTTCACTTGCTTATGGATGACTATAGCTAACAATCACAAGTGGGGTGGTCAACCCGTATACTAATTATGCACGACTTCCCCGGTCACACGGGATTAACGGTTACAGTTCAAAGGATTTCCGCTAAGATCCCCAATCTTAGTTGATGAATACAATTACTCATGTAGACTTCGACGGCTTCCTATAGCTCTAACAACAAAAGCATTTTCATGTCTAAAACCCTAAGTTACTAGACTATACTTTTAAACAGTACTCCTAACTTCATAACATTTAGGCAGTATAACAGCTATAACTTGAAGTAAAACCAGGTTTTATCTTGACATAAAACCAATAACAACAACAACATATGACATACCAAGTTTTATCTTGTCATAAAACTAACAATAACAACATACTTTATAAATTAACATATAGAACTTCCGAATATAACTTCGGAACTATATCGCACACAACATATATATAGAATCCTAAGTATAACTCAAGATCTACATAATAACATGCTAACAAGTTGATAATAGTTGTATATAAAAATAATATATTTAAAACAACTATACCCAGGTTATTATAACTATCTACGTTGATTCTAATATACTATCATATAGACATAATAATAACGTATATACAACATTTAGCATGCGTTTTCCCTCGAAATATTAGAAAATGGGGCCGTGAAACTCACCCTAGTAGCGTGATTTTATGTAATCTAAGCAGAAACGGTCAGCGTACGAGGTCGTTGGGGCTCGGGATGCAAGATGGCTTCAGCAAAGGAGAGAGGAGAAAGAAGTTTTGGTGTAAGAAGGGCTGAAGTCGGACCTGCTATTTATAGTAAGGATTTTGGATCCCCACGTCGTTACACAAGAGGCACCCTGTAACTGATCAAACGGTCAGCATACGAGGTCGTCGGGGCTCGGGATGTGATTGTCTATTGACCTATTTTGACTAGTGTTACACAAGAGGCACCCTGTAACTGATCAAAGAGGTCATCAATCCACAGAAGGGGATAACGGTTCTTCACCGTTAACTTGTTCAACTCCCGGTAATCAATGCACGTCCGGTGTGAACCATAATTCTTCTTGATGAATAGTATCGGCGCTCCCCACAGAGAACTGCTCGGGATGATGAACTGCTTGCCAAGAAGCTCCTGAATCTAAGATAACAACTCCTTCATCTCGGGTGGTGCCAAACGGTACAACGCCTTGGAAATTGGGGTCGGAACTGGCACAAGATCAATCCTGAACTCAACCTGCCTCTCAGGAGGCATACCAGGTAACTCCTCCGGGAACACATCAACAAACTCCCTAACAACTGGCACCTCTAAAACTGAAATCTGATACCCATACTGAGTATCAACCACATAAGCCAAATAACCTGCACACCCGTGCTGAATATAATAACAAGCCCTGGTAGCCGAACAAAACCCTGAACTAACCTTGGTTTCCTCTCCATAGATAACAAGTTCTCCCCCACTTGGGGTTCAAACTACCACTCGCTGGCCCTCACAATCAATTATGGCACCAAACCTGCTCAGCTAGTCCATACCCACTATCACGCATACATCCCCCCATGGGGATAGGGATCAGATCAATCAGATAAGGCACCCCGAAGATCTCCAATATACAACCCTGATACACTGCGAAAGCAGAAACCACGTGTTCGTTGGCGATGGAACTCGCAACGGATACTCTAACTCCCCAATAAGCATATCAAACCCCCTACTGAATGATCAGGATACAAAGGACTGACTCGCGCCTGAGTCCAATAACACAAGAGTAGGCAAAGAATTCACTAAGAACGTACCTATTAGGAGCATACACATGAGCATAACATAAAACATAATCAAACGCATAATAAATAGAAACATACTGGTCATGACGTTTGATGTCGACCTGGCCTCCTCTTTCGTGAGCTGGAAAGAACGCCCTAGATGTGACATCCCCTAATTTCTCGGCCAGAAAAGACCGATTTAATTTATGCTATTAAAATAAAATCAGAGTAATCCTTTTAAAAGATTTTGCGGAATTTGTCCTCAAAACAAAACATGATAAAAATTTATCAAAACCTTTCCTTTAGAAATATATATATTTTCATTTTATATCAAAACCTCGGGATGTCATGTTCCGATACAGATCAAAAGCATAAACAATACATTATAAGCCTTACAACAGTTATTTAATACTACTGGCCTATAATCCAAAAATCTCTCATCATCATCCGACTATGCTCGGGGTCCACTACCTGTAATATAAAAAGTTGAGTGAGTCAGACTTGGGAGCCTGGTGAGCATATAGGGTTTTCAACCCACAATAATAATAAACTAATTAAATTCATCAATCAACAATAACCCTGATTACCCATTCCCGTTATCCTCACTTTACGTCCCTAAACACCTAACACAAGGGACCTAGCCTAAGGATTATCATCGGGATGGACACTACTGCTAAGGGGACTCCTCAGCCATACATGTCCTAAAGGCAACCATGAGGGGGATGGAATACACCAATGAACATATAGTTCACCAACACCTACAAGTTGCGAACCTGCTAGTGTTCCACTGGACTGTCTAGAAAGGTCGGTGGTCGTCATCTATATTCCGCTAGATGACTACAACAACAACATCGAGGCCTCTCATCATTTTAACACACATCGACTATTTCTTCTACCCATGTTTTACCCAACATATTTGTAGATAAAAATACATATACAGTTTAAAACTTGTATAAAACATATATTCAACAATCATCTCAAATAAACAATTAATATAATTACACATAGCACGTATTTTATAGAAAATACTTCATATCTATGTGTAAGATGAAAGTGACTACACTCACTTGATTTACCGATAATCGGGCAGCACTTCGTTTCCTAAAACAATCGTTTCTGATAAAACCGGGAGTTTTAATGAGAAAACCGGGCTCTGCGAGGGTTGGGCTTAAAAACCGAAAAGATAAATTTTTCCGGGTCTTCGGGCACTTCGGAACGTATTTTGGGTGTTTGGTATGATACCGGGGCTTTGGGGGAAGTTGAAATGAAAGAAATATTGAGTTTAGGGTGTAAAATGGCAATTTTCTAAAATATACCCAGGAGGTCTCGCACCCTTCTATTTATAGGGGCGAGCTTCGGATCCGAGGGCTGAGAAGCGAACACGCGGTAGCAGATGCGAGGGGGCAGGTGGCGCGCATGCGAGGCTCGGACACATGGTGATGCGAGACCGAGACACGGAGAAGGCACGAGGCGGCTTCTGATTGGCCGAGCCTTCGATGCGAGGAGGATCCGACACGCATCGACAGGTGGCCTCGGATGACTCAGCAATTCGGACACGAGGTGGGTTCCGAGCGAGGGTGACGTGGCCGAATACCAGCCATGCGAAATTCCTCGGTTTTAACATTTTTCTCGATTTTTGTGTCCCAAACTTCTAAAATCCAAAACTTTTGCATACGGGCTCCGTTTTTGACGTTCTTTATATGCATGTGTAGGTAAAATTATGCTCTACAACTTTCGTTTAGACCCCGTCAGCTAATTTTGATATTAATTTTAATATTATTATTTTTAACAGACCGGGACAAGTAAACCCGTTAAAAATTCATAACTTCTTTATCCGACGTCCGTTTTCGTCTGTCTTTTTACCGTTGTACTACTATTGACGAGACCTTCGATTCTCGTTTAGGTTGTGTCAGCTAAAAATCACTCGATCTAAAATTCGAGTTTTTAGCTGTCTACTGCTAAGCTGAAACTTAGAAAAATCATAACTTCCTCATATGAAGTCAGATTTGGGCGTTCTTTTTATGCATACTCTCGGTTTAATGAAGACTACGACTTTCATTTAGATCACCAAGGCTAAATAGTAGTTTATCAAAAAATCACTTTTTACGTCATTCGGCGCCGTGCCGGTTTTGTCGCGAAACTTCGACATGTCATAACTTCTTCGTTATAACTCGGATTTCGGTATTCTTTATATATCTGGAATCCTTGACGCGACCACTACAACTTCCTTCATAGATATTGGGTTTATCTAATATTTATTTTCGACGCTTATTTTTATTCTTAATTAATTAAATCCTAGTAATTAAACATAAAACACATAATTCACATAATAATAACATAATTCCTCTTCATTTCTTCAAAATGAATTACAAAGGTTGACTTAGACTATTACATCATCATTAATGCCTATCTTAGAAACACGGACGTTACACTAGAGTCCTCGGGGGCTCCGTTGTAACAATTGGGAAAAATTGGTCAGAGTTCAGCGGTCAAACCACCATGAAACATTGTTTATTAAAGAACAATTGTGTGTAATTTTATGGTTATAAAGTATATTAAATATATTATATTCATAATTACTTTTAGAACATGCCAAACTGTTTAAAACATCTATCGTTGAAGATCGAATCGAAAATCACCAAAAATAAAATTTATTTATCACATTAAAAATAAATTTTTGCATTAAGTATATATAAGAGTTATGGATAATAAATTTGAATAGATTATGTTCTCCTGATTTCATGGATATAAAGAACGTCCAAAACGGAGATTGTATGAGAAAGTTACGCATCTTTAAAGTTATAAAAATTAGTATTTATCTGATTTTCCTAAAACGGACCGTACACTACTTCGTTTGAATTAGCTACGAGCCTCATAAATTATTTCTGAGCACGTTTTTGAACTCATAATATGATATATTATTTTATTTCATTTTTATCAGATTTTTAATCTTGACCAGAATTAGATTCGTAAAATCTGTCGCATTCAGGCCCAATGAATCACAAAAATTTAAACGCTAATTCACGGAGTTTCGTATATTAGAATTGAAATCATTCTGCATTTCTGGAATCACCACGACTGGGACATTATGCAGGCACTTTCCGAAATTTTTTATGAATCGGTACGAAGGCACGAGAATCGAGAATCAAAAAATACATTGCACTTGATTATTACCAAAAATATTATTAAAAAGTCAACAAAGACATTAAATGAGGCTGAAATGCTTCAATTGGAAGGTACTTCACCTTCCTTGTCCCTTACTACCCTTTTCCCTCTAACATTTCTCTCTCTCTCTCTCTCTCTCTCTCTCTCTCTCTCTTCTTAGTATCACCAGAAAAACGAAACCAGAGAGGGGAGGTTGTTGCCTTCGTTCCAAAGTCAATCACAAGCCCACTCCGCCTCCCACAGATCATGTAGCACCACCACCCCACCATAGATTTCTCGCTGCTACTTGTCCCTTCATGTTTGATACCGACGACAAAAAAAACAATTGAAAGAAGCCACCGGAGGTGGAGTTGTGATTCCGACCACCGTGAAGACTACAACCCCCCTCCTCCTATTCTTTTCGTCGACTGAACCACCCACATACATCCCCCTTAATCCGTTGTTGCTTCCGATCAGGTCCCTTTTCTTGATCAGACAAAGGCAGAGGATTGAAGTCCTTTCTTCTTCGTGTGTTGCTGACCGATCAGTCAAAGGCAGAGGACGGAAGTCGTTCTACCGGCGCCTCTCGCTTGTGATTTCCCAACCACCGGTACTCCCAATCGACTGCAACTACTTCACCTTCCTCGACCCGTGGCTGTCGGCGACGAACTCAAGAAGGCCAAAGAGAAATCGTCGATCTCGACCGACTCCTTCTCCCTCCCCTTGCGACTGACTCGACCGACCGGTTCAATCCGGTTTTAAAACATTGGTTCATTCAGCACCGGTTTAACCGTCGGTCCAACCGATTCAACTATTAGTCTACATTCGACAATGATGTGCGTCGGCCTTCGAGTTGTGTACACTCCAGAAAACCTGAACGATCGAGCTAATTCAATTTTCTTTAGAAGAGACTATTTTTTTAATGACTTAAGTGAAATTCGACTATTTAAGTCTAATAAACCTGTTCAAACAGTTTTTTATTGATTCTATCACACCAGTTTAACTCGATTTTGAAGAAACCGCCCGGTTCAAACCGGTCTATAATTTAGCATAAAACCGGACGGACGTTGTTGAACCACTCTCACTTCTGGTTCGTAGTACGACGAGTTCAACCGACGGGTTGAAACCGAATTTTAGATCACTGCCTAAAAGTTAGAAATTAAAAGAAACAAATTGATGAGATGTTAAATTTAGTATAGTATAATACTAGTTGTGAGATCCATGTATTACATGAGTTTATCAAAAAAATAAAAAAAAAAAACAAATATGAAGATCTAACAATATAGAAAATTTTAATTTATAAGAAAAAAAGAAAAAAATTTAATTATTAAAATTGAAATGCTTATTTATTTTTCAGTTTAAACTAATAATTTAAATAAATAAAAACTAAAATAATTAAATTCAATTTAAAAATTTAGAAATTATAAGGAAAATTCTATTAATAAATTGGATGTACATTTATTATTACATTTATTACATTTTAGTATTATATGAAATCTAATAAAATAAAAAAAAACACAAAATGATACATAAATATAATTTAATTTAAATTACCACAAAATGAAATGCGACATAATATATAAAATGATGACAAAAGACAAAATTATTTTTATTTATTAGGTATGATTTGTTTAAATTTCTAGGGAATATGATTTATTAAGGTAATTAACTTTTCGGTATGTTCACATCTGGGTAACTATCTTTTTTTTGTACACATGTAGGTAACAAACTTGTTGGAAGTGTTCACATATGACCATCATGACCTGCTATAGCAGGTTAAATCGTAGATGTGAACGCTTTCAAAAAGTTCGTTACCTAGATGTGTACAAAAAAATAGTTACCGAACAAAACAAAAAGTAAAAATTAATTTACACGAATGGTCCCTGTGGTTTGGGGGAATTTGTGTTTTTGGTCCCTAACTTATTTTATTTAACTTGGATGGTCCCTACTGTTTATTTTTGTTGCGCGTTTGGTCCCGTCTTTCCTAAAAAGACTATTGTATCATTATTAATTTATTTTTTAATTAATTTTCTTATTTATGTATTTATTTTTTACATATTTAAAAAAATTAATAGACCCCACATATTTGTATCTCTCCTCGGATGATCCTTACTGTTTATTTTTTAATTAATTTATTTTTTAACTCGGATGGTCCCTACTATTTATTTTTGTTACGCGTTTGGTCCCTTTCTTACCTAAAAAGACTATTTTGCCCTTATTAATTTATTTTTTAATTAATTTTCTTATTTATGTATTTATTTTTTATATATTTAAAAAAATTAATATACCCCACATATCTGTATCTCCTCACCGTAAACCTGAAACCACATTTGAGAAATTTAATTTGGGTCTTACCGGTCACCATCTCATCTCTCATCCTCCCCAACTTCTATTTCTTTTCCATATTTAGTAACATCGACGTTTTCATCATCCTTCTTTTTTTGGTACTTCAACTCTGGCGAACCAACACCATAACCTACTGTCTCTTCATCTTTAGTGGGTTGTGGTGTTGATTCGACGGAGTTGAAGGACCGAAAAAAAAAAGGATGATGAATACGTCGATATCACTAAAGATGGAAAATAAATAGAAGTTGAGAAGGATGAGAGATGGGATAGTGAGGAGATACAGATATTTGGGGTCTACTAAATTTTCTTAAATATATAAAGCGTAAGTACATAAACAAGAAAACTAGTTAAAAAATAAATTAATAAGGGCACAATAATCTTTTTAGGTAAGACAGAGACCAAACTCGTAACAAAATTAAACAGTATGGACCATCCGAGTTAAAAAAAATAAATTAATTAAAAAATAAACAGTAGGGATCATCCGAGGAAAATTAATTTTTTTAAATATGTAAAAAATAAATACATAAATAAGAAAATTAATTAAAAAATAAATTAATAAGGGTACAATAGTCTTTTTAGGAAAGACAGTGACCAAACGCACAACAAAAATAAACAGTAGGGACCATCCAAGTTAAATAAATAAGTTAGGGACGAAAAAGTTTGTTACCTAGATATGTACAAAAAAAGATAGTTACCCAAATATAAAAATACCGAAAAGTTAATTACCTTAATAAGTCATATTCCCAATGATTTAATATGAAAGCTTCAGGTCCAATTTCATCGTCACGTGTTTAATTGTCGTCTATATTATTACTTTTGGTAATAAACAATAATCTAGCAATAAGTTACATATATAAGAAAAAGCTCTATGTATCACCTTTTGTTACCTTTATTCATTTGTAAGTCTGGCTTATTTTAAAAGGGGCAATTTGAAACTTTTATGCGAATGAAAACGCATGTCAACAAAAGTTTTGAAACGGAAAACGTATACATATATGGTCCGAAAAGTTATCGTACCATTTGTAATTAGTGGGAAGCTTCCTTCCCACGGCGTTGACCTCGTCGTCTTCCGCCTCTGATTTACTGTGAACTCCATGGACGCTGACTATAAATACCCTCTCAGAACTTTCACTCTTCACACATCTTCTCTATATCCTCTTACTTTCTGATTTACTAGATCCAAAACAGATACACTCGCAGACAAATCATCATCTAATTCACAGAAATGGCAAAGGTACATGCCTGATTGCTCGTTCAATTCGATTCCATTTTGAATATTTTTCGAATAGTGGATCTCAATTTGTGTAATTGATTGGTTCTGCAGCAAAAAATTGTGGTCAAGGTCACAATGAACACCAAAAAGAAAGCTAGTAAGGCTCTTCAAATCGCCGTTAGTCTCTCCGGTAAGATATATTTTGGTGAAAGTCACAATGAACACCAAAAACAATTTCTTTCACAATCTCAAGTTCATATATATGACTATCCCAAACTAAATGTTAACGTCAATTGAAATTGATTGAATTACTTGACTAAATCATGATCTGAAAATGAATGATGAACAGGTGTGGAATCAGCTTCTTTCCTAGGTTCAGATAAAGACCAGATAGCGGTGACCGGAGAAGGAATTGACTCAGTTGAACTGACGACCTTGCTAAGGAAAGGTGTCGGATACACAGAACTAGTGAGTGTTGGTCCGGTGGAGGAGAAGAAACCAGATGCGGCAAAGGAAACAAATCCCACGGTGGCCTCACTAAATTTTAATCCGTACCAATACTACTACGGCATGTATGGGATGCCTTACTATGAATATGCATATGAGATTTGAGATATTATTAAATGAAACAGAGTGAAAAGAAATTAGCTTAAATTTTTATTAGGGAATTTTGCATTGTATAAAATAAGATCCCCTTGATATACATATTGTGTTTGTAATATATGAGAAAACCAATTTTGCGGCTACGTTATATGAATTAGTTTATTAAGCATCTTATCCTCCCTAATAAATTAAGAATTTTTTGTCACATGTCAAACTCTCATTGATATGGTTTGGCACATGTCATTTTGTGGTTATTTTCAATTAATTTTTTTCCACGTGGCATTTTGTAGTTTTTTTTATTTTATTAATTTCCACATAATATTAAATGTAATAATTACAATAAATGTAATAATAAATGCATATCAATTTCATTAATTGATTTTCTTTTAATTTAAAATTTTCTAAATTAAAGTTTCATTAGTTTTCTTTGTTTATTTGTCTAAATTATTTGTTTAATTTAAAAGAAAATCAAACAATTTAATTTTAATAATTCAATATTTTTCTATTTTTTTTCTCATAAATTCAAACTTCTCAAATGTTTAAAATTTAATATTTTTTTCTTTAAAATAAACTCATGTAATACATGAGTCTTACACCTAATTTCAAATAAAAAAAAAGTGTTATCGATTATTTTCATATGTCGTTTTTGAACGATAATTCATTATCACAAATGATATATTTTTTACAACTAGTAATTGGATCATTAGGTTATAACCCGTTAATATATATATATATATATATATATATATATATATATATATATATATATATATATATATATATATATATATATATATATATATATATATATATATATATATATAGTAGTTGTGACACACATTTACTACATGAGTTAATTAAAAAAAAGTTAAATATAAATATCAAAATATTATTTTGAGAACTTTAAATTTATAAAAAATAAGAAAAATAATGAATTATTATAATTGAAATGTTTTTATCCTTTAAATTTAAACAAATAATTTAAATAAATAAAAGAAATTCATAAACTTTAATTTTGAGAATTTTGAAATTAAAAGGTAAATTCATTAATGAAATTGATATCCATTTATTAATATATATTTATTGCAATTATTATATTAAAGTATTATGTGCAATTTAATAAAATAGAAGAATTCATAAAATGACATGTGGAAAAAAAATTAAATCAAAATAACCATAAAATTACATTTGGTAATTTAAATGAGAATGTGACAAATGGCAAGAAAAACTTTTATTGATTAGAGAGGATATATATATATATATATATATATATATATATATATATATATATATATATATATATATATATAAAAGTATCAAATGTCAACAAAACCAAAAAAATGCAATGGATTTTGGCTTGTAATCCTAAATTAATGTGATAATAAGTAAAATAAACATAATATTTTAATATAGATTTTGAAGAATTTCTTGGTATATAACATTGAAGTTTTATTTATCCAATTACAATTTTTATTTAAAATCAATAATTTCAATCTTTCTCTGCACTATTTTGAAAACTAGTTCTTACAAATTTATCTATTTTGAATTTGAATTTGAATTTTATTGTTTGAATGTGTTAAAAGGCAAACATTATATATTTTAAAATAAAGTTAATTGTTAAAACTTTACTAGTAAGATTTCTATGTTATGTTTAAACTAGAGGTGTGCACCAAATCGCATAAACCGCTCGCACCACATCAAACCGCACCGCATAGCGTGGTTTATAACTTCCGCGATGCGGTTGCGGTTTCTAATTTTCTAAACCGCACATTATGGTGTAGTTTGCGGTTTTTAGCTATAAAACCACGGTTCAAACCGCACCGCACCGCACCATGTGTGTGTGTGTGTGTGTGTGTGTCTATATATATATATATATATATATATATATATATATATATATATATATATATATAATCATTCTACATAAATAAAATGAGAAAAAAGTTTGTTGATTTAGTTTTATAAATAGAATTAGCATTGGGTGATTCTTGGTAGCAATTACAATTAAAGTTATTAAGAATTCTTAGTGAAAATGACATAATTATATAAGTTACTGTTATGTCGACCATGGAATAAGAAATACAGTTGCATTATATATGAAATTAATTTCGTTTACTTTTTATGGGTTCTTTTTATCCGTTTCATATCACAGTAGGACCGAATCAACCTAAATTTTTGGTTTTTTAAAAAGCTAATACTAAAATCAACGAAATGTTTTGGTTTGTGAAAGTTATTAATTAAACAACTTATCGAACCGCACTCAAGCCGCATAAACCGCACCGCTTAACGCGGTTCCAATCGTTCATGGTGCGGTTTCAAAAAAACTCAAACCGCATATGCGGTGTGGTTTGCGGTTTTGATTCAAAACCGCACCTAACCGTACCGCAAACAACCCTATTTTAAACAAAGACGAAATACATAATTTAAAAGAGTATAATAAATATTATTTTGAGGATATCACATGTATCGAAATTAGACTTCCAAACAGACAAACTATTCCATGTGTAATTACGATTTTTAAATTACTAACTTATTCTATTAAGTAATACCTTAAAGTATATTAAAGTATTCTACGTTTAATGAAAATTTGGATAGATATCACAAATCGCAAGTTACTTATCCGGAAAATTAATATATTAATTTTTTGTGTAATAAAACTTTTACAATTTCAGTACATATGCATAAAACAAATCCATATATTGAACACAAGAACCCTTATATTAAATTTTTGATTATTTAATTTTGTTGTCCGTAAATATTAAAGACAATCATTATAACATAGATTACGATTTTCGAATTAGGATAAGACCTTTGTTTTAATGTTTGAATTACAATTGATATTGTTACCAAAATAAGTGTATTCCAATGAATAATGATATAAGAAGATGCATTAGAAGTATGCAATGTGGCAAATAATGATGCTAGACAATGGACAAGTGGCATATTAAGGTTTCATTTAATAGAATAGGTAGATATGAATAGATTTAAGCGAGAGGGAGAGGGAGTGAATATGAACAGATTTAAATGAGAGAGAGAGGGAGTGAGACTCGTAAAAGTGACATGGCATCTGATGTTGGCAAAAAACAATTTTATGTGGGCATGGAAGTTAACAGAGATGTGTCATTTATCTCTCCTTGGAATGCAAGTGTTATTTAAGTTGGAGGGAGTCATGTCAAAGTTGTCAGAGTCCAAGTAGACGCCACCTAGGATTTGCTACTGATAGTGTCATATTTATACACATTTCTACACAGTATTTTAATACATTTTAAGCTATAATTTGGTTAACTGCAAATATATATTTGGTACTTTTAATGTTTAAATTGTATTTTACAGCCAAAAGTGGACATTTTCAAAGAAAATGATCGAAACCGACAAAAGCTGGATACTTGTAGGATTGGAGTTGAAAAACATACAAAAAGGATGTTGTTGGATAACTTGACCCCTCGTCAATATTTTGACCATATCTCATGACTCGTAACTCCGATTAAAAAGATTCTAAATGATCTGAAAACTAGACAAAATTTCAGATAACTTTCGTTTTTGTGCCAAATGCTAATTCCTAGTTCTCATGATATGAGGAGTATAATCTCACAACGTGAGATTGATTCTTCTAGAAGATAGCTACGCGGAATGCAGTTTCCTTGTCGAACACGAATTCTGACGAGATCACAATATGAGAACTTAATTCTCACGACATGAGACATAATTTTTGGAAACTATATATATCCCTTTGCTCATTCGACTTAGGGGGTTGGCTTACACATATTCTGGAGAGATAACCAAGTTTGGAGGTCAGAGAAGTGCGAAAAACATCCTTTAGAAGGAGATATTATTTGAAGATCGAGAATTTGAAGATTAAAACACTACATTCGGTTTGCATTAATTTAATCATGTCAATTTCTTTTGAATTTGTGTGTTTGATTTCAGTTATGAGTAGCTAAATTAGTCTACTTTCGTTTAGCTAGATGAAACCTGGAATCTGTGGTTTAGTTTACTATTTATTGGATTTTATAAAGTTGGATTTATGCTTGTGTTTTTTTTATCATTACCTAGCATGTTAAAGTTTGTGACTTTGTTGCTTAAATTCAAGTTTAGAGTAGCTTAGTGGCCATTAAATTACGTGAACTTGTTTACCTAGTAATTTAGTGACTATTAAATTTCTAGAGCTAGGAGTGACCACATCTAGATCAAGTAATAAAAGTAACAAACTTAGATGTGAGGGAGAACATAATTGTGACCATAATTGTGTTTGCTTAATTGCCTTAGATAAATCTTACATAGCTTAATTACAATTAATAACTAGTTCTGTGTTTGCTTGTGTATGACCATACATATTACTACATGAATTGGTGAAAATATTAGTTTATTAGATCAAAATAACTAATTACATAACAATTGGTAACCAAATTTATGATGGGTTTTGAGCAAAACTACAACCTATGCATTCATGCAACCCTAATTGCTTTGGATCTAAGTTTTATACTAGTTAAACATGCAAATTGAATACCAAAGCAAAACCCTAGATCTAGCATATATAAATCAAAATCTACATATAATTAGGGTTTAGAAGTTTACCTTACTTGTTATGTAGCAATAACAAGAAACCTTGTAGATCCTTGACTCTTGATAGCTTAGTGCCTCAAATGTGTCACCTCTAATGGATTACAAACACTCTTTACAAGAGGATCAGAGGAGAGAGGAGGGGATACTTAGAAAAATCGGTTCCACTGGGGTTTTCAGGCATAGGGCCAAAAACTCTAAGGGGTTACATCCCTTTTCTACATGAGGTGGCTTAGTCCCAAAGCTAGGGTTTGCAGGTGGAAACCCTAATTCCATGTTTAAGGCCTAAGTAGCCCATGAACTCCTCTTTGGAAGGCCTTGGATGAAAATCTTATAGGCCCACCGTATAACTTTCCTCCATTCCTATCCAAGGAATCCAAGAGCCCAGTTTCATAACTATCAATGATTTGCAAAACAACCCCTGTACTTTTAATTAATTCCTTTAATCCCAAAATTAATTCCAAATTAATTTGATTAAATATTAATTAAACAACATAATTTCCATTTAATATATTATTTTCATAACATATTAACAAATCATTTATATGGATTTATTATTCCAAACAATAAATTTAACTTCTCTCCAAAAGTCATCCTGTCAAGTTCCAAAAGTGAAGGCAACCCAAAAGGACCATGGTACAATCAAATCAAGTACATACCAATTATAGTTATGATCTTAGACACCTAATACAACAGTCTCCCACTTGGATAAGTCTAATTACTATAATTGCAAGTATGACCTCAAAATTTGACCAGCAATCGTAGCTTTCAAAAGCCACTGTCGAACTCTGACCTAGTCAGTTATGTGTCCTTAGATAAGGGATCAAATATTCCTTCATTCTACAAGATATCGTATGGACATGAGACATAGATTATAATCAATCTCTCTGTCCAAAATTTGTTTCCCGATTTCTGATTTATGATGACTGATAACAGACTACTAATTGAACACATCAATTCAGTCCAGGCTTGGCCAAGCACTTTAGTTGTCATCATCAAATCATCGAGGGGCCCACATATATCGCTTTTCCCCATTAGGGAAAAAGGAAAGGATAAAATTCGATTCATATGCTTGTACTATTTACTCATCAAATCACACACAACAATACATTTTATAACATCAAGTTACTGATGCATTTACGTATTATCAATGCACAAATGACTCGCAAACAAAAACTCATATGTCTCCGTTTCAAGAATATAAGATATTATCGTCTCAAAATTACTCGTGATAAAATCCATGAAGTAATTCCCTGAGCGTGGGTTAATCCAATACTTAAATCTCTATTTCAGAAGTACTCGTGAATGTTACAGGATACCATTGCCATCTCTAAACCCTTAGACAATCTACAACCCAATTCACGATAGTCTTAATTCACTACTTACTTCCAAAGTATGATCGACTGTGGATGTTTGAAAAATCCAATTATTCGGGAAGTAAAACATCCGAAGTGAAACAAAATAATAACCTAATTAACTATGGTCACGAAACTATTGAATATAAATAAAACACTTATTATTTAATTACCATATTAATTAGACTTGTTAATTGTATAATGTTTCGAGTAATCAACTAATCACTTGAATTAAACATTAGTCATGTCATGTAATAAACATGCATACTATGTCACTCTATGGTCCTTCCTTTGTGAATAGATCAATTGGACATAATTACAATAATACTCATATCACAATTCCAAATCCATATTAAAAGTGTAAGAATTTCCAAAATTCTTGTCACCACTAAATGTGTCAGAATCTAACCTGTCATGCAATGATCCTTTTGTGATGACATGGCCTAGAAGTCACAAAGACTTTGCCAACGATGTCACAAAATGCTCCAATGAAACTGTATTACTTAAAGCAATTTCATGGTAATGAAGTATCAGATTCAAGGTAACTCCTTGAACACCTTCTTTGCATTAAGGTTTCTAACTCACATTCAGATTCTAATCACCAACTCCCATTATGGAAATATTTCCATATTTCCATATGACAATCAATTCTGTTCAAGAATTATCCCAATCTGAAACATGTCAGTATGGTCCGTCCAAATGATATACTTCTAACTTTCCACAAGCAACCAATCTTCAATGAACCTCAGATTGTGCTTTAACAGTTGACTCAAGAGTTGACCGAATATGTATCTAGGACCAAGTTTGTATAGGCTCTGATTGAGGTTGATTAAATGTGAACTATTGTAAGTTTTTAACTAGTTTGGGGACCGTTATTGTAAAGATTTTATGAAGAAGGACCTAAAGTGTCAACCTACGAAACTTAGGTTGATACACTTCACCACTTAGGTTGATGCGTCGTGATGTCATCGTATACCTTTTTTTTATCCAATCTCCTATCTTCTTTTCCTCTTATATCTCCAATCCACTTATCCTTTAAACGTTTCTAGTCATTCTCCCTATTAAGATCAAAATCCCACTTCCTTTTCCTTGGTGTTTGAAGGTTGAAGTTGTTGATTGAAGTCTTGGTAAATTCATCTTGATAATCTAGATTGGAAGGTTTGTTCTTCACCCCCTTTTTCTGTCAAATTCATATTAGGGTTTTGTGGGTTTTACAAATCCAAAATTTGTACATAAATTGTTTTATTCTTATGAGATTAATGTTATGGTTTCATTACTTGATCTAGCTACAAGTTCCAACTAGAAAAACTTTTTGATATTTCTAAATTTTATGATATTTGATGGGTTTCCAAAACCATAGATCTTCCTGTCCGAATTACATGTTCATGAATGGATGTAAGCTTGATCTTGTGTTTAGAGTATGTACTAAACTTTAATTTTATGATCAATTTGTCAACCATTGGCTTATGGTGAGATTTCTTGATTTTTAAATCACGTTTTAATGGTGATCTTTTGGATATTTTAAGCCTAGGGTTCATAGATCAAATTGGTGGTTCCAAGAAATGATATGAGTTTGAGTTTATGACAAGTTTATGTATTTCCATTACAATGTATTACACACTTAACAATGTTTGTCTCATGGTGTGATTATGAAGTTAGGTGTAAAACTTTACTTTAATGATATGTCATTTGGCTAGTTTAACATTTTTGATTATAAAACTGTGTTCCAAGCTTTAATTCACATATTGATCTTACCTTCATGTCTAGTTTTGGTAATCTATCATCCCTTCATATTTTGAGTTGCAAATTTTTCATCTAGTGTCATAAATGTTGTTCTAACCTTTGTTGATGTTCTTATGAGTATTGGGATTTGGTATTAACTCATGTCGAAGCTTAAATTTCATATAACATCCTTTTCCCTCTTGAAAATGGTTTTGATATGTGTATTAGTATGTGTAGAATAAAATCAATTGGTCTTCTGAAGCAAAACTTTCATTTCGTAGTTTTAGCCTCATTGATCTTTAAAAATAACTTTTATAAAATCTAAATGTTTAAGATCCATACCAAGGATATGAATCATTTGGGGATCCTTTATTATGTTCATTTAAAGATTTGTAACCTATTTTTGAAGTCTTATAAGTTATTGAGTTCGTTTTGAAGTTTTAATGAAAGTTGGTTGGCTAAATAAGAAATAAAAACCAAAAATCTGTCTTTTTGTTCAGTAGTTGCGATGATACCCGGGGGAGATCTTGATACTTCATGGTCTATCCCATTTTTATATTTTTGGTATTATTGCTTTGAGTCTTGTTCACTCCTTTGGCTTCCTTAATTCACATTAGAACATTTTAGGCGCATTTTGTGGTTAGAAGATGTGTTTACCCGTAAAAGGTATATTGGTCATTTGAAAACTTTATTATGATGATTTTAGGTGTTTGACGTGGAAGTATAAATTTTGGAAAAACTAGCCAATTAAGGAAGAGTACGGTATTGCTAGCTTTGGAGTAAGGTGAGTTTACCTCGAGCATATGTCTCAATAACTATAAACTTTTATCTAAAGGTTTTCACATGATATTATTTTCAAATACTCAATAAATTATTTAAAGAAACTTTATGCTTTATTTTGATATGATTTTTTTGATGAAATCGTGCTATGTAATTAAGTATTCTTTTATGATTTGAGGTATTTAACACGTACATACATTCTAGGATGGGCGCCTGTGTGAGTCCCTCACTATATTCATATACAATTGACCATTATGATGCATGATGACAATGAGTGATTCTAGAAAATCCTTACTATGCATAAGCGTGATAGTTATTCCTTATGTGGTGCTCATGTGATGGTTCATGAGTACTTAGCCGATGATGTGGACTAGGGAGATATTTGTTTGAAATACCTTCCTTCTTGCATCGTCCCCGTTAGTTGAGTTTAGAATACGCTCCTTCATATCTATATGGTGTATGTTTGGAATGCTCTCTTTGTACTCAAGTCCTAACCATCAAACTTGTGATATTGGGATTCTTGAGAGAAACTTGGGTTTCGAGGATAGTTACATGTTGCATGACATTAATGATATTATTTGCTTATCCCTTTTTGATCTAAAATTGATCTTTGATTGACTACTTAACTAACTAATGTTAGTTTTAAGTATTTTGGTACTTTTGTGAATTATTTTGTGGGTCATTAAATACCAACTATTTGAAATGGTATTCTTTAACTTGATTTGGGTCATTACATCCCAACTATTTGAAATGGAATTTTAACTTGATTTGGGTCATTAAATCCTAAGTATTTGAGATGGTATTTTGTAACTTGATTTGGCTAATTAAATCCCAACTATTTGAAATGGTATGCTTAACTTGATTTAGGTTATTAAATCCATAATACTTGAAATGGTATTGTTTAACTTTATCTGGCTTATTAAATCCCAACTTTTTTTAAAATAATTTTATAAAAATTTTGGGCCTTTAAATTCTTATATGTTTAAATAGTGTTTGATAAACTTTGGCTAATAAAATACCTACATTTTATAAATGACTTTTAAACAAAAATGATTTTTTGGAGGCCGATTTGAGTAAGTTAGAATGTTATCTTATTACTCAACATGAATCCACACCGAGTATTCTCACTAGGCAAATACCTTGCCAAATCTATTTTGACATATGCTCCGGTTGAAGATAGAGTCAAGGGGTAAAAGACTTTAGCTTGGATTTTGAGAAGGCCAAAGTTTTTGTGGTGAGCTTTAAATGTTGATATATGTTTATGGTTAACAACCTCACCAGTTTTCAAATTAAATTTAAATTTACTATTTGGGGACAAAATTATATTCCACAAACAAAAGCTCTGGATTTTAGGGAAATTTTCACAAATGATTTTCTTAAGATTGATTTTCAAATAGGACCTAGTGTGTGGTGTTGTATCTAGGACTTCTTGCAAACTCATTTTTATACTTTAATCATCTAATTTCACCTATATTACGAAGTGTTAAAAGAAACAAAATGCAAAAAGGATGTGCCAAACTTAAGATCACATTTTTCCTATTCAGAAGACTACATGACCCATGTTATATTTTGTCTTGGCATTACATAGACATGTAATGAGCCCATGTAACGATTCTGCGTCCCATGTTGCATACACATTTTGTGCTAAAACTCCATTTCATTCATCCAAATTTTTCATTTTGATTCCGCTCTTCATAAATTTTTTACCATAGAGTATTAATGGCTTAAATAGGTGTTTTAACATTACTAATACTCATTGAACTCTTAATTTCGTCATGACTAATTCATTAAGACCATTAAAGGTGAAATAACCTTTAAGGATGCTCTAAGAACATCACAACACCAATAAAGGTCTCAATAGTTCCTAATCACAAGTTCATCAACAATGTTTCATCTAAGCTATTATTCCATTCGTAATTCCCTTACTAATCATTCATAAAAATTCAACTAAGTCTTGAAGCTTAGCCATTAGAATTCATGGAACGTAATTGGGTATTTTATCCATGAAATTCCTCTAAGCTTGATCTAATTGAGATTGCATCAAGTATTTCATTCATTCATTACGATAATGATTTATCAACAATACAAATCACATAACATATTATTTGAGTCATTTAAGTCATTAGTTCAATCAACCAAACACTTACTAATTATATAATCGACTCCATAATTATGAATAGTGGCTAAAGTAAACTCATCATAACCAAGGTACAACTTAACATGAAGCTAAAACTTGAATTCCTCATTTCCATCATCGATGATGGATTGCAACCATTCAAGGATGAAGTGGAAATCTCATGGTGATCTAGAGAGTAATACAAACATCCAAAACTCATTTAAATCCATAGCTAAAGAATGCCAACATTAATGGAGAATGTAGCTGGAAACCTCAATCAGTTCTCCATCAAACCAATTTGGGTTTGGTTTAATGAAGAAAGGGAATCCAAATAGCTAAACTGCTGGGTTGTTTCTAGCTATTATTATTTATGGATAAGACTCTTGTTGTTTCCAAAGAATAAGACGGAACTACAATCCACTACAAATCTATAATATAATTCATCAAATTAATCAGCATAAGTGAATTTAGGCTTCAACCTCAAACCCTAGGTTCAAATTTTACATAAGCGGAAGGTAAATTATACCTCCTAAGCTTGATGTTGCTTCCTATCTTCAAATCCAAGCTGGATTTCTCAATAAACACTCTAGATCTTCCTTTGCTCCATAGAATCATCATTTTTCTCACTCTTTCCTCTCAGACATGTTATTCCCTCTTCAAATGGGGAAGAACTCCTCAACTAGTTACATCCTTGGTCATTTTGCGTATTTGGTCCTCCTAAGTTTAATTCTTCACAATTTTTACAGGGTTTAAACCACTAGTTTATAGAAATTCTATTTTTCACACATAGGCCCCAATAATCCTCCTTTTTAGTTAATTGGTCATTAACTATGTCAAAACTAGTAAGGAAGTTTACTATTTGGCAAAACTAGTCCCTCAAATTCACCATTAGGGAGGGTTTGATGCAAGTGAATACATTCAAATGAAGAGGGAAGAGAAGAGCGGTGATCTAATTTCAAAAGTTTGGATAATTGGATAGAATAATTCCTCTATTTTATAGCTTTATTCTATGCCCACCATTTAACTAGGAAATACTATTAACTTTTATATTTACACAAAGATTCCTTCTTTAGCAAGATTCCTCTTAATAAGGTCCAAGTTCAAGTTAGTGAAGTCAAAGCTTGGCCAAATACTAGGGTTATGACTTAATTTATTAATTTACGTTTAATTCCATTTTGAGCAAAATAATATCTAGTTATTTATTACTTTTTTCACATTCTCATGTTCTTATATATATATATATATATATATATATATATATATATATATATATATATATAGGGTTAGGATTAAATGTGGATTATAAGTATTGTGTGAATGTATGACCAAATTCTAGCCATTAGATTAAAGAAAATGAAAGGATATGATCTTAGGGTGCATGTTATTAACATGAACTACCACTTACTATATAATTACACTTAATTAATTATAATGGAAAATATGATATTTTATTAGGAGAGAGAAATATAAATTACCTATATTTTTGGCAACTAAAGTCAATGTAATTAATAAAAAATATCAAATATTATTTTTGGTTCAAAAAATTTAAATTAAATCATATGTTTTAAGAACATGTTATCATTCAATATACATATATACATGAACATATATTTTCATTCTTTCATTCTTAAAGAATATGGTTTTATTCAAAAAGTTTTTTTTTAGAATTAACATTCTTAAAGAATATACATGCATATATTAGACAATAACATATCATTCTTTAAGATTTATGTATTACAATATAATCAATAATATATATTATAAAATGAGAACCATTCTTATAACAAAAAACAACCATTTTTATAACAATAAACAAGAATGTATATAAAACATTTTGAAGAATATAGACAACCTTTTATTCTGCATTCTTTCAGAATATGTCATCATTCTTATAGAATATACAAAAAATCTTATAATATATACTACATTCCTTAAGAATATATCGTGATTCTTGAAGAATCCGTCTTTGCTTTTTGATGGTTTTCCCATGTCTGTATCTTACCTCTGCACAATTGAACTGAAACCAACAAATAATTCAATTAAAACTTTTGTTTCCTTCCTATAAACAAGAAAGAGAAAAAGTTAGAATAGTTGCTACCAAGGTTAAATATTTTTTAATTAGGAAAAAAGTTTATTCATAGAAAAATCAACTTTTCTCGTGATCCAATTCACAAATTTGGAATGAGCATTTTGAAAAAAATGTTCATTCTTACGGAATGAGCATAATTAATCAATTCTTAAAGAATGAGGATAATTGATCATTAGATTCATACAAGAACAAACCATCTTTAAGGTCCTCCTATGTATGCAAATATTATTTTTAGTTAAAAAATTTTAATTAAATCATATTTTTTAAGAACATCTTATCATTTAATATGCATATATACATGAACATATATTTTCATTCTTTCATTCTTAAAGAATATGGTTTTATTCAAAAAGTTTTTTTTTTAGAATTAACATTCTTAAAGATTATACATCCATATATTAGACAATAACATATCATTCTTTAAGATATATGTATTGCAATATAATCAATAATATATATTATAAAATGAGAACCATTCTTATAACATAGAATAACCATTTTTATAACAATAAACAAGAATGTATATAAAACATTTTGAAGAATATAGACAACCTTTTATTCTGCATTCTTCCAGAATATGTCATCATTCTTACAGAATATACAAAAAATCTTATAATATATACTACATTCCTTAAGAATATGTCGTGATTCTTGAAGAATCCGTCTTTGCTTTTTGATGGTTTTCCCATGTCTGTATCTTACCTCTGTAGAATTGAACTGAAACCGACAAATAATTCAATTAAAACTTTTGTTTCCCTCCTATAAACAAGAAAGAGAAAAAGTTAGAATAGCTGCTACCAAGGTTAAATATTTTTTAATTAAGAAAAAAAGTTTATTCATAGAAAAATCAACTTTTCTCATGATCCAATTCACAAATTTGGAATGAGCATTTTGAAAAAAATGTTCATTCTTAAGGAATGAGCATAATTGATAAATTCTTACAGAATGAGGATAATTGATCAGTAGATTCATACAAGGACACACGATCTTTAAGGTTCTCCTATGTATGCAAATGACTTTTTTCATCCTGCACAACAAAATTAGTTTAGAGGAAATCAATGAAACAAAAAAAATAATAAATTACAAATATTTTCTTTAAAGATGTGTATATTTTTAAATGTTACAAGAGAACATTTTAAGCTTCTAGGTCTACCAATTCATGAATGAAATTGTTTCAAGCTCCAACATTTTACCATCTTTGTAGACTAATTTTTTTGTCAAATATTCTTAAAATCACAAAATTAAGAAGCCATATCAATGGACTGTATTTTCTCCTTCAAGCACTAATTTGCATAAAAAATCATATTCCCATTCTAAGTAATACTTTTAAACGCATGACAGAAGCAAAATAATCATTCTAATAGTTTCAACAATCAAAACCATTAAATAAAAAAACTTTGAAAAATACTATTTTTATAATCCGAATTTCCAATGGTACCATCTTTGGCCTCTTTAACCTTTTCAACGACTTGTTCTTTTTGTAAGCCCCAAATCGCTATGTATCAATCAGTTTCATTATGATTGTACGAAATCCCAATCTAGTGAATGATGCAAGATGTAGTATGAAATGAGAACAAGATGATTAATCTTCAATGCACACTATTATAGATGAATAGTCGGGTACATAAGATTCACGATTACACTTAGTTTTCTCTCTGTTTCTCTCTTGAACGTGTTCTTGGCTTATGGCAACCCTCAAAAACATCCCTCTCACTTTACAAGGGTAAAATAACACTATATATATACCTAGACCTAATAACAAAGGCTTAGCCCAAAACTCAAACAAGACAATATTAAGCCTAACCAAAATCACTTGTGATTTCAGTCCAAACAACACCAAAACATGGTGTTTACGGTCCTAGACTGAGAACTCTAATAGCTTATGAAAAGCAAAGTATAAACCACAATTTATGACCTAACAATCCCCCCTTGGTTTATATCTTTGTTTTCTTTTCAATCTTCTCTTCGTTCTTGACTTCAGCTTTAATCATCGATTTCTTCACAACTTCTAGATGAATATATGAATTTCTACATGAATGACTTTATCTTGAACAGTTGGACTTCCTTCAAAGATTTGACCTTGAATGCGTATTAGGTGTAGAGGCTTCTTGTAAAGGTTCTTGAAAATCAGCACTTTCAGCTTTGAAACACTTTAGAGAAAATAATTACAGATAGACCAGTTCTTTTGGATCACTTCAGCAAGTTCATAGATAGCAGCAAATTGATTGAGGAGGCTTCAATGCAATCTGTCACATAAATTCAAGTACAACTTCACCTTGCTTATGGGGTTGAAAGATTGTGTGTTGAAAGATAATCTTCACTTCTTGTTCCTCCGAATGAGTGTTCTTTCTCGATCACAGATGCGTCTTGAAAGGTAACCATGACTAAAAAGTCCCTGTGGATCACATAGATATAAGAGCCCTTCTCACCACAGTTGTTCAAGGACCTAGCCTTGGCTTAGAAAGAGACTACTCGCAGTATCTGTGTGAACGCAAAGGAACTCACTGCGATTTGTTGAGTATCAGAGAACTACTCATGGCCTTTTTGATATTAGCCCCTGTATATCCTAGATCAAAAGATCTCAATACAGTTTTTCAAGTTAACAAGTTAAGTTGCCCTTGGCGAGACGTTCAGTGATAATTGTGCCTTGCGAGGTGCATCGCCATGGTGCCATGTCATCAGTACAGTTTCAGACTTTTAATTCCTTAAATACGACAGATCTTAGAAAGATACTGCCTAACTAACAATTTGTACAATTTCAATCCTTCAATTTCTTGTGAAAATAGAGTGAAGTGTAATGACCATCAACTCTTTTCCAAGTTTCTTCTCCTTGCTCAGCAAATTCCGATACAGTCTCCTTGAATCTCTTCTTCTTTTTGAATTCTCCTTGAGTCTCTTATTCCTTTAGAATTCGCTTTTTAAGACAAATAAAATTTTGAGATAAAAAATAAAAGTAAAAATAAACTTAGCACACAATAGAAATAACGAAGAAATAAAAATAAAATTAAAAATACACTCAAAATAAAATATTTTTGGATTTTTGATTTTTTTCAAAAAGAAATAAAAACAAAAATAAATATATTTTTGGATTTTTAAATTTTATGACTTTTATGATTTTGTTTGATTTTTTTTAATTCTCCCCCTAAATTTGTGCATAGAGGAAAAATATGAACAAATTTAACAAAAACAAAAATAAAAACTAAATTTAAAACTATTTGGGATCAAAGTTGTCAAGCAATTCAATATCGCTTATCATTACACACCTGCATGTTTAGCTCTGGTCAATCACCAATATTGTGGTCCACTTAAACACAAAGGATATTGACAAGTGGGACAGACTATAAATGACAAGACATTGTGATTATATTCCTAAATAGACCATTTTGCTGACGACGACCAAGGATATTGTTGTCCACTTAAATTCAGCAGTGAGATCTATAGTCAACCTTTAATCATGAACCAATTAAATTTTAAGCTCAGTAGAACGTGTTCCCCAGTTCACGGCATACCATAGCAATCAAGGAATTCCAAAGAGCTCTTTACTTTAGGTGAGTGCTCAATTATTTTATAGATAAGATAGATATAGAGATGTATATGTTGTATCCCATGCCGGATGTCTTCCAATCACGTAGAGGGACAACGTATGACTAACATGTTGGATTAGGTGTCTAAGCCCACTACTATAATTGGTATGTATTTGACCCGAGAGTAGCATGTTCCTTTTAGGTAGCATTCACTAGAGTAATTTGATAGGATGGATATTTGAGAAAAAGGTTATTTGTGAGTATAATATATTAATTGAGAAATCATATTATTTAATTAGTATTGATCAAGGATTAGTTTGGAATTAATTTAGTGATCAAAAGAGACTAATTAAATTAACGGGGACTAATTATGTAAATCAGTGATACATATGGTTTGGGCTATTGATCCATTATGGACTAAGTTTATGTGAGAGCCCATGAAGAGTTAGTCCATATGAGTTATTGGATCATAAGCCTAAGTGTAAGAAGTAGGGTTTACATATGACTCTTGGAATTCTACACTATATAAGTGTAAGAAGTTGTTTCTGCCTGTCCCTGGAAGCGTGCCCATGCCTTGTCTCTGATTGTTCCCACAAGCACATTACATCAACCAGTCTGTTTCTCTTGTTTTGGTGGCCTGTATTTACCAACAGTAGGTTTATTAGAAGTAACAGAATTAGAAGCAACATCTTCAGAGTTCAAAGAGACATTGGTTAGACAATCAACAGAATTAAAAGAACTAGAATTATTTTTGTTCTCCTTGTTCTCATCTTCCACTACTTTACCTGCACATGAAGTAGAAGCCTTGGTATCGCTCACCTCAATATTCTCAGTTGGACCGGATTGCTCAGTCTTAACTAAATTTGGTACAGGGGGTTGACCAAACTGAACATATATCTCTACCTCATTGGTTTCAAGGGGCGGGGTATAGTTATCATTGAAGGGAGGTGGAACATTGTGATACCCTAGACCATTATTCTGATTATCTTTAAATTTTAATTGTTTTTCTATCATGGACTCAACTTTCTTACTTGACACGTCAAATTTCTTAAAGTTAAATTCAACATCTTTATATTTAGCTTTTAATACATCAAGTTCGGCTTTTTAACTTCACAATCTCCTCTTTAGCGTAATCATAGTGTTCACATTTAGTGTTGTATTCTACCTTAATTCTTTTTAGATCTTTGGTTTGGGCCTTTCTGATAGTATATTGTTCATATTTAAGGTCCTCTATTTCCCTAATTAATAACTCATGTTGATCACGATAATGTTTAATTTTAGCTTCACAGGACTGAGAGCATGAAGCTTCATTTACCTCTTTTCTGTTGTTGTAAGAACTCATAATTTACCAAAATGAATATGATTTAGTAATTTGTTTTTGACCTGAAAAAACTAGGATAAATGCCCTTTGACCTCAATCCTTGAAAGTCAAACTTGAAAATCAAAATTCAAAGTCAAACTTGAAAGTCAAACTTTTAGTCCAAAAAATAAATAACCTTGTCAAAAAACAAAAGTTTCTAGGCCGAAAACGAAGGTTTCTAGACTAAAAACGAGGGTATTTGACTGAATACGTGGCTTTTTGACCAAATACGAAGCTATAGGACCAAAAACGAGGTTATTTGATTGAAAACGTGGCTTTTGGACCAAAAACTAAGTTTTAGACCGAGAATTTGAGGCCTCTTGACCGAAATCTTGAAAATCTGAAAACACAACCAAAATCGCGAGGCCGAAGTCTCGGACCGAGAACCCTGAATACCGAGAAGTCTGACCAAGATCTCGCACCGCAATCGTAGATCGAAAGCGCTGACCGAATACGAGGACCGAGAACGAGGTTACGGACCGAGAGCCTGACTGAGGACACGCGCCCTAACCAAAATCGCTGCTGACCTAACCGAAAACCCTCGCAGCCGCCGAAAACTGCTGAAATCCTAACCGAGAACGAGGCTGCCGCCGAAGACTCCGAAGATTGTGACTGAAGATCTTGCAAAAATCGACAAAAACACGAAATTTTCTAATTTTTAAGCTAAAATCGATCAAAAACTCAAAAATATGAAGAACACGAGGAACAAAAAGCCAATATTTCGTCAAAAATAAATCAAATACACCCGAAAATCCAAAAAAAACCGTTTGCAATGACCGATTAATACCAATCTTTAGCTATGATACCAATTGTAAGTCCCAAATCGCTATGTATTAATCAGAGTGATTATGATGGTGCGGAATCCCAATCTAGTGAATGATGCAAGATGTAATATGGAATAAGAACAAGATGATTAATCTTCAATGCACACTATTATAGATGAATAGTCGGGTACATAAGATTCACGATTACACTTGGTTTTCTCTCTGTTTCTCTCTTGAACGTGTTCTTGGCTTATGGCAACCCTCAAAATCATCACTCTCACTTTATAAGGGTAAAATAACACTATATATACCTATACCTAATGACAAAGGCCCAACCCAAAACCCAAACAAGACAATATTAAGCCTAACCGAAATCACATGTGATTTCGGTCCAAACAACACCAAAACATGGTGTTTTCGGTCCTAGACCGAGAACTCTAATAGCTTATGAAAATCAAAGTATAAACCACAAATTATGACTCAACAGTTTTAACATTTTTCTGGTGTATGTCCTTTGATATACTCTTTTTTAGTTCCATTGCCTCATCAATTAGTATTTCTTTCTGCAATATATCCAGCTTCAAATACATATGTGCTGCACTAGTTGGCATGCATTAATTAACTAACAAAACATATAGTTCATTCACATTATGCATTCTATAAGAATCGCAAAACACTTTAACATATACATCTATTAGTTTTACCTTGTTTGAAGTTTTAGGCTTTCTTGAATCACCTGAAAATTGTTCGTCGTGGAAGGAATAAAACAGTACAAGCGAAGACGAAGATTTAAACAAGGAAGATGAAGATGAAAGATATTAAGATCGATGATGACGCTTGAAATTTGTTCGATACCTAATATATTGGAGTTCAAATTTAATTAATGATAATTATCAAGTTTCCTAAATTATAGGATTTAATAGTTGTCATATATATATATATATATATATATATATATATATATATATATATATATATATATATATATATATATATATATTAAGTATCCTAATTTACAACAGTTTAGTTTTCCATATAAATTGCCTAATTTCACTTTTACGACCAAAATATTAACCTCAATTGGAACTGGTTGAATTACTTGAATAAATCATGTTATGAAAATTGATGAACATGTGTTAAATCAACATCTTTTGTTGGTTCAGATAAAACCTAAATCGTTGTTACTTCGTTGTGACCGATGAAGATGTTGACTAAGTAGAACTAACAACCTTGCTAAGGAAGTGGGTTATATAGACAGAGCTAATTAGTGTTGGTCTGGTGGAGGAGAAGAAACTCATGGCCGTAAAACCCACGGTGGCACGAGTACATGTTATTTCACACCAATACTACTACGACAAGCATGGGATGCCATGCTATGCATATTAGATTCGATATTTATCAAATGAATCAGAGTGAAAGAAAGTAGTTCTATATTGCTACATAATTTGCTTCATTTCATTCCATTCTCTTTTTTTAGCAGGAAATATTGCACTATATAAAATAAGAGACCATTTATGTAGATATATTGTCTTTGTGATATATGGGAAACTATGCACTACCTATATATAATAGTTCATTAAGCATATTACTTTAAAAAATATTCTTTCTAGTTTTTTTTCTTCATATATATTCCTTGCACACATATTCAATATCACAAACGATACGCATTTATAGAACTCGTCATTTTTACTAATTATAAATCATATGAATGGTTTATGTGAATACCACTTAGGTCTTATTTGCTATGTATAACATGTTATGTATAACCCTTTTCTGTATAGCTTGTTCGGCGTTGGCCCATAAGGCCCATTGTGTATTCTGATTGTATTATATACGCTTGTACTGTACATTTGCGGGTCAATGAGAATCATTCTGATTTCTGTTAAATATTTTGGTATCAAAGCTAATTTCCTAACTTAGCTCATTCCTTTCCTCCTTTCCCCTTCTTTCCTTACTGTTACCGAAGGTGCATACCTATCACCGATGCCGTTAACACTAAAAACTCCATCTCCTTTTATTAATCAACATGCCAAGCAAAGGAAATTCTGATGTCGCTCCCCCGCACAAAGTCTTTTGCATATCGAATATTAAATCCCAGGTGCCTCTCATTCTTGATCTTGAGAGAGGAAACTATGATACTTGAAGAAATCTATTCCTGAATTAATGTGAGGCGTATGATGCTATTGAGCATGTTGATAAAACCTATGTCACACAAAACAAGCCTCCTACAGATCCATTATGGAAGAAAGTTGACGCTGTTGTTAAAGGTTTCATATATTCTACTCTTTCACAGAATCTTCTCAACACTATCTTAAAATAGCAAACCAATGCTCGAGAACTCTGGCTCACTCTTGAAAGGATGTTTATAGAAAATAGAGTTTCACGTGCCATCCAATTGGATACTAAAATATGGAGCATCACCATGAGTGACCTAATAGTGGCAACATACTTCTCTAGAGTGCAATCTATTGCTTATCAACTCGAAAATCTCATCCCGGAAAGTAAGATCCCATATACAAATATCGTTATTTACACATTAAATGTGCTGGCTTCTCGCTTTGAAAATGTTGCAATCATGGATCGACACCGCTCCCCATTCCCTACCTTTGCTGAAACGCATTTCATTCTTGCTGATGAAGAACAACGCTTCCATATGTCACACAATTCTTCCTCTTTGGCTCATAGTGCCTATCCTTCCTCACTAACTCTTCTCCATACTGCCACCAATGTCAACTTCCAGCCCTCATACCACCGAAATAACCAAGATCGAAGGTCCTCCAACAATCTTCGAATGACTGACGACCTCAGTAGTCACAACAGGGAAACAACTGGAACTATTCACAGCAAAGCCCAACTCAATACAGGTGGATATCCAACCCACTACCACCCCAATCATAACCTCAATGCGCCGATACTAAGTAGCAATCTAACCTCAATGCCTACTATTGTCCTGGTCCTTTTCCACGTCAGTCCACAAGTGTCCTTCTCAGCCCACCTCCTTCTCGCCCACCAGTATAGGCCTACTTGGTAACAACAACACCGTGGAAACCTATTTCAGCAACTATCCTTCCATCTTGGACATGGTTTGGACCCGAACAACATCCCACATATCTTCCACAGATATCTATCTCTATGAGTCTTCAAGACCCGAATCCTTGGGTGATGGACACGGGAGCCACTGATCACGTTCACAACAACCAAGGTATACTAAAATCCTATCATAATAATATTATCTCTCCTCATGTATTAGTTGGGGGCGAATCTAAAATACCTGTTGTTGCGAATGGGAGCACTCTTTTTCCACTACCAAATACTCACCGTTCTTTTTATCTAAATAATGTTCTTATTACTCCCTCTCTTATTCAAAATCTCATTTCTGTACGAGTATTTACTCGTCATAACAAATGTTCCAAAGAATTTGACGAATTTGGTTTTACTGTCAAGGATTACAGAAACCTCTAATCCCTAATCCAATGTGACAGTGACGAACTATTCTACCCGGTTCTACCTCAATCTCCTCAAGTCTTCCTCTCCACATCGTCCGCTGTTTGGCACCAATATCTCGGGCATCCTGGGAAAAATGTTTTTAAATTTTGAATTTCCAATAATTTTCTTCCAGGTAATAAACCTATATCTGATGTTTTGTGTCAAGCTTGTCAACTTGGCAAACATATTAAACTACCTTTTATTACTTCACGCTCTATTGTTTCTTATGCTTTTGATATCGTTCACTCAGACATTTAGACATCTCATATATTAAGTTTTAGTGTTTTAAAATATTATGTTAATTTTTCTTGATGATTATACACATTACCTTTGGGTCTACCCCTTAATACACAAATATGATGTTTTTGCTAAATTTTGCGAATTTTCCAAATACATCAAAACCCAATTTAATCAAAGCATCAAATCCTTCCAATGTGACAATGGTGGTGAGTATAATAATAAACAATTTCAAGAGTACTTTGCTCAAAATTGCATCCAATTTTGGTTTTTATATCTACATATGTCCCAACAAAATGGCAAATAAGAACGTATGATTCACACCATTAAGACTATCATTTGCGCCCTCCTTTTTCATGCCCACGTTCCCACCACCTATTGGATCTAAGTGCTCAACATGGCTATAAACTTACTCAACATCTTACCTTCCACATCCATAAAAAACAACACACCTACTTTTTGGGATTTCCAAACCCATCCTACACATAATCATCTTCATACATTTAGTTTCCTTTGCTTCCCCCATCTCACCACCTTTCATAAAATCAAACCTAGATCAACAACATGTGTCTTCCTAGGATACCCACTCACCATCGTGAGTATAGATGTCTTGAACTTTCATTCTGCAAGATTATATTTTCTTGCCATGTCATCTTTAATGAAAATATTTTTCCTTTTCAAGTTGTCACTCCTAATGATCCTCCCTATTACACATTTCTCGATGATGACACCGACTCATGTCTGTCTTTTTCATGTCAACCAATCTCACCCACATCACCATCACAATTGAAACCTCCACCCTCCAGCAACACACATACAACCAATCCACCCTCTTCTCCATCCTCGCCCTCCTTTCCCTACTACCGAAGACATATCTCCCTCCTCGTCCTCCATGTCAAGCGATGACTCCCTTCTCCTCCTCCCACTCACTACATGAACACCCGATCCATGAGTAGAATTGCAAAACCCATTTTTAAAATTAATTTACGTATCTTATCTCTTTCCCGTCTTCCCTGGTCGCACACTTAGGCTATTGAAGATCCCAACTGGCGCCAGGCCATACACGAGGAGTACAATACACTTAACTCGAATGAGACTTGGATAATTGTACCACGACCCCTGGGGCTCAATATTCTACACTCCATGTGGTTGTTTCATCATAATTTTAATGCAAATTACACACGCATACACACACATACACACACACACACACTCTCTCTCTCTCTCTCATTACAAGGCTAGTTTTGTAGCAAATTGTCGTATACATCAGAATGACTTTGATTGTGACGAGAAGTTTAGCCCACTTGTAAAATTGGTCACCAAACACATAGTTCTTTGTATTGGGATTTCTCATTAGTGGCTCATCCATCAACATGATGTGAAGAATGGATTTCTTTATAGCCACCTTTAGGAAGCTGTGTATATACATCAGCCCCCGTAACTGATAAAGTAACCCTGGTCTCCTATGATGTCGGGAAATAATGAAACCCTAAACTCATATCTTACAAAAAGACTTAGAAGTGATTACACATGAAGAAATACACTTGTTTGAGACTTATAGTAGATAGAAGAATAGGGATAACAAAGACATACCTTGAGGGTGCAACCTATCATGATGTACTCCCTGAAGGTCTACCTATTATACCCCGACATAGCATATCTAGTTTTGAAACGAATTGGTCTCGAGTGCAACACCAATAGTAAAGCCTCCTCATCAGTGAACTCCATCAGAGATGCAAGAACTATTAAGGAAACTACAAGAAATCATATGAAGGATTTGATCAAATGTGGAAGAGTAAGTGGACATTTCTTCCCAAGAAATGATGGATTTGATAAAATTTGGAGGATTAAATGAAAACTTCTTCCCAAGAAATGAAGGATTTTATCAAATGTGGAGGATTAGGCAAAGGCTCCTTCCTAAGAAATGGACGCTGGAATTTTAACATCAAAAGAACACATGAGAATTCCACAAAAATCAAAGAAATCAAGGATTAAGAAGCATTATGGACGCCAACGTAAGTGCACCATTTCCTAGATATTGCTAGCTACCACCAGAGATTCCCCAAGAACCTCTCAAAGATAGCCATATGACTACCCGCATGGACACCAAAGGGAACAAAGTATAACTAGGAACTCAAGAAAGAAGTAACATTCTAAAAAGAAGAAACTTATGTTGTGTAATGCACAAATCCTATCATTTCCTGAAGGAACTGGAGACCTTGTCGTATACCACGATGTGTCTCATTAAGGATTAAGAGGTGTGTTAACACAAAAAGACAAGGCTGACGAGGCAACAAATGCCTTGATTCAAAAAGAACGAGCCAAACCATGTTGGGTGCGATCATTGAACAAAGAGTATCCTTTCCAATGTTACCGCACATGTATAAGAAGCTAAAATCAAATCCCTAAAGGAGAAATACATCACAGGTGAAGCTTTGCTGGAGAATGGATAAGCAAATCATGATCATGGACAATAGAACACAATGTGTTCCAAACCAAATCTGGACGCCCTAGTTCAACGACATCAGAAATCCTCAGGTTCACTCCAACGATCGTTGGTGCCTGAATGGACGTGGGAGTAAATTTTAATGGACTTTGTAACAAAACTACCCAAAATGCATAATGTTTTTAATACTTTTTGAGTAGTGATTAAGTACTCACACTTCCTCGGGTTCACTCCAACGATCGTTGGTGCCTGAATGGACGTGGGAGTAAATTTTAATGGACTTTGTAACAAAACTACCCAAAATGCATAATGTTTTTAATACTTTTTGAGTAGTGATTAAGTACTCACACTTCCTGTAGAATAAAGAAAACCAGTAAGATAGAAAAACTTACCAAGACTTATCTCAAGGAAACCATCAAAACGGCACGAAGTGTCGATTTCTATTGTATCGAATGGAGATAGTAGATTCAACTCACGATGTTGTCCATCACTATGTAAATTCTTAGGGATACACCTCGGCATGAACATGGTTTTCCGTTCCTAACGGGAAAAACTATCCAAACTTTGAACAATAGGCTCCATGCCTAAGCGATAGACTTTGAAAGTGCATTGAATACCCAATTACTGTTGATTGATTCTTTCAACAACAATTATCACGCCAACATAAAAGCCACACTGTCTGATGCTTTGTACGAATACAAGTTCCAATCCATAAAATGTTTAATAATGGTTAGAGATACACAACTAACCAAAGAACGAGTAAGTAGCACACCGCCTACTCATCCAGAAGTCAGTCATGAGATTACAGAAAAAATTGTACGAACCAAAGAATGATTTAGACCTAAACATGAACATCGACAATAAACACTTCCTTTTAGAGGAATAACACAGTTAAGAGATCAAAGTAACTTAAATATACAACGCGAAGGACCTTTGAAAATTCTAGTAAGAATTGATTTTGATTCCTGAAACCTAGACGATATGTATAAAACCTGTCGGGTGTCATAACACGAGAAGGGTCCGTCCGATGACACTCCTGTTATATCTCTCAATGAAGTGAACTGAGAAACCCTGTTAGTATTACATGTTAGATAAATACGGTAGAAATATTTATAAGATTGGATTACCTTGGGATGTTGAATTTGCCTTATTCCATGTTCCTTGTCTAGTTGTGGGACTAGGTAGAATCATCTCATTGGTCGACAATTCAAACTTGATATATATATATATATATATATATATATATATATATATATATATATATATATATATATATAAAAGACTTACATACATAAGAAACTACAAAAGGATCATGTATGAGATCAATCCGAACGACAATATCCCCAATTGTTTAAAGTTAGCCGATCCACAAGTTAAATTTCGTGATGAAATTCTTTTAATGAGGGGAGAATGTAACAATTGATAAAAATAGGTCAGTGTTCGACAGTAAAACAACTGTGAACCTCTATGCATTATAGAAAGCTTGTGTGTAATTTTTTGTTTATAATGTATGTTAAATATATTACACTCATAATTACTTCAGAACATTTCAAAGTGCTCAATAAACCATCTATCGTTAAGAATCAAATTGAAAATCACCAAAACTTAATTCTATTTGTGACGTTAAAAATAGTTTTTTTGCATCGAGTGTACATAGGACTAATTTATGATCAAATTGGATAGATTATACTCTCAGGACCCATGGATATAAATAACGTTAAAAACAGGTGTCGTATGCAGAAGTTGTGTCCATTTTAAGAAAAAACAAATCAGTATAATACTGATTTTCTTAATAACCGAAACCGAATTGATCCGTTGAGGTACTTGCACACCTCATATGGAAATTCCGAGAACGATTTTGGACTCAGACATAGTTTTATTATGTGATTTCATAATCACAATATTTTTAACTTGTAAATTTAACAAAGTCGTGAAAACCAACGAATCGGATCCAATTAATCGCGAAACTTTAAATGAATTTTCCTGAAGTTCTACATATCAGATTTACGATCGGTCAGAGATTTTAGAATCTTTGAAATCGAGAATATCATTCGCCATCCTCAAAAAAATTATTAGAGGTCGGGAATTGGACACCCTAATCGAGAAATCCATTTTAAGATACTTTTGGATGTCACAGGAGAGACATCACCCACTTTGTACCATGAGTCATACATATTTAGACATCACCCATTTTGTACCATACGTCATACATATTTTACTCTAGTATCCAAATAGGACTCCATATATTCAATGTCTTCTTTTCACACATTTTATTAATAACTATCTATCAGTTATTGTATAAATTCCAAAGTGTCTACAACTATCTTAAGAAAGTATTACAAGCAATCATCATTCATCTCCAATCATCCATGTAATATTTCTATTAAAATTAGGAAAATGCTTTCAAAACATTGGATAACAAAATAAAATCACTCATGCCTTCTCTCCTTTCCGCTTCGATGGACTATAAAAAAACAACCGTAGTGGGTGACTGTTTTTGGCAAGACCAAGAGGGAAACAACCCCGTTTGTTTTGCTCCTTGCTTTTTGTCAATCGAAGCAACCAAGAACCCTATGAATTATCATTGTTAATTACCTCCTTCCTTCTTCGATTTCTGCTAAAGAACTCCACCACAGGTGAAGCTGTTGTCGGCGAGACCAAGAGGGGCAACAACCCCGTTTCTTCCTTTCATGTCGATGAAAGCAGCAAAAAACCCTATGATATCATTGTTCTGATTTTTGTTCTTCTTTCCCCCATTTATTTTTCAATTTCGGTTTAGAGAACCTCCTTTAGAAGTGGAGTTTTCTGGGAGTCAAGAGGGAAAAAGTCTGCTCGCACCCTATCCTTTTTGTCGAGAAACCAGTGCCAAAAACCCCTCACATGCTGCTGATTTCATTCACCCCTATTCTTATTGTGTTTTACTGCCAGATTGGAAAAGGGACCAACAAGATGCCGCTGAAGCAGCCCCTAGCTACAATAGCTGACGACATCCCTTGCTGCATTTGTGCTCCTCCTTCTTCGAACTAGTCAAACACCAGAGGTGTTCCTTTTCTACTTGTAAGGTCAAGCCTTAGTCTCTGATGATGTAAAACAGTCATGCTGACTTAATCAGCACCAATGTATCAAGCACCCGCATGAAGTTATGTTAGTAAAGTCGTTTCAGCGTGATATGCATATCTTATATAATCTCTTGTATTTATAGAAAATACATAGATAGTTAGCAGATCCGATATCATAGTGATATCAGATATACTATATTATTTCATATATTAGGTGTTATTCCTTGATAATAGGGATTCAAATCGTATTAAAGTTTCTTTATATACTAGGGTTCTGATCATTTGTTGATTAGCGAACCCTAGAGCTTTATGCTTGTTCTCTTGTTGAGAACATATTATTAGTGAAAACGTTTGTGTTAATTCTTCTGTGTTGTTTTTTATATACTTATTGTTAATTGATATCGATCAAGGAACCTACAATTAGTATCAGAGCGGGTTGCTTATATTAATTAACTATGGCTACCACTTTTTCTTCAAATCCAATTAAAACCACCTCCAGTAACAAAATTCCATAGTTCGATGAAAATAACTTTACCTTGTGGAAATCAAAGGCAATGATGGTTCTTGAAACTATGGACTACTTAATGATTGATATCTTTATAAATGTTCCTTACGCTCCTATGTACCAACCCATGAAGGACAATGTCAAAGAAGGTGATATAGTTGAAAAACTTGTTCATGAATTCGATGATGTAGAGAAACGTCTTGATGCTCTTGATGTTAGAGCCCATGCTGCTATAGGAAACTATCTTCCATATGACATCTACCACTCTGTTTAGGAAAATCATTTTCTTGTAAAAATCCTTAAAGCCCTCGATTTGAATCCAGACACCCCCGAAGGTGTGTCTGAATCCCTCAAACCAAGGCTCTGATACCAACTTGTAACATCCCAAAATCGAGACCCATTTTTTTATATATTTCATATTACTTAATAAAATAGTTCACAGAAAACATAATTGTTATCATTTCAAAACATCAAGTAAAAAACACAAGTCTTGAAAACCATGACTTCAAATCGTAAAATGTCAGAGTACAATCCCATGTTTCTCAAATGCGAAAAGTCATATTTATATGTGTGATGCGCTGCTACCCCGCCGGCTCCTTCCCCTTAGATGAAGATGTACCTGAAACCAAAACTAAAAACTGTAAGCACAAAGCTTAGTGAGTTCCCCCATCATACCCATACCAAATAAGGCATAATCCTCGGTATCTTTCAACCGCTAACTGCCGAGCATAGCCAGGAGCTGGACTCCTCTTCGGTTTCTCTCAACCAGTAATCGAGAACTAACCTACCCTTCGGTATCATGCAACCGATAACTGGGAGCTACCCTCCCCTTCGGTATCTTTCAACTGGTAACCGGGGACTATTTCACCCCTACTACTGCTAGCACATATCAAGCACAGTAACATATCAAGCACAATAATCATATCTGACACAATAATCATATCACATATCAACACTAGATAACTATCACAAAGACAATCATCTATCCAACACTCTTACTTGTGGGCCGACATTGTGGCCGTAGACCCACTCCTACTAGGAGGAAACTCACCTCAAAGTCGTGTAGTATCTGCTATGATCTCGGTATGACAAGCAACTCTTATCGAATCCTCGATCCCTACACAACAACTTTTCTAACTTATCAATCCATACTTGTAACCCTTACAAGGGTCAACTCCAGTCCAAGACAAAGTCAAGGTCAACACCTTGGTCAAAGTCAACTTTGGTCAAAGTCAACATCTGGTTGACTCGACTCGCTGAGTTGGTCTACCAACTCGCCGAGTCCCCATGTCCAAAAAATGCCATAATCCCGTCCCTACTCGTCGAGTCTAGCAAGAGCTCGACGAGTTCGCCTTCAACAACACATCGAACTATCTTCAACCAACTCGCCGAGTTCGTTCTTGAACTCGTCGAGTCTATCTTCATCCATATGAAGGTGTTCACTCTATGACTCGCCGAGTTCATCCTTGAACTCATCGAGTCCGTCTTCATGTGGTTGGGACATTGCCTTGAACTCGCCGAGTTCCTCCTTAAACTCGTCGAGTCCTTCGATCTTCAAGTCCATAACAAACCCCTAACAGGCTGAGTGTTCCTTCCACTCAACCAAAAAAACCATTTCCAGAAGACAGTTGGGGGAAAATGCGACCTGACTCGCCGAGTCACCCAAGTGACTCGCCGAGTCCCTCTTTGTCCAAAACTATTCAGTCGATTATAATGGGTCTTAACGCATCAAAACCATAGGTCTGGCCTCCTAGGGTCCATTTTATACGTAAAGCTACAAACTTGATGTCCATGCATGTGATTTTTGACTCGAAAGGCCATCACAAGAAGTCTATAAGATGCATGGGGTGCTTGTGGCAACAAAGTTGGCACCTTTATGCCATAAGGACCCCTAATAGTTGCAGATCTGAAGTGCAACTCCAAGAACACACACAAAATCCGATTATAGCTTCTCTAAGCTCATAAAAAGGGTAGGAAATAGCCCCAAATCAAGATATAAGAGATAGATGGTCAAGGTTCCAGCTTTTTACCTTGAATTGGCTGAGAATGGAGAAAAACCTCTGGATCTTCTTGCTTCTACTTGAACTCCCAAGCTTCCTTCCTCCTTTCCAACTTCAAAAACACACAAAAAGGTACCAACAAGCTCAAGAACACACAATAGAGGCTTAGGGTTCGAGTTAGGGTTTTCTCTGGGTTGGGAGGAACGATGAGGGCTAGGTTGGGGCGTTATAAGTTGTTTAAATAGGGTGGAAACCTAAATATTAGGGTTTCATCCAGACAAACCTACTCGCCGAGTCGGTCTCCCGACTCGTCGATTAGGTCACTTAACCCGCCGATCAAAAGTCGAGTCTACTCGACGAGTTGGGCCTCCAACTCGCCGAGTCCCAGAGAAAAAATGGGGTTACTTGAATTTAAATACGTACCAGGAACCGGGTGTTACAAATCTCCCCCACTTATTTTAGACTTCGTCCTCGAAGTCTGCTGCTGAGTCCTGAAAAAGCTCGGGGTAGTGCTCCCTCATCTCGTCCTCCGGCTCCCAAGACCATTCTGAGCCCTTGCGGTGTTGCCATTGCACCTTCACCCGCTCCATCCTCTTGTTCCTTAGATCCTTCGACTTCCTGTCGAGGATCGCCACAGGTCGTTCAATGTAGTTCAGACTGTCATCCACCTGAATATCCTCCAAAGGCACCACTGCCAAATCATCCACCAGACACTTCCGTAATTGGGAGACGTGAAAAGTGCTATGAATCTGACTGAGTTTGGCTGGCAGGTCCAGCCTATACGCCACCTTGCTCACCCGAGTGACGACCCTGAAAGGTCGAATGTAAGTGGGGCCCAAATTGCCCGGCTTCCTGAACTGAATGACGCCTTTCCAAGGCTACACCTTCAGGAGCACCATATCCCCGACCTAGAACTCCAGGTCCGATCGACGCTTGTCGGCATAACTTTTCTGCCGACTTTGAGCAGTCTGAAGCCTACTCCGAACCTGCTGGATCCTCTCTGTAGTCTTGAGTACCACTTCGGTACTCCCCATGACTCTCTGCCCAACCTCGCCCCAACATTGCCGAATCGTCCACTAGACACTTCCGTAACTGGGAGACGTGAAAAGTGCTATGAATCTGACTGAGTTTGGCTGGCAGGTCCAGCCTATACGCCACCTTGCCCACCCGAGCGACGACCTTGAAAGGTCCAATGTACCTGGGGCCCAAATTGCCCTGCTTCCTGAACCGAATGCCGCCTTTCCAAGGCGACACCTTCAGGATCACCATATCCCCGACCTGGAACTCCAGGTCGGATCGGCGCTTGTCGACATAACTTTTCTGCCGACTTTGAGCAGTCTGAAGCCTACTCCGAACCTGCTGGATCCTCTCTGTAGTCCTGAGTACCACTTCGGTACTCCCCATGACTCTTTGCCCAACCTTGCCCCAACATATTGGGGTCCTGCACTTCCTCCCATACAACATCTCAAAGGGAGGACGGTCAATACTCGCATGATAGCTGTTATTATAGGAAAACTCAGCCAAAGGAAGGTAAGTATCCCAACTACCTCCAAAGTCTAAAACACACGCCCGCAACATATCCTCCAGAGTCTGGATGGTCCGCTCACTCTGACGATCCGTCTGCGTGTGAAAAGCGGTGCTAAAGTGAAGACGAGTACACAACACGTCATGAAACCCCTTCCAGAACCTGGAAGTGAACCGCACATCCCTGTCATAAATCACCGAGACTGGAACTCTGTGCTGAGCCACTACCTCTCTGATATAGATGTCGGTCAACTTTTCGGCCGAAATTCTCTCCTGAATCGGAATGAAATGGGCGCTCTTGGTCAATCGATCCACAATGACCCAAATCGAATCCACTCCCCGCGTGGTCCTGGGAAGCTTTGTGATGAAATCCATAGTGATATCCTCCTATTTCCACAGCAGGATATCCAACGGCTGGGTGTTGCCGTGAGGCCTCTGGTCCTTGGCCTTGACCTTCCTGCAGGTCAGGCATCTCTCAACAAACCAAGCTACATCCCGCTTCATGCAGGGCCACCAATAATCTAGACGAAGATCCCTGTACATCTTCGTCGCCCCGGGATGAATAGAAAACCTGGATTTGTGCGCCTCCTCCATCAATATCTGGCGCACACCTCCATAATATGGGACCTACACCCTACGGTGTAGAGTCAACAATCCACGGCTGTCATAATCGAAGGAGGAAACCTGACCCACAATACGCTCACTCTTACGATGTTCCTCCTTCATAGCCTCCTGCTGGGCCTATCGAATCTGCTCCAACAGCGGAGTCACCATGGCCATCCTCATGCATATGGCTCTGATCGGCGCTGCCTTGCGGGTAAGCGCATTGGCCACGACATTGGCCTTCCCCGGGTAGTAGAGGATCTTACGATCGTAATCCTTCACCACATCTAGCCATCGACGCTGTCTCATATTCAGATTCGGCTGATCCATAAGATACCTCTAACTCTTATGGCCCGTGTAAATGGTACAACGGACCCCATAGAGGTAATGACGCCAAATCTTGAGGGCGAAAACAACTGCCCCCAACTCCAAATCATGCGTCGGATAGTTCGCCTCATGAGGCTTCAGCTGCCTCGAAGTGTAGGCGATAACATGCCCCTTCTGCATCAGTACCGCGCCCAAACCCGAGATGGACGCATCGCAATACACAACAAAATCCTCCAAACCCTCTGGCAGGGTAAAGATTGGCGCCTCGTACAACCTCTGTCTCAATATCTCGAATGCGGCTTGCTGCTCAGGCCCCCAGCGAAAGACCACAACTTTCCTTGCCAACCGGGTCAAGGGCACGGCTATCTTGGAGAAGCCCTAAATGAATCTCCGATAATAACCTGCCAGTCCCAGGAAGCTCCGAATCTCAGATGGAGACCTCGGGACCTCCGACCTTATCACGGCCTCCACTTTGGTCGGGTCGATCAAAATCCCGTTCTGGTTGACAAGGTGCCCAAGAAACTGCACCTCACACAACCAGAACTCACACTTAGAGAACTTGGCATACTAGCTCTCCCTCCTCAGGGTATCCAACATCTCCAACTAGTGCTCCTCATTCTGATCGTGAGTCTTGGAATAGAACAAGATGTCATCAATGAAAACTATCACAAATCGATCTAAAATCGGTCTTCACACACGGTTCATGAGATCCATGAATGCGGATGGAGCATTGGTGAGCCCGAAAGGCATCACCACAAACTCATAGTGACCATATCGTGTCCGAAAGGCAGTGTTCTGCACATCCTCCTCTCTGACCCTCATCTGATGATATCCTGAACGCAAATCAATCTTGGAGAACCAAGATGCTCCCTAAAGCTGGTCAAAGAGATCATCAATCCTCGGGAGTGGGTAACGGTTCTTCACCTTTACCTTATTCAGCTCCAGGTAATCTATACAAATCCGATGCGACCCGTCCTTCTTCTTCACAAATAGAATCGGGGCTCCCTAAGGTGAACTACTCGGTCTGATGAATCCCTTGTCTAACAACTCCTGCAGCTGTGTAGACAATTCGTGCATCTCAGGAGGAGCCAACCGATACGGTGCCTTGGCTATCGGAGCCGCACCAGGGAGCAGGTCGATCCTGAACTCTACCTGCCTCTCCGGAGGCATCCCAGGCAGCTCCTCTGGGAATACATCCGCGTACTCTCGTACCACTGACACATCACTCACCGTCGCCTGAACCGCCTCCTGGGTATCCATTACATAGGCGACATACCCTGCGCAACCCTACTGGAGGTAGTGCCTAGCCCTCGCTGCTGAACATAAAGCAGATCCGTGTTGTGTCCTCTCGCCCTGTATCACCAGTTCTTCCCCACTTGGGGTCCTGATCCGTACCAACTGCTGTACGCAGTCGATCACTTCCCCACTGGGGCTCAACCACTCCATGCCTATAATTACCTTGTTCCCCCGCAATGGTATGGGAACCAAGTCTACCAAGTAGCGCTCCTCGAACAACCTCAAAACACAATCCCTGAACACCTCTGATGCTCGTACTGATCGGTCGTCTACAATCTCGACCTCTAGAGGGAAATCCAACATGCCCGGAGACTCAGGGAACCTCTTGCTAAGCGCAAGAGAGACAAACGATCGGGTAGCACCCGAATCAAACAACACCTGAACTAGAATACCGTTCACATGGAATGATCCTAACAGAGCACATAATATAACATATCAATATCCCAAGCGACATATTATAAAAGATTAGAGAGAAGAAATCATACCCGTCACTACATCGTGTGCGACGCGTGCCTCCTCAGCTGTCAACTGAAACACTCGACTCCGCACCACTGGAGCCTCTGACTTGACGTTCCGGCCATCCGCAACCTGTGCTGTCGCTGGAGTTGGCGCCATTGCTGGCGGCCATCGCTGGCGCCGCTGCTGCTGCTATCAACCTGGGCAGTTGGCCTTTTTATGGCCCCTCTGATTGCAATGAAAGCAAATCAGGTCTGATGTCTGAACAGTGGGAGAAGGGGCAGTACAATCCTTGCCAAAATGCCCGATCTTGCCGCACATATAGCAGCCTGATCCCGACCCAGTACGACAAACTCCCTCGTGTGACCTACCGCATTTCCCACAACAGTCCCGGTCATGCTGGCCCTTCGACCTAGCGTCGAATCCCTTGGCTTCCTTTTTTGGTAATCTTCTTAATCATAAAGAAATGAAGATTTTGAGAAAGGAGATCATGCGAGACACTCACAAGGACAAATCTGTGGCACTCTACTGAAAGAAGTCTACTCAAAATAGCGACAACGAATTCTTTGATGAATCTGAATGTGAATCACTAGTAGCCAAGCATTATGTTAGCTGAAATGACAAGAAAACTTATGGACTTAAAAAAATTCAATAAAGGGATGACTCAACAACGTCTAAGGTTATGACACTGGACGAAAATATATTGCTGAAAAGAAAGAGGGACTCAAGTGTTTTTATTGTGGTGGAGCTAATCATTTTGCGAGGAAATGGAAGTCCAAATGAGTTGATACAAATGAAGATTATGAAGCAAAATACAAGAAGTTTTTGGCCTCTTTGAAGAGAAAAATATTGATGTAAAGATCTTAGTTGCTGAAGTTGAAAACTCGGTAGATGGTGAAGAATCATCTGATGAGGATGGAGGAAAAGGTAAGCGTTTGATGGTTCACACTGATTCTCTAGTAACTGATAAAGAAAGAAAAGGATATAGTATCTTTGAAGCTTATTTGGTCAAAGCCGCTAAGGATTCAAAAAGACAAGACTGGGATTCCTAGTCCTTATATAAGGTAAACTAGTTCATCACGTAATCTGATCACGAAAATGTGTCATGTTTAATTACCTATGTCACCATCTCTCAAAAGTTAACCAAGAAAAAGACTCACTTAGGTTAAAGATTGATACCCTGATGGAAAGTTTGTCCAACATTGAAAATACTCTTGCTTTAACTAACACTAAAGTCATAAATCTATCTCTTACGAATATTCATCTTCATTCTAAAAAGGATAGAGTTGAGATGTATGCTGACAAACTTCAAGTTATTATGAATAATTGGGCTCATGCTCATCATAAGTTAAATAAAGTAATAGACGCTCAGATACTTGATAAATATGAGAAAATTCTTGGCGATAATACCGATGAGGATGTCAACATTTATAAACAGATTGAAACTAAACAAAACTTTCCTCCATCTCATGATCTCAAGGAAGATTTTAAGTCTCGATTTGTTAGTTATTCATTCATTAATCAATCTCACATTGATAATCATTGCACGACTAACCTTGATGGTGTGACTGTTTTCACTACCCATCTAACCGATCTTGATCCTACTATTAGAAATCATGCCTTTGACATTCCTTCACCAACCACTGAAATGTATCTCAAGTTTCCTATTTCTAATGATGTATTTCACTCCACACATGAGATACTTAGTATGTTCCTAGAATGTACTGTTAACAGTCATAACACTGATAATTCTCATTCCTCTAATATTGATGAGCATTTGTGTACATCAACGTCTCAGGCCAACTCCATAACATGTCACACATACAAATCTTTTGTTCTTGGACTTGTTCAAAACTTCACGAAAAAGTTACAACTCTTTGGAAACCTAAATTTTTGAAAAGTGTCAAAAAAACAAAAAAAACATGGAGTATGGGTATGTTATCGTTGTGGAGATCCTTCTCATAAGATCAATGAGTGTAGCTTTGGTGAGGAAACTAAGAGAGTTGAAAATCTTCATTTAAGAAATGTGAAATGGATAAAAAAGGATAACTCTCTAAACTGTCTAACCACTGCTTGTTATGATTTTTTTTTCTTTTATGAAAATTGTTGGATTTAGTGTCTAAGCCCATAACTATAATTGGTATGTACTTGATCCGAGAGTAGCATGGCCCATTTGGGTTGCATGGCACCAGAACAATCTGAAGGATGGACATTTGAGAAGAGGTTATTTATGATTTATTAATACATTATAGGTTCTAATATATTAATATGAAATCATATTATTTAATTATTATTAATCAAGAATTAATTTGGAATTAATTTAGTGATCAAAAGAGACTAATTAAATATATGGGTATTGATCGTGTAAATCATTGATTCTTATTGTGGGCCAATGATCCATAATTCTTTAGGTTGGGCTAAACCAATGTGACAACCCATAGATGATTCATGGAGGTTTAAACCCATGAAGCCTAAGGAATATGAACAGTCATGCACATTAAGGTTTACATGGTGTAACCCTAATTTTGCCACACTATATAAGAAGACCCTTGGCTCCTAAAATCGGCGCCTAGTAGTCTTTGGAAGAGTTATAGCCAGATTTGGTGCAAGACATTCTCTCTCAAGTCCTCCATTATTGGTGGTGTTGTGTGAAGCATTTGAGGCATCACATTTGGGATGCTAGGCTCTTAAAGGTCCAAGGAATCAAGCTACAAGAAAAGGTATGTCATCTAACTATTTTTTTATTATACAAGAACCCATGTTTGTATGATAGTTAGGATAATGCTTTGGAAAATCAATTTGCATGTATAATTAGAGAAAACATAAATCCAAAGCATTTAGGGTTGTATGTGCACCTTAAGGTTGTTAGGATGCACAAAACCCTTCAGTGGTATCAGAGCCTAGGATTGTTTTCTATTATACATGATGTTTTTATTGGTTTTCAAAGTGGAAAAATCGAATTTTTGCATTCTGTTCAGTGAACTCGCCGAGTTCACTGGGTGACTCGCCGAGTCCACTCAGAAATGGACCAACTCGACGAGTCCAGTTCATGTACTCGCCGAGTTGGTGCACCAGTGGGCAGATTTTCGACTTTTGGCCAAAAATTGGAATATGATCATTACCCCAAATTGTTTTTTTAAACCATGAAATATGTTTTTTCATAAGGTAATGATCATGCTTGTGAAATTATAAGATAATTGTCATAATTTCAAGATTTGTATTAGTTTATATGATTAGACTAAGTTCTTGAAGATTGATGATATGAATTATCTTGTTCTTATGACTTTAATTAGATCGTGTATTTTTGATTATTGTGTTAATTAAATTAATGATCTTAATGATTTTAATGGACTCCAAAACTTGTCTTCAAGTTATGGAAAACCAAAAGTCTTTTTCTTAAAAGTCATTAAACTCATAAGTTAAGAAAATGAAAAGTCTTGAATAGTGTCAAAACTTGTCCTCAAGTTTTGGAATTTGTAAAGTCACACTTATGAATACTTTAATTCCAAACCCTAGAATTTTAAAAGTTTAAAATTCAACCCTTATACTATAATAATATTAAGTTTAATAATTTTATATATGTATAAGACAAGTCAGTGTTACCGTCTGTAGGCCTCATTCACGAAGCCGATCTATAAGGGGGTATAAGGTTACTGCCTATAAAATGGTGGTTTAATGGGTATCCACTCTCACCCACCGTTTCCTTGACTGGTGGAGGGTCGTTAGCCGAACGGGTAGGATAGGATATTAATTCTCGTTAAAAGTATAATGAAAATTATAAAGTAACTAAATGTTTTATTAAAATTACCAATATCAGTTACTTTAGGAAAATGTGAAATTGATGCTAATGCATGAAATTGCACTTTGCACCTTAACAAATCATTAATGGAGCGTGTGTGGTTAACCAACACATTAACTTGGACTAGTAAGGGTGGCAATGGGTAGCTTGATGTTTATCATAGATCGGTGGAGCGTGTGTGGTTAACAGGCACATCGATTAGCTGATAAATGACATCGAGTGTACCAAGTTAATTTGCATGGTTATTCACACCTTGTTTGTGATCCTCGGTATCCCAGTCACAAACCTGAAGGACATAATCGAGATTTAAACATGCCATTGAAAAGTTCAATGAATCTCAAAAGAATCTAGGAATTTCAATCCAATTAGAACTTAATAATCTATTTCGTTTTTCATGGTGGAAATTGGTAAATCGTCATTTACCTACCTTCAAATATTTTGCAAGTTGGATTACGGCATCCCTCTTCCAAATTGTAAAATATCGTGTTGGGTCCTAGCCTTAATATTTCATTTGGGTGTTATATTAAGGACTCTTATCAATCTAAACTTTGCCTTTCTTTCTTTTTAGATGTCTTCCAACACTGCGTTTGGCTCAAACCCTACTAGCTCCTTCTCTCTCATGAACTTGTGTAGGAGAGTCATCTTTGATGGTTCCAACTTCAATGATTGGATTAGGAACATCAGGATGGTCACTCACTATGAGGACAAGGAATATGTCCTAGACAAGGAGCTTAAGGAAATCGATGAGTCTTCTGCTAATCCTGAGGAGATCGCTGATTTTAGGACTCATGAGAAGGATGCCACCAATGTGTCTTGTATCATGTTGGCCACCATGATAGTTGAACTCCAAAAGTCCTATGAGGACTTCTACCCTTTTGAGATGCACCAGGACCTGATGGAAAGATACCATCAGAGTGCTCGTCAAGAGAGGTATGAAATCATATCTTCCATGATAACAACTAAGATGAAGGATGGTGAACCCATCACAACCCACTTACATAAAAAGCAAAGGTTTGTGGACCGTTTGCAGAAATTGAATGTGAACTTTGATGAGGAGCTAGCTATAGATATCATTCTACACTCCTTACCTCCATGTTATGATCAGTTCCGCATGACCTATCATATAAACAAAGAGGAGGCCACACTTAGCAAACTTCAAGGGCTTTTGAGGACTGCTGAAAGTAGTCTTAAAGGTAAATCGGTTGTTACTACTCCTACCACCGCCCTTGTTTTGGTAATTGGACAAGGGAATGGGAAGAAGAGGAAGGCTCCTTCCAATAGCTACAAGGGAAAGTCTCTTGATGGATCCTCTTCAAGTGGGACCAAGGCTGGTTCTGCTGCTCCCTCTACCATTCCTAAGGAAGCAGAGTGTTTCTATTGTCATGAGAAAGGGAACTTGAAGCGAAGCTGCCCCAAATACTTGCAAGATGTTAAAGATGGGAAGGTTAAGGCCACCCATGCAGGTATTTATACTATTCTATCTAATAACTCATCACACTCTTGTTCTTGGGTCCTTGATACAGGTTGTGGATTTCACATTTGTTCTGATGTGTAGGGCCTTAAAAGAAGTAAGGATGTGGAGCACAGGAAGATAAACTTGATCATGGGGAATAGGAAGGTTTCACCTGTCACCAAGATTCGAGTTTACTCTTTATTGCTTAGTAGTGCATTAGAATTAGATTTGAATAATTGTTGCTACTCTTCTGAAATGGCAAGAAATATTATTTCGTTTCATGGTTTGTAAAAACAAGGTTTTAGTTTTTCATTTGATAATGAAATTGGTGCTGTTAATGCTTATTATAATGGTGTTTTTTATTTTAAAGCATTACCTTGTAATGGTGTATATGAAACTGTGATGGTTGTAGACAACTTAAGAAATAATGTGTTGCACATTGATTCTTCCAATGAATTGGATAAGGCATGCTTGTGGCATTGTCATCTGGGACATGTCAGCAAGAAGCGCATAGGCCAACTCTAAAAGGCTGGAGTTTTGGAGTCATTCGACTTAAGGTCGGATGACACTTGCGAATCTTGCTTACATGGAAAGATGACCAAGTCACCCTTCACTGGTACTTCTGAAAAGGGTGAAGGTTTGTTGGATCTCATACACACCGATGTGTGTGGGCCCTTCAGAACCGCCACAAGGGATGCTAAACGCTTCTATGTGACTTTTACTGATGATTACACTAGATATGGCTATGTCTACTTAATCAAGCATAAGTCAGAAACCTTTGATAAATTCAAAGAGTTTAAACAAGAAGTGGAGAATCAGCTGGGCAGGAAGATAAAGATGCTCCGATCCGATCGGGATGGTGAGTATCTTAGTATCGAGTTCCTTGACTATCTTAAGGAATGTGGAATTATTTCACAGTTGACGCCACCTAGGACACCATAGCTTAATGGTGTGGATGAGAGGCGCAATCGAATCTTGTTAGACATGGTTCGTTCCATGATGAGTCGAGCTTCGTTACCTATCTCATTCTGGGGGTATGCCTTAGAGACTGCCGCCCATATCCTTAATCTAGTCCCAACTAATAAGGTTGCCAAAACACCTCACGAGATGTGGACATGGAAGGTTCCCTCGTTAGCACACATCAAGGTTTGGGGTTGCGAGGCTTTCGTGAGACGCGAGACTCACGAAAAGCTCGAACCTCAAAGTGAGCGGTGTATTTTCATTGGCTACCCACAAAAATCCTTTGGTTATCTCTTTTTACAGATCGAGTAACAATGTTGTCTTCGTTGCGAGGAGAGGAGTCTTTCGCGAGAGAGAGCTCATAGGCAAAGGAGACAGTGGGAGAAAATTGACCTTGAAGAGCTTCGAGAGTCAAGAGGTGAAGGAACCTCAAACACTAGCGATCAACCTGAGGAGGAAACTCCTGTTGAGCCGATTGACGAGTCTGTACCTCTGAGGGGTTCGAGTAGAGTTAGAGTTCCACCTGAGTTTTATGGCTTTCATATTACTGCAAAAGGTGATACGTTTATCAGTGATAGCACACTGGTAAATTTGAATGAACCTAACAACTACAAGGAAGCCATGGCAGGCCCCGAGTATGCTAAATGGAAAGAGGCGATGGACAGCGAGATTCAGTCCATGTATGACAATCAGGTTTGGAACTTGGTTGACAATGTACCGGGTCGTAAGACAGTCGGGTGTGAATGGATTTTCAAGAAGAAGACCATCATGGATGGTAAAGTACACACTTATATGGCGCGACTGGTTGCGAATAGCTTTACTCAAACTCTGGGAGTTGACTATGATGAGACCTTCTCGCCAGTAGCGAAGATTAAGTCTATTAGGGTTATGATAGCCATAGCTGCATTTCATGATTATGAAATATGGCAAATGGATGTCAAAACTGCTGTCCTTAATGGAAAGTTGGCTGAGGATGTTTACACCAGTCAACCAGAGGGTTTTGTCAATGCAAAGTACCCTAATAAAGTGTGTAAGCTTGAGAAATCCATTTATGGATTGAAACAAGCATCTCGCAGATGGAATCTTTGTTTCGATAAGAAAGTCAAAGAGTTTGGATTTTCGAGAAGCGAGGATGAGTCCTGTGTATATGTTAAGGCTAGTAGGAGCATAGTTAGCTTTCTGGTATTGTATGTGGATGGCATACTACTCATAGGAAATGACATCCCAACCTTGCAGGTGGTTAAGTCCTAGCTTGGGAAGTGTTTTGCTATGATGGACCTCAGAGAAGTTGTCTATATTCTGGGGATAAAGATATTGAGAGACAGGAGTAAGAGACTAATTGGACTTCGTCAAAGTACCTACTTGGAAAATGTGTTGAAAAGATTCAGCATGATGGATTCCAAGAAGGGTGACTTATCGATCCAGAGCAATGCCAAACTAAGTAAAACTCAGAGTCCGAGTATAGAGGCTGAGATAGCTGAGATGAGTCGAATACCATATGCTTCCGCGGTTGGGTCAATCATGTATGGTATGACTTGTACTCGCCCTCATGTGGCCTCTGCTTTGAGCATGGTCAGAAGATATCAAGGGAATCCTGGCAAGGCTCACTGGACTGTGGTAAAGAACATTCTCAAGTACCTACGCAGGACTAAGGACTGGGTCCTTAACCCTCAGTGGGAGTGATGACTTGAGAGTGGTGGGGTATAGTGACGCCATCATTCAGACTGACAGAGACAATTTCCACTCTCAGTCAGGCTGGGTCTTTACCCTGAATGGAGGAGCAATAACTTGGAAAAGTTCCAAGCAGGAGACAGTAGCTGATTCAACGTGCGAATCAGAGTACATAGCAGCAAGCGAGGCGGCGAAGGAGGCAATATGGCTGAAGAACTTCATTGGAGACCTTGGAGTTGTACCAACTATAGAGGAGCCTATGGAGATTTTCTGTGACAGTGAGAGTGCAGTTGCCTTAGCCAAGGAACGAAGGGATCATGGTAGATCCAGGCACATCGACATAAAATATCACTTCATAAGACATCGGATAGAAGAAGGACTCCTCGTAGCAAAGAGGGTATCGTCTGAGGAGAACCCAACAGATCCCCTCACAAAGGGACTGAGTAGGGTTAAGCACTTACAGCATGCGAGGCGCATCGGGCTGAAGGACGATATTAGTTTTAATGATTAGATAGTTTTTGAAACTTGTAATAGTTGAAATGTAATTGACATTTGATGATTAAATAAAAGGGTTTTTTTATTTATAAGTAATGTTACTAGCTTGTGTCAATCATTTGCTATTGTTTCACTTTGCGTGTTTTGACTTCCAGAATAATTATATTATTCAAACTTTCCACAGTCGATCATACTTTGGAAGTAGGTATTGACGCAAGACTGTCATGAATTTGGCTTGTAGATTGTCTGAATTGTATTAGACATAGCAAAGTTTGCTACAACATTCATGAGTGCTCATAAGGTCTGAGTATTGGATTAAACCCACACTCACTTGTATCACTTCATGGAATTTATCTCGAGTGATCGTGAGACAATAATATCAAATAAGTCTTCAAACCAAGAGATATGAGTTGTTGACTATGAGTTGGTTGTACATTGATAATATGAAACCGCTTCAGTAACTTGATGCTATAAAACGTGCTGTTGTGTACAATTTAATGAGTAGTTAGTACAAGCATATGAGTCAAAGTTTATCTGTTCCTTTTAGTCCTTGGAGGATTAAAAGCGATATCTTGGGCCCCTCGATGATTTTGTTTTGACTTATGTGCCGGGCCCGGTCAGAACTAAATTGATGTGTTCGATTAAGTTCTATTTCAAACAAATCGAAAATCATGAAACAAACTGTTGGACAATAAGTATGACGTTATTCCATGTATTTGTCCGATTGATATCTTGAGAACAGAGGATTATATGATCACTTATCTAAAATGGCGCGTCACAGTTCAACAGAGGCTTTTAATAGGTACGATTGTTAGTCGGTGTTTTAAGTCGTACTTGCAGTTATAGTTATTAGACTTATCCAAGTAGGAGACTGTTAGATTTAGTGTCTAAGCCCATAACTATAATTGGTATGTACTTGACCCGAGAGTAGCATGGTCCATTTGGGTTGCATGGCACCAGAACAATTTGAAGGATGAACATTTGAGAAGATGTTATTTGTGATTTATTAATATATTATAAGTTCTAATATATTAATATGAAATCATATTATTTAATTAGTATTGATCAAGAATTAATTTGGAATTAATTTAGTGATCAAAAGAGACTAATTAAAGATATGGGTATTGATTGTGTAAATCATTGATTCTTATAATGTGGGTCAATGATCCATAATTCTTTAGGTTAGGCTAAACCAATGTGACAACCCATGGATGATCCATGGAGGTTTAAACCCATGGAGCCTAAGGAATATGGAAGGTCATGCACATTAGGGTTTACATGGTGTAACCCTAATTTTGCCACATTATATAAGATGACCCTTGGCTCCTAAAATTGGCGCCTAGTAGTATTTAGAAGAGCTATAGCCGAATTTGGTGCAAGACATTCTCTCTCAAGTCCTCCACTGTTGGTGGTGTTGTGTGACGCATTTGAGGCGTAAGATTTGGGGTGCTAGGCTCTTAAAGGTCCAAGGAATCAAGCTACTAGAAAAGGTATGTCATCTAACTAGTTTTTTATTATACAACAACCCATGTTTGTATGCTAGTTAGGATAATGCTTTGGAAAATCAATTTGCATGTATAATTAGAGAAAACATAGATCCAAAGCATTTAGGGTTGTATGCTCACCTTAAGGTTGTTAGGATGCTCAAAGCCCTTCAAAAATACCTATTGAAAATGGGTCAGGGTGTCGTAATTTGTTTATTAGCACTATGCGGTAAGGAGCATTTTTGGTATCTTTATAGTGGATGCTCCAGGAATATGACAAGTTGTAAGTTTCTTCTAAGTGATTATGTTGAAAAAGATGGCCTTGTAGTGATGTTTGAAGATAACAACAAAGGAAGAATAAAGGGCTTTTATCGATCCAGTGCATGCCGATGGAATTCAAGGAAGTTTGTTATATCAAAGGTCTAAGACATAATCTCATCTCTATCAGTCAAGTTTGTGACGTTGGCGACATGGTGTAGTTCAGCGAGAAGGAGGGAAACATCACTGACTTAAAGAATTCAATCTTGCTCACTGCTATCAGGAAAAATTACATTTATGTTCTTGATGTGTTTGTTGCTTCTTAGACATTTACTGCTTTGTATTTTCATTACTTTAAAGGTTATTTTAAAAACTACAAAAAGAAGTCTTTTTTTTCTTTAAAAACTAAAAATTCAAGATTTCCTTTTCTTTCACCAAGTGAGTATACATTGAATATATATATATATATATATATATATATATATATATATATATATAGATATATATATATATATATATATATATATATATATATATATATATATATATTCTCTTATTAATAACTAGTGTATTCTTTTCTCTCAGTCCTAAGTCTCAGGGTCATCTATATTCAGAATTTGATGCTGACCTACATCCTTCCTCTTTAAATAAAAGACAAGCTCACCTAACCCTGCACACCAATTGTTGCAAGATCTTATCATTAAAATTGGCCTCATAAACCATTCTCAGTGGCTCTGCGTCTATTATTCTGCACATTTCATCCTTCAGTATGATGATGATGGTTTGTGTGATAGGCACTAAGCGTCTTACTGGGGAAACAAGATATGAAAGAACTGTGTATGGATAGAATGTTCTAAATGCTCTTTTTGCCCTCTCTTGGACACTTAACCTGTTAAGATATGGTCAAATGAAGATATAAGCATGCCACATCTAATTTCCATAGACGCTCTCATTGCTACACCAACCCCTATCCGAGGTCCAAAGAAGTCATTTCCTAAACAACGATTTTTATCTCTCATTATGACGTTCATAAGGTTTTGTTCCTTCGATTCTTCTCTTGCTGAATTTTATAACTTTGAGGTTACAAATATTAGAACTTGTTAACTCGTTGGTTACAAAGAGTGGGTAACTTTAGATCTATTCTCTCTGTGATAATTATGAAGCTTGAAATCCATTAGAATAATCTCATCTTATAAGGATAAGAACATCTCTTTCTCTATATTGGTGTTTAAAATCTTTGAATCTTGATATGTGTTGAGATGTGTAATGAGTGCTAATTTCTCCCTATTTTATAGAGAGAAGTTGGTGTGACAGGGTTCTAATAAAAGGGAAGTACTTTATGAACATTCAATTCAAAAGATACACCATATCGGGTCTTTATGATCTTCCTGAAAAAGCTGCACATTTTCCTTTTTGAATCTTTTATTTTTACCATTTCTTTTTGTTTTTATTATTAATTATGTATTATACAATCTCACAAGGAATTGATGGTGAATCGTTGATTCTAGACTGAAACTGTAAACATAACTCTATGATGCTAGGAGTTAAACCACTCCCTGTTGTTGAGTTATGTACTGTCTATGATTCATACTGCTTACATCTAAGTGTGACTGAGACATCCTGTTTTCTCATAATAAGTCTTCTATCATAAAAGTTGACGATTCACTGTACGATACCATACACAGATAAAAGTTTTAAATTCTATGCCAATGGTTAAGCTATGTACCGTTGTTTATCACACGCACCAACCCCTTCTTGCCCTATTTTTCTTCCTCAAAGATTTATGATTTATCGTATGATACTAAACGCTGATGAGGACTTGAAAAATCAGTGTCGGTGGGTATATCATGTACCATGATAGGTCAGATGCACCTACCCATACACTGATAAAAATCTGACATTCTATGCCGATGGGTGCATTCCTTATCGGAATGCATTGCACGCATCATAACGTTCTCTTCCAAAATTAATATTCTAAAAAAGTGGTAAATGATTCTACGTATAGAACCATACACTAATAACACCTCACAACACTGTGTAAATGATCATCTATTGCTACAATATAATAGTGTGATACACCAAAATCCCTCGTATCTTTCTGTTGTAAATTTCATACACTAATGCTGACTCATTTGTTTTTTCGCTGATGATTGTTACTCACATAATTCTAATCTTGGATCAATATACCGTCATCTCAGAAGCTTGTTCTAAATGGTAACTTTTTAAAATTTGGGGAAATGCGTCGTTCCTAGATAACTACGAGATTTCGTGCAAATTATTCTCTCTCTAATAATTACTTCTCAACGATGCTCTATAAAATATAAAATGGCACTTATATCATCATCATCACATTATGCTTCCATTGTGATCAAAATCCCTCTGTTGACTTTAATCCTGAAAAACACTAATCACAATGGATCCTGCATCTGTTCTCTACACATATGTTCCCACACCAAATGTCATCAAAGCTATTGGAACTCATGATACTCCTATCGTCATCATGTCCAACAATGTCACATTCTCTTCTAAAATCCCTAATAAAAATTCAAAAACAAGGGATTTGAAGATTTCGTGGCCTATCTTACAACATTTCCACTTTGTTATGCTCTTGACGATATTGCTAATCCGTTTCTTCCACAACATGTATGTGAGTTATACTATACTTCTACTTGCGATGATGATGAATTAATCCTTGGCACAATCGATGATGGAAATTATATGATTTAAATGACTACAACGGATATTCGAAGAGCTTTACGACTTCCAGTTCGTGATGAATATTTTCCTCTTCCTACTATGGTTGAATGTCATGGTGTTCTAGAAAATTTGGGCTATGATTTTAAGAACCAAAGGAACCAAAATGTTCTTCGACAATATCTTCCCACTACTTGGAAATGTCTCATTATCTTTCTCGGAAAATGTCTCACTTACAAAATTAGGAGCCTTCATCAAATGAATTCGTTTAAACATCGTACCATCGATTTAATAAATTACCGAAACCCCTCCAACTCAGCAAGGTAATGGCGCTGACATTGATTATATCTTCGAGACTCCTCCACATGATCAAGGTAATGCATCTCCTATTCATACACCGTCTCCTGATCGTGTTCAAACGTCTCTATTTTGCACTTTTAAAGCTCCACATGTCGAACATGGCCATACATCATCTTCTCACTCTGAACAACTTCCCCCTTTTTCAACTAATTCTTCCAACACAAGAAACAGTTCAGGGGGAGAAATCACTACCACACCAGTTTCTTGTTCATTTCAAAGATTTTCAGAAGAAAACTCTTTCCATATTAGAGTCTCTAGTTCAGATCACTTCCAACATGAATCAACGTATAGTTTCATTGGATACTGATGTCACTGAAATTAATCATATAATTTCAGGAACTGACACTAAAAAATAAGATATGTATCGGTTACCTCCAAGGGATGAGCAACAACAACTACCTAATTCTAAAGGAGCTCCTCCATTCAACATACCCTCCATCTCTGTGTTTCCACCTCCACCATCACTATCTTCAGGTCCTTCACCGTCCGCTCCTCCTCCTCTACCTAAAAGTCTTCCTCGAACTATTGCTCCGCATCATCAAATTCTAGCACTTGCCATTGTGCCCTCACCTCAAACTTTTGATGCCAAAATAGGGGAAAATCTAGCTTAGGAAATGACCAGTGGCACTGCTTCTAATGATGCTAAAAGTGAGGAAAATATTAACGACATTCCTGATGGTCCTGATCCAATAGATGTTGATGATGATGTATATTGTATACACCTGTCATTTATTGATGTGCAACGTTTTCAGACAATATATCCTAAAACCGATACAACTAGTGTTGTTTTTGAAGGGGAGCAATATGTTCCTCAAAGGGAACCATTTGTCATTGAATATTATGAAGATGATGTTCCACTAAGCAAGAAAAGAAAGGCAACAACTACCAATGATGCTGGTCCTTTCACGAAGAAATGTAAAGAGCATACAATTTCTGAGATGAAAAATCTATGGGGTGTTTATACTGAAGAGGTTAGGGAGTCTGCCAAGAAACATAACATTCAATCCGCTAATTAGATTGAACGATTGAAAAAGTTCAATTTGAAAGCCTCAAAGGAGAAAATTGTTCAGGAAAGTGCAACTACCAAACTTGAAAGGAGTAGGTTTGGAGATTACTGACAAAAAGAAGTGATCCAGATCTAATCATAAAAGTAAGATGTTCCATGACCAATACTGAAAGAATGATTTCATTATATATCACAAGAAGTGTTGAAAAGGGTAAAGATGTTGGCCAATATACCAAAGTTCTGTCTTCTCAAGATTTGGTGAAGTTTGGGTACATCGAATGGATGCAACTTCTTGAGTTGATTAACAAGCAGAGGGGAAAATATGTCGAGGAATTGAGGCTTATCATCAAATTGGGGGAAATTGTAAGCTCAAGCCTTAGAATATGTTGATTTAGAACAGTCATGTGGACTTAATCAATTCCATCATCTCAAGCACTAGGATGAAGTTATATTTGTAAAGTTGTATCATCATGGTATGTATCGCTTATTTAATACTTTGTATTATATAATATAAATAGATAGTTAGCAGATCTGATATCTTAGTGATATCGGATATACTCTATTATTATCATAGATTATGTGATATTCCTAGTTTGTAGGGATTCACATCGTATTTACTTATCTTTATATACTAGGGTTTTAATCATTGGTTGATTATCGAACCCTAGAGCTTTATGCTTTTCCTTTTCCTCTTGGTGAGAACATATTCTTAGTGAAAACCTTTGTGTTAATTTTTCCGTGTTCTTTTGTTTATACTTATTGTTAATTGATATCAATTATGGAACCTATGTTGTCTTTGTGTTTTCTTCCTACCTTCATTCATTCCTTCATTTTTCTTAATCCGATGAGGAACAAAGCCCCAATCCCTGTTGTTTGCACCATTCGATCAAATAAACCCCTTTGTTTGTACTATTTAATCAATTAATCCCCTAAAATAGTTAAGTAAAACCAAAACGGCCTCCATTTGTATAGATTGATAAAAAATAGTCCCTTTTGGATAATTGAATTACAAAACAACCACAATGCTTAATGGGTCAAAAAAGAGTTGATTTTCGAGTTCCTTATGTTAATAATAACAAGCTTCAAGTTTTAATTTGATTCAAAATCTTAAACATCCAAGTCAAGAAAAACATGATCCAAGCCATGATCTTTAAACCAAATTTGAAATCATGCAATGAGGGTGAGTCTTTTGGGTTATATATACTTAATAATTATGTTAAAATTCAAATAATCATGTTAGGTTTTATAAAAATGTTATGACATGTTATGTGTATAATAAGTCATAATATGTTACTAGGTAAGTGGTTAGTTAAATAACTATCCAAAAAATGTGCACGTTTTTCTTTTATGACAATTTTATGCAAAATGATATGCTTTACATAGCCATAAATTTTTAGACGTGAAATTACTTTTAACATATGTTTGACACAAAATAGCAACCTAGTATGTCAATTTCAGTTTTATATGAAAAATGGACTTAAAATGCATTTGGTTAAATGAAATATGGTGTAGAGCATAAATACATATATATTTGATAAATAATATATATATATATATATATATATATATATATATATATATATATATATATATATATATATATATATATATATGTATTTTTCTAAACGATTTGTACAAAAATGGTCAAAATATGATTTTTATATAAATGAGTTATGATTTTATATAAAAATAGGCTTTATACAAAGAGTGGTCCAAAAATGTTTTATTTAGGTTTTTATATAAAATAAACAAAAATTATGTTCATAACAGTTTTTATATAAAATGGAACATTAATGGTGTTAAACACCTATGTCAGTTATGGGCTCACATTGAATCCAAAAATTTACTCTTGAATGTGCAGGAATAAAAATTCTCAGAGTTAGAACGATAAACAAAAATCTTTTACTTGTATAGGTTTACAAGGGTAGAACGTGTTGCACTTGCATTTTTACAAGTCATTAGTTTAATCACACTCTTGTTTATAAAAATACTTGGATTCAAAGTTATATGCAAAACTGTTTACTTATATGTATTTTACAAGGGTAAAACATATTGCATTTTATACTTTTATAATTCAGGAGTCTAACCACCCTTTGAGCTCTCACATAAATCTAGCAATTTATTTGTATGTATTTTACAAGGGTCAAACGTATGTATCTCAGGATCTTAGGAGCTGGAAGACACCCCTGTGTGTCATGGATTTATGCATTTTCTTGTTTAAATGGTTGCCCAATTTGTTAGGCCTTTTGTTTCATTTTGACTTACATTTGTAGAAATTGTTCTAGTTATTATCGCTTCTTAGGTTAACGAAAATGTAGTTCGTCATACCAAATTAATGGAAGAATGTAGTGTTTGTATTATTTAATATATGTTTTTTAACTCTGATCCAATGCTTACGTTGTAACCCCGACGTTTCTACCGACAGTCGGTGATAGATGCCATTTGATGCATCTTTTAGGGTAGTTTTTGTAAACAATTTGTATCGTATTTTATGTTATTTCATGTGCATTAAGTTGAATAATGTTCAGCTCATGCCAGTTGTTAGAATTCCCGTTCTGCTCATGTTTTTATGTTGTATTCAGATAATTCGAGGGGAGTAGTACTTTGGGAGCAGCTTTAGATACGTTTTGTAACACTCTGTTCCGAATTGACTCCTAGTCTGAGGCTGTGGCTCGAAGGTCGGTCATTATAAGGATTATGGCTCTTGGGAAGGTAAGATATAGGCCTTTTTGGGTGCGGGTGATGTATTAGAAGTGATCTGGGGGTTCGGTTCGTGTTTTAGAGCCTAGGGGTATTTCGGTAAAGTGGCAGTTCGGGCTTTTGTGGAAAATGGATTTTTGTTCGGAAGGTCTTAAGAAAGGTTTGAGTTGTTAGAAGTGTAGGGCTTCTCGTCACCTATTCGTGGATATAAGGATCGTCGGAATCGGGCTTATAACGAAGAAGTTATGGCCTTCGGAAGTTTCGTGGTTTTCAGGCTTAGTCGAGTACACGGGGCGTACACAAAGTGTACGCGGGGCGTACTAGCAAAGAAGGTAGTAGGTTGGGCGTACTGACCAGGAGGGTTGCGAATGTTCCTCGGAGGACGCTGGGCGTACCATATGTACGCTGGGCGTACTCCAGTCAGATCAGAACCATATTTTATGGTGTTGGACCCTATTTAAACTCCTTATATCATAACCTAACCCTAATATCTTCAGCCTCCACCCCTCTAAACCCTAGAAATCGTCTTATACCATTCATGGTGGCATTTTGAGCTTTTGGAGTCCATTTTTGGAATGTTTGGCCCATTTTCAAGAAGGTGGAGTTAGATACAAAGATGGAGATCAAGAAGAAGCTTATGGATCTGGCTTTTGTGACTCATTTTCAGCTTGATGAAGGTATAAAGTTCTTATCTTGATCATTGAATGCTTAGTTCTATTATGTTGATTTTTTGGATCTTTTTGGTCCCAAGAATGGAGCTTTATGGTTCCAAATCCGTTTTTAGGCTTAGGGTTGCCACCCTTGGTGCTAACTAAGTCCCTAAGCCAGAAAGTTGCCATCTTGGAGGTCTTAATGGATTCATGCAAGAGTTATGGTCATTTTCATGTAAGTAGATTGTTATACTTTGATTTTGGGTTCATGTGGATCATATAATTCACCAAGTCAGTGACTTTATGGATTAAAACATTAGGTAGAGCTCATATCTGTAATTTGGTCCCTTGGTTTGAAGCATTAAGCACTTAATGGAATTTGTGCATCAGCCGTTTGTACGCTGGGCGTACAATGTACTACGCTGCGCGTGCAACCCTTTTGCCCAGTACGCTAAGCGTACAGAAGAGGTACGCTGGGCGTACGCTTTCAGGAGGACTTGGGCCTTAGTGGACTTCGGACCTTTTGGCCCTACTGGTTTTGGGCCTGGACTTGCTGTTTGTTGGGCCTGAATGTATCTTGGTCCAATATTGGAATAGTTGGGCCTATTGGGCCCTGTGGACCAATATAGAAATGGACTTCACATTGTGGGCCTCAGTTTGGGCCAATTCTTGGATTAGGTTGTTGTGGGCCTTCGTGGGCCAATTGGGGACATGATTATTGACAAAAGAGAATATTGGGCTTTAGAATAAAGTCTATTAGAAAGGTTCGGGCTCAATTTGGAAAATTGGGCCATTAATGGTTTTATGGACATTATTGTGTTGGGCTCTTGTTTTTGTGTGGGCCTTAGTTTTGGATCATTCTGGGCCATGGGTAGAATGGTAATTTTACCCCATGCATGGATTAAGGATTATGGTATGGGACCCAATTGCTAATTGGGTATATTGATTGGTATTGTTAGCTCGGGAAGTGGACAGGGTAGCAGCTAAGGATTTCTTTCAGGAAGCTTCTGCATTCGAAGTGAGTCTCCTCACCATACCAATGGGTCTAAGGCACCAACGCCGGCCGATTATGCATTATGTGATATGCTAGTTGATTTCGTGTTATGTGGTATGCTAGTTGATTATGTGGTATGTGATATGCTAGTTGTTTCTGTGTATTGTGTATGGAAGACCTCGGGGGGTTCCCGGAGGCACTTAGGTGTAAGACCTTGGAGGGTTTCCTTGACTTCCTAGGTCAACGACCTCGGGGGGTTCCCGAGGTACTTAGGTGTAAGACCTTAGACGGTTTCCCTGGCTTCCTAGGTCAAAGATCCCGAGGGGGTTACCGAGGCATTGGGCTAAGACCATGTGGGGGTTCCCATGGCACCCGGAGTAAGACCCTGGAGGGTTTCCAGGGCTTCCTTATGTGTTTTTTTGCATGGCTTATGTGTTCTGTATAGCTGTTTAGCTAGCATGATATGTTGTATGTGTTTGTGTGTGGGTGTGCTCTGGGGAACTCACTAAGCTTCGTGCTTACAGTTTTGTTTATGGTTTCAGGTATCTTTGTTTTGGAAAGGAAGGGCTCAGCTTGATCGCAGCGCACACACCCATGTTTTCCGCAATGAATGATTTTGGGATGAACTCTGATAAATGTTTTTAATTTACAATGTTTTAGAATGATTGGAATAAATGATATCTATGTGTGGGTTATATTAAAAATGAAAATTTTACCCCTGATTTTTGGGTCGTTACAAGTTGGTATCAGAGCCTTGGTTTGAGGGATTCGGGTATACCTTCAGGTGTGTCTGAACTCAAACTGAGGATTTGTAAAGTTTTAAAAAATGTTTTCAAGAAAAAAGTTTTCTAAGACAAGAAAGGTTATGGTACATGCAATCAGTCGAGCTCAAGTAAGTTTCCCCATAATACCCATATATGTTATCTGTTATGAATTGATTTATGAATATGAGAATCGCATGCTAGTTAGGGCTAGGGGAGATGCCTTTATATGCTTTATGAGATGGTAGACTTGAATGCTAGTGATGAGTAGTCAGCAATAGATTGGCCTGATATGTGATGCTTGTAGCCTTGGGAATATTTGATGCCATGCTGGAATGAGAATGATAATTGGTATTTGTAACTGCAATGTGTATGTTTTGAAAATTGTATACAGTTAGGATCTTATAGCCTTATAATAGCTGATTTGACCTTATTTCCTGTGGTCTTAGGGCAAAGTCTATTATTCGACAGTCTATTAGATCCTGTTCTGTGTATAATTTGCATGCATAAGGTAGCCGACAGCGAGGGTGGATGTGGACAGCATGGGTCGTGGTTTATGGGCCGAATGTTTTATGATAGTTCATGGGTCGGGGATTACCCTAGGGTAAGCCTAGGATGAGATTAGTGACATGAGTCACCTGATTGCGAATTGTATGCATAGGTAGAATTGTTTGTTTGGAATATGTGGTTAGTTTTCCGTTGTCCGAATGTTGCTTGCTTTGTGCTTTGTGGGACTTCTAGCAATGCGAGCTAGCTACTAAGTGAATATGCTAGGTCACATGTGGCACAGGTTGGATAATCTCATAGTGATGAATTTGGCCCTATTGCGCAGCTCTTGTTTGAGTCTAACCGTTTTAGGATTGAGTCTTTTACTTGAAGGATTATCTGATCTCTGCTACATGTGGCGATATTCATAAGGTAGCTAGTTGACATTATTGGGAATCTTTCAGCAGTTGAGGACTGGGTAGGTTGGGAACCTAGGGGGAGCCTAGGAGATGCTTCGGTGGATATTGTGATGTGGTTTAGCAGACATTTGGTACATCATGGGAGTAGGTGACTTAGAGGATTCGGGATGATTCCGGAGGAAAGTGTGGATAGGTGTGGAAGGTAGTATTGGGCCCGTACTACTAAAAGCACAAGATCCATACTCGAATCGGGAAAAGTCTTGGATAATCTAAGAAGCCTGGGAAGGATAATTCTTGGTTATGATTGGACTGTGGGGATAGCTGCTATGCAAAATGCGGATGAGCACGCAAGGGGAAGGACCAGGGTTTGGTCCCGGCTCCGGTGGTGAGCCAGTTAGCGGAATGATTGCCAAGATTTCGAGTTTTCCTTGGATCTCTTGTATCAGGCGGCAAGGGTTGATTGTGAGATTTATTGCGCTTTGGGATTTGAATCTATGTCTGGGAATAGTTTATAGCCGGTTTAGAGCAGAGGTTGCTCCAGCTTCTGTAGTTCAGCCGTTGCCGTTTGAGCTGATGAGTATGTCAACGTGCGAGACCCTGAATGATATGGATATCAGAACCAAGGACGGAAGATTTATTAGGAGTACCTCATTGAGAGAGGTTCAGGTCAGGTGAATTTATTGGAGGGTCTCGGGCGGAGACCCAAGAGTTTGGATCATCTTTTCAGAGGCCAGCATGGTCGGATCCAGTGCAACGTTTGCAGGAACTGCGCGATGAAGTTTCGTTCCAAGGGTGTGGATTGTCATTAGGATCGGAATGAGGTGTTACATCATGCTCTCATGGTGATCGAGGTATTACAGGAGGAGGTGGTCAGGATCCCTTCAGATGTTTGCGGATATGCTATCTTCGGCCATTTCCGGTGGATACCAGGTATTTGTATCGCTTGGGAATTGTGATAAGTTGTTTCTCGGGTTGGTCTTCCGCTAACGTAAGGGTTAGCAAGGGCTGTCAGATGCCAATCAGCATGTCGAGGAATCTTTGAGAGATCTTCAGACAGATGTATCCTGCAGAGCGGATTCTGCGTGTACCATGATTGCTCCGAGTCGTTTTCGGAATCTGTTCAGTGATATGGGTTGCTACGGGTGTAGTAGGTTTGGTCACGCCTTTAGGGATTGCCCATAGGGAGCAAGCCTGTTATATTTTCGTTGTGATCAGGTGGACGACAAGGAGGTCGACTATCTGACGATTAGGGAGGAGCAGTGAGTGCACCTGCTCCAATCATTTTCAGGGTTGGTTCAAGGGCTTGAACGAGGGAGTTATGACTAGTTTTCAGTAGCCTTAATATTTATGTTTGGAAGAGCCATCGGGATTGCCGAGGGAAAAGGGAGTTGTTACAGAGGTTTTGGTTAGACTATCCGTTCATTGGAATCCGAGATCTGAGCGTAATATCGCTTTTAAGCGTCTGAAGTCATTGATGTTGTTGGGATACGAGAAGTGTTAGCTGGTTTTCAGGAGTTGTGTTGTTTTGGGAAGGGTTTTTTATGGTTTACTAGTTTGGTAAGCATCGGTCGTCAGCAGATTGATTATTGGAACGTAAGAAGGATTGAGAATCCTTCAATTTTAATGAACCAAGCGGACTTAGTCGATTCTAAGTGGGGGAGAATCGTGCAGGTGTGCAGGACAGGGGCAGGTATGAAACCGGGATGGGTTTCTCATGCTCATCGAGGAAAACTGGCGGCCGAAGTGGCTATTTGGTTTGAGGGTTGTGTGATTTTAAAGTTCGGTAAAATTTCCCAGCATATGAATCGTGTATCATTGGTGCTTGATAGCAAAATTTGGGGAATCAAGTTGGGGTTCCGGTCATGGATTGAGTTCAGTTGGGGTGTTCAGTCTAGTGCGTGCTCGACTCTGTATGGAATTCGAATTGATAGGTTAGGGGTAAGGGTTTTGGGTTGTGTTGATGTTAGGGCTGGAAGGGTTGTAAGACTACGGGGGTTCCGTAGCATTCACTAGCAGCCAGATGGTGCGGGAAGTGTTTTAGGACTACGGGGGTTCCATAGCATTCACTAGCAGCCAGATACTGTGGGAAGTGCTATAAGTCTGTGGGTGTAGCCGTAGCATTCACGGATTAGTTCAGATGATTTAGGCCAGGGTGGTCCAATTCGCAAGGTTGTGAGTAGGTCACAACATAATTGGAATAAGGAAACGGTAGGTTGAAGGAGACCGGGTATGATTTAAGACTACAACTATTCAGGTAGCATTCACCTTTTGTGTTGGATTCAGTGGCGACAAGTTGTCGGCCTATCATGATTGGATGGATCAAATGGATGGAAGGAGCCATGAGTGGCTGTATAGATAGGGCGGTTATTGTCAGACGCGGTATCCTTCGGAGATCATGTGGGAATGTTGTGCGTGTGATTCTATCTCAGTGATCGGGTAGATGTCCGGTGTATCGGACTGTGGAAGTCAAGTTGGGACCAGAAAGGTCCCGGTTGGTCTTCAGGAAAGCAACTATGGGGCAGCAAGAGGAATTGGAGCGACTTCAGTGATTTGGGGTCCGTGCGTGGAATTGCTTGTTATTCGGTAGCCGTAGTTGACCGGTCATTTTGTCCTTTTGGAAGTCTCAAGGTATTTCGAGTGAGAAGTATTCTATGTAGACTGGTTTCTTGTGAAATTAGTTCGATGATGATTCGATGTGGGTAGTCTGTCAGGGAGACAGACCATCTCGAGACTTAAGATTTAAGATGGAGCAAATGTGATTAGGTTGCAAGGAATTCGTTCATCTCCATGTTCTAGAATCCTACGAGGGTTAGTTTCAGTTGCCTTGGGAAGGCTGTGGTTCTCGGGTTTGTGGTTGTGTTGCTCAGGTTGTCTGGTATGTCAGGGATGGTGATGCAAGATTTCGAGGACAAAATCTAATTTAAGTGGGGGAGAGTTGTAACGCTCTGTTCCGAAATGACTCCTAGTCTAAGGCTGTGGCTCGAAGGTAGGTCATTATAAGGATTATGGATCTTGGGAAGGTAAGATCTAGGCCGTTTTGGGTGCGGGTGATGTATTAGAAGTGATCTGGGGGTTCTGTTTGTGTTTTGGAGCCTAGGGGTATTTCGGTAAAGTGGCAGTTCGGGCTTTTGTGGAAAATCAATTTTTTTCCGAAGATCTTAAGAAAGGTTTGAGTTGTTAGAAGTGTAGGGCTTCTCATCACCTATTCGTGGATATAAGGATCGTCGGAATCGGGCTTATAACGAAGAAGTTATGGCCTTCATAAGTTTCGTGGTTTTCAGGCTTAGCCGAGTACACGGGGCGTACACAAAGTGTACGCAGGGTGTACTAGCAAAGAAGGTAGTACGCTGGGCATACCTTGAAGTACACTGGGCGTACTGACCAGGAGGGTCGCGAATGTTCCTCAGAGTACGTTAGGCGTACCATATGTACGCTGGGCATACTCCAGTCAGATCAAAACCTTATGTTAGGGTGTTGGACCCTATTTAAACTCCTTATATCATAACCTAACCCTAATATCTTCAGCCTCCACCCCTCTAAACCCTAGAAATACTCTTATACCATTCATGGTGGCATTTTGAAATTTTGGAGTCCATTTTTGGAGTGTTTGGCCCATTTTCAAGAAAAAGCTTATGGATCTGGCTTTTGTGACTCATTTTCAGCTTGATGAAGGTATAAAGTTCTTAACTTGACCATTGAATGCTTAGATCTATTATGTTGAGTTTTTGGATCTTTTTGGTCCAAAGAATGGAGCTTTATGGTTCCAAATCCGTTTTTAGGCTTAGGGTTGCCACCCTTGGTGCTAACTAATTCCTTAAGGCAGAAAGTTGCCATCTTGGAGGTCTTAATGGATTCATGCAAGAGTTATGGTCATTTTCATGGAAGCAGATTGTTATACTTTGATTTTGGGTTCATGTGGGTCATATAAGTCACCAAGTCAGTGACTTTATGGATTAAGACGTTAGGTAGAGCTCAGATTTGTAATTTGGTCCCTTGGTTTGAAGCATTAAGCACTGAATGGATTTTGTGCATCAGCCGTTTGTACGGTGGGCGTACAATGTTGTACGTTGGGCGTGCAACCCTTTTTCCCAGTACGCTAAGGGTACAGAAGAGGTACGCTGGGAGTACACTTTCAGGAGGACTTGGGCCTTAGTGGACTTCGGACCTTTGGGCCCTAATGGTTTTGGGCCTGGACTTGCTGTTTGTTGGGCCTGAATGTATGTTGGGCCAATATTGGAATAGTTGGGCCTATTGGGCCTTGTGGCCCAATATAGAAGTGGACTTCACATTGTGGGCCTCGGTTTGGGCCAATTTTTGGATTAGGTTGTTGTGGGCCTTCGTGGGCCAAATGGGGACATGATTATTGACTAAGGAGAATATTGGGCTTTAGAATAAAGTCCATTAGAAAGGTTCGGGCCCAATTTGGAAAATTGTGCCATTGATGGTTTTATGGACATTATTGTGTTGGGCTTTTGTTTTGGTGTGGGCCTTAGTTTTGGATCATACTAGGCCAGGGGTAGAATGGTAATTTTACCCCATGCATGGATTAAGGATTATGGTATGGGACCCAATTGCTAATTGGGTATATTGATTGGTATTGTTAGCTCGGGAAGTGGACAGAGTAGCAACTAAGTATTTCTTTCGGGAAGCTTCTTCATTAGAAGTGAGTCTCCTCAACATACCAATGGGTCTAAGGCACCAAGGCCGACCCATTATGCAATATGTGATATGCTAGTTGATTTCGTGTTATGTGGTATGCTAGTTGATTATGTGGTATGTGATATGGTAGTTGTTTCTGTGTATTGTGTATGGAAGACCTCGGGGAGTTCCCGAGGCACTTAGGTGTAAGACCTTGGAGGGTTTCCTTGGCTTCCTAGGTCAAAGACCTCGGGGGGTTCCCGAGGCACTTAGGTGTAAGACCTTGGAGGGTTTCCTTGGCTTCCTAGGTCAAAGACCCCAGGGGGTTCCCGAGGCATTGGGCTAAGACCATGTGGGGGTTCCCATGGCACCCGGAGTAAGACCCTAGAGGGTTTCCAGGGCTTCCTTATGTGTTGTTTTGCATGGCTTATGTGTTCGGTATAGCTTTTTCGCTAGCATGATATGTTGTACGTGTTTGTGTGTGGGTGTGCTCTGGAGAACTCACTAATCTTCGTGCTTAAAATTTTGTTTATGGTTTCAGGTCTCTTTTTTTTGGAAAGGAAGGGCTCAGCTTGATCGCAGCGCAAACACGCATGTTTTCCGCAATGAATGATTTTGGGATGAACTCTGATAAATGTTTTTAATTTACAATGTTTTGGAATGATTGGAATAAATGATATCTATGTGTGGGTTATATTAATAATGAAAATTTTACCCTTGATTTGTGGGTTGTTACACGTTTGATGGAGAATTGGAGTTAAATGGAGCTTGGAACTTATGAAGGACTATGAGGATGTTGTTTTGATACAAGATAATTCGATCGAATTAATCCTACGAAGATAGATTGCTACATTTTAAAGCCTAAAGGATGTTGCTGGCAGCTTGACCCCTTGTTAGTATTTTGACCATATCTCATGACTCGTAACTCTAATCGATGAGATTCAAGATGTACGGGAAACTAAAAATTTTTTTGGATGACTTTCGTCTTTGTGAAAATCGAAGAAATATAAAAAAGTCGATTGAATTTCTCCCATAAATTCTATCGTGTTAACACTTTGTAGTTTTAGAAAGTCCCGAAAATCAAAAATGCAAAATTCCATCAAAGACTAAAAAAATTTGACAGTGTTTCTAAATAATTTGATCAGAATTTTTCTTTTCTTGCTTCGGAAGCTACATGCTTGCATATAAATTCGACCTTAATTATCAGAACGAACCCAGAGATAATGAGAGACATTCCTAGACAACGAAAAACCCTTTTGAAGGAGATTTTTTTTTCACTTTTCATCACTTTTTAAAGATATTAATGTTGTTGATCATCTCAAACAATTAGCTTAGTAAGGTTTAGTATTTTAATGTTTCTTTTCATTATTCTAGATCAGATTTTAGCCATGTCTGGCTAAAACCCTAGTTTTTAGTTTTGCAAAATACCAGTACTTTTCATGTGATCAAACATCATATTTGGTTTTCATTGTGTGATTCTATTTAGTAATTCGAGTTTTGTGCTTAAAAAATGTGTGTTTTTGGTTCTTGTTAGTATGATCATCTAGGTAGGATTTAATCATTCTAGTTAATGAGTTGTTGGAATCCGTAATTGTTTTGATAATCTAGTAATAAGTAACAAGTAATAAATCGATTCTATGTTTGGATTTGACTTTATTATAAACTGAAATTTCATATCTTTACGCTTCGTAGCTTGAAAGAAGTATTGGATATTGTTGGAATTTTACACAGATCATAATGTTGTTTTCCTGATTTAATTAACAACTTGTTTAATTAGACAGTAAAAAGTTAGGGTTAATTAAAGATCTTGTTTTGGTTAAGTAATTAGGTTAAAGAGAATGTACTAGAGCTTATTAGTTGTTCTCTGTACCAGCTTAGATAGCACACATCTTGAATAACTAGGTTAATGTTGATTACATGATTAGGAAAGTCGCAGCATAAGTAAATTCATTTTTGTTACTAAATTCCATTAGTTATTTTCACTTCTATTTTAGTTTAGTTATTAATTAAAAAAATCCCCCTTTTATTATTTTCTATTAAAATGCCTAGTATGTGCATTATGCAAAAAGGCATTGTCTTTAAGGCAGTGTCCCTATGGATTCGACCCTACTTCCCTATGCTATCCATTAGTGTATTCAAGCAGTGAAATTTTATTTATTTAAATTGTGTGCAGAAACGGTTTAATAGTCGGGATGTAACAAAGCACTTTGAGTTGTAATGCAGCACTTAGAGGTGGAATAAATCATCATGATCAACATGGAGCACTTAGAGTTGGAGTGGAGCAACAGGAAGGAGAATGGTGCATCAGTGATGTGCCATGCATCATGATGCACCATTTTGAAGATGATGTGTCATCCATGCATAAGGTGTGCCACCTTGGTAGTTGATGTGCCACTATCATATACCTTGTTGTGTTCTCGAGTGTTGAAGTGTTGTTGATGTACAAACAAGCAAGGATGCACCACTCAAGTTGAAGATGCACCATTCATGAGGAAGGTGCACCATCAAGAAGCATGATGTCCCTTTCATAAGGAAGGTGCGCCACCATGGCTCCTAATGCTCCACCCAGGTGTCAGGTTTGCTAGGATGCCCAAGATTGTTCAATGTTGCTCATGAGGATGAAGATGCTCAAGGAGGATGCTCCACATGGTTGATGTGCCATCTTGATGGGAGGTACGCAATCATGATGCGCCATGGTGGCTCATGATGTACCATCATGGCCTATGATGCTCTATAATGTGTTTGGTTGAAGATCAAGAGGTTGAAGGTTCTAGAAGCGTCTGCATGGAACATCGTGATTGGTTGGAAATTCGGGCATCTCCTTAATGGGTAATTATCGATACGCCTGACCCATCAGAATTAAGGTTTCTCATGCTCGCCTATAAATAAGCTCATATCCCTGTCATTTTAAATTGCTAGATTTCTATGAGAGCTCAAAGTCAGATATAATTTTAAGTGATTTTAATAGTTTCAGAAAGTTAATAAATTCCTCTCTCTCTCTCTCTCTCTCTCTCTCTCTCTCTCTCATTTTTCCATGGACATAGGTCACCTCGATTGAACCACATTAAATATTGTGTCTTTTGATTTACGCTTTTCATAAGTTTTAATTTCACGAGTTAACTGAAATTTGTTTGATATTTATCTGAAGTGCTTAACTTGTTTTTTTTTTCACCCAACGAATTGGTATTGGAGCTATGTATGAAGACGGGAGAGTTATGATCGACAAGTTCAATGGAAATGATTTCAGTTTCTGGAAAAAGATAATTAAAGACTACCTACACTCGAAGCATTTACATTGTAACATCCTGGGTTTTCAGGTATTTTCAAATCTATCCTTTGGTTTTAAATTATGTCATTTTGGTCCTTGGATTGTAAGAAAGTAGCCCTAAGAATCCCTAGTGGCAAAATGGTAATTTCGGGGCAGGAGATGTACGCTAAGCGTACATGTGAGTACGCTAAGCGTACTAGGGCGCGCCCTAATATGCTGGGCGTACTTATGTCTGAGTGATACCCTAATTTTTAGGGTTTTTGGGGTATTTAAGTAGCTTTATGGATCATTTAGCGTCATCCTTTCAGCCTCCAAGCCCTTGAGTCATTTTTGGCAAACCCTAACCCCATAAGAGAGTGTGCTGAGCTAAAAGTGTGTTCTTTGTGTGCTTAAGGAAGAAGGAGTTGCATCAAAGAGATTAGAAGTTGAAGCAAGATTGTGGATCTTGGATCATCACCTTCTTGGGAAGCTCCAGAAGGTAAAAAGTTGCTACATTTATGCTTTGTTTGCTTGGATCTCATTTTGGTTGATTTATGATGTTCTTTTTGTCCCAAAAGTCCCATTGTTATGCATGTTTGGTTTTGGATGTTTTGGGATGTCCTTTCAGACCCTAGGAAGGATTCTAAGCCATAAAAATGAGGTCCCTTTAGCTAGTTTGGCTCCATGCTTCTTGTAGAAGGTCTTAATGGATTAAGACCATGTATTAAGGACTTTTTGGACGTTTAAAGTCATAAAGTTGCAGAATTTATGACTCTGGGGTGCATTTGGACCATTTGAAGTTTGGGCTTAATTGCGTAAGCCATTAAGCACTTAATGAAGTTTTGGGCTTTACAAGCGTACGCCCCGCATACTCGGTTAACGTACTCATAATCAGTCAATACGAGTCTTGTGTACGCTGCGCGTACCTCCAAAGTACGCCCCTCATACTCGCATGGTCAACCATTTTCAAGTTAACTCGGATGAGTTGACTCGGTTGGGTTGACTCGGCTGGGTTGACTCAGTAGGTTTATGGACTTTGACCAGTTTGACTTTGAGTTAACCAAGTTTGATCAGGTTTGACTTTTAAGGGTATTTTGTTATTGTTGGGTTTTGATGGAATTGCTCACTTGGAGGTTGTAGGCATTTGAGTTGAGAGCTGAGATTCGGAGTTGAGCCTTATCAGTTTTATGCTGCTTGTGAGGTGAGTTTTTCCTCACTGTACTTGTGGGTCGAAGGCACCAATGCCGACCCTTGGATCGATATTCTGTTATACATGTATGTGTATTGTTGTGATATGTTAGATCGGTATCCTGGTAGATAGGATGATGCTATGCTTAGTAATGTGTAAGATCTGTTTATTTGTTGCTGGCTGGTTAATAGTATGCTTATCTTTATTATGTGAACGTGTTTGGGCGGTGGTTGAGGCTTCTCTGCTCTTTGCGTAAGCCAATAGGCCGGGGCATTCCAACTGGATGGATGAGGACCTGAGGTATTCTATACCGAGGATAATTGGACACATAGTATGTTGGCATTCCAACCCGATGGTTGATTGGACCCATAATATGTTGGCAATCCAACCCGATGGTTGAGGGGACTGGGTTATTCCAACCCGATGGTTGATTGGACCCATAGTATTCTATTATTATATATGTGTTATTTGTTATGTTTGTATTTTGGTGGAACTCACTAAGCTTTGGGCTTACAGTTTTGGGTTATGTTTCAAGTGCCTAGATGATCGTGGCAAGGCAAAGGCTTGATTGTGCACCTCCACATGTTCTGTATTGTGATTTTGGGAAAAACTTTGATGTTAAACATGCTTTGAAAACTATAATGTAAACAATTATGATTTTTGGTTGGTTTGAAAAGTTTAAATTTTTATAATAATTTACGAATGTTACAAGTTGGTATTAGAGTTGTGTTTTAAGTGAATTGGAGGAACACTCGTGTGAATCCAGTCTTAAACTATGGAAAAAGATTTTTAAAATGAGTTTTCAAAATAATCAAGGGTGATGTGATGTGTATGATCAGTCGGAGCTTGTAAGTTGACCCCAAAATACCATATCGTTATTTGATATTGTGATATGTTAGAACAGCGTGCAAGTGATACGCTAGGGATCTTCAGGAATTGCATGATAGAGTTGCCTGATTATATGATGCCTGATAGCCTAGGCCCTTTTTTGTGTGGAATTGACATCATTACTGTAGTTGCTTATTGTATGGTTGTTGGGGGTCAGAAATGACGTCGACCAAGTCCTCGCACGATGGCCTAGAGTGCTGTGACATCCCCTAATTTCTCGGCCAGAAAAGACCGATTTAATTTATGCTTTTTAAAATAAAATCAGAGAAATCTTTTTAAAAGATGTTGCGGAATTGGTCCCCAAAACAAAACATGATAAAAGTTTATCAAAACCTTTCTTTAATAAATGTATAGTTTCATTTCATATCAAAACCTCGGGATGTCATGTTCCGATACAGATCAAAAGCATAAACAAGACACTATAAGCCTTTCAACAGTTATTTACAACTACTGACCTATAATCCAAAAATCTCTCATCGTCCTCCGACTATGCTCGGGGTCCACTACCTGTAACATAAAAAGCTGAGTGGGTCAAGCTTGGGAGCCTGGTGAGCATATAGGGTTTTCAACCCACAATAATAATAAACTTATTAAGTTCACCAATCAACAATAACCATGATTATCCATTCCCGTTGTCCTCACTTTACGTCCCTAAACACCTATGACAAGGGACATAGCCTAAGGAATATCATCGGGATGGACACTACTGCTAAGGGGTTTCCTCAGCCATACATGTCCTAAAGGCAACCATGAGGGGGATTGGAGTACGCCAGCAAACATTTAGTTCACCAACACCTACAAGTTGCGAACCTGCTAGTGTGCCACTGGACTGTCTAGAAAAGTCCATGGTCGTCATCTATACTCAGTTAGACGACTTCGCCAAGAACAACAACAACAACACCGACACCGACACCGAGGCCTCTCACCATTTTAACACACACCGACTATTTCGTCTACCCATGTTCTACCCAACATATTTGTAGATAAAATACATATACAGTTTAAAACTTCTATAAAACATTTGTTCAACAGTCACCTCAAATAAACAATTAATATATTTACACATAACACGTATTTTAAAGTAAATACTTCACATCTATGTGTAAAGTGAAAGTAACTACACACTCACATGTTTTGATGAAAATCGGGCAACAATTTGTTTCCTAAAACGATCGTTTCTAATAAAACCGGGAGTTTTATTGAGAAACCGGGCTCTGTGAAGGTCGGGCTTCGTAACCGAAAAGATAAATTTTTCGGGCTTCTCGGGCACTTCGTGGCGTAATCTGGGGCTTATAATCGATACCGGGGCTTTGGGGGATGTTAAGATGAAAGAAATATGGGTTTAGGGCAAAAATTTACACTTTTCCAAAATATACCCGAGATGTCTCGCACCCTCCTATTTATAGGAGCGAGCCTCCTGATCCAACGGCTGAGAAGCCTCCAGGTGGCGCAGATCCGGAGCGAGGGGCACCTGCTCGCACATGGGCTCGCACGTAGCTGCGCATGCGAAGGCTTGCTGGCAGCTTCTTACTGGACCGAGGTCTAGGTCCGGAGTAGGGGGGTTCGTGGCTTCCTGCGAGGTTTCGGACACGAGGAAAGGGGCACACGTCGCCTTCTCACTGGACCGCTTCGGATCAGCTCTCCTGTTCGGATGACTCAGCAGCATTTCGGACACGTGGCTCGCATGACTCACCAATTTCGGACACGTGTCACATTCTAAGCGAGGGTGACGTGGCAAAAACGTGACTATGCGAATTTTCTCGATTTTCGCGCCAAAACTTTTAAAATCCATAACTTTCGCATACGAGCTCCGTTTTTGACATTCTTTATATGAACGCGTAGGTAAAATCACGCTCTATAACTTTTGTTTAGACTTGGTCGGCTAATTTTGACTTTAATTTTTATATTATTATTTTTAACAGACTGGGACAGGAAATCCGTTAAAAATTCATAACTTCTTCATCCGACGTCCGTTTTCGTCTGTCTTTTTACCGTTGTGCTACTATTGACGATACCTTAGATTCTCGTTTAGGTCGTGTCGGCTAAAAATCACTCGATCTAAAATTCGAGTTTTTAGCTGTCTATTGTTAAGCTGAAATTTCGAAAAATCATAACTTCCTGATACGAAGTCAGATTTGGGCGTTCTTTTTATAACTACTCTCGGCTTAATGAACACTACAAGTTTCGTTTAGATCACTACGGCTAAAAAGTAGTTAATCAAAAACTCACTTTTTACGACATTCAACACCGTGCCGATTTTGTCGTGAAACTTCGACAGGTCATAACTTCTTCGTTATAAGTCGGATTTCGGCATTCTTTATATATCCGTAATCCTTGTCACGACCACTACATCTTTCTTAATAGATATCGGCTTTATCTAGTATTTATTTTTGACGCTCATTTTTATTCTTAATTATTTAACTCCTAGTAATTAAGCATAAAACACATAAAACACATAGAATTCACATAATTCCTTTTTCATTTCTTCAAAATGAGTTACAAAGGTTAACCTAGACTACCACCCCAATATTAATGCCTAGGCTAGAAACACGAGTGTTACAATTCTCTCCCCCTTAGGATGATTCCGTCCCCGGAATCACATATCACCAAACAACTGCGGGTAGCGACTCATCATGTCACTCTCCGTTTCCCAGGTGAGATTTGGTCCATTCGTATGTTTCCAGCGCACAAGCACTAAATCAACCATCTTGCGTGTCACACCCCCAAACCAAGGATGGCGGAAACGTCTGGGGGTGGAGGACTTCATGTATAGTATCATAACAACATTTTGCAATAGTGATCAAAGTAAACACAACCAACATATATATAATTGAAAGAGTTACATCATTGTATGAATTACATGTTTCCAAACCAATTACAATATGTTGACAAAACGTGAAATGTTTGACGCCTTAACGTCCCATCCTCAAAAGCACTTGGTTACCTGTTTAGTGATTTCCTGAGAATACAAGTTGGTTTGAAAAAGTGTCAACACAAAGGTTGGTGAGTCCATAAGTTTTTCTATGCAATTATGAAAACCTTTTTCTTGTAAAAGTAGTGTCCGTTCCAGAAAATCCAATATTTTCCTTAATGTGTAAATGTAGTCTTAAAACCCAAAGACTAGAATGTACAATTAATTTGTCATATTTATAGTAAAACAATGCAAGTTTAAATCGACATAAACTCGTTTGATTTCAATGAAATCCCCGTAAATTCTATGTTTGTTAATACTTTCTGTGAGTTATTATAACCATGCTATGACCTAGTTGGCCTGAAACGACGTTCTTCAGGCGTCGGAAATGTTATGACATTTGTCCCCTCAGACCTGCCGGTATAGCTGTTGCATGCAGCTCAGGTGTGGATTTGTCAAACCCAGTATAGATCTATGTACAACTATCACGCTCTCCCTCCAGGAGACTCTGGTTACAATACAAGACTAATTGGTAAATGTGAAGCGAATGTCTCACAAAGTCATTAACGAATTTACGTGTAACGAAATGAAAATCCCTTTTGTATAAATGTACTGTTTTTGTATGAGTGTGTTATGTAAAGTATCATAAACTATACCTATTATAGTTTATCAAAACAAGGGTAGTAGTGATAATGTACGCAAACTATACTTAACATAGTTTATTCAAATGTTTGTATGTAATGGATGTACTTTGATTATAACAATTTATTATCTTTTATATTCTATATATATATATATATATATCAAAATCCATTTATTAACTGATGCATGTCTACATACTAAGACAAAATGTCATTTATTTGCATTAACATATATTCACATAAAGATATACACCTTGCTCGACATGTTACAAGGTGAAATGAAATTGATAGCATTTTTCTGTTGTTAACATTTTCTGTTACTGTTCTTAGAAAATTCATAGAAAATTCATAACAGGTCCAAATCAGAATCCGTAAATTCTGGGAGTTTGGAAAACGTGTCTAGTTTGCTCATAAATTTTCTCATGATTTTTAGTGGTCTCCGACATGTGTGAAAACGTCCATAAACACAGACTGGTCCAGATTCGTTCTTGAAATGATAGACAGTTTTGTAAAAATTACCATAAATTGTAGAAAAATCGTATGGAGATGTGTAAGTAACCATTTTAAACCTAAGAACTGGAACTACTTCCACCTAAAACAGTTTTGAAAACTAAAATGTTTAAGTTGACCAAAATAGTCCGTGAATGGATCCCAACTTTTCTGATGAAAGCTGTTAGAAGCGTTTTAATTGTGTTCTTGGTGTTTTAACTTGTATTCCCCCCCTTAAAACTTAAGAAAACATGAAAATGTAGGGGTATGAACTCACCTTGTGTGATTTCAGTGGATGAGTGTTGGAGAAGGGAAGTGTTCAACTCAAGAACACTTGAAGAAGCCTTGAAGATTTCGAGAATCTAACACCAAAGGGATGGAATTTGTGTGAGCAACCCATGATTTGAGTAGAATGAAGTGTAATAATCACAAGGAGGATGAGTTATACTTACCAAGAGTGGAAGAAAACTTGATGATCAGCCTTGAAATCCCGAAATTGAGAGAGAAAGTTGGAGAGAAAAGTTGTGTTTGATCTTTGGTGGAAATGAGTGAAGTAGGTGAAATGAAGAGAGAGAGTGGGAGTCTTTCAGCTCTTTGGACGAGATAATGGCTGAAAAATGATGAGAAAGTACCTTGACATGACCAAGGTAGGGTGGGAGGAGTGGCTGGCCATAGAGTGGGTGAGGGGGGGGGGGGTTGCTTGTGTCATAAAGTAAAGCAAGGTCAACACTCCACCTTAATTACTCCAACCACTAAATCTTGGATACGATTTGCATTAAAAACGTGATTAATTAAGACATATGGGTCTTAATATGTTAAAATAAAGTTTTGGGTGGAAATCCCTCGTTAAAATAACTAAAGACGGGCTTAAAACTGAGTCGGGGTCGAAAACCGGGTAGAAAAACGCAAAATCCGAAGTCAGGAGGTGATTCCGGTCTTGGTCGCTGAAGTGGACCCGAAGTGGAGCTCAGTCGCGGATGCAGAAGGAAGGCGCTGCGGTCCGAAGTTAAGAGGCTGCGGTCCGAAGTCAGGAGAACCGGAAGCGAACATCGGATGCGGGCTCCATGCCGCTGCGGTCGGTGGCTGCTGGCTGCGACTTGCTGGCTGCGACTGCGGCTGCTGGCTGCGGCTGCGGCTAGATGGTCGTGGCTCCTCAAGGAGACTCCGGTTCAAGGAGGGTTTGATCCCTATAGAAGGGCTCCGGCCCTAAGAGGCTATTTTCCAAGGTATCTTCCCGTTTCGCACGGTTTTTCACCAAGTCAAGTGTCGGGACGCCCCAATTGATTACGAAAAAAAAACAAAAGAGGTTTTGAGAGAGATTTGGGAGAGATTTAACGTTCTTGGAGAAATTTCTTATACAGAGAGAGATTTGGGAGAGATTTGACGTTCTTGGAGAGATTTATTATACAGAGAGATATTTGGGAGAGATTTGACGTTCATGGAGAGATTTCTTATACAGAGAGAGATTTGGGAGATATTTGACGTTCTTGGAGAGATTTCTCATACAGAGAGAGATTTTAGAGAGATTTCACATTCTTGGAGAGATTTGGGAGAGATTTGACATTCTTGGAGAGATTTCAAATAGAAGGATATAGAGTGAAAACGATTGAGGGAGGTTTCGTTTGTGACCTTTTTGAGTGTCCGGCTTCGCAATGCAAGGTCCGTAAACCCCGTTAAGTCATGTTTTAGTGTCCTACACACTCCCGATGAGTGTGCAATAGTGTTTTATCTCTTTGGTTCATTGTTTAGCATTATCAAGGCTAAGAAAAATTAAACACACGAATTTTCCAAATGATGTTTTCTCATTAAAATAGCAGGTTGTTTAGTAATTACATAGAGTAAACCCTAACATACAAGGGTCAACTGAGTTGACCGGTTTGACTTGTTGACTTTGTTTGACTTTGACTTGACCGGAAATTGACGATTGTCACATTGCGTCGCAACTTCATAGTCTTACAGTCAACGATTGCCTCAGGTTCTTCAATCAACCTCTTGTTTTCATCCAACCTTAATTCAGAAATGGGAATTATGTCGGGCACATCTCCCGTGAACTTTCTCAAATAACACACATGAAAGGTGTTATGAATACCCTCCGGTTCTTCCGGTAATTCTAGCTTGAAGAAGCCTTGAAGATTTCGAGAATCTAACACCAAAGGGATGGAATTTGTGTGAGCAACCCATGATTTGAGTAGAATGAAGTGTAATAATCACAAGGAGGATGAGTTATACTTACCAAGAGTGGAAGAAAACTTGATGATCAGCCTTGAAATCCCGAACTTGAGAGAGAAAGTTGGAGAGAAAAGTTGTGTTTGATCTTTGGTGGAAATGAGTGAAGTAGGTGAAATGAAGAGAGAGAGTGGGAGTCTTTCAGCTCTTTGGACGAGATAATGGCTGAAAAATGATGAGAAAGTACCTTGACATGACCAAGGTAGGGTGGGAGGAGTGGCTGGCCATAGAGTGGGTGAGGGGGGGGGGGGTTGCTTGTGTCATAAAGTAAAGCAAGGTCAACACTCCACCTTAATTACTCTAACCACTAAATCTTGGATAAGATTTGCATTAAAAACGTGATTAATTAAGACATATGGGTCTTAATATGTTAAAATAAAGTTTTGGGTGGAAATCCCTCGTTAAAATAATTAAAGACGGGCTTAACACTGAGTCGGGGTCGAAAACCGGGTAGAAAAACACAAAATCCGAAGTCAGGAGGTGATTCCGGTCTTGGTCGCTGAAGTGGACCCGAAGTGGAGCTCAGTCGCGGATGCAGAAGGAAGGCGATGCGGTCCGAAGTTAAGAGGCTGCGGTCCGAAGTCAGGAGAACCGGAAGCGAACATCGGATGCGGGCTCCATGCCGCTGCGGTCGGTGGCTGCGGTCGGCGGCTGCTGAATGCGGCTTGCTGGCCGCGGCTGCGGCTGTTGGCTGCGGCTGCGGCTAGATGGTCGCGGCTCCTCAAGGAGACTCCGGTTCAAGGAGGGTTTGATCCCTATAGAAGGGCTCCGACCCTAAGAGGCTATTTTCCAAGGTATCTTCCCGTTTCGCATGGTTTTTCACCAAGTCAAGTGTCGGGACGCCCCAATTGATTACGAAAAGAAAAACAAAAGAGGTTTTGAGAGAGATTTGGGAGAGATTTAACGTTCTTGGAGAGATTTCTTATACAGAGGGAGATTTGGGAGAGATTTGACGTTCTTGGAGAGATTTATTATACAGAGAGAGATTTGGGAGAGATTTGACGTTCTTGGAGAGATTTCTTATACAGAGAGAGATTTGGGAGATATTTGACGTTCTTGGAGAGATTTCTCATACAGAGAGAGATTTTGGAGAGATTTCACATTCTTGGAGAGATTTGCGAGAGATTTGACATTCTTGGAGAGATTTCAAATAGAAGGAGATAGAGTGAAAACGATTGAGGGAGGTTTCGTTTGTGACCTTTTTGAGTGTCCGGCTTCGCAATGCAAGGTCCGTAAACCCCGTTAAGTCATGTTTTAGTGTCCTACACACTCCCGATGAGTGTGCAATAGTGTTTTATCTCTTTGGTTCATTGTTTAGCATTATCAAGGCTAAGAAAAATTAAACACACGAATTTTCCAAATGATGTTTTCTCATTAAAATAGCGGGTTGTTTAGTAATTACATAGAGTAAACCCTAACATACAAGGGTCAACTGAGTTGACCGGTTTGACTTGTTGACTTTGTTTGACTTTGACTTGACCGGAAATTGACGATTGTCACATTGCGTCGCAACTTCATAGTCTTACGGTCAACGATTGCCTCAGGTTCTTCAATCAACCTCTTGTTTTCATCCAACCTTAATTCAGAAATGGGAATTATGTCGGGCACATCTCCCGTGAACTTTCTCAAATAACACACATGAAAGGTGTTATGAATACCCTCCGGTTCTTCCGGTAATTCTAGCTTGAAGAAGCCTTGAAGATTTCGAGAATCTAACACCAAAGGGATGGAATTTGTGTGAGCAACCCATGATTTGAGTAGAATGAAGTGTAATAATCACAAGGAGGATGAGTTATACTTACCAAGAGTGGAAGAAAACTTGATGATCAGCCTTGAAATCCCGAAATTGAGAGAGAAAGTTGGAGAGAAAAGTTGTGTTTGATCTTTGGTGGAAATGAGTGAAGTAGGTGAAATGAAGAGAGAGAGTGGGAGTCTTTCAGCTCTTTGGACGAGATAATGGCTGAAAAATGATGAGAAAGTACCTTGACATGACCAAGGTAGGGTGGGAGGAGTGGCTGGCCATAGAGTGGGTGAGGGGGGGGGGGTTGCTTGTGTCATAAAGTAAAGCAAGGTCAACACTCCACCTTAATTACTCTAACCACTAAATCTTGGATAAGATTTGCATTAAAAACGTGATTAATTAAGACATATGGGTCTTAATATGTTAAAATAAAGTTTTGGGTGGAAATCCCTCGTTAAAATAATTAAAGACGGGCTTAACACTGAGTCGGGGTCGAAAACCGGGTAGAAAAACGCAAAATCCGAAGTCAGGAGGTGATTCCGGTCTTGGTCGCTGAAGTGGACCCGAAGTGGAGCTCAGTCGCGGATGCAGAAGGAAGGCGATGCGGTCCGAAGTTAAGAGGCTGCGGTCCGAAGTCAGGAGAACCGGAAGCGAACATCGGATGCGGGCTCCATGCCGCTGCGGTCGGTGGCTGCGGTCGGCGGCTGCTGAATGCGGCTTGCTGGCTGCGGCTGCGGCTAGATGGTCGCGGCTCCTCAAGGAGACTCCGGTTCAAGGAGGGTTTGATCCCTATAGAAGGGCTCCGACCCTAAGAGGCTATTTTCCAAGGTATCTTCCCGTTTCGCATGGTTTTTCACCAAGTCAAGTGTCGGGACGCCCCAATTGATTACGAAAAGAAAAACAAAAGAGGTTTTGAGAGAGATTTAGGAGAGATTTAACGTTCTTGGAGAAATTTCTTATACAGAGGGAGATTTGGGAGAGATTTGACGTTCTTGGAGAGATTTATTATACAGAGAGAGATTTGGGAGAGATTTGACGTTCTTGGAGAGATTTCTTATACAGAGAGAGATTTGGGAGATATTTGACGTTCTTGGAGAGATTTCTCATACAGAGAGAGATTTTGGAGAGATTTCACATTCTTGGAGAGATTTAGGAGAGATTTGACATTCTTGGAGAGATTTCAAATAGAAGGAGATAGAGTGAAAACGATTGAGGGAGGTTTCGTTTGTGACCTTTTTGAGTGTCCGGCTTCGCAATGCAAGGTCCGTAAACCCCGTTAAGTCATGTTTTAGTGTCCTACACACTCCCGATGAGTGTGCAATAGTGTTTTATCTCTTTGGTTCATTGTTTAGCATTATCAAGGCTAAGAAAAATTAAACACACGAATTTTCCAAATGATGTTTTCTCATTAAAATAGCGGGTTGTTTAGTAATTACATAGAGTAAACCCTAACATACAAGGGTCAACTGAGTTGACCGGTTTGACTTGTTGACTTTGTTTGACTTTGTTTGACTTTGACTTGACCGGAAATTGACGATTGTCACATTGCGTCGCAACTTCATAGTCTTACGGTCAACGATTGCCTCAGGTTCTTCAATCAACCTCTTGTTTTCATCCAACCTTAATTCAGAAATGGGAATTATGTCGGGCACATCTCCCGTGAACTTTCTCAAATAACACACATGAAAGGTGTTATGAATACCCTACGGTTCTTCCGGTAATTCTAGTTTATTTGTTGTTCCTAAAACCCATCAGTGGTATCAGAGCCATTGTTTGTTTTAAATTGAATTGCTACAATTGTTGAATTGCAAATTAGGGTTTATAGCTATTAAACCCTAAAGGCCAAATTTTCGATTTCTAGGGTTTTGGATCAAAGGGTTTTTTCGAAAACCCTAGCCTCCAAAGAACCCTAATCGAAATTAGGGTTAGGGTTTTGAAAACCCTAGCCTCCTCCCTTGTAAATTTCGAAATATGCTAGAGGATAACTAGGGTTTCTTGTTTTTTGGATAATTGTTACTTAATTAGATTAATTGGATAATTATCCTTACCCTATTTTTCGAAATTAGAGGGATAAGGATTAGGATTAAATTAATTGATTAATTTAATTAGATAATCCTTACAAGATTTAATAATTTGATTAATAGTTAATTAATAGATAAATATTAAATCTAGTGAATTGGTTTATTTAAATTTGAATTTAACAGCTTAAATTTCGAAATTTATATAAACCCTTGAAGTTTTAAAAAGTTTTAAAAACACACCTTATATATATATTATAATTAAAGGTTTAATATTATATGTATAAGAATATGGTCAGTCAAATCGCTAGTATGCCTCATTCACGAAGCTAATCTATAAAGGGGGTATAAGGAAACTGCCTATAAAATGGTAGTTGAATGGGTGTCCACTCTCACCCACCGCTTCCTTGATTAGTGGAGGGTCGTTAGCAGAACGGATTTGATAGGACAACTACCTCTCATTAAAAGTATAATGATATTAAAGAAAGTACTAGAACATTATTTTCAAAATCCCAACTCTAGTTACTTTAGGAAAAATGTGAAAAGTATGCTAATCCATGAAATTGCACATTATGCTTTATTGGTCGTTAGTGGAGCGTGTGTGGTTAACCAGCACACTAAAAGGCACTAATAAAGAGTAGTAATGGGTATCTCATAATTGTCATTTTGATGGAGCGTGTGTGGTTTACCAGCACATCAATAGTTAATGATAAAGACAATGAGGTTACCAAGCACATTTGCATGGTTATTCACATCTTGTTTGTGATCCTCGGCATCCCAGTCACAAATAGAAGAGCATAATCTGAGAATAAAACATGCCATTGAATAGTTTCAATGTATCTCAAAAGAATTAGGAATTTCACTTCGTTTGTTTCGTCTAATGGTGGAATTGGTGAATCGTCATTCACCTACCTTTATGAAATTTGCACTTGGATCTCGGCATCCCATTTCTAAGTTGTGAATCTTCATAGTTGGATCCTAACCTTGATATTATATCTTTGGGTTATTCTATTAAGGTATCTTGAAATCTAACTAAAACTTTCTTTCTTTTCAGATGTCTACTCCTGGAAACACTTCTGCTTCATCCTCCTCCAACCAGAACTTCTCTTTGCTCAATATCTGCTCCAAAGTCGTTATGGATGGCTCAAACTATAACGATTGGATGCGCAACATCAAGATGGCTCTTCGTTTCGAGAACAAAGAATATGTTCTTGAAAAGGAGCTCAAAGAGCTTGATGAGAATGAAGCTACTCCTGAAGATCTTGCTGCCTACAAGAAACATTACGATGATGCTACCAAAGTGGCATGCATCATGGTGGCAACTATGTCCCCAGAACTGCAGAGGTACTATGAGGACTACTGGCCTTTCGAGATGAACAAGGACCTTATGGAAAAGTACCATAAGCGAGCTCGTCAAGAAAAGTTCGAAGTAGTCAAGTCACTCATGGCTTGCAAGATGAAAGATGGGGAGTCAGTTGTGTCACATGTGCAAAGAATGCAACGCTACATAGAGCGTTTGGTCAAGCTCAATATTCACTTTGATGAGGAATTGGCCATTGACATGGTCTTGAACTCACTTCCTGAATGTTATGGTCAGTTTATTCTAACTTACCATTTGAACAATACTGAGCAGACCTTGGCCCAATTGCACAACTTGTTGCAGACAGCTGAGGCAGGGATGAAAGGTAAAAGTATACCCTCCACACCTGCTAGTGCCCCTGTTTTGGCTATTGGACAGGGAAAGGGGAAAAAGAGGAAAGGTCCTCCCAAGCAAAACTGGAAGAGCAAGGCTCAAGCTGGGTCATCTAGTAATGGCCCAAAGGCTAAGCCCAATGGTTCCACTCCCCATGTTTCTGATCCAAAAGAGGCAGTTTGCTTTTACTGCAACCAAAAGGGGCATTGGAAGAGATCTTGCCCACAATATCTGCAAGATATCAAGGATGGCAAAGTGAAGCCATCTTCGGCAGGTATTTACACTATTTCTGCTAATAACTCATTATCTTCTCGTTCATGGGTCCTTGATACAGGATGTGGTTTTCATATCTGTTCTGATTTGCAGGGCCTAAAGGAAAGTGAGGAGATAGAGCGAGGAAGGATAAACCTGATCATGGGAAACAGAAAGTCTTCACCAGTAACCAAGATCGGAGTTTATCAGCTTCTGCTTAGTAATGATGTTAGATTAGATTTAATAAATTGTTGCTATTCGTCTGAGATGACGAGAAACATTATTTCATTTCATGCATTGTTCAGACAAGGTTTTACATATTCTTTTAATGATTTGAATGGTTCAATTTCTGTTTATAAGAATGGTGTTTTTATGTTTGAAGCTTTGCCTTGTAATGGTGTGTATGAAACAGTGACTTGTGTTGATAGCCTAGGAAATAGTGTACTTAATATTGACTTGTCTAATAGTGTAGACAAGGCATGCTTGTGGCATTGTCGTCTTGGACACATTAACAAGAAACGCATAGCCCAACTCCAAAAGGATGGAGTGTTGGAATCATTTGACCTAAAGTCAGATGATATGTGTGAGTCTTGTCTTTTGGGAAAGATGACAAAATCACCATTCACAGGGTCATGTGAAAGAGGTGAAGGTCTGTTGGATCTCATACACACGGATGTGTGTGGACCCTTCAGATCAACTACAAGAGATGCTAATCGATTCTATGTGACCTTCACTGACGATTATAGCAGATATGGATATATCTACTTGATCAAGCATAAGTCAGAAACTTTTGAAAAGTTCAAAGAGTTTAAGCATGAAGTCGAAAATCAATTGGGCAGAAAGATAAAGATACTTAGATCCGATAGAGGCGGGGAGTATCTTAGTATCGAGTTTAACGACTATCTGAAAGAATGTGGGATAGTCTCACAATTGACTCCTCCTAGGACACCACAGTTAAATGGTGTAGCTGAGAGGCGCAATCGAACCTTGTTAGACATGGTTCGTTCTATGATGAGTCGGGCTTCGCTTCCTATTCACTTCTGGGGGTATGCCTTAGAGACAGCCGCCCACATCCTCAATCTTGTCCCTACAAAGAAGGTTGCCAAAACACCTCACGAAATGTGGACAGGGAAAGTTCCCTCGTTAGCACATATTAAAGTCTGGGGTTGTGAAGCTTTCGTAAGACGAGAGACTCACGACAAGCTAGCAGCTAGAAGTGAGAAATGTGTTTTCATTGGTTACCCAAAGCAGTCTTTTGGATATTTGTTCTACAGGCCTAGTGAGAACGTGGTCTTTGTAGCACGAAGAGGAGTCTTTCTTGAAAGAGAGCTCATATTCAAAGAGGACAGTGGGAGCACTATTGACCTTGAAGAAATTCAAGAGTCAGCCAATGAAGGAACCTTAGATGACACTAGCACTCAACCAGAGGAAACAGTTCCTGTTGAACCAATTGATAACTCATTACCTCTTAGAAGATCCACTAGGGTGAGTGTGCCACCTGAGTTGTATGGTTTTCATATTACTTCAGATGGTGACACATTCATAAGTGACAGAACACTGGTAAACTTAGATGAACCAGTCACTTATAAGGAAGCAATGGCAGGCCCAGAGGCTTCCAAGTGGAAAGAGGCAATGGACAGCGAGATTAAGTCCATGTATGACAACCAAGTTTGGAATTTGGTTGATAGTGCACCAGGTCGCAAGACAGTTGGGTGCAAATGGATCTTCAAGAAGAAGACAGACATGGATGGGAATGTGCATACATTCAAGGCTCGACTGGTTGCAAAAGGTTTTACTCAAACCCCAGGGGTTGACTATGATGAGACTTTTTCGCCAGTGGCTAAGATTAAATCTATTAGGATATTGCTCGCCATAGCTGCCTTTCATGATTATGAAATCTGGCAGATGGATGTCAAAACTGCTTTCCTTAATGGGAAGTTGGCTGAAGATGTTTACATGAGTCAGCCAGAGGGTTTTGTTGATGCAAAGTTTCCCAATAGAGTGTGCAAGCTTGAGAAATCCATTTATGGATTGAAACAAGCATCTCGCAGTTGGAATCTTTGCTTCCATGAGAAAGTCAAAGAGTTTGGTTTCTCTAGAAGTGAAGATGAGTTTTGTGTGTATATCAAGGCTAGTGGGAGTATAGTAACTTTTCTGGTGTTATATGTCGATGACATATTACTCATTGGTAACGACGTTCCAACCTTGAAAGAGGTTAAGTCTTGGCTTGGAAAGTGTTTTGCAATGAAAGACCTTGGAGAAGCTGCCTATATTCTTGGGATTAGAATATTGAGAGATAGAAAGAAGAGACTAATTGGACTTAGTCAGAGCACATACTTGGATAAGGTACTAAAGAGGTTTAGTATGGAAAATTCCAAGAAGGGAGAGCTACCTATCCAGAGCAATACCAAATTGAGTAAGACTCAATGCCCGAGTACAGATGTTGAAATAGATGACATGAGTCGTGTACCTTATGCTTCCGCTGTCGGATCGATCATGTACGCTATGACATGTACTCGCCCTGATGTGGCATTTGCTTTGAGCATGGTTAGTCGCTATCAGGGAAACCCAGGTAGAGCTCATTGGATAGCAGTTAAGAATATACTCAAGTATTTGTGAAGGACAAAGGACTGGGTTCTTGTGCTTGGTGGCAGTGATACTTTGAGAGTAGATGGTTACAGTGATGCCAGCTTTCAGACGGATAGAGATAACTTCCGTTCTCAGTCGGGCTGGGTATTTTTACTGAATGGAGGAGCAGTTACTTGGAAGAGTTCCAAGCAAAATACGGTGGCTGATTCTACTTGTGAATCAGAGTACATTGCAGCAAGTGAAGCGTCGAAAGAAGCAGCTTGGTTGAGGAACTTCATCGGGGATCTCGGAGTTGTTCCAACCATCCAGGAGCCTATGGAACTCTTCTGCGATAATGAAGGAGCGGTTGCCTTGACAAAGGAACCGAGAGATCATGGTAAGACCAGACATATCGACAGAAAGTACCATTTCATTAGACATAGAGTTGAAGAAGGCCATCTTATAGTAAAGAGGGTGTCATCTGAAGATAACCCAACAGATCCCCTCACAAAGGGTCTGAGTAGGGCTAAGCATATTCAGCATGCTCGGAGCATAGGACTGAAAGATAATATTAGTTTTAGTAGTTAGATTAGTTTTTGAAACTTGTAACAAAGTAAATGTAATTGACTTTTGGTGATTAAATAATAAAGTATTATTTATAAGTTTGGCTACTACCTTTTGTCAATTGTTTATTATTGTGTTTCATTTTTGCATGTTTTACTTCCTGAATAATGAGATTATTCAAACTCCACAGTCGCTCGTACTCTTGGAAGTAAGTAGTGAATTAAGACTGTCATGAATTGGATTGCAGATTGTCTAAGGATAGACATGGCAATAGAATTGCTGCAACGTTCATGAGTACTCAGAAATTGAGATTTGAGTATTGGATAAACCCTCGCTCAGAGTATTACTTCATGGAATTCATCACGAGTAATACTGAGACGATAATATCTTATAATCTTGAAACGAAGATATATGAGTTGTAATTTACAAGTCGGTTGTGCATTGGTGATACGAAAACGCATCAGTAACTTGGTGTTATAAAACGTATTGTCATGCATAATTTGATGAGTAAAAGATACAAGCATATGAGTCAACGTTTATTCGTTCCTTTTGCCCTAACAGGAAAAGCGATATATGTGGGCCCCTCGATGATTTGGTGTTGACTTATGTGCTGGGCCCAGCCAGGACTAAATTGATGTGTTCGATTAGAAGTCCTACATCATCACAAATCAGGAATCGGGAAACATAGATTCTGGACAAACAGATTGATTACATTCCATGTCTTTTGTCTGGGGATATCAAGCAGAACGAAGGATTATATGATCACTTATCTTAGGACACGTAACTGACTGGGTCAGAGTTCGGCAGCAGCTTTTGGAAGCTACAATTTGCTGGTCAAATTTAGAAGGCATACTAGCAATTATAGTTACAGACTTATCCAAGTGGGAGACTGTTGGATTAGGTGTCTAAGCCCATAACTATAATTGGTATGTACTTGAATTGATAGCAGCACAGTCCTTTTGGGTTGCCCTCAACCTAGCAACTGGACAAGGAAATTATGAAAGGAGAGATATTAATTTATAAGATTAATAAATTAATATATATATATAAATGATTTATTAATATGTTAATGGATTAATATATTAATTAGAAATCATTATGTTTAATTAATTGTTAGCCAGAAATTAATCAGAATTGATTTTGGGGTTAAAAGAATTAATTATAAGGTGCAGGGACTAGTTTGCAATTATCTAATAGTTGAGTGGAAGGCTCTAGAACCCCCTTGGAAGAGGGTGGACGAAATCTTTAGGGGAAACCCTAATAATTTCGTCCATAGGGGCTTGGATAAGGCCCTTGGGTTTGCTTAGGCCCTAAGCAAAGGATAACTAGGGTTTCCCTTTAACCCTAGATCCCTCAGCTATATAAGGAGCCTCCTGGTTCATGTTTTTGGTCACTCTTTCTTTTGAAGAAACCCTAAGGCCGAGATTTTGCATACTCCCTCTCCTCTCTCTCTTCTACTTTCCTTCTTGCTAGTCATTGGGTGTGATTCCATTAGAGGCATTACACTTGTGGTGCTAAAGCTTCCAAGAAGATCAAGATCAAGATCAAGGGAATATCAATTGTTTGCTATAACAATTGAAAGGTATGTAAACCCTAAACCCTAGTTTGTTAATTTCGAAATTAGCCTCTCTCCTCTAGGGTTCTAGTTTTGCAATTCAAAGTTGTATGTTCAATAGTTAAAACATAGATCCAAAGTAGGTTGCATGTGAACTTAGGAATTGTTTTCTAGTTTATTTGTTGTTCCTAAAACCCATCAGTGGTATCAGAGACATTGTTTGTTTTAAATTGAATTGCTACAATTGTTGAATTGCAAATTAGGGTTTATAGCTATTAAACCCTAAAGGCCAAATTTTCGATTTCTAGGGTTTTGGATCAAAGGGTTTTTTCGAAAACCCTAGCCTCCAAAGAACCCTAATCGAAATTAGGGTTAGGGTTTTGAAAACCCTAGCCTCCTCCCTTGTAAATTTCGAAATATGCTAGAGGATAACTAGGGTTTCTTGTTTTTTGGATAATTGTTACTTAATTAGATTAATTGGATAATTATCCTTACCCTATTTTTCGAAATTAGAGGGATAAGGATTAGGATTAAATTAATTGATTAATTTAATTAGATAATCCTTACAAGATTTAATAATTTGATTAATAGTTAATTAATAGATAAATATTAAATCTAGTGAATTGGTTTATTTAAATTTGAATTTAACAGCTTAAATTTCGAAATTTATATAAACCCTTGAAGTTTTAAAAAGTTTTAAAAACACACCTTATATATATATTATAATTAAAGGTTTAATATTATATGTATAAGAATATGGTCAGTCAAATCGCTAGTATGCCTCATTCACGAAGCTAATCTATAAGGGGGGTATAAGGAAACTGCCTATAAAATGGTAGTTGAATGGGTGTCCACTCTCACCCACCGCTTCCTTGATTAGTGGAGGGTCGTTAGCAGAACGGATTTGATAGGACAACTACCTCTCATTAAAAGTATAATGATATTAAAGAAAGTACTAGAACATTATTTTCAAAATCCCAACTCTAGTTACTTTAGGAAAAATGTGAAAAGTATGCTAATCCATGAAATTGCACATTATGCTTTATTGGTCGTTAGTGGAGCGTGTGTGGTTAACCAGCACACTAAAAGGCACTAATAAAGAGTAGTAATGGGTATCTCATAATTGTCATTTTGATGGAGCGTGTGTGGTTTACCAGCACATCAATAGTTAATGATAAAGACAATGAGGTTACCAAGCACATTTGCATGGTTATTCACATCTTGTTTGTGATCCTCGGCATCCCAGTCACAAATAGAAGAGCATAATCTGAGAATAAAACATGCCATTGAATAGTTTCAATGTATCTCAAAAGAATTAGGAATTTCACTTCGTTTGTTTCGTCTAATGGTGGAATTGGTGAATCGTCATTCACCTACCTTTATGAAATTTGCACTTGGATCTCGGCATCCCATTTCTAAGTTGTGAATCTTCATAGTTGGATCCTAACCTTGATATTATATCTTTGGGTTATTCTATTAAGGTATCTTGAAATCTAACTAAAACTTTCTTTCTTTTCAGATGTCTACTCCTGGAAACACTTCTGCTTCATCCTCCTCCAACCAGAACTTCTCTTTGCTCAATATCTGCTCCAAAGTCGTTATGGATGGCTCAAACTATAACGATTGGATGCGCAACATCAAGATGGCTCTTCGTTTCGAGAACAAAGAATATGTTCTTGAAAAGGAGCTCAAAGAGCTTGATGAGAATGAAGCTACTCCTGAAGATCTTGCTGCCTACAAGAAACATTACGATGATGCTACCAAAGTGGCATGCATCATGGTGGCAACTATGTCCCCAGAACTGCAGAGGTACTATGAGGACTACTGGCCTTTCGAGATGAACAAGGACCTTATGGAAAAGTACCATAAGCGAGCTCGTCAAGAAAAGTTCGAAGTAGTCAAGTCACTCATGGCTTGCAAGATGAAAGATGGGGAGTCAGTTGTGTCACATGTGCAAAGAATGCAACGCTACATAGAGCGTTTGGTCAAGCTCAATATTCACTTTGATGAGGAATTGGCCATTGACATGGTCTTGAACTCACTTCCTGAATGTTATGGTCAGTTTATTCTAACTTACCATTTGAACAATACTGAGCAGACCTTGGCCCAATTGCACAACTTGTTGCAGACAGCTGAGGCAGGGATGAAAGGTAAAAGTATACCCTCCACACCTGCTAGTGCCCCTGTTTTGGCTATTGGACAGGGAAAGGGGAAAAAGAGGAAAGGTCCTCCCAAGCAAAACTGGAAGAGCAAGGCTCAAGCTGGGTCATCTAGTAATGGCCCAAAGGCTAAGCCCAATGGTTCCACTCCCCATGTTTCTGATCCAAAAGAGGCAGTTTGCTTTTACTGCAACCAAAAGGGGCATTGGAAGAGATCTTGCCCACAATATCTGCAAGATATCAAGGATGGCAAAGTGAAGCCATCTTCGGCAGGGCCTAAAGGAAAGTGAGGAGATAGAGCGAGGAAGGATAAACCTGATCATGGGAAACAGAAAGTCTTCACCAGTAACCAAGATCGGAGTTTATCAGCTTCTGCTTAGTAATGATGTTAGATTAGATAAATTGTTGCTATTCGTCTGAGATGACGAGAAACATTATTTCATTTCATGCATTGTTCAGACAAGGTTTTACATATTCTTTTAATGATTTGAATGGTTCAATTTCTGTTTATAAGAATGGTGTTTTTATGTTTGAAGCTTTGCCTTGTAATGGTGTGTATGAAACAGTGACTTGTGTTGATAGCCTAGGAAATAGTGTACTTAATATTGACTTGTCTAATAGTGTAGACAAGGCATGCTTGTCGCATTGTCGTCTTGGACACATTAACAAGAAACGCATAGCCCAACTCCAAAAGGATGGAGTGTTGGAATCATTTGACCTAAAGTCAGATGATATGTGTGAGTCTTGTCTTTTGGGAAAGATGACAAAATCACCATTCACAGGGTCATGTGAAAGAGGTGAAGGTCTGTTGGATCTCATACACACGGATGTGTGTGGACCCTTCAGATCAACTGCAAGAGATGCTAATCGATTCTATGTGACCTTCACTGACGATTATAGCAGATATGGATATATCTACTTGATCAAGCATAAGTCAGAAACTTTTGAAAAGTTCAAAGAGTTTAAGCATGAAGTCGAAAATCAATTGGGCAGAAAGATAAAGATACTTAGATCCGATAGAGGCGGGGAGTATCTTAGTATCGAGTTTAACGACTATCTGAAAGAATGTGGGATAGTCTCACAATTGACTCCTCCTAGGACACCACAGTTAAATGGTGTAGCTGAGAGGCGCAATCGAACCTTGTTAGACATGGTTCGTTCTATGATGAGTCGGGCTTCGCTTCCTATTCACTTCTGGGGGTATGCCTTAGAGACAGCCGCCCACATCCTCAATCTTGTCCCTACAAAGAAGGTTGCCAAAACACCTCACGAAATGTGGACAGGGAAAGTTCCCTCGTTAGCACATATTAAAGTCTGGGGTTGTGAAGCTTTCGTAAGACGAGAGACTCACGACAAGCTAGCAGCTAGAAGTGAGAAATGTGTTTTCATTGGTTACCCAAAGCAGTCTTTTGGATATTTGTTCTACAGGCCTAGTGAGAACGTGGTCTTTGTAGCACGAAGAGGAGTCTTTCTTGAAAGAGAGCTCATATTCAAAGAGGACAGTGGGAGCACTATTGACCTTGAAGAAATTCAAGAGTCAGCCAATGAAGGAACCTTAGATGACACTAGCACTCAACCAGAGGAAACAGTTCCTGTTGAACCAATTGATAACTCATTACCTCTTAGAAGATCCACTAGGGTGAGTGTGCCACCTGAGTTGTATGGTTTTCATATTACTTCAGATGGTGACACATTCATAAGTGACAGAACACTGGTAAACTTAGATGAACCAGTCACTTATAAGGAAGCAATGGCAGGCCCAGAGGCTTCCAAGTGGAAAGAGGCAATGGACAGCGAGATTAAGTCCATGTATGACAACCAAGTTTGGAATTTGGTTGATAGTGCACCAGGTCGCAAGACAGTTGGGTGCAAATGGATCTTCAAGAAGAAGACAGACATGGATGGGAATGTGCATACATTCAAGGCTCGACTGGTTGCAAAAGGTTTTACTCAAACCCCAGGGGTTGACTATGATGAGACTTTTTCGCCAGTGGCTAAGATTAAATCTATTAGGATATTGCTCGCCATAGCTGCCTTTCATGATTATGAAATCTGGCAGATGGATGTCAAAACTGCTTTCCTTAATGGGAAGTTGGCTGAAGATGTTTACATGAGTCAGCCAGAGGGTTTTGTTGATGCAAAGTTTCCCAATAGAGTGTGCAAGCTTGAGAAATCCATTTATGGATTGAAACAAGCATCTCGCAGTTGGAATCTTTGCTTCCATGAGAAAGTCAAAGAGTTTGGTTTCTCTAGAAGTGAAGATGAGTTTTGTGTGTATATCAAGGCTAGTGGGAGTATAGTAACTTTTCTGGTGTTATATGTCGATGACATATTACTCATTGGTAACGACGTTCCAACCTTGAAAGAGGTTAAGTCTTGGCTTGGAAAGTGTTTTGCAATGAAAGACCTTGGAGAAGCTGCCTATATTCTTGGGATTAGAATATTGAGAGATAGAAAGAAGAGACTAATTGGACTTAGTCAGAGCACATACTTGGATAAGGTACTAAAGAGGTTTAGTATGGAAAATTCCAAGAAGGGAGAGCTACCTATCCAGAGCAATACCAAATTGAGTAAGACTCAATGCCCGAGTACAGATGTTGAAATAGATGACATGAGTCGTGTACCTTATGCTTCCGCTGTCGGATCGATCATGTACGCTATGACATGTACTCGCCCTGATGTGGCATTTGCTTTGAGCATGGTTAGTCGCTATCAGGGAAACCCAGGTAGAGCTCATTGGATAGCAGTTAAGAATATACTCAAGTATTTGCGAAGGACAAAGGACTGGGTTCTTGTGCTTGGTGGCAGTGATACTTTGAGAGTAGATGGTTACAGTGATGCCAGCTTTCAGACGGATAGAGATAACTTCCGTTCTCAGTCGGGCTGGGTATTTTTACTGAATGGAGGAGCAGTTACTTGGAAGAGTTCCAAGCAAAATACGGTGGCTGATTCTACTTGTGAATCAGAGTACATTGCAGCAAGTGAAGCGTCGAAAGAAGCAGCTTGGTTGAGGAACTTCATCGGGGATCTCGGAGTTGTTCCAACCATCCAGGAGCCTATGGAACTCTTCTGCGATAATGAAGGAGCGGTTGCCTTGACAAAGGAACCGAGAGATCATGGTAAGACCAGACATATCGACAGAAAGTACCATTTCATTAGACATAGAGTTGAAGAAGGCCATCTTATAGTAAAGAGGGTGTCATCTGAAGATAACCCAGCAGATCCCCTCACAAAGGGTCTGAGTAGGGCTAAGCATATTCAGCATGCTCGGAGCATAGGACTGAAAGATGATATTAGTTTTAGTAGTTAGATTAGTTTTTGAAACTTGTAACAAAGTAAATGTAATTGACTTTTGGTGATTAAATAATAAAGTATTATTTATAAGTTTGGCTACTACCTTTTGTCAATTGTTTATTATTGTGTTTCATTTTTGCATGTTTTACTTCCTGAATAATGAGATTATTCAAACTCCACAGTCGCTCGTACTCTTGGAAGTAAGTAGTGAATTAAGACTGTCATGAATTGGATTGCAGATTGTCTAAGGATAGACATGGCAATAGAATTGCTGCAACGTTCATGAGTACTCAGAAATTGAGATTTGAGTATTGGATAAACCCTCGCTCAGAGTATTACTTCATGGAATTCATCACGAGTAATACTGAGACGATAATATCTTATAATCTTGAAACGAAGATATATGAGTTGTAATTTACAAGTCGGTTGTGCATTGGTGATACGAAAACGCATCAGTAACTTGGTGTTATAAAACGTATTGTCATGCATAATTTGATGAGTAAAAGATACAAGCATATGAGTCAACGTTTATTCGTTCCTTTTGCCCTAACAGGAAAAGCGATATATGTGGGCCCCTCGATGATTTGGTGTTGACTTATGTGCTGGGCCCAGCCAGGACTAAATTGATGTGTTCGATTAGAAGTCCTACATCATCACAAATCAGGAATCGGGAAACATAGATTCTGGACAAACAGATTGATTACATTCCATGTCTTTTGTCTGGGGATATCAAGCAGAACGAAGGATTATATGATCACTTATCTTAGGACACGTAACTGACTGGGTCAGAGTTCGGCAGCAGCTTTTGGAAGCTACAATTTGCTGGTCAAATTTAGAAGGCATACTAGCAATTATAGTTACAGACTTATCCAAGTGGGAGACTGTTGGATTAGGTGTCTAAGCCCATAACTATAATTGGTATGTACTTGAATTGATAGCAGCACAGTCCTTTTGGGTTGCCCTCAACCTAGCAACTGGACAAGGAAATTATGAAAGGAGAGATATTAATTTATAAGATTAATAAATTAATATATATATATAAATGATTTATTAATATGTTAATGGATTAATATATTAATTAGAAATCATTATGTTTAATTAATTGTTAGCCAGAAATTAATCAGAATTGATTTTGGGGTTAAAAGAATTAATTATAAGGTGCAGGGACTAGTTTGCAATTATCTAATAGTTGAGTGGAAGGCTCTAGAACCCCCTTGGAAGAGGGTGGACGAAATCTTTAGGGGAAACCCTAATAATTTCGTCCATAGGGGCTTGGATAAGGCCCTTGGGTTTGCTTAGGCCCTAAGCAAAGGATAACTAGGGTTTCCCTTTAACCCTAGATCCCTCAGCTATATAAGGAGCCTCCTGGTTCATGTTTTTGGTCACTCTTTCTTTTGAAGAAACCCTAAGGCCGAGATTTTGCATACTCCCTCTCCTCTCTCTCTTCTACTTTCCTTCTTGCTAGTCATTGGGTGTGATTCCATTAGAGGCATTACACTTGTGGTGCTAAAGCTTCCAAGAAGATCAAGATCAAGATCAAGGGAATATCAATTGTTTGCTATAACAATTGAAAGGTATGTAAACCCTAAACCCTAGTTTGTTAATTTCGAAATTAGCCTCTCTCCTCTAGGGTTCTAGTTTTGCAATTCAAAGTTGTATGTTCAATAGTTAAAACATAGATCCAAAGTAGGTTGCATGTGAACTTAGGAATTGTTTTCTAGTTTATTTGTTGTTCCTAAAACCCATCACCTTCCACGGTGAGACTTTAAGTAAAACCAAATCTCCAACTTCGAAGGATATCGGTTGTCTTTTCTTGTCAGCATAACTCTTTTGTCGATCTTGAGCAGCTAACATCCTCTCCCTAATTATTTTCAACTTTTCAGCAGTCTGATGGATTATTTCAGGTCCCACAAACTGCTTCTCCCCAGCTTCCAGCCAACATGATGGCGTTCGATACTTTTCTCCATACAAAGCGTGATAAGGTGCCATCTTGATGCTTGAGTGGAAACTATTATTATAGTCTACTAGAGGTAAGTGTTCATCCCAGTTACCTTGGAATTCTAGGGTACATGCTCTCAGCATATCCTCCAATGTTTGAATCGTTCGTTCTCTCTGACCATCAGTTTGCGGATGGTAAGCTGTACTCAAACACAACTTGGTACCCAATTCCTCTTGTAGACTCCTCCAAAACCTTGAGGTAAAACGGTTGTCACGATCGGATACAATCGTTAACGGAACACCGTGAAGCCTCACAACTTCCTTCACATAAGAATTTGCAAGTTTATCCATAGACCATTTCTCTTTGGCTGCTATGAAATGCGCACTCTTAGTGAAGCGATCAACGACCACCCAAATCATGTCGTGACCGTTCCTTGTTCTGGGCAGTTTAGTCACAAAATCCATGGTGATGTCCTCCCATTTACCCATGGGGACAGGTAAAGGTTCTAAACTCCCATACGGTTTCTGATGTTGTGCCTTAACCATCGCACAAGTTACACACTCGACCACATACTTAGCAACATCGAGCTTCATCGTCGGCCACTAGTAATATGGTTTTAGGTCCCTATACATTTTCGTACTGCCGGGATGAATCGAGTACATGGTCTTGTGAGCTTCTTACATCAGAAGATCTCTTACTCCTCCCGTCTTAGGTACCCAAATCCTATCCTTGAATACCTTCAATCCTTGACCATTTGTATCAAACACCAACGTTTTGCCCAAACGTTCCTCCTTCCGGTCAATTTTCTCTAAAGCTTCCTCTTGAGCTTTCTTTATACTTTCCACAATTGTAGAGACAACTTCAATTCTCAACGCTCTTGGCCTTTTCTTTTCAAGATTTACCTTCCGAGTGAGAGCATCAGCAACAACATTTGCTTTACCAGGGTGGTAAAGTATCTCACAATCGTAGTCCTTGAGTAACTCTAGCCAGCGCCGTTGCCTTATGTTCAATTCTTTCTGATTAAAGAGATATTGAAGACTCTTATGATCAGTGAAAAGTTTACATTTAGTACCATAAAGATAGTGCCTCCATATCTTTAAGGCGAATACTACCGCTGCCAACTCTAGATCATGAGTGGGGTATTTCTTTTCATGCTCTTTCAATTGCCTCGATGCATACACGATCACTTTATCCCTTTGGGTCAGAACACATCCTAACCCAACTCCAGAGGCATCACTATAGACTGCGAAGTCATCAACTCCTTCAGGTAACGAAAGAATCGGTTCTTTACACAATCTCTTCTTTAACTTCTCAAAGGCTTCCTTATGCTTTTCATTCCAAGCATAAGTAGCTCCTTTGTGGGTCAAAGCTGTTAATGGAGTAGCAATCGAAGAAAAGCCTTGGATAAATCTTCGATAATATCCAGCTAATCCTAAAAAGCTTTGAATCTCTGTAGGACTTTTTGGTTGTTCCCACTTCACCACAACTTCAATCTTTGCTGGGTCAACCATTATCCCCTCTTGGTTAACCACATGACCCAAAAATTGGACTTCTTGAATCCAAAATTCACATTTGGAGAACTTTGCATACAGCTTCTCCTCTTTCAGAACTTCTAGCACTTCATGCAGATGCTTTTCATGCTCCTGCTTGCTTTTCAAATAGATCAAGATATCGTCTATGAATACTATCACGGATTTATCAAGGTATGGTTTACAAACCCTGTTCATCAAATCCATGAAATCTGTTGGGGCATTGGTTAATCCGAACGACATAACCAAAAATTCATAGTGTCCATATCTTGTTCTGAACACAGTCTTCTCGATATCCTGCTCTCTCACCTTTAGTTGATGGTATCCGGACCTACGATCGATCTTCGAGAAATAGCTCGAACCATGCAACTGGTCGAACAGGTCATCGATCCTTGGCAACGGGTACTTGTTCTTTATCGTCGCTTTATTCAGATCTCTGTAATCGATGCACATTCTCATGCTCCCGTCTTTCTTCTTTACAAATAACACAGGGGCTCCCCAGGATGATGAACTAGGTCGAATGAAACCTTTGTCCAATAACTCCTGAAGTTGTGTCATAAGTTCTTTCATCTCGGTTGGTGCTAATCGATATGGTGCTTTTGCTATCGGCGTCGTTCTTGGTAACAAGTCGATACGAAATTCTACTTGTCGATCAGGGGGCAATCCGGGAAGATCTTCGGGAAAAACTTCCGGATAATCACACACCATCGGAATATTCTGCACCTCCTTCTTCTCCTTCTTAGCATCGATCACGAACGCTAGATATGATGTACATCCCTTGGCCAAACACTTTCTGGCTTTCATTAGGGAAATGATTCCAGAGTTTACTCTGCGTTTGTCTCCATACACCATAAACGACTCTTTCCCTGGCGGGTTTTACTTTTACTATCTTCTTCCTACACAATATCTCAGCATCATTGGCGCTAAGCCAATCCATTCCTAAAACTATGTCGAATCCATTTAACTCGATAGGCAATAATTCCTCGTGGAACTTATTCCCATCCAAGTCAATGAGGATATTTTTCATACGATGGCTAACAGGTATAAACTTGCCACTAGCAATCTCGACTAATAAGGTATTAACTAGTCTATCTACATGCAAAGCTAGTTTTCTACCAAATTTATGCGATATAAAGGAGTAATTGGCTCTTGAATCAAACAAAATTTGGGCAGGCAATTCATTTACGAGAAAGGTACCTGAAGCGACATCGGCTTCTTCTTTCGCAGCTTCAAGTGTCATCTGAAAGGCTCTCGCCTTCGGCTTTGGTGGAAGATTGGGTTTCCTTGCATCCTTCTTCTTCGGGCAATCCCTCAAAATATGCCCTTCTTCATGGCACCCATGACAAACGTTATTAGTGAAGGTGCATTTATTGGAATAATGCCCTGGCTTTCCACATTTGTAACAGGTGAGTTCCACGCTGCATTTCCCAGCATGTTTCTTCTTGCACCTGTCACACCACTTGGCTTCGGCTTCTCCTCCGAATTTTCTCGAACCAGTCTTCGAGAACTTGTTCTTCTTATTGGAACCTGAAGTTCCTTCAAACTTTCTCTTTTCCCCAACTTCAACCTTGCTGGCGGCTCTCCCCTTTATCATATCTTCGACAGACTTGGCAGCCCAGATAGCTACCTCTAAAGTAAGTTCCTGACGTACTGGCACCGCATACTCCCATGGAAGTCCCTTTACGTACCTGTCAATTTTCGCCAGCTCATCTGGGACAATACGCAAAGAAAACTCCATTTTGTCTGTGAAGTTATTCGTATACTCGTCAACGGTCATACTCCCCTTCTGCAACGTTAGAAATTGGTTTTCTAACTCAAGTACGTTTTGGGCCGAGCAGTACTTGCGCTTAAAGTGCACCAACAACTCTGCCCAAGTCATTTGCAGTGGCTCATTAGGGATTAGGGTTTTCCCCAAAGTGTTCCACCAACGAGCAGCACTACCCCTGAACTGACGCACTACAAAGGTGGTTTGTAACTTGCCTTGGCAATCACAAGTCATGAAAGCCAACTCCATTTCCGAGATCCAGTCCATTACTCCGACAAGATCTTCTTTTCCAGTGAAGGTCGATGGATTGCAAGTCATAAAGTCCTTATACTTGCACCCATTTCTCTCCACTCTACCCTCGTGGTTATTCCTCCCAACCACGAGCGGTTCACTATGACCAACTGATATGCTGTTGTTCCCTTCTTCAGATCGATCGTCATTTAGTTCACGTCGTTCAACAGGAACTGAAGGTTCATCCCTGTTGTTCAGCAACATTTGCCTTAACTCCTCCCTCTGTTCAGCCATCATGGTCTGAATCATAGTTCGTACTCCAGCCATGGTGATGGGTTCGGGTGCGGCTCCTACTATCGGCACATGTTCCACCACTTGAGGTTGAGGTTGTTGGTTTCTGTTTGCGTTTCCCGCTCCACTTCGAGGTCATGCCATTACAATCTATATACCGAATAAGGCGAATTTAGGTCTTTATCCTTGTTAGAAATGTCAATTCCCTTATCACTCCGAAAGGTTTACATGTTAGTTCTATTCTCGTAATCATACACTTAGAATCCTACACACATAAGGTTTCCAGATCCGGTCAGTAACAGACCATAGATCCGAACAAATAATGGCATATATGGCAAACATATAGCATTTAGCACATAAAAGCATCTTAGGTACCTTTCCTAAAATAAACTAGTGCTCGTGTCTAAAATATGGTAGACACTCATCTCACAATCATCACTTAGCATTCTAAGTATAAGTCTAGAAATTCTACAATTTCTTAGTTCGCTTAAACTAATGCTCTGATACCAACTGTGACATCCCCTAATTTCTCGGCCAGAAAAGACCGATTTAATTTATGCTTTTTAAAATAAAATCAGAGAAATATTTTTAAAAGATGTTGCAGAATTGGTCCCCAAAACAAAACATGATAAAAGTTTATCAAAACCTTTCTTTAAGAAATGTATAGTTTCATTTCATATCAAAACCTCGGGATGTCATGTTCCGATACAGATCAAAAGCATAAACAAGACATTATAATCCTTTCAACAGTTATTTACAACTACTGGCCTATAATCCAAAAATCTATCATCGTCCTCCGACTATGCTCCGGGTCCACTACCTGTAACATAAGAAGCTGAGTGGGTCAAGCTTGGGAGCCTGGTGAGCATATAGGGTTTTCAACCCACAATAATAATAAACTTATTAAGTTCACCAATCAACAATAACCATGATTATCCATTCCCGTTGTCCCCACTTTACGTCCCTAAACACCTATGACAAGGGACATAGCCTAAGGAATATCATCGGGATGGACACTACTGCTAAGGGGTTTCCTCAGCCATACATGTCCTAAAGGCAACCATGAGGGGGATTGGAGTACGCCAGCAAACATTTAGTTCACCAACACCTACAAGTTGCGAACCTGCTAGTGTGCCACTGGACTGTCTCGAAAAGTCCGTGGTCGTAATCTATACTCCGTTAGACGACTTCGCCAAGAACAACAACAACAACACCGACACCGACACCGAGGCCTCTCACCATTTTAACACACACCGACTATTTCGTCTACCCATGTTCTACCCAACATATTTGTAGATAAAATACATATACAGTTTAAAACTTGTATAAAACATTTGTTCAACAGTCACCTCAAATAAACAATTAATATATTTACACATAACACGTATTTTAAGGTAAATACTTCACATCTATGTGTAAAGTGAAAGTAACTACACACTCACATGTTTTGATGACAATCGGGCAACAATTTGTTTCCTAAAACGATCGTTTCTAATAAAACCGGGAGTTTTATTGAGAAACCGGGCTCTGCGAAGGTCGGGCTTCGTAACCGAAAAGATAAATTTTTCGGGCTTCTCGGGCACTTCGTGGCGTAATCCGGGGCTTATAATCGATACCGGGGCTTTGGGGGATGTTAAGATGAAAGAAATATGGGTTTAGGGGCAAAAATTTACACTTTTCCAAAATATACCCGGGATGTCTTGCACCCTCCTATTTATAGGAGCGAGCCTCCTGATCCAACGGCTGAGAAGCCTCCAGGTGGCGCATATCCGGAGCGAGGGGCACCTGCTCGCACGTAGCTGCGCATGCGAAGGCTTGCTGGCAGCTTCTTACTGGACCGAGGTCTAGGTCCGGAGTAGGGGGGTTCGTGGCTTCCTGCGAGGTTTCGGACACGAGGAAAGGGGCACACGTCGCCTTCTCACTGGATCGCTTCGGATCAGCTCTCCTGTTCGGATGACTCAACAGCATTTCGGACACGTGGCTCGCATGACTCACCAATTTCGGACACGTGTCACATTCTAAGCGAGGGTGACGTGGCAAAAACGTGACTATGCGAATTTTCTCGATTTTCGCGCCAAAACTTCTAAAATCCATAACTTTCGCATACGAGCTCCTGATTACCCATTCCCGTTGTCCTCACTTTACGTCCCTAAACACCTATCACAAGGGACCTAGCCTAAGGAATATCATCGGGATGGACACTACTGCTAAGGGGTTTCCTTAGCCATACATGTCCTAAAGGCAACCATGAGGGGGATTGGAGTACGCCAGCAAACATTTAATTCACCAACACCTACAAGTTGCGAACCTGCTAGTGTGCCACTGGACTGTCTAGAAAAGTCCATGGTCGTCATCTATACTCCGTTAGACGACTTCGCCAAGAACAACAACAACAAAAACACCGACACCGACAGCGAGGCCTCTCACCATTTTAACACACACCGACTATTTCGTCTACCCATTATCTACCCAACATATTTGTAGATAAAATACATATACAGTTTAAAACTTGTATAAAACATCTGTTCAACAGTCACCTCAAATAAACAATTAATATATTTACACATAACACGTATTTTAAGGTAAATACTTCATATCTATGTGTAAAGTGAAAGTAACTACACACTCACATGTTTTGATGAAAATCGGGCAACAATTCGTTTCCTAAAACGATCGTTTCTAATAAAACCGGGAGTTTTATTGAGAAACCGGGCTCTGCGAAGGTCGGGCTTCGAAACCGAAAAGATAATTTTTCCGGGGTTCTCGGGCACTTCGTGGTGTATTCCGGGGCTTATAATCGATACCGGGGCTTTGGGGGATGTTAAGATGAAAGAAATATGGGTTTACGGGCTAAAATTGACACTTTTGCAAAATATACCCGGGATGTCTCGCACCCTCCTATTTATAGGAGCGAGCCTCCTGGTCAAACGGCTGAGAAGCCTCCAGGTGGCGCAGATCCGGAGCGAGGGGCACCTGCTCGCACATGGGCTCGCACGTGGCTGCGCATGCGAAGGCTTGTTGGCAGCTTCTTACTGGACCGAGGTCTAGGTCCGAAGTAGGGGGGTTCGTGGCTTCCTGCGAGGGTTCGGACACGAGGAAAGGGGCACGCGTCGCCTTCTCACTGGACCGCTTCGGATCAGCTCTCCGGTTTGGATGACTCAGCAGCATTTCGGACACGTGGTTCGCATGACTCACCAATTTCGGACACGTGTCACATTCTAAGCGAGGGTGACGTGGCAAAAACGTGACTATGCGAATTTTTTCGATTTTCACGCCAAAACTTCTAAAATCCATAACTTTTGCATACGAGCTCCGTTTTTGACGTTCTTTATATGCACGCGTAGGTAAAACTACGCTCTACAACTTTCGTTTAGACTTGGTCGGCTAATTTTGACCTTAATTTTTATATTATTATTTTTAACAGACCAGGACAAGAAATCCGTTCAAAATTCATAACTTCTTCATCCGACGTCCGTTTTCGTTTGTCTTTTTACCGTTGTGCTACTATTGACGAGACCTTCGATTCTCGTTTAGGTCGTGTCGGCTAAAAATCACTCGATCTAAAATTCGAGTTTTTAGCTGTCTACTGCTAAGCTTAAACTTCGAAAAATCATAACTTCCTCATACGAAGTCAGATTTGGGCGTTCTTTTTATACCTACTCTCGATTTAACGAAGACTACAAGTTTCGTTTAGATCACTAAGGCTAAAAATTAGTTTATCAAAAACTCACTTTTTACGACATTCAGCACCGTGCTGGTTTTGTCGTGAAACTTCGACAGGTCATAACTTCTTCGTTATAACTCGGATTTCGGCATTCTTTATATATCCGTAATCCTTGTCACGACCACTACAACTTTCGTAATAGATATCGGCTTTATCTAATATTTATTTTTGACGCTCATTTTTATTCTTAATTATTTAACTCCTAGTAATTAAGCATAAAACACATAAAACACATAGAATTCACATAATTCCTTTTTCATTTCTTCAAAATGAGTTACAAAGGTTAACCTAGACTATCACCCCAATATTAATGCCTAGGCTAGAAACACGAGTGTTACAAGTGCCGCAATAGAATGCCTGGTCGTGGAGGGCTGAATGCGCTATATGGGTAAGGTTGTGCCCTTTCTAACACCAATTGGCTTTAGATCAACCGGTAGCGCTGATGCTCAACAAGTGGTATCAGAGCCAGTGGCGAGGGTTCTATTCTCTCAGGGAGCAATTTCTGAGGGGGGGATTGTTCGGGGTCAGAAATGGCATCGACCAAGTCCTCGCACGATGGCCTGGAGTGCCGCAATAGAATGCTTGGTCCTGGAGGGCTGAATGCGCTATATGGGTAGGGTTGCGCCCTTTCTAACACCAATTGGTTTTAGATGAACCTGTAGCGCTGATGCTCAACAATGGTTATTCTTGTGAGTATTGTTAGGGTGTTGTGATGATCCTCTAAGACAAATACGGATAGGTGTGGAAGGTAGTATGGGCCCGTACTACTGAAAGCATAGGACCTGTACGTGTAGCAAGGATGTCACAACCCCTAGGGCTTTGTTGGAAGTTGGTTCCCCTGCTATGATATACGTGTGATCTGATATCCTCGTGGTTTATTTTCAGTATGGTGACTATGTGTCGAGTTGAGGCATGGTGCGGTTCGATATCAGGAGTTGGCCGTCAGGGTCAGTCAGCTGCATTGGATGACAAGATCAGGGAGATCCTACAGGAGGAGGTTGTTGCTCGTTTCCAAGCTTAGTTGACAGAGATGTTTGGGTCTATCAAGACCGCCATGGTTGAGTATGTTGATAAGCGCTATGTTGCTTTGTCTGCGGCTACTGCTGCTGCAACCACTGCAAACGTTGTGGTTGCAGGGGTTGGCTCTGGTTGGGCTTTTCAGTATCAGGACTTAGACAATTGGAAACCCTCGAATTTCGATGGGGTACAGGACCCGAATTTCGTTGGGGTACAGGACCCGATCCACCTGACCAGAAGGCCAAGTGCGCTTTGAACCTTCTGAGGACCAGAGCGAAGGATTGGTGCAGGCTTGCTACTAGTTCTTATCTAGCTGAGCAGAGAGATGTTGTGTCTTGGGAGTAGTTCTCTGAGATGTTCCACTCCCGATATGTGCCCCTGGTAGAGAGTGAGAGGTTGGCCCATGATTACCAGGATTTGAGGCAGGGTTCTGAAACGGTGATGGAGATCACCAAGATGTTTACAGAGAGGGCTATGTTTTTCCTTAAGTTTGTTGCATCTTTGAAGGCTCATATGACTCGTTACTTGAGCATGCTCAAGACATATATCAGATAGTTTGTGTCTACTAAGCACTATGGTTCATTATTGGAGATGCAGGAGGCCGCCATGTGGCGTGAGAGTGAGATTGATTTGCAAACGAGAGAGTTGAGACCGACCCGACGCAGTTATAGCGTGTGTCGAAGCAGTTTTGGGCCGCTGATTCTAGGTCCGGGAGTCATAGGGGCCGCACTTGTGGGAAGTACGGTAGGGTACATGATGGAGCTTGTCGATCTTCTTCGGGATGCCATAAATGTGGCAAGCAGATTTTGGTGTCAGATTTTGTTACCATTATGATCAGGTGGGCCATATGAAGTCCCAGTATCCCTAGCTTGCTGCCAGGCCATCGCAGGCTCCAACGCTAGATTCTTTGAGGATCACGGATGGGAGTCAGGGAAGGGCGGAGCCCCCAAGGGCTTGAGGTCGTGCTTTCCAACTTACTGCTGATGAGGCTAGAGTAGCTCCAGATGTTGTAACTGGTATGTTTCTATCCCTTATCCTATTGATTATGTTTTGTTTTATGCTTATGTTTCTACCTCTATTAGGTATATTCCTAGTGAACTCTTTGCATCCTCTAGTGTTGTTTGACTCTGGTGTGAGTCGATCTTTTGTGTCTCGATCGTTCAGTAGGGAGTTTGATATCTCCATTAGGGAGCTAGAGTGTTCATTGCGAGTCTCTATCACCAACGAACACGGGGTTTCAGCATCATCAGTATATCAGGGTTGTACTCTAGACATCTTCGGGGTGCCTTATCCGATCGATTTGATTTATATCCCCATGGGGGATGTCTGCGTGATTATGTGCATGGATTGGCTGAGCCGTTTTAGTGCTATAATTGATTGAGGGTCAGCGCGTGGTAGTTCGAACCATAAGTGGGGGAGAACTGGTTATCATTGGAGAAGGCACCAGGAGGGGTTCAGGGTTTTGTTCTGCAGCCAAAGCTCGACAATATATTCAGCACGAGTGTGCGGGTTATTTGGCTTATGTGGTGGATATGCGTCTTGGGGATCAGATTTGAGTTTCAGAGGTCCCGGTTGTCAGGGAGTTTGCTGATGTGTTCCCGGAGGAGTTACCCGGTGTGCCTCCTGAGAGGCAGGTCGAGTTCGGGATTGAACTCGTGCTAGGTGCGGCCCCGATTGCCAAGGCGTCGTACCACTTGGCACCGCCTGAGATGCAGGAGTTGTCATCTCAGCTGCAGGAGCTGCTAGGCAAGCAGTTCATCAGACCAAGTAGTTCTTCGTGGCGAGCGCTGATTTTATTCATCAAGAAGAAGCATGGTTCACACCGATGTGTATCGATTAGCGGGAGTTAAACAAGCTAACGGTGAAGAACCGTTATCCCCTTCTATGGATTGATGATCTATTTGATTATTTGTAGGGCGCATCTTAGTTCTCCAAGATAGATTTGAGGTTCAGGTACCATGAGGTCAGGGTGAGAGAGGAGGACATTGAGAAGAATGCGTTCCGGACTTGTTATGGGAATTACTGTTGGATAAGGTGTCTAAGTCCATAACTATTTCTGGTATGTACTTGACCTGACCCGACATGGTCCATTTGGGTTGCATGGCATCATGCATTTAGATAGACTTAATTAGAGAAATAACACTTGTGGTTTATTAATATTATAAGTTCATATATATATTAATAGTATTATTTAATTAGTATTGATCAAGAATTAATTTGGAATTAATTAAATGATCAAAAGATGACTAATTAAATATATGGGTTGATTATGTAAATCATCCATAACTTGTATAGTGGGCTAAAAGGCTCCATGGATTATCAAGTTGGGTTAAACCCATTAGATGCTCCATGGAGGCTTCATGGGAGTTACAAACCCATTGGTCATGGAAATGAAGAGTCATGTCACATTAGGGTTTACATGGTGTAACCCTAGATGTGACACACTATATAAGGAACATGATACTCACCAAAATCGGTTACACTAAGAACAAGTGAGGGCAAGCCGATTTTTAAAAGTGTTATACATTCTCTAAAGTTATTCCAAAGCATTTGGTGTTGTGTGAAACATTTGAGGCATCACACTTGGGGTGCTAGGATCTCAAGGTTTTCAAGGAATCATAACAACTACAAGGTATGTAATTCTAGCTATCTTTTATGTTAAAAGTTCCCCATGTATGCTAGCTAGGATTATGAACCTTGGAAATCATATTTTGCATGTATTTTAGATAAACATAGATCCAAGGTTTTCTAGGGTTGCATGTACACTTAGGAGTGTTAAAATGACCACAACCCATCAGTGGTATCAGAGCCTAGGCTTGTTTGTTGATACTTGATGCAAAATAGTGAATAAAGTCGATTTTCTTGCTGTCTGCATGATGAAATCGCCGAGTCCATGGGGGGACTCGCCGAGTCCATGACTAAACTCATCCTACTCGTCGAGTAGGTTCGTGCACTCGACGAGTAGGAGCCTCAGAATGCAGATTTTCGACTTTTGCTGCTGGAAATGGACTAGAAACATTACCCTAAACTGTTTTGGTGTTATTAAACTTGTTTTAGATGGTGTAATGATTGTTCTAATCCATTTACAATGGCTAATATCAAAATTACATAATTATATGTGTTCATATGTTCTTGAAATTTTGATATGAGTATTCATGTTCTTATGAGTTCTTGATAGATCATAGGAATTACTTTATTAATGCTGAATTCATGAGCTTTATGTGTTTTAATGGAGTCCATAACTTGTCCTCAAGTTATGGATAACCAAAAGCCTCTTTGTATTAAAGCCATTAAAAGAACACATAAGTTACAAAAATGAAGAGTCTTCATTTTAATAACTCTTAAGTTATGAATTGAAAGGTTTTGTAAAGTTACAAAACTTGCCCTCAAGTTTTGGAACATGTAAAGCCATCTTAATAAACTTTAGTTCCAACCCCTAGAATTTTAAATGTTAAAATTCAACCCTTATACTTTATAATATTATAAGTTTAATAATATATATATATATATATATATATATATATATATATATATATATATATATATATATATATGTATAAGATCAAGTCGTTCTACCGTTAGTAGGCCTCATTCACAAAGCCGGCCTATAAGGGGGGTATAAGGTTGTTGCCTATAAAATGGCAGCTTAATGGGTGTCTACTCTCACCCACCGCTTCCTTGACTGGTGGAGGGTCGTTAGCCAAACGGGTAGGACAATGACTTAAAATTCTCATTAAAAGTATAATGATTATTATAAAGTAACTAAATGTTTTATAAATTCCCAATCTTAGTTACTTTAGGAAAATGTGAATAAGGTGCTAACCCATGAAATTACACTTTGCACCTTGATTAAGTCGTTAGTGGAGCGTGTGTGGTTAACCGGCACACTAACTTGGACTTAACAAGGTAGGCAAAGGGCGACTTAAGGTTTTTCATAGGTCGGTGGAGCGCGTGTGGTTAACCGGAACATCGATTAAGTGAAAAACATTAAGGGTACCAAGTAATTTGCATGGTTACTTCACACCTTGTTTTGTGATCCTCGGTATCCCAGTCACAAAACATGAAGGGCACACTCGAGATTGAAACATGCCATTGAAAAAGTTCAATGAATCTCAAAAGAATCTAGGAGTTTCTAAAAACCAAATAAAACCTAATAATTTATATTTCGTTTTCATGGTGGAAATTGGTGAATCGTCATTCACCTACCTTTCAAATATGTTTTAGCTTAGATTACGACATCCCTCTTCTAAGTTATACTATATTGTGATTGGATCCTAGCCTTAATATTACATTTGGGTGTTCTATTAAGGACTATCTTTATATCTAAACTAAACTTGTCTTTTCTTCTTTTCAGATGTCTACCAACAATGCTGCTCCTGGCTCAAACCCTACCGGCTCCTTCTCTCTCATGAACCTTTGTGGGAGAGTCATCTTTGATGGATCCAACTTTACTAATTGGATCAGAAACATCAGGATGGTCACACGATACGAGAACAAAGAATAGGTTCTCAACAAGGAGCTTAAGGTACCCGAGCCGACTGCTACTCCTGAGGAGTTTGCTGAATATGAGGCACATGAAAGAGATGCTACCAAAGTGGCATGCGTCATGATGGTCACTATGACAGCCCAGCTCCAAAAGTACTATGAGGACTACTATCCTTTTGAGATGCACCAGGATTTGATGGACCGCTACCATCAGAGTGCTCGTCAAGAGTGATATGAAATCATCTCCTCCATGATAACAACCCGAATGAAAGATGGTGAATCCATCACGGGCACATGCAGAAAATGCAGAGGTATGTGGACCGTTTGATGAAGCTGAATGTGAACTTCCCAGAGGAGCTAGCAATAGATATCATTTTGCACTCCTTACCAACGTGTTATGATCAATTCCGCATGACATACCACATGAACAAGGAAGAAGTCACCCTCAGCAAACTTCAAGGACTCCTAAAGACCGCAGAATCAAGTGTTAAAGGTAAGTCGGTTGTTACCACTCCTACTCCTACTCCAAACTCCACACCTGTCCTGACAATCAGGAAAGGTAGAGGGAAGAAGAGGAAGAACCCTTCGAAGGGTACCAAGGGTAAGACCCTTGATGGCTCCTCTTCAAGCGGAACAAAGAAAGGTTTCGTCACTCCTTCTGATCCCAAAGAGGCTGAATGCTTCTATTGCCATGAAAACGAACACTGGAAGAGGAACTGCCAGAAGTACCAACAAGATTTGAAGGACGAGAAAGTGAAACCCAACCATGCAGGTATTTACACTATATTATCTAATAACTCACCTTATTCTAACTCTTGGGTCCTTGATACTGGTTGTGGTATTCATATTTGTTATGATTTGCAGGGACTAAGAAGAAGTGAGAATGTGGAGCATGGAAAGATAAACTTGATCATGGGGAATAGGAAAGTTTCACCTGTCACCAAGATTGGAGTTTATACATTGTTGCTAAGTAGTGGGTTTACTTTAGATTTGAATAAATGTTGTTATTCGCCTGAAATGGCAAGAAATGTTATTTCCTTTCATGCTTTGTACAAACAAGGTTTTATCTTTTCTTTTGATAATGAAGTTGGTGGAATAAATGCTTTCTTTAATAATGTGTTTTATTTTAAAGCATTACCTTGTGATGGTGTGTATGAAGCTGTGTCTATTGTAGATAATTTAGGAAATAATGTGTTGTGTATTGATTCTACTAATGATAATAACTTTGATAAAGCATCATTATGGCATTGTCGTCTTGGACATGTAAGCAAGAAACGCATAGGCCAACACCAAAAGGATGGAGTCTTGGAGTCATTTGACCTAAAGTCAGATGATAGTTGTGAATCATGTTTACTTGGAAAAATAACAAAGTCACCCTTCACAGGTTCTTGTGCTAGGGGTGAAGGTTTGTTGGATCTAGTGCACACGGATTTGTGTGGACCCTTCAAAACTGCCACAAGGGATGCTAATCGTTATTATGTGAATTTTACAGATGATTATAGTAGATATGGATATGTCTACTTAATCAAGCATAAGTCAGAGACTTTCGAAAGGTTTAAAGAGTTTAAACAAGAAGTCGAGAATCAATTGGGCAGGAACATTAAGATGCTTCGATCCGATCGCGGTGGTGAGTATCTTAGTACAAAGTTCCTCGACTATCTTAGGGAATGTGGGGTTGTCTCACAATTGACACCTCCCAGGACACCACAATTGAATGGTGTAGCTGAGAGGCGTAATCGAACCTTGTTGGACATGGTTCGTTCCATGATGAGTCGAGCTATGCTACCAATCTCATTCTGGGGGTATGCCTTAGAGACTGCCGCCCATATCCTTAATCTGGTCCCTACAAAGAAGGTTGCCAAAACACCTCACGAGATGTGGACTGGAAAATTTCTAGTCTAGCCCACATCAAGATTTGGGGTTGCGAAGCTTTCTAGAAAGAGAGTTCATAAGCCAAGGAAACAGTGGGGGGCAAATTGACCTTGAAGAAATTCAAGAGTCAAGTGGTAAAGGAACCTCAAACCCTAGCAGTCAACTTGAGGAGGAAACTCCTGTTGATCCTATTGACAAGTCTGCACCTCTGAGGCATTCCACAAGGGTTAGGAATCCACCTGAAAACTACTATGGTTTCCATATTACTGCGGAAGGTGAGACACTTATCAGTGATGAGACACTGGTAAGTCTGGATGAACCTAACAGCTATGCGGAAGCCATGGCAGGCCCCGAGTCTGCCAAATGGAAAGAGGCAATGGACAGCGAGATATAGTCCATGTATGACAATCAAGTCTGGAACTTGGTTGACAATGTACTAGGTCGTAAGACAGTAGGGTGCAAATGGATCTTCAAGAAGAAGACTGACATGGATGGTAATGTACACACTTATAAGGCACGACTGGTGGCAAAGGGCTTTTCTCAAACTCCAGGAGTTGATTATGATGAGACCTTTTCACCAGTAGCCAAGATTAAGTCTATTAGGGTGTTGTTAGCCATTGCTGCATTTCATGACTATGAAATATGGCAAACGGATGTCAAAACCGCTTTCCTCAATGTGAAGTTGGCTGAGGATGTTTACATGAATTAGGCAGAGGGTTTTGTCAGTACAGAGAACCCTAACAGAGTGTGTAAGCTTGAGAAATCCATTTATGGATTAAAGCAAGCACCTCGCAGATGGAATCTTTGCTTTGATGAGAAAGTCAAAGAGTTTGGCTTTTCGAGAAGTGAAGATGAATCTTGTGTATATGTCAAGGCTAGTGGGAGTATAGTTAGCTATTTGGTATTGTATGTGGATGACATACTACTCATAGGAAATGGCATCCCAACCATGCAGGAAGTGAAGTCCTGGCTTGGGAAGTGTTTCGCTATGAAGGACCTAGGAGAAGTTGCCTATATTCTAGGGATAAGGATTCTGAGAGACCAGAGTAAAAGACTAATTGGACTTAGTCAGAGTACATATTTGGATAAAGTGCTGAAGAGGTTCAGCATGCAAGATTCCAAGAAAGGAGAGTTACCCATCCAGAGTAACGCTAGATTGAGTAAGACTCAGAGCCCGAGTACCGAGGTTGAGATAGCAGAAATGAGTCGAGTACCTTATGCTTCTGCAGTAGGCTCGATCATGTATGCTATGACCTGCACTCGTCCTGATGTAGCCTTTGCTTTGAGCATGGTTAGCAGGTATCAGGGGAACCCTGGTAAGGCTCACTGGATGGCCGTAAAGAACATTCTCAAGTACCTGCGGAGGACTAAGGACTGGGTCCTTACCCTTGGTGGGAGTGATGACTTGAGAGTTGTAGGGTATAGTGATGCTAGTTTCCAGATTGATAGGGATAATTTCTGCTCTCAGTCGGGCTGGGTCATTACCTTAAACGGAGGAGCAATTTCTTGGAAAAGTTCCAAGCAAGAGACAGTGACTGATTCAACTTGCGAATCAGAGTATATAGCGGCAAGCGAGGAAGCAAAGGAGGGGATATGGCTAAAGAACTTCATTGGAGACCTTGGAGTTGTACCAGCTATAAAGGAGCCCATAGAGATTTTCTGTGATAGTGAAACTGTTTTTGCCTTAGCAAAGGAACGAAGGGATCACGGGAGATCCAGACACATTGACAGAAAATATCATTTCATCAGACATCGAATAAAAGAATGACTCCTCGCGGCAAAGAGGGTATCATCGGATGAGAACCCGGCAGATCCCTGTTGCATTAGGTGTCTAAGCCCATAACTATACTTGGTATGTACTTGAATTGATAGCAGCACAGTCCTTTTGGGTTGCCCTCAAACCTAGCAACAGGACAAGGAAATTATGAAAGGAGAGATATTGATTTATTATAAGATTAATAAATTAATATAAATCATTTATTAATATGTTAAAAGATTAATATATTAATTAGAAATCATAAGGTTTAATTAATAGTTAGCCAGAAATTAATTAGAATTAATTTTGGGGTTAATTGTATTAATTATAAAGTGCAGGGACTAGTTTGCAATTATCAAATAGTTGAGTGGAAGGCTCCAGAACCTCCTTGGAAGGAGGTGGACGAAATCTATAGGGGAAACCCTAAGGATTTCGTCCAAGGGGATTGGATAAGGCCTTTTGGATTAGCTTAGGCCCCAAGCAAAGGAGTATTAGGGTTTTCTCTAAACCCTAGATCCCTCAGCTATATAAGGAGCCTCCCAGCTCCTAAATTCGGCCACTCCTTCCCTTGTGAAACCCTAGGGCCGATTTTGCATACCCTACTCTCTCTCCTTCAAGTTTCCTTCTTGCTAGATTTTGGGTGTGACTCCATTAGAGGCATTACATTTGTGGTGCTAGGCTTCCAAGAAGATCAAGTTCAAGAGGATTAACAATTGTTTGCTATAACAATTGAAAGGTATGTAATTCTAAAACCCTAGTTTGTTATTTTCGAAAATAGCATCTCTCTTCTAGGGTTCTTGTTTTTCAATTCAAAGTTATATGTTCAATAGTTAAAACATAGATCCAAAGTAGGTTGCATGTGAACTTAGGAATTGTTTTTTAGTTTATTTGTTTCTCAAAAAACTTATCAGTGGTATCAGAGGCATTGTTTGTTTTAAATTGAATTGCTATAATAGTTGAATTGCAAATTAGGGTTTATAGCCATTAAACCCTAAAGGCCAAGATTTTCGATTTTTAGGGTTTTGGTTCAAATGGTTTTCGAAAAACCCTAGCCTCCATGAACCCTAATCGAAATTAGGGTTAGGGTTTTGGAAACCCTAGCCTCCTCCCTTGATTTTCGAATTTTACATGGTAATTTAGGGTTTCTTGTTTTGGGATAATTGTTGCCTTATTGGATAATTGAGAAAAATAAGGAAATTACCGTATCCCCATATTTTCGAAATCTAGAAGAGATATGGATTATGATTAAATTAATTGTTTAATTTAATTAGATAATCCTTACAAGATTTAATAAATTAATTAAAATTTAATTAATAGATAATTATTAAATCCAGTTATTTGGTTTATTTTAAATTTAAATTAATAGTTTAATTTTTCGAAATTTATATAAACCTTAAAGTTTTAAAAAGTTTAAAACACACCTTATATATATATATGTATATATATATATATATATATATATATATATATATATATATATATATTATATATATATGGTCAGTCAAATCGCTAGTATGCCTCATTCACGAAGCTAGTCTATAAGGGGTGTATAAGGAAACTGCATATAAAATGGTAGTTGAATGAGTGTCCACTCTCACCCACCGCTTCCTTGATTAGTGGAGGGTCGTTAGCAGAACGGGTTTGATAGGACAACTACATCTCATTAAAAGTATAATGTTGTTAAATAAAGTACTAGAACATTATTTTACAAAATCCCAACTCTAGTTACTTTAGGAAAAATGTGAAAAGTATGCTAATCCATGAAATTGCACATTTTGCTTAATTGGTCGTTAGTGGAGCGTGTGTGGATTACCAGCACACTAATAGGCACTAATAAAGAGTAGTAATGAGTATCTCATAATTATCATTTTGGTGGAGCATGTGTGGTTTACCGGCACATCAATAGTTAATGATAAAGACAATGAGGTTACCAAGCACATTTGCATGGTTATTCATAACTTGTTTGTAATCCTCGGTATCCCAGTCAAAAATAGAAGAGCATAATTCGAGATTAAAACATGCTATTGAATAGTTTCAATGTATCTCAAAAGGAATTAGGAATTTGAATTCATTTATTTCATCTAATGGTGGAATTGGTGAATCGTCATTCAGCTACCTTTATGAAATTTACACTTGGATCTCGGCATCCCATTTCTAAGTTGTGAATCTTCATAGTTGGATCCTAACCTTGATATTATATCTTTGGGTTATTATATTAAGGTATCTTGAAATCTAACTAAAACTCTCTTTCTTTTCAGATGTCTACTCCTGGAAACACTTCTGCTTCATCATCCTCCAACCACAATTTCTCTTTGCTCAACATTTGCTCCAAAGTCGTTATGGATGGCCTAAACTATAACGATTGGATGCGTAACATCAAGATGGGGCTTCGATTTGAGGACAAAGAATATGTCCTTGAAAAGGAGCTCAAAGAGCTTGATGAGTCTAAAGCTACTCCTGAAGAATATGCTGCCTACAAGAAACACTATGATGATGCAACCAAAGTGGCATGCATCATGGTCGCAACCATGTCCCTAGAACTACAAAGGTACTATGAGGACTGCTGGCCCTTTGAGATGAACAAGGACCTTATGGAAAAGTACCATAAGCGAGCTGGTCAAGAAAAGTTTGAAGTAGTCAAGTCACTCATGGCTTGCAAGATGAAAGCAGGGGAGTCGGTTGTATCTCATGTGCAAAGAATGCAACGCTACATAGAGCTTTTGGTCAAGCTCAACATTCACTTTGATGACGAATTGGCCATTGACATGGTCTTGAACTCATTACCTGATTGTTATGGTCAGTTTATCCTAACTTACCATTTGAACAACACTGAGCAGACACTGGCCCAATTGCACAACTTGTTGCAGACAGCTGAAGCAGGGATGAAGGGTAAAAGTATAGCCTCTACTCCTGAAAGTGAACCTGTCTTGGCTATTGGACAGGGAAAACGGAAAAAGAGGAAAGGTCCTCCTAAGCAAACTTGGAAAAGGAAGGCTAAAGCTGGGTCATATACAAATGGCCAAAAGGCTAAGACCAATGCTACCATTCCCTATGTTTCTGATCCAAAGGATGCTGATTGCTTTTATTGCAATGAAAAAGGGCACTGGAAGAGAAGCTGCCCAAAATATCTGCAGGATATCAAAGATGGAAAAGTGAAGCCAGCTTCAGCAGGTATTTACACTATTTCTTCTAATAACTCATTATCTTCTCGTTCATGGGTCCTTGATACAGGATGTGGTTTTCACATTTGTTCTGATTTGCAGGGGCTAAAAGAAAGCGAGGAGATGGAGCGAGGGAGGATAAACTTGATCATGGGAAACATAAAGTCTTCACCGGTAACCAAGATCGGAGTTTATCAACTTTTGCTTAATAATGATGTTAGATTAGACTTATTGAATTGTTGTTATTCGTCTGAGATGACGAGAAACATTATTTCATTTCATGCATTGTTCAGACAAGGTTTTAAATATTCTTTTAATGATTTGAATGGTTCAATTTCTGTTTATAAGAATGGTGTTTTCGTGTTTGAAGCTTTACCTTGTGATGGTGTGTATGAAATAGTGACTTGTGTTGATAGCTTAGGAAATAGTGTGTTTAATATTGATTTGTCTAATAGTGTAGACAAGGCATGCTTGTGGCATTGTCGTCTTGGACACATTAACAAGAAACGCATAGCCCAACTCCAAAAGGGTGGAGTGTTGGAATCATTTGACCTAAAATCAGATGATATGTGTGAATCTTGTCTTTTGGGAAAGATGACGAAATCACCATTCACAGGGTCTTGTGAAAGAGGTGAAGGTCTGTTGGACCTCATACATACAGATGTATGTGGGCCCTTCGGATCAACTACAAGGGATGCTAATCGATTCTATGTGACTTTCACTGATGATTATAGCAGATATGGCTATATCTACTTAATCAAACATAAGTCAGAAACCTTTGAAAAGTTCAAGGAGTTTAAACATGAGGTCGAGAATCAATTGGGCAGGAAGATAAAGGTACTTAGATCCGATAGAGGCGGAGAGTATCTTAGTATCGAGTTCAACGACTATCTAAAAGAATGTGGGATAGTCTCACAATTAACTCCTCCTAGGATACCACAGTTAAATGGTGTAGCTGAGAGGCGTAATCGAACCTTGTTAGACATGGTTCGTTCTATGATGAGTCGTGCTTCGCTTCCTATTCACTTCTAGGGGTATGCCTTATAGATAGCCGCCCACATCCTCAATCTTGTCCCAACAAAGGAGGTTGCCAAAACACCTCACGAAATGTGGACGGGGAAAGTTCCCTCGTTAGCACATATTAAAGTCTGGGGTTGTGAAGCTTTCGTAAGACGAGAGACTCACGACAAGATAGCACCTAGAAGTGAGAAGTGTGTTTTCATTGGTTACCCAAAGCAGTCTTTTGGATATTTGTTCTATAGACCTAGTGAAAACGTGGTCTTTGTAGCACGAAGAGGAGTCTTTCTAGAAAGAGAGCTCATATTCAAAGAGGACAGTGGGAGCACCATAGACCTTGAAGGAATTCAAGAGTTGGCCAATGAAGGAACCTTAGATGACACTAGCACTCAACCAGAGGAAACAGTTCCTGTTGAACCAGTTGATAACTCATTACCTCTTCGAAGATCCACTAGGGTGAGTGTGCCACCTGAGTTGTATGGTTTTCATATTACTTCAGATGGTGACACATTCATCAGTGATAGGACACTGGTAAATTTAGATGAACCAGTTACTTACAAGGAAGCAATTGCAGGCCCAGAGGCTTCCAAGTGGAAAGAGGCAATGGACAGCGAGATTAAGTCCATGTATGACAACCAAGTTTGGAATTTGGTTGATAGTGCACCAGGTCGTAAGACAGTTGGGTGCAAATGGATCTTCAAGAAGAAGACAGACATGGATGGAAATGTGCATACATTCAAAGCTCGACTGGTTGCAAAAGGTTTCACTCAAACCCCAGGGGTTGACTATGATGAGACCTTCTCGCCAGTAGCTAAGATTAAATCTATTAGGATATTGCTCGGCATAGCTACCTTTCATGACTATGAAATCTAGCAGATGGATGTCAAGACTGCTTTCCTTAACGGGAAGTTGGCTGAGGATGTTTACATGAATAAGCCAGAGGGTTTTGTTGATGAAAAGTATCCCAATAGAGTGTGCAAGCTTGAGAAATCCATTTATGTATTGAAACAAGCATCTCGCAGCTGCAATCTTTGCTTCCATGAGAAAGTCAAAGAGTTTGGTTTCTCTAGAAGTGAAGATGAGTTTTGTGTGTATATCAAGGCTAGTGGGAGTATAGTAACTTTTTTGGTGTTATATGTCGATGACACATTACTCATTGGTAACGACGTTCCAACCCTGAAAGATGTTAAGTCTTGGCTTGGAAAGTGTTTTGCCATGAAAAACCTTAGAGAAGCTGCCTATATTCTTGGGATTAGAATATTGAGAGATAGAAAGAAGAGACTAATTGGACTTAGTCAGAGCACATACTTGGATAAGGTACTAAAGAGGTTTAGTATGGAAAATTTAAAGAAGGGAGAGCTGCCTATCCAGAGCAATACCAAATTGAGTAAGACTCAATGCCCGAGTACATATGAGGAAATAGCTGACATGAGTCGTGTACCTTATGCTTCCGCTGTCGGATTGATCATGTACGCTATGACATGTACTCGTCATGACGTGGCATTTGCTTTGAGCATGGTCAGTCGCTATTAGGGAAACCCGGGTAGAGCTCATTGGATAGCGGTTAAGAATATACTCAAGTATTTGCGAAAGACAAAGGACTGGGTCCTTGTGCTTGGTGGCAATGATACTTTGAGGGTAGATGGTTACAGTGATGCCAGCTTTCAAACGGATAGAGATAACTTTCGTTCTCAATCAGGCTGGGTATTTTTACTGAATGGAGGAGCAGTTACTTGGAACAGTTCCAAGCAAGATACGGTGGCTGATTCTACCTGTGAATCAGAGTACATAGTAGCGAGTGAAGCGTCGAAAGAAGCAGCTTGGTTGAGCAACTTCATCAGAGATCTCGGAGTTGTTTCAACCATCCAGGAGCCTATGGAACCGTTCTGCGATAATGAGGGAGCGGTTGCCTTAACTAAGGAACCCAGAGATCATGTTAAAGCCAGTCATATAGACAGAAAGTACCATTTCATCAGGCATAGAGTAAAAGAAGGCCATCTTGTAGTAAAGAGGGTGTCATCTGAAGATAATCTAGCAGACCCCCTCACAAAGGGTCTGAGTAGGGCTAAGCATATTCAGCATGCTCGGAGCATAGTACTGAAAGATGATATTAGTTTTAGTAGTTAGATTAGTCTAGTTCAGAAACTTGTTACAAAGTAAATGTAATTGACTTTTGGTGATTAAATAACAGAGCATTATTTATGAGTTTGTTTACTGCCTTTTGTCAATTGTTTATTATTGTGTTTCATTTTTTTGCATGTTTTTACTTCCCGAATAATATGATTATTCAAATTCCACAGTCACTCGTACTTTTGGAAGTAAGTAGTGAATTAAGACTGTCGTGAATTGGATTGCAGATTGTCTAAGGATAGACATGCCAATAGAATTGCTGCAATGTTCATGAGTACTCAGAAATTGAGATTTGAGTATTAGATAAACCCTCGCTCAGAGTATCACTTCATGGAATTCATCACGACTAATACTGAAACGATAATATCTTGTAATATTGAAACGAAGATATATGAATTGTAATTTACAAAGTCGGTTATACATTGGTGATACGAAAACGCATCAGTAACTTGGTGTTATAAAACGTATTGTCATGTATAATTTGATGAGTAAAAGATACAAGCATATGAGTCAACGTTTATTCGTTCCTTTTGCCCTAACCGGAAAATCGATATCTGTGGGCCCCTCGATGATTTGGTGTTGACTTATGTGCTCGGCCCAGCCAGGACTAAATTGATGTGTTCAATTAGAAGTCCTACATCATCACAAATCAGAAATCGGGAAACATAGATTCTGGACAAGGAGATTGATTACATTCTATGTCTTATGTCTGGGGATATCTTGCAGAACGAAGGATTATATGATCACTTATCTAAGGACACGTAACTGACTGGGTCAGAGTTCAGCAGCGGCTTTTGGAAGCTACAATTTGCTGGTCAAATTTAGAAGGCATACCAGCAGTTATAGTTACAGACTTATCCAAGTGGGAGACTGTTGGATTAGGTGTCTAAGCCCATAACTATAATTGGTATGTACTTGAATTGATAGCAGCACAGTCCTTTTGTGTTGCCCTCAAACCAAGCAACAGGACAAGGAAATTATGAAAGGAGAGATATTGATTTATTATAAGATTAATAAACTAATATAAATGATTTATTAATATGTTAAAAGATTAATATATTAATTAGAAATCATAATGTTTAATTAATAGTTAGCCAGAAATTAATTAAAATTACTTTTGGGGTTAATTGTATTAATTATAAAGTGCAGGGACTAGTTTGCAATTATCAAATAGTTGAGTGGAAGGCTCCAGAACCTCCTTGGAAGGAGGTGGACGAAATCTATAGGGGAAACCCTAAGGATTTCGTCCAAGGGGCTTGGATAAGGCCTTTTGGATTAGCTTAGGCCCCAAGCAAAGGAGTATTAGGGTTTTCCCTAAACCCTAGATCCCTCAGCTATATAAGGAGCCTCCCAGTTCCTAAATTCGGCCACTCCTTCCCTTGTGAAACCCTAGGGCCGATTTTACATACCCTACTCTCTCTCCTTCAAGTTTCCTTCTTGCTAGCTTTTGGGTGTGACTCCATTAGAGGCATTACATTTGTGGTGCTAGGCTTCCAAGAAGATCAAGTTCAAGAGGATTAATAATTGTTTGCTATAACAATTGAAAGTTATGTAATTCTAAAACCCTAGTTTGTTATTTTCGAAAATAGCCTCTCTCCTCTAGGGTTCTTGTTTTGCAATTCAAAGTTATATGTTCAATATTTAAAACATAGATCTAAAGTAGGTTGCATGTGAACTTAGGAACTGTTTTCTAGTTTATTTGTTTCTTATAAAACCCATCAATCCCCTCACGAAGGGACTGGGTAGGGTTAAGCATCTCCAGCATGCAAGGAGCATAGGGCTGAAGGATGATATTAGTTTTAGTAGTTAGACAATTTTTGAAATTTGTAAAGTGTACTTGACATTTGATGATGAATAAAAGTTGTGCTTATTTATGAGTAAAGTGTTGCTATCTTTTGTCAATCGTTTACTATTATTTCTTTTGCATGTTTTGACTTCCAGAATATTTATGTTGTGTTGTACATATTATTCAAATTATCCACAGTCAGTCATATGTTGGAAGTAGATATGAATTAAGACTGTCATGAGTTGGTTGTAGAGGTCTAAGATGTTGGACATGGCCTCAACACTCATGAGTGCTCATAAGTTCTGAGTATTGGATTCAACCCACGCTCGCTGGTATCACTTCATGGAATTTATCTCGAGTGATCGCGAGACGGTAATATCATATAAGTCTTCAAACCTAGAGATATGACTTGTTGACTATGAGTTGGTTATGCATTGATCTTGCGAAAACGCATTGGTAACTCGATGTTATAAAACGTGCCATTGTGTGTGATTTAACAAGTAGTAGAACAAGCATATGAGTCAAAGTTTATCTGTTTCTTTTTGGATTAGAAGCAATATCTGGGCCCCTCGATGATTTTGTTTTGACCTATGTACCGGGCCCGGTCAGAACCAAGTTGATGTGTTCAATTAAGTTTATGTCAAACAAATTGGAAATCGGGAAACAAACTTCTGGACAAAAGTAAGACATTGTTCCATGTATTTGTCTGGCTAATATCTAGAATAGAGGATTATAATATCACTTATCTGAAATGGCGTATCATCATCTTCTTAGTTCCGAGAGACCTTGAAAAGAGCTATGATTGCTGATCGGTTCCTGAAGTCATACTTGCATTTATAGTTATTAGACTTATCCAAGTGGGAGACTGTTGGATAAGGTGTCTAAGTCCATAACTATTTCTGGTATGTACTTGACCCGACCCGGCATGGTCCATTTGGGTTGCATGGCATCATGCATTTGGATAGACTTGATGAGAGAAATAACACTTGTGGTTTATTAATATTATAAGTTCATATATATATTAATAGTATTATTTAATTAGTATTGATGAAGAATTAATTTGGAATTAATTAAATGATCAAAAGATGACTAATTAAATATATGGGTTGATTATGTAAATCATCCATAACTTGTATAGTGGGCTAAAAGGATCCATGGATTATCAAGTTGGGTTAAACCCATTGGATGCTCCATGGAGGCTTCATGGGAGTTACAAACCCATGGTGTCACACCCCCAAACCAAGGATGGCGGAGACGTCCGGGGGTGGATGACTTCATGTATAGTATCATAACAACAATTGTAATAGTAATTCAAGCAAACACAACCAACATATATATAATTGAAAAAGTTACATCATTGTATGAATTACATGTTTACGAATCAATTACAATATGTTGACAAAATATGAAATAGTAGACGCCTTAGCGTCCCATCCTCAAAAGCACTTGATTACCTGTTTAATGATTTCCTGAGAATACAAGTTGTTTGAAAAAGTGTCAACACAAAGGTTGGTGAGTTCATAAGCTTTTGTTTGGTATTATTAAAAGCCTTTTGTTTGTAAAAGTAGTATTTGTGTTAGAAAATCCAATATTTTCCTTAATGTGTAAATGTAGTCTTAAAACCCAAAGACCGAAATGTACAAGTAATTTGTCATATTTATAGTAAAACAATGCAAGTTTAAATCGACATAAACTCGTTAAATTTTAATGAAGTTCCCGTAAATTCCAATGTTTATTAATACTTTATGTGAGTTTATTATAACCATACTATGACCAAGGTTGGCTAAAACGACGTTCTTCAGGCGTCGGAAATGTTATGACATTTGTCACCCCAGACCTATCGGTCTAACTGTTGCATGCAGTTTAGGTGTGGGTTTGTCAAACCCAATATAGATCTATACACAAGTATCACGCTCTCCCTCAAGGAGACTCTGGTTACAATACAGGACTTAATGGTAATTTGAAGTAAATGTCTCACAAAGTCATTAACGGAATTACGTGTTATGAAAACTTGATACCGTATGGCCGTACCTTGCTTAATGAAAATATCATTTGTATAAATGTACCCTTTTTAAATGTATGTGTTATGTAATGTATCATAAACTATACCTATTATAGTTTATCAACCAAGGGTAGTACGTAGTAATGTATGCAAACTATATTCAAAATAGTTTATTAAATGTTTGAATGTATCGGTTATTCTTTATATTTTATATGTCCAAATCCATTTGTAAACTGATGTGTGTCTAAATATTAAGATAAAATGTCATATATTGCAATAACATATAATCACATAAAGATATACACCTTGCTCAACATGTTACAAGGTGAATTGAAATTAACAGCAACTTTTCGTTGAATACAGTTTCTGTTACTGTTCTTAGAAAATTTATAGAAAAATCATCAAAGCTCTAAATCCAAATCCGCAAATTTTGAGAGTTTGGAATATGAGTCTAGTTTGTTCGTAAATTTTATAATGATTTTTAGTGATCTCTAACAGAGGTGAAAATGTTCATAATCACAGACTGGTCCGGGTTTGCCTCTGAAATGACAGGCAGTTTTGTAAAAATCACCATAAATTGTAGAAAAATCATATGGAGATGTGCAAGTAGCCATTTTAAAGCTAAGAGTTTGAACTACTTGCACCTGGAACAGTTTTGAAAACTAAAATATTTAAGTTGACCAAAACAGTCCGTGATTAAAGTCCATCTTTTCTGATGTAATCTGTTAGAAAAAGTTTAATTGTGTTCTTGATGATTTTACTTGTATTCCCCCCTTAAAACTTAAGAAAAACATGTAAATGTAGGGGTATGAACTCACCTTATGTGGTTTCAGTAGATGAAAGTGAGAGAGAGGAAGTGTTCAACCCAAGAACACTAAGAAGATGTCTTGATGATTCGAGAATCTAACACCGAATAAGATGCAACTTGTGTAAGATATCAATGATTTGAGTAGAATGGAGTTTAATAATTATGTGAATGATGAAGATACTTACTAATTGAAGAAAGAAATCCCTGGAGAAAGCCTTGAAGTTCTTGAAGTTGAGAGAAAAGATGAGAGAATTTTGGAGAGTGTTCTTGGTTGCTAAGTGTAGAATGAAAGAATTTTATGGAGAATGAGGAGAGAGGATCAATCCTCCAGCTCTTAGAACATGGGAAGAGCTGGAGATTGGGTGTAAAGGTCCACTAAGGAGACAATGGGTAGTGGGAAAGAGTGGCTAATCATAGAGTGAGGTGGTGGTGGTTTGCTTTTGCCATAAATTAAGGAAAAGCAAATATTCCCTCAATAATTAGTTCAACCACTAATTCTTTTAATATATTTTATAAAAACCCTGGAGATTTATATATTTTGGGGCCTTAGTTTATAAAATAAAGTTTTGGGTGAAAATCCCACGTTAAAATAATGAAAAACGGAGTTAAAACGAAGTCGTAGTCGAAAACCGGGAAAAAAGGCTGAATCTGCGAAGTTGCTCGGTCCTGGGCCGAGGTTCGGACCTGAGGCTTCGGACCTGAGGCTTCGGTCCTGAGGCTTCGGTCCGAGGCTTCGGTCCTGAGCACTTCAGTCCGAGGCTTCGGTCCTGAGCACTTCGGATGCGAGGCTTTGGTCCTGAAGCTTCGGTTTTGGGTCCTTAAGGCTATTTTACCCGTTTTTACCCCGTTTCAAGTGGTTTTTGACCCGGTTAAGGGTCGTGATGACCCGAATGATTACAAAAAGTTAAAGGAACTTTTGAGAGAGATTTGGGAGAGATTTCTAATAGAGAGAGATTGAGTGAAAGAGATTGAGAGAGAGTTCTTTTGAGACCTTTTTGAGTGTTTGGCTTTGAAACGCAAGGTCCGTAAACCCCGTTAAGCCATGATTTAGTGTCCTACACAATCCCGATGATTGTGCAATAGTGTTTTATCGCTTTGGTTCGTTGTTTAGCACTGTTAAGGCTAAGGAAAATCAAACACATGAATTTTCCAAATGATGTTTTCTCATTAAAATAGCGAATTGTACAGTGATTACATAACGTAAACCCTAACATACAAGGGTTATTGGAGTTGACCGGTTTGACTTGTTGACTTTGTTTGACTTTGACTTGACCGAAATTTGACGGTTGTCACACATGGGTCATGGAAATGAAGAGTCATGTCACATTAGGGTTTACATGGTGTAACCTTAAATGTGACACACTATATAAGGAACATGATACTCACCAAAATCGGTTTCACTAAGAAGAAGTGAGGGCAAGCCAATTTTTACAAGTGTTATACATTCTCTAAAGTTATTCCAAAGAATTTGGTGTTGTGTGAAACATTTGAGGCATCACACTTGGGGTGCTAGGCTCTCAAGGTTTTCAAGGAATCATAACAACTACAAGGTATGTAATTCTAGCTATCTTTTATGTTAAAAGTTCCCCATGTATGCTAGATAGGATTATGAACCTTGGAAATCATATTTTGCATGTATTTTAGACAAACATAGATCCAAGGTTTTCTAGGGTTGCATGTACACTTAGGAGTGTTAGAATGCTCAAAACCCATCAATTACGAGTCCGTGGTGATACCATTTGGGCTCACCAATGCGCCTGTGGTGTTTATGGATTTGATGGATCAGGTATGCAGCCCGATGCTCAATCGATCAGTTATCGTATTTATTGATGATATCTTGGTATATTCCAAGGCCAGAGAGCAACATGTAGAGCATCTTCGCGAGCTTTTGGGGGTTTTGAGGCCAGAACGACTTTATGCTAAGTTCTCGAAGTGCGAGTTTTGGTTACGGGAGGTTCAGTTCCTTGGATACCTCGTTAACCAGGATGGGATATTGGTCGATCCAGCCAAGATCGAGGCGGTGATGCAGTGGGAGGTTCCGAAATCTCCCTCGGATATCAGGAGTTTCTTGGGGTTGGCAGGCTACTATTAGAGATTTTTTCTGGATTTCTCTAAGATTGCAGTACCACTTACTCGTCTGATGAGGAAGGGGGTTGATTTCTGATGGGGCCCTGAGAAGCAGTCATCATTTGAGACCCTTCGGCAGAGATTATGTGAGGCCCCGGTTTTGACCCTCTCAGAGGGAATTGAGGATTTTGTGGTTTTCAGTGATGCATCCATCACTGGTCTGGGGGCAGTCCTCATGCACAGAGGACGGGTGATAGCTTATGCTTCACGGCAACTGAAGCCGCATGAGACAAGATATCCCACACATGATCTGGAGTTGGAGGTAGTGGTTTTTCCCCTCAAGATTTGGAAGCATTATCTTTACGGGGTCCGTTGTACTGTCTACACGGATTTTGACTACGAGATCCGTTACCATCAGGGTAAAGCGAATGTGGTAGCGGATGCTTTAAGCCACAAGTCGGTTGGGTCATCGGATGGGGTATCGTGTATGAGGATATCTATGGATTCTCCACTTTTGTGATTGATTAGGGAGGCTCAGAGCGAAGGTGTTCAAGAAGAGAACTAGAAGATAGAGAGGATCAGGGGGAGATCACCAGATTTATTCCGGATAGTCGTTGATTGTTGACCCAGTGTGGTTGGCTATGGGTTCCTATGTCTGGTGAGGTTGAACAATTTGTGTTGGAGGAGACTCATAAGTCTCAGTTTTCTATCCATCCGGGGGCCACCAAGATGTATCAGCATCTTAGATTAAGCTATTTGTGGCTGTGTACGAAGAGGGAGATCGCCTGGTATGTGGAAAGGTGCTTGAACTATAGGATGGTCAAGGTCGAGCATTAGAGACCGCATGACAAGCTATAGCCTCTGGAGGTTCCCATGATGAAATGGGAGCAAATTTTGATGGACTTTATCACCAAGTTGCTGAAGACGGCAAAGGGTTTTGATGCTATTTGGGTCATCGTGGATCGATTGACCAAGAGTGACCATTTCCTGGCGATCCGGGAGAGTTCTTCGGCCGAGAAGCTGGCCAATGTGTATATTCGCGAGATCGTTGCTCGCCATGGGGTTCCAGTCTCCATTGTTTGAGACCGTGATGTTCTGTTCATCTCCTGTTTTTGGCAGAAGTTCCATAAGGAACTGGGCAAGAGGTTGCATTTCAGCACAACTTATCATCCGTAGACCGATGGCCAGAGTGAGTTGACGATGCAAACCCTGGAGGATATGTTGCGGACCTGTGTCATTGATTTTGGTGGGAGTTGGTACTCCTACGTACCTTTTGTGGAGTTCTCCTACAACAACAGTTTTCACTCCAGCATTGTTGCTCCGCCTCTTAAGCTCTTGTATGGGCGGAGGTGTTGTACCCCGGTCTGCTGGGGCGAGGTTGGTCACAGGGTTGTGGGGCGGACCGAGGTGTTCCTTCATACTACAGATATGATTCAACAGATCACGCAGAGGTTGCAGACTACTCAGAGTCGAAAGAAGGGTTATGCTGACCGCTGGCAATCCGAGTTGGAGTTTCAGGTCGGCGACATGGTGTTACTGAAGGTCTCACCTTGGAAAGGTGTGATTCACTTCAGGAAGAGGGGGAAATTGGGTCCCCAATAAATTAGGCCATTTACGATAATTTCAAGGGTTGGAAAGGCCGACTACAGATTGGATATTCTTGAGAAGCTTCGTCAGATTCACATCACTTTCCATGTTTCGCAACTGCGAAAGTGTGTATTGGATGAGGATGCAGTGGTTTCTTTGGATGATATTCAGGTTGATGAGTGCCTGAACTATGTTGAGAGACCAGTAGCTATTCTTGAGAGGAAAGTAAAGGTTTTTCATAGCAAGGAAGTACCTTCAGAAAGGTACGATGGCAGCATCGGAGGGGTTCCGAGTGGACCTGGGAGCCGGAGGCTGAGATGCGGGACAATTACCCATACTTATTCTCTGTAGCAGACTTTGAGGATGAATTCTAGTTCAAGTGGGGGAGAGTTTTAAGATCCTGGGTTTTCATGTATTTTCATATCTCTCCTTTGGTTTTAAATTATGTCATTTCGGTCCGTGGATTGTAAGAAAGTAGCCCTAAGAAGCCCTAGTGGCAAAATGGTAATTTTGGGGCATAAGATGTACCCTAAGCGTAAATGTGAGTATGTTGGGCGTACATGATGGGTTTGAGCCATAAGAACTTTCCTATGTGCACATGCAAACCCTAATGCTTGGATATATGTTTCTCTATTGAACATGTCATTTATCCAAGTCTTGCAAACCCTAGATCTAGTGTATACAATTCGAACTTGACATAAGAAACTCAGATCTAGATGATTACCTCTTGTAGCTTGATTGATTCTTCTTGTCTTGGAGCTTAGAGTCACAATTGTCACTCCACTAAAGGCTTACAAACACCAACTAGCAAGAGAATGATTTGGAGAGAGGAAAGAGGTAGCCGATTTCCATAACCCAAGGGGTCTATTTATACTGTAAGCTTCTAGGGTTTCAGCCAAAACCCAAGGGGTCTATTTATACTGTAAGCTTCTGGACTCCCATCATAATTTCGTTCACCCCTTGCTCCAATGGGTTCCGCAGCCCAATTACTCAATTATCCAATAATTACAGTTCAGTCCCCTATATTCAATTAATCTCTTTTAGTCACCAAATTAATTCTTAATTAATCTATGACTAATATTAATTAAATAATATGATTATTCCTTTAATATATTGTTCTCATAATATATATTAATAAATCATAATATCTTCTCCCTCTGCATAAATCTCCCTGTCAAGTTACTATGGTGAAGGCAACCCAAAAGGACCATGCACAACCGGGTCAAGTACTTACCAATTACAGTTACGGGCGTAGACACTAATCCAACAGTCTCCCACTTGGATAAGTCTAGTAACTACAAATGCAAGCCTAATCCGATTAGCAATCGTAGCTCTCAAAGATGTTGTCGAACTCTGATCTTATCAGCAACCTGTCCTTTAGATAAGGGATCGTATAATCCTCTGTTCTAGATATCGTGCGGACAATTACATGGAACATAGTTATACTTATCGTCCAACATTTTGGTTTCTCGATCTTCAGATTCATTTGACATAGAACTTAATTGAACACGTCAATTCAGTCTTGACCGGGCCCGACACATAAGTCAAATCAAATCATCGAGGGTCCCTGATATCCCTTTTACCCTCTTAGGATAAAAGGAACAGATAAACTTCGACTTATATGCATTTATTATCCACTAATCAAATCATACACAACAATGCGTTTTATAACATCAAGTTACTGATGCGTTTACGCATTATCAATGCACAACCAATTAGCAAACAATAAACCATATATCTAGGTTTTAAGACCATATGATATTACCGTCTTGCGATCACTCGTGATGAATTCCATGAAGCGATTCCAGCAAGTGTGGGTTTATTCCAATGCTCAAATCAAGTTCATAAGCACTCATGAACGTTGTAGCAAACTTTTGCTATTTCTAATACCTTTCAGACAATCTACACACCAATTCATGACAGTCTTCATTCATATCTACTTCCAACATATGAACGACTGTGGACCGTTCAAATAATTATATTATTATCAAATAATTAATTATTCAGGAAGTCAAAACATGCAAAATGAAACAATAGGTAAATTATTAACATAAGACAGTAACATTACTAATAAATAATACTCTTTTATTTAATCATCGAATGCTAATTGCAATTTATCTATTACACGTTTCTAAACTATCTAATCGAAAATAATATCGTCCTTCAGCCCGATGCTCCTAGCGTGCTGCAAGTGCTTAACCCTGCTCAGTCCTTTCGTAAGCGGATCTGTTGGGTTATCCTCTGACGATACCCTCTTCACTACGAGGAGTCCTTCTTCCACCCAATGTCGAATAAAGTGATATTTTCTGTCGATATGTCGAGATCTGCCATGATCTCTCAGTTCCTTGGTTAAGGCAACCGCTCCTTCATTATCACAGAAAATTTCCATAGGCTCTTGTATGGCCGGCACAACTCCAAGGTCTCCAATGAAGTTCTTCAACCATATTGCCTCCTTTGACGCTTCGCTCACTGCTATATACTCTGATTCGCACGTTGAATTAGCTACGGTCTCCTGTTTGAAACTTTTCCAAGTCACTGCTCCTCCATTAAGGGTAAAGACCTAGCCCGATTGCGAACGGTAGTTGTCTCTGTTGGTCTGAAAACTGGCGTCACTGTACCCTCGCACCTTTAAGTCATCACTCCCACCGAGGACTAGAAACCATTCCTTAGTCCTCCGAAGGTACTTAAGAATATTCTTGACTATGATCCAATGTGCTTTGCCAGGGTTCCCTTGATATCTGCTGACCATCCTCAAAGCAAAGGCCACATCAGGGCGAGTACAAGTCATAGCATACATGATTGAGCCAACTGCAGAAGCGTAAGGTACTCGGCTCATCTCTGCTATCTCGACTTCAGTATTCGGACTTTGAGTCTTATTCAACTTGGCATTGCTTTGGATTGGTAACTACCCTTTCTTTGAATTATCCATACTAAAACGTTTTAGTACCTTGTCCAAGTAAGTATTCTGACTAAGTCCTATTAGTCTCTTGCTTCTGTTTCTCACTATCCTTATTCCCAAAATATAGGAAGGCTCTCCGAGGTCCTTCATAGCGAAGCACTTCCCGAGCCACGACTTAACCTCCTGTAGTGTCGGGACGTCGTTTCCTATGAGCAGTATGTCGTCGACATACAATATGAGGAAGCTTACTATACTCCCACTGGCTTTGACATATACACATGATCCATCCTCGCTTCGCAGAAAACCAAACTCTTTGACCTTCTCATCAAAACAAAGATTCCATCTGCGAGACGCTTGCTTAAGTCCATAAATGGACTTCTCAAGCTTACACACTCTATTGGGATGCTTCGCATTGACAAAACCCTCTGGCTGAGCCATGTAAACATCCTCAGCCAACTTCCCATTAAGGAAAGCGGTTTTGACATCCATTTGCCATATTTCATAGTCATGAAATGCAGCAATGGCCAGTATCACCCTGATAGACTTTATCTTCACAACTGGTGAGAAGTTTTCATCATTGTCAACTCCAGGAGTTTGAGTGAAACCCTTCGCAACCAATCGCGATTTATAAGTGTGCACATTTCCATCCACGTCAGTCTTCTTCTTAAAGATCCACTTGCACCCGACCGTCTTACGACTTGGTACATTGTCAACCAAATTCCAAACTTGGTTGTCATACATGGACTGAATCTCGCTGTCCATAGCCTCTTTCCATTTCGCAGACTCCGGGACTACCATGGCTTCCTTATAGCTGTTAGGTTCGTCCAGATTCACTAGTGTACTATCACTAATGAACGTATCCCCTTCTGTAGTAATATGAAAACCATAAAACTGGGGTGGAACACTAACCCTTTCGGAACGTCTAAGAGGTAAGGACTCGTCAATCGGTTCAACCAGAGTTTCCTCCTCAGGTTGAGCGTCAGTGTTAGAGGTTCCTTCATCGCTCGACTCTTGAAGCTCTTCAAGATCGATTTGCCTCCCACTGTCTCCTTGGCTTATGAGTTCTCGCTCTCAGAAAACCCCTCTCCTCGCAACGAAGACAACATTGTCACTCGGTCTGTAGAAGAGATATCCAAAGGATTTATGTGGGTAGCCGATGAAAATACATCGCTCACTGCGAGGTTCGAGCTTGTCGTGAGTCTCTCGTCTTACGAAAGCCCCGCAACCCCAAACCTTGACATGTGCCAACGAGGGAGCCTTCCATGTCCACATTCCGTGAGGTGTTTTGGCAACCTTCTTCGTAGGGACTAAGTTAAGGATATGGTCTGCAGTCTCTAAGGCATACCCCCATAATGAGATAGGTAGTGAAGTACGACTCATCATGGAACGAACCATGTCTAGCAAGGTTCGATTACGCCTCTCCGCCACACCATTCAACTGTGGTGTCCTAGGTGGCGTCAATTGCAAAACAATTCCGCATTCCTTGAGATAGTCATGGAATTCAAGACCTACGTACTCTCCACCTCGATCAGATCGAAGCATCTTAATTTTCCTGCCCAACTGATTCTCCACTTCTTGCTTGAACTCTTTGAACTTTTCAAAAGTTTCTGACTTGTGTTTGATTAAGTAGATATACCCATATCTGCCATAATCATCTGTGAAAGTCACATAGAAGCGGTCCGCATCCCTTGTGGTGGATCTAAAGGGTCCACATACATCTGTATGTATGAGATCCAATAAACCCTCGCCCCTCGCACAAGTGCCAGTGAAGGGTGACTTGGTCATCTTTCCAAGTAAACAAGACTCGCACACGTCATCGTCCCTAAGGTCGAATGACTCCAACACTCCATCCTTTTGGAGTTGGGCTATGCGTTTCTTGTTCACATGTCCAAGACGACAATGCCACAAGCATGATTTATCCATACTATTGGAAGAATCCACACACAACACATCATTTCCTAAGTTATCTACAACCATCACAGTTTCATATATTCCATTACAAGGCAATGCTTCAAAATATAAAACATTATTAAAATAAGCATAAATAGAACCCTTTTCATTATCAAATGAGTATCTCAAACCTTGTCTATATAAACCATGAAATGAAATGAAGTTTCTAGCCATGTCTGGCGAATAGCAACAATTGTTTAAATTTAAATCTAATCCATTACTAAGCACTAAGGAATATACTCCAATCCTGGTGACATGCGACGTTCTTCTGTTTCCCATGATCAGATTCATCCTTCCATGCTCCACATCCCTATTTCTTCTTAGTCCCCAGAACATATGTGAAAACCACATCCTGTATCAAGAACCCAAGAAGTAGCATGTGATAAACCATTAGATTTAATTGTGTAAATACCTGCGAAAGATGGCTTGATCTTCCCATCCTTGATGGCATGCTGATATTCTGGGCAGATTCTCTTCCAATGCCCTATCTTGTGGTAGTAGTGGCACTCTGCCTCCTTAGGGTTTGAGTTGGGTTTAACAGAACCAACTTTGGTTCCACTAGAAGAGGTGCCATCTTGGGACTTTCCCTTGTGGTGGCCCCTTGAGGGAGCCTTCCTCTTCTTACCCTTCCCTGGCCCTATTGCCAAGACAGGGGCAGCAGCGGGAGTTGGAGTTGATGCAACAGATTTGTCTTTGAGGTTACTCTCAGCAGTCCTCAACAAGCCCTGAAGCTTGCTCAAAGAGACCTCTTCATTATTCATGTGGAAGGTCATGCAGAACTGGCTATAGCAGGGAGGCAATGAATGAAGGATGATATCAATTGCCAGCTCTTCATCGAAGTTCATATTTAACTTCAGCATGCGATCGACATATCTCTGCATCTTTTGCAGATGAGCGTTAAGGAACTCTCCATTACCCATTTTGGTAGTGATCATCGAAGTGATGATCTCGTACCTTTCTTGCCTAGCGCTCTGGTGGTAGTGTTCCAACAGATCTTGATGCATCTCATAGGGGTACTTGTCCTCATAGGAATTTTGGAGTTCTGCAGTCATAGTCGCTACCATGATGCAATGGACTTTCGTGGCATCACTCTCGTGGGCCTCATAGGTCGCGATCTCTTCAGCGCCAGCAGTGTCGATGTTAATCTCCTTTAGCTTCTCATCGAGGACATATTCTTTGTCCTCGTAGCGAGTGACCATGTGAATGTTGCGGATCCAATTACTTAAATTGGTCCCATCAAAGATCACTTTCCCACACAAGTTCATGAGTGAGAACGAACCAGAGGAGTTTTAACCAGAAGCGTTGTTGTTTGCGTTCGACATCTGAAAAGGAAATAGAACAAAGTTGATTAGAAACGAATTTCCCCAATTAATCACCCAAATGAAAAATTAGGGCTAGGAACCAACAACATTATCCACAAATTAGAAAAGGGATGCCGTAATCTAACAAGTAAATAATTTGAAGGAATGTGAATGTCGATTCACTAATTCTCCACCATGAAAAAACGAAAAAGAGATTAAGTTTTAAACGTATTAAAAAACTCCTAGATCTTTTGAGATTCATTGAACTTTTCAATGGCATGTTTAAATCTCGATATGCCCCTCTATTTTGTGACTGAGATACCGAGGATCACAAAGCGGGTGTGAATAACCATGCAAATGTACATGGTGCCCTCATTGTTACAGTCACCTATTCGATGTGTCGATTAACCACACACGCTCCATCAAACTATGACAAACAATGAGTCACCCTTTGCCACCTTTTCTTAGAACTTAATTAATGTGCCGGTTAACCACACACGCTCCATTAACGTCTTAACAAGGGTACAAAGTGTAATTTCATGGGATTGCATCAAATTCACTTTTGCCTAAAGTAACTAAGATTGGGAATTTTTGTAAAAACATTTAGTTACTTTATATAGATTCATTATACTTTTAAATGAGGAAGGTTTGCCCTATCCTACCCGTTCGGCTAAAGACCCTCCACCAATCAAGGAAGCGGTGGGTGAGAATGGACACCCATTAAACGACTATTTTATAGGCCATAACCTTATACCCCCTTATAGATCGGCTTCGCGAATGAGGCCTACTAACGGTAAGACTAGCATTTAAGTTATACACACACACACATATATATATATATATATATATATATATATATATATATATATATATATATATATATATATATATATATATATATATATATATATATATTAATCTTATAATACTATAAAGTATAAGGTTGAATTTTAAAACATGTAAAATTCTAAGGTTTGAAATTTAAATAGTTCAAATTAAACTTTTAATCACAAAATGTAAATTTCAAAACTTGAGGACAAGTTTTGAACTTTTCAAAACACAAAGGATCAAATAGCAAATAATATAAATTAACCAATTAATTTAATGATTATCTAAATTTGACCTAGTCAATATTACTTGCAAGATAATTCATCAATTAATTCAAATAATCAATTATTATCAAATAAGGAAATTATTATTTAAACAATTGGTAATTATCTTTTGTTATGTTGAGGATATTGTCAAATAGGTGATAAAATTCGGATTTTATTAAACCAAAACGATTTAGGCAAGAATCCTTAAGCAAAACAGCAAGAAATCCTGGAAATTACTCTGACAGATGCTCCGACTCGCCGAGTCCCTTTATGGACTCGTCGAGTTCATCCTACTCGTCTAGTCCACAATGGGACTCGCTGAGTCTGTCAGTCAGGGGGCAGAAAAAAACGATTTTTCAAAGCATGAACAAATAAACAAGGCATCAATTCAATAGAAACCAATCAAGGCTCAGATACCAGTGATGGGTTTGAGCCATAAGAACTTTCCTATGTGCACATGCAAACCCTAATGCTTGGATCTAGGTTTCTCTATTGAACATGCAATTTATCCAAGTCTTGCAAATCCTATTTCTAGTGTATACAATTCGAACTTGACATAAGAAACTCAGATCTAGATGATTACCTCTTGTAGCTTGCTTGATTCTTCTTGTCTTGGAGCTTAGAGTCACAATTGTCACTCCTCTAATGGCTTACAAACACCAACTATCAAGAGAATGATTTGGAGAGAGGAGAGAGGTATGAAATCGGCCTTAGGGTTCCAAGGAAGCAAGTGTAGCCGATTTCCACAACCCTAGGGGTGCATTTATACTGTGAGCTTCTAGAGTTTCAGCCAAAACCCTAATGGACAACTTAATCACCAAGCAGCCCATGAAACCTTCTGGATTAAGGCCATGGACGAAAATATGATGGACTCCCATCATAAATTCGTTCACCCCTTGCTCCAATGGGTTCCCCAGCCCAATTACTCAATTATCCAATAATTGCAGTTCGGTCCCCTATATTCAATTAATCTCTTTTAGTCACCAAATTAATTCTTAATTAATCTATGACTAATATTAATTAAATAATATGATTATTCCTTTAATATATTATTCTCATAATATATATTCATAAATCATAATATCTTCTCTCTCTCTTCATGAATCACCCTGTCAAGTTGCTATGGTGAAGGCAACCCAAAAGGACCATGCACAACCGGGTCAAGTACTTACCAAATACAGTTACAGGCTTAGACACTAATCTAACAGTACACATATGTACGCTGGGCGTACTTATGTCCGAGTGAGACCCTAATTTTTAGGGTTAGTGGGGTATTTAAGCATCTTTATGGATCATTTAGCCTCATCCTTTCAGCCTCCAATCCCTGAAGTCGTTTTTGGCAAACCCTAACCCCATAAGAGAGTGTGCTGAGCTAAAAGTGTATTCTTTGTGTGCTTAATGAAGAAGGAGTTGCATCAAGGAGATTAGATGTTGAAGCAGGCTTGGGGATCTTGGATCATCACCTTCTTGGGAAATGCCAGAAGGTAAAAAGTTGCTACCTTTATTCTTTGTTTGCTTGGATATCATTTTGGTAGCTTTAGAATGTTCTTTTTGTCCTAAAAGTTCCATTGTTATGCGTGTTTGGTTTTGGACGTTTTGGGCTGTCCTTTCAGACCCTAGGAAGGGTTCGAAGGCATAAAAATGAGGCCACTTTAGCTAGGTTGGCTCTATGCTTCTTGTGGAAGGTCTTAATGGATTAAGACCATGTATTAAGGACTTTTTGGATGTTTAAAGTCATAAAGTTGGAGACTTTATGACTCCGGGGTGCATTTGGACTATGGATCTGAGGTTTGGGCTTAAGTGCTTAAGTCATTATGCTCTTACTGAAGTTTTGGGATTTGTGAGGGTATTCCCCGCGTAGAAGGGAGCACGCCCCGCGTACTCGGTCAACGTCCCCATAATCAGTCAATGCGAGGCTAGTGTACGTTGTGCGTCCCTCCCGAGTATGCCTCGCGTACTCGAATGGTTCAACCATTTTCGAGTTAACTCGGCTGGGTTGACTCTGTTGGGCTGACTAGGCTGGGTTGACTCAGTGGGTTTATGGACTTTGACCAGTTGAATTTGAGTTAACAAAGTTTGAGCATGTTTGACCAAGTTTTGATTTTTAAGGGTACTTTGGGTATTGTTGGATTTTGATGGAATTAGTCACTTGGTGGTTGTAGGCATTTGAGTTGGGAGTTCAGATTCGGAGTTTGGCCTTATCAGTTTCGTGCTACTTGTGAGGTGAGATTTTCCTCATTGTACTTACGGGTCGAAGGCACCAATGTCGGCCCTTGGATTGATATCCTGTTATGCATATTTGTGTACTTTCATGACCTGTTAGATCGGTATCCTAGTAGATAGGATGATGCTATGCTTAGTGACCTGTAAGATTTGTTTATTTGTTGCTAGCTGGTTAATAGTATGCTTGTCTGTATTATGTGCACATGTTTGGTTGGTGTCTGAAGCTTCACTGCTTTGTGCGTAAGCCAACAGGTCGGGCCATTCCAACCCGATGGTTGAGGGCCTAGGGTATTCCGTCCCGAGGATGATTGGACCCGTAGTATGTTGGCATTCCAATCCAATGGTTGAGGGGCCTAGGGTATTCCAACCCGATAGTCGATTGAACCCATAGTATGTTGGCAATCCAACCCGATGGTTGATTAGACCCATAGTATGTTGTTACTGTATATGTGTTATTTTTTGTGTTGGTATTTTGGGAGAACTCACTAAGCTTTGGGCTTATAGTTTTGGGTTATGTTTCTGGTACCTCAGATGTTCCTGGGAAGGCAAAGGCTTGATCGTGCACCTCCTCATGTTGTGTTTTGTGATTTTGGGAAAAACTTTGATGCTAAACATGTTTTGAAAACTACAATGTAAACAATTATGATTTTTGTTTGGTTTGAAAAAGTTTAAAGTTTTATGAAATTTTATGAATGTTACATACATGAACCTTTGTTAGAAAATACGTCATTCCTATTACATCGGCTGTCATTTGGTGTGGTGCGTTTATCATTGGAAACGAACGTTGCTTACAACATTGTCAATGAGAAGACCACTTATGGGTTGATCAAAGCACTATCTAACATGTACGAGAAACCTTCAACAATAAATAAGGTTCACTTGATTCGACAATTGGTAAATCTCAAGATGAAGGAAGGTGGCTCAGTGACTGATTATGTCAATGACTTTAATTCAATCCTGTCTTCGTTGCCATCTATTGACATTAAATTTGAAGATGAAGTTCAAGGATTGCTACTATTATAATCATTGCCCAAAAGTTGGTCAGGAACAGTGACAACGGTTAGCAGCTCAACAGGAGGTGCCAAGCTGACATTTGAAGGCGTACGCGATTTAATCCTTGGTTAGGATGTCAGTATATGAAGTGCTGAAGAATCATCTAACAAACTTCTTAGTACCGAGGAAAGAGGAAAGAAGTCCAATATAGAGATTGGGATTAAGGAAGAGAGGTGTATCGAAGAATAGAAAGGAGATCACCTGTTGGAACTTTAAAGAAAAGGGCTACTTTAGAAATCAATATACGAAGCCTCTTGCAGACAAAGGCAGGAATGAGATGAACATTGTATTAGACTATGAAGGAGATGCTTTTATCTGTGCAGTTGAAAATTCAACTGAATCATGGATCATGGATTTTGGTGCATCATTCCGTTCTAGTCACTTCAGAGAAGTAATTCATAATTTCAGGCGGTATAAAGGGAACGTCAGACTAGAAGACAACAAGAGCCTTGATATTACAGTTGTTGGGGATGTAGTCTGCAAGACCACTTTGGATTCAAAGTTGTGACATCCCTATTTTTGCGGTCATTTTGAAACTTTTTATTTATGCTTATTTAATATACAGTTTATTCATTAACGTGAAATTTGGTACCGTAAAAGTATTTTCAAAGACATGTTTCCATTGATTTATTAAAGCTGGGGATGCCATAACTGATAAAAGAAATGTAGGCATAAATGAAGACTTACAATGTCTCAATCTACTAACGATCTACATCTCCTTGAATCTCTCAGCAGATAGACACATCATTATCCAAGTATCTTTATTTAATTACCTATGACTCATATAGATTGAGTAGGCCAGGTTGTGAAACCTGGTGAGCACATAGGGTTTTCAACCCATAATATTATATTATTTTATTCTTATAATTTTCAACATTTAAATATCCAAATTACCTCATTACAGTTATCCTCACTTTCTAATCCTAGTATGATGATCTCAAGGGATCATTCTTAAGGACCTTTTTCTGCAACCATTTGAATATTTCCTAGATAATTAGGCACGACGATATGATGGAATTTTGGATCAACACGGTATAACAACAGTACTTTGGAAAAACATGGCATGTATGGCAGTACAATAGTACTTCGGATAAACACGACAAGCACGCCAGTACAATAGTACTTTGATCAGGCATGACAAGTCACGACTTATTATTTTGCACAACTCTCACTAACCTATCACAACCATTAACTCACACAACCCTATAACATCATTTCCTTTATTATTTCAAATGGCTATTCACTACCTAATCGTATTATTAAGTTTATAGTGTAATTAAGCAATAACTATATCATATTGCACATATATATATATATATATATATATATATATATATATATATATATATATATATATATATATATATATATATATATATATATATATATATATATATATATATATATTAAACATAGCAATAGAGCGCACATAGCAATTAAGCATTTAGAAAAGTTGCCTCTATGTTTAAGTTGATAGTAACTAGGCACTCACCTGTCAGAAGTAAGTGACTCAAAGTTAGGGCAATACTTCACCTTCACACTTTTCAAAGACCTAAATGTATAAAACTAAGTCTTAGCCTAGTTTCATAACCCTGGAAACTATTTAAATAATAATCTAGATTCCTCACTAATCCCACTGTCTACATCAAGATACGTCAAGTAAGGAACAACCAGGTAGGATCATATCAGAGATAGCGTCCATTTGGTATACAAGGTATACTGTTTGGAATGTCCACTTTAAGCATCTCACTAAATCCAGCCTACACATCACTCCCGTAAGTAGATCAACTAGTATAATGAATTGGAATCATTTATAAATCTTAATTATAGGTTCATAGTAACGACTAGGACTATAATTAAAAGTTACACTTAAAATAAATAAGTGTTGCCTGACTTACAGGGTAATCTAACGAAAACCGGGAATTATGCAGGAAGAACTCCGATCCGGGAGCTTTTATTCATCGTCTATCTGACAACATAGGGTTTTGCTGAAGTGGCAGGAAACTCGGGAGTAAAATGGCTAAAAGCTAGATAGAGTTCCAGAGAGATTCTGGTAAGAAGTATGAGAAACGAGCTGATTTCCAAGGGTTTATATAGGCTTGAAAAGGGTGTGTGCCGCGCACCAAGCCCCATACGTGTCGTGCATATGGTTAAACATGATCGCATGGTGTTCATTCGCTGGTGCCGTGTGTCGCATTCTGGGTGGAGTGATAGTGCGCGCAACGCACTTTGTCCTTGTGCGCGGGTGCACACGAAGAATTTCTGTTTCTTCAAAAATTCATATCTTCTTCATACGAGCTCCATTCTCGACGGGTTTTATATCCACACGTAGCTATTTGCGGGATCTATAACTTTTATTTAGACTATTTCAGCTAGTTTTGATATTATCTTTAAAGTTATATTTTTAACAGACTTAGACTGTTAAAGTTCGTTAAGAATTCATTATTCTCTTATATGATATCCGTTCTTGACTGCCTTTATATCGATAGATAGGTAATGACGACATCTTCAACTCTCATTTTGATTGTTTTTCCTAACAATTGACCAATCTTCATTTCGGTTTCTGAGTCGTATACTGCTAAGCTAAAATATTAAAAAAATCATAACTTCCTTTTATAAAGTCAGATTTGAGCACTCTTTATATGTACGTAATCCTTTTCACATACACTATAACTTTGGTTAAGGTCATTTATCCTAAATAACCTTTTATCAAGATCTCGTTTTTATTGCTTATAATACCTTAAGCGTCTAGCCCGAGTCTGCGAGTGTTACAATTTTCCCCTCCTTAGGATGATTATGTCCTGGAATCATTATCAAAAAAGGGCTTGTATAATGACTCTGCACTCTACCATTCCAAGCTAGGTAATAATCGTAACTCTTGGACTATTGACTATTGATGGTGCTTAATCATGCACCTGATCTTCCTTTTAAATTCGATCTCCATTGGAGGCTCCTGTTCCTTTTAGAATAGACTTAATCTAAGATGAGGTATTTACTTCGACTACCGCAACAGACCGAACGGTCATGCTCTAATGATCTTTCACCGCATGATGCAATGACTATACTCATGTCTCTTTGCGCCAGTATTCAACATAGATGATACCTTCCTTCATGTTCTAATGTGATATAATCACATTCTAGCATGTAGGAATTCTAGCTACAAGCTGCTTAATTTTAACGGCGATCATGATACTTCTATTGATCGCTTCGATTATCCTGTACTTCTATCCAAATTTGAACACTACATTGAAATTTCTTTGTAGATTAGTGAGACTCGATTCGATATGACCACTAAGGTCGGAATATCAACCATCTTCTTAGTCATTACCGAAACAATATTAACAACAGACACAAACAAAATGAATTCGAATACTAATGCCTTAGTAACCTTGTGACTCATCCTGATTCAAGTAAAAATCATGTAATTCCGGTAGTACGGGCCCATACTACCTTCCACACCTATTCATACTTATCCCAAGAATTGTCTCGCAGTCCCCAAGTTACTACTTTCTAATGATCAAAAAAGCAATTTAACACAAATAGATGTGTCCAAGTAAGCATATACAACAGATTTCCTAGACTCCACTAGGGTTTCTTGCATGTATATTTTTAACCATATTTCCACTTTCCAACCTTTGGTATAAATTCTTTCTCGTTTAGCGTCCTGTGTACAAGGCACACTTGTAACAACCCAAAAACTTGGGTAAATTTTTTTCATTTAATACTTAGATATCACATTGATGTTTATTATCCAAAATTCTATTACATAACATATTGTTAAAAAGATCAGAGTATCCAAAACAACTAGTGCGGAATACTGGAGAGTGCACGCTGCGCCATCAAGTCGGGCCCTTGCCCTTAGAACCAAAAGTACCTGAAACACCCAACAAAATTGTAAGCACACGCTTAGTGAGTTTCCCAAAATACATAAATCACATAATCATATAATCCCATGCACATATACACATAAAACTGCCATGGACTCCATCCATGGTCTTCAACCGGGATGCCATGGGCTACCCCCACGGTCTTATACCTTATTGCCATGAGCTCCCCCTCATGGTCTTACCAAGTGCCATGGACTCCCCCATGGTCTTCACGTAAATCAATACACACAAAATAACAGACCATTGCATAAACATTTATAGAGATTTCACTTCAATTAAATGGGTCGGCATTGGTGCCTTCGACCCATTGGTATAGTGAAAAGACTCACCTCAATCTACTGAACACGGAAGTTGCTCGACTACTAGCCTAAAATCTCACACTAAACCATATACAAAACATCCTAATTAAAGTTGAGTCACAATTTAGACAAAGGCCCTACATCTTAATCTAAGGCTAACCATCAAAGCCCAAATGTCCATCCTACAATAATGGGCCCAAGATCAATAGTCCAACGTATAATGGGCCACACGACCCAATAAGGCCCAATCATGACATCAATTCCCCAACAAGAACAAAAGTCCAATAAATCTAAATGGGACCAGGGCCAAGGCAGAATAAGGCCCAGTAAGCTTGCAAGCTCAACGAAGTCCAACTCCTGTAGTGTGTATGCCCAGTGTACCACATCAGTATGCTTTGCGTACTCGGCCCTTTAGCCATACGCGTTGTGTACACTACCTTACTCCCAATGTACAACCAACCCATGCATAAAAGTCTATTAAGTGCCTAATGCTTAAGGTTTCAACTTCCAACTTCGGATCTGAGTCTATTAAGATTTGCTAGGGCATAAAGTTGGCAACTTTATGCCCCTGCATGCCACATGGGTCCCCTATACTTCATTTCTCCCATTAAGACCACATTTAAGACCTTAGACTCATGCATGGTCTCAATACAACCTTCAAGATGGCAACTTTATGCATCAAGCATGCTCAAGGAGCTTAGATCTAATAATCCTAGCCTATAGAGTTGCACAACTCACAAAAGAGGGTCTAAGAACCAAAATGGACTTCATAACAAAACCCTAACCTAAACTAGCAAAAGCGATGGCAAGGTTTGAGCTTTTTACATCCACAAGCTTCCCAATGAGCTCCAAATGCAGGATCCAAAAGCTTTTCCACGTCCAAGGCTTGCTTCCACTTCCTTCTCCTTGCTAGAACACCAAAAAGGAGGTATTTGAGGCACACACAAAGGATTTTAGGGTTTTGGGGACGATAGAGAGTGATGGAGGCTGGTTAAGGTAAGGTCCAAATGACTTAAGAACATTTAAATAGGTCACAAGTCTGAATATTAGGGTTTTAGCACTGAGCCACGTACGCCCACATACTTCTTGGTACGCCCCGCGTATGTGGTGCACACCCATAACCCACATCCCCCCCAGTACGCTTAGCTTACACCTGTGTACGCCCAACAATGTAACATAACTCGAATTTATCACTTTCTTTAACCAATCCATTATGTTGAAATCGTAATTTCTTAGTGTCCCACAACAATGTAACATAACTAGAATTTATAACTTTCAAAAATGATTACAACATTTATTCATACACTATACATCTTATATTAGGCTACACATCCTATGACTATCTACATGGAACTACCATTTCATGCCTTAAACTTTGGGTAAGCAGCTTCCCTCACTTGGTCTCCTCAATTGTTATATGTTCCATCCTCTGTTGTATGCAAGATCATCTACAACGCCCGGGCCTTTGGTTTTCGTAGCACATTCTGCTTTGCAGCCTCATTCTTCTTTGGGTAGTCCTTTATGAGATGCCCTTATCCCATACACTCAAAACACACCCTTCCATCATAATTGCACTCGTCAGAATAGTGACTAGGTCTTCCGGCACTATAGTAGGTCAGTTCTCCCTTAGATTGCCCAACATACTTCTTCTTGCATTTATTGCACCAGCTTGCTTCATTATTATCTCCAGAATTATTGTTGGGGCTGGACTTCGAAAACTTATTCTTCATTCCTTTATTTTTTTCGTTCCAGAAGACCCCTCAAATTTCCTATTTTCTTATACTTTTGTCTTGCCGGCAGCGCTCACCTTAATCATGCTTTCAACCGCTCTTGAAACCCAAACAGCTTCCTCAAAAGTAGGAGACTGTTTAACAGGTACAATGTACTCCCATGGTAGCCCCTTGGCATACCTATCAATCGTGGTCAGTTTATTCCGAACAAAGCGTGGGGCGAACTCCATCTTGTCGGTGAAAACGTTGGTGTATTCTTCTATAATCATGCTCCACTTCTTCGAAGTCAGGAGCTAATTCTCCAACTCCAACATGTTTTCAGCTAAGCAGAATTTTCTCTTGAAATGGATCAAGAATTCACTCCAGGTCAATTGGAATGGCTTGTTAGGGCTAATCGTTTTTCCTAACGTATTCCACCAATGAAGCATCGTTCCCGTGCATTGTCTCACTGTATAGGTTGGTTCGCAACTTGCATGTGCAATCCCAAGTGACGAAGGATAGCTCCATCTCCAAATCCAATCCATAACTCCAATTGGATCTTCATTTCCATTGAAATATGACGGCTTGAAAGTTATGATGTCCTTATACTTGAAGTGGCCTATGGGTTCACCATTTCTTCGGGCCTCTAAGTCTTTTGGAGGAGGGAGTGGTCCTTGATAACTTTCAGAGTGATCGTTCCTTTCCTGAACCATTGTTGGACGAGAGGGAACTGGACCGTTGTTGACTCGTTTATCGACTATCAGTTCGTTGATCGTTGGCATTCTGCCACTAGCATTCGCTAGCTCATGAGTTAGGAAATCCATTAACTCCTTTTTTGCTGATCAAACATGTTCTACATCAACAGTCGAACTTCATCTATTGGAGTTGAGCAGCTCCTGCTCCAACATTTGAGCTTCCGGACCTCCTTTGTTTTCGATGACTCTACCGCCTCTCGTGATCGTCATGTCATTCTATACACTGAAGCAGACATTCAGTGTACCAGGACGAGAATATTAAGATAAGGAAGGTTTTATTTATGATAGATGCCTAATCCTCCTTATCATTCCGAAAAGTTATATGACTATTTTAATACCGTAATTAATAGTATAGAAATATGAGCACATAAAATTTCCTAATTCTAGGTCGGCAGCAAACCATAAACCTAATAATAGCAACTCAGATAGGCAAACTAAGGAATTCAAATCATTTAGCACATAAAATCAGTTTAGAAATTTTATTCCTAAAGGATTTTAGTGCTTGCTTCAATTTAGGTATACTACCTAAAAATTCTTAGTTTGCTTAAACTAATGCTCTGATACCAACTGTGACATCTCCATTTTTTATGCTAATTTTAAAAAATTTTATTTATGGTTATTTAATACAAAGTTTATTCATTAACGCGGAACATGGTCCCATAAAAGTATTTTCGAAGAAATGTTTCCATTGAGTTGTTAAGGTTGGCGATGCCATAACAGATACAAGAAACATAAGCATATACAAAGGCTTACAATGTCTCAATATACTAACGATCTATATCTCCTTGAATCTCTCAGAAGATACAAACATCATTATCCAAGTATCTTAATTTAATTACCTATGATTCAAATAGACTTAGTGGGTCAGGTTGGGAAACCTGGTAAGGATATAGGGTGTTCAACCCACACTATTATATTGTTTTAATCATATAATCTTGAACATTTAAATATCCCACTTACACCAATCGAATTATCCTCACTTTCTAATTATGATGATCTTAAGGGATCATTCTTAAGGACCTTTGTCCGCAACCATTTATATATTTCCTAAATGATTAGGCATAGCGGTATGAGGGTATTTTGGGTAAGCACGGAAGTACAGTAGTACTTTGGACAAACATGGGAGGCACGAAAGTACAATAGTACTTTGGATGTAACGCCCCAAAAATTATAAGGTAAAAATTTCGTTTTTAAGTCAACACATAAACATCATCTACTCTTATCAACCATTCAAAATCATATCAAAGTGAAAATAGTTAGCAGAGTACAATCCCAAAATCATAAAGTGCAAAGACATGGGTGGATGCGTTGTGCTCAAGTCGGGCCCTTCCCTTTCAAACTGAAAGTACCTAAAACCATAACCATAAAACTGTAAGCACAAAGCTTAGAGAGTTTCCCAAAATACCTCATAACATACATATCATTGTGCCTAACTCTCACATTGGGCCCAAAACACAATATTTGGCCTAACTCTTCCTAACCAAAGGGCCCAACCCAACATACAATGCAACAGTCACAAAGACAGCTAGCATCCTACATAACTTGCATTGGGACTAGCCCTTCCTGATCCATGGGCCCAGTCTGGCATACAAATGGGCCTAGCCCGTCGCCCAATATACCATGCAAGAGTCACAAAGACAGCTAGCACATAACAGATCCTAATGGACCTGCATTGGTGGCTTCAACCCACGGGTAGAGTGAGGAGACTCACCTCAATATGAGATAACTGAAACACACATGTGGCTGCTAACGGTTTCCACACACTGAACACAACCAAATTATCCCTAATCAATAATTAAGATAATTCCCCATAATCCAAGGTCCAATTCTTTTTCTATCATTCCAATGGGTAAAAAACCTTTTTACCCTTCCCATATCTAGCCCAAAAACCGATGGCCCAACAACCCAAAAGGTCCAAAAAAGAATCTCCATAGTACACCCTGCATACCAAACTAGCACGCCCAGTCCAACATACAACACAAGAGTCACAAAGACATCTAGCTTCCTACATAACATACATTAGGCCTAGCCCTTCCAGATCCATGGGCCCAGTCCAACATACAAATGGGTCTAGCCCGTCATACAATGTGCCTAGCCCAATATACCATGCAAGAGTCACAAAGAAAGCTAGCAAATAACAAATCCTAGTGGTTCGGTATTGGTGCCTTCAACCCACGGGTACAGTGAGGAGACTCACCTCAATCTGCAATAACTGAAACATGCATGCTGCTGCTATCGGGCTCCACACAATGAACACAACCAAATTATCGCTAATCAATAATTAAGATAATTCCACATAATCCAACGTCCAATTCTTTTTCGATCATTCGAATGGGTAAAAGTCCATTTTACCCTTCCCATATCTAGCCCAAAAACTCATGGCCCAAGAACCCAAAAGACCCAAAGCCTAACAGGCCCAAAAGAGAATCTCCTATGTACGCCCCGTATACCAAACAAGCACGCCCCGCGTACTACATGTTGATGCCTAACGTACAACTCGTCACAATGAGGAATAAAGGAAAACGTGCATTACGCTGACGTATGCCTACTGTAACGACTCAAAAATCATAACACTTTCAAACTTTTCAAAACAACCCATCATCATAAAATGTTTACAAATCATTGTTTCCAAAGTGTTTATCAATATCAGAGTATCCCAAAATCATAAGGCCATGAGGAGGATGTGTACTGTCACACCTTCGCCTTTCCGCGATCATCAGAAGTACCTGAAACGATAAACCAAAACCGTAAGACAAAGCTTAGTGAGTTCCCCCAAAGTACCACCACATAAACATAATAATCAACAACATGCATAAATGAGCCTTCAGCTGAACTGGACCGTCTCGAAGGGCCAATAAGCTATCTAGACCGCTCCGAAACTTCGACATGACTAGACCGCCTCGTAGGGCCTACAAATTATCTAGACCGCTCGTCGAGCCTTCGGCCAGACTGGACCGCCTCGCAGGGCCTACAGTCTACCTGGACCACCCCGTGTACCTTGGCGTTCAGCACAAAGCAGGACCAACTCAACCTAACCAACCATAATATGTCGACATACACATAAAAGATAAACATATAACCAATCTACAAACAACTAGTAGATCTACAGATCACTATCGCATGCTAACATCCTATATACCAGGATACCAATCTAACAAATCTCTACAACATCATAACATACTATCGTATAACATGATATTCAATCCAATGGGCCGGCCTTGGTGCCTTCGACCCACAAGTACAATGAGGAACACTCACCTCTCAATTAGGATACTAATTGATGAGGTCCCGACTCTAAATCTCATCTCTAACCGTCACCTATCCATCCAAATGATCATATCTTAAACATAATCCAAAATACCCCTATGTCAACTTGGTCAAAGTCAAATTCAAGGTCAAAGTCAACACCCAGCCGAGTCCAACCAACCGAGCCAACGCGCTTGAGTCGACTCACCTGAGTTGTCACACCCCAAAACCGGAACGGCGGAAACGTTCGGGGGTGGAGGACGTCATGTACAGTATCACAACAATGCAAAGTAGTAAACAAGCAACAACATCATCCATTGCATTAATAATATAATTTAATACAAGTGTGTTCTGTCAAGTTATATAGACACCAAAAATATAAATCAAAATAAAAGATGAGTCTTGAACGAGCTCCATCTTCTCAAAACCTGGCACCGGTACCTGTCTACTGGTGACCTGAGAATACAAGTTATTTTGAAAGAGTTTATCAGCTTTAAAGCTGGTGAGTTCATAAGTATATTAGTGTCTGAGTTTGTATGAAAGTGTTTGTAAGTATGTAATGTATAAGTTTGAAAATGTTAGTAAGTGTTTGAATTCTCCTAGAAAACCCTATTTTTCCTACTAAAAGTAGCCTTCTACCAAGGCATCTAGTGGTCGTGTGTGTGTCTCTTGAAAGAGTATGTATTTTCCCAATTCTGACTATCATTTACCAAAAATATAGTTTTTACATTACTGTTTCTTGTGTGACGATCACAAATTGAATGCAAATGGGAAAATGAAATAGTATTGTAGTGTTGTATTAAGTAACTACTGCTGTACTAACTACCTTAAACCAATTGTTATTTAAAGTACCATGTGATCGGCCTGTACCATACTACTGACTATAAACACGACGATGTAAGACGTCGGAAGAAATGACGTTTGGCACCCGTAGACTTGCAAGTCCCACTGTAGCGAGCAGCAAGGTGTAGGATAGTCAATCCAGTATAGATCTATACACAAACTCAATGCTCTCCATTTAAGGAGATTATGGATACAAAACGAGCCATGACAGGTGATGCCATGTCCCGTTACGTGGCTCACATAACTGTAGTAATGTTCTTGTATATGTAATGTATATGCTAGTTGTATTGTGTGTTCTCTCTCTGTCTAGCATGTATGTATGTTCTCTCTGTATATGTGTGTGCTAGCTGTATTGTGTGTTCTCTCTCTGTCTAGCCTGTATGTATGTTCTCTCTGTTCTAGTAATAGTATTAGTATCTTCCTAAACTATACCTGTTATAGCTTACTAGTAATGTTGTTTGAATGTATGAACATGTTTGTATACCTTTGCTACCCAAAGGTATTGAACTGAATGAAAGAAGGAACTTTTATATCTATATACATATACATAATATATAACTAGGATTCAAACGACCTTCGGACAAATAACCTGAATACCCTAAGTCCACAACCAAACAAGGAACAGGAAGTAAGGTGAGCTATCAGTCCTAAGTCCTTTCAATCCTACTTATATAACTATATCTATATAGATTCACATTTAACAGAATATAAGTTTAAAAGAGTTTAATAAAAGTATTTGACATGTAAAAGAGTTTGTAAAACAGTTTGAAGTAAAACAGTTTGATAACACCGTTTGAAAAGTAAGAAATCCACTTGTTTGGTAGTTATTAATCACATGTGATTGATATAATAACTACAATAGTTCAACTTGTATCCTCCCCCCCCCCCATAAAATCATTTAAAATCATTTAAAAGGTTGATTAAGGGGTATGAACTCACCTGTAGTGAGTGGTTTGGATGAATGGATGGTATAGGATGCTAAGTGTCAAGTGAAGACTTGAGCACACACAAGGATCCTAGTTAACATATAATAACACATATATGTATCCAATTAGTCATTTAACAACTAATTAACCAAGTTAAGACATCCTAAGACATGTAAAACACTTGATTTAAGTGCTATAAGTACTAAGGATTGCATCTAAGGATTGTAGGGCTTAGCTATTGAGTTTAGGGTCCAAGGGTAAGCTCTTTATGAGTTTACGGTTTTGGGACCAACTCCCTTGGCGTTTACGGTCATAAACCCATGATTTTACGGTCGTAAACTCATGGTACTTTTACCATTTTGTGTTTTGAAGCTTATAAGTCCTAAAGAAGCATTCCTAATTCAAGTCTAAGCCTTAGGAAGTGATTGTGGCATTATTTCACCCCTTTGTAGAGTTTACGGCCCATGGACCATTTCTCCATGAGTTTACGGCCGTAAACTCTAATGGTTCATGGTCTTTTTGATGTTTAAGGTCCTAAGCACAGCAAGGATGGATCTACACTAGTATCCAAGGCTTGGTAAGGGACTAGGGCACACAATGGCCCCTTCATTAGGGTTTACGGTCCAAGAACATGTTGGACCGTAAACACCTTTGATCTTGTGTTTCTTTGTGTTTTCTAGATGATTAATAAGTGTAAAAAGCCTTATAACAAGCCAAGGTAAGAGTACTTACTATGTAGAAGCTTGAAAGGGTGTTAAAAGTCCAAGAACACTAGTATGTGTTCTTGGTGTTCTTGGTGAAACTAAGAACACTTGAAGATCTAAACAAATGGAATGATTTCACGGATGAAATCATGTAAGATCACTAGATTAAGTAAGATATCAATTTATTAGGGTAAGAAACACTTACAAAGTTGAAGATCAAGAAGGAAAATCGGATGATACTTGAGAGGATTTGAGTTCTAGTTCTTGAAAATGGTAAAAAGTGATAAAAATGGCTAAGTGCCATATTTATACCCCTTGGGGTTTACGGCCGTAAACACCATGTTTAGGCCGTAAACTCCAAACTCTTGGAGTTTTGGGACTTTATTGTTGCATAATAAACCCTAGGGCATCCTCTCTCCAGTTATCTCTTGAAGTACTAACTTTAAAACACTCAAACTGACTCCAACAAGCTTGAATGTTAGCAGAAACAGTTCCGACTTCTATTGAAGTGAAGGGTTGTACAGAATAGAAATTTCGGGTTGTCACATCATCCCCCCGTTAGAAGGAATTTCGTCCCGAAATTAGAGTTTAAGCAAATAAGTAGTTACAAATAACTAAGTAAAAAGACGAGGATATTTCAATTTCATCTGATCCTCTCGCTCCCAAGTGAATTCAGCTCCTCGCTTGGCATTCCAGCGAACCTTCACTATCGGGATACGGCTTTGTTTCGTTTGCTTGACCTCCCGGTCCATGATCTCTACTGGTTCTTCCACGAAGTTGAGGCTCTCGTTGATCTCGATCTCGTCGAGTGGGATTACAAGAGTCTCGTCGGACAGAAACGTTTTCAAGTTCAAGACGTGGAATGTAGAATGTACGTTACTGAGTTCACGAGGTAAGTTAAGTTTGTAAGCTACAGGGCCGATTCTGGCAAGAATCTCGAAAGGCCCTATGTATCTTGGATTTAGCTTTCCACACTTTCCAAAGCGTATTAAGCCCTTCCAAGGTGAGACCTTCAATAGAACACGGTCGCCCACCTGGAATTCCAACGGTTTCCTTCGTTTATCTGCGTAGCTTTTCTGTCGGTCTCTAGAGGCTTTTAATCGTTCACGAATCTGAACGATCTTCTCTGTCGTTTCCCGAATGATCTCCGGACCCGTGAGAGTGCTGTCAGGAACTCGTCCCTTAGCTAACAAGGTATCACCCACCTCAGCCCAGCACAGAGGGGATCTGCACTTTCGGCCATAGAGGGCCTCGAATGGAGCAGCCTTTATGCTCGTATGATAACTGTTGTTGTAGGAAAATTCGACAAGGGGTAAATGAGTATCCCATGCTTTCCCAAAGTCGATCACACAGGCTCGCAACGTATCTTCCAAGGTTTGGATACTCCTCTCACTTTGTCCGTCGGTCTGTGGATGGTAGGTTGTACTCATGTCCAGCCTAGTTCCTAGGGAACTTTGTAACGACTGCCAGAACCTCGAAGTGAACCTACTATCTCTGTCCGAGATAATGGATATGGGAACACTGTGCAGTCGTAGAATCTCCCTTATGTAAGTTCTTGTAAGTTTCACCATTTTGTCTGTTTCCTTGATAGGTAGGAAGTGTGCGGACTTGGTCAATCTGTCGACGATGACATATATGGTATCAAGTCCACCCGTTGTCTTGGGCAACTTGGTTATGAAATCCATAGTGATCCGCTCCCACTTCCATTCCGGTATCTCCGGCTGTTGTAGAAGACCGGAGGGTTTCTGGTATTCGACCTTAACCTTGGCGCAAGTAAGGCATTTACTCACGAAGGTAGCAATCTCTGCTTTCATGTTAGGCCACCAGTATAGCTTTTTAAGATCCAGATACATCTTATCTAAACCTGGGTGGACGGAATAACGAGTGTTGTGCGCCTCTGTCATGACCAAGTCTCTGAAACCACCGTGTTTCGGTGTCCATATCCGATCCATGAGATATAAGGCTCCGCCACCTTTGACTTCCAAGTTCTTATCCATCCCTCTCAGGGATTCACTCGCCACATTTTCAGGTTTCAAAGCATCGAGCCGAGCCTCCTTAATTTGTGTGGACAAGTGTGAATGGATAGTCATAGTCAATGATTTGACTCTATAACCAGAGTATTCTTTCCGACTTAGGGCGTCAGCTACTACATTGGCTTTACCCGGATGATAACGAATTTCGCATTCGTAGTCACTGAGTAGCTCGACCCACCGCCGTTGTCTCATGTTGAGCTCCTTCTGGTCGAATATATGTTGTAGGCTTTTGTGGTCTGTAAAGATAGTGGTTTTTGTACCATACAGGTAGTGTCTCCAGATCTTCAGAGCAAACACAACTGCTCTTAGTTCAAGATCGTGGGTGGTGTAGTTGACTTCGTGTGTCTTCAGCTGTCTCGAGGCATAGGCGATGACCTTACCCCGTTGCATCAGAACACAGCTGAGCCCTTGATTTGACGCATCACAATAGACAACGAAGTCTTCTATCCCTTCGAGGAGGGATAGTATTGGTGCGGTGTACAAGGCTCGCTTGAGCGTTTGGAACGCTCTCTCCTGCTTCTCTTCCCAGTCAAAGGCCACGCCCTTCTGGGTCAGTGTTGTAAGAGGTTTCGCGATGCGGGAGAAATTCTGAATGAACCTGCGATAGTAGCCATCAAGGCCTAGAAATTGACGAATTTCTGTAGGCGTCTTCGGTGCTGACCAGCTCTCAATGGCTTTGATTTTGGAACTGTCCACGTGTATTCCCTCTTCGCTAACCACGTGCCCTAAGAATTCGACTCTTCGGATCAAAAATTTGCATTTCGAGAACTTCGCATAGAGCTTCTCCGAACGCAGTGTTTCCAAGACCTGTCGCAGATGTTGACTATGCTCCTCCTTACTACGAGAGTAGATAAGTATGTCATCGATGAAGACGATGACAAACTGATCCAAGTAAGGACGACACACCCTATTCATTAAATCCATGAATACTGCGGGCACGTTTGTTAATCGGAACGACATCACTACGAATTCATAGTGTCCATAACGAGTTCGGAAGGCTGTCTTCGGAGCATCCTCCCCTAACACTCGTAGTTGGTGATATCCGGATCTTAAGTCGATTTTTGAAAAGAAGTTCGCCCCTTGAAGTTGGTCAAATAAATCGTCAATACGAGGCAGAGAGAAACGATTTTTGACAGTCAGTTTGTTGAGCTCCCTGTAGTCGATGCACATTCGAAATGATCCGTCTTTCTTTTTGACGAACAAGACTGGAGCTCCCCAGGGTGAGAAGCTTGGTCTTATAAAGCCCTTGCTGAGCAGTTCGTTAAGTTGACAGGACAGTTCTTGCATCTCTGCAGGTGCTAGACGATAAGGCGATTTGGCTACGGGGGTAGCCCCTGGGACTAAGTCGATTTTGAACTCGACTTGACGTTGCGGAGGCAATCCTGGGAGTTCTTCTGGAAAGATGTCGGGAAAGTCGCGTACTACTGGAATGTTCTAAAGGTCTTTCGTTTCTTGGCTCACATCGACCACATGAGCAACGAATGCGCGACATTCCTTTCGCAAGAATTTCTGAGCTTGAATGCTCGAGATGATACGAAGGTTCGTGCCGGGTTTGTCGCCATAAACTACCAGAATTTCGCCAGACGGCAGATTAAGGCGTACAGCCTTTTCGTAACACATGGTGTCGGCACGATGAAGACTCAACCAATCCATGCCGATAATGACGTCGAAACTTTTAATTGATACCGGCATAAGGTCGATCGAAAATGAATGGCTATCTAGTGTTAGGGTACACCCTATGAATATACTGCTAGTGCTCTCCGTCTTTACATTAGCCATTTCTACAGTGAACGGTTCTTTAAGTGCTCGTGATTTTTGCTTAAGTAAATGAGCAAATTTTTGGTTCACGAAACTCCTCTCCGCTCCACTATCAAATAGAATGCATGCATAAGAGTCATCGAGGAGAAACGTACCCGTGACCACAGTGGGGTCGGCAACCGCTTCCTCGTGGCCTATGGCTAGAACTCTTCCCACTCTTCCAGCATTCCTTGCCTTTGGGCAGTCCCTCTTATAGTGGCCCACCTCGCCACAACCGTAGCAAGCTTGGCCCACACCAGCGTCGGGGACCTGGTTGATTGGCCTCGCCGGAGCTTTGCAGAAACGGGCGGTGTGCCGCTTCCTGTTGCAGTTCGAATACTGCATTTCTCGGCAGGCTCCAATGTGGTGGAAGTTGCACTGGTTGCACTTAGGCAAACTTCCAGCGTACTGCTTTATCGGAGCAGCAGCAGTGGCAGGTGCTATCGCAGCATGAACTGCCACGACCCGCTGCTTTTTGGCAGCTTTCTTCTTCTTCTTGTCATCCCAGAACTTCCGCTTGGAATCAGCGGTTTTGGAAGGTTCTGAGATGGCCAGGGTTGTTGTTGTGGCCGGGGTACGAACGCCATGGTCAATAAGCCGCTCTGCCAATCGCTTGGCACCATCGAATGTAGTGGGGTTTGAAGCCAAAGCATTCCCCTGGAATGGAGGCACCAGCCCCCATATGTATCTTTCTATCTTCTTTCCCTCTGTGTGAACCATGTTGGGACAGAGGGCCACCAGCTCGCAGAACGTGGCGGTGTAAGAGACTATGTTAGAGCCCTTCATGGTTAGGCTCCACGGTTCCTCCTCCAGTTTTTGGATCTCGCCCCTCGGGGAGTACTCTTCGATCATTAGCTCTTTCAGAGCTTCCCAGCCCATAGCATTAGCCACCACTAGAGATAGTGACTTGACATGGCTATTCCACCATGTCAGGGCTTTTTCCTCAAAGGTGCAAGCAACGAACTTGACCTTGCTCCCCTCTGGACAGGAGCAGATTTCGAAAACCGATTCGGTCTTCTCGAACCATTGCGAGAGGGCAATGACTCCGCCAGTCCCTCTAAAGGACTTGGGCTTGTAGTTAGTGAAGTCCTTATAGGAGACTCTCTCAAGTGCACAGGAGCTTCACCAAGGGCAGATTGAACAGGGTTTCCTCCTCCAGTGGAACCAGAAGAATGATATTGTGCCATGGCTGTAGCCATAGCCGCAGCTACAGCAGCATTTAGAGCTGCCGTATCGATTTGAGGAGCAGGTGGTGTTGCAGTGATTGGAGTATCGCGTCTTGTTGATCGACGTGGAGGAATCTTTTAACTAAAAGTTTAGAAAGATGAAGATATTGATAAGAATTTAATAGGAAAATTGATGAGAATGACTCATAGACTAACTCTCCATAGCCCAACAGCACAATTGAATAGTAGGATTGATTGTAGATTAAAGCATTTGGATATAATTTCCATGAGATTAGATATCTGTCAATAATACTGGAATTACATATGTAACAAGTTTGGGAAAAATGGCCTAGAAGTAGGCCTTACATCAACCAAGATGGGAAAATTTTGATAGAACTACGACCTAATCAAGACCTAACAGGTCTAAGATTTACAAAGATAGGAAATTAGACTAGAGTTTTTACATAAGCTAGGTTATATCCAAAAGTGAAGTCAATGGGACTCTATCGGCGACGAGAACTACTAGAGCGAGTTCTTGACTCCGACAGAAGACGTTATAGGTCCCTTATACGCCTTTCAGATCTTGCTTGCTGAGCTCGAAGTTCTCTGACTTCCGCTTGGGTTTCAGCAAGTTCCCTCTGCAGAGCTGCATTGCGGACCTGAGTCCTTTCATGAGCAGACTCTAGCTGGCGAATGCGGACTGTATTAACGCTAGAGTTGGCGTCAATCTCCACGACTCGGTCGATAGTTGCTCGACCTTGCTCGATGTTCTGAGCAATCCTACGGACCATGATGGGTAGGACCCTGTCAGCTGAACCTCCCTCGGTGAGGTTGTAGAAGCTTCTGTCACCATTGTAGGGAATGGGTTGACCCTGTTCCTGACTCCATCTATTCAAGTTTGTGGCCCACAGAGGTGTGGGTCCTTGAAATGCTGGACGAGGGTTCGGGTTTGGGTCTTGAGCAGCTGGGGGTAGGTTGTTGACTTCTGGCTCTGAGTCAGAACCATCAGAAAAGCCTTCAGCTTCGTGATCATCCAATGGGATTGGGTGGTCATCTTCTGGATCTTCTCCAAGCCATCCAACATTGCCTTTGTTGGGATAGTATGGGTCTCCGGGGATATGGAATCCAGCCATGATATCTACGCGAGAAAAGGGATAAAGAAATAATTAATAGACGAACTATCTAGATAATTATAAGATGATCTTTATCAGTTATTTCAACATTTGCGTAGTGCATACCAGTCATATGTAACCAAGACAGGATAGACCTTCGAATAAGTGATCCTAACTCTAAGCCCACAACCAAACAAGGAACAGGAAGTAAAGCAAAGATCACAGATTCTAAGTCTATGACATCCTAGCTACATATAACCTTAGTGTATCCACTCTGCAACTATCGACATACTAATAAAGACCTTTTTAGTTCTCAGATAAGTAATTATAGTAACACAAAATACTCCTATAGTATTTTAAGTTTATGTTCTGTTCTACTGTTCTCATTGTAGTAGTGTTGGTAAGTTTTTAGACTTGTTGCAACCTCACAACACACTTAGGCACATGCTAGTCACTCCTCGGATAATATAGGTTATCAGGCTATATCTTCCCAGGGTTGACCATATGTCTCTAAGTCTAATTGTGTTGCCCAACAATCGTAATACTTTTGTTTTGTCCTAGTGACACTGATTTTAGTATGAATGCAGGCATGTATACTTAGTTAAATATTTTATTATTTAAAAGTATAAACTCTTTATCAGAGAATTTTAATCCCGCTGTGTTTATAGTTTGTATATCTTTTATGGGTTGATATACTCGATTCACTATAAACAATGCTCTGATACCAATCTGTCACACCCCAAAACCGGAACGGCGGAAACGTTCGGGGGTCGAGGACGTCATGTACAGTATCACAACAATGCAAAGTAGTAAACAAGCAACAACATCATCCATCACATTAATAATATAATTTAATAAAAGTGTGTTATGTCAAGTTATATAGACACCAAAAATATAAATCAAAATAAAAGATGAGTCTTGAACGAGCTCCATCTTCTCAAAACCTGGAACCGGTACGTGTCTACTGGTGACCTGAGAATACAAGTTATTTTGAAAGAGTTTATCAGCTTTAAAGCTGGTGAGTTCATAAGTATATTAGTGTCTAAGTTTGTATGAAAGTGTTTGTAAGTATGTAATGTATAAGTTTGAAAATGTTAGTAAGTGTTTGAATTCTCCTAGAAAACCCTATGTTTCCTACTAAAAGTAGCCTTCTACCAAGGCATCTAGTGGTCGTGTGTGTGTCTCTTGAAAGAGTATGTATTTTCCCAATTTTGACTATCATTTACCAAAAATATAGTTTTTACATTACTGTTTATTGTGTGACGATCACAAATTGAATGCAAATGGGAAAATGAAATAGTACTATAGTGTTGTATTAAGTAACTACTGTTGTACTAACTACCTTAAACCAATTGTTATTTAAAGTACCAAGTGATCGGCCTGTACCATACTACTGACTATAAACACGACGATGTAAGACGTCGGAAGAAATGACGTTTGGCACCCGTAGACTTGCAAGTCCCACTGTAGCGAGCAGCAAGGTGTAGGATAGTCAATCCAGTATAGATCTATACATAAACTCAACGCTCTCCATTTAAGGAGATTTTGGATACAAAACGAGCCATGACAGGTGATGCCATGGCCCGTTACGTGGCTCACATAACTGTAGTAATGTTCTTTTATATGTAATATATGTGCTAGCTGTATTGTGTGTTCTCTCTCTGTCTAGCATGTATGTATGTTCTCTCTGTATATGTATGTGCTAGCTGTATTGTGTGTTCTCTCTCTGTCTAGCCTGTATGTATGTTCTCTCTGTTCTAGTAATAGTATTAGTATCTTCCTAAACTATACCTATTATATCTTACTAGTAATGTTGTTTGAATGTATGAACATGTTTGTATACCTTTGCTACCCAAAGGTATTGAACTGAATGAAAGAAGGAACTTTTATATCTATATACATATACATAATATATAACTAGGATTCAAACGACCTTCGGACAAATAACCTGAATACCCTAAGTCCACAACCAAACAAGGAACAGGAAGTAAGGTGAGCTATCAGTCCTAAGTCCTTTCAATCCTACTTATATAACTATATCTATATAGATACACATTTAATAGAATATAAGTTTAAAAGAGTTTAATAAAAGTATTTGACATGTAAAAGAGTTTGTAAAACAGTTTGAAGTAAAACAGTTTGATAACACCGTTTGAAAAGTAAGAAATCCACTTGTTTGGTAGTTATTAATCACATGTGATTGATATAATAACTATAATAGTTCAACTTGTATCCCCCCCCCCCCCCATAAAAGCATTTAATATCATTTAAAAGCTTGATTAAGGGGTATGAACTCACCTGTAGTGAGTGGTTTGGATGAACGGATGGTATAGGATGCTAAGTGTCAAGTGAAGACTTGAGCACACACAAGGATCCTAGTTAACATATAATAACACATATATGTATCCAGTTAGTCATTTAACAACTAATTAACCAAGTTAAGACATCCTAAGACATGTAAAACACTTGATTTAAGTGCTATAAGTACTAAGGATTGCATCTAAGGGTTGTAGGGCTTAGCTATTGAGTTTAGGGTCCAAGGGTAAGCTCTTTATGAGTTTACGGTTTTGGGACCAACTCCCTTGGAGTTTACGGTCGTAAACCCATGAGTTTACGGCCATAAACTCATGGTACTTTTACCATTTTGTGTTTTGAAGCTTATAAGTCCTAAAGAAGCATTCATAATTCAAGTCTAAGCCTTAGGAAGTGATTGTGGCATCATTTCACCCCTTTGTAGAGTTTACGGCCCATGGACCATTTCTCCATGAGTTTACGGTCGTAAACTCTAATGGTCCATGGTCTTTTTGATGTTTAAGGTCCTAAGCACATCAAGGACGGATCTACACTAGTATCCAATGATTGGTAAGGGACTAGGGCACACAATGGCCCCTTCATTAGGGTTTACGGTCCAAGAACATGTTGGATCGTAAACACCTTTGATCTTTTGTTTCTTTGTGTTTTCTAGATGAGTAAGAAGTGTAACAAGCCTTATAACAAGCCAAGGTAAGAGTACTTACTATGTAGAATCTTGAAAGGGGGTTAAAAGTCCAAGAACACTAGTGTGTGTTCTTGGTGTTGTTGGTGAAACTAAGAACACTTGAAGATCTACACAAATGGAATGATTTCACGGATGAAATCATGTAAGATCACTAGATTAAGTAAGATATCAACTTATTACGGTAAGAAACACTTACAAAGTTGAAGATCAAGAAGGAAAATCGGATGATACTTTAGAGGATTTGAGTTCTAGTTCTTGAAAATGGTAAAAAGTGATAAAAATGGCTAAGTGCCATATTTATACCCCTTGAGGTTTACGGCCGTAAACACCATGTTTAGGCCGTAAACTCCAAACTCTTAGAGTTTTGGGACTTTATTGTTGCACAATAAACCCTAGGGCATCCTCTCTCCAGTTATCTCTTGAAGTACTAACTTTAAAACACTCAAAATGACTCCAACAAGCTTGAAAGTTAGCAGAAACAGTTCCGACTTCTATTGAAGTGAAGGGTTGTACAGAATAGAAATTTCGGGTTGTCACATGAGTACTATAAGCGTACTCTTATGTACGTGGGGTGTACTCATTGTTTGACCAACTTAGGGGCATTGATCGTGTACGTGCAGCGTACCACTTGGTACGCCCACATACGTACCCTGTTCAACCTTTTTTCCATTAAGAACTTAATACTCTACATTTTCACGTCCAAAGTCAGATCCAAAGCTAAAATACCATCATGATTCATAAGGTTTCCAATTTATGACTTTTCATGTCCATTAAATGCTTAAAACACAAACCCTTAATATCTTAATGTATTAAGACCTTTTATCGCATGCATGGAGTGAAACTAACCCTCAAGACTACATTTTTATGACTCAAGACGTCTCATAAGGTCTGAAAGGATGACTTATTGGGTCAAGAACATGCCATGCTCAAGAATCACCATTTTTGGGACAAAAAGTGTCTTAAAGGAAGAAATGTCTAGATCTACAAGATGGAGTGATCAAGATGTGAACTTTATACCTCATGCACTCTTCTCACTTAGGGTTTGCTTAGGATCGTTTTTCACTGAAGGAGGCTGATGAAGAAATAAGACATGAGGCTATAATGAGGTTTAAATATGGACCAAACCCGGAAGTTTAGGGTTTGCCATTTCTTCATATATGCCCCGCGTACGAGGAGTATGCCTAGCATACTAGGGCGCACCGTAGTATGCCTAGCGTACACAACGTACGCTTAGCGTACTACACATGGATAAAATTTCCATATTGCCACTATAGGCCATTTTGCAATCCTTTCCAATCCTAAGGGAAAATACAATATAATTCAAATATAGGTTTTAAATTAAAATTACCTTGGCATCGGGATGTTACACCTACGTACGCCCAACGTACTCCCTAGGTGACCAAATCTCACTTTAAGAACTTAATGCTTAAGCCAAAATATCCAACCATAGATCTAACCTCTAAGGGATGTCTTAGGTCATAAACTTCCTGACTATATGACTTCGCATGGCTTAATGGGGTCCAAACCAAAACCCAAGCTTCATAACTTCATCAAATGGTCACTAGTTCTTGTATGAAAGGATAATACTCCTCAAGATCCCATTTTATATGACTTAATGACCTCAACAAGGACCAAATATGAGGCTCGAAGGTTCTGGAGTAACTTTTACTCACAAGAACCAGAATCATGGGACAAAAACATAACAAATCTCAAACCCAAACTATATCTACAAGAAAAATCCATAAAGATTAAAACTTTATACCTCTAGAAGCTAGATCAAGATGAAAAAGGCCTGGATCTCCAAGATCCAAGATAACTAACAGTTCTCCAAGGAGTTCTTCTTCTTCCATAGGCACTAAAAATCCACCAAAATCACTCAAATGCTCAAAATTATTCAAAATGGGGGCTAGGGTTTCAAATTTAGGGTTAGAAGAGATCTAGGCTGAAGATAAGAAGGGTTGAAAATGAGTTAAGGTCTTTAAATAGGGTCCAAGACCCTAAATCTGTTGGGTTTTAAGCACTATAACACTCCTATGGTGCACATGCAACCTTAGATGCTTTGGATCTATGTTTTCTCTAATTATACATGCATTTTCAAATTTCCAAAGCATACATCCTAACTAGCATACAATAGAGGACATACAACATAAAAATAAAGTTAGATGAATACCTCTTTATGTAGTTGTAGTTCTTGGCCTTATGAAGCTTTAGCACCTCAAGTGTGATGCCTCTAATGTGTCATAAACACCAAATCCAAGAGGAGGCTTGAGAGAATAGGCTAGTTAGCTCAAAATCGATTATCACTCTCTTAGAATGAAAGGGCAACCGATTTTAGCTCTAGAGGTTTACTTTTATAGTGTTACAAAGGCTAGGGTTTCAGCCATGCAAACCCTAATGCACCATGACCCTTCATATTACTTAGGCTCCATGGGTTACACCTCCATGGACTATCATATTGGTTTAGCCCATCCAAAACAACAATGGATCATTGGCCCACACTATAAGAATCGTTGATTTACTTAATCAGTCCCCGTATATTTAATCAGTCTCTTTTGATCATTAATTAATTCCAAATTAATTCTTGATCAATACTAATTAAATAATATGATTTCTAAATTAATATATTATACTTATAATATATTAATAAATCACAAATAACCTCTCTGTCAAAAGTCCATCCTATCAAATTGCATTGGTGAAGCCAACTCAAAAGGACCATGCTACAACCGGGTCAAGTACATCCCAGTTATAGTTATGGGCTTAGACACCTAATCCAACAGTCTCCCACTTGGAAAAGTCTAATTACTATAGCTGCAAATGCATCTTCAAAATCCGATTAGCAATCGTAGCTTTCAAAAGCTGCTGTCGAACTCTGATCTAGTCAGTGACGCATCCTTTAGATAAGTGATCATATATTCCTCTGTTCGTCAATATATCATGTGAACAAATACATGGAACATAGTCATACTTATTTTCCTGCAGTTTGTTTCCCGATTTCCGATTTTTCTGACATAGAACATAATTGAACACATCAATTTAGTTCTGTCTGGGCCCGACACATAAGTCAAAACAAAATCATCGAGGGGCCCAAGATATCGCTTTTAAACCTCTTAGGATAAAACAGATAAACTTCGATATTATATGCTTGTACTAACTACTTGTTAAATCATGCACAACGATACGTTTTATAACATCAAGTTATTGATGCGTTTTCATATCATCAATGCACAACCAACTCGTAGTCAACAACTCATATATCTTGGTTTGAAGACTATATGACATTATCGTCTCACAATCACTCGTGATAAATTCCATGAAGTGATTCGGGTGAGCGTGGGTTTAATTTAATACTCAAATTTCAAGAGCTCTTATGAACGTTGTAGCATACTTTTGCTATGTCTAACACCTTAGACAATCTACAAGCCAATTCATGACAGTCTAGCTTCATAACCTACTTCCAAAGTATGATCGACTGTGGATAGTTTGAATAATCTTATTATTCCGAAAGTAAAAACATGCAAAAGTGAAACAATAGTAAATAATTGACACAAGATAGTAACTTTACTTATAAATAAAACTCCTTTTATTCAATGATCAAATTTCAATTACAGTTTAGCTATTACAAGTTTCCAAATATTTATCTAATCGCTAAAACTAATATCGTCCGTTAGCCCAATGCCCCTTGCATGCTGCAAGTCCCTAACCCTACTCAGTCCCTTTGTGAGGGGATCTGCTGGGTTGTCTTCTGACGATATCCTCTTCACAACGATGTGTCCTTCTTCTACTTGATGTCTTACGAAGTGGTACTTTCTATCGATATGCCTGGATCTACCATGATCTCTTGGTTCTTTGGTTAAGGCAACCGCCCCTTCATTATCGCAGAAAATCTCCACATGCTCCTTTATGGATGGCACAACTCCAAGGTCTCCGATGAAGTTCTTCAACTATATCGCCTCTTTTGATGCTTCGCTCGCTGCAGTGTACTCTGATTCACACGTTGAATCAACTACAGTCTCCTGCTTCGAACTTTTCCATGTTACTGCTCCTCCATTTAGGGTAAACACCCATCCTGACTCAGAGCGCAAATTATCTCTGTCGGTCTGAAAACCGACGTCACAATACCATGTCATTCTCAAGTCATCACTCCCACTGAGGGTAAGAAACCAGTCCTTAGTCCTCCGCAGGTACTTGAGACTGTTCTTTACTGCAGTCCAGTGAGCTTTACCATCATTCCCTTGATATCTGCTGACCGTGCTCAAAGCAAAGGCCACACCAGGGTGAGTACAAGTTATAGCATACATGATCGAGACAACTGCAGAAGCATATGGTACTCGACTCATCTCCGCTATCTCAGCCTCTGTACTCGGACTCTAAGTCTTACTCAGTTTGGTATTGCTTTAAATAGGGTAGTTACCTTTCTTGGAGTTCTCCATGCTGAAACGCTTCAACACCTTGTCCAAGTAGGTACTTTGACTAATTCCTATTAGTCTTTTACTCTTATTTCTCAATATCCTTATCCCAAGAATATAGGTAGCTTCTCCAAGGTCCTTCATAGCAAAACACTTCCTAAGCTAGGACTTAATTTCCTGCAAGGTTGGGATGTCGTTTCCTATAAGCAGTATGTCATCTACATACAATACCAGAAAGCTAACTATACTCCCACTGGCTTTGACATATACACACGACTCATCCTCGCTTCTTGAAAATCCAAACTCTTTGACTTTCTCATCAAAACAAAGATTCCATCTGCGAGATGCTTGTTTCAATCTATAGATGGATTTCTCAAGCTTACACATTCTATTAGGGTACTTTGCATTGACAAAACCCTCTGGCTGACACATGTAAACATCTTCAGCCAACTTTGCATTAAGGAAAGCGGTTTTGACATCCATCTGCCATATTTCATAATCATGAAACGCAGCTATGGCTAACATAACCCTTATAGATTTAATCTTCGCTACTGGTGAGAAGGTCTCATCATAGTCAACTCCCTGAGTTTGAGTAAAGCCCTTCGCAACCAGTCGCGCCTTATATGTGTGTACTTTCCCATCCATATCGGTCTTCTTCTTGAAGATCCATTTGCACCCGACTGTCTTACGACCTGGTACATTGTCAACCAAGTTCCAAACTTGATTGTCATACATGGACGGAATCTCGCTGTCCATCACCTCTTTCCATTTAGCAGACTCGAGGCCTGCCATGGCTTCCTTGTAGTTGTTAGGTCCATCCAGGTTTATCAAAGTACTATCACTGATAAATGTATCACCTTCAGCTGTTAAATGAAAACTATATAACACAAGTGGAACACTAACTCTACTAGAACGTCTCAGAGATACGGACTAGTCAATCGGTTCAACAGGAGTTTCCTGCTCGGGTTGAGCGTCAGTGTTTGAGGTTCCTTCATTACTTAACTCTTGAAACTCTTCAAGGTCAATTTGCCTAACACTGTCCTCTTGGCATGTGAGTTCTCTCTTTCGAAAGACTCCTCTCCTCGCAACGAAGACAACATCGTCACTCGGTCTATAGAAGAGATATCCAAAGGATTTCTGTGGGTAGCCGATGAAAGTATATCGCTCACTACGAGGTTCGAGCTTGTCGTGAGTCTCTCGTCTCATGAAAGCCTCACAACCCCAAACCTTGATGTGATCTAACAAAGGAACCTTCCCTGTCCACGTCTCGTGAGGTGTTTTGGCAACCTTCTTAGTAGGAACTAGATTAAGGATATGGGCGGTAGTCTCTAAGGCATACCCCCAGAATGAGATAGGTGGTGTCAACTGTGAAACAATTCCACATTCCTTAAGATAGTCTAGGAACTAGATACTAAGATACTCACCACCTCGATCGGATCGGAGCATCTTTATCTTCCTACCCAATTGGTTCACCACTTCTTGCTTAATCTATTTGAACTTTTCAAATGTTTCTGACTTATGCTTGATTAAGTAGATATCGCCATATCTGTTGTAATGATCAGTAAAAGTCACACAGAAGTGGTTAGCATCCCTTGTGGCGGTTCTCAAGGGTTCACACACATCAGTGTGTATGAGATCCAACAGACCTTCACCCCTTTCACAAGTACCAGTGAAGGGTGACTTGGTCATCTTTCCAAGCAAACAAGATTCGCAAGTGTCATCCGACTTCAAGTCGATTGACTCCAAGACTCCATCCTTTTAGAGTTGGGCTATGTGCTTCTTGTTGACATGTCCAAGACGAAAATGCCACAAGCATGCCTTGTCCAAAACATTGGACGAATCAATATTCAACACATTATTTCCTAGGTTATCTACAACCATCACAATTTCATATATACCATTACAAGTTAATGCTTCAAAATAAAATGTACCATTACAATAAGCATTAATACTACCAATTTCATTATTAAAACAAAAGGTAAAACCTTGTTTATACAAACTATGAAATGAAATAATATTTCTCGCCATTTCCGACGAGTAACAACAATTATTAAAATCTAAATTTAACCGACTACTAAGCAATAAAGAATAAACTCCAATCTTTGTGACAGCTGACATTTTCGTATTTCCCATGATTAAGTTTATATTCCCGTGCTCCACATCCCTACTTCTTTTTAGTCCCTGCAAATCAGAACAAATGTGAGATCCACAATCTGTATCAAGGACCCAAGAATTAGGATGTGATGAGTTATTAGAAAGAATAGTGTAAATACCTGTGAAGGTGAGATTTGTCTTCCCATCCTTAATGTCTTGCAAGTAATTGGGGCAACTTCGTTTCTAGGGCCCTTTTTCATGACAATACAAGCACTCTGCTTCCTTTGGATTCGTAGAGGGATTAGCAGAACCAGCTTTGGTCCCACTAGAAGAGGAACCATCAAGAGACTTTTCCTTGCGGCTCTTAGAAGGAGCCTTTCTCTTCTTGCCTTTCCCTTTGTCCAATTGCCATAACAGGGGCAGCAGCAGTAGAAGGAGTAGGTACAACCGACTTGCCTTTCAAGTTGCTTTATGCAGTTCTTAGAAGTCCTTGAAGCTTGCTAAGAGTGACCTCCTCCTTGCTCATATGATAGGTCATTCTGAACTGATCATAACAAGAAGGTAAAGAATGTAGGATGATGCCAATGGCCAAGTCTTCATCGAAGTTCACATTTAACTTCAGCAAGTAGTCCACATATCTCTGCATCTTTTGCAAGTGGGCCGTGATGGACTCTCCATCCTTCATTTTGGATGTGATCATGGAGACAATGATCTCATACAGCTCCTGCCGAGCACTTTGATGGTATATTTCCATCAAATCTTGGTGCATTTCGAAGGGCCAGAAGTCCATAGGACTTTTGAAGCTCAACAGTCATGGTAGAAATCATAATGCACGACACCTTTGCCGCGTCCCTCTCATGAACCCTGTATTCCTCGATTTTTTCGGGAGTAGCAGTTTGTTCATCAATCTCCTTCAGCTCTTTATCGAGAACATATTCTTTGTCCTCTTAGCGAAGGGCCATACGAATGTTTCTAATCCAATCGTTAAAGTTTGACCCTTCGAAGATAGTTCTCCCGACCAAATTCATGAGGGAGAATGAGCTAGAAGGGTTGGAGCCTAAAGCATTGTTTGGGATAGACATCTGAAAAGAAAGAAGAACAAAGTTTAGATTAGATGAGAACCCTTAATATAACACCCAAATGAAATATTAAGGATAGGACCCACCACAATATTTTACAATTCGGAAGAGGGATGATGTAATCCAATTGCAAAATATTTGAAGGTAGGTAAATGACGATTTACCAATTTCCACCATGAAAAATGAAATTGATTATTAAGTTTTAATTGGATTGAAATTCCTAGATTCTTTTGAGATTCATTGAACTTTTCAATGACATGTTTAAATCTCGATTGTGCCCTTCAAGTTTGTGACTGGGATGCTGAGGATCACAAACAAGGTGTGAATAACCATGCAAATGTGCTTGGTACTCTTAATGTTACAAATCACCTAATCAATGTGCTGGTTAACCACACACGCTCCATTGATCTATGATTAACATCAAGCTACCCTTTTCCACCCTTGTTAGTCCTAGATTAGTGTGCCGATTAACCACACAGGCTCCACTAACGACTTAGCAAGGTGCAAAGTGCAATTTCATGGAATAGCACCATTTTCACATTTTTCCTAAAGTAACTAAGATTGGGAATTTAATAAAAGTTTGGTTACTTTATTATTATCTTTATACTTATAACAAGAATTAATGTCCTATCCTACCAGTTCGGCTAACGACCCTCCACCAGTCAAGGAAGCGGTAGGTGAGAGTGGACACCCATTAAACCACCATTTTATAAGCAGTAACCTTACCCGCCATTATAGACCGGCTTCGTGAATGAGGCCTAGTAATGGTGAGACTGACTTGTGTTATATATATATATATATATATATATATATATATATATATATATATATATATTTATATATATATATATATATATATTATTAAACTTATAATATTATAATAGTATATGGGTTGAATTTTAACTTCTAAAACTCTAGAGTTTGGAATTAAATGTTTCATTAGTGAGACTTTACAAATTCCAAAACTTGAGGGCAAGTTTTGAAACTCTTTAAAACTTTTGGTTTCCATAACTTATGAAAACTTATGAGTTTTTAATGTTCATGAATGAGACTCTGCATACAAATTGAGGACAAGTTACAAAACTCACTTCAAAAACAACTTAGATCAATTTTAACTAACAACATTATCATATAATTTTACTATTGATCTAATCTAACTCATAGAAAGGCAATTCATATCAAATAATACAAATAATTATCTTATTATCTTAAAATTTGACAATTGTCCATTAATTGGATGAGGATCATTATAACCAAATCAGAAAATACGATTTTTATGATTACAAAATAGTTTGTGGTAATGATCCTAATCCAATTCTGGCCAAAAACTCGAAATTCTGCAACCAGAAGCCTATACTCGACGAGTACATGAACTGGACTCGTCGAGTTTCCCTTTTGGTGAGTGAACTCGTCGAGCCAGGCATTGGACTCGGCGAGTTCATCAGTCAGAGGCCAGAAAATCGTCATTTTCAGCTTTGAAAAATAACCAAGCATCAAATATAATAGAAAACAATCCTAGTCTCTGAAACCACTGTTGACGCTTTGGATCTATTTTTTCCCTAATTATACATGCATTTTCAATTTTCCAAAGCATACATCATAACTAGCATACAATAGAAGATATACAACATAAAAACAAAGTTAGATGAATATATCTTTATGTCGTTGTAGTTCTTGGTCGTAGAAAGCTTTAGCACCTCAAGTGTAATGCCTCTAATGTGTCACAAACACCAAATGCAAGAGGAGGCTTGAGAGAATAGGCTAGTTAGCTCAAAATCGATTATCACTCTCTAATAATGAATGGGCAACCGATTTTAGCTCTAGGGGTTTGCTTTTATAGTGCTACAAAGGCTAGGGTTTCATCCATGCAAACCCTAATGCACCATGACCCTTCATATTACTTAGGCTCCATGGGTTAAACCTCCATGGACAATCATATTGGTTTAGCCCATCCTAAACAACCATGGATCATTGGCCCACACTATAAGAATCATTGATTTACTTAATCAGTCCCCGTATATTTAATCAGTCTTTTTTGATCACTAAGTTAATTCCAAATTAATTCTTGATCAATAATAATTAAATAATATGATTTCTCAATTAATATATTATACTTATAATATATTAATAAATCAAAAATAACCTCTCTCTAAAATGTCCATCCTATCAAATTGCATTGGTGAAAGCAACCTAAAAGGACCATGCTACAATTGGGTCAGGTACATCCCACTTATAATTATGGGCTTAGACACTTAATCCGACAAAATCAGGGTTTGTATCTAACTATAGTATACCTTTCGTACTCCAGGTATGCCTAACATACTCATAGGTACTCCACGATCATTTCAGCCTAGTACGCTCAACATACTCCCTATACGCCCAACGTACTCAGAATACCCTTATAAGATCAAACGGTCATAACTTCTTCGTTCCAACTCCGATTTCGATAATCCTTATATCCACGGAAAGGCATTGAGGAGCTCTACAACCCAACATAATTACTTTTGACTTAGAATACCTCAAACTAAAATCCTTAATTCATGAAAGGCCTGAACCATCACTTTTAGCATTATACCATTGGACTCCAAAGCATAAACTGAACTCTCGGATCACATAATCTACATTACCCTCATCAAAATGAGTATAAACCTCTCCTTCCAAAATCCTAAAGCCTTAAGATAATTGATCTTCGAGTCACGACCCCGAATTATGAAACGACTCAAAACGAGGTGTTACATTAGACAAACACCTCATGCACGGCAGTACAATAGTACTTTGCTTAGGTACGTCAAGTCAAAACTTATTATTTCAAACAAATATCACTAACCTATCACGACTACTAACTCATGCAACCCTATCACAACCTCTACTTTATTATTTCACACGACTCTTCACTACCTAATCGTATTATTAAATATATAATATAATTAAGTTATCACTATATCATATTACACATATATATTAAACAGATCAAGACAATACACATAAAATTTAAGCATTTACAATACTTGCATCAATGTGTAAGTTGAAAGTAACTATGCGCTCATATGACAGAAGTAGGTGACTCAAAGTTAGGACATTGCTTCGCCTTCACATTTTTCAAAGACCTAAATGTATAACACTAAGTATTAGCCTAGTTTCATAACCATGGAGTCTATTTAAATAATAATCTAGATTCCACACTAATCCCAATGTCTACATCAAGATCTATCAAGTAAGGAACAACCAAGTAGGATCCTATCAGAGGGAAGGTTCATTTTCTACACAAGGTATACTGTTTGGAAAGCCCATTTTAAAACCTCACTAAATCCAACCTAGACATCACTCCCGTAAGTAGATCAATCTGTATAATGATTTGGAATCACTGATAAATTTTAACTATAGGCTTGACTATTACTACAATTACAAGTTACACTTAAAATAAATAAGCAATGCTTGTGTAACATTCTGTTTATTTAATAAATAAATAGATAAAAAGTTGATGAACGAATAGTCGCCCTAAATCCATATTATTTAGTGGAGTGTTGGTTTCAGGGAGCCAAATGATATATTTTACACTTTCGGGGGTTAAAGTTTAATTTCAGGATTTTTTTGTGAAGATTTTCAGGAGTCAGGGACTGTTTGGTAAGATTGGGACTTAAATTGAAAACATATTGAAGTGCTTAGGGCTGAATGGTAATATATGTATTTAATTTGAGAAGAATAAAGGGAGGAGGGGCTGGAAGCGTCAAAAAGCACAAACTTTATATTGGAGACGGGGATTAATCCCGTCACCCTCCTTGCATCTCATTCGTTCAAAATACATGGAACCCTAACCCTAGCCGCTACATCCAGCCGCCACCCTTATGCCACCTTGCTCCAGTCGTCGACATCTTGGAGTCACCAATAAATCGACGAGCGCCGCAGCCGCTGTGTTCTTCGTCGGCAAGGATGGAGTCACAAGCTCGATGTTGTGAATGTGGGAGATGGGACGAAAACCATGTGGCTACCGGGTCTGTTTCTCCGTCGATGATGCATCCCCTCTTCGCTGTTCCATCATGTCTCGCCGGTCACGTCACCATTGTCGTTGCCACTCCGAGCGGCGGCTTCGCTTGTTGCGTCCCTAGGCTATCGTCTGCCACCGCATGGGTGGCGGTGTTGTACTTGTTAATTACGTGTGCAAGGTGCGTGTTCGGTTTTGAGCAGCAAACGAGTGTGTGTTAGTCGTGTGTGAGTGGGTAGATGGCCGGAAGACGCAAGCAACCACCATGGCAGCCAACCATGGTGGCTGCCGCCATATTATCTCCTTCTGCCGCCACCAGGCACCGTAAGGAGGTGGCTGTGTGCGTGATTTGGTGTGGGAATGAATGTATTTCATGAGTTTAATGATTGTATGGATCTCTTTTGACCAGGAAACGGAAGGAGATTCATCACCACCACCGTGAGGTGGTGGCTGCCACCTGCTGCTGCCGTTCCGCCACTGCTAGCCACCATCTGGGGTGGTTGTGGGCATTCGGGTGCATGTGGATTGATGTTTGGAGTGCGTTTGGTGTTGTTTTGGCCTAAGAACATAACCACCACCACTGTGAGGTGGTGGCTACCGCCATATACCACCACCGGCCACCACAAGGGTGGCTGTGTGTGTGCGTTTTATTAGTGTGTGTGTGTATGTTTGTATTAGTATGCGTGTGTTATTTCGATCGAATTGTAAATTGTAATCGGTATAAGAATAATAAAAGGAAAACTCATAACCACCATCGTTAGGTGGTGGCCGCCGCCGTAAGCCGCCGTTGACCACCACTACCTGCGGTGGTAGTGGTTGGTGCCCGACTAGCGAAACCCTAATGGGCCTAGTGAAACCATAATGGGCCTAATAAACCCTAACTGATCAAAAGACCTAGCTATTGGGCCTATTGGGCTATGATTGGGTTGGAAACCCTAATTAAGTTTTGGAAACCCTAATTAGGGTTTGGAAAACCCTAATTTTGGGATTTTTGGTTGTACTTATCGGGACCCGTATTTTGAACCGTTGGAGTGAATTGATGAATCAAGCCTGATTTCACTGTATGTTTGGGCTTAATGGATTAAGTCCATAATGGGTTGAGTAGGAACACTTAACCCTAATCATCATTTTATGTGAAAAACCCAAATTGGGTTTGGATGCTTGTTGAGCCATTTATTGGACAAAGCTACTGTGGGCCTTTATGGGTCAATTGGGAACATATTTATGGACTAAGGGAAATTATTGGGCTTCAGGATAATACCCATTAGAGAGGCTTGGGCCCAATTTTCCAAATTGGGCCATAAGTGGGCCTTGAGGATTATTAGCTATTGGGCCATCAGAATGCCAATTGTTTGGACTAGAATAATTGGTTGGGACTTAAAATAAGTCCATGTAGAGGTTTGGGCCCAATTTAGAAAATTGGGCCATATGTTGGGCTTTGGTCCATGGTTTGACTTTTGGGCCTTTGGATTGGGCCTTGGACTGAATAAGCTAAGTTAGGGTAAAATAACCTTTTACCCCAAGTATGGAGTTGTGGTTGTGCATTGGAACCTAATTATTAATTGGGTGTCGTTTTGATGATTGACAGTCCGGGAACCTGTCAACCAGCAGCTAGATTTTATCCGAGGGACTTCAGCAGTGCGAGGTGAGTCTTCTCACCGTGCCCATGGGTCTAAGGCACCAAGGCTGGCCCATTATGTGATTATGGTATATGTGTTAGTCATTTCTGTGATTTGATATGCTATGTGATTGTGTGTTTTTGCATGGAAGACCCCGGGGGGAGCCCGTGACATTTGATGTAATACCATGTGGGGTAGCCCATGGCATTCCTAGGTAAAGACGATGTGGGGTAGCCCATGACATTATATGTAAGACCATGTGGGGTAGCCCATGGCATTCCTAGGTAAAGACCATGTGGGGTAGCCCATGGCATTGGATGTAAAACCATGTGGGGTAGCCCATGGCATTCCTAGGTTAAGAACATGTGGGGTAGCCCATGGCACAATGGTGTAAGACCCTGGGGGGAGCCAATGGCATCCTTACAGGTTTATGTTTGTGTTATGTGTAGATATTTCTATGATATATTATATGTTATGTGATTATGTATGTTATTGCATGGAAGACCCCGGGGGGGAGCCCGTGGCAATTGGATGTAAGACCATGTGGGGTAGCCCATGGCATTCCTAGGTTAAGACCATGTGGGGTAGCCCATGGCACAATGGTGTAAGACCCTAGGCGAGCCCACGGCATCCTTACAGGTTTATGTATGCATGGCTTATGTGATATAGGTAGCTTTTATAGCTAACAGGTTATGTGATATGTGGATTGTGTGTGTGGTATGCTCTGGGAACTCACTAAGCTTCGGGCTTACAGGTTTGTTTACGGTTTCATGTATCACCATTTGGGAAAGGAAGGGCTCGATTTATCGCAGTGCACACACCTATGAATTCCGCAACGAATGACTTTGGGACGAACTCTGATGAATGTTTTTAATTAATCATGTTTTTGGAATGTTTGGATTCAATGACATATACGTTTTGACTGTATTGAAAAATGAAATTTTTACCCTTAATTTTTAGGTCGTTACAAGTTGGTATCAGAGCCTTGGTTTGAGGGATTCAGATGTACTTTCGGGTGTGCCTTAACTCAAACTGAGGATCTGTAAAGTTTTCAAAAGAAAAATGTTTTAAGTAAATTTATAAGACAAGAAAAGGTGTGGTGCATACAATCAGCTGAGCTCAAGTAAGTTTCCCAGAATACCCACATATGTTGTATGTTACGATTTGATTATGAATCTGTGAATCGCATGCTAGTTAGGGATAGGGGAGATGCCTATGTATGTTGTATGAGCTGGTAGACTTGCATGCTAGTGCTGAGTAGTCAGCAATAGGTTGGCCTGATATATGATGCTTGTAGCCGTGAGAATATTGGATGCCATGCTGGAATGAGAATGATAATTGGTATTTGTTATTGCTATGTGTATGCTTTTAAAATTATATACGGTTAGGATCTTATAGCCTTAGAATAATTGATTTGGCCTTATTTCCAATTCCTTGTCTGGTTGTGGTCCTAGGGTAGAGTCTATTATTCGACAGTCTATTAGATCCTATTATGTGTATAATTTGCATGCATAAGGCAGCCGACAACGAGGGAAGATGTGGATAGCATGGGTTGTGGTATATGGGCCGAATGTCGATGATAGTTTGTGGGTTGGAGATTACCCTAGGGTAATCCCAGGATAAGAATAGTAACATGAGTCACCTGATTGTGAATTAGACGTATAGATAGAATTGTTTGACTGGAATATGTTGGTTAGTTTTTCGATGTCTGAAAGTTGCTTGCTTTGTGCTTTGTGGGACTTCAAGCAATGTGAGCTAGCTACTAAATGAATATGCTAGGTCATATGTGGCACAGGCTGAATAATATTAGAGTGATGGATTTGGTCCTATTGCGTAGCTCTCGTTTGAGTCTAACCGTTATTTGATTAAGCATGTTACTCGGAGGATTTTTTGATCTTTGTTGCATGTGGCTATATTCATAAGGTAGGTAGTTGACATTGCTGGGAATCTTTCAGCAGCTGAGGACTGGGTGGGTTGGGAACCTAGGAGGGCCTAGGATATGCTCCAATGAGTTAATGAGGCGATTCAGTGAGGTTGGGAACCTAGGGGAGCCTAGGAGGTGCTTCGGGGGATATTGTGTTGTTGTTTAGCAGACATTTAGTACATCAGGGGAGTAGGTGACTTAGAGGATTCGAGATGATTCCGGAGGAAAGTATGGATAGGTGTGGAAGGTAGTATTGGGCCCGAATTACTGAAAGCACAGGATCCATACTCCAATCGGGGAAAGTATTGGAGAATCTAAGAAGCCTGGGAAGGAGAATTATTGGTTATGATTGGACTGTGGGGATAGCTGCTATGCAGAATAAAAATAAGCACGTAAGGGGAAGAACCAGGATTTGGTCCCGGCTCCGGTGGAGAGCCAGTTAGTGGAAGGACTGCCAGGATTTTTAGTCCGCCTTGGATCTCTTGTATCACGCAACAAGGATTGATGGTGCGATCTATTTCACTTTCAGGATTAGAGACTATGTCTTGGGGGTAGTTTGTATCCCGGTTTAGGGCATAGATTGCTTCAACTACTGCAGTTCAGCCGTGGACGATTGAGCTGGTGAGTGTGTCAGGGTGCGAGGCCCTGAGTGATATGATTTCTAGAGCTCGAGAACAGGGATTAATTTGGGGCACATAGGGAAGAGGGGACCAGATCCTATACATACATTGGAGAGTCCTGGGAAGGGACCCAAGAGTTCGAGTCAGTTTTTGAGGGGCCAGCAGGGCCGGATTCAGTGTGGTACTTGCAGGGAACCGCACGAGAGTTTTCGTTTCAAGGGTTTTAATAAGTGTATCTCTGGGTTTGTTTCCCTGCTTGTGATTGGATTGTACCCTCAAACATTGTAATATGCCAATTGTGTATCGTGAGTTATGGGGTGGTTAGTGAAAGGTTGTTTCACTCTTTGTTGGGTTGGAGCGTTCAATGTTATCTAGGTCTATGGTCGAGATCGGTTCAGAGACGTGATACGGAAGGTCTACGGTCAGGATTAGTAACTCAGCCAGTGTGCTCGAGTCGGCTTTCGGAGGTGCTAGTGGAAGTGGTCTACTGTAGAGGCTTTGGTCTGGGAATTGGTTATTTGGACTTCAAGATATAGGTGGGGCACCATTTCAAGGCGTATGAGATTATTAGTCTCGTTGGGATTGGGAAGTGTTTGTCTGATCTTTAGGAGTTGCGTGGCCTTTTGGGGTTTGGTCCAGTAATAGAACACTCGCATGGACAAGAAACAGGTTGTCAGCAGTTGGTTATTACAGAGTAAGAAGGATCGGGAATCGTTCAAATCTCATGTAGTGCGAAGACTTAGTCGAATCTAAGTGGGGGAGAATCGCGTAGGTATTCAGGACAAGGACAAGTATGATACTAGGATGGGCTTCTCGTACTCATCGAGGGAAAATGGCGGCCCAAGTGGCTATTTGGTTTGAGGGTTGTGCGAGTTTGGAGTTCGGTAAAACTCCCCAGCGTGTGAACCGTGTCTTCTTGGGGGCTTGATAGCAAAATTTAGGGAGGCAGGTTGGGACTCCAAACATGAATCGAGTTCAGTTCGGGTGATCGTTCGAGTGTGTGATTGACTTCGCGTGCGTTTTGAGTCGATAGATTAGGGGTAAGGTATTGAACTACGGTTATGTTAGGATGAAAGTGTTGTAAGAATACGGGGGAGCCGTAACATTCACTAATGGTCAGTTGGTATGGCAGTGTTGCAAGACTATGGGGAAGCCGTAGCATTCACTCATGGTCAATAGGGTGAAAGTGTTGTAAGACTGCGGGGGAGCCGTAGCAATCACTAGTAGTCAGTTAGTGTGAAAGTGTTGTAAGACTATGGGGGAGTCGTAGCATTCACAACGGCCAGATAGTGTAGGAGATGCAGACAGACTGCAGGTTAGCTGCGACATTCGCAGATTCGTTCGGATAACTTAGGCCAGTGTGGGTCATTTTGCAAGGTTGTGAGTAGGTTGCAACATAACTGGAATCAGGAAACGGTAGGTCGAAGGTAACCGGGTATGATATAAGGCTACAGTTATTCTGGTAGCATTTACTTCTTTGCGTTGGATTCAGCGACGACAGGTTGCCAGCCTATCATGATCGGATGGATCAGAAGGATTAGATGAGCCATGAGTGGCAGTATAGTCAGGGCAGTTATTGTCGGGCGAGGTATCCTTCGGAGGCCGCGTGGAACTGCTGAGTGTGTTTTGGCTCAGCAATCGGTCAGATGTCCATTGTTTCGAGGGATTATCTGGGCTTCGGTCAGATATAAGTGTACTGTAGGGAAATTTGGTTTGTGACTCTATTTTCTAGAGGGAACCTCAGATTATCAAAAGTTGCATAGCCAATTTGGAGATAAGTGTAATGAATTCAACAATGATTCGGTGCGGGCGGCCTGTCAGGGAGACAGAACCACTCGAGACTTCGGAAGTCGGACGGAGTAAATACGATCTTGTTGCAGAAAATTAGTTCATCTTCGGGTTCTAGGACCTTGAGAAGGTTGGTCACGGTTACCCTGGGAAGGCTAGGGTGTGCCCAGGATTGTGACCATGTCGCCCAAGTTGTCGGGCATGTAAGGGATGGTAAGGAATGATTTCGAGGATGAAATCTAATTTAAGTGGGGGAGAGTTGTAACATTCTAATTATTTAATAGATAAATATATCAAAAATTGATGAAAGAATAGTCGCCCTAAATCTATATTATTTAGTGGAGTGTTGGTTTTAGGGAGCCAAATGATATATTTTAGACTTTCGGGGGTTAAAGTTTAATTTCAGGATTTAGTTTGTGAAGATTTTCAGGAGTCAGGGACTGTTTGGTAAGACTGGGACATAAATTGAAAAGATATTGAAGTGCTGAGGACTGAATGGTAATATCTGGATTTAATTTGAGAATAATAAAGGGAGGAGGGGCTGGAAGCGTCAAAAAGCACAAACTTTATATTGGAGACGGGGATTAACCCGTCACCCTCCTTGCATCTCATTCGTTCAAAAGACATGGAATCCTAACCCTAGCCGCTACATCCAGCCGCCACCCTTATGCCACCTTGCTCCAGTCGTCGACATCTTGGAGCCACCAATAAATCGACGAGCGCCGCAGCCGCTGTGTTCTTCGCCGGCAAGGATGGAGTCACAAGCTCGATGCTGTGATTGTGGGAGACGGGACAAAAACCCTGTGGCTACCGGGTCTCTTTCTCCGTCGACGATGCAGCCCCTCTTCTTTGTTCCGTCATGTCTCACCGGTTACGTCGCGATTGCCGTTGCCGCTCCGAGCAGCAACTTCTGTTGTTGCGTCCCTAGGCTATCGTTTACCACCGCATGGGTGCTGGTGTTGTGCGTGTTAATTATGTGTGCAAGGTGCATTTTTGGTTTTGAGCATCAAACGAGTGTGTGTTCGTCGTGTGTGAGTGGGTGGATGGTCGGAAGACGCAAGCAACAACCATGGCAGCCAACCATGGTGGCTGCCGCCATATTATCTCCTTCTTCCGCCACCAGCCACCGTAAGTAGGTGGCTCTGTGCGTAATTTGGTGTGGGAATGAATGTATTTCATGAGATTAATGATTGTATGGATCTCTTTTGGCCAGGAAACGGAAGGAAACTCATCACCACCACCTGTTGCCGCCATTCCGCCACTGCTATCCACCATCTCGGGTGGTTGTGGGCTTTCGGGTGCATGTGGATTGATGTTTGGAGTTCGTTTGGTGTTGCATTGGCCCAAGAACATAGCCAACACCACCGTGAGGTGGTGGCGACCGCCATATACCACCACCGGCCACCGCAAGGGTGGCTGTGTGTGCGTTTTATTAGTGTGTGTGTTTGTATTAGTATGTGTATGTGTTATTTCGATCGAGTTGTAAATTTTAATCGGTATAAGAATAATAAAAGGAAAACTCATAACCACCACCATTAGACGGTGGCCACCGCCGTAAGCCGCCGTTGACCACCACTACTTGAGGTGGTAGTGGGTGGTGCCCAACTAGCGAAACCCTAATGGGCCTAGTGAAACCCTAATGGGCCTAATAAACCCTAATTGATAAAAAGACCTAGCTATTGGGCCTATTGGGCTATCATTAGATTGGAAACCCTAATTAGGGTTTGGAAAACCCTAATTTTGGGATTTTTGGTTGGACTTATCGGGACTCGCATTTTGGACCATTGGAGTGAAGTGATGACTCAAGCCCGATTTCATTGTATGTTTGGACTTAATGGATTAAGTCCTTAATGGGTTAAGTAGGAACACTTAACCCTAATCATCATTTTATATGAAAAACCCTAATTGGGTTTGGATGCTTGTTGGGTCATTTATTGGACTAAGCTATTGTGGGCCTTTATGGGTCAATTGGGAACATATTTATGGACTAAGGGAAATTATTGGGCTTCAGGATAATACCCATTAGAGAGGCTTTGCCCCAATTTGGAAAATTAGGCCATAAGTGGGCCATAATTGGGCCTTGAGGATTATTAGCTATTGGCCCATCAGAATGCCAATTGTTTAGACTAGAATAATTGGTTGGGCCTTAAAATAAGTCAATGTAGAGGTTTGGGCCCAATTTAGAAAATTGGGCCATATGTTGGGCTTTGGTCCATGGTTTGACTTTTGGTCCTTTGGATTGGGCTTGGAACTGAATAAGCTAAGTTAGGGTAAAATAACCTTTTACCCCAAGTATGGAGTTGTGGTTGTGCATTGGAACCCAATTATTAATTGGGTGTCGTTTTGATGATTGACAGTCCGGGAACCTGTCAACCAGCAGCTAGAGTTTATCTGTGGGACTTCAGCAGTGCGAGGTGAGTCTCCTCACCATGCCCATGGGTCTAAGGTACCAAGGCCGGCCCATCATGTGATTATGGTATATGTGTTAGTCATTTTTGTGATTTGATATGCTATGTGATTGTGTGTTATTGCATGGAAGACCCCGTGGGGAGCCCGTGGCATTGGATGTAAGACCATGTGGGGTAGCCCATGGCATTCCTAGGTAAAGCCCATATGGGGTAGCCCATTTCATTGGATGTAAGACCATGTGGGGTAGCCCATGTCATTCCTAGGTAAAGACCATGTGGGGTAGCCCATGGCATTGGATGTAAGATCATGTGGGGTAGCCCATGGCATTCCTAGGTTAAGACCATGTGGGGTAGCCCATGGCACTATGGTGCAAGACCCTGGGGGGATCCCACGGCATCCTTACAGGTTTATGTTTGTGTTATGTGTAGATATTTCTGTGATATTTGATATGTTATGTGATTATGTATGTTAATTGCATGGAAGACCCCGGGGGGAGCCCGTGGCAATTGGATGTAAGACCATGTGGGGTAGCCCATGGTGTTCCTAGGTTAAGACCATGTAGGGTAGCTCATGGCACAATGGTGTAAGACCGTGGGGGGAGCCCATGGCATCCTTACAGGTTTATGTATGCATGGCTTATATGATATAGGTAGCTTTTATAGCTAACAGGTTATGTGATATGTGGATTGTGTGTGTGGTATGCTCTGGGAACTCACAAAGCTTCGTGCTTACAGGTTTGTTTATGGTTTTAGGTATCACTGTTTGGGAAAGGAAGGGCTCGGATTGATCGCAGTGCACACACCTATGAATTCTGCAACGAATGACTTTGGGAAGAACTCTGATGAATGTTTTTAATTAATCATGTTTTTGGAATGTTTGGATTCAAAGACATATACGTTTTGACTGTATTCAAAAATGAAAATTTTATCCTTAATTTTTGGGTCATTACAGCTTGACTTATAGAGTACTCTAACAAAAACTGGGAATTATGTGGGCTAAACTCTAATCCGGGAGCTTCTATTTACCAGCTATCTGCCATCGTAGGGCTTCACCGAAGTGGCCGGAAACTCAGGAGTAAAAGGGCTAAAAGCTAGAAAGAGTTCCAGAGAGATTTTGGTGAGAAGTGTGAGAAATAAGCTGATTTCCGAGGGTTTATATAGGATTGAAAAGGGTGCACGATGTTCATCATGCCCCCTGTGTGCCTCGCATCTGGTTATACATGATGACGTGGTTTTCATTCGTTGGTGCTGCATGCCGTATTCTGGATGGAGTGATAGTGCATGCGGCACACTCTGTCGTTGTGTATGGGCGCATGCGAAGAATTTATGTTTCTTAAAAAATTTCATATCTTCTTCATACGAGCATCATTTTAACGTGTTTTTATAGTCGTGCGTAGCTATCGATGAGATCTACAACTTCCATTTTGAATCCGTCGGCTAATTTTAACTTTATTTTTAAAGTTATATTTTTAACAGTCTTAGAATATTAAAGTCCGGTAAAAATTCATAATTCTCTTGTCTGATATTGGTTCTCGACTGTCTTTATATCGATGGATAGGTATTGAAAAGATCTTCAACTCTCGTTTAGATTGTTTTTCTTAACAATCGACCGAGCTTGATTTCGTTTTCTGAGCCGTATACTGCTACGCTGAAATATTAGAAAAATCATAACTTCCTCTTATGAAGTTAGATTTAAACATTCTCTATACGTATGTAATCCTTGTCACATACTCTATAACTTTATTCAAGTTCATTTATCATAAATAAACTTGTACCAAAATATCGGTTTTATCGCTTATAATACCTTAAGTGTCTAGCCCACGTCTGTGGGTGTTACAAAAGTGGACTTTAAAGAACGTCAAGTTCATTCCAAACTTGAAAAGAATGTTGATATTAGTGGGGAACTTGATGATGAGGATCACCATGTCACTTTTGGTGATCATCAATGGAAGGTGAAAAAGGGAAACGTGGTGGTTGCTAGAGGTTAGAAGCGACGTACGCTTTACAAGGTGAAGTTTTTGACAGTGAGGCACATGTTGTTGAAGAAGTTGGGGCATCCACTCTATGGCACCAAAGCGTTAGCCATATGAGTGAGAAGGGAATGAATATGCTTTCCTCCAAAGGAAGACTTCCATATCTAAAGAACGTGAGAGTGAATTTCTGTGATCCATGTGTTTTTGGTAAACAGAAGAACGTCACTTTCACAAAGATGGGACATCCACCTATGAAAGGGATATTAGAGCTTGTTCATTCATATGTATATGGTACCACTTCATTTGCTTCATCGGGAGGATCCTGGTATTATGTTACTTTCATCGATGACTGCACAAAGAAAGTTTGAGTTTATTTCTTGAAGCCGAAGTCTAAAGTTTTTAGTTCTTTCAAGAAATGGTAAGCGATTAGGGAGAATGAAACTAACTTGAAAATAAAGTGTTTTAGATCTGATAATAGGGGTGAACACAATAAAATATAATTCGTTGATTTAAGTGTTGAACATGGAATCAGGATGCAAAAGACCATTCCAGAAATACCTCAGCACAATGGAGAAGCTGAGAAGATGAATAAAACTTTCAATGAAAGGGCGAAGAGCATGAGACTACATGTAAGTTTACCCAAGATGTTCTGGGCGGATGTAATCAACATAACTACATACATAATCAATGGAGGACCCTCAGTCCCCATCGAGTTCAAGATTCTAGAGGAAGAATCGCAATGTCGTGAGGTTTCATTCAAACATATGAAGCTCTTTGGTTGTGTGTCATAAATAAAAGTGAAAGACTCTGAGAGAGACAATATATATGAAAAGGCAAGGAAGTGCACCTTTATAGGTACGAGTTAGATGAAATGGGATACCACTTCTGGGATTACGAGCACAAAATGGGTATCAAAAGTTAGGATGTTGTGTTTAATGAGAATGTGATATACAAGGATGAAGTTGCTAAGAGCTTAAGTAGTAACAAACAACCAGAAAAGGAAGAAAAATTTGAGTTAGAAGAGACTTCAGATGACACCATTATAAAACCTATTAGTTCTCCAGAAATAAGTGAAAGTTCATAAGGTAGTGGGAGCTCTGATGAAACTAGAGAAAATAGGAACATGGATGATAGTAGTTCAGAGAATGAAGGTGTAGAAACTGAAACTCCTACCGTCTATGGATCCACTAGAGCATGAAGGCCTACATTCATGTATTATCCTTCAACAAACTTCTTGTTGCTGACAGATAAGAGCGAACCCGATTCTTATCCAGAAGCCTTGAGGATGAAATAATACATATAATAGAGAAAGGCTATGGAAGAATAATTGAGCTCACTTGACAAGAATCATAGTTGGCCCTTGGTTAGCTCCCAGCAAGGATGAAAGCACTAAAAAACAAGTGGGTTTTTTGGGTTAAGGATGAGATTGATGACACCAAGAGATACAAGGCAAGGTTGGTGGTCAAGGGGTTCCAATAGAAGATAGGGGTTGATTATAATGAGATTTTTCTCTAGTTGTGAAGATGACTACAATCAAAATGGTCTTGGGAATTGTACCATCCGAATATCTCTATCTAGAGCAAATAGATGTGAAAACAACTTTTCTCCATGGCGAACTTGAAGAAGACATCTAAATGGAACAACCAGAAGCTTTTCCCATAGTTGGCAAAGAAAATCTATTTTGCAAACTAAAGAAAAGTCTGTATGGTTTGAAGCAGGCTCCAAGGTAGTGGTATTTGAAGTTTGATATCTTCACGTAGAGGAATGGGTATAACAGATGTGAGATGGATCACTGTTGTTATTTGAAGAAATTCAAATCCACTTATATTATCATATTGTTATATGTTGATGACATGTTGATTTTTGGATCCGAAATGCAGGAGATCAACAAGCTATAGAAGCAACTAGCCAGTAAGTTCGAGATAAAGGACTTAGTGTTTGCTAAAAAAAATTTGGCATGAGCATAGGTAGGGACAAAGTTACCGGTACACTAGAACTTTCATAAGCCAAGTACATCAAGAAGTTTTAGAAAAGTTCGGCATGGCAGATGCGAAAGTCAGAAGTACACCATTGGAGAGTCATTTGAGACTCACAAAGAAGCAATCCCCAAAGACATAAGAAGAGATAGAAAACATGGCTAAAGTTCCCTACGCATACGCAATAGGTAGTTTAGTGTATGCAATGGTATGCTCCATAGTAGACATTGCTCATGCAGTGGGAGTTGTGAGCAAATTCATGTCAAATCTAGGAAGACAACGATGAGAAGGTGTGAAATGGTTGCTATGCTACAAAGGAACAACTGAGTTTTCCTTATGTTTCAGAAGAAAAGGAATAGTCTTAGAAGGGTTCACTGATGCAAAATTAGGTGGATGTGTAGATTCAGGTAAGATAACAACAGGTTATGTGTTTACGATTAGAGGTATAACAATCAGTTGGGTTTCAAGGTTATAAAAGAGTGTTACTCAACCACAGAAGCAGTTCACTTAGCAACGTATCCAGTGTTCCACAGTAGAATGAAACATATTCAAATAAGGTAGCATTTCATTCGAGAGTTAATCAATAAATGAACTCTAAACTTGAAGAAAATACTTGGAACGAAGAATCAGCTGATATGTTCACCAAGGTGGTTACTGCTGAGAAGTTGAAGCTTTGCATGGCTTCAACCGGCCTTCCAGATGTTTCAAGAAAAGGGCTTGGCAGGAGATAAAGATAGATTACTTTGAGGAATGGTGAAACTTGAATGACATATGAAGTTTTTCTAGCCTTCAAGTGGGAGATTGTTGGCGTATGTAGTCTTGTCCAACATGAAGCACTTAGAATCAAGTGGATCACTTGGATAGAGCACTTAGAATCAAGTATAGCACTTGGAGGAACATGGAGCATTTGGAATTTTAATGCAGCACTTGGTGGTGAAATGGAGCATAAAGGATCAACATAGAGCAATTAGAGTTGTAGTGAAGCATTAGGAAGAAAAATGGAGCATCAGTGATGGATCATGTATCATGATGCACTATTTTGAAGATGATGGGGCACCTTGTGCATAATGCGCACCATCCATGCATAAGGTATGCCACCTATGATCAAGGTTCGGCATTGTGGTGCTTGATGTGCCACTATCATATGCCTTGTTGTGTTCTGGGAGTGTTGAAGTGTTAATGATGTACAAAGAAGCAAGGATGCGCTACTCAAGTTGAAGATGCACTATTCATGAGGAAGGTGCGCCATCATGGCTCCTAATGCCCCACCCAGGTGTCAGGTTCGCTAGGATGCTCAAGATTGTTTAATGGTTCTCAAAAGGATGAAGATGCTTAAGGAGGATGCTCCATATGGCTGATGTGCCATCTTGATGGCAGGTGCGCCATCATGTATGGCCAATGATGCTTCATTATGTGTTTTGTTGATGCTCATAAGGTTGAAGGTTCTAGAAGCGTCTACATGTCACTGGTTGGAAATTAGGGCATCCCCTTAATGGGCTAATTATGGACGGGTCTGACCCATCAGAATTAGGGTTTCCAATGTTTGCTCATAAATAGGTTCATATCTCCATCATTGTAAATTGTTAGATTTCTATGAGAGCTCAAAATGTGATACAATTTTGAGTCATTGTAATAGTTTTAGAATGTTAATAAAATTTTATCTCTTACGTTATTCCGTGGATGTAGGTCACCTCGACCGAACTACGTTAAATAGTGTGCTTTTTTATTTACGTTTTCAGAAGTTTTAATTACACGAGTTTACCGAAGTTTGTTTGATATTTGTCTAAAATGTTTAACTTGTTTTGTTGTAACCCAACATTTTCTTGGAATTTTTCTATGCATATATAGATATATAAATTGTCTACTATTATGTACATTATAATAGCTTAATAGTGCATGTACTTGCATAATTTAATGTAATGGACGACCTCAAAAGTGAGAAGCTTCCCAATTATTTACACCTAAAAATTCTAATAGTCCTGTTCACTATTCACTCGGTTTGAACACGACCCAGGCCACGAGTCTTTACCATCCACAGGTAAATATGCTATTAATGTTTAAACGTGCCTTCAATAATAAGAAACTAAAAAATACATCTGATCTTATCATCTCAAAATATGCTTAAGTTTTCTAATTCTTTTCTCTTCTATTGGATTTTTTAAACGCTCTCTTGTATTGAATATGGTTGATCGAGTTTTATTTATTTTATGTATGCATATTCGTTCAAAGCTAAGGTAATTAAAGTCACAGCTTAAAGTTTTAATTGGATACTTAAATTATTGAAATTCGTTACTGTTCAATCATTCTAGATTTATTTATGTAAACACAAATGATATAAGAATTCGATCTATCCGGTAGAACATATTTATATTTTTTTCTCATCCGACACAAATTGAACTTATTTATAAATATATTAACTTTTTTGGTACTAAGCATCTATCAACAATCCTAAAATGCACCATATCAAATATTTAAATGACCACTGACCCAGTGATCTTTAAGTATAAAACAAATCAAGATGCACTGATTAATTGTTTTTAGTGAATTGACTAATATTTTTTTTTTTGCTGATTAATTAAGAATTGATAATTCATGGGCCATGACCCTCGGCTATTAAGACGTAAGTGGTCCCTCTATTTCTTGTTCACATGTAAGTAACCTGACGATCTGTTTGTTAGGCAAATGTTTTAAACAAATGAGGATATTATAAGGACCAATTGCGAAATTTAATCTTAAAATCAAGTTGACTTAATAAACAAAGACCTAACATGACTTGGCTGTACAGATCTCAATCCACCAAGGTTGATTACAATTTTGTTTGGGAGATCGTGTTTAGAAATTGTAAGACGGTTTTCTCAATAAGCCAACTATTCACGTCAATCATTTTGGATGGGAGAAATTTAATCTATTCGGTAAAAATAAAAAAAAAAAAAATAAATAAAAAAAAAACTCGTTTCGAGTGACGTTATAACACCAAATTCATATGCCACCTCAACCATAACACCAAATGGGAAATTGTGTTCCCCATGTTATAACATGTTAAGAGGTAGAGAGAGAAAGAAAGAAAAAATAATTTGATTGGTTGATAAAGACAACAACCAATTAAACTTCCTGTTGCATCTTGTCTTCGTCACAACGAGATATGTCATAACACCCTCTTAACAAGAAGGGGATGATGTTCATCTTGTTATGACTAGGTTATGAGATGACACATCCGCAAAAATACCACTTCTGGTTGCCATACCGTATGCTCTTAAGAAAGGTGGAGCTCAAAACCAAACAAAATTAGAGATCAAGTTTTTTAGTTCATAAATCTCGTTACCAGTTGGATCCACGTCGATATGTATTGTTCCCTTGTTGAGTGCTGGAAAAAATGGCTTTACTCATTTTCCAGAAAACTTTGAACAAAAATCAGAGCATAATATATATTTAAAATGGATAAGCGGTTATAAATTTTGTGTTCTCCATTGTGATACAATAACTTTTTCATATTATACACCCACAACGAACTTAAGATGAATTAGAAATTAATTATTGCAGTTGTGTGTTTGAAAGAGTTCGATAAGAGGTTTAATGAGTTTAATGTCACCTCCGATAGGTGAGGGACTAAAAAGGAATTGAGTATATAAATAGAAAGGTCTCGTAGTCTTGTAATACTTATAGCACCAAGACTCTCTTGTGTGCGCATGAGCATTCAACAATTTGTGAAAATAATATTTTAGACTATATACAATGAAACTACGTCACCCCAAATCACTTTTTTTCGTATATTACATACGGTCTCATGAAGAACCCTTGTATAAGCACTAACATAAAAAATGCCTTTAATGGCATATATTATTTTTCATAGCACATAAAGATTTTTTTGATGCGGTTAAAATGATTAATAGATGCGGTTATTGAACCGTCTCAAAAAATATCGGCTTAAAAAATAGCCTTATTTATTGATGCGGTTATAAAACCGCCTCAAAAGATAGAACAACCGCACCAAAACACAAATGCTTTTTCCATTAAAAAGGGAGTACAACCGCACTATTAAAAGCTAGAACCGCTCCATTAAATAAAATAAAAAAAACCTCAAGAGCACCATCATTACAAAGATAAACCGCTTGATTTACAATACAGAAACAAAACAACAAAAAATCATAATAGATGTAAAGGCACAAACCATACAACAGATTCAAATTATCTTAATAAAAAATCACATTCTTTTCTAATCTTTTCATCCTTGTATCTATTTACAATTTGATACAATAACTTCAGGTATCTATTTAGAAGCATATTCAAGTTTTTTTTTTTGATATAGACGTGTTCAGTTTCGTTATCACCATCTTCATATGGCCCCTCTTCGGTATCTTGCAGACTTTTAGAGATGATGCCCACCTTTGACTCTGTTACCTCGCTTCGGTAGAAATTCAGAAGCTAAATTACAAAGTAATTTTATCAAAATGCATACAATCCATTTAATCAAAAGGTAAATTACACAGGTTAGAAATATTATCAATACAAAGAAAAAAACTTGCCTTAATTCAATTTTTGTAGATAAAAGACATGAGATTGTTTCTTTTTTTAGGTTTTTTCTCCCTTTATATCTTCCCCCTGCATAGATATGTGCTCTCCTTTGAACGTCACAAGCTTCTTTGCCCAACCCTTTTTTTCTTCCACAACCTAACTTAAGAAATCAGAGTATCAGACATATAGATTAAGTAATTTTATGAATCAAAATTATAAATCAGAATATCATAAACATACCTGACAGTCTTGACGATGGGTTGATCGCGATGGACAAAGATGATTATAGTGGAGGTCGACTCCTCAAAGATTATTCAGATTCATCACGTTGCTGACCTGAAGTCGTGAATCAGCAACGATAGGAGTGGGGTCGACCGGAATCAGAGATGATGGAGGTTGTGGCAGCCCGAATCGACGATGATGCAGACACGGGTGAGAGGACTCAAGGATGTTGGTGAGGGCGACAGTAGTCGATGATATTAGGGTTTGTGTGGCCAAATGAAATTAGATTAAGGAAACATAAAGGGGAAGAAAAAGGCATCGCGCGGGGAATGAAATTTTGGAAGGAGCTTCAGCCTGGGAACAAAAATGAGGAGGGAACTCAATCCGAAACCGCATCAAAAAATGCATTTGCTATTGCCGTAGTTTTGGAAAACGGCATCAAAAAAATAAATTTATTAGTGCGATTTTTAAAAGTAGCATCACAAAATGCATTTATTAGTGCTTTTTAAGAAAAAAGTATCAAAAAATACATTTATTATTAATGCGGTTTTAGAAAACTGCATCAAAAAATACATTTATTAGTGCGATTTTGAAAAACAGCATCAGAAAATGCATTTCTTAGTGCGTTTAAAGAAAATAGCATCAAAAAATGCATTTGTTAGTGCGGTTCCTTGATTTATTAATGCGAAAGTGTTTTAATGGTGCGGTTTTAGGCTACGACCGCACCAAAAAAAAACTCATCGCACTAAAAAATACGTTTTGTACTAGTCATTATGAAGTGATATTTGTTAATGACATATAGTTTTATAGGATCACATGTGTACAAACAAAATAACATTTAGTGGCATATACTTTTAATGAAACATTGTTTTGTCCCACTAAATTATAGTTTCACAGTGCCACTAAAAAAGTTATTACATTTAGTGGCATATCATATTTGTGACACTAATATGCAAACTTAGTGACACTAAGATTTAAATGCCACAAAAAGTATAAGTTTTATATCATATAAACTAACATATGCCACTAAATACTTCCTTATGCCAAAACTACATGTTGACATATATAAGGATTGAAGTCGTTATTTTGGATCTTCTTAACCCGTTTCTACTCTCTCTGGATTGAAGCCTCAATGAAACCCTAATTCATTCCCAATTTCTCAACTCTCGTCATTTTTCTATCTACTTTATTCTACAAATCTTATTCGTATATAAAGTGGTGATTGATTCGGCAACAACGACTTCATTGCTCACTCATTGTTTTAGGTTTCATCCGACTGTTTTCCTCTTCTCTTCTCTTGTGCTTTTACCCCTTCCATCACACCTGCTTTACACTCTCACTCTAGCCATCGGTCTCCATAGCAGCTTTAGCTGTCACCTCCACTCTTTCTCACCAACACAGATTATCTTCTCTCTAAAATCCGCGCAATCGTTGGTTGTAACCGCCATCTCTACCAACCTTCCCTACCACCGTTGCCACTAACTTTCTGTCTTTGTTTACGCGCACACATATACCACTAACACTTATATATTATTTAGCATTAATTTCATCTAAAAAGGAAGAATATCGTTTATTGGCATTAGACTAAACAAAATTAATATTCATTTCCCGCCTAGGATAAAAATGGACAAATGTACCCTGCCTAAATTATTGATTTTTCTTTTTTTCACAAATCCAAGTTGAACCAGAATGATTATACATTGCATCTATAAAAATCATGACACTTTTTACAAATCATGAGCAGATGCAGTAGGAAGAATCACTTTTGAAGAATCGTTCTTGACAGTCTGAACATATGTTGCTTCATAATCATTGATTAAGTTACAGGTAGGTATTGCTTATTATTATTATTTTATTACATTTATTTTCATTTGTATCTTAAAAATCGAAAATCCAATATTCTTTAGGGAAAATGACTTATAAGCCCAACAAAGTTTTCAAACCATTTAAAAAACCCAATTATGTTTTGTCTATTCAAGAAAACCCAACAAACTTAACCTTTTGTCTAAAAAGCCCAACTAACTTAAACTTTCGTTCACTTCTTATTCAGGGTCAACCGGCTAATGAAAGTCAACTAATGACATGGCTTATGACGTATAATTAAATATCGGAAAATGACTTGTAAGACCAACGAAGTTTCAAAACCGTTCAAAAACCCCAATCATCTTTTATTTGTTGAAAAAAAACCCAACGAACTTACGCTTTTGTTCAATTCTCAATAGAGGCAACCAAATTCACTCGGTATACAACTAGTTGGCAAATGACATGACATTATATTTAATGACATGGAATAAACAGATTAGAATTTCCCTTTATATATCCATTTAGGGCTTGGAGAAGAGAAAAACGAACGACGTTTGTGTTCGGTCTCTTTTAATAGCTACTTCTTATTCTTCCTCTCAATTGTTGATGTGCAACTCAAGATCTATAAAGAAGATGTTTGATGATGAAAACCCTTGTGGATGTGTACGCCCTTCTTGGATTTGGCCATCTAGAACGGAGGATCATCCAGAGAAAAAAGTTCAGGCCTTGTTCGAACAAAGTTCAGGGCTTGTTCAAACAGATGGTTAAGTGTAATTGAAAGCTGTATCATGTCCATATTCTATCTATTTGTTTGGTTTCTTTCAAAAACAAAAACTTATTAAAATGGACATGATAAAGCTTTCAATTACACTTACCCATCTGTTCGAACAAGCCCTAAACATTATCTCTGGATGATCCTCCATTCTAGATGTCCAAATCCGAGAAGGGAGTCTACATCCACAAGAGTTTGCGTCATCAAAATTCTTCTTTGTAGATGTTGAGTTGGACATCAACGATTGAGAGGAAGAAGAAGAAGTAGCTATTACAAGAGATCGAACACAAACGTCGTTCATTTTTCTCTTCTCCAAGCCCTAAATCGATATATAAAGGGCAATTCTAATATGTTTATTCCATGTCATTAAATATAATGCCATGTCATTTTCCAGCTAGTTGTATACCTAATGAATCTGGTTGCCTTTAATGAGAATTAAACAAAAGCGTAAGTTTGTTGGGTTTTTTCAACAAACAAAACATGATTGGGGTTTTTTGAACGGTTTTGAAACTTCGTTGGTCTTAAAAGTCATTTTCCGATATTTAATTACATGTCATAAGCCATGTCATTCGTTGACTTTCATTATCCGGTTGACCCTAAATGAGAAGTGTAAGTTTGTTGGCCTTTTTTAGACAAAATGTTAAGTTCGTTGGATTTTCTTGAACAGACAAAACATAATTGGGGTTTTTTGAACGATTTGGAAACTTCGTTGGGCTTATAATTCGTTTTCCCTATTCTTTATGAGCATACAATTTCTCTTTTATCCATCTTTATAGTTAAATATGCACGTAACCATTTGATGAAATGCCTAAACAACTTGTTTTTCATTTAAACGTAAATATAAATAAATAAATAAATAAATAAAAATAACTTTCCTTCTAATTGATGTTATCTACTTTCAATTTCATAGATAAAATCTTCTTTTTCATTCTTTCCCGCCTACGAAGAAGATTTCCTTACGGAAGTGAATACCATCGATTCTTTTAATGAAGGGTTTCAACCATGTAGAAAAATCTTTGCTTTATTGGTATAGGACACAACGCCCTTTTATCTACTTCACTTTTTGATTTGTATTATCTATGCATACGTTTGTCCAATTCCAACCTACTGGTACATTCGTGGGTATGCTTTGAAATTTGAATGATCCTTATAATGTTGTGGTTTTTCTGTATCCTAAATGTTAATTTCACATTCTCGTAGGTTGGTGTTATTGAATCTTCGTGGGGGGAATCAAGGTGAAATGATTTTTGTACAGGTGGATGTGTCTGCCAAAGGATTTAAGTGTCAAAAAGATAACATAGTGACCGGTTGAACAAGTTATACATAAAATGTTTAAAGCTAATATTTCAGTTAGAAGTTGAAATCTGATTGTGTGCTTTCTGTGGATAATCACTTTGTTGTATAAATTTGATTAAATAGAAAAATTTTATATGCATTTACTCATATTTGAACTATAATACTAGTTTGTGAAGATCATTTGTTAAAGTTTATGACAACTGATAAGAACCAATTGGGAGGTCTTTCAAGCTCAACGGAATGAACATGTATATATCTCCTCCAATACGTCACCACCATGACCACTTCTATATGCATACACACCATTGCATCATTATAAAAAATGAAATCTTCCATTTAACAATTATAACATCCAAATTCAGAGGTATATTTTTAATTAAAGTTTGGCTTTTAGGAGTTGCCACGACGTGGGGAAGGATCACCATGGCATGATGAGGCATTCTTGTTCACGAGTCTCTTTTAACTTTCCATGGCGTGGCTGCCGCTGATGTCTTAAACCCTAATTTTCTGAGTTTCACACCCTATTTAAATGAATGAGGATGCTAGGGTTTGCTCACCCTCTACCTCCACCACCCTCGTTAGTTCTGAAGAAACCCTAATTCATTTTCCTCCATTGATTGAAGCTTTCTTGAGTACTTTTGGAAAATTTTGAAGGAAGAAACAAGAAGAAGTAAGCCTAGGATCAACAAGCAAGTTCCTATTTCTCTTCATAGCTCCGTTCTGGACCCTTGTAAGTGTTCAAGGCTCCACCTTTATGTTACTCGGATGATAGATTTTTAGCTTTGTCCCATTTTCTTCTTTATCTTGTTGGTAGGGATGGTGGGATTTTATGAAGGTTGCAACTTTATAAATCTATGGATCATTTGGAGTAATACATGGTTTGGATCTGACGTATGGTTGATTGATTTAACCATGTATGAGATTTTGGTCATAATCCTCATGTTTGACCTAATATGAGTCCAAGACATGCATTGGATGTGCATGCAAAAAGTGTTGGATTAATGTCTAAGTCCATAACTATAATTGGTAAGACTTGACCCGACCCGGCATGGTCTATTTGGGTTGCATGACATCATGCATTTGGATAGACTATAATGAGAGAAATAACACTTAAGGTTGGTTAATATATTATAAGTTCTAATATATTAATAAGGTTATTTAATTAGTATTGATCAAGAATTAATTTGGAATTAATTAAGTGATCAAAAGGAGACTAATTAAATATATGGGTTGATTGTGTAAATCATTCATTCTTATATATGTGGGCTTGTGATCCAAGATTCCTTATGTTAGACTAAGTCCATGGGGTGACCCATGGATACTCCATGGAGGTTAAAATCCATGGAGCATAAGGAATGGGTAAAGTTATGAGTTACATGGTGTAACCCTAATAGCCACCATATAAAAGAAATCCCATGGCTCAAGAAATCGTGCACTAATGTGTGAGTGTGAGGGCTAGACGATTTCAAGGAGTGTTCAAGTTTCTCTCAAGTTATTCCAAGTGTATTTGGTGTTGTGTGAACCATTTGAGGTGTCACACTTGGGGCACTAGGCACTCAAGCTTCATGAAGACATTCTACATCAAAGAGATATGTATTCTATCTTGTTATATTTATTATTTTGTATGCTAGATTAGGATAATACCTTGGATGTTCATAATTGTATGTATAATAGAGAAAACATAGATCCAAGGTATTTAGGGTTGCATGTACACTTTGGAGTGTTAGAATGCTCATAACCCAACAGTGGTATCAGAGCCTAGGCTTGTTTTCTTGTTATACTTGCAAAAGTAGCTGAAAAATCGAGTTGGATGCATATATTCGATTGTTTTGGCTGGAATTGGACTAGGAACATTACCCTAAGATGTTTTTGCACTTATAAACTTGTTTTTGATGTGGTAATGTTCATGCTAATCCAATTTCTAAGATAATTGTCATAATTTCAAGATTTGTATTAGTTTGTATGTTCATGCTAATTTCTTGAAGATTGATGATTTGAATAATCTTGTTCTTATGAGGTTCTTAGATTAATAGAAAAGTTGTGTGAAATAGTTGTTTTCAATCCATTTTAATCTAAGAGTTGATTCCAAAGTGTGTTTTTGTAACTTGTCCTCAAGTTATATGAAAAGTCACATTTAAGAATCATAAAACTCATAAAAGTTGGCAAAGGTTACAAAATGAAGAGTCTAGTTCTAATTAAATGGTTTTATGACTCCATAACTTGTCCTCAAGTTATGGAGGTTCAAGAGTCTCTTCATTAAATTAAAAAAAAAAGTGTAACCTTAATTAGTTCCATAAGTTACAATAAAAAAAAAGTTATTTTTTTTTATTAATTAGTTTAAAGTCTTCCATAACTTATCTTCAAGTTATGGAACTTGAAGAGTTTTTTTTTTTTTTTTTTAATTAAAACTACTTTAAACTCATAAGTTATGGAATCAATTAGTTTTGAATAGTTTCAAAACTTGCCCTCAAATTTTGGAATTTGAAAAGTTTTCACTTATGAATACTTTAATTCCAAGTTAGCCCTTAGAATTTTAAAAGTTAAAATTCAACCCTTATACTTTATAATATTATAAGTTAATAATATTTATATATATATGTATAAGAGTAAAGTCAGTCTTACCGTTAGTAGGCCTCATTCACGAAGCCGGTCTATAAGGGGGGTATAAGGTTACTGCCTATAAAATGGCAGTTTAATGGGTGTCCACTCTCACCCACCGCTTCCTTGACTGGTGGAGGGTCGTTAGCCGAACGGGTAGGACAAGGACTATAATTCTCCTTTCATTAAAAGTATTAATGATAAATACTAAGTAACTAAACTCTTATTAATACCCAATCTTAGTTACTTAGGAAAATGTGAATTTGGTGCTAACCCATGAAATTACACTTTGCACTTTGCTTAAGTCGTTAGTGGAGCGTGTGTGGTTAACCGGCACACTAACCTGGACTTAACAAGGTAGGCAAAGGGTAACTTAATATTTATCATAGTATCGGTGGAGCGTGTGTGGTTAACCGGCACACTGATTAAGGGGTAAATATTAAGGGTACCAAGTATATTTGCATGGTTATTCACACCTTGTTTTGTGATCCTCGGCATCCCAGTCACAAAACCTGAAGGGCACACTCGAGATTGAAACATGCCTTTGAACAGTTCAATGAATCTCAAAGATCTAGGACTTTCAAATCCAATTAAAACCTAATAAATTATTTCGTTTTTCATGGTGGAAATTGGTGAATCGTCATTCACCTACCTTCAAATATTTTATAGCTTGGATTACGGCATCCCTCTTCTAAGTTATAAAATACTTTGTTGGTTCCTAGCCTTAATATTTCATATTGGGTGTCATATTAAGGACTTTAAATCAACTATCTTGAATATCTCCCAAAAAGATGTCTGGTCTAGACATTTATGATCTTCCCAAATCTCTTGAAACAAGCTTTCCTAAATGAAGATGATGTCCCATGGATATCATACTTCTTTCACCTCCTCCAATTATTCTCCCTAACCCACAAGTTCCTAAAAAGTTTAAGGTCACTCAAGCCCTATTGGCAAGGCAAGGTCTAGGTGTGATCACATCTTGGAGATGTAGTCACATATTGACAAGTCGGGAGAGTTGGGTGTCAAAGTGTTGAGAAAGTTGGTGGCTCAACTACTTTCTAAGTCACATAGTGAGTTCTTTTGGGAATCCTATGAAACAGACTAAGACAAGACCCTTAATGATCTTATCTATTTGCTAATATCAACTTCCTAAAATGCTATGGACATTGACAATGATGACATTGGATATCCAGTAAAGCTCTCTCTTCCCAATGGAAAGGGATCGGCCATAGTCAACTCGGTTGACCCAATGGTAAAGAGAGAGGCGAAGTCTGAGATAGTCCCATTATCAAGGGTCCATAGGTAACTATTGCCAAAGGAAGGGGCATTGGTTACGAAGCTGCCAAATTTACCTAAGGATGTTAAAGTCAATAAGTTTGGCTCTACTTCAGGTAAAGTCCATTGTCTAACTCTATTAAGTACATGCTGATTCTGATCGCGAAGATGGATTTCAATCGCATGGTTCGGTGATCAGAATTTTGGGCTATTACTTAAGAGTTATGATATTTATATTGCTTAGGAATAGATAACAACAAGGTTTTCATATGGATTGTAAGGATAAGTTTTTCCGCAAATTTTTAAAATAAAACAAAAAAGGTTTTGATTTTATTTATTTTAAGTATCCTTACAATGGCATTTGTGAAAAGTTGTTGCTTATAAGATTCCATTGATAGCAATATTGGAAAAATGGATTTGATTCTTTCGGTTGTGGTAGTGTCTAATATTACCAAATAAGGAAAGATTCTCATCACCCAAGGTTCAATTGGACCGAAACTTGGAATCATGAAAGTTGTATAGTATGATGAATGAGAACTTTCAGCTTGGAAAATTAAGACTAATTCCTTATGTGAATAAGGAAAGGACTAAGGGATCGAGTACACATTCTTGTGCACTGGTCAAGTCCACCACAAAAGATCAAGAAGACTATTCGTCATGATTTACTTAAGTTCAGTAAATATGGTTATACTTATAAGTTTAAGTATAAGTCTGTAGCATTGGAGAAGTTTCAATGTGAGACAGAACGAATAAGAAGAATCAAAGAATGGCAGAAAGATAAAAGTTTCTCAAATCTGAAAAGATGGGAGAGTACTTTAGTATCATGTTTATGATCATCTTAATGATTAAGATACCATATCACAATTGGTCCTCTAAAGTCATCTTAGTGCATTCTTATGACTAAGAAGAGGAGTCATGAATTGTTGAAATGGTTAAATCAAAAAGATGAGTCATACTTCGTTCCAAAACAATTCTTAGAGTCATACTCCAAGATTGTAACTTGAGTGACATATCTTAAAGAGGGTTTGTTAACACTAGTCAAATGTAAGAGTAAAAGGTTATCTACTCTTGTACATTTGAAATTGGTAAGTTGTGATGTTTTGGATAAAACAGAGACCAACTTAGGCTAATTGTGTAAAGTGTTAGTCTTGATAAAGAATCCACACTATCTCTTGAATATTTGACAAGGGAGTCTTATATGTCAAGAGGACAGTGGGAGTCTTAAAGCTCTTGAAAGTTTCAAGACTTAATCAAGAATAAAACCTAAAGTCCTTCACTAGCACACGACTTGAGGTTTATAACCTATCGTGTTGAAATTTTTGTGCCTATTCAAGTTGGCTTTGTATAGGAGTTCTGAGAGTTCTCAATTGGTTGCACAACTACTTGGAAGCAATGGCAGGCACCTGAGCTGCCAAATGGCAAGAATTTAAGATTGCACAAGTTTAATCAATATGAGTTTGGATTTGTCACTAACCTTGTCTTGTGATTATGGTTTTGACAAATCCACATGGATAAGAACACATACACTATTAAATCTAAGTGTCATAAGGTTTCTCTCCGATTCATGAAAATGATGGTGAGGAAACACTTTCACTAAGTAGATTTTAGCTAGATAGCAATTGTGATATTTGCATTCTCAAAGTCGTTAGTGGAGCGTGTGTGGTTTACCGGCACACTAACATGGACTTGTGAGAAGTGGCAAAGGTCTAAACAATTGAGACTATGATTACGGCATCCCTTTTCATAGTTCTAAAATTGTTTAGACACACATGTGAGCTATCTAAGAGAGGTGTATGATTTTGATAAAGTTTTATCAAAACAATCTAGTATCAGAAATCTGAACTTTGGTAAGAAAGTCAGCTGATTTCTGAGTACATGTCAAAGCTAGTGGGAGCATAAGTGTTATGCTAATAATCATCATGTTAGTGGGAGCATGATAATTATGACAAAGGTTGCAAGTTAGCAATGTTAATTATAGAAAACAAAAGTTTCAATTCGTGAGGTTGCAGGGGTTGAAAAAGTTGTTTTGCTATAATTAAGGGAGAGGAAATTATACTTCATTTCAATTCTAAAAGCTTAGATTGAGATTTTAATCGTATTTAATCAAGGATATATATATGAATTTCATGTTGGAATGGCTCAACATAAGGAAATTCTATATATGGGTCCATTATTTGCGTTCTAAAATTCGATTATGATTATGGCATCCCTTTTCATAATCTGAATTTTGAGAACTTGGAAAATTGAAATGGAAATATTATAGCAAAAAACTGGTTTAGTCTTTATGTGAGACATCATGAATCGTGTCCCATATGCTTCGGATATAGGATCGATTACATGTGCTATATTTATCCTTTCTAAAATTTTCCAAATGCCTGGGGCATTATGAAGGGAAAAGGTCTAGAATTGGATATGACTAAAATGATTAAGCAATTGTCGAGGACAATCTAAGGTTTACCAAAGATTGGTTGCTCAAGGACAGTTGGAAGTATAATGTTAATTCTGGAAGGACCATATTGACATAATCTGTAAGGAGGCAACTCTTGTTCAGAAGTGATAGTCAAAATGGAATATGGAAATGTTTCAAAGTTAGAAATTATTCAATATGTGTAAGATTAGGAAACTTAATGAAAGAAGGATGTTTCCAAGGAGCTGATCTCCTTTGGAATGCTCTGTAATGATTGTTGTCAAGTCTTTCTGACTTCGTGCATAATCATTAAGAGGATCAATGCATATAAGTTTAGAATCTAACAGATTTCAGTAAATGGCATGAATTTGGAATTCTTGCATTTGCAGTAAGGATTTGGAACTGTGAAAAGAGGATCATTGGAGTGATGTTCAATTGATCTATTTTACAAAGTAAAGATCATAGACAAACATAGTATGCATACTTGGTGTATGGCATGACTAGTGTTTAGAAAACATAGTGTACATGCTTGGAGCATGGGACAACTATTGTTTTAAATTCAAGTATAAAGTTGATAAAACCGAAACAATGAATAATGAGTAATCAGTATGGGATAAATAAAAGTGTTTATTTATATTCATAGGGTTTGATACCATATTTGATTCATTTATTCTTGTGTTTCACTTTGCATGTTTTGACTTCCAGAATAACTAAGTCGCTCTTCCTGAATGATTAAGTTATTCAAACCATCCACAGTCGGTCATATGTTGGAAGTAGATATGAATCAAGACTGTCATGGATTGGTTTGTAGAGGTCCAAGTTGGTGGACAAAGTGGTGCTACAACACTCATGAGTGCTCATAAGTTCTGAGTATTGGATTCAACCCGCGCTCATTTGAATCACTTCATGGATTTTATCACGAGTGATCATGAGACGATAATATCTTATATTCTTCAAACCTAGAGATATGAGTTGTTACTATGAGTTGGTTATACATTGATTGCACGAAAACGCATTTGTAACTCGATGTTATAAAACGTGCCTTTGTGTATGATTCAACAAGTAGTAGAATAAGCCATATGAGTCGAAGTTTATCCATTCCTTTTACCTTCGGGATAAAAGCGATATATGTGGTCCCCTCGATGATTTAAAGATGATACATGTGAGTGCTTGGCCAAGCCAGGACTGATTTGATTTGTTCAATCAGTCAGTCATCATGAATCGGAAATCGGGAAACAACAAATGGACAGAGAGAATGATTGATAATCCATGTCTCAGTCCATATGATATCTAGAATGGAGGAATATATGATCCCTTATCTAATGGACAAGTCATTGACAAAGGTCAGAGTTCATCGACAAGGTCAGAGTTCGAAAGAAGCTTTTGAGAGCTACGATTGCTGATCGGTTCCTGAAGTCATACGCAATAATAGTTTTAGACTTATCCAAGTGGGAGACTGTTGGATTAATGTCTAAGTCCATAACTATAATTGGTAAGACTTGACCCGACCCGGCATGGTCCATTTGGGTTGCATGGCATCATGCATTTGGATAGACTATAATGAGAGAAATAACACTTAAGGTTGGTTAATATATTATAAGTTCTAATATATTAATAAGGTTATTTAATTAGTATTGATCAAGAATTAATTTGGAATTAATTAAGTGATCAAAAGGAGACTAATTAAATATATGGGTTGATTGTGTAAATCATTCATTCTTATATATGTGGGCTTGTGATCCAAGATTCCTTATGTTGGACTAAGTCCATGGGGTGACCCATCGATACTCCATGGAGGTTAAAATCCATGGAGCATAAGGAATGGGTAAAGTTATGAGTTACATGGTGTAACTCTAATAGCCACCATATAAAAGAATCCCATGGCTCGAGAAATCGTGCACTAATGTGTGAGTGTGAGGGCTAGACGATTTCAAGGAGTGTTCAAGTTTCTCTCAAGTTATTCCAAGTGTATTTGGTGTTGTGTGAACCATTTGAGGTGTCACACTTGGGGCACTAGGCACTCAAGCTTCATGAAGACATTCTACATCAAAGAGGTATGTATTCTATCTTGTTATATTTATTATTTTGTATGCTAGATTAGGATAATACCTTGGATGTTCATAATTGTATGTATAATAGAGAAAACATAGATCCAAGGTATTTAGGGTTGCATGTACACTTAGGAGTGTTAGAATGCTCATAACACAACAAAAAGCACAACCTTTAAGTTGGTTTTAGTGTTAGAACCTATTTTGGAATGAATGGGTTAGGGAGTTAAGGGAATAAGTGCTTATTGGTTGAGCCCATGTCATGTTTTTGTCATTTTAGACCTAAGACTTAAGATCTTGAAAATTGGAGAGTCTTAAGGGATAAAGTTAGAAAGTTTATCCATTTAGATCATAAAAATGACCAATCTGAGATTTGGAACCTTTTGAATTTGGGCATTTGTCTTAACCTATTAAGATGTTTTAAACCCATTGCCCACGACGTGGAAGCTAGGGGAAACCACATCTATTTTGTCATTTGAGGGCCACGACGTGGATAATGATGGCCATGAGTAACGACTTAACTTTGATTGTTGACTTTGAACATTGAGTTTTTTGCTTGAGTTGACTTTTATTCAAACCCCTAGTTTTGTAAGGTAAGGTAAGGGTATACCTTGTATGGTTGTATAGGTGGTATAGAGCAGCTTTACCGTCGATAGTAGGAGCAGTAGCAGTTGATCATCATCTGATTGGTGATTCTTCTCACTATAATTGTGGGTTGAAGGCACAAATGTTGACCCATTGGATTATATAGGATTCTAGATGTCTTTATGATACTTGCATGGAAGAACCCGGGGGTAGCCCATGTCATTTGTATGAAAGACCATGGGGGTAGCCTATGGTAAATGCATGAAAAACCATGGGGTAGCCCATGGCAATTGAATGTTAAACCATAGGGGTAGCCTATGTTATTTCAAGTAAAGACCATGGGGTAACCCATGACACTTGGTTGTAAGACCCTAGGGGTGGCCCCTAACATTCCTTGGAAAATAACATGGGAGTAGCCCATATCAATTTTATGTATGCTATGTGGTATTTTGGAGAAACTCACTAAGATTTGTTCTTACGGTTTTATGGTTTAATATTTCAGGTACTTCCAGTTCGAATGGGAAGGGCCCGATGTGATCGCACAAAATCCCCCCCATGATTTCGCATTTATGAGTATTTTTACTCTGATGATTTGACATGATGTATTGTGGCTGATTTTGAGACATTTAATGTATAGAACTAATGGGTTTTAAAATGAAAAATTTTATCACTATTTTGGGGATGTTACAAGTTGGTATCAGAGGCTTGGTTTGCGGGATTCAGGCACACTCTTGGGTGTATCAGACTCAAAATAAGGAATTGATAATCTTCTCAAAAGAAAAATAAGTTTTCTAAAACGATTTTTACAAAAAAAAAGGGTATGATGCGTGCAATCAGCCAAGCTCAAGTAAGTGATTCCTAAAATGGTACGCCTGCTATGTGAATAGAATTCTAGAGTAGGGCTAAGGATACCTTCAGGTATGCTAAAATTGCCTTATTTGTGTGATGCCTTATAGCCTAGGGAAATTGGATATTATGTATTACTTGTGATTTATATGGGCTCAGTTAATTGCTAAGTGTATGCTTTAACAATTGTATACCAATAGGATCATATAGCCCTTGAATGATATGTTTGACCTTATTTCATGTTCCTTGTTTGGTTGTGGGCTTAGGGTAGAATCATTTATTCAACACTCTATGTGCTTCCATCTTGTATATAATTTTCATACATAAGGCAACCAACAGTGTTGGTAGAGATTCCTTGTATTGTAGAAGTCGGTAAGTAAAGGATTCCTAGGAGAGCCTAGGGAGTTCCATAGTGGGAATTATATGTTGCTTAGCATAAGGATTGTGTGCTTTGGCTTTACTGGGGTGACTTAGAGTATTTAGGAGAATTCTTGAGGAAAGTACAGATATGTGTGGAAGGTAGTATTGGGCCCGTACTACTGAAATCATAGGATATGTACTCAAGTCAGGAATGGTCTCAAAGGTTCTATGGAGCTTGTAGAGTCAGAATTTCCCTCGAGTTTAATCTAATATTTATATGTTTTTGTTTTAGTATGGTGACCACTCAAGGAAGAGCTTCTGGATTAGGTTCTAGCTCTGGTGAAGAACTGATCGATGAACGTGTGTGTGAGTTTATCACATTAGGGATTACTTGCAGTGTCATGGAGGCCACCCCAGTTATCGTTAGTACCATCAATGTGGGTATCATGGAGATTTTGGATTAGTGTATTGGGGCTTTTCGGGCTGAGATCACGACTGGACAATTAGGGGCACAGACTCTCTCATTGGGGGAGTTCAACCCTAGTGTTCTTTGGGCTAAGGACCCCACTGCTAGCCGCCGATGGATCACTGACATAGAGAATGCTCAAAGAATGAGCATTTTTACTGAAGGGTCGAAGGTAGGGTTCACATCTTGACTTTTGAGCGACCAAGCTCGCAACTGGTGGGAGGACGTTGGTCATGCTGTGCGATCTGCGGGCATGGAGACCATGATTTGGGAGGATTTTGTGTTGAGATTCTGAGCTAATTTTGTACCGACAATTGAGGTGCGACAGCTGGCGAGGGAGTTCCAGGACCTTCGCCAGATTACTGAGACTATGGCGGAAATCACTTCCAAATTCTGAGAGAGGGCTTTGTTGGTTCTATAGTATGTAGCAGATGAGGAGATAAAGAAGATGAGGTACCATGATATGTTGAGGGAAGATATTAGATATTTTGTGAGCATATCTACTTGCAGGAAAATGGAGGACATGATTGCTAGGCCCGAGAGAAAGAAATTGAGTTGGAGCTTCTTCAGAAGAGGAAGTCGGTTCAGGTTTAGAAAATGGAGGGCTTTGGAAAGAAGCCCGAGATATTTGAATCACAAACTAGAAGCCAACAGGTTCGATGCTGATGCATCAAGTGCGGGAAACCACATGATGGGGCATGTCAAGTCAGTGGTTCGGGTTGCTATAGGTGCGGCAAGACTGGTCACATGAGTAGGGATTGTCCTCACATTTCGAGTCTGCTTTGCTTCCATTGCAATCAGACAGGCCACAAGAAGCCCGAGTGCCCTATATTTATAGGAGGAGCTATGGTGGTGCCTGGACCGGCCACTTTGAGGATTAATGATGGCCGCCAAGTAGAAAAGAGGCTCACTTGGTGAACAGCCGGACATTCCAGTTGGCAAGGGATGAGGCGCGGTCAGCACTTGATATGGTCACTGGTATGTCTTTTTACTTTATTCTATATTGTTGTCTTTATGTATACTTATGTTTTATCGGATCATGTATAAGGACCTTTGTGGTCACTGGTATGAATGCTCATTTCCTGTTCGATTTGGGTGCAACCCGGTCTTTCGTATCTCTTGCTCTTAGCAAGAAGTTTGGTGATGCTCCCGCGATTTTGGAGTATCCATTGGAGGTAGAGATTCTGGATGATCGTTTAGTAAGTGTTTTGAGGGTTCATCGAGGATGTGTTCTGAACATGTTTAGCAAGAGATATTCCATTAATTTGTTTCTGATTCCTCTGCGAGGGTCGAATGTGATTGTGGGGATGGTTTGGGTGGGCCCTAACGGGGCTATGATTGATTGTTAGTGTTAGTTAGTGAGAGTTCGTACCCCAAGTGGGGGAGAACTAGTTGTTCATGGTGAGGGTGCTCAATGTGGACCGATTCTCTATTCAATGGCGAGAGCTAGGAGATATCTTGAGCAGGGTTGTTAAGGATTTCTGGCTTATATGGCGGATACTCGCGTGGAAGGGTCGACGATCGTGGGTGTTGTACCCATTATTCGAGATTTTCTTGACGTATTTCCTGAGGATATACCTGGGGTGCCTCAAAGAGCCTGGTTGAGTTCTGGATTGATTTAGTTCCCAGTATGGCACCGATAGCCAAGGCACCAAAACAGTTAGCCCTTCCAGATATGTAAGAGTTGTCTATGCTGCTACAGGAGCTGCAAGACAAGGGATTTATCAGGCTGAGTAGTTTTCCATGAGGAGCACCGATCTTGTTTGTAAAAAAGACCAACATTTCACACAGGATGTGCATTAAATACCTGAGAGTAAAATAATTTAACGGTGAAGAACTGTTACCCACTCCCGTGGATTGATTATTTATTTGACCAACTTCAGGGTGCATCTCGGTTCTCCAAGATTCACTTGCGGTACAATTAGCATCAGATGAGGGTTAGAGAGGAGGATGTGCAGAAGACGACCTTCAAGACTCCTCATGGTCATTACGAGTTTGTGGTGATGCCATTTGGACTCACCAACACACCAACACCATTCACAGATCTCATGAATAGGGTATGCATACCGATGATGGATTGGTATGTGATTGTGTTCATTGATGATATTATGGTCTACTCTAAGATCAAGGAGCACAACGAGGAAGACTTGCAGGAGGTGTTAGAGACCCTGAGGAAAGAGAGGTTGTATGCCAAATTCTCTAAAAGTGAGTTTTGGTTGCACGAGATGCAGTTTTTGGGACACATCGTCAACCAGAAGGGTATATTGGTTGATCAGGCGAAGATTGAGGTTGTGATGTTGTGGGACATTCTGAGGACACCATCAGAGATTCAGAGCTTTTTAGGCCTCACGGGTTATTATTGAAGATTTATCCAGGATTCTCCAAGATTGTTGTACCATTGACCCGCTTGACGAAGAAGAATGTTAGTTTTTGATGGGGGTTCGATCAACAGACAACTTTTGAGACATTGAGGCAGAGATTATGCGACGCCTCGATTCTCATTCTTCCCGAGGGTATGGATGATTTTGTAGTTTATTATGATGCGTCTATCTAGGAATTGGGGGTTGTACTCATGCAGAGGGGTCACCTGATTGCTTAAACTTCGAGGTAGCTAAAGCCTCATGAGTAGTTTTCCATGAGGAGCACTGATCTTGTTTGTAAAAAAGGCCAGCATTTCACACAGGATGTGCATTAACTACCCGAGAGTTAAATAATTTAACGGTGAAGAACTGTTACCCACTCCCGTGGATTGATTATTTATTTGACCAGCTTCAGGGTGCATCTTGGTTCTCTAAAATTAACTTGTGGTTCAGTTATCATCAGATGAGGATTAGAGATGAGGATGTGCAGAAGACGACCTTCAAGACTCGTTATAGTCATTACGAGTTTGTGGTGATGCCATTTGGACTCACCAACACCATTCACATATCTCATGAATAGGGTATGCAGTCCGATGCTGGATTGGTCTGTGATTGTGTTCATTGATGATATTATGGTATACTCTAAGACCAAGGAGCAGCATGAGGAACAATTGCAGGAGGTGTTGGAGACCCTGAGGAGAGAGAGGCTATATGCCAAATTCTCTAAAAGTGAGTTTTGGTTGCACGAGATGCGGCTTTTGGGGCACATCGTCAACCAGAAGGGTATATTGGTTGATCAGACGAAGATTGAGGTCGTGATGCGGTGGGACATTCTGAGGACACCATCAGAGATTCAAATCTTTTTAGGCCTCGCATGTTATTATTGAAGATTTATCTAGGATTCTCCAAGATGGTTGTACCATTGACCCACTTGACGAAGAAGAATGTTACTTTTCGATGGGGGTTCGATCAACAGACAACTTTTGAGACGTTGAGGCAGAGATTATGTGACGCCCGATTCTCATTCTTCCCGAGGGTATGGATGATTTTGTAGTTTATTGTGATGCGTCTATCTAGGAATTGGTGGTTATACTCATGCAGAGGGGTCACTTGATTGCTTACACTTCGAGGTAGCTAAAGCCTCATGAGGTGAATTACCCTATGCACAATATGAAGTTGGGGGCTGTAGTTTTCGCCTTCAAGATTTGGCGACACTATCTGTATGGGGTTAGATGTACTATCTACACCGACCACTTGATCCTAAGGTATCTGATGGATCAGCCGAATCTGAATATGAGGTACTAGAGGTGGTTGGATATAATGAAGGGTTATGATTGTGAGATCCTATATTATCCGGGAAATGCCAATGTTGTGGTTGATGCATTGAATCATAAGGCCAAGGGTACGACCATCAGGGATCAGTGTTTGAGGAGGGTTACTGTCCCACCCCTATTAGATTTGATAAAAAAAAGGCTCAGGTGGAAGGGTTGAAGAAAGAAAATTAGAAGACGGAATGAATCACGGGTCAGATTCCATTATTTTTAAGGGATAATCATGAGTTATTGACTCAGTGTGGCAGGGTTTGGGTCCCAGTTGCTTGTGGGGTTAGGCAGACACTTCTGGAGGAGGCTCATAAGTCAAAATTTTCAATTCACCTAAGGGCCACGATGATGTATATGATGGATTTTGAGCATTAAAAACAAAAAATCATATGTATACATGCAACCCTAATTCTTGATCTATGTTTTCTCTAACTAAACATGCAAATTGAACATCAAAAGGAAACCCTAATATACCTAGCATATTTTTGAAAATATAAGTACGGTTAAGAGAAACATACCTTGATTGTTATTGAAAAATAACAAAGAATCCTTGTGTTGTTGAAGCCTTGAGAGCAAGCGCCACAAATGTCGTGCCTCTAGTGGTTCACACCCAACACTAGCAAGAGGATGAGAGAGGAGATAGGAGCAGGGAATTTCAGAATTCTTTTACAAAAGGGATGGATGAAATTATGAGGGGTTAAGGCCCTTTATATAGGTGAGGTAGCTTAGAGCCAAAGCTAGGGTTTAAGGAGGAAACCCTAATCCCTTAGCTTAAGGACCAAGCAACCCATGAGCCTCAATCCAAGAGCCCTTGGACGAAAATTCTAGGCCCTTCCTAGAAGTTTTCAACCAAACTCTTCAAGGGAGGTTCTAGAGCCTCTTTCCTGAACTATCAATAAATTGCCAAACCGCCCCTACACTTTTAATTAATTCAATTAATCCTAGGAAAATCTGAATGTTATCCAAGATTTTTAAGTATTTTTAAAATGTATATGTTGTTTTGGGATTGATATAAGCTTTCTAAGGTACTAAGTTTCTGCAGCGAATCTTGAGAACATCCTTCAATCTCTAAAAGTTTCAACGATTGTAGTCTGTCAAACTCCTTTCTCGAGGTTGGTTGCTAACTGGCCCAACCCTGAATAACATAGGAGTACATTCTAGGTTTATTTATGGTATGACTTATGTACGGTATTAACCTTAGTTGAGGCGTTTGACGTAAAGGGTCGAGTTGGGAGTTTTAGTTGGAGGCAAGTTAGAATTTTAGTATGTGTTCTCATCACGGGTCAGATATATAACTCTTATATGTTATTGTTGGTGCGGTTTACATCATTATTAAATTTTGTTTTTTACTTCAAGACTACCAAGTATAGATGAGAGCCAGACATGAAACACCGGAGGGCAGGATCATTTTAGCAATTAAGCCGTTCTGAAATCCAAGAATCCCATGCGGCCCTTCAAACCAGATTCCCCATACCGTAAGTAGCGAATAAATGGTGTAATTAATAACAATAATACTTTTATTAGAATCTAGTTGCTATTGTTGTATTCCTCTTTCGAGGATACGAGTTCTCTATAACCAATTTAGCTCTGATACCAATCTATCACAACCCCGGCCGAGGCGGCGGAACACGCCGGGCTATGCGACTAAGCTCATGGACCACAACTAAACTAAATATATAGCACAAGTACAACAATAAACAATATATCATTTGTGTTCCATCTTGATGTTTGAATACATGCTTTTTACAAATAATAATAATAATACATACACTGCCTTAACAGATAGGCATATAATTCAACAGCAAGTAAACTAGGTCACATGTAATCCAATCCATCTTGAATGTCTGTTTAGTGATTTCTTGAGAATACATGTAGTTTTGAGGGTCAACACAAGGTTGGTGAGCGTTATAGCTTTTCTGCTAACAACAGTAATAATACTGTTAAAAGCATTTCAAAAAGTATTTTCTTTGAGTAAACCATATTTAAATAAGCTTTGAAAAATCCAAAATGTGTCTTGGTATAAGTAAATTCATGCTTAAAATGGTTTTGAACGAATCAAGTTTGTGAGTTGTAGTAAGGGAGAGAGAGATACTTATGTTAATGTTTATAGTGAGTCCTATAACCGAGCTATATGACTTGAGTGTACCCGACTACAACGCTTCATTGGACGTTGCAATAAAAATTGTAAACACCTAGAACCCGCTTCGATTGATCAGTCTGGGTTGTAGCTAGCAACCGCAGGTGGGGATGTCAACCATGTATCGATCTATACATATGTATCTCGCTCTGAAGATTAACGGTTATAGTAGTGTGGGTATGCTAAGTGGTTAGACTTAGCTAATGAATAACGTAGTGTCTCACTAAAAAGCCCTTAACTAAAAAGTTTGTGAATAACTCTCTGACCTAACTTAATTGTGATTAAGTCACTAGGCATAATGAATGTCTTTGTATGAGGTTTATAAAAGCTGAGTATGTTTGACATGTATGGAAAAACGTAATGTGCTCGCTTTTATATAAATGAATGTTTCAAATTAAAGAACATATGTACATGTATAAATGTTGTGTACTTAAACATATAAATAAACATGCATAGTAATAGCTCAAATCCTTGAAATACTACAGAGTTTCATAATGTGCTTGTTATAATATGCAATGTCACATAAAAATCATCTAATTTTGTATCATGTAGTATTTGTTGTGTGAATTGGTTATTTCACCATAAAATAACCATAATACGTATACGAAAAGTTTATACTAGTTTATCCGTAACAATATGGTAAATTGTTAAATAATTTTGTATAAACAAAATATTTAGGCACATGTATCCCCCCCCCTAAATAATTAAGATATTAAAAAGGGGTCGTAAGCACTCACCCTTGAAGAGTGAGTTCCAATCGTTCGAATTCAGTTTCTTTGATAATCTTGATGTAAGAAACCATAAATCCATGATTCTTGAACTTTGAAATACTCTCGGAACCGTTTCGTAACGAATTTTAACTATTGGGGTTGTTTGGTAATTTAATTAACCAAAATAGGATTGCTTGGTTGAAATAAATTAAATGAGGGATGAAAATGGTTCAAATGGGATTAATGTTTGAATATTGGGATCCATTTTGCTAAAAATAACCAAGGAGGGGCTTTTTCTGAATAAATGAGTCAAATATTTAGGGTTTGGGACTTATATTAGAAGAGAATGTTGCAGCAGGGGTTATTTATTCATTTTTTGGAAACTAAAAAGGATTTAGGACTTATTGCTTAATAAAATCTCATGGAGGGTCCATTTTTTATTAATGTCCCAAACATAAACTAAGTTAGGGCTTTTATGCCCGTCTTTGATTTAATCAGGCAAAAGGAAAAGGGAATCTGAGCGGTCAAGGTAGTCACGAAGGTAAACAGGCGACGTGAGGTTTCATCGAGGCTGAAGAAACAAAGCTTCCCTCTTCTTGTCCGGCTGATAGGTGCAGAGTCTGGGCATCACAAGTAGCAGTAGCATCAAAGCAGGCGAGGTTTCAGTGATCGATCGTGAGAAGGATCGTTATCTCTGGGGTTTGAAGAGGCCGAAGGGGAGAAAAGGGAACCGGTCTGCCTGGAACGATGCGAGCAGCAGCAACGATGAGTCAAGACCTTCGAAGGTCTTTGATTGGTCATGAAGGGTGTTAACAATCGCCGGTCATGGGTTGTTTGCGATCGGTGGGTGTTTGGCAATGGATTTCGACGGGAAGAAGGGCATGTATTCGGGGTTGCGGTTTACTTGAATATCACAGGTCAGTCTTCTTCTTCTTCTTCTTCTTCTTCTTCTTCTTATTCTTCTTCTTTTGTTATAGAAATCAATGGGTAAAAATGCTCTTTTGGGATGTTGTTTGTTTTATCAAGAATATATGGAAGGTACAAATTAGATATTTTGGGTTTGCTTTTGACAGAAAATCGATGGGGTTTTTTGTGTGTATTTGGGTTTGTTTTTTCACAGGAGAGGAATGTCAACTGCTCTTTTGGCTGGTTGTCTGTTAGGTTCATAAGTTGCACCTTTTCATAGGTTAATTTCATGTTTATTTGTAGCATTTCATTGCATATTTAGTGTAATTTTCATACATTTTTCATTTAAGGACATTATCGAGGATCTTTCAATATTTCACCATTTTTTGTGGATGTTTTAGGGTGATTTGAAGATTGGAGCATGCTTAGGATGGTCAAGGGAAGCTCTCGGTGCAATTTCAGAACTTTCAGAGCTAAATTGAAGAAAATCCTGCAGCAATAAACTTTGAACTTAAATCCGAACTCATTCACTTGTTACCTTCATTCTGTGGTCTTGAGAATGAAGACCCACAAAAATTCCTTAAGGAATTTCATGTTGTTTGTGTGGGTATGAAGCCACATGAAGTTACTGAAGATCAAATTAAGTTAAGGGCATTCCCCTTTGCTTTACAAGATACAACTAAAGAGTGGTTATATGACTTACCACCGGGGACAGTCACAACATGGAATGAACTGGAAAGAATGTTTTTGGACAAATGTTTTCCAGAGATGAGAGCTTCAGCCTTACACAGGGAAATCATTGGTATCAAGAAACAAAAGAGAGAAGCCTTGCATACTTACTGGGAACGGTTCAAGAAGTTATGTTCAAGATGTCCAAAACATGGGATTTCAGAGTATCAATTGTTGCAATATTTTTGTGAGGGAATGTCATCTTGGGATAGAAGATTGCTCAATGCATCTAGTGGTGGATCAATAGCTGATAAAACTCCAACACAAATCAGAGCTCTTATCAAGAACAAGGCAGCAGAGTCCAAGCATACAACTCAAGAAGAAGAATGGTACAATGATGCAACAAGAGGAGTGAAAGAAATTTCTACCTCAAAAATTGAGAGTCAAATTTCTGAGTTGACTAAAGTAGTGATGATGCTTGCTAAGGACAAGGGTGTGCAACCACCAGTAGTTAGACCTTGTGGTATTTGTACCCAAGTTGGACACCCCACTGATATGTGCCTGATGTTACAAGAAGATATAGAGCCGGTTCAAGCTATGGGATTTTCAAGTCAACAGCAAGGAAACTTTCAGCCAAGAAGCAATCCAAATTGGCAAAAACCCAATGCCAATTTTCATCCAAGGCCACCACCTTATCAACCAAGACCTCCATTTCAAAATCAAACGCATCACCAACAAAATTATCAACCACATTTCCATCCAAATCAACCTCCTCATCAATCTCAATTCCAACCTCGAAACATGCAACAAGGAAGTAGTTCAAGCGGATCAAGAATGTCTTTGGAAGACATCGTCAAGAGTTTAGCCACGAGTACTCAAACATTTTAAAATGAGACCAAGGTGAGTATCAAAACTTTGGAGCAATAAATGACTCAACTCGCTACTTCTGTGAGTAAATTGGAGTCACAAGGCAAACTACCCGCAAAAACAGAAAAGAATCCAAAGCATAGTGCATGTGCCACCACTTTAAGAAATGGCAAAGAATATGAAGGTCCAAAGATGATTGAAGAAGAAGAAAAGATGGAGTTAGAGAAAGAAGAAGAGAAGTCAAAATCACCTTCAAAGCAAGTTCCCATTGAAGTAAAAGTCACTCCTCCTCCATTTCCCACAAGGTTAAGCAAGTCAAAGCGTGAAAGGGAAGACAATGAGATCATGGAGATGTTCAGAAAGGTTGAGGTAAATATTCATCTTTTTGATTCCATCAAACAAGTTCCTAGGTATGCTAAATTCCTTAAGGAATTATGCACATCTAAGAAAAGATTAAAAGGGAATGAAACAGTCAAGGTAGGTGAAAATGTATCTGTAGTGTTACAGAAAAGACTACCTTAAAAATGTAAGGATCTGGGTGTTTTCACGGTTCCTTGCAAGTTAGGTAATCTTCATGTTCCACGAGCTATGCTAGACCTTGGAGCTTCTATCAATGTTTTGCCATATTTTATTTTCAAAACTTTAAATATTGGCATATTAAAGAAGACCGGGGTGATCATTCAATTAGCTGATCGATCTTTTGTACATCCAAAAGGTGTGCTAGAAGATGTGTTAGTCCAAGTGAATGAACTAGTATTTCCAGTAGATTTTTATGTCCTTGACATGGATGATGATGACTCACCAAATTTGAGTTCAATTCTTCTAGGAAGACCCTTTTTGAAAATAGCTAGGCCAAAAATTGATGTTTATGATGGTACATTGTCCATGGAGTTTGATGGAGAGGTGATAAATTTCAACATTTATGATGCTATGAGATATCCAAGTGATATTTTATCTTTGAATTTTGTGGATGTCATTGAACCATTAACCGAGAGTGTTTTGATTTGTCTAATCTCGATGTGTTAGCTCTTATTTTAGACAGGAATCTTCAAAAGGATGGAGTGGAAAAACTTTCCAAGAAATTCAAAATTGATGAAGAGATTTTGGAAGTTGTATCTTGCATGGATCAAAAGAAGAAAATGAGGTTTGATGTTCCAAAGCTGAAATTAACGATGCCTAATGAGAAACTTGTTCCTTCTATTGTGCAAGCACCGGAATTGGAACTCAAGACTTTACCCGAGCATCTCAAGTATGCATATCTTGGAGAGAAAGAGACTTTTCCGGTGATCATCTCTACAAAGTTATCAACAAAAGAAGAAGAAGAGCTTGTCACCACTTTAAAGGAGTATAAGGAAGCTATTGGGTGGACTATAGCCGACATCAAAGGGCTAAGTCCTTCACTTTGCATGCACAAGATCCTTATAGAAGAAGATTACAAGCCCTCCTGAGAAGCTCAAAGGCGTTTGAACCCTCCAATGATGGAGGTTGTGAAGAAAGAGTTTTTGAAGTTGTTGAATGCGGGGATGATCTATGTTATATCGGATAGCTAGTGGGTAAGCCCGGTCCAAGTTGTACCTAAGAAGACAGGTATTACCGTTACAAAGAATGATCAAGGTGAATTAGTCCCCACCCGTGTGCAAAACGGGTGGAGGGTTTGCATAGACTATAGAAGACTCAATTCCTCAACCCGGAAAGACCATTTTCCACTTCCCTTCATTGATCAAATGTTGGAAAGGTTAGCGGGAAAAACACACTATTGTTGCTTGGATGGGTAATCCGGGTTCCATCAAATACCCGTTGCACCCGAGGATCAAGAAAAAACAACTTTCACATGTCCCGTCAGAACATTTACATATAGGAGAATGCCTTTTGGACTTCGCAATGCTCCCGCCAGTTTTCAAAGGTGCATGGTAAGTATTTTTCGGAGTATGTTGAGGAAATCATTGAAGTTTTTATGGACGACTTCACAGTTTACGGTAATTCTTTTAATGAATGTTTGGGTAATTTGAAAAAGATTTTGCAAAGATGTATTGAGACCAACCTTGTTTTGAATTATGAGAAATGTCATTTTATGGTTGATAAAGGTCTCATACTTGGTCATGTTGTTTCTTCTAAGGGTCTAGATGTCATTAAGTCTTTACCTTATCCCACTTGTGTTCGTGAGGTACGCTCGTTTCTTGGTCATGCAGGTTTTTATAGAAGATTCATCAAAGATTTTTTCAAGATATCTCGTCCCATGTGTGAGCTCCTACAAAAAGATGCAAAATTCGAGTTTTCCAAGGAATGCAAGCAAGCTTTTGATCAGTTGAAGGAGTTGTTAATCTCAGCACCAATACTTCAATCACCGGATTGGAGTTTGCCCTTCGAAATCATGTGTGATGCCAGCAATCATACAGTTGGTGCAGTGTTGGCGAAAAGAAAAGATCGAGTTCCTCATGTCATTTATTATGCCTCAAAAACACTTGATAGTGCACAAGCCAACTACTCAACAACTGAGAAAGAAATGCTATCTATTGTCTTTGCTTTAGATAATTTTCGTCAATATTTGCTACGTTCTAAAGTGGTTGTTTATTCTGATCATGCAGCTATTAGATATCTACTTGCAAAGAAGGATTCGAAGCCTAGACTCATTCGATGGGTATTACTCTTACAAGAGTTTGATATTGAAATCAAGGACAAGAGCGGAAAGTCAAACCTTGTAGCTGATCATCTTAGCAGGATTGTTTCTCCCGATGACTTAACTCCCATTCATGATGCATTTCCCGATAAGAATCTATTTTCAGCAAAAGTTGCCCCATGGTATGCCGATATTGTGAACTACATCGTCACAAATCAATTTCCACCAGATTTGACTCGATGGAAAAAAGAAAAAATCAAGAAAGAAGCCAAGAGGTACGTATGGGATGAACCATATTTGTGGAAATAGCGTGATGACCAAATGATTAGACGATGTGTGGATCAACATGAAGTATCTTCTATCTTAACATTTTGTTACTCTTATGCTTGTGGAGGGCATTTTGGTCCTCAAAGAACTGCAAGAAAAGTATTGGAGAGTGGATTTTACTAGCCAAGTATTTTCCATGACTCTTATGTTTTTTGTGCAAGCTGTGATAAGTGTCAAAAGATGGGTTCTTTAAGCTCAAAGAATCAAATGCCCCTTAATCCCATTTTAGTTTGCAAAATTTTCGATGTTTGAGGCATTGATTTCATGGGACCTTTTCCATCATCTTCGGGTTTTACTTACATTCTTTTCGTTGTGGGTTATGTTTCTAAATAGGTAGAAGCAAAAGCTACCCGTACTAACGATTCAAAAGTTGTGATAGATTTTTTGAAGGCTAACATATTTTCCAGATTTTGTCACACCCCAAAACCGGAACGGCGGAATCGTTCGGGGGTGGAGGACGTCATGTTTAGTATCACGAGATATGTATATGGTAAGCAAGTAATGAATAACCATTTCATTTCGAAAGAAAGTGTTTACAATGTGTGTGTTCACAAAACATAGAATTCATACACAAATAACAAAATAAGACTTGAAGCTATAATGCTTCATCTTCCGAATCCCCAGCACGAGCACCTGTCTAATAGTCTCATGAGAATACAAGTTATTTGAAAGAGTTGATTAGCAATTAAGCTGGTGAGTTCATAAGAGTTTAGTGATGTAAGTAAGTTGTAAAGTGTTGTTGAAAATGTAGATGTAAAATGGCGTTGAAAATGTAGTTGTAACATGTAGTTGTAAGTTATGTTTTGGAAAAGTTCGCCTGTTCCTCTAGAAAATCATATATTTCCTACTTTGATGGAAGTTTAAGTAAAATGACACTACAACCCTTTCTATGGGTACTAAGTGAGTACAAGTTATACAAGACTCAGAGTAAACAAACAATCGATTGTGCGCATCTGCCCTAAGCTCACAACCAAACAAGGAACAGGAATAAAGGCGGATAGCACACATTCCATTGGTTGTTAGATCATCGTCATATACAACCCTTGTGTAATCACTTGTTACTCATGGAGTTAATTGTAATGTTTCCTTTATATCTAATGAAGAAGTTTTTTAAGAAAACCCTTATTTCTTATAGTAAAATAGTGACCACAGTGACTATTTTTATAATAGCTTAGTTTATACTGCTATATATAATCTAATATCGGATAGAAAGTTAATTGAGCGAATCTGCCCTAATTCCACAACCAAACGAGGAACAGGAAGTAAGGCGGAAAGCACACATCCAACTACCTATTGGGTATTAGTTTTATATATAAACATGGTGTATAAACTAAGGTATTATAGAGTTCCTCACCTAAGGTCTTTTAAATTGTACTGGTTTAATAAAATGGATTAAACCCTTTACTGGGAAGTTTCTAGTTTTACATACCAAAAGTACTGATTTTTGGAAAGTACGTTTTGTACTAGAAAAACTGTGCTTTGACTCTGTGTCCTATAACCTGACACATACCTGGTACCCTTATGATGACTTAATGTATACTAAGCATACATATATATAGAATCGGGTAGAAAATAGATTGGGTGAATTCGTTCCAAGCCCACAACCAAACAAGGAACAGGAAATGAAGCGGAGAGCACACATCCTATTACCTGTCGGACCCTATTGGTATATATATATATAACCTGTGATGTATACGTTAAGGAATCATAAAACTAGCATTATGGTCCTTTCTTTTAATCGTATCCTTCTACCAAGGCATCTTTTGTTATGTGCTAGACTCGACTGTTCTGTTTGTCATTTGTAAGAATGTATATTTTCCCTAATTTATAACTATCTTGACTCGAAAATAGTTTGGGTTGGACTTTCAAGTGGTAATGTCACTTTATGAAAGAAAAAGGGAAATGTAGGTACACAGTTGTCGTTTATAATGACATTCGGATGTACTAATAACCTAAAAACATATTCGTTTTATTACGGTTATAATGTGAAGGCTAGAACCCCTACTATACGCTCTCCCTGTCAAGAGATTAAGGGTACTAAACGCGACCTCTGCAAATTCTTGCAAGCCGTGTAATTCACATTAAAGTATATGATCATGTATACCGAATATAACTATCACCTTTTGTTTAAAACAATGAGTTAGTGATTCATTGGTATAATTAGATCCTGTATGTGTTCTCATGCTATAGCAACCTAACTTGTTTGTTTTGTACTGTATATTGTACGTTCTGTTTGTTTCTTGTAATTGTGTGTTCTCTCTGTATGGTATTGTTTGATTCTCTTCACTATCTGTTATGTATGGTATTGACTCTTTGTGTGCTTCATTGTACTAGAAGTAATGAATAGCATTCTCCTAAACTATACCTTTTATAACTTACTAATGTTCTACTTGGACTGTTACTGGAAAGACTCGTTTATCTAATAAGTTATGTTTGTACTTTAAAAACAAAGTTTTGTATAACTAGAAAGTAACATAACTTTAAAAGAGTTTCGAAATGTTTTGACGACTTATAAATTGTTGGGTTTTGAGCATTCTAACACTCCTAAGTGTACATGCAACCCTAAATACCTTGGATCTATGTTTTCTCTATTATACATGCAAATATGAATATTCCAAGGTATTACCCTATCTAGCATACAATCCTTGATACTTGGGTAATATAACAAGTTAGAATACATACCTTTTAATGAAGCTTGAAGTCTTGAACTTTAAGAGCTTAGCCCCAGTAGTGTGGAAGCCTCAAGTGGAATCACAAATCACCAAAACACCTTGGAAGACTTTAGAGAATATGGATACTTGGCTCACACTTATGAAATTGGTTATTGCCCTCTTTAGTGTATCCACACTAGCCACTAGCCTCATTTCATGAACCATAAGACCCTTTATATAGTGTGGAGGATTAGGGTTAAACCCTAATACCCATGACCTTTCATTTCCTAGGATCCATGGGTTAAAGCTCCATGGACTATCCATAAAGACTTAGCCCAACCTAAATGAACTTGGCCCACTACACATATATATCTAAGAGTCCATATTTAATTAGTTCCTTTTGATCACTTAATTAGTTATAAATTAATTTTTGATCAATACTAATTAAATAATAGGATTATATATTAATATATTAGAACTTATAATATATTAATATAAATCATAAATATATTATTCTCAAAAGACTATCCATATAAATTGTGCCGGTGAAGTGCAACCCAAATGGACCATGTCGGGTCGGTTCAAGTACATACCAAATATAGTGATGGACTTAGACATTAATCCAACAGTCTCCCACTTGGATAAGTCTAAAACTATTATTGAGTATGACTTCAAAAACCAACTGGCAATCGTAGCTCTTAAAGCCGCTGTCGAACTCTGATCTTGTCAACGAACTCTGACCTTTGTCAATGACTTGTCCATTAGATAAGGGATCATATATTCCTCCATTCTTGATATCATATGGACTGAGACATGGATTATAATCATTCTCTATGTCCATTTGTTGTTTCCCAATTTCCGATTTATGATGACTGACTGATTGAACAAATCAAATCAGTCCTGGCTTGGCCAAGCACTCACATGTGTCATCGCTAAATCATCGAGGGGCCCACAGAAATCGCTTTTATCCCGAAGGTAAAAGGAATGGATAAACTTCGACTCATATGGCTTGTTCTACTACTTGTTGAATCATACACAAAGGCACGTTTTATAACATCGAGTTACCAATGCGTTTTCGTGCAATCAATGTATAACCAACTCATAGTAACAACTCATATCTCTAGGTTTTAAGAATATAAGATATTATCATCTCATGATCACTCGTGATAAAATCCATGAAGTGATTCAAATGAGCGTGGGTTGAATCCATTACTCAGAACTTATGAGCACTCATGAGTGTTGTAGCACCACTTTGTCCACCAACTTGGACCTCTACAAACCAACCCATGACAGTCTTGATTCATATCTACTTCCAACATATGACTGACTGTGGATGGTTTGAATAACTTAATCATTCAGGAAGAGCGACTTAGTTATTCTGGAAGTTAAAACATGCAAAGTGAAACACAAGAATAAATGAATCAAATATGGTATCAAACCCTATGAATATAAATAAACACTTTTATTTATCACCATACTGATTACTCATTATTCATTGTTTTTGTTTTATTAACTTTATACTTGAATTAAAAACACTAGTTGTCCCATGCTCCAAGCATGTACACTATGTTTTTCTTAAACAATAGCTTTGCCATACACCAAGTATGCACTCTATGTTTGTCTATGATCCTTACTTTGTGAAATAATCCAATTGAACATAATTTCAATGATTCTAATTTCACACTCCCAAATCCTTATCGAAAAATGTGAGAATTTCAAATTCCTATCATTTATCGAAATCTGTTTAGATTTTAAACTTATATGCACTGACCCTCCTGTAATGAATATGTACAAAGTCACAAAGACTTGGCAACAATCATTACAGAGTATTCTAATGGAGAGCAATTCCATGGAAACGATGTCTCAAATTCAAAGCGCATTGCTTTGAACATGCTTCTTGCATTAAGTTTCTTTAACCTTACACAGATTGCTTCCACCTATGAAGACAACTCTATATTCCCATTTTGACTACCACTTCTGAACAAGAGTTGCCTCTTTTCAGACCATGTCAATATGGTCCTTCCAATATTAACAGTATACTTCCAACTGTCCTTGAGCAACCAATCTTTGGTAAACCTTAGATTGTCCTTGACAATTGCTTAATCACTTTAGTCATATCCAATTCTAGACATTTTCCTCCTTAATGCCCCAAGGCATTTGGAAAATTCAGAAATAATAAATATTATAGCACATATAATCGATCTTGTACCCAAAGTAAATGGGACACGATTCATGATGTTTCACATAAAGACATGGTTCTAGACCAATCTTTTTCCATAACATTTTTTTGTTTGCCATATTCTCAAAATTTGACTATGAAAAGGGATGTCGTAATCATAATCGAATTATGAGAACGCAATATATAGAATTTTCTTAAGTTGAACCAATCCAACATGAAATTCATATATATATATATATATTCTTGACTAAAGTTGATAAAAATCTCAATATAAGCTCTTTAGAATGATTATAAACTCAATCTAAGCTTTTTAGAATTGAAATGAAGTATAATTTCCTCTCCCTTAATTATAGCAAAATAACGTTTTCAACCCCTGCAACCTCACGAATTGAAACTTCTGTTTTCTATAATTAACATTGCTAACTTGCAATACTTATCATAATTATCATGCTCCCACTAACATGATGATTATTAGCATAACACTTATGCTCCCACTAGCTTTGACATGTATCCAGAAAACAGCTGGACCTCTAGAAGTCAATACTTTATTGACATTCTTACTAAAGTTCAGATTTCTGATACTAGATTGCTTTGATAAGGTTTTATCAAAAACTATACACCTTATCTTAGATAGCTCACAGGTGTGTCTAAACAATTTCAGAACTATGAAAAGAGATGTCGTAATCATAGTCTCAATTGTTTAGACCTTTGCCATTTCTCATAAGTCCATGTTAGTGTGCCGGTTAACCACGCACGCTCCACTAACGACTTTGAGAACTGCAAATATCACAATTGCTATCTACTTAGTGAAAGAATTTCCTCACCATCATTTTCATAAATATCACAATTGCTATCTACTTAAAATCTACTTAGTGAAAGAATTTCCTCACCATCATTTTCATGAATTGGAGAGAAACCTTATGACACTTAGATTTTATGGTGTATGTGTTCTTATCCATGTGAATTTGTCAAACCATAATCACAAGACTAGGTTAGTGACAAATCCCAACTCATATGGATTGAACTTGTGCAATCTTAACCTCTTGCCACCTGGCAGCACAAGGGCCTGCCATTGCTTCCAAGTAGTTATGCAAACAATTGAGAACATGTAGAACTCAAATATATATAGCCAACTTAACTGGAATGGGCACAGAAATGTCAACACGATAGGTTATAAACCTCTAGTTGTGTGCTAGTGATGAAATACAAGTTTTATTCTTGATTACTTCTTGAAACCCTTTCAGTATCTTTTAGACTCCCACTGTCTCCTTGACCTATAAGACTTTCTTGCCAAATATTCAAGAGATAGTGTGGATTCTAATCAAGACAAACACTTAACACAATTGGCCTAAGTTGGTCTCTGTTTTATCCAAAACATCACAACTTACCAAATTCAAATGTACAAGAGTAGAAAACCTTTTACTCTTACATTTCACTAGTGTTAATAAACCTTCTTTAAGATGTGTCACTCAAGTTACATTTGTGGTGGGCTTGATCAGTGCACAAGAATGTGTACTCGATCCCTTAGTCCTTTACTTGACTCACACATCCATGTGAACAAGTAATTAGTCTTAATTTTCCAATGCTTGAAAGTTCTCATTCATCATACAATACAACTTGCATGATTCCAAGTTTCTATCCAACTGAAACTTGGGTGATGAGAATCTTTCCTTATTTGGAAAATTTAGACACTACCACAAATGAAAGAATCAAATTCATATTTCCACTCTTGCTATTAATGGAATCATATAAGCAATAATTTTTTTCCTTTTCACAAATGCCATTGTAAGGATATTTTAAAATAAATAAAATCAATTTTTTTTCTTTTATTTTAAAAACTTTGCAGAAAAACTATCCTTACAGTGCAAAAGCACATGAAAAACTTTGTTGTTATCTATTCCTAAGCAATATATCACAACTCCTAAGCAACAGCTCAAAATTTTGATCACAGCACCATGCGATCGAGATCCATCTTCGTGATCAGAATCAGCATATACTTCCTTTAAGTTTCTTCACTTTTCTTTGATTCTTAAAACATCAACATGTGACCCAGTCACATCATGTAACAAGAATCTCAGAATAGAAACTTAACAAAGTTAGATAGTGGACTTTACCTGAAGTAGAGTCAATCTTCTTGACTTGATCAACCTTATGATCTTTCAGGTAAATAGGCTGCTTTGCAATCAATGCCCCTTCCTTTGGAAAGAGAAACATAGGGACTCTTTGGGAATGGTACATGGGACTATCGCAGACTTAGCCTTTCTCTTTACCGTTTGGTCAACCTAGTTGACTATGTTCAATCCCTTTCCTTGGGAAGAGAAGGCTTTTCTAGATATCCAATGTTACCATTGTCAATGTCCATGGTAGTTTGGGAAGTTGATCTACTAAGCAAATTTGCTCTCCCAGTGCTCCAAATTATTGCTGATTCAGCAGCACCAAGCAAATAGATAAGATCATTAAGGGTCATGTCATAGTCTGTTTCATAGTAGTCCCAAAGGAATTCACTATGTGACTTAGAAAGTGATTGAACCACCAACTTTCTCAAGAGTTTGACACCCAACTCTCCCGTCTTGTCAATATGTGACTTCATCTCCAAGATGCGATCACACATAGACCTTGCTTGCCAATAGGGCTTGAGTGACCTTGAACTTGTGGGTTAGGGAGAATAATTGGAGGATGTGGAGGAAGTGAAGTTCCAAGAGATTTGGGAGGATCATAGATGTCTGAACCAGACATCTTTTTGGGAGATATTCAAGATAGTTGATCTAAAGTCCTTAATATAACACCCAATATGAAATATTAAGGCTAGGACCCAGCAAACTATTTTATAACTTGGAAGAGGGATGCCGTAATCCAAGCTATAAAATATTTGAACGTAGGTGAATGACGATTCACCAATTTCCACCAAGATAAACGAAATGTATTATTAGGTTTTAATTGGTTTTGAAACTCCTAGATTCTTTTGAGATTCATTGAACTTTTCAAAGGCATGTTTCAATCTCGAGTGTGCCCTTCAGGTTTTGTGACTGGGATGCCGAGGATCACAAAACAAGGTGTGAATAACCATGCAAATATACTTGTACCCTTAATATTTACCCCTCAATCGATGTGCCGGTTAACCACACACGATCCACCGATACTATGATAAACATTAAGTTACCCTTTGCCTACCTTGTTAAATCTAGCTAGTGTGCCGGTTAACCACACACGCTCCACTAACTGACTTAAGCAAAGTGCAAAGTGTAATTTCATGGGTTAGCACCAAATTCACACTTTCCTAAGTAACTAAGATTGGGTATTATTAAGAGTTTAGTTACTTAGTATTTATCATTAATAATTTTAATGAAGGGAGAATTATAGTCCTTGTCCTACCCGTTCGGCTAACGACCCTCCACCGGTCAAGGAAGCGGTGGGTGAGAGTGGACACCCATTAAACTGCCATTTTATAGGCAGTAACCTTATACCCCCTTATAGACCGGCTTCGTGAATGAGGCCTACTAATGGTAAGACGACTTGCTCTTATACATATATATAAATATTATTAACTTATAATATTATAAAGTATAAGGGTTGAATTTTAAATTTTAAAATTCTAAGGGCTTAACTTGGAATTAAAGTATTCATGGGAAAACTTTACAAATTCCAAAACTTGAGGGCAAGTTTTTGAAACTATTAAAAAATTTTCATTTCATAACTTATGAGTTTAATGGTTTATTAAAATGAAGACTCTTCATTTTTTATGTAGCCTCTTATTCTTTAATAACACTTTTAAAGAAGTGACTCTTAAACATCCATAACTTGAGGACAAGTTATGGAGTCATAATACTATTAAATGAAAAAGACTCTTCATTTTTTTTATGTAACCTATGACACTTTTATGAGTTTTAAGATTCATAAATGTGACCTTTTATGTAACTTGAGGACAAGTTACAAAAACACATTTTATGAACTACCTCTAGATTAATTAGGATTGAAAAACAACTAAAACACAAATTTTTTTTCATTAATCTAAACTAACTCATAAATCAAGGAAACACAAAAAAAAATAACTTTTGGATTCCATAACTTATGGAGTTTAATGTTTTGTTTTATGATGAAACTTTTCATGTTCCATAACTTAAGAACAAGTTATGGAATTCTTTAAAACATTAAGACCAAGTTTTGTAACTCCATAAAAAATTTTGAATCAAATTTTTTTTAAAATCTTTTCATATCCATAACTTATGGAGGTTTCAAAAAACTCTTTAGATCAAACTTTTAAAACTAATAAAATAATCATATCATTTTATCTTTTACTAAATTTGACCTAATTCAACTCATATAGCAAATGATTCAAATTTTACAAATAATTAGTTTTTCACAAAAACAAGTAATTATCTTAAAATTTGACAAACGTCATGTTTTTTTTTCCTTTTTTTCAACTTTGAAAATAAAACATTTGCATCAATATAACAGAAAACAACCCATGGCTCTGATACCACTGTTGGGTTTTGAGCATTCTAACACTCCTAAGTGTACATGCAACCCTAAATACCTGGGATCTATGTTTTCTCTATTATACATGCAAATATGAATATTCCAAGGTATTACCCTATCTAGCATACAATCCTTGATACTTGGGTAATATAACAAGTTAGAATACATACCTTTTAATGAAGCTTGAAGACTTGAACTTTAAGAGCTTAGCCCCAATAGTGTGGAAGCCTCAAGTGGAATCACAAATCACCAAAACACCTTGGAAGACTTTAGAGAATATGGATACTTGGCTCACACTTATGAAATTGGTTATTGCCCTCTTTAGTGTATCCACACTAGCCACTAGCCTCATTTCATGAACCATAAGACCCTTTATATAGTGTGGAGGATTAGGGTTAAACCCTAATACCCATGACCTTTCATTTCCTAGGATCCATGGGTTAAAGCTCCATGGACTATCCATGAAGACTTAGCCCAGCCTAAATGAACTTGGCCCACTACACATATCTATCTAAGAGTCCATATTTAATTAGTTCCTTTTGATCACTTAATTAATTATAAATTAATTCTTGATCAATACTAATTAAATAATATGATTATATATTAATATATTAGAACTTATAATATATTAATATAAATCATAAATATACTATTCTAAAAAGACTATCCATATAAATTATGCCGGTGAAGTGCAACCCAAATGGACCATGCCGGGTCGGGTAAAATACATACCAAATATAGTTATGGACTTAGACATTAATCCAACATAAATGACATAAGTAACATTTTGAAAGATGTTTATAACAAACATTTACACAATTATCATTGTGTTCAACTTGTATTCCCCCCCTTAAAACAAATAAAAGATTCATTTCGGGGTATAAACTCACCTGATGTGGGCGATTCAAACAGTTATGCGTGTAAGGATGAGAAGTTCCACGAATGAAGTCCCAAGACACAATAGGTCCTAAATGACATATAAGGACACATATTGACATGAATATAGTGTTTATAAACAACTATATGAAAGGAAACACCTTCCGGGACTAGGAAACACCTTGATCAAGTGTTGGAATCACATGTGATTCATCAAAGGAAAGTGAAATGGCACCAACATGTGTTTACGGTCATGAGTTTACGGCCCAAGGGAGTTTACGGCCGTAAACTCATGGTCAAACACGCTAAAGTGTTGGTTTGAATGCTAGGGAACTTCAAGGACTTTTGGTCTACACTTGTATGAAGAAGACCACCTCAAATGAGGCTTTTGATGAGTTTACGGTCCAAAGGGGTTTACGGCCGTAAACTCATGGTCATTAAGATATTGAGTGAAGTTTAAGGTCCTTCAAACATCAAGGAAGGGTTCTGGGTCACTTGCCTTGCATCCTGTAGGGTTTATGGCCCTAATGGCCAACAAAAAGGGGTTTACGGTCTTGGGAGTTTACGGCCGTAAACTCCTTTTGATATTGTGTTCTTGATGGTTTCAAGTCTCTAAGCATGGAGACTAACTAGATATGAAGTATAGGGAAGTGTACTTACGATCTAGAAGCTTGAAATGGTTGATATTGGCCAAGAACACTAGTGTGTGTTCTTGGTGTTCTTGGTGAAACTTGAAGATCTAAGAAAACATGATTTCCATGGATGAATCATGAGGATGAAGCTAGTTAAGAAGGATTATCAACAAACTAGAGAAAGAACACTTACGATTTTTGAAGATCAAGTATGAAGATCGGGATAATACTTGAGAGAAAACTCATGTGTTCTTGAGGGGAAAGTGAAAGAATGAAGAAAAGTGAAGGAAATAGACTTATATGGAGCAGTTTACGGCCCACTTGAGTTTACGGCCGTAAACTACATGTTTACGGTCGTAAACTCCATAGGATGGAGTTTAGGGTTTGAATCTTGTACTGTGGCCTTAGCAGATAAAATCCAACACTTATTCCTTAAGTGTACTATGCTAAAACTCCTCAAAAAGACCTTTCACAAGGCTAGAACTCATTACTAATGAGTTTGACACTCATTTGAGTTGATTGACTGGGCTTTAAAATAAAAAAAAATTTCCGGGTTGTCACATCATCCCCCCGTTAGATGGAATTTCGTCCCGAAATTAGCTTTCTTAGCATTACTACTGGGGTTGCGCTCTTCTGATTGGCAGAATACCTACTCGTAGACTTGGCAACTTTGCCCTTCTGTTCATGATAGGATTCATACTTGGTCCATCTATCATTACCTCGTGTATACAAGTCGTATATAATTAGGGTTAGTAAGACGGTCGGATGTGCGACTCTGCCCCAGGTCCACAACCAAACAAGGAATAGGAGATAGGGCGGAAACACACATACTAAATCTGCGTAATCATAATCATATACCACCCTCGCGTATACACTGAATAGTAATAGGTGGGCTGTATTAGTCCTTAGCCTCTGTGCTCGAACTTGGTCTGCTGGACGAGCGGTATTTTGTGACGGTCTGCGGATATCTGTCGATAAGGCTCCGGAGGACAAAGTACTCTTCGCACGAGTACTTTGGGGTTTAGAATACGAAAGATAAAATCGAGGTTTAGGTCGGACTTTCGATACGAATGACGAAAGTTTCGAGAACTTGCCGATCGAGGCGATAGAAACATATGAACTCAGTACGGTGAGGACCACGCCAACTCATGACGAATGAAAGCAACGGACTCTTTACTGAACAAAGTTTTGGTCAAATGAAAGAAACATATGATATACGACGATGTATCCCTGGTATGCTCGATATTGTACTCCTAGTATGTTCGACAATGTACTCTTTGTAAATGTTCCCGTGTTTCCTGATTTCTCTTTGATGTTAACACTCCTACGTATTGTACCGCTATGTGCGAATACATACAAACAAAAGTGCTCTACTAACTGGTGGGGATACTTTATATCATAATCCTCTTTGGTACCACTACAATCGCCTGCCATATACAAGTTATGAATATTTAAGATGAACCAGGCAGTCGACTGAGTAACTCTGCCTCAAATCCTCAACCAATTAAGGAATGGGGACTTAAGCGGAGTCACTCACTCTAAGTCTGCAACATCTTAGTTGTGCACAACCCTGATGTATATGGTAAGCCATAATAGCTTCTCTAAACGGATCTTTTTAGTTCTCTTGAATATTGTGACCTAATTCAACATGTGAGTTGTTATAGTTACTTTTAAGTGTTATCCCCAAATTTTAATCTTATATGAATATAAATTAATTTTTAAAAGTAATTACTATTTCGAAAACGTACCGCTACTCGTCGACGACTCCGGGGTAGATTCTCCTGTGGTGATCAACAGAATGCATTCGTCCGCACCTGAGTTCCTTTTTATCGGGCAGTCCCTCTGAAAATGTCCAGCTTCACCACAGCCATAGCATGCTTGGTTTTCTTCAGCTCCGAGGACTTAGGAGATCGGTTGAGTCGGTGCCTTGCAGAAACGGACTGTGTGTCCCTTTCTGTGGCAGTTCAGACATTGCATTTCCCGGCATACTCCGGTGTGGTGAAAGTTTCACTTTCCACACTTCGGGAGGTTTCCAGCATATCGACCGACAGGTGCTGAAGCAGTAGGCGTCGTAACGGCGTACATAGTACTCGCTCGTTGCTCTTGCGGGATGTCTTGTTATGTTCGTTTCTTCTTTCTCTTGTTCCCCGACTTCTGATTACAGTCCTCTTCCCTCGATGGCTCGGGAATAGGGACTTTTACACCATGGCGGACTCCATGGTCGATGAGTCGCTGAGCCAGGCGTTTAGCACTATCGAACGTGGCTGGGTTAGAAGACAACACATTTCCTTGGGTCGGAGCAGTCAGACCCCAAATGTATCTTTCTATCTTCTTGCTCTCCGAGGTAATCATCCCGGGGCATAAAGCTGCTAGCTCGCTGAACCGGTCGGTGTAGGTCACTATGTCAGAGCCGACCATAGTGAGATCCCACAGCTCTTGTTCCAGCTTTTGAATTAGCCTAACGGGCAGTATTCCTCCCGCATTAACTCCTTCAGGTTTTCCCAACCTAATGAGTTAGCCACTGATAGAGTCAGTGATTTAACATGGCTGTTCCACCATGTTAGGGCCTTGCCAGAGAAGGTGCAGGCAGCAAACTTCACTTTGCTTCCTTCTGGGCATAAACAGATTTCGAAGATCGACTCTGTTTTCTCGAACCATTGCATGAGGGCAATGACTCCCTCAGTCCCATTAAAGGACAATGGCTGGCATTTGGTGAAGTCCTTGTAGGAGAACTCTCTCAAGCGCACGAGGACCTCACCTCGATTAGAATCAGTAGGCGTTCCACCTCGATTGGTACTAATGGAGTGATATTGAGCCATGGCTGTTGCCACAGCCGTGGCCACTGCAGCGTTTATAGCTGCCATATCTATTTGCGAAGGAGGCGGCGTTGAAGTTATCGGAGTAGTGCGTCTGTTAGATCTGCGAGGAGGCATCTTTGCTAAAAGAATACAAAGATGACACAGAATAAGTCTAAAGCAATGGACACAAGCCGAAAGCTGAAAAGACAAGGTTATCCTAGTTCTGGGTGTATCGGGTCCTGACTTCCATAGGGTTCTAGAAACAATTCGTAAATGAGTCTATACCTAATAAACTCTATGAATTTGAAATAACTATCCTCGAATGAATATCTGTTTCCTGAATAACTGTTACCAGCTGCATGTTTGAAAATATCTCAATATATAATGTGAGCAGTGTTTCCACTCGCTCATTAAATTAGCCAGATTATTATTTATTAGTGTGACGTGTAAGACGTTTTGGTTACTTCGGCTGATCCCTGTTTGCAAACTTCTCGTGAACTTGTTCTTGTTCCTCCTGGACTCTTCTGTTGTCTACTATGAGGAAGTGGTTACATCTATCTGGGCTTGTCGTGCGAGAATGAAAGTGACTAAAGAATCTATGAGTTTTAAGGTAACTTTATGGGGTGATCCTTACGGAGTCCTCCTATAATTGTACAAGGTACACTAGTTTGTATATAATTGAAGATTAAATAGACCTTCGAATAAGTGATCCTACTCCAAAACTACACCCTTAAGAGGAATGGATAGCGAAGCGTAGACCACAGATTCTAAGTCTATAAGATCTTGATTATATATAAAACTTTAGGAAAATACGTTGCAAGATTATAGACCTATCCGTAAGGGTCTTTTAAGTTCTCACATAAGTTATTTATATGGACTAAAAATACTCCTATAGTATTCTAACTCTGAATGTACTTGTTCCGGTGTTCTCTTGACTGGTGTTCAGGTAAGTTTTAACACTGTTGCAACACCACATCATTCCCAAACACATGTCGGTCACATCTCGAATGAATATAGTTGATCAGGCTATATTGATCCTAGCTATGATTATATAACTGTTCAGGTTGACGACAGTGCCCAACCTTGAAATACTTTAGTTCTGTTCTCCTCGTGACACTAGTTCTATTATGTACATGTATAAGCAAGTAGGTATATTTTTATAACCTATAGTTACATTCTAAAAATATATCATTATCCAGAGCACTTAAGCCCCATTGTATTTATAGTTGTATATCTTTTATCGGTTGATATACTTAGTTCACTATAAACAATGCTCTGATACCAATCTGTCACATGCCAAAACCGGAACGGCGGAATCGTTCGGGGGTGGAGGACGTCATGTTTAGTATCACGAGATATGTATATGGTAAGCAAGTAATGAACAACCATTTCATTTCAAAAGAAAGTGTTTACAATGTGTGTGTTCACAAAACATAGAATTCATACACAAATAACAAAACAAGACTTGAAGCTATAATGCTTCATCTTCTGAATCCCCAGCACGAGCACCTGTATAATAGTCTCCTGAGAATACAAGTTATTTGAAAGAGTTGATCAGCAATTAAGCTGGTGAGTTCATAAGAGTTTAGTGATGTAAGTAAGTTGTAAAGTGTTGTTGAAAATGTAGATGTAAAATGGTGTTGAAAATGTAGTTGTAACATGTAGTTGTAAGATGTTGTAAGTTGTAAGTTCTGTTTTGGAAAAGTTTGCCTGTTCCTCTAGAAAATCATATATTTCCTACTTTGATGGAAGTTTAAGTAAAATGACACTACAACCCTTTCTATGGGTACTAAGTGGGTACAAGTTATACAAGACTCAGAGTAAACAAACAATCGATTGTGCGCATCTGCCCTAAGCTCACAACCAAACAAGGAACAGGAATTAAGGAGGATAGCACACATTCCATTGGTTGTTAGATCATCGTCATATACAACCCTGGTGTAATCACTTGTTACTCATGGAGTTAATTGTAATGTTTCCTTTATATCTAATGAAGAAGTTCTTTAAGAAAACCCTTATTTCTTATAGTAAAATAGTGACCACAGTGACTACTTTTATAATAGCTTAGTTTATACTGTTATATATAATCTAATATCGGATAGAAAGTTAATTGAGCGAATATGCCCTAATTCCACAACCAAACGAGGAACAGGAAGTAAGGCGGAAAGCACACATCCAACTACCTATTGGGTATTAGTTATATATATAAACATGGTGTATAATCTAAGGTATTATAGAGTTACTCACCTAAGGTCTTTTAAATTGTACTGGTTTAATAAAATGGATTAAACCCTTTACTGGGAAGTTTCTAGTTTTATATACCAAAAGTACTGATTTTTGGAAAGTACGTTTTGTACTAGAAAAACTGTGCTTTGACTCTGTGTCCTATAACCTGACCCATACCTGGTACCCTTATGATGACTTAATGTATACTAAGCATACATATATATAGAATCGGGTAGAAAATAGATTGGGTGAATTCGTTCCAAGCCCACAACCAAACAAGGAACAGGAAATGAAGCGGAGAGCACACATCCTATTACCTGTCGGACCCTATTGGTATATATATAACCTGTGATGTATACATTAAGGAATCATAAAACTAGCATTATGGTCCTTTCTTTTAATCGTATCCTTCTACCAAGGCATCTTTTGTTATGTGCTAGACTCGACTGTTCCGTTTGTCGTTTGTAAGAATGTATATTTTCCCTAATTTATAACTATCTTGACTCGAAAATAGTTTGGGTTGGACTTTCAAGTGGTAATGTCACTTTATGAAAGAAAAAGGGAAATGTAAGTACACAGTTGTCGTTTATAATGACATGCGGATGTATTAATAACCTAAAAACATATTCGTTTTATTACGGTTATAATGTGAAGGCTAGAACCCCTACTATACGCTCTCCCTGTCAAGAGATTAAGGGTACTAAACGCGACCTCTGCAAATTCTTGCAAGCCGTGTAATTCACATTATAGTATATGATCATGTATACCCAATATAACTATCACCTTTTGTTTAAAACAATGAGTTAGTGATTCATTGGTATAATTAGATCCTGTATGTGTTCTCATGCTATAGCAACCTAACTTGTTTGTTTTGTACTGTATATTGTACGTTCTGTTTGTTTCTTGTAATTGTGTGTTCTCTCTGTATGGTATTGTTTGATTCTCTTCACTATCTGTTATGTATGGTATTGACTCTTTGTGTGCTTCATTGTACTAGAAGTAATGAATAGCATTCTCCTAAACTATACCTTTTATAACTTACTAATGTTCTACTTGGACTGTTACTGGAAAGACTCGTTTATCTAATAAGTTATGTTTGTACTTTAAAAACAAAGTTTTGTATAACTAGAAAGTAACATAACTTTAAAAGAGTTTTGAAATGTTTTGACGACTTATAAATGACATAAGTAACATTTTGAAAGATGTTTATAACAAACATTTACACAATTATCATTATGTTCAACTTGTATTCCCCCCCTTAAAACAGTTAAAAGATTCATTTCGGGGTATGAACTCACCTGATGTGGGTGATTCAAACGGGTATGCGTGTAAGGATGAGAAGTTCCACGAATGAAGTCCCGAGACACAATAGGTCCTAAATGACATATAAGGACACATATTGACATGAATATAGTGTTTATAAACAACTATATGAAAGGAAACACCTTACGAGACTAGGAAACACCTTGATCAAGTGTTGGAATCACATGTGATTCATCAAAGGAAAGTGAAATGGCACCAACATGTGTTTACGGTCATGAGTTTACGGCCCAAGGGAGTTTACGGCCGTAAACTCATGGTCAAACATGCTAAAGTGTTGGTTTGAATGCTAGGGAACTTTAAGGACTTTTGCTCTACACTTGTACGAAGAAGACCACCTCAAATGAGGCTTTTGATGAGTGTACGGTCCAAAGGGGTTTACGGCCGTAAAATCATGGTCATTAAGATCTTGAGTGAAGTTTAAGGTCCTTCAAACATCAAGGAAGGGTTCTGGGTCACTTGCCTTGCATCCTATAGGGTTTATGGCCCTAATGGCCATCAAAAAGGGGTTTACGGTCTTAGGAGTTTACGGCCGTAAACTCCTTTTGATCTTGTGGTCTTGATGTTTTCAAGTCTCTAAGCATGGATACTAACTAGATATGAAGTATATGGAAGTATACTTACGATCTAGAAGCTTGAAATGGTTGATATTGGCCAAGAACACTAGTGTGTGTTCTTGGTGTTCTTGGTGAAACTTGAAGATCTAAGAAAACATGATTTCCATGGATGAATCATGAGGATGAAGCTAGTTAAGAAGGATTATCAACAAACTAGAGAAAGAACACTTACGATTTTTGAAGATCAAGTATGAAGATCGGGATGATACTTGAGAGAAAACTCATGTGTTCTTGAGGGGAAAGTGAAAGAATGAAGAAAAGTGAAGGAAATGGACTTATATGGAGCAGTTTACGGCCCACATGAGTTTACGGCTGTAAACTCCATGTTTATGGTCGTAAACTCCATAGGATGGAGTTTAGGGTTTGAATCTTGTACTGTGGCCTTAGCAGATAAAATCCAACACTTATTCCTTAAGTGTACTATGCTAAAACTCCTCAGAAAGACCTTTCACAAGGCTAGAACTCATTACTAATGAGTTTGACACTCATTTGAGTTGATTGACTGGGCTTTAAAATAAAAAAAAATTCGGGTTGTCACAGATTTGGTGTTCCAAAAGCCTTAATCAGTGATCGTGGTTCACATTTTTGCAATCGTATGCTTGGAAGTGTTTTGAAGAAGTATGGTGTTACTCATAAAGTTTCCGCAGCATATCATCGACAATCAAACGAACAAGCAGAAGTGAGCAATCGACAAATCAAGGGTATTTTGGAGAAAACTGTCAATAGAACAAGGAAAGATTGGATTACTCGTCTTGATGATGCCTTGTGGGCATATCGCACAACATTCAAAACTCCAATTGGGATGTCTCCATACCGTATTGTTTTTGGGAAGCCATGTCGATTACCCGTTGAGTTGGAGCATAGAGCCTATTGTGCAGTCAAGGAATTCAATATGGATTTAAATGAATCGGGAAAGAAGAGGAAGCTTGACATTCAAGAGCTTGAGGAGATCTGCAATGAAGCATATGAAAATGAAGTTCTTTACAAGGAAAAGACGACAGCATACCATGACAAGATGATATCACACAAGGTAATTGAAAAATGTCAAAAGGTATTACTTTACCACTCTCATTTAAATTAATTCCTAGTAAATTAAGTTCCCTTTGGGTGGGACCATTTGTTGTCACTTATGTTTTTTAGCATGGTGCAATAGAAATCACAAGTGAGAAAACCGAGAAGATCTTTAGGGTGAATGGTCATCGTTTAAAGCCTTATTATGAAGGATTTGAAGTCAAAAACGAAGAAGTGGAAGAAGTAGCGGATCCAAAGTACCAAGATTGACAAATGATTGGGGTCCATGTCGAGCTACCGACTTTAAACAAGGGCAACTACCCGAGAGGCAACTCGGGGGTATTTTGGTCATTTTTGTAAAATTTTCGTTTGGACATTTTCTTTCAAGTTTTTGTCTTCCAAGGTTCTTAGAATAATTAGGGGGGGGGTCTAAAAATACTTTTTATGAGGATTGGAAGTGAGCGGATGCGAAATCCAGAAAAAATTTTGTGTCCTTCTCAAAACATTACACGGGCCATGTAATGCATGCCTTTGCAAAACACGGTCGTGTAATGAAGATTGGGATCCGAAACTATGGCGTTACATGGCCGTGTAACGATACCCTTGCCATTACACGGGTCGTGTAACAGGATCTGTATGTAAAAAAACGAGATTTTTTTAGAATCCCAGCTCCTTATTTTCTTCATTCCAGTCGCAACTTCTTCTCTTGTTTCCCCTCACTGCACACGACCGATAACCACAAAAATACATCAAGTCTTCGATTTTTCCATGGAATTAAGCAAGAAAGAATAAGCTTAGGGAAGCATTATGGAACAGTTTACAAGTGATTTCAAGCAACAAATTCGTGTTTCAAGCTCCAAATCGGTATTCTCTTTCCAATTCTTTGACTTTGCATTGTTAGTCAAAAAGCTTCAATATTTGTGCTTAAACTGTTGAATTGAGTGTTAATTGTGTGTTAGTCATTTGAAGTGGTTGTGCATTGTGCTTAAAAGTCAAATTTTTGTGTCTAAATTTCGTTTATCTTATGGGGGTGGTAAAAAGGGTAATTCCAAGCGTTCTAGAGTCGTTGATTCTAGTGTTAGTCAACGTGTCCCAAACCCTCCACGCCAAAATTCAGGTGAATTGGCATTCTTAGACTCTCAACAAGAAGCTAGCTATCATAATTTTCTTAGTCGTGGGCGCGCAGCACAAAAATTCGCGGACATGCCCACTCTTGAGTCCCTCAATATTCATGACAAAGTCCGTGTTTTGTTCAGAAATATTGGTTGGGAAGGTTTGTTATCATTGCATGATGTTGGGTATGTCCAACCTACTCTTGAATTTCTGTCATCTGTTTCCTTCAATCATCGAACCGAGTATCTCTCATTACGTGCTTTTAGCCGTAATTATCAGTTGCATAAAAATCAATTATGTGAACTCATTGGTGCTCTAATTACTAACACTTACAGCCCATTTCACATATTTAATTTTCCATTTCAAGAAGATGCTAAAGCTTTTTGGGGGAGAATTTCAGGATTGAGATACTTTCCAACTGGCATTCCAAAGCATCAAGTATCATTCATCCTTTTCTGAAGGCCACTCATCGCATCCTTGCCTCTATTGTATTTCCACAAAATGAGATAAGCAAGGCTGGCCAAAAAGAATTAGAGCTTATGTGGTGTATGATCCATAACCCTAATCAACTTCCTGATTTTGGATTTTGGAATATTTTCAAATTGTTGAAAATATCCCGCAGCACCAGTGCTAAACTACTTTGTGGGGGTATGATCACAATCATCCTCAAACACCCAGCTCTAGCCGTTCGCTTTCCACCCGGTCTCGATGTCATTGAAGGAGAAACTCGCCTCACGACAAACATCTTTCAAAACATGCATTTGTTCCATATAGATTATGAAACAGAGGCCATTTATTGGGCTGTTGATAGCCGTGATTACCTCAACATCGATCATCAAAATTATGAGCTTCTTCGATTGTCCAACCCCGTACACAACACTGTTTGGTGCCTTAGCTCCAATTTAGGTGTTCCGATGCCCGTGCCTGATCCTGATTCTGATGAGGATGAACCCATTCCTAATGCTGCTGCTCCAGTGCAGCAAGAGCCTGTCATGCATCCCCATCATGACATGTATATGCAAGAATTTCGTAGGTTGCATGAAGACAATAGGCGTTTGCATCGTGATTATTCTGAACTTTATGATAGTGTTTGTGAGATAAATACTGAGATGGTGGAGTTTAGAGAAGAGTTTTATATCTTTAGAGATAATCAACAAGCACGCAACCAACATGTGGATTCCCTTGTGACCGACATGCATAGGGTACTCTGTTTAGGTGGTCAACCCACACAACCACCTTATTACCCTCAATATCGACACTACCCTCCACCGTACAATCCACAATTTCCACATCCATATCCTCCGCCATTCCCACCTAAAGATCCTCCTCAATAATATGTCTCATTCTCTTCCCAAGCATCGAGGACGATGCATATTTTTAATCTTGGGGAGGGGGATACATACATTAAAAAAATTGCATATTCATTCATTTTTGCATATTTATTCATTGCATTAAATAAAAATTATTACAAAACATAAAAATACAAAAATATTTTTCTTTTTCATTTAGGTTTTTAGGATTATTTCATGTATTTTTCTCTCCTCTTTCTTCTCATCTTTAGAATGCCTTTAACTTTTTGTCACAATACACGGTCAAGTTTAAAGTTTTGTCTGCTTATACCCCGTAGACATATGGTGTCACTAATTTGTGAAACTTTAGAACTATTGAGAACACATTTATTTGATATTCACGTAGTGGCGGTACATTGAGGTGTTTTATGACAAGCAGCTCCTCTTAAATAATTCGGTCATAGCAGGTGATAATCAAATGTAGGGCGTTTTTAAAATACCTGTGAGTACGTTATTGTGTGAATCGGTAAGGCATAAGGAGCCGCAAAAGTTCATTTGGTTGTCTAGTTTCATTTTTTAGTTTATTTTGTTAATCATTTGTATATATGCTTATTTTTATTTTGTTTTGTAGTATTTAGTTTAGATTAATTGACTTTTTGATTGGATTATACATGATCTTCGCTTGGTTCAAAAAGATTGGTTCCAAAATAATAATAATAATAATAATAATAATAATAATAATAATAATAATAATAAAATTTACAAAAAAAAATTATAATTTATGCAGCTTTTTCAACATTTGTCTTTATGCATTTAAGTTAAAATCAATTTTTCTAAAGAATAGTTGTTAAAGTTGTTTATCAATTTCATTTTTTTTAGTTATAAATATGATAAGTTTATTGTTAAAAAGAAATAAATAAATAAAATAAAAATAAAATAAAATAAACCCACGAGATCATCAAAATGGCGGATTTCAAAGTCAAATCTTTATAAATGTTTGTCATTTATAAAAGAGTTCTTCAAAAGTCAATTTATCAAGTTTTGTGTTAAAAAAAAAGGTTTAAGAGTTTTTAGTTTGTGTTTATTTCTTTTTATTTCTTTTGTAATAGTTAACTTGAGTCTTTGTACATATTCGTGCTGATTTCTAGTAAAAAAAAAGAACCGAACCAAGCTTTTCCAAATTATTCATGATGATATTTTCACAGGAAATTCGTTTGTGTTTGATTTTGTTGGCTTGTTTAGCATCAGAAGTTTATTTTGAAGCCAACAATTATGTTGTACGGTTCTATTTTGTTTATTTTGTATAGTTGTTGTTGTATATTTCTTTTGCGTTTTTTATATGGTCATGGATTTATCTTGTATTATGGATTGCCGAGAGTTGACACGGATTTTGTAAGAAGATATGAAGGTTGTGCAACCGCAAGCTATTGAAGAGCATGAAGAGAAGACTAAGAAGAATGGGATATACCTTACCGACGCCCGATTTCCCTCCACCTTAAATAACGAGTGCAGATTCTTTGATAGGAGTGAGTTCACACATCTTGTGAAATGAGTGCATACACGAGTTGAGTGTTTTAGTGAGTACACCCTATAGATTAAGATGCACCTGCCTTGTCAGTAAAAGTTATTAGGAGATGCCTTATACTATGGTTCTATGCATTTAAACCAAGTGGTTGGCAAATATTTGTGTTGCAAGCCTTCTACTGTCCTGATTTGGAATGCAGTACATTCGTATGTGTTTGGGGTATAGGTTGACAACTTTTTAATCATGATTCTGTTGTTAGGATAAATAACTTGAGGCATTCTTTCTTTTTATTTCTATGTTTGCATTTCTACATTCGCATTTGCATTCAATCTTTCCAAGGTTAATTCTTGTTTTGTTTTCTTAAGGACAAGAAAAAGGGTCAAGCTTGGGGAGATTTGTCAGGTGCATAAGTTGCACCTTTTCATAGGTTAATTTCATGTTTATTTGTAGCATTGCATTGCATATTTAGTGTGATTTTCATACATTTTGCATTTAAGGACATTATCGAGGATCTTTCGATATTTCACCATTTTCTATGGATGTTTCAGGGTGATTTGAAGATTGGAGCATGCGTAGGATGGTCAAGGGAAGCTCTCGGTGCAATTTCAGAACTTTCGAAGCTAAATTGAAGAAATGAAGAAAATCGAAAATTGGCTATTTTATTGTTCATTACACGGCCCACGCTTTGGCAAGGCATACGTTACGCGGCCGCGCTTTGGAAGCTTTTCAGCACATCAGGATCATTACACGACCGTGTAATAACAAGGCATGTGTTACATAGGTCGTGTAACGTGATCTGATTGTAATTTGAATCTCTAACTTCCGATTTATCTACGGTTTATGGCACATTCAGACCCAACTTCGCCTTGGAACTTCAAGGGGACGATTTTGGGAGATTATATCATCATTTAGCATCTTGGAAACACTTTAATTAGCTTTTTTGTAAGTTAATTTGAAGATCAAACTTGTTGAATTTGTAGTTTAACTTAGACATGTGTGGCTGATTTCTTTATCCTTTCCGATTCCAAATTTCTAAGTGCTTGGTGTTAGATTGTAATTTGCACTTGAATTCATGTTTATCATCTAGTAATCTTTGATTTGATCTTAATTATATGTTTGATTAGTTCTCTTTTTCACTTGATCAATGAATTAAGGTTCTTATCAATCTAGTTAATCAAATTATGAAATCCGTATATGTTTTATGATTTGATGCTAGTAACATGCACTTAATTGGTTGTAATTAGATCAAAATTAGTGTAATCAAAGATTAGATGTTCATATTCCCAAACTTTTGTTGCAAGATCTTAGTGTCATTTAATGATTTGATGCAAGAGCTTGTTTGAATTGAATCAATTAAATGAAGTTTTATTTAAAGAACATGTTTTGAATAGAATACTTTTGTCAACATGGATATTAGAGTTTATTAATATCTAAATTACCAACCTAGATTAAACATGGATCATAGTCATATTACATCTTATAACACAGATTGAACATGGATCATAGTCATATTACATCTTATAACACAACACGTGTATAGGAATCTGAATCGGAAATGTATTTCTTTTAATGAATTTTGTTATTAATCTTGTTTATTTATGAAGTTTAATTCAAGTTCAAACATAATACCCTATTTTAACATTGATTGTATGATGTGTGAGAATGTGGCTAAATAAGTAGTCTCGTATTCCTGTGGACTGACCCTGCTTACTCTATACTATCTTTAGTGTATGAAGTAGCAGTGACTAGAGTTTTATTGTTATTATTTTATCCCATTATTTGTTGGTTTGACCACCAAACACTGTCGTATGAACCACACCTCTATTTGGAGGTGTTCTTGGCTATAACTCCAAATAGGGAAAGGAAAGAGTGAAGAGTAATCTTAGTGTAATTGTTTGTGAAATTTATTATTTATCATTAATAGAGGTGTTCTTGGCTGGAACTCCAAACACGGAAAGGAAAGAGTGAAGAGTAATCTTAGTGTAATTGTTTGTGAAATTTATTATTGATCATTTGGTATTTGAATCACACCTCTTAGCTGGAAATGGAGGAGTGTTGGCCTTATGATGCGTTCCTGCCAGCTTAGGGATAGAGTGTTAGGGATTTTTGGTTGTCCCTTCCAGTGTCCAACCTTCTCCTCCAAGATAGAATATCTAAATTTGATTGTATGAGTGTAGGAATATTTGAAATCTATTATCAAATTTTGGAAAGAAAACTTGGAAGTGTTGATTGTACACTAAAAATCTTTAGAGGATTTTTAGTTAACTTTTATAAAATTTTGCTAAACTTGTAGTGTTCATTTTAGCCAAATATACACTTCTTGCATTGCATTAGTTGTATAGATATGTATAAGTATTTGGATAATAAGGTGCTTATCTTACATGTATTGTTGTATGTATTCATGTATATTTTTAATTGGGTATGCATTGATGTATGTATTGTCGAGAAATTATATTGGTTCAATAATTATGTATGTTGTATATGTGTGTATTTGTGTATGAATGTATGCATTATTTAAAAAAAAATACATGATTGAACCTTTGAGTTAAGCTGTATAAATTATGGTACAAATGGTTAATATCACGCTTTTTAGTATATATATATGCTATAGTTAATTTATGTTTATTAGACACATAAATTAATGTATGTATTATAAAATTTATAATAACCTATCTATAGTTGACCACATGTTAGTTATGCATCAATATAAATGGTTATACTCGTAAATGAAAATATAATGTTACATCTATCGTTAAAACTCACATTTGTCGGATTGGATAATAATATATTATTTCTAAAATGTATTACCAATAATTGAAATCAGGTTGAAATCAATAATTTAAGGTTTCACGATTAATAAATTTGAAAATGTCTAATTTTTCAATTTTTATAAATATTTTTACTAAAAATATTTCAAATATGAAATTAAATATTAGGCTATAGCCTAAGTACAAAAATGATTTCGGAATTTCCATCTGAGGTGTGCAAATCTGAAACGTCCCAAAAAGATTGTCCAAAATTTTCATTTTTAATTTAAGTAAAATAGTATTCCAACATCATCCATACATCCCAAATAAAACAAGTGTATCAAATATCATAAAATCAGAGTGAAATATCAAGTGTGGAATCGATGTGGTGTGTGCAATGCAGTCATCCCGAGTTGTTCCCCTTGGAACCGGAAGTACTTGAAACATAAACTGAAAACTGTAAGCATAAAGCTTAGTGAGTTCCCCAAACTACCCCATACCATACATATTAAATCACAAACTGGGCCCCCGCCCTACATCGGGCCTCGCCGAGCATCGAGCCCCGCTCGGTTTACTGATCTGTTACTCTCAGGCCTCGCCTGTCCCTGGGCCTCGCTGTCACACCCCAAAACCGGAACGGCGGAAACGTTCAGGGGTGGAGGACGTCATGTAAAGTATCATAACAGTGCAAAGTAGTAAATAAGCAACAACATCATCCATTGCATTAAAAGTAAAGTTTTAATACATGAGTGTTGTTTCATAGTAATAAGACACCAAAATATGTAATCAAAAATAAAAGACGAGTCTTGTCTGTGCTCCGTCTTCTCAAAAACATGGTCAACGTACCTGTCTACTCGTGACCTGAGAATACAAGTTATTTTGAAAGTGTAGATCAGCATAAAGCTGATGAATTCATAAGTATTATGGTGTCATTGATTTGAAAAGCTGTTATGAAAGACTGGTAAATATTTGATGAAACATTTAGTATAAGTGTGAAAACCCTAGAAAATCCCATATTTCCTACTAGTATAAAAAGTAGTCTTCTACCAAGACCCGAATGCTTTAAAAGTTGCATTCCTGTATCAATGAAAGTTTTTCCCATGTGCGACTATTATTATAAATATATAGTCTACCTCATCGTTTATGTGAATGTGTCACAAAATAAAAGTAAAAGGGAAATTATATAATCATTTGTATTATCCTTTGGTACTAGGATAAACACGGCATAGTAATTGCCGAATAGTATTAATTGTAGCCATCCGTCGATGTGCATTTTCCCTCTGTAGCTAACAGCTGGGTGTAGAATGGTTAGTCCCGTACATATATAATAGTATCTACACATATAATATGTAATAGTATCTCATCATATAGTATCTATGTAACAGAATCCATGTAAAAGTATCCATGTAATGATATCCATGTAATAGTATCTCTTCATATTGCATGTAATGTATTAGTATAGACTCATGAATGAACTGACTCTTGTGTAATTCCTTGTAATAGGAATAGTAGTTTGTATCCCCTAAGCTATACCTATAATAGTTTACTGGAATGTAAATTGAATGTCCAAGTAGGTTTATACACCCTTGCTACACAAGAGTGTTGGAACTGAAGAAAGAATGAAAGCTCTCATATCAATACATATGTATATGAAACATAAGTGTATAGGTATGGTTTTTAAAATTAAGTTGAAAGGGGTTTTGTAAAACATTTAAGAGTTTTGAACAATAAATAATGATGACTTGATGTCAGTTTATAAAAAGATTCAAAAGTAAATCATTTGATAACAAAGTATAAAACAGCCGAAGACTATTGTATTGATCACATTTTGAAGTATGTGAAATCAGTTGGTTGAAAACACAGTTATAAATCACATGTGATTGATTCTATAACTTCCTGTTTTCTACTTGTATTCCCCCCCCCCCCCAATGAAAGAATTTAAAATCATTTAAAAGATTGATTAAGGGGTATGAACTCACCTGTAGTGGGTGGTTGTGGATGAACTGAATGATGTAGGATCCTAAGTGTCAAGTGAAGACTTGTACACACATAATGATCCTAGTTAACATATAATCACATATATGTATTCAATTAGTCATAAAACAACTAATTAACCAAGTTTAAGACATCCTAAGACATGTAAAACACTTTATTTAAGTGCTATAAGTCATAAGGATTGCATCTAAGGGTGGTAGGACCTTGCTATTGAGTTTGGGGTTCAAGGGTAAACTTCCTTGGAGTTTATAGTTTTGTGACCATAACTCCTTGAGTTTACGATCGTAAACCCATGAGTTTATGGCCGTAAACTCATGTTTCTTGACCATTTTGTTTTCTGAAGCCTTAAAGATCACAAGAAGCATTCCGACTTCATGTTTAAGCCTTAGGAAGAGGTTAGGGCACCATTTCACTCCTTTTTAGGATTTTACGGTCCTTGGACCATTTCCCTTTGGGTTTACTGCCGTAAACCCAAATGGTTTGTGGTCTTTTGATGTTTTCAAGTCCTAAACACCTTAAGGAAGGGATCTAGGCTAGTTTCCAAGGCTTAGAAGGGACTAGGGCACACTTTGGCACCCTTTTTAGGGTTTACGGTCCAAGAACACCTTGGACCGTAAACACCTTGATCTTGTGTTTCTTGGTTGTTTTCTTGATGTATAGAAATGTAACAAGCCTTTTTATACTCTAGGATAGAAGTACTTACAAGATAGAGGCTTGAAAAGGTGCTAAAAGTCCAAGAACACTAGTGTGTGTTCTTGGTGTTCTTGGTGAAACTTGAAGATCTAACCTTTTGGAATGATTTCACGGATGGAAGTGTGTTAAATCACTAGATTAAGTAATATATCAACTTATTAGGGCTAGAAACACTTACAAGTTGATGATCTTGAAGAATTGTTGGATGATACTTGAGAGAGAATTTGATTTTGGATCTTAAAAATGTGAAAAGTGGTAAAATATGACTAAGTGTCATATTTATACCCCCTTTTAGGGTTTACGGCCGTAAACACCCTTGTTTAGGCCGTAAACTCCAAACTCTTGGAGTTTTGAAATATTATTGTTGCACAATAAACCCTATGGCATCCTCTCTCCTGATATCTCCTGAAGTACTAACTTAAAAACACTCAAACTTATTCCTAAAAGCTTGAAAGTTAGCAGAAACAGTTCTGACTTCTATTGAAGTGAATGGTTGTACATAATAGAAATTTCGGGTTGTCACATCATCCCCCCGTTAGAAGGAATTTCATCCCGAAATTAGAGTTTAAGCAAATAAGTAGTTACAAATAACTAAGTAAAAAGATGAGGATATTTCAGTTTCATCTGATCCTCTCGCTCCCAAGTGAATTCAGGTCCTCGCTTGGCGTTCCAGCGAACCTTCACTATCGGGATACGACTTTGTTTCGTTTGCTTGACCTCCCGGTCCATGATCTCTACTGGTTCTTCCACGAAGTTGAGGCTCTCGTTGATCTCGATCTCGTCGAGTGGGATTACAAGAGTCTCGTCGGACAGACACTTTTTCAAGTTCGAGACGTGGAAAGTAGAATGTACGTTACTGAGTTTGCGCGGTAAGTTAAGTTTGTAAGCTACAGGGCCGATTCTTGCGAGAATCTCGAAAGGCCCTATGTACCTTGGATTTACCTTTCCACGCTTTCCGAAGCGTATCAAGCCCTTCCAGGGTGAGACCTTCAATAGAACACGGTCGCCCACCTGGAATTCCAACGGTTTCCTTCGTTTATCAGCGTAGCTTTTCTGTCGGTCTCTAGAGGCTTTCAATCGTTCACGAATCTGAACGATCTTCTCTGTCGTTTCCCGAATGATCTCCGGACCTGTGAGAGTGCTTTCAGGAACTCGTCCTTTAGCTAACTGGGTATCACCCACCTCAGCCCAGCACAGAGGGGATCTGCACTTTCGGCCATAGAGGGCTTCGAATAGAGCAGCCTTTATGCTCGTGTGATAACTGTTGTTGTAGGAAAATTCAACAAGGGGTAAATGAGTATCCCATGCTTTACAAAGTCAATCACACAGGCTCGTAACATATCTTCCAAGGTTTGGATAGTTCTCTCACTTTGTCCGTCGGTCTGTGGATGGTAGGCTGTACTCATGTCCAGCCTAGTTCCTAGGGAACTTTGTAGCGACTGCCAAAACCTCGAAATGAATCTACTATCTCTGTCCGAGATAATGGATATGGGAACACCGTGCAGTCGTACAATCTCCCGAATATAGGTTCTCGTAAGCTTCTCCATCTTGTCTGTTTCTTTGATAGGCAGGAAGTGTGCGGACTTGGTCAATCTGTCGACGATGACCCATATGGTATCAAGTCCACCCGTTGTCTTGGGCAACTTGGTTATGAAGTCCATAATGATCCGCTCCCACTTCCATTCAGGAATTTCAGGCTGTTGCAGTAGACCTGAGGGTTTCTGGTATTCGACCTTAACCTTTGCGCAAGTAAGGCATTTACTTACAAAGGTAGCAATTTCTGCTTTCATGTTAGGCCACCAGTATAGCTTTTTATGATCCAGATACATCTTATCTGAACCTGGGTGGACGGAATAACGAGTGTTGTGTGCCTCGGTCATGATCAAGTCTCTGAAGCCACCGCGTTTCGGTGTCCAGATCCGATCCATGAGGTATAAAGCTCCGCCACCCTTGACTTCCAAGTTCTTATCCATCCCTCTTAGGGATTCACTCGCCACATTTTCAGGTTTCAAAGCGTCGAGCTGAGCCTCCTTAATTTGCATGGACAACTGTGAATGGATAGTTAGAGTCAAATATTTGACCCTACGACCAGAGTATTCTTTCCGACTTAGGGCATCAGCTACTACGTTGGCTTTACCCGGATGATAACGAATTTCACATTCGTAATCACTGAGTAGCTCGACCCACCGTCGATGTCTCATGTTGAGCTCCTTCTGGTCGAATATATGTTGTAGGCTTTTGTGGTCTGTAAAGATCGTGCTTTTTGTACCATACAGGTAGTGTCTCCAGATCTTCAGAGCAAACACAACTGCTCCTAGTTCAAGATCGTGGGTGGTGTAGTTGACTTCGTGTGTCTTCAGCTGTCTCGAGGCATAGGCGATGACCTTACCTCGTTGCATCAGAACACAGCCGAGCCCTTGATTTGAATCATCGCAATAGACAACGAAGTCTTCTATCCCTTCGAGGAGGGATAGTATTGGTGCGGTGCACAAGGCTCGTTTGAGCGTTTAGAACGCTCTCTCTTGCTTCTCTTCCCAGTCAAAGGCCACGCCCTTCTGGGTCAGTGTGGTAGGAGGTTTCACAATGCGGGAGAAGTTCTGAATGAACCTGCGATAGTAGCCAGCGAGACCTAGAAATTGACGAATTTTTGTAGGTGTCTTCGGTGCTGACCAGTTCTCAATGGCCTTGATTTTGGAAGGGTCCGCGTGAATTCCCTCTTCACTAACTACGTGGCCCAAGAATTCGACTCTTCGAATCCAAAATTCGCACTTAGAGAACTTCGCATAGAGCTTCTCCGATCGTAATGTTTCTAATACTCTTCGCACGTGTTGACTATGTTCCTCCTTACTTCGAGAGTAGATGAGTATGTCATCGATGAAGAAAATGACGAACTGATCCAAGTAATAACGACACACCCTATTCATTAAATCCATGAATACAGCGAGCGCGTTTGTTAATCCGAATGGCATCACTACGAATTTGTAGTGCCCATAACGAGTTCGGAAGGCTGTCTTGGGAACATCCTCCTCTAACACTCGTAGTTGGTGGTATCCGGATCGTAGATCTATCTTCGAGAAGTAGTTGTCTCCTTGAAGTTGATCAAATAAATCGTCAATACGGGGTAAGGGATAACGATTTTTAATGGTAAGCTTGTTGAGTTCCCTGTAGTCGATGCACATACGAAACGATCCGTCTTTCTTCTTGACGAACAAGACCGGTGCTCCCCATGGTGAGAAGCTTGGCCTAATGAATCCCTTCTTGAGAAGTTCGTTAAGCTGACTGGAAAGTTCTTGCATCTCCGCCGGTGCCAGACGATATGGAGATTTGGCTACTGGAGTAGACCCTGGCACTAAGTCGATTCTGAACTCGACTTGGCGTTGTGGTGGTAATCCCGGAAGTTCTTCTGGAAAGATGTCGAGAAAGTCGCGTACTTCTGGGATGTTCTGAATATCTTTCACTTCTTGACACGTATCAACGATGTGAGCGAGAAATGCATGACATTCCTTTCGTAAGCATTTCTGAGCCTGGATGCACGAAATGATGCGAAAACTCGTACTAGGTTTGTCACCGTAGATAATTATAGTTTCGCTGTTAGGAAGGTTAAGACGAACTGCTTTTTCAAAGCACAAGATGTCGGCGCGATGAAGACTTAACCAATCCATGCCGATAATGACGTCGAAACTTTTAATTGGGACCGGCATGAGGTCTATCTCGAAAGTATGGCCATCTAAAGTTCGAGTACAACCTACGTATGTGCAGTTAGTACTTTCCGTTTTCCCGTTTGCCATTTCTACAGTGAATGATTTATCTAGTGCACATGGTTTTTGTTTAAGCAGGTGTGCAAATTTCTGGTTTACAAAGCTTTTCTCCGCTCCACTGTCGAAAAGTATGCAAGCATATGAGTTATCGAGGAGAAACGTACCAGTAACTATCGTCGGATCAGCTACGGCTTCCTCGTGGCCTATGGCCAGAACTCTTCCTACTCCGCCAGCTATCCCTACCTTAGGGCAGTTCCTCTTGTAGTGGCCCACTTTGCCACAACCGTAGCAAGCTCGGCCCACCCCGACGTTGGGAACTTGAGCGGTCGGCCTTGCTGGAGTCATGCAGAAACGGGCAGTATGCCCCCTTCTGTTGCAGTTAGTGCACTGCATTTCCTGGCAAGGTCCGTTGTCATGGAAGGTGCATTTGTTGCACCTCGGAAGATTACCGGCATAAGGCTTCACTGGTAAGGGATTAGCAGGGACAACATGAGTTACTGTGGCAGCATTGATTATAACCAGTTGTTGTCTCTTTGGGGATTCTTGCGAAGCCCCGCTTTTCCTCTTGTTCCACCCCTTTTTCCTGTTGTTGTTGTTGTTTCCCTTTTGTTGCTCAGGTGTAGAAATCGTTGGGTTCTGGTGGTTTCCATGATCTATAAGAGATTGTGCCAGCTCTTTGGCGCTGTCAAAAGTAACAGGCCTTGATGCCAACACACTTGACTGGATCTGGGGCGACAGTCCCCAAATATATCTCTCTATTTTCTTGCTCTCAAGAGCAACCATATCTGGGCAAAGAATTTCCAGATCACAGAATCTATTAGTATAAGTTGATATGTCAGTACCAACCATTTCAAGACCCCAGAGTTTCTGTTCGAGTTTTTGAATTTCCCCTCGTGGACAGTACTCTCTCATCAGCATGGCTTTCAAGTTTTCCCAACTTATCGAATTTGCTACTAATAGAGTCAGTGACTTAACGTGGCCATTCCACCAAGTTAAAGCCCTGTCAGAAAAGGTACAAGTAGCAAACTTGACCTTATTGTTCTCTGGGCAGGCGCAGATTTCAAAGACTGCTTCTGTCTTTTCGATCCACTGCCTTAAGATCATCACCCCTCCAGTTCCATTGAAATTTCTGGGTTTGGCATTCGTAAAATCCTTGTAGGTGCATTCCCGGGGATGCCCATGACTCTCGCCATGGTGGGAAGGAGGTGCACCTGTTCCCGATCCACTAGGGACAGGAGTATTGATGTGTGACATGGCAGCCGCTACGGCCGCCGTGACAGCTGCTTGGAACATAGCAGCGTCGAACTGAGGAGGTGGTGGTGGTATCGGTGTTTCGTTATTATTGTTACGCCTCGGATTTCTACGAGGAGGCATCTTTTAACTATAAGTTTAGAAAGAATAAGAAATTGATAAGAATTCAATAGGAAAGTTGATGAAAATGACTCATGGACTAACTCTTCATAGTCCAACAGCATGATTAAATGTAGCTCTAGAACTAGCAGATGATAGCATTTGGATAATAATTTCCATGAGATTAGGTACCTGTCAATATTATTGGAATTACAGATGTAACAAGTTCGGGAAAAATGGCCTAGTAGGAGGCCTTACATCAACCAAGATGGAAAATTTTGATAGGACTACGACCTAATCAAGACCTAATAGGTCTAAGATTTACAGAGATAGGAAATTAGACCAGAGTTTTACATAACTAGGTTATATCCAAAAGAGAAGTCGATGAGATTCTATCGGCGACGAGAACTACTAGAGTGAGTTCTTGATTCCGACAGAAGGCGTTCTATGTCCCTCACACGCCTGTCAGATCTTAATTGTTGAGCTCGAAGTTCCCTGACTTCAGCTTGGGTTCCAGCAAGTTCTCTATGCAGAGCTGCATTGTGGACCAGAGTCCTTTCATGAGCAGACTCTACTTGGCGAATGCGGACTGTGTTAACGCCAGAGTTGGCGTCAATCTCCATGACTCGGTCGATAGCAGCTCGACCCTGTTCGGTGTTCCGGATAATCCTACGAACCATGATGGGCAGGACCCTGTCAGGTGAACCTCCCTCAGTGAGGCTGTAGAAGCTTCTGTCTCCATTGTAGGGGATGGGTTGACTCTGTTCCTGACTCCATCTATTCAAGTTTGTGGCCCACAGAGGTGTGGGTCCTTGAAATGCTGGACGTGGGTTTAGGTTTGGGTCTTGAGCAGCTAGGGTTAGGTTGTTGACTTCAGGCTCTGAATCAGAACCATCAGAAAAGCCTTCAGCTTCGTGATCATCCAAAGGGATTGGGTGATCATCTTCTGGCTCTTCTCCCAGCCATCCTGCATTGTCGTGGTTGGGATAGTACGGGTTGCCGTGGGGATTGAATCCAGCCATGATATCTACGCGAGAAAAGGGATATAAGAAGAAATTAATAGACGTACTAACTAAGATAATTATAAGATGATCTTTATTAGTTACTTCAACACTTGTTTAGTGTATAACAGTTATATGTACTCAGGACAGGATAGACCTTCGAATAAGTGACCCTAACTCTAAGCCTACAACCAAACAAGGACAAGAAGTAAAGCAAAGATTCACATATTCTAAGTCTATGACGTCCTAGATACATATAATCGTAGTGTATCCACTCAGCAACTATTGACCTACTGATAAAGACCTTTTAGTTCTCAAATAAGTAATTATAGTAACACCAAATACCCCTATGGTATTTCATTGTGGTAATGTTGGTAAGTTTTTAGACTTGTTGCCATATCACAACCATTCTTCGGCATGTGCTAATCACTCCTCGGACCAGCATAGTTGATCAGGCTATGCCACTCCCAGGACTGACCATACATCCCCGAGCTTACTTGTGATATTCAACAATCGTAATACTTTTGTTCTTGTCATTGTGACACTGCTTTTAGTATGAATGCAGTCATGTATACTTAGTTAAATATTTTATTATTTAAAAGTATAAACTCTTGGTCAGAGTATTTTAATCCCAATGTATTTATAGTCTGTATATCTTTTATGGGTTGATATACTCAATTCACTATAAACAAGGCTCTAATACCAATCTGTTACACCCCAAAACCGGAACGGCGGAAACGTTCAGGGGTGGAGGACATCATGTAAAGTATCATAACAGTGCAAAGTAGTAAACAAGCAACAACATCATCCATTGCATTAAAAGTAAAGTTTTAATACATGAGTGTTGTTTCATAGTAATAAGATACCAAAATATGTAATCAAAATAAAAGACGAGTCTTGTCTGTGCTCCGTCTTCTCAAAAACCTGGTCAACGTACCTGTCTACTGGTGACCTGAGAATACAAGTTATTTTGAAAGTGTAGATCAGCATAAAGCTGGTGAATTCATAAGTATTATGGTGTCATTGATTTGAAAAGCTATTATGAAAGACTGGTAAATATTTGATGAAACATTTAGTATAAGTGTGAAAACCCTAGAAAATCCCATATATCCTACTAGTATAAAAAGTAGTCTTCTACCAAGACCCGAATGCTTTGAAAGTTGCATTCCTGTATCAATGAAAGTTTTTCCCATGTGCGACTATTATTATAAATATATAGTCTACCTCATCGTTTATGTGAATGTATCACAAAATAAAAGTAAAAGGGAAATTATCTAATCATTTAAGTATTATCCTTTGGTACTAGGATAAACACGGCATAGTAATTGCCGAATAGTATTAACCGTAGCCATCCGTCGATGTGCATTTTCCCTCTGTAGCTAACAGCTGGGTGTAGAATGGTTAGTCCCGTACATATATAATAGTATCTACACATATAATATGTAATAGTATCTCATCATATAGTATCTATGTACAGAATCCATGTAAAAGTATCCATGTAATGATATCCATGTAATAGTATCTCTTCATATTGCATGTAATGTATTAGTATAGACTCATGAATGAACTGACTCTTGTGTAATTCCCTGTAATAGAAATAGTAGTTTGTATCCCCTAAACTATACCTATAATAGTTTACTGGAATGTAAATTGAATGTCGAAGTAGGTTTAACACCCTTGCTACACAAGAGTGTTGGAACTGAAGAAAGAATGAAAGCTCTCATATCAATACATATGTATATGAAACATAAGTGTATAGGTATGGTTTTTAACAATAAGTTGAATGGGGTTTTGTAAAACATTTAAGAGTTTTGAACAATAAATAATGATGACTTGATGTCAGTTTATAAAAAGATTCAAAAGTAAATCATTTGATAACAAAGTATAAAACAGCCGAAGACTGTTGTATTTATCACATTTTGAAGTATGTGAAATCAGTTGGTTGAAAACACAGTTATAAATCACATGTGATTGATTCTATAACTTCCTGTTTTCTACTTGTATTCCCCCCCCCCCCATGAAAGCATTTAAAATCATTTAAAAGATTGATTAAGGGGTATGAACTCACCTGTAGTGGGTGGTTGTGGATGAACTGAATGATGTAGGATCCTACGTGTCAAATGAAGACTTTTACACACACAATGATCCTAGTTAACATATAATCACATATATGTATTCAATTAGTCATAAAATAACTAATTAACCAAGTTTAAGACATCCTAAGACATGTAAAACACTTTATTTAAGTGCTATAAGTCATAAGGATTGCATCTAAGGGTGGTAGGACCTTGCTATTGAGTTTGGGGTTCAAGGGTAAACTTCCTTGGAGTTTACGGTTTTGTGACCATAACTCCTTGAGTTTACGGTCGTAAACCCATGAGTTTACGGCCGTAAACTCATGTTTCTTGACCATTTTGTTTTCTGAAGCCTTAAAGATCACAAGAAGCATTCCTACTTCATGTTTAAGCCTTTCTAAGAGGTTAGGGCACCATTTCACTCCTTTTTAGGAGTTTACGGTCCTTGGACCATTTCCCTTTGGGTTTACGGCCATAAACCCAAATGGTTTGTGGTCTTTTGATGTTTTCAAGTCCTAAACACCTTAAGGAAGGGATCTAGGCTAGTTTCCAAGGCTTAGAAGGGACTAGGGCACACTTTGGCACCCTTTTTAGGGTTTACGGTCCAAGAACACCTTGGACCGTAAACACCTTGATCTTGTGTTTCTTGGTTGTTTTCTTGATGTATAGAAATGTAACAAGCCTTATTATACTCTAGGATAGAAGTACTTACAAGATACAGGCTTGAAAAGGTGCTAAAAGTCCAAGAACACTAGTGTGTGTTCTTGGTGTTCTTGGTGAAACTTGAAGATCTAACCTTTTGGAATGATTTCACGGATGGAAGTGTGTTAAATCACTAGATTAAGTAATATATCAACTTATTAGGGCTAGAAACACTTACAAGTTGATGATCTTGAAGAATTGTTGGATGATACTTGAGAGAGAATTTGATTTTGGATCTTAAAAATGTGAAAAGTGGTAAAATATGACTAAGTGTCATATTTATACCTCCTTTTAGGGTTTACGGCCGTAAACACCCTTGTTTAGGCCGTAAACTCCAAACTCTTGGAGTTTTGAAATATTATTGTTGCACAATAAACCCTAGGGCATCCTCTCTCTTGATATCTCCTAAAGTACTAACTTAAAAACACTCAAACTTATTCCTAAAAGCTTGAAAGTTAGCAGAAACAGTTCTGACTTCTATTGAAGTGAATGGTTGTACAGAATAGAAATTTCGGTTTGTCACACTCGCCCACTTAACACATACAATATATATCACATAATCATGCTAACACATATAATGATCATAAACACTAGCATATGTTCCAATTATTGGGCGTCGCCCGACATCGAGCCCCGCCCGGTATACATAGCAGCACATAACACATGCAAGGGTCACGCAGACTCCTAGCATCCTAGCATAATCAATAAGGTCCGACATTGGTGCCTTAGACCCACTAAACACAGTGAGGAAACTCACGTCGAATGTTTAATCTCACTGAAAGAAATCCTAGCTGCTGCCCTGACGACTCCCCGAGCTAAAGAATCCAAAGAACACCCATTTAATAATTGGGTTCCAAATCATAACCATAACCTAAACTTGGGGCAAAATGATCATTTTACCCCTGACCTATTTTGATCCAAGACCAAGGCCTAACTCCACAATCTAAATGGCCTAAAGCCAAATAGTCATCCAAGGCCCACTTATGGCTTAATTTTCCAAATTGGGCCCAAACCCCTCATATGGGCCTTACCCTAAAGCCCAATAATTTTTCTTAGTCCATAAACTTAATTTCAGATGGCCCAATAAGGCCCAAAGTAACAAGGTCCAAAGAAGTGGTTCAACCGAGGCCCAAAAGATGTGAAGCCCAATCAGACTGAGTACGTGGGGCGTACTCAGATGTACACTAAACGTACTCAGTTGTACGCTAAGCGTACTCGTTGTATAGCTTGTACGTTGCGCGTACTGACTTGTATGCCTAGTGTACTCCTCTAATAAGCAAACTTCTCCCATTAAGCTCTTAATTCTTTAGTCCAAAGGTCCAAAACACAGATCTGAGTCCCAAAGAGCATCTAGAACCATAAAGTGACTGACTTGGTGACTTTGCATGCCCCAAAACATCCTAACTTCGATTTATAACATTCTACTTTCATAAAATGGCCATTACTCATCCATGGATGGATCAAAGCTTCAAAGGTGGCAACTTTATCAATCTAGGACCAAAGGAACACCAAGAATGGCAACTCTAAGCTTCTAAAGTGATATTAAACAACAAGATCTCATCTACGGGACCAAAAAGGGTCCAAAAGCTTAAACAAGAAGACCTAAGATTCTAAAGAAGAAGATCAAAACTTTATACCTTTCACAAGCTAGAAAAGGAGTCCAAAAGCTTAAAAACGAAGACCTAAGCTCCTAAAGAACAAGATCAAAACTTTATACCTTACACTAGCTAGAAAAGGAGCAGAAAAATCGGATCTACAAGCTCCTTCTTGAACCACCACCTTGCTCCAACCTTCTCTTTCTTGAAAATGGGACAAAACACACCAAAATGGTCATTATAAGCTCAAAATGCAAAAGATAGGCTTAGGGTTTCGAATATGATGCTTAAGGGTATGAGGAGGCTAATAAATGAGTGTTTCAAAACCCATAAGGATGCTTCTATAGTGTCCACACTGGAAAATTAGGGTTTTTATTAAGCCTTGCGTACGCCCTGTGTACAATGTTGTATGCCCCACATACGCATCCGGAGCCCCGACCAAGCCTTCGCATAAGTATGCTAACCGTACCATTTGGTACGCCACGTGTACTGGCTTTACAGCTTGTACGCCTTGCGTACAACTCAAAGGGCTAAAATGCACAAATAAATTAAATAAGGTCAAAAAGGGAAACTTACCTAGCTTCAAGTGTTACAATTCTCCCCCACTTGAATCAGACTTCGTCCTCGAAGTCCGCTGCCCCGAAAAACTCTAGATAGTGCTCTTTTATCTCATCCTCGGGTTCCCAGGTTCGCTATGACCCCTTGTGATGCAGCCACTACGCCTTCACTAGCTCTACAACCTTTTTCCTCAAGGTCTTCGTCTTCCGATCCAAAATTGCCACCGGTCCCTGAAGATAATTCAGGCGGTCATCCACCTGAATATCCACCAATCGAACCACTGCGGAGTCATCCACTAAACACTTTCGCAACTGGGAGACGTGAAACGAACCATGAATCCGAATGAGCTTATCTGGAAGATCCAAGCAATAATCAACTCGACCCACCTATGCCAAAACCCTGAAAGGACCAATATGCCTGGGGCGCAGCTTGCCCTGCTTCCTAAACCAGATAACACCTTTCCATGGTGACACCTTCAGGAGAACCATATCTCATAACTAGAACTCTAAGTCTAACCGGCGCCTGTCGGTATAACTCTTTTGCCGACTCTGAGCTATCTGGATCCTGCTCCGAACCTGCTGAATCAGCTCAGTGGTCTTGAGTACCACCTCGGTACTCCCCATAACCCTTTAACCAACCTCGCCCCAACAAATCAGGGTCCTGCGTTTCCTCCAGTAGAGTATCTCAAAAGGAGGTCGATCAATACTGGCGTGATAACTGTTGTTATTCAAAAATTCTGCTAACGGAAGATATATATCCCAACTCCCACCAAAATCCAACACGCACGCACGCAACATATCTTCAAGAGTCTTAATAGTCCGCTCACTCTGACTGTCGGTCTGCTGATGAAATGTTGTACTAAAATAGAGACGAGTGCGCAACTCGTTATGAAACCACTTCCAAAACCAGGAAGTAAAACGAACATCCCTATTTGAAACCACGGATACCGGCACCCCATGACGTGCCACCACCTCCCTGATATAATTCTCGGCCAACTTCTCTACAGAAATACTCTCCTGGACTAGAATAAAATGCACTCTCTTGGTCAAAAAATCAACGATGACCCAAATAGAATCCACTTCGAGCGCAGTCTTGGGAAGCTTCGTGATAAAATCCATTGTGATCTCTTCCCATTAGCGATGGCAAAAAAACCCGAACCCGACGGGAAAACCCGATTCCCGAAGTTTTCGGGTCTAGTCGAGTCACTATTATCGGGTATCGGACCGGGTATCGGGTTCTTATCGGGTATTTTTTTCGGGTTCGAGTCAGGGACTGGGTTGTGTCTTCCCCGACCCGACCCCCCCGAATATATATATATATATATATATATATATATATATATATATATATATATATATATATATATATATATATATATATATATATATATATATATATATATATATATATATATATATATATATATATATATATATATATATATATATATAATATTACACTTCAGCCCCCTGGAAAAATAACCCTAACAAAACTCGTTCATGCCTTCTAGGTTACAGCCGACATATCTCATATTTCCATTTTCCAAATTTACTGAAATCAAATCGCAAGCTACGACTACGAGCCTGCCGCCTTTGATAGTGCGACGTGCGACGTGCGATGAGCCGATCAGCCGACGACCATCGACCAGCAAGCAGCGACGGACGGACGAAGCAACCCATTAATCAATCGATCGATGCCACGCCTGCAATATTTCCATTCTTTATCTTCAATCGACGCCAAGCACTAGAAACAATCACAGGTAATCGATCGCATCTTTCTTTCTCTTCATTTTTTCTTAAAATTTATCATAGGTAATCGATCACAGCTTGTTTGTGGTAATTTGGATTCTTGAAATCGTAATCTTTCTTTCTCTTCATTTTTATTTCCCTGTACTGTTACCTAATCTTGAATGATAATGTCTGTCTCATATAAGGATAGTGGAAATGAGATTTTTTTAGAGGCTAGAACCAAAAATTTAGTTATATAGCGTCTTGTGAAATATAGAAAAGATGGTTCTTTTGATGCTGATACTTGCTAAAATATAAAGGGTTTCCAAATTTTATAGATGTACTTCCAATTTTTCTAATGAAGATATATTTATCTGAAAACTTGGATCCATATCAATATCAATTATCAAATGCCAAAGAATTGTCTGATAAGTGATAACAAATCCTTTTCTGATTGTTGATACTATTTAAACCTTTATAAATTTAAACCTTTAGAAATTTAAAGTTGATACTAAATAGACTTTAGTACTTAGTATGCATATTTCTACAATGAATAATAGTTACCTAAATCACTAATGATAGAAACAATAACCAACAAATTAAAAGAAAATAATAAATATTATAATTGGTCTCTCCACTTTTCCCCATGTTTTTATATAAGACCCATTCTTTATCATGTTTAGAATCTGTTTAGAATTGTTGAATTTGATATTACATTGGTTGTTATTTTTCAGGAAATATGAATTCAACCAGTCAAAATCTTGCTCCAACTGCAAGTAGTCAAGATGTGGGAGGTTCGGGGTAGTATACTATTTTATATTAATTATATGAAATTGTGAATCTTTTTTTGTATATTAATAATATTAATTTTATAGAGCAACTTGTTCTGAAGAGACCGAGGCATATTGTCGTTCTGTTGAATTTGATTATGATGTGGAAGAGGTAAAACGACACTTCTAAAAATATTAATTTTATATAGTTTCCATGATTTGGTTTGATTTTGAGTTTGTTTAATATTTTGTAGGAAAACACTAAAGAAAGCGAGACAACAAGTTTGGATGATTTTGTTTGATTTTGAGTTTGTAACTTTGTTTTAATGTTAAGTGGTAATGTATTATTGTGATGACTTAGTTTTTCATGTTGTGTACTTGCGTGTTTTGGTTGATTGGTTGATGTTACAATATTAGACTATTAGTAATTTCTATTTGGTTGAATGATTTAAGAACTTATTTGGTATTTTAAGCCTATGCAACGTCTTAATTTAGCATTCTGTATTTATAGTTTTTGCCTTCTTTTTTTCTGCCATATTTCGGGTTATAGGGTCGGGTTTTCGGGTAATTATCGGGTTTCGGGTTTAGAGTCGGGTTCGGGGAAAGTTTCAGCCCCGACGGGGCGCCCCGATAAGAAACCCGTCGGGTTTCGGGTCGGGTTCGGGCACATATCTAGAAATCGGGTTCGGGTTTGGGAAACCATGCCCCGTCCCGAACCCGCCCCGTTGCCATTCCTACTTCCCATTTCCATACACGAATCTCCAACGGCTGCATCTTGATGTGAGGACGCTGATGCTTAGCCTTGACTTTCCCGCAAGTCAGGCAGCGCTCGACATACCATGCCACATCCCGCTTTATGAAGGGCCACCAATAATCAGAACGAAGATCCTTATACATCTTCATTGCCCCGGGATGAATGGAGAACCTCGACTTGTGGGCCTCTTCCTTCAGAACTTGGCATACACTGCCCCAATATGGCACCCAAACCCACCGATGTAGAGTCAACAATCCGCGACTATCATAATCAAAGGAAGCCACCTGACCCACAATGCGCTCACTCTTCCGGTGCTCTTCCTTCATATCTTCGGCCTGAGCCTCAAGAATCCGCTCCAACAATGGAGTAATCACGGTCATCCTCAAACATATATCTCTGATCGGAGCCACGACCGCCTTGCGGCTGAGAGCATCGACCAGCACATTGGCCTTCCCCGGGTGATAAAGGATCTCACAATCATAATCCTTCACCACATCCAACCATCGACGTTGCCTCATGTTCAGATTCGGCTGATCCATTAAATACCTCAAGCTCTTGTGATCCGTGTAAATAGTACAACGAACCCCATAGATGTAATGCCACCAAATATTGATGGTGAAAACAACGGCCCCATGCGTCGGGTAGTTCGCCTCATGAGGCTTCAGCGGCCTCGAAGCATAAGTGATCACGCGACCCCGCTGCATCAGTACTACCCCCAGACCGGAGATCGAAGCATTACAATAAAATACAAAGTCATCAACAACCATTGGCAAGGTCAGAATCAGTGCCTCACATAACCGATGTCTAAGAGTCTGAAAAGCTGCCTGCTGCTCAGGCCACCAGCGATATGTCACCGACTTCTTGGTCAGTCGGGTCAAAGTAATATTGATCTTAGAGAAATCCTGGATTAATCTCCGATAATAACCAGCCAGACCAAGAAAGCTCCGAATCTCAGATGGAGACCTCGGAACCTCCCACTGCATCACAGCCTCGACCTTGGCCGGATCGACCAGAATACCCTTCTGGTTGACAAGGTGCCCCAGAAACTGCACTTCACGCAACCAGAACTCGCACTTGGAGAACTTTGCGAAAACTCTCTCCCTCCTCAATGTCTCCAGCACTTCCCGTAAGTGCTCCTCATTCTGCTCCTGAGTCTTGGAATAAACCAAGATATCATCAATAAATACTATCACAGATTGATCCAACATCGGTCGATACACGCGGTTCATGAGATCCATGAATGCGGCTAGAACATTGATGAGCCCAAAAGGAATCACCACGAACTCATAATACCATATCAAATCCGGAAAGCTGGCTTCTGCACATCCTCATCCCTGACCAGCATCTGCTAATAACCTGATCGCAAAACAATCTTGGAGAACCAAGATGCACCCTGAAGCTAGTGAAAAAGATCATCAATCCTCGGGAGTGGATAACGGTTTTTCACCATCACCTTATTTAACTCCTGGTAATCGATACACATACGATGAGACCATTCCTTCTTCTTTACTAAACGAATCAGTACACCCCAAGGAGAACTGCTCGACCAAATGAATCCCTTGTCTAACTGCTCATACAGCTGTGTAGACAAATCTTGCATCTCGGGAAGAGCTAAACGGTACGGTGCTTAGGCTATCGGAGCCGCACCTGGAACCAGATCAATCCTGAACTCCACCTGCCTCTCCAGAGGTACCCCAGGAAAATCCTTCGGGGACACATACGGGTAGTATCATATAATGAGTACATCTTCCACTGTCACCTTACCCTTAACCTAGGTATCCATGACATAGGCGACAAACACCGAGCAACCCTGATGAAGATAGCATCTGGGCCTCGCTGCAGAACAGAAAACTAGCCCACATTGCGGTTTCTAACCATGAATCACGAACTCTCCCCTACTTGGGGCCCGAAACCGAACCGACTGCTACTCTGTAACGACATGATTTTTCAAAACAAAATTTTCAATTTTAAAACTCATAAAACATATGTCTCATCATTAATTCTTAAAAACAACCAACAAGTTTTCAATACAATTATTCAAATCCAGGATCCACAATCATAGCTCCATATCAAGAGTGTGTGTACAATCACGCAGGTGCCTTCCTGCGATCCTCGAAAGTACCTGAAACACATAACACATAGCACGATAAGCACGAATGCTTAGTGAGTTCCCCAAAATACCACATACAGCCATTCGCCACTCGAGGCTATACTCTGTAAGACCCTCCGGTCTATGTGTCTCAGCAGGACCCCCCAGTCCCGTAACTCGTTGGACCCTCTGGTCCGGTCTAGCTCGTTGGACCCTCCAGTCCGGTCTGATTGAGAACCCTCTGGCCTCATAGTTCGTTGGACCCTCTAGTCCGATCTAAGCAACAAATAATATTGCATACAATACATATCACACAATCATGCATATCTCAAGAAAGCACATAAGACCCTCTGGTCACATATAATTACCACTCTAGGTAAAGTATAGTGAGAAGACTCACCTCGTAAGATAGCTAGTAAAAGTCTCGTGCCCGAAATCCTCGGTCTAGCCTCCGCCTATCACAAATTAATATTTCTAATTAATATTCTACTCTTATCTCTGAAAAAGTGGGTAGAAGATCATTCTACCCTTCCCTGACCTCTTTCACTCATTTTGACCAAACCCTAAAGTCAACAGAAGTCAACTCCAGTCAACGGTCCAACTTTGACCAGACTCGTCGAGTGCACTAGGGAGACTCGTCGAGTCCAGTCGATTCATGGCAACCCCGGAAAGCTCCAACTCGACGGGTCACCAACTGACTCAGTTCATCGGGACAAACCCTAACCGGCTCGTTGAGTCGGCTCATCAACTCGGCGAGTCCGTTCGGTCTCAACCTGTATCCAGGTGATTTCAAGGCAGAAAACTCTCTCACACTCTAGATCTAAGCTCTCAAGGCCTGAATATCACGTAAAGCCTCAAGCTTTACGCTCATGCATAGCACCAAAGGGCTAAAAATGCCAAGAACAAGCTTAAGAAGAATTCTCTCATTCAAGGGGCTATCATGGCTGCATAAAGCAGGGGACTTTCGACTCTAGGGACCTCACAAGGTCCAAATCTGATGTCTATTTCTAAGAAGGTGCTCAAAACCTTCAAGGTCCCCAAAAGATGGAATAAAGCCCTAACTCTAAAACCATGAGATCTATCCATACAAAAGAGAAAGGTATGAACTTTATACCTTGAATAGAAGCTCCTGGATGTCTAAGCAGCAGATCTAGCAACCTCTTCACAATCCGTGCTTGGAATCCTCTTTCCCTCTACCAAAATGCACCAAAGATCCCAAATAATGGCTCCAAACTCTCTCAAAAGCTTAAGGGGGCGATTAGGGTTTCTCTTAGTGAAAGGAAACAGATGGGGAGCCGCAAATGAGGCTATACTTATCCTTATATAGGCCCCAAACCAGGGGATTTAGGGTTTCAACTTACAGCGCCTACTCGGCGAGTCTACTCACGGACTCGTCGAGTAGATCATTAAATCTACGTGGCCATCCCGACTCTACTCGGCGAGTTATAGCGCCAACTCGTCGAGTAGGTCAATGATCCTTAAAAATAAATACTTAAAATAACATACCTGGAAATCCGGATGTTACAATTCTCCCCCACTACAATCAGACTTCGCCCTCGAAGTCATGCTCCGTAAATAACTCTGGATGCTGCTCCCGCATCTCTGACTCTGGCTCCCAAGTCAAATCGGACCCTCTCAGATGTTGCCACTGGATCTGAACCAGGGGCACTTCCTTGTTCCTCAGAACTTTCACCTTTCGATCCAAGATCGCGATCGGCCTCTCGATGTAGTTCAGGCGCGCATCTACCTGAATGTCCTCTAATGGTACCACTGCCATCTCATCAGCCACACACTTCCGTAACTGGGACACGTGGAAGGTGCTATGGATCTGGCTCAACTCCTCAGGTAGCTCCAGCTGGTATGCTACCTTACCCACTCTGGCGGTCACTCTGAACGGACCAATATATCGAGGCCCCAACTTGCCCCGCTTCCTGAACCGGATCACTCCTTTCCATGGCGAAACTTTCAGGAGCACAAAATCTCCGACCTGAAACTCAAGCTCAGATCGTCGTCTATCTGCGTAACTCTTCTGATGACTCTGCGCCGTCAGTAACCTCTGTCTGATCTGTTGAATCTGCTCGGTCATCTTAAGCACTATCTCAGTGCTGCCCATAAATCTTTGCCCCACTTCTCCCCAACAGATGGGAGTGCGACACCTTCTCCCATACAGGAGCTCAAAGGGAGGCATACCAATGCTCGAGTAATGGCTGTTGTTGTAAGAAAACTCAGCCAAGGGTAGGTATGTGTCCCAACTCCCACCGAAGTCCATAACACATGCTCGAAGCATGTCCTCGAGCGTCTGAATCGTTTGCTCGCTCTGTCCGTCTGTCTGTGGGTGGTAGGCGGTACTAAAATGCAATCGCGTTCCCAACTCCTCATGGAACTTCTTCCAGAATCTGGAAGTAAAACTCACATCCCGATCCGACACTATGGACGTCGGTACTCCACGCCGAGCTACCACCTCTCGCATATAAATATCTGCCAGCTTTTCAGCAGAAGAGCTCTCACTAATAGCAAGGAAGTGAGGACTCTTCGTCAACTGATCCACAATCACCCAGATCGCATCAACTCCACGCGCCGTCCTCGGTAATTTAGTGATAAATTCCATCGAGATCTGCTCCCACTTCCACTGGGGAATCTCCAAAGGCTGCAATGGACCATGTGGTCGCTGGTGTTCTGCCTTGACCCGGCGGCAGGTCAAAAACCTCTCTACCACCCAAGAAACATCCCTCTTCATACAGGGCCACCAATAGTCTCTTTTCATATCCAAATACATCTTAGTGGCCCCGGGATGGATCGAAAATCTTGACCTATGCGCCTCCTCCGTCAGAGTGCTACGAGCTCCTCCCGTATAAGGTACCCAAATCCGACCTCGAAAGGTCATAAGTCCCCGGCTATCCGTCACAAACTCGGATACTTGCCCAATCACCCGCTCCCTCTTGCGGTTCTCCGGTCTCACGGCCCCCGCTTGGGCCTCTCGAATGATATCTAATACCAGAGTCATCACTGTCATCCACATGCATATATCCCGAATCGGGGCACTCTCCGCCTTGCGACTCAGGGCATCGGCTACCACGTTAGCCTTGCCCGGGTGATACAGAATCTCACAGTCATAATCTTTTACCACGTTCAACCACCTCCTCTGGCGCATATTCAGGTTGGGTTGATCCATCAGATACTTCAAGCTCTTGTGGTCTGTGTATATGGTACACCGAACCCCGTACAAGTAATGGCGCCAGATCTTGAGGGCGAACACCACTGCCCCCAACTCTAAATCGTGGGTGGGATACCTCGTCTCATGAGGCTTCAGCTGCCTCGATGCATATGCTATCACGTGCCCTCTCTGCATAAGCACTGCACTTAACCCCGATATAGATGCATCGCAATAAACTACAAAGTCCTCCATTCCCTCAGGAAGAGCTAACCCTGGAGCTTCGCACAATCTCTGAAAAAGAGTCTCAAACAAGGTCTACTGCTCGGGACCCCAAGTAAAACCAACGCCCTTTCGGGTCAACCTGGTGAGAGGAACGGCGATCTTGGAGAAGTCCCTGATAAACCTCCGATAGTAGCCGGCCAACCCCAGAAAACTTCTGATCTCGGTGGTGGGGATCTCGGCACCTCCCAACCCATAACCGCCTCAATCTTGGCCGGGTCGACTAAAATCCCATTCTAATTAACAAGGTGTCCCAAGAACTGGACCTCTCGTAACCAGAAATCACACGTGGAGAATTTGGCATAAAGCCTCTCCGATCTCAATACTCCGAGGACCTCCCTCAAATGATCCTCATGCTTCTCTCTAGACCTCGAATACACCAAAATATCATCGATGAACACGATCACCGAAGGATCCAACATAGGCCTGCATACCCGGTTCATGAGATCCATGAACACGGCTGGTGCATTGGTGAACCCGAAAGGCATCACCACGAACTCGTAATGCCCATAACGAGCTCTAAATGATGTCTTCTGAATATCTTCCTCACGAACCCTCATCTAGTGATAACCATACCTCAAATCGATCTTGGAAAACCAAGATGCACCCTGCAACTGATCGAACAGATCGTCGATCCTCGGGAGTGGATAACGGTTCTTGACCGACTGCTTGTTCAACTCCCGGTAATCAATTCACATCCGGTGCGAACTATCCTTTTTCTTGACAAAAAGGATTGGTGCTCCCCATGGCGAACTACTCGGCCGGATAAATCCCTTTCCCAACAGCTCCTGAAGCTACGAGAATAACTCCTACATCTCTGGCGGCGCAAGGCGATAGGGCGCCTTGGCGATAGGTGCCGCCCCCAGAAGTAAATCAATACGAAACTCCACCTGCCACTCGGGAGGCACACCTGGTAACTCCTCGGGGAAAACGTCCGGAAACTTGCTAACCACCGGAACCTCAGCGACAGTACTCGGTCTCTCCGTAACATCCCGCGTATCCGACACATACGCCAGAAAACCCATGCAACCCTGCTGCAAGCTCTGCCTCGCTCGAGCAGCCGAACAAAATACTGACCCAGATCGGGTACCCTCGCCGAATACTGTAAGTACTCCCCCACTAGGGTTTCGGATGGTCACCAGATGATTCTCACAGTCGATCATGGCTCCGAATCGGCTCAACCAGTCCATGCCCATGATGACACAGACATCCCACATCGTGATAGGTACCAAATCTATCGGAAACTCGACTCCAAAAATCTCAAGCACACATCCCCGGATCACATCAGTCGCGAAACAACATGCTCATCAGCTATGGAGACTCTCAAAGGTCGACTCAACGCCTCACGTCGGATATTGATGTGACCACTAAATGATAGCGATACGAAAGATCGACTCGCACCCGATTCAAACAACACCAAAGCAGGCACAGAACTCACAAGAAAAGTACCTAAACATATCACAAATAAGCACCATATATAAACAAAAGAATAAGCAAAAGATCACATACCAGCCACAACATCGGGTGCTGCGCAGACCTCCTCCGCTGTCAACTGGAAGGCTCTACCGCGAGCCTTCGGCGCCTTGGCCTTCATGGGTCGACTCTCTATAGCTCGAGTAGTAGAAGGCGCAGATCCCTGCGCTGATCCCTGAAGCAACTGCAGGCACTCGGCCTTCCTATGGACAGTCTGGTTGCAATGGAAGCAAACCGAAAATCCCTTGGGGCAATCCCTCGCGATATGCCCCTCCTTCCCGCACTTGTAACACACACCTACTCTGCACACCCCATCATGGCTCTTGCCGCACTTCCCACAAGTGCGGCCCTTCTGACATCCCGATCTCGAATCAGCGGGCTTTGCCCGCTTGGCCGCCGGCTGAGACTGTGTCGGCCGCCTATCCCTCCTCTGAGACTCCGCCTCCTCCCTGGCCTGAGTCTCTAGCTCAATCTCCCTCTTCCGAGCATTTGCCTGGAGCTCGGCAAATGTTCGGTATGTCGAGTTCGCCACGAACTCACGAATGTCTCTCCTCATAATGCTCAGATATCGGCTCATACGTTCCTGCTCAGTAGAAACGTGCTCAGGGAAAAACAACGCCCTCTCATGAAACATCTGTGTGATCACAGTCACAGACTCAGTCCCCTGCTTGAGTGACAAGAACTCCTGGGCCAACCGTTCCCTCTCTACCGGGGGAACGTACTCTTCTCGAAACATAGCGGTGAACCTCTCCCAAGTCACCGCGGTAAGCTCTGCAGTAGTAAAGTCAGCTGTCACAAACTTCCACCGGTCCTTCGCTCCCAAGCGAAGCTGGTTCAGCGCGAACCGTACCCTCAGATGCTTCGGACAAGAACATGTGTAGAAGCATCCCTCAATGTCATAGATCCATCTCATCGCGGTTATCGGATCCTGAGTCCCATCAAACTATGGTGGCTTTATGTTGCTGAACTCCTGCTACAACAACGAGTCACCTCCTTGTGGCCTAGCAGCGGCAACGGCTGCGGTGGCCGCAGCAACAGCAGCATCGGTAAGAGCAGCGTACCGCTCGTCAAATGTCTCAATCAGCGTGGTCTTGATAGACCCAAACATCTCTGGTATCTCAGCTCGAATGGCTGCAACCACCTCATCATGAATCATCTTGCGAATCTCATCATCGCTAACACCGCTGCTCTCTGGAGTGTGGCGCGTACCCACCATGATTTCTCTGAAACACAACACGAAAGAAATCAGAGACTCGCTCGAGTATTCTTGCACTCAATCACTCAACCCTACTTGCTCCTTAGTACCCTAAGGATTCTTACTTGGGCTACTCACTGATCCAGTGTTTCCAGTAGTACGGGCACTATACTACCTTCCACACCACATCAGTATTCACCCCAAGTCCTCCTCCTAGGATTCTAGTTCACAAGTACCCTATATCTCGCTGAGCGCAGGCTACCACCCAGTAGACCTCTCATAAGCTCCTCTCTGCTACCTACTCACACTCGAAGAATTTCACAGTAAAAGTAACTCTTAGGCTAAGGCATCACAAATCAGGCGCACTCTAGTCCTAAATATGAATACCTAGCCTACTCTAGCATGCATAACCCATCACATAACACATAACGTAAGGGTATTTTGGGAAATCACCGTTCGGGCGCTGGCTGATTGTACACACTGCTCTTTTCCGCTTTTCTGGAAATCTTTTACTCTTTCAAGAAAAATTGTTTCTTTCTGAAAACTTTTCTCAAATCCTCAGTTTGAGTCCAGATATGCGCGAAGGTGTATCCGAATCCCTCAAACCAAGGCTTTGATACCAACTTCTAACGACATGATTTTTCAAAACAAATTTTTCAATTTTAAAACTCATAAAACATATGTCTCATCATTAATTCTCAAAAACAACCAACAAGTTTTCAATACAATTATTCAAATCCAGGATCCACAATCATAGCTCCATATCAAGAGCGTGTGTACAATCACGCCGCTGCCTTCCTGCGATCCTCGGAAGCACCTGAAACACATAACACATAGCACGGTAAGCACGAATGCTTAGTGAGTTCCCCAAAATACCACATACAACCATTCGCCACTCGAGGCTATACTCTGTAAGACCCTCCGGTCTATGTGTCTCAGCAGGACCCCCCAGTCCCGTAGCTCATTGGACCCTCTGGTCCGGTCTAGCTCGTTGGACCCTATAGTCCGGTCTGATTGAGAACCCTCTGGCCTCATAGTTCGTTGGACCCTCTAGTCCGATCTAAGCAACAAATAATATTGCATACAATACATATCACACAATCATGCATATCTCAAGAAAGCACATAAGACCCTCTGGTCACATATAATTACCACTCTAGGTAAAGTATAGTGAGAAGACTCACCTCGTAAGATAGCTAGTAAAAGTCTCGTGCCCGAAATCCTCGGTCTAGCCTCCGCCTATCACAAATTAATATTTCTAATTAATATTCTACTCTTATCTCTGAAAAAGTGGGTAGAAGATCATTCTACCCTTCCCTGACCTCTTTCACTCATTTTGACCAAACCCTAAAGTTAACAGAAGTCAACTCCAGTCAACGGTCCAACTTTGACCAGACTCGTCGAGTGCACTAGGGAGACTCGTCGAGTCCAGTCGATTCATGGCAACCCCGGAAAGCTCCAACTCGACGGGTCACCAACTGATTCAGTTCATCGGGACAAACCCTAACCGGCTCGTTGAGTCGGCTCATCAACTCGGTGAGTCCATTCGGTCTCAACCTGTATCCAGGTGATTTCAAGGCAGAAAACTCTCTCACACTCTAGATCTAAGCTCTCAAGGCCTGAATATCACGTAAAGCCTCAAGCTTTACGTTCATGCATAGCACCAAAGGGCTAAAAATGCCAAGAACAAGCTTGAGAAGAAGTCTCTCATTCAAGGGGCTATCATGGCTGCATAAAGCAGGGGACTTTCGACTCTAGGGACCTCACAAGGTCCAAATCTGATGTCTATTTCTAAGAAGGTGCTCAAAACCTTCAAGGTCCCCAAAAGATGGAATAAAGCCCTAACTCTAAAACCATGAGATCTATCCATACAAGAGAGAAAGGTATGAACTTTATACCTTGAATAGAAGCTCCTGGATGTCTAAGCAGCAGATCTAGCAACCTCTTCACAATCCTTTCTTGGAATCCTCTTTCCCTCTACCAAAATGCACCAAAGATCCCAAATAATGGCTCCAAACTCTCTCAAAAGCTCAAGGGGGCGATTAGGGTTTCTCTCAGTGAAAGGAAACAGATGGGGAGCCGCAAATGAGGCTATACTTATCCTTATATAGGCCCCAAACCCGGGGATTTATGGTTTCAACTTACAGCGCCTACTCGGCGAGTCTACTCATGGACTCGTCGAGTAGATCATTAAATCTACGTGGCCATCTCGACTCTACTCGGCGAGTTATAGCGCCAACTCGTCGAGTAGGTCAATGATCCTTAAAAATAAATACTTAAAATGACATACCTGGAAATCCAGATGTTACGTACTCATAGTCGATCGCTTCCCCATTAGGGCTCAACCAATCCATGCCCATGATAAACTTCTTCCCATGCAGAGGAATGGGAACCAAATCAACCGGATACTGCTTGTTGAATAGCTAAAGGGTACAACCCGATGAATCCTCGCAACCCGAACTATCCTATCATCAACAATCTCAACATCAAGAGGACAATCTAGCTCCCCCGGACCTCCAGCAAATCTCTTGTTAAGCGCAAGCGATACAAAGGATCGGGTAGCTCCTGATTCGAACAACACTAAAGTAGGAATACCGTTCACGAGTAACGATCCTAAAAATAAAACATATAAACATAAGCAAGCAATTCAATATAAATATAGAGATAAGGAGAAGATACATACCCGTCACAACATCGGGAGCTGCATACAACTCCTCTGCCGTCAGCTGGAAAGCCATGCTCTTCGCCGCAGGCGCATCTGCTCGACCCTTGCGACCGTCAGTAATCTAAAGAGTCGTAGGAGCGGGTGCTGACACTGGTCCTGCTGCAGCTAAACTCGGATAATGAGCCTTCTTATGGCCCCTCTGATTGCAATGAAATCAAATCAGGTCTGATCCTTGGGTGCTGGTAGCAGTACAATCCCTGCTATAGTGACTCGTCCGGCTGCACTTGAAGCAGTCAGAACCACCACCACCACTCTTGCACGGTCCCTCATGCGTCCTGCCACACTTGTCATAGTGGCTACGGCCCTCATGACCCCTCGATCTAGAATTTGATGCCTTGGGCATCTTGCCGGAACCCCCTAATGCTAAACCTCATCTGGCTTCCTCTTTCTCTCCATCTCCAGGTCAATCTCCCTCTTCCTATCCCGAGCGATCATATCCTCCAGCGTCTTGCAGCTGGATTGGCTCACAAACTGCTGAATGTCACTCCTCAGCATCTCATGATATTAGGCCTTCCTGATCTCCTTATCCTCCACATACTACAGAACAAGAAGTTTCCTCTCCCTGAACATCACGGTGATCTTAGCCACCGTCTTCGTAGTCTAGTGGAGATCCTGGAACTCTCGTGCCAACTGTTGCACCTCAATCACTGGTGCAAACTCAGCTCAGAGCCGAGTGAAGAAATCATCCCATCTCATCACATCAACCACATCATCACCCAATGCACGCGCTACCTCCTCCAACCAGTCTCGTGCCCTGTCCTTCAAAAGGCAGGAAGCTAATCTGACATTGTCCCCATCGGGACAACGACTAGTGCGGAAAGCATTAGCAACAACTGCTAACCACCGTCTGCTTGCAATGGGGTCCGTTACCCCATGATAATTCGGAGCTCCAAAAGCCCAAAACTCCCTAAATGTCAAAGATCGAGATCTTGCTAGCGCCATAATCTCAAAATGAAACGAGCTCAAACCCTCATCCAAAACATCCAGGATACCCTCCATGACCGAGTCGAAGATCACAGGAGTCTGATCAAGAATGCTACGAGTAATCTCTAACGAAAGAAACTCCCTAGTCTGCTCATCGAGCTGCCCGGCTCCGGATCCTGAGCATGAACCCTCACCGGCACCAGAACTGCTAACAGGTTTACCCCGTAATACCACCATACTAAAAATAGACCATATAAACCATCAAAACACACACCTCGATATATATATATATATATATATATATATATATATATATATATATATATATATATATATATATATATATATATATATATATATATATATATATATATATATGAGAATCACACACTCCTCAAGCTCCATGGTCTCATCGCAGCTCTCCTTGAATCGAGTATAGATACTTTACTTCCAATAATACGGGCCCATACTACCTTCCACATTTATCCGTACTTTCCTCAAGAATTGCTTTGACTCAACCAAGTTACTCTATATCCATACAACCTTCCCTCACAAATGAGGCTCTCAGCACTAGATCTCATCCTAGGTTTTCCTAGGGCAAACTCCATACCACTCTTTGCCATCAACGACAGAAGGAACTCCTGCTAACTTCCTCTAACTAGCTCACGAATACAATTACATATCACTAAAACTAGATAATTCTTCGAATGAGTGGTCTCACACTAACCTAACCCTCTAAAATTATTTAGTTCCCATAATATGTAACTTAGCATATTCATTTACTAGTTAGATAAAGCTAGTTAGAACTCCTGCAAGCACAAAGCAAGTAGCATTTGAGCATCAAGAAATCAGAACCAAGCATAACCTAATCAGACCATTCTATCACTGACTAATCAGTACTAGCATGCAAGTCTACAAGCTCATACAACAGGCATACAAAGGCATCTCTCCTAGCATTCTATCATGCAAAAACCTATCAGATCATTAGCCTTAACTAGCATGCGGTTCACAGATCAAAGCATATCAAATAACATGTATGAGTAATTCGGGAAAACTTACTTGAGCTAGGCTGATTGCACGCACCACACCTTTTTTATTTAAAAAAACCATTTTCTTAAATTATGTTTCTTTTTAAAAACTTTACCAAATCCTTTGTTTGAGTTCCGACACACCCGAGAGTGTGCCCAAATCCCTCAAAGAAAGGCTCCGATACCAACTTGAAACATCCCAAAAAAATAGTCTAAAAATTTCATTTTAAATTTAAGTAAAATAGTATTCCAATATTATCCATACATCCCAAATAAAACAAGTGTATCAAATATCATAAAATCAAAGTGAAATATCAAGTGCGGAATCCATGTAGTTTGTGCAATGCAGTCATCCCTAGCTCTTTCCCTTGGAACCGGAAGTACATGAAACATAAACTAAAAATCGTATGCACAAAGCTTAGTGAGTTCCCTAAACTACCCCATACCATACATAATAAATCACATACTGGGCCCCCGCCCTACATCGGGCCTCACTCGGGATCGAGCCCCGGTCGGTTTACAGACCTGTTATTCTCAAGACTCACCTGTCCCTGGGCCTCGCCCACTTCACACATACAATATATATCACATAATCATACTAACACATATAATGATCATAAACACTAGCATATGTTCCAGCCATCAGGCCTCACCCGACATCGAGCCTCGCCAGGTACACATAACAGCACATAACACATGCAAGGGTCACACAGACTCCTAGAATCTTAGAATAATCAATAAGGGTCGACATTGGTTCCTTAGACCCACTAAACCCATTGAGGAAACTCACCTCGAATGTTGAATCTCACTGAAAAAAAATCCATAACTACTGCCCTGACGACTCCCCGAGCTAAACAATCCAAAGAACACCCAATTAACAATTGGATTCCAAATCATAACCATAACCCAAACTTAGGGTAAAATAACCATTTTACCCCTAACCTAGTTTCATCCAAGACCAAATCCCAAATCCACAATCTAAAAGGCCCAAAGCCAAATGGTCATCCAAGGCCCACTTTTGGCCCAATTTTCCAAATTGGGCCCAAACCTCTCATATGGGCCTTACCCTAAAGCCCAATAATTTTCCTTAGTCCAAAAGCTTTATTTCACATGGCCTAATAAGGCCCAAAGCAACAAGGTCCAAAGAAGTAGTTCAACCTGTTGGATATAGTGTCTAAGTCCATAACTATATTTGGTATGTACTTGACCCGACCCGGCATGGTCCATTTGGGTTGCATGGCATTGCAACACTTGGATAGACAAAAATGAGAAAAAGGACACTTAAGGTTTATTAATATATTATAAGTTCTAATATATTAATAATATTATTTAATTAGTATTGGTCAAGAATTAATTTAGAATTAATTTGGTGATCAAAAGGAGACTAATTAAATATATGGGGTTGATTGTGTAAATCATCCATTCTTATATAGTGTGCTAATGATCCATGGTTTATGAAGTTGGGCTAAAACCCATAAGGAGCTCCATGGATAGTCCATGGGGGTTATAAACCCATGGATCATAGGAAATTAAAAGCCATGTCAATTAGGGTTTACATGGTGTAACCCTAATTATGACACAACTATAAAAGGACCCTATAAGCTTCTAAAATCGGCACTAAGTGTAAGAACTAGAGGGCAAGCCGATTTTGTGTCATAGTGAACTTCTCTCAAGTTATTCCAAGTATTTTGGTGTTGTGTGAAGCATTTGAGGCATCACATTTGGGGTGCTAGGCTCACAAAGTCTTCAAGGAATCCAAGCTACTAAAAGGTATGTTATACTAATTGATTTTTGTATTACAAGTTCCCCATAACATGCTAGTTAGGATGTAAACCTTGGAAAACAAATTTGCATGTATTTTAGAGAAAACATAGATCCAAGGTTTCTAGGGTTGCATGTACACCATAGGAGTGTTAGAATGCTCAAAAACCATCAGTGGTATCAAAGCCTAGGCTTGTTTTCTTGATACTTGATGCAAACTTGTTGAAAAAGCTCAAAAATCTGCTATCTGCTGCATGAACTTGCCGAGTCCACGTGATAATTCATCCTACTCGTCGAGTAGGTTCTTGCAGTCGACGAGTAGGAGCTCCTCAATGCAGATTTTCGAGTTTTGCTACTGGAAATGGACTAGAAACATTACCCTAAACTGTTTTGGTGTTTTAAAACTTGTTTTAGATGGTGTAATGCTTATGCTACTCCATTTACAATGGCTAATATTAAAATTCCATGTTTTGTATGTGATAATATGATTCTTGAAATTTTGATATGAATGTTCATGTTCTTATGAGTTTTAGAAGATCATATGAATTATGTGTAACTTGCTTGTTAATATGATGCTTGAACTTAATGCCTAATGATGGAGTCCATAACTTGTCCTCAAGTTATGGATAACCAAAAGTCACTTCTTTAAAAGTGTCATTAAAGAATAAGAGGTTAAATAAAATGAAGAGTCTTCATTTTAATGGACCATTAAACTCATATGTTATGAAATGAAAAGTCTTGAATAGTTTCAATACTTGCCCTCAAGTTTTTGAATTTGTAAAATCTTACACCCTAATACTTTAATTTCCAAATTGGACCTTAGAGTTTTAAAAGTTTAAAATTCAACCCTTATACTATTATTATACTACAAGTTTAAATATATAGATATGTATAAGAATAAGTCAGTCTTACCGTTAGTAGGCCTCATTCACGAAGCCGGTCTATAAGGGGGGTATAAGGTTGTTGCCTATAAAATGGCAGCTTAATGGGTGTCCACTCTCACCCACCGCTTCCTTAACTGGTGGAGGGTCGTTAGTCGAACGGGTAGGATAGGACCTTAATGCTCATTAAAAGTATAATGAAATTATAAAGTAACTATACCTTAATAATTCCCAATCTTAGTTACTTTAGGAAAAATGTGAAATAGGTGCTAACCCATGAAATTACACTTTGTACCTTACCAAGTCGTTAGTGGAGCGCGTGTGGTTAACCGGCACACTAACAAGGACTAGTAAGAGTGTCAAAGGGTAACTTAATTTTATCATAGATCGGTGGAGCGCGTGTGGTTAACCGGCACATCGATTAGGTGATAAAAGTTAAGGGTACCAAGTTAATTTGCATGGTTATTCACACCTTGTTTGTGATCCTCGGCATCCCAATCACAAACTTGAGAGGGCACAATCGAGATTCAAACATGCCATTGAAAGTTCAATGTATCTCAAAAGATCTAGGAATTTCAAATCCAGTAAAACTTAATAATCTGTTTCGTTTTGTGGTGGAAATTGGTAAATCGTCATTTACCTATCTTCAAATATTTTATAGCTTGGATTACGGCATCCCTCTTCCAACGATAAATAGTTTGTTGGGTCCTAGCCTTAATATTTCATTTAGGTGACTTATTAAGGACTCTTTATCTAATAAAACTTGTCTTTCTTTCTTTTCAGATGTCTTCCAACACTACTACTGGCTCAAACCCTACAGGCTCCTTTTCCCTAGTGAACTTGTGTGGGAAAGTCACTTTTGATGGTTCAAATTTCAATGAATGGATTAGGAACATCAGAATGATTACTCGCTATGAGGGGAAAGAGTATGTCCTCGATAAGGAGCTAAAGGTTATCAATGAGTCGACTGCTACTCCTGAGGAGATTGCTGAGTACACTACCCATGAGAAATATGCCACTAAGGTGTCTTGCATCATGTTGGCCACAATGAAAGCGGAACTCCAGAAATCCTATGAAGATTTCTATCCTTTTGAGATGCACCAGGATCTGATGGATAGGTACCATCAGCGTGCTCGTCAGGAGAGGTATGAAATCATTTCCTCCATGATAACAGCTAGGATGAAGGAGGGAGAATCCCTCACCGGTCACTTGCAGAAAATGCAAAGGTTCGTGGACCGGTTATTGAAGCTTAATGTGGAGTTCCCTGAGGACATGGCGATTGACATCATTCTCCATTCCTTACCTCCAAGTTATGATCAGTTTCGTATGACCTATCATATGAACAAGGAGGAAGTCACACTAAGTAAGCTTCAAGGACTTTTAAGGACCACTGAAAGTGGCCTTAAAGGTAAATTAGTTGTTACTCCCACTCCTACTGCTGCTCCTGTCCTGGCAATTGGGCAGGGAAATGGGAAGAAGAGGAAGACCCCTTCGAAGGGTACGAAGGGAAAGTCTCTTGATGGCTCCTCTTCAAGTTGAACCAAGAAAGGTTCCATTCCTCCTTCTTCAAACCCAAAGGAAGCACAATGCTTCTACTGCCAGGAAAAGGGGCATTGGAAGCGAAGCTGCCCCAAATACTTGCAGGATGTAAAGGATGGGAAAGTTAAACCCACCCATGCAGGTATTTAAACTATATTGTCTAATAACTCATTGCATACTAACTCTTGGGTGCTTGATACAGGTTGTGGTATTCACATTTGTACTGATTTGCAGGGCCTAAGAAGAAGTGAGAAAGTGGAGCACGGGAAGATAAACTTAATCATGGGGAATAGGAAAGCATCACCTGTTACCAAGATAGGAGTTTATTATTTATTGCTTAATAATGGGTTAATGTTAGATTTGAATAAATGTTGTTACTCATCTGAAATGTCGAGAAATATTATTTCCTTTCATGGCTTGTACAAACACGGGTTTACATTTTCATTTGATAATGATAATGGTGCTATTAATGTTTACTACAATGATGTATTTTACTTTAAAGCATTACCTTGTGATGGTGTATATGAAGCAGTGAATGTTGTAGATAATCTAGGAAATAATGTGTTGTGTATTGATTCTTCAAATAGTTTAGACAAAGCATACTTATGGCATTGTCGTCTTGGACATGTTAACAAGCAGCCCATGTGCTAACTCCAAAAGGCTGGAGTTTTGGAATCATTTGACCTAAAGTCGGATGATAGTTGCGAGTCTTGTTTACTTGGGAAAATGACAAAGTCACCCTTCACTGGTACTTGTGCTATGGGTTAGGGTTTATTGGACCTCATACATACTGATGTGTGTGGACCCTTTAGAACCGCCACAAGAGATGCTAACCGCTTCTATGTGACTTTTACTGGTGATTTTAGTAGATATGGATATGTCTACTTAATCAAGCATAAGTCAGAGACCTTTGAAAGATTCAAAGAGTTCAAACAGGAAGTGGAGAATCAGTTGGGCAGGAACGTTAAGATGCTTCGATCCGATCGAGGTGGTGAGTATCTTAGTACAGAGTTCCTTGACTATCTTAAGGAATGTGGGGTTATCTCACAATTGACACCTCCCAGGACACCACAGCTTAATGGTGTGGCTGATAGGCGCAATCGAACCTTGTTGGATATGATTCGTTCCATGATGAGTTGAAATTCGCTACTAATCTCATTTTGGGGGTATGCCTTAGAGAATGTCGCCCATATCCTTAATCTAGTCCCTACCAAAAATGTTGCCAAAACACCTCATGAGATGTGGACTGGAAACGTTCCAAATCTAGACCACATCAAGATTTGGGGTTGCGAGGCTTTCATGAGGCGCGAGACTCACGATAAGCTCGAACCTCGAAGTGACAGGTGTATTTTCATCGGCTACCCACAGAGATCCTTTGGTTACCTCTTCTACAGACCCAGTGATAATGTGGTCTTTGTAGCAAGGAGAGGAGTCTTTCGCGAGAGAGAGTTCATGAGCCAAGGAAACAGTGGGAGGCAAATTGACCTTGAAGAAATTCAAGAGTCAAGTGATGAAGGAACCTTAAATCCTAGCAATCAACTTGAGGAGGAAACTCCTATTGATTGGACAGATGAGTCTATACCTCTGAGGCGTTCCACGAGAGTTAGGAATGTACCTGAGCATTACTATGGTTTCCATATTACTGCGTAAGGTGATACACTTATCAGTGATAGCACACTAGTAAGTCTGGATGAACCTAATGTTGGATAAGGTGTCTAAGTCCATAACTATTTCTGGTATGTACTTGACCCGACCCGACATGGTCCATTTGGGTTGCATGGCACCATGCAATTGGATAAACTAAAATGAGAGAAATAACACTTATGGTTTATTAATATATTATAAGTTCTAATATATTAATAATATTATTTAATTAGTTTGATCAAGAATTAATTTAGAATTAATTAAGTGATCAAAAGATAACTAATTAAATATATGGGTAGATTATGTAAATCTTCCATATCTTATATAGTGGTCTAAGAGGCTCCATGGATTATCAAGTTGGGTTCCACCCATAGGATGCTCCATGGGAGTTACAAACCCATGGGTCATGGAAATGAAGAGTCATGACACATTAGGGTTTACATGGTGTAACCCTAGATGTGTCAACACTATATAAGAAACCCATTCTCCACCAAAATCGGTTACACATAAGAAACAAGAGGGCTAGAGCCGATTTTGCAAGTGTAAGATTCTCTCAAAGTTTACTCCTTTGCATTTGGTGTTGTGTGAAGCATTTGAGGCATCACACTTGGGGTGCTAGGCTCACAAGGTTTCAAGGATCATAATCAACAACAAGGTAAGTTATTCTATCTTTCATTCTAGTTAAAAATGTTCCCCATGTATGCTAGATAGGAATATAACCTTGGAATTCAACTTTGCATGATTATTAGACAAACATAGATCCAATGTTATTAGGGTTGCATGTACACTTAGGAAGTGTTAGAATGCTCAAAACCCATTAGTGGTATCAGAGCCTAGGTTTGTTTGTTGTTTTTTTTTTTTGTGTGCAAACAGCTTGAAAAAAAATCGTTTTTCTGTTTTCTGCTCGTATGAAAGTTTGCACATTTGTTGCTGGAAATGGACTAGAAACATTACCCTAAATTGTTTTGATGTTTTAAAGCTTGTTTTAGATGGTGTAATGTTTATGCTAATCCATTTACAATGGCAATTATTAAAATTACAAGTTTTTTTAAGTGTAATTTTTTGATTCTTGAAAGTGTTCATATTCATGTTCTTGAACTTATGAAGATTAGATGATCATAGGAATTGTTTGTAACCTTCATGGTAGTTTAATTCATTATCATAATGTGTTTTAATGGAGTCCATAACTTGTCCTCAAGTTATGGAAAACCAAAAGTCTCAATTTTATTAAAGCCATTAAAAGAACACAAGAGTTATAAAAATGAAGAGTCTTCATTTTTATTACTCAATTAATTCATAAGTTATAAGAAATGAAAAGTTTTGGAAGTTTACAAAACTTGCCCTCAAGTTTTGGAACATGTAAAGTCTTCATTAAAACTTTAGTTCCAACCCTTAGAATTTTAAAAGTTAAAATTCAACCCTTATACTTTATAATATTATAAGTTACTAATATATATAAGTATAACGTCAAGTCGTCTTACCGCTAGTACGCCTCATTCACGAAGCCGGTCTATAGGGGGGGTATAAGGTTGTTGCCTATAAAATGGCAACTTAATGGGTGTCCACTCTCACCCACCGCTTCCTTGATCGGTGGAGGGTCGTTAGCCGAACGGGTAAGACAAGGACTTATAAATTCTCATTAAAAGTATGATGAATATTATAAAGTAACTAAATGCTTTTATTAAATTCCCAATCTTAGTTACTTTAGGAAAATGTGAATAAGGTGCTAATCCATGAAATTACACTTTACACTTTGTTTAAGTCGTTGGTGGAGCGTGTGTGGTTAACCGGCACACTAACTTGAACTTAACAAGGTAGGTAAAGGGTGACTTAAGGTTTACCATAGCATCGGTGGAGCGTGTGTGGTTTACCGGCACATCGATTGAGTGATAAACCTTGAGGGTACCAAGTGATTTGCATGGTTACTTCACACCTCGTTTTGTGATCCTCGGTATCCCGGTCACAAAACTTGGAGGGCACACTCGAGATTGAAACATGCCTTTGAAAAGTTCATTGAATCTCAAAAGAATCTAGGAATTTCTAAGAACCAATTAAAAACCTAATATTTATATTTCGTTTTTCATTGTGGAAATTGGTGAATCGTCATTCACCTACCTTTCAAATATGTTATAGCTTGGATTACGGCATACCTCTTCTAAGTTATAATATATTGTGATTGGATCCTAGCCTTAATATTACATTTGGGTGTTTTATTAAGGACTCTCTTAATATCTAAACTAATCTTGTTCTCTTCTTTCAGATGTCTTCAAACAATGCTGCTTCTGGCTCGAATCCTAATGGCTCCTTTATCCTTATGAACTTGTGTGGGAAAGTCACTTTTGATGGATCCAACTTCAATGAATGGATCGGAAACATCAGGATGATTACCCGCTACGAGGACAAAGAATATGTCCTTGACAAGGAGCTTAAGGAGATTGATGAGACCACTGCAACTCCCCAGGAGATCGCTGACTTCCGGCCACATGAAAGGGATGCTACAAAAGTGGCATGCATCATGTTGGCCACCATGACAGCGGAACTCCAAAAGTCCTATGAGGACTTCTACCCTTTTGAAATGCACCAAGATCTAATGGAAAGATACCATCAAAGTGCACGACAAGAGAGGTACGAAATCATATGCTCTATCATAACAACCATGATGAAGGACGGGGAATCCGTCACGAGCCACATGCAGAAAATGCAAAGGTATGTGGATCGGTTGCTGAAGCTTAATGTGAACTTCCCTGAGGAGCTTGCAATAGATATCATTTTGCACTCCTTACCATCGTGATATGATCAATTCCGCATGACATATCACATGAATAAGGAAGAGGTCACACTCAGCAAACTTCAGGGACTCCTCAAGACCGCAGAAACAGGTCTTAAGGGTAAGTCGGTTGTTAACACTCCTACTCCAAACTTTGCCCCGGTTTTGGCAATCGGGAAAGGTAGAGGGAAGAAGAGGAAGAGCTCTTCGAAGGGTACCAAGGCTAGGACCCTTGATGGCTCTTCTTCAAGTGGAACCAAGAAAGGTTTTGTCACTCCTTCTTCTGACCCTAAAGAGGCTGAATGCTTCTATTGCCATGAAAAGTCACATTGGAAGCGGAACTGCCCAAAGTACCAGCAAGATGTGAAGGATGGGAAAGTTAAACCCAACCATGCAGGTATTTACACTATCTTATCTAATAACTCACCCCATTCTAACTCTTGGGTCTTTGATACCGGTTGTGGTATTCATATATGTTCTGATTTTCAGGGACTAAGAAGAAGTGAGAATGTGGAGCATGGAAGAATAAACTTAATCATGGGGAATAGGAAAGCTTTACCTGTCACCAAGATTGAAGTTTATACTTTATCGCTAAGTAGTGGGTTTAGTTTAGATTTGAATAAATGTTGTTATTCGCCAGAAATGGCAAGAAATATTATTTCCTTTCATGCATTGTATAAACAAGGTTTCACCTTTTCATTTGATAATGAAGTTGGTTCGATTAATGCTTTCTTTAATAATGTTCTTTATTTTAAAGCATTACGTTGTGATGGTGTGTATGAAACTGTATATGTGGTTGATAACTTAGGAAATAATGTATTGTGTATTGATTCTGTTAATGATAATAACTTGGATAAAGCATCATTATGGCATTGTCGTCTTGGACATATAAGCAAGAAACGCATAGGCCAACTCCAAAAGGATGGAGTATTGGAGTCATTTGACCTAAAGTCAGATGATAGTTGCGAATCATGCTTACTTGGAAAAATGACAAAGTCACCCTTCACAGGTTCTTGTGAGAGGGGTGAAGGTTTGTTGGATCTTATACACACGGATGTGTGTGGGCCCTTCAAACATGCCACAAGGGATGCTAATCGTTATTATTTGACTTTTACTGATGATTACAGTAGATATGGATATGTCTACTTAATCAAGCATAAGTCAGAGACTTTTGAGAGGTTTAAAGAGTTTAAACAGGAAGTCGAGAATCAATTGGGCAGGAACATTAAGATGCTTCGATCCGATCGAGGTGGTGAGTATCTTAGTTCAGAGTTCCTCGACTATCTTAGGGAATGTGGGATTGTCTCACAATTGACACCTCCCAGGACACCGCGGTTGAATGGTGTAGCTGAGAGGCGTAATCGAACCTTGTTGGATATGGTTCGTTACATGATGAGTCGAGCTTCGCTACCAATCTCATTTTGGGGGTATGCCTTAGAGACTGCCGCCCATATCCTTAATCTAGTTCCCACAAAGAAAGTTGCCAAAACTCCTCATGAGATGTGGACTGGTAAAGTACCCAAACTAGACCACATTAAGATTTGGGGTTGCGAGGCTTTCGTGAGACGCGAGACTCATGATAAGCTCGAACCTCAAAGTGAGAGGTGTATTTTCATCGGCTACCCACAGAAATCCTTTGGTTACCTCTTCTACAGACCTAGTGAGAATGTGGTCTTTGTAGCTAGGAGGGCTTTCTTTCGAGAGAGAGAGTTCATAAGCCAAGGAGACAGTGGGAGGCAAGTTGACCTTGAAGAAATTCAAGAGTCAAGTGGTGAAGGAATTTCAAACCCTAGCACTCAACTTGAGGAGGAAACTTCTGTTGAGCCAATTGACAAGTCTGTACCTCTGAGGCGTTCCACAAGGGTTAGGAATGCACCTGAGCATTACTATGGATTCCATATTACTGCGGAAGGTGATACACTTATCAGTGATGAGACACTGATAGGTCTGGATGAACCTAACAGTTACGCGGAAGCCATGGCATGCCCTGAGTCAGCCAAGTGGAAAGAGGCAATGGACAGCGAGATACAGTCTATGTATGACAATCAAGTTTGGAACTTGGTTGAGAATGTACCAGGTCGTAAGACTGTAGGGTGCAAATGGATCTTCAAGAAGAAGACCGACGTGGATGGTAATGTACACACTTATAAGGCACGACTGGTTGCAAAGGGTTTCTCACAAACTCCGGGAGTTGATTATGATGAGACCTTTTCTCCAGTGGCCAAGATTAAGTCTATTAGGGTTCTGTTAGCCATAGCCGCATTTCATGACTATGAAATATGGCAAATGGATGTCAAAACCGCTTTCCTTAATGGAAAGTTGGCTGAGGATGTTTACATGAGTCAGCCAGAGGGTTTTGTCAACACAGAGTACCCTAATAGAGTGTGTAAGCTTGAGAAATCCATTTATGGGTTAAAGCAAGCACCTCGCAGATGGAATCTTTGCTTTGATGAGAAAGTCAAGGAATTTGGCTTTTCTAGGAGTGAAGATGAATCTTGTGTATATGTCAAGGCTAGTGGGAGTATAGTTAGCTTTTTGGTATTGTATGTGGATGACATACTACTCATAGGAAATGACATCCCAACTCTGCAGGAAGTTAAGTCCTGGCTTGGGAAGTGTTTCTCTATGAAGGACCTAGGAGAAGCTGCCTATATTCTAGGGATAAGGATCTTGAGAGACCGGAGTAAAAGACTAATTGGACTTAGTCAGAGTACTTACTTGGATAAGGTGTTGAAGAGATTCGGCATGCAGGACTCCAAGAAAGGAGAGTTACCCATCCAGAGTAATGCCAGATTGAGTAAGACACAAAGCCCTAGTACTGAGGCTGAGATAGCAGAAATGAGTCGAATACCTTATGCTTCGGCTGTAGGATCGATCATGTATGCTATGACGTGTACTCGACCTGATGTAGCCTTTGCTTTGAGCATGGTTAGCAGGTATCAGGGGAACCCTAGCAAGGCACACTGGACTGCGGTAAAGAATATCCTCAAGTACCTACGGAGGACTAAGGACTGGGTCCTTACCCTCGGTGGGAGTGAAGACTTGAGAGTTGTAGGGTATAGTGATGCTAGCTTTCAGACTGATAGGGATAATTTCCGCTCTCAGTCAGGCTGGGTCTTTACCTTAAATGGAGGAGCAATTTCTTGGAAGAGTTCCAAGCAAGAGACAGTGGCTGATTCAACTTGCGAATCAGAGTATATAGCAGCTAGCGAGGCAGCAAAGGAGGCGATATGGCTGAAGAACTTCATTGGAGACCTTGGAGTTATACCAGCTATTAAAGAGCCAATGGAAATTTTCTGTGATAGTGAAAGTGCAGTTGCCTTAGCCAAGGAACCAAGGGATCACGGGAGATCCAGACACATCGACAGAAAATACCATTTCATCAGACATCGAATAGAAGAAGGACTCCTCGTGGCAAAGTGGGTATCATCGGATGAGAATCCAGCAGATCCCCTCACGAAGGGACTGACTCGGGTTAAGCATCTCCAGCATGCTCGGAGCATAGGGCTGAAGGATGATATTAGATTTAGTAGTTAGATAACCTTGAAATTTGTAAAGTGTAATTGACATTAGATGATGAATAAAAGGTGTTTTATTTATGAGTAAAGTGTTACTATCTCTTGTCGATCGTTTACTATATTTCTTTTGCATGTTTTGACTTCCAGAATAATTATGTTTGGTATATCATATTATTCGAACCTCCACAGTCGGTCATATGTCGGAAGTAGGTATGAATGAAGACTGTGATGATTGGTTGCAGAGGTCTAAGTTGTTGGACATGGCTACAACACTCATGAGTGCTCATAAGTTCTGAGCATTGGACTCAACCCACGCTCACTGGAATCACTTCATGGAATTTATCTCGAGTGATCGTGAGACGGTAATATCATATAAGTCTTCAAACCTAGAGATATGATTTGTTACTTATGAGTTGGTTATGCATTGATTGTACGTTAACGCATTGGTAACTCGATGTTATAAAACGTGCTTTTGTGTATAATTCAATGAGTGGTAGAACAAACATATGAGTCGAAGTTTATCTGTTCCTTCTTGGATTAGAAGTTGATATCTGGGCCCCTCGATGATTTTGTTTTGACCTATGTACCGGGCCCGGTCAGAACTAAGTTGATGTGTTCAATTAATTTCTTTGTCAAACAAATCGGAAATCAGGAAACAAACTGCTGGACAATAAGTAAGACATTGTTCCATGTATTTGTCCGGCTGATATCTAGAACAGAGGATTATATGATCACTTATCTTAAATGGCGTATCATCATCTTCTCAGTTCCGAGAGACCTTGAAAGAGCTACGATTGCCGATCGGTTCCTGAAGTATTGCAGTTATAGTTATTAGACTTATCCAAGTGGGAGACTGTTGGATAAGGTGTCTAAGTCCATAACTATTTCTGGTATGTACTTGACCCGACCCGGCATGGTCCATTTGGGTTGCATGGCACCATGCAATTGGATAAACTAAAATGAGAGAAATAACACTTATGGTTTATTAATATATTATAAGTTCTAATATATTTATAATATTATTTAATTAGTTTGATCAAGAATTAATTTAGAATTAATTAAGTGATCAAAAGATAACTAATTAAATATATGGGTAGATTATGTAAATCTTCCATATCTTATATAGTGGGCTAAGAGGCTCCACGGATTATCAAGTTGGGTTCCACCCATAGGATGCTCCATGGATGCTCCATGGGAGTTACAAACCCATGGGTCATGGAAATGAAGAGTCATGACACATTAGGGTTTACATGGTGTAACCCTAGATGTGTCAACACTATATAAGAAACCCATTCTCCACCAAAATCGGTTACACATAAGAAACAAGAGGGCTAGAGCCGATTTTGCAAGTGTAAGATTCTCTCAAAGTTTACTCCTTTGCATTTGGTGTTGTGTGAAGCATTTGAGGCATCACCCTTGGGGTGCTAGGCTCACAAGGCTTCAAGGATCATAATCAACAACAAGGTAAGTTATTCTATCTTTCATTCAAGTTAAAAATGTTCCCCATGTATGCTATATAGGAATATAACCTTGGAATTCAACTTTGCATGATTATTAGACAAACATAGATCCAAGGTTATTAGGGTTGCATGTACACTTAGGAAGTGTTAGAATGCTCAAAACCCATCACCTAACAGCTACACGGAAGCCATGGCAGGCTCTGAGGCTGCTAAATGGAAAGAGGCTATGGACAGCGAGATACAGTCCATGTATGACAATCAAGTTTGGAACTTGGTTGACAATGTACCAGGTCGCAAGACAGTTGGGTGCAAATAGATCTTCAAGAAGAAGACCGACATGGATGGTAATGTACACACTTATAAGGAACGACTGGTTGCAAAGGGCTTTTCTCAAACTCCGGGAGTTGATTATGATGAGACCTTTTCACCAATAGCGAATATTAAGTCTATTAGGGTTATGCTAGCCATTTCTGCATTTCATGACTATGAAATATGGCAAATGGATGTCAAAACCGCTTTCCTTAATGGAAAGTTGGCTGAGGATGTTTACATGAGTCAGCCAGAGGGTTTTGTCAGCGCAGAGTACCCTAATAGAGTGTGTAAGCTTGAGAAATCCATCTATGGATTGAAACAAGCACCTAGCAGATGGAATATTTGTTTCGATGAGAAAGTCAAAGAGTTTGGCTTTTCGAGGAGCGAGGATGATTCTTGTGTATATGTTAGGGCTAGTGGGAGTATAGTTAGCTTTTTGGTGTTGTATATGGATGACATACTACTCATAGGAAATGACATCCCAACCATGCAGGAGGTTAAGTCCTGGCTTGGGAAGTGTTTCGCTATGAAGGACCTTGGGGAAGCTGCCTATATCATAGGGATAAGGATATTGAGAGACATGAGTAAGAGACTAATTGGACTTAGTCAGAGTACTTACTTGGATAAGGTGCTGAAGAGGTTCAGTATGCAGGATTCCAAGAAAGGGGAATTACCGATCCAGAGTACCGCCAAACTAAGTAAGACTTAGAGTCTGAGTACAGAGGCTGAGATAGCTGAGATGAGCCATGTACCATATGCTTCCGCTGTGGGCTCAATCGTGTATGCTATGACATGTACTCGCCCTGATGTGGCCTTTGCCTTGAGCATGGTCAGTAGATATCAAGGGAATCTTGGCAAGGCTCACTGGACTGTGGTAAAGAACATTCACAAGTATCTGCGAAGGACTAAGGACTGGGTCCTTACCCTTGCTGGCAGTGATGACTTGAGAGTTGCAGGGTATAGGGATGCTAGCTTTCAGACTGATAGGGATAATTTCCGCTCTCAGTCAGGCTGGGTCTTTATCCTAAATGGAGGAGCAATTACTTGGAAAAGTTCCAAGCAGGAGACGGTAGCTGATTCAACTTGCGAATCAGAGTATATAGCAGCAAGCGAGGCAT